>NC_037341.1:51540785-52766722 GCF_002263795.3 Bos taurus | reverse complement strand
GTAGATTACTATCACCATTGTAGTCATGGCTAGCACCTCCATGTCACATGATTATAAATTTTTTTCTTATGGTTGAAATAAATAAGATCCAGTCACTTAGCAAGTTTGTTTATAATACAATGTTACTGTCTATATTCACTATGCTGTACATTTGAACTTTAGGACTTATTTACAAATTGTTGTAAATGTGTGCCCTTAAAAAACATCTTTATCTCCTACCTGCTAGCCTCTGGGAACCACCATTTTATGCCCTGTTTTATGAGTTTGGCCTCTTTAGATTCTATAGTATTTATATATAAATAATATCACACAGTATTTGTCTTTGTTTATTTGATTTACTTCACTTAGCTCCTTCCATGTTTGAATGGTAGGGTGTCCTTTCTCATGGCTAAATTACACACACACACACACACACACACACACACATACATATTAAAATATAAAATCTCATGTCTTCTTCATCCATTCATCCATTGGTGGACATTTAGGTTGTTTCCGTATCTTGGCTATAATGAATGGTACTGCAATGAACGCAAGAGTGTGTGTGTGTCTGTTAGATATTCTGTTATTTCCTTTGTTTATATACCCAGGAGTGGAATTGCTGGATCATATGGCAGATCTGTTTTTAATTTTTTGAAGAAACTCCATATTGTTTTCCATAGTGACTGAAACAATTTATATTTCTACCAACATTGTACAAGCTTTCATTTTCCTCAATATCCTTGCCAACACTTGTTATCTCATTTTCTTGATGATATTTGGTTTTGATGGACAATTTCCTGATTATAAGTGATGCTGAGTATAATTTCATGTACAGGTTGGCCATTTGGATATCTTCTTTGGAAAAGTGTATACTTAGTTCCTCTGCCTTTTTTAATCAAATTGTTGATGCTGTTGTTATTGAGTTGTATGAATTCTTTATTTTGGATATTAATCTCTTATCTGATACCTGCTTTGCAAATTTTCCCATTTGTAAGTTGAGTTTTCATTTCGTTCATTTGCTGAGCAGAAGTTTTAAAGTTTTATGTGGTCCCTCTTGATGATTTTTGTTTTTGTTGCTTGCTCTTTTGATATCTATATCTGAAAAATTATTGCTAAGACCAGTGATGATGAAATTCTTCCCTATATTTTCTTCAAAGATGGTATCCAGTTCTTGTCTCTCTATGATAGATTTCATGTTAATTTTTGTAAGTGGTATAAGGAAGTGGTCCAATTTTATTTATCTGCTTGGGTTTATCCAAGTTCCCCAGCAACATTTGTTCAAGCAACTGTCCTTTTCCCAGTGAATATTCTTGGCTCCTTTGTCAAATATTAGTTGATTGTGTATGCCAGGATTTAATTCTGAGCTCTCTATGCTGTTCCATTGGTCTTTGTGTCTGTTTTTATGCCAGTACAATATCATTTTAATTACTATAACTTTATAGTGTAGTTTGAAATCAGGAAGCACAATGCTTCCAGAGTCTTTCTTGCTTTGGCTATTTGAGGTCTTTTGTGTTTCCACACAAATTTTAGAATTTTTTTTCTATTTCTGTGAAGAATGCCATTGGCATTTTGATAGGGATTGAGTTGAATCTGTAGATGCCTTTGGGTAGCATGCACATTTTGACAATATTCTTACGATCCACAAGCGTGGGGTGCCTTTTAATTTGTTTATGTCTCCTTTGATTTCTTTCACAAAGTGTTATAGTTTTCATTGTGCAAATCTTTTACTTCCTTTGTTAAATTTATTCATAGGTATTAATACTTCTAATATCAAAGACAAGACAATAACCACTCTCACTACTCTCAATCAGTATAATACTGGAAGTTCTAGCTAGAGTCAATAGACAAGACAGCAAAAGAAAAGGCATCAAAATGGGAAAAGAAGAATTAGAGTTGTCATTATTTGCAGACAGCATGGTTTTCCATATTAAAAATCCTAAACACTGAGCCAAAAAACTGTGGGACTAATTACCAAATTCAGTGAATGATGTCACTAGGAAAAAGTAAGTAAAATAGCAGAGTATAAAATTAACATACAAAAGTTAGTTGCATTTCTGCAATGTGCATGCCTGTGTGTATACATTTTTGCAAATTATGTATACTAAAAATGAAACACCTGAAAAAGAGGCAAAGAAAACTACCTAATTCACAATAAAATAAAAAAAAACCAAAATGCCTTGGAGGAGTGAATTGTCTAGAAAACTACACTTGTGTTTTGAAGAAATGCTGAGGGTACATTTGGAGGTTTTGGTCATGAATTTAAAGTAAGTGTGGTTATGTTTTTTTCCCCCTTCATTTATCTTCAGCTACTCTGACATAGTGTAGGAATGCTGACACCAGGTTTTCTGAGTCAGTACTTTATAGGGGGAGAAAAAACAGATGACTTGAGGTACTATGCAATAAAAATTTATGACAACCCATGAAGTTAAAGCCAAAGTAATTAGGATATTGAGGATATGAGAATGATGATGGACAGTAGCAAAGGATATTGTGAATACATTGGGGTCAAAATATAGTTGGCTTCAAAGTATTAAAGAAAACAAAACAAACACTCCAATATAGGAAGTGCTAATCAGAGTGCAGGTTTAAAAAATGAAAATTTGGAGAGGCCATTGTTACTGCTAGTGACAAGGTGTGGGATATGACCAAGGGAACTGAAACCAGAGATTAGAGAACAAGATATTAGATATAAAAAGGAAGCAAGAATTGATTAATCATTAGGGAAAGAGAGAATGAGAATGTAGCAGTGAGTCAGATCATATAGCTCTTTAATGAATGGGAAAAAGTGATCAGGTTTATAAATAACTGTGACAAAGAGAGGTAGCTGATCATATTAAATGAGAGCTGTGTTTCTATGAAGTTGAAGTTTAGAGGCAGAGGAAAGGCTAATGATCTGGCACTGGCTATGAGGAAACATATCTCAACATTCTTTAAAGCCCCAGTAGTACATAGGTCTTAAGAGAATAACAACTGTCATTGTAGATGCTGCAGTAGAAGAGATATTGAGACAGATAGAGATAGACAGATTTTACATAGTATTAGAAGCCAAAGGAAAATTTCAGAACAGTAAACTTAAAATTTTGCTGATGACAAAAATTTTTTTGTAGGTAAGAATAAGTTTTAGAAGAATAAGGGTGGGGTCATGGACAGATAGGAGAGTTGATCAAGTGAGGGGCTATTCAGAGCTGAGTGGAGATAAGATTTCATGTGGGGGGAACGTGGAGCTTCCTCTGGAGACAAAAATATAGGGATATAGGCATAATGGATTAGTCCTGAGTATAATTTTTAATCTCTTGCCAGTACAGGGAGTTGTTGCTCAATAGACTTCAGGCTCTCACCAGTATGGTAAAACCTTGGCTCTTGGAGAGGAGAAAGAGATGACAGAGGGACAGAAATAGTCATTGCAACAAAAGTTATTCCTTTCTTAGAAAGGGACAAAGAAGTCCTCTTTTAATATAACTTGATAATAAGGCAATAAGATTTCTACCCCAGTAATAAATAGTTGAAATTTTACTGTTCTTAAAAAAAGGCAGTACTCAGATGTGATTCAAAATAGAATCTTTCAGAATAAAGTGTAAGTTAACATTTTTGCACTGCTAATACATATGTTCACAATGACAGGTCTGGCTCTCTTAAATACTTTTTTAATAGATTAAGTGTTGATAAGTTATTGTTGCTATTAAAAAAAAAAACTTACATTAACATGAATATTTAAATTAGTTAACTATGTACTTTATAATTAGTCATATTTCATGTCTATTTGTAAAGTGCCCATTGTTCTATTTAATAAAAAACAATAATAATGTGCATTGCTGGAGGAGAAATTATTTCCATTTGAAAGTAGTTATCTGTTTAAGACTATTCAGAGGGTATTTAATTACTATTTATAATACTTTGACTATAACACAGGAAAAGTGTATGTGTGTGTGTGTGTGTGTGTGTGTGTGTGTGTGTATCAGAATACCAGGAAGTATATTTTCAAAATTGGAAAAATTCATCATAGAAAAAAATCTATTCTGATATA
Organism: Bos taurus; assembly: GCF_002263795.3. NCBI lineage: Eukaryota > Metazoa > Chordata > Mammalia > Artiodactyla > Bovidae > Bos > Bos taurus. The sequence continues at coordinate 52,762,716 of NC_037341.1, read as the reverse complement.
CTATATATATCTTTTATTAAGAATATCTTAAGCAAATAAAGTTCTTCAACAAAATAAATGTCCAATAAGTAGTCTCAACATTTTCAATAGCAATTAACAGAGCTTAAAATGAGATATGCAAATAAGAAATGTTTCTATACTTTTTTTATCTTCTCTCTTATGAGTCAAAAATTCAAATAATGAACTATAAAAATAAGAAACAAAATAATCATATGTTAGAAGTATCTTCTATTGTAAAAGTCACACTTTGAATACTATCCCTTCATTAAGGACAGAACCTCTGAGAGTTCATTTTGCCATACCTAAATTTATTTTCTTTTAACATACTAACTAGAAAGTCAATCTTTAATCCACATTTACAGTACTCCAACATCATAGAGGCAAGTATCCCCAATACTAAGGAGGTAAATGGAATGGCAAAATCCCGACACATATGCCTGAATAAATTTGAATTATGACTTAGGTTGGTAGTCATTAAATATTTGCAAAGTGAAGTATTTGTAGAATTAAAATTTCCTTAGTCAAATGTAATAGTCAAATTTTTTTTTAAATGTGTGAAATAGCACATGTAGTTTTTATTAACACAGTAAATAAACTTGCTGTCTATCAGTGGGTCTTATAACTATGATAATTTTTTAAATTTTATTTTATTTTTTAACTTTACAATATTGTATTGGTTTTGCCATATATCGAAATGAATTGAATGGTCAGCAGTTGAGTGATATCACTAACAGAAACAATAGTTTGAGGATATTATCTTGTTTCAATTGTTGGTTATTTTATTTTTAAACCAACATCCTATTTCTGTTCAGTTTATTATTCATATACTCTTTATAAAGGGGCAGAGATTTTCTTGCAGTATTGCTGTGAACTTTAGTGGATTCTATTTTTGATGAAGTTATCTTTAATTGAGGTATCCAGAGATCATTCAGTAATAGCAACAAATAAGCAGGTTGGTTTGTTCAGTTCAGTTCAGTTCAGTTGCTCAGTCATGTCCGACTCTTTGCGACCCCATGAATCGCAGCACGCCAGGCCTCCCGGTCCATTACCAACTCCCGGAGTTTACTCAGACTCACATCCATCGAGTCAGTGATGCCATCCAGCCATCTCATTCTCTGATTCCCCTTCTCCTCCTGCCCCCAATCCCTCCCAGCATCAGAGTCTTTTCCAATGAGTCAACTCTTCGCATGAGGTGGCCAAAGTACTGGAGTTTCAGCTTTAGCATCATTCCTTCCAAAGAAATCCCAGGGCTGATCTCCTTCAGAATGGACTGGTTGGATCTCCTTGCAGTCCAAGGGACTCTCAAGAGTCTTCTCTAACACCACAGTTCAAAAGCATCAATTCTTCGGCGCTCAGCCTTCTTCACAGTCCAACTCTCACATCCATACATGACCACAGGAAAAACCATAGCCTTGACTAGATAAACCTTTGTTGGCAAAGTGATGTCTCTGCTTTTGAATATGCTATCTAGGTTGGTCATAACTTTCCTTCCAAGGAGTAAGCGTCTTTTGTTGGTTGGTTTGCATGGTCAGGGAAATGTTCATGGAAAAAATATATTTTACAGCAGGTGGGATGGAATGTTAGAGTTCTTCAGGGAAACTAAACCAATAGGGTGTGTGTGTGTTTGTGTTGTATGTAAAGAGATTTATTGTAAGAAATACTCACACAATACTGGAGGCTAGAAAGTCCAAATCTATACATGGTATAGGCCAGCAGGCTTGAGACCCAGGAGAATCCATTGTGTAGTTTAAGCAAATATCTTGACACTGTGTGGCTCAGTCAAGTTTATGTAAACTTAACTATTATAGATGGCACAGAGCACATTGAAAAATTAATAAGGCATGTTTGCTTCACTATAAGTAGTCTGGGAGACCAAAATGGGAGAACTAAAGAAAGCAACGGAGAAGGCAATGGCACCCCACTCCAATACTCTTGCCTGGAAAATCCCATGGACGGAGGAGCCTCGTAGGCTCCAGTCCATGGGGTTGCTAAGAGTTGAACACGACTGAGCAACTTCACTTTCACTTTTCACTTTTATGCATTGGAGAAGGAAATGGAAACCCACTCCAGTGTTCTTGCCTGGAGAATCCCAGGAACGGGGAAGCCTGGTGGGCTGCCGTCTATGGGGTCGCACAGAGTTGGACATGACTGAAGCGACTTAGCAGCAGCAGCAGCAGCAAAGAAAGCAAGGCTCAGAATTAAGCAAGCAAGTGAACAAAAAATACTATGCAACATGGTTGAGTTTTGGTAATTGTTTGGTTCTTTAATAATATAAAAATTATCATTGAGTTCATGGGAAGGATACAAAAGAAATTCATTATTACAAAAAATATTTAATGCATTTCCACTATATGCAAAATACTGTTTTAGGCATTTAGCACACAGTATTGAGAAACCCAGAATATACCACTACTATCTCCTATTGCCTTCCTTGTATTATATTTGGGGACAGCAATAAAGAAATGAATATATGCATATGTTATATAGGCAAGTTTTTGAAAACTGAATAAAAATTTAAGCAGACCAAAGTAAAAAGTACAATAAAAATATAGAGGAGGAGAATGGCTGTCTGACATTTTTCATGTATGGGGCAAAGGATAATGAAAAACTAGAGAAGGCCCGAGGTAATAAGCCAGCATATACAAGTGTAAAGTTGAACTTGATGGCTACAACTCCTGTTGATGCTATGAAGATAAAGGCTGCTGTTGTCCATTGTTATAAGATAGAATATTTTAATTTTAAGTAAAAAGAAAACCTCAAATCTCACATTAAAAAATCTGTGCAATGCCGTTTAGCTTCTACATAGATTTGGACTAAAGAATAATTACTACATGAATAGTTTTTAAATGCTGGAATCACAGTTTTCCTCTATGGTACCAAGTTAAAGCATTTTAAATAATATATCTCAAAGTAACACCCTTCTTGTAAAGATATCATGTAGAATTTTTTTTTCAAATTTATACTATTCCTAAATATTTTTTTAATGACCTATTACTTTATCATGTACTTCTTTCCTGCTTTTTGATTTTCTATCTCTATGTGACCATTAAACATTTGTATAAATGTACATACATGAATTAATCAAAGACATATTCTTTAGAACTTAAAAGTAGTAAATTAAGTGTTCCTTGACCTTGGAGTGTGTTGGTTCTTTTGTGTTTCATCTGTTATACAACTGTGAATCAATAACTGTCCAATCATTTGGGAAAAGCAGTCCATTTCATTTTCTGGTTCTGGTTTATATATGACAGTTTAGTTAGCCCACAGTACTTTATTCATCTGGGCATTAGCTGCTAAGAATTCTTGCCTCTAGGTCATTATTTTCCCTCCTAAATCTTCAGACTATAAAACTGAAAATAAAAAGTAAGAAGTGGAAGTAAATGTTTTAAAGTAACTATGCATTTCCTTTGACGTCCAGTTTTTGTTGTTATTGCTTTTTTTTTTTTTTTTTTAACTTCCTGGCTATCTAACAAAGTAGTGAGGAAGAAAACTCAGTTTTCTTCTCAATATCATATTAGTTCCTTATTGTAACTTAAGTACATGACTAGTAGAAAATAAGACAAAAATGTTTCCAAAAGTCTTAGTTGTATTGATGTTATTACGAATATTACATTGATTTTCCTAAATCTTTAGAAATGTGGATGTTAGCAGAGAATATAAAAACTCTCTTGGTATTATATACTCTTGAATCACAATATCCTTTTAAGATTGGAAATCTCCTTACTAATTTGAAATACAAATATTAATAAAAACTTTATAAGACAGAATCAGTATTCATTGTAAAGTTCATTTCAGTTGCTGAGTCGTGTCTGATACTCTGCGACCCCATGAACCACAGCACACCAGGCCTCCCTGTCAATAACCTACTCCCGGAGTCTACCCAAACTCATGTCCATTGAGTCGGTGATGCCATCCAACTATCTCATCCTCTGTCATCTCCTTCTCCTCTGCCCTCAATCTTTCCCAGCATCAGGGTCTTCTCAAATGAGGCAGCTCTTCACATCAAGCGGCCAAGTATTGGAGTTACAGCTTCAACATCAGTCCTTCCAATAAACACCCAGGACTCATCTCCTTTAGGATGGACTGATTGGATCTCCTTGCAGTCTCGAGTCCTCTCCAACACCACAAGTCTAAAGCATCAATTATTTGGAGCTCAGCTTTCTTTATACTCCAACTCTCACATTCATGCATGACTACTGGAAAAATCATATCCTTGAGTAGATGGACCTTTGTTGCCTAAGTAACGTCTCTGCTTTTTAGTATGCTGTCTAGGCTGGTCATAACTTTCCTTCCAAAGAATAAGCATCTTTTAATTTCATGGCTGCAATAACATCCTGCAGTGATTTTGGAGCCCAGAAAAATAAAGTCTGACACTGTTTCCACTATTTCCCCATCTATTTCCCATGAAGTGATGGGACCGGATGGCCATAATCTTAGTTTGCTGAATGTTGAGCTTTAAGCCAACTTTTTCACTTTCCTCTTTCACTTTCATCAAGAGGCTCTTTAGTTCTTCTTCACTTTCTGCCATAAGGGTGGTGTCATCTGCATATCTGAGGTTATTGATATTTCTCCCGGCAAGCTTGATTCCAACTTGTGCTTCCTCCACCCAGCATTTCTCATGATGTACTCTACATAGAAGTTAAATAAGCAGGGTGACGATATACAGCCTTGACATACTCCTTTTCCTATTTGGAACCAGTCTGTTGTTCCATGTCCAGTTCTAACTGTTGCTTCCTGACCTACATATAGATTTCTCAAGAGGCAGGTTAGGTGATCTGGTATTCCCATCTCTTTCAGAATTTTCCACAGTTTATTGTGATCCACATAGTCAAAGGCTTTGGCATAGTCAATAAAGCAGAAATAGATGTTTTTCTGGAATTCTCTTGCTTTTTCCATGATCCAGTGGATGTTGGCAATTTGATCTCTGGTTCCTCTGCCTTTTCTAAAACCAGCTTGAACATCTGCAAGTTCACGGTTCACATATTGCTGAAGCCTGGCTTGGAGAATTTTGAGCATTACTTTACTAGCATGTGAGATGAGTGCAATTGTGCGGTAGTTTGAGCATTCTTTCACATTGCCTTTCTTTGGGATTGGAATGAAAACTGACCTTTTCCAGTCCTGTGGCCACTGCTGAGTTTTCCAAATTTGCTGGCATACTGAGTGCAGCACTTTCACAACATCATCTTTTAGGATTTGAAATAGCTCAACTGGAATTCCATCACCTCCACTAGCTTTGTTTGTAGTGATCCTTCCTAAGACCCACTTGACTTCACATTCCAGGATGTCTGGCTCTAGGTGAGTGATCACCACATCGTGATTATCTGGGTCATGAAGATCTTTTTTGTACAGTTCTTCTGTGTATTCTTGCCACCTCTTCTTAATATCTTCTGCTTCTGTTAGGTCCCTACCATTTCTGTCCTTTATTGGGCCCATCTTTGCATGAAATATTCCTTTGGTATCTCTAATTTTCTTGAAGAGATCTCTAGTCTTTCCCATTCTGTTGTTTTCCTCTATTTCTTTGCATTGATTGCTGAGGAAGCCTTTCTTATCTTGCCTTGCTATTTTTTGGAACTCTGCATTCAAATGAGTATCTCTTTCCTTTTCTCCTTTGCTTTCACTCTCTTCTTTTCACAGCTATTTGTAAGACACTATATATTGAATATATTATTCACTGTAAGACACTATATAAATTAACATAAAATGTTTGTCATGTACACCACAAAAATATTTCATCTACAGTCTATCAGTACAATTATTAAAAAAAAGTTTGTCCAAGAAAGGGAGGATTAAAATTACATGATATAACTATAAATCCAATAAACACTTAGAAAAAAAATAAAGTGTTCAATGAAAAGCAGAAGTACTGACTAGATACTTATTACTAGGAATAAGTTTTTCCAAGCAATAACTATTAAGTTGGATTATTGAAAATGGATTAATACAATTTGATTTATTAAAAATTATATTTAAAAAGATTCCATAAATGAGGTGATTCTATGCTTTGATAAAAAGGTCTTTTACTATAATATTTAAGCATGAATATAAGCTGTATAATATGCTAATGAAAATAAAAGGAAAATGAATTACAATTAAAATCATGTTACTTGTAGAAGTTTGTTTTTTTAATATTTCTAACAAAAGAAACTACATAGAAACACATAAAACATGAAAATCACATGACAGTGCTGTATCAATAATATCTGTTAATTGTTGTTTAGTTGCTAAGTCTTGTCCCACTCTTTTGTGACCCCATGGACTGTAGCCTGCCTGGCTCCTCTGTCCATGGGATTTCCCAAGCAAGAATACTGGAGTGGGTTGACATTTCTTTCTCCAAGGGATCTCCCCAACTTAGGAATTGAACCCATGTCTCCTGCATTGGCAGGCATATTTTCTGCCACTGAGTCACTGGGAAAGCCCCAATGTCTGTTTATATAATATAAATAAATATAGATAAATAAGTATATTTATAAATGAAAGATGACTCTCCAACAACTATATGACCATATGTGAAGGACTTAATCTAAGTATATAATCAAACCCATATCTTACTACTAAATTGATTTTAAAAAGAAAATCAACACATGAGAGAGAGAAGAATTTCATTGGTTAAAAAAAAAAGAGCATTGGGTTTTAACTTTTATAGTATTAGAATTAGTCATGGTATATTATGAAAAGTTTAAAAAAAATTGAGAACATTAATGCATTCTGCCAAGTTAGAATTGCTCACTACAACTATCCTCACTACACCTTTCTGCTATCCTGTCTTGTTTCAAATGGATGTGTTAATGCCTTTTCTAATATTGCCTCTGGTTGAATCATCATGATCTCTGACAGATCCCAACCAAAACTTTCATATAATTATGCTAAAGAGTTACCGTTTCAGCAAAATAATCTCCATTTGTATTATTGGCTTGTTTGAGAAATCTTTGTTTTCTCTTACCATAAACAACTTTCAAATGATAATTAGCCAGCAACAATTATGCCTTAATGAGAGCAAAGAGAAACCTAAACAACACTGCTTTCAGTTCAGTTCAGTTCACTCAGTTATGTACAGCTCTTTGCGACACCACAAACTGAAGCAAACCAGGCTTCCCTGTCCATCACCAACTCCCAGATCCTACTCAAACTCATGTCCATTGAGTTGGTGACCCTATCCAACCATCTCATCCTCTGCCATCCCCTTCTCCTCCTGCCTTCAATCATTTCCAACATAGGATCTTTTCCAATGAGTCAGTTCTTCGCATCAGTTGGCCAAGGTATTGGAGTTTCAGCTTCAGCATCAGTCCTTCCAATGAATACTCAGGACTGATCTCCTTTAGAATGGACTGGTTGGATCTCCTTGCAGTCCAAAGGACTGTCAAGAGTCATCTCCAACCACAGTTCAAAAGCATCAATTCCTCGGCACTCAGATTTCTTTATGGTCCAACTCTCACATCCATACACGACTACTGGGAAAACCATAGCTTTGACTAGACAGACTTTTGTTGGTAAAGTAATGTCTCTGCTTTTCAATATGCTGTCTAGCTTGGTCATAACTTTTCTCCCAAGGAGCAAGAGTCTTTTAATTTCATGACTGCAGTCACCATCTGCAGTGATTTTGAAAGAAAGTGAAAGTGAAAGTGAAGTTGCTCAGTCCTGCCCGACCTTTGCAACCCCATGGACTGTAGCCTACCAGGATCCTCTGTCCATGGAATTCTCCAGGCAAGAGTACTGGAGTGGTTTGCCATTTCCTTCTCCAGGGATCTTTCCAACCCAGGGAATGTCCCCCGCATTGGAGGCAGATGCATTAACCTCTGAGCCACCAGGGAAGCAATAGTGATTTTGAAGCCCCCAAAATAAACTCTGTCACTGTTTCCATTGTTTCCCTTTACTATTTCATTTAAAATTCTGATTTTTCAATGATAGTTCAAAATCAGTGAAACATTTCATGAATATTTCTAAACTGTGCTTAGCAATGATAATCTAGTGATCAGCTGGACAGTGTTTAGTCTTAGTTTCCTCGTCTGTAAACAGTGCCCATAATTCCTTCCTGCAGTGTTAGTTTGATCAATAGGCAATGAAGTACACACTCCATTACACAGTGACCACAGGCCTGGCATCAGCATGTGACTTTTTTTTTCTCAATATGTTTTCACTATCACTTTCATCACTAAAGAATAAAAAGCAGTCACTATTATCTACTGTCTCCTCAATCACATGGACCATCTGTTCAGTTCAGGAAAATAAGGGGCATGTAAGAAAATCTTTGTGAAATGAAAGCCCACTCATTTATTATAAATTTTATTTTAAAAATAATGGTTGGAACATTTGACAGTACAGGCAAAGGTTTAACAAAAACCTTTCCTATGCCGCATGAGAAAAACAGCTTTCTTCCTGTTTCCCTGGAAACCTAATATAGGTAGAAATGAAAACTAAATTGCTAGGCAATGTCATTTATGATTAAAAAATGACTCCCAGTTTGTTTACTGAATCTGGCCTGGAAAAGCTAAAAAATCTAATAGGCACAAACTATTCTCTTCATCCCTGACTGCAATGACTATTGTAACTGGCCATGCCTCTTGTGAGGCCCCTGGGTGTGATATCTGCAGAGATGTTACACAGATATTGACATATATGGGATTCTGTACTGGTCTACAACAAGAACTTTGGCCAGAGAATGTCTGACATTCTTCTAGCAAAGGGTGTTTCTGTCCTAAATCCTTTTCATTAGATTGAAGTTCAGTGTAGTCTTTGTCTTCTGAGTCTGAATATTTAGTAGAGTCTACACAAACATCATGATAAGCATTGTAGATAGTAATGGCAAAATACCCCAAAAATATCCCCCTTTGGATTTAATTTAGTTTTAGTTGTTGAATTTAGGCCATTTAGGGATATATATATATATATTTTTTTTTTTAATCTTGCTTATAGTATCTAACCTGTATTTTTCAGCTATCGATTGCAATTATTCTATTATAGAGATGATCTCAAAATTCTGTGTTAAAATGGAGAATCAGTTTAGGTTTACATAGAATTTCTCTTGGAGAAGGCAATGGCACCCCACTCCAGTACTCTTGCCTGGAAAATCCCATGGATGGAGGAGCCTGGTAGGCTGAGGTCCATGGGGTCGCTAAGAGTTGGACACGACTGAGCGACTTCACTTTGACTTTTCACTTTCATGCATTGGAGAAGGAAATGGCAACCCACTCCAGTATTCTTGCCTAGAGAATCCCAGGGATGGGGAAGCCTGGTGGGCTGCGGTCTATGGGGTCGCACAGAGTCGCACACGACTGAAGCGACTTAGCAGCAGCAGCAGCAGAATTTCTCAAGTGCTGGTTAAAAAAAATTAAGAAAGGTATTCTGATTTGTATATATGATGTAACAATAACTTCATTATTCTAAAAAACAAAATAGCTTATACCTTTAACAATTTCACAGAATGATAGAAAAATGTATATGTTGAGTTATTGCAACCATTATGACATAGCCATTTTAAAATATTTTGATCTCTAAAACAATAAGTGAAATTCAATATGCTGTGTTACTGGCTAACAAAACGATAAAAGACATCATATTATGAATATAAGGGAATTGCTGGTTCTAAAATAAGCTTTGGACATAAAAAAAAAAAATACCTCTAGTCATTACGTGATAAACTAATACACATGTAGTTACAACAAATATAAAATTCAGCTGAGGTGGACTGGAGTCAAGTCCCTCTACATCATGCCTTTTACTGTCCCTTTGCCACACTGACTGTAAGTTTGGTGGGAGTTGCCTTGGCGGAAGCAAAGAGCTAAGTGGTGTAAGCCGAGTCAGGAAATCCATCTATACTGGAGCCTGCCCTGTTAGAACTCTGCTGCCACCATGTGATGAAGTCTGGTCTAGCACCTTTCTGAATGACAGGTGACATAGAGTGAGAGGTCTATGGGGAGCTGTTTCTGTGCTATGACTGTCGCTCTGTAATTACAGCCAAGCATCTGATGGCTGGCTTGAGGCATTGCAGGTGAGCAGGGCCAGCAGTCATGGCAAAGTAGATGTAGAACAGAAGAGAGTAATGGAATCCCCCAGACACCTCTCAATCTGTCCACAATCATTTTCTCTGAGTATGGAAAAATCAGAGAGCTCCCTCACCTCCACATCCAGGTCTTGTATATATTCACCCTCTTACACTGAGGCAAGTAGCTGAAATAATACCAGGAAACACATTTTCCAGCTTAACCAAGTTAATCAACACGTTGTACACCAGCGTCCAGCTCTACCTGGTATAAAGATATGAAAGCCTGGCCTCTTCACTCCAACTCAGAACCATTGTGAAACACCAAGCTTCAGACAATCCCCAAGGGGTTGGCTGAGCATTAGGCAAATAAACTGCAGTCTACCTTCTCTCTTTGTGTAATCTCGCCACCTTCTCTGCATCCTAACATCCATCCCAGAGTTAGCTTCTGAGGTCTGAATTGTTACCGGAAGACAGACCTGAATAATTAGTGTGATGTGAAATGGAAGCGCTGGATCACCTCCCAACCTGCTGATGATAGAAGTACATTCTTCTGAGTGGTGGGGGATGGTGCCTAGAATGTTCTGGCATAGAATCTGTTAAACCTTTCACACATCATGAACTGGTGTGATAAACCAAATGAAGTGCTTATACTAGTGCAGGGGTTAGACAACTGTAGACACACAAAAAAAGAAAAAAAGAACTTTTAGTTAAACATAACCATGTTTTGTCTATGATTGCTTTTACCCTACAACAGCGGGTTGAAATAGATGCTACAGAAACTGTATTGGCCCTAAAGCCTAAAATATTTACTACCTAGCCCTTTGGGCTTCTCAGGTGGCTCAGTGGTAAAGAATCTGCCTATCAATACAGAAGACACCAGTTCAATCCCTGGGTCAGAAAGATCCCCTGGAGAGGGAAATGGTAACCCACTTCAGTATTCTTGCCTAGAAAATCCCATAGACAGAGGAACCTGGTTGCCACAGTCGCTGGAGTCACAAAGAGTTGGAGACTACTGAGTGACTAAGCATGCATGCACACACACATCTGATATTTTACAGGAAAACTTTGCTGAGTCCTATACTACTGAGTGATGTATCAGGCATTTGAGAAATATGGGAGAAATGAGGATCAGTGTATTAAAATGAGATAGCTCTTATTAGGGTTAATTGATGCTTAAGAGAGAGACAATGTAAAGCTAATCAGTTAAAAGCTATGTGTGAAAGTTAGAGAGACTTTTTGGCAGTATCTAATGAGATACCAATCCCCTGTGACAGAATGCTGAGAAAGCTCAGGACTGGGACCAAAACTAATTGCAAAGAGTAGCAGTGCCAGAGAGCACTAGATGCTTACTCTAAGGCAGCCTGCTAACTCAAGATTAAAGCACTGATTGGGAAGCAGCAGGACCCTCAAAATATGATGCAGATGTCTGGGTTGGCTAAAATTTTGAGTTTCAATAATGCCTTCAAATCCCTGAAGCCTGCAGAAACCTGAAGAGGGGTATGCTCTTTCCTCTGAAGCATTTTGGAGTCACCTTTATTGTGCCAGACAGCACAACCTTATCCTTCCCAACTCGGTTCTCACCTTTCCTTCTGATTTGTTGTTGTTCATTAGCTAAGTTGTATCCAACTCTTTGTGACCCCATGAACTGAAGCACACCAGCCTTCCCTGTCCTTCAGTATCTCCCTGAGTTTGCTCAAACCCATGTCCAGTGAGTCGGTGATGCCATCCAACCATCTCATCCTTTGTCACCCCCTTCTCCTTTTGCCCTCAGTCTTTCCCAGCATTGGGGTATTTTCTGATTACTATGTTATTAATAGAATTGAACCACAACATTTCCAGTGGAGGTAGTGCTTGGCCTATCAAGGAAGGTAAGGGGTAATTATTATCCCAGAGATACTGGCACCTGATCAACATCCTCCCAAAAGAACCAGGATGGTACATCTGGAACTGTATTCCAAGTCTACCTGTATTCCAAGGTCTATGGAACACAAAGTGGTGTGAGGACGAGAGTTTATTGACATGTCAGCATTTTCCCAGGATATAGGATCCAGTACCCTGACAAAGATGCTGTGAGTGCAAAGGCATCAGAACGATGTAGCCTAGAAATTTGAAGAAAGCAGTGCTCTATTAAATGAAATAGAAGTTCAGAGAATTGACTGTGCTAGAATGGATAACCCATTCAGAAAACCACTAAATGACTATTTCTAAAGAGATGCTATAATATATCTGCCCCTTCTTTTCCTACCTGTGGCAGACTCATGTTGATGTATGGCAAAACCAGTACAATATTGTAAAGTAATTAGCCTCTAATTAAGATAAATAACTTTAAATTAAAAAAATAAAAAAATAAATAAAATGAGTTCTGATTACTAACATTTAAAAAAAAAGGAATAAAATATAAAGAAAAATGAAAGAAATTTGCTGGTGAGAATGGTAGCAGATTACTTAAAATCTTGATGGTATCTTACTTTTGTTGCCCACGGCAACAAAAAATTGATGACAAGATTCCAGAATAATAGAGACCAGATGGTAGTGATCAATCATCAGAAACAAGGAAGAACAATGACTTTTTAAATGGCAAGGTGGAAGTTTGCAGCTGGCCTGCAGAGAACAGGATAGTTGATGGGTGCAGTGTTTCCAGAGGCAAGTTAGGTAGACAGCTAACCTGGTTCACATGCAGCCTGTAAATCTAAAAGAAATCTGGGACACATGATTGCCCAAATTCTGGCACCAAATCACTCCCCTGAGATGTGACGCATTAACTGAAGAAGTGGCCAAATTTTCAAAAGGAAGAATCTTTAATACCATGTCAAGAATATCTGTTAATGATCCCCCCTCTTTCCCCAAATGGAGACCTATCAAAGTTTATTTGCATTATTATACACAGGAAAAAAAAATAAACATTTCTGAGGACTTATGAATACAGTGTCCAAACTGACTTCATATTAAAGGACCCAAAGTTTCATGATGGCCCTTCTATTAGAAGGAGGTGACTCATGCAAGCCAGAAAATATATGGTATCCTATCTCAGGCCTGGCTTATTATGAGTTCACTGGGCATAAGGGTCCATCTGGTGGTCATTTATTTGCCTCCTGAATATATAATAGGAATGGATATACTTGGTAATTGGCAGATCCTCACATATATTAAAATTCTGTTCATTGTACCCATAGAAAGGGACATGTTGACCATCACTATGGTCCTGCTATGTGCATACTGGTGGTGTGTTCTGGTTCCTTCTGGATGGAACCTCAGAAGAGAGCACACTGGCTCCATAAGGAGCAGTTTAGGAAGGAAACTCTGTTTTCCTTGGTATCCAGAGGAAGGTCCTAAATGAGGAGGAGCATGATTTCCAGGTTGGAACATTCTCTTGCAAAGGTAGAGACAGATGAATGACACATGGGACCGTCTAGAACCCAGGCCGAGGGCAGGGCTCCCTCACTCTCCGGTAAGGGCCATACTCATGGGGAAGAGAAACATAGATTAACAAGTGGCTCTTCAGCTCCATGTTTCCATAAGATCTGGGTAAATAAAACGTAAGTTCCTGCAATATGTGATACTGATGAATTTATTTTAGATGGCTAGTATACTTTGATATATGGTGAAAAAATCCCATCCTTTACTATTATATTGGAAAACTATTACATGGTGAAATTACATTCAGTTCTTGAACCTTTTCTCTGCCAGCTGGATTTTGGGAACTGTGCATTATAAGTATAAGGATTCTGACTGGACTTCTATTTAACTTACAGATTAACTCTGAGAAAAATTGGCATCATTATAATAGTAAATCCTGTCCATGAACATAATTTATATCTCAAGCTTGATGTGAGTTTGTTCAGAAAATAGGATTCCTTGTGTACTACTAAGAAAATTTAATTGTCACTAACTCTAGAACAATTTTGGTAATATCAACTATGAGCAGTGAAAGATATGAAAATTTTATTATCCAGAATTTCTAACATATATACACAAGAAACATAGGAAAAGACTTCATATTTAAGTAAAATATCAAACTATCTAGTTGTACATGATATAGGAATATATAACTTTTGAGATTCATACACATGTATTTACCAATGAAAAATTCTATATGGGTAGTTATTAACTAATTAATTGAACACATTAAGAAGCTAATACTGGGGATAAAATATTTCTAAACTGTATATCCAATAAATGAGTTGATTCTAGAATATATAAAGAACTCTCAAAAATTAACAGTGAAATATTCAATTGAATGGGGCTTCCCTGGTGGCTCAGCCAGTAAAGAATCCACCTGCAATGCAGTAGACTTGGGTTCAATCCCTGGGTTGGGAAAGTCCTCTTGAGAAGAGTATGGCAACCGACTCCAGAATTCTGGTCTGGAGAATTCCAAGGACTGCATAAAACATGGGGTCACAAAGAGTCAGACATGACTGAGTGACTTTAACTCATTCAATTGAAAAACCCATTCACTTAGTTGTGTCCAACTCTGTGACCCCATGGACTGCAGCCCGCCAGGCTTCCCTGTCCATCACCAACTCATGGAGTTTACCCAAACTCATGTCCATTGAGTCAGTGACGCCATCCAACCCCAACCATCTCATCCTCTGTTCTCCCTTCTCCTGCCTTCAATCTTTCCCAGCATCAAGGTCTTTTCCAATGAGTCAGTTCTTCGCATCAGGTGGCCAAGTACTGGTGCTTCAGCTTCAGCATCAGTCCTTCCAATAAATATTCAGTACTGATTTCCTCTAGGATGGACTGAATGGATCTCCTTGCTGTCCAAGGGACTCTAAAGAGTCTTCTCCAACATCACAGTTCAAAAGCATCAATTCTTTGGTGCTCATCTTCTTTATAGTCCAATTCTCACAACCATATGGAACTACTGGAAAAAAACATAGCTTTGACTAGACGGACCTTGTTGGCAAAGCAGTGTCTCTGCTTTTTAATATGCTGTCTAGTTTGGTCATACCTTTTCTTCCAAGGAGCAAATATCTTTTAATTTCATGACTGCAATCACCATCTGCAGTGATTTTGGAGCCCCAAAACATAAAGTCTTTCACTTTTTCCATTGTGTCCCAATCTATTTGCCACGAAGTGATAAGACCAGATGCAAAAATCTTAGTTTACTGAATTTTGAGTTTTAAGCCAACTTTTTCATTCTCCTCTTTCACTTTCATCAAGAGGCTCTTTAGTTCTTCTTTACTTTCTGCCATAAGTGTGTGGTGTCATCTGCATATCTGAGGTTATTGATATTTCTCCTGGCAATCTTGATTCCAGCTTGTGCTTCATCCAGTCCAGCATTTCTCATGATGTGCTCTGCATATAAGTTAAATAAGCAGAGTGACAATATATGGCCTTGACATACTCCTTTCTTGATTTGGAACCAGTCTGTTGATCCATGTCCAGTTCTAACTGTTGCTTCCTTACCTGCATAAAGATTTCTCAAGAGGCAGGTCAGGTGGTCTGGTATTCCCATCTCTTGAAGAATTTTCCACAGTTTGTTTTGATCCATACAGTCAAAGGCTTTGGCATAGTCAATAAAGCAGAAATACATGTTTTTCTGGAACTCTCATGCTTTTTTGATGATCCAACGGATGTTGGCAATTTGACCTCTGGTTCCTCTGCCTTTTCTATATCCAGCTTGAACATCTGAACGTTCATGGTTCACATACTGTTGAAACCTGGCCTGGAGAATTTAGAGCATCACTTTGATAGCATGTGAGATGAGTGCAATTGTGTAGTAGTTTGAACATTCTTTGGCTTTGCCTTTCTTTGGGATTGGAATGAAAACTGACCTTTTCTAGCCCTGTGGCCACTGCTAAGTTTTCCAAATTTGCTGGCATATTGAGTGTAAAACTATCACAACATTATCTTTTAGGATTTGAAAAGGCTCAACTGAAATTCCATCACCTCCACTATCTTTGTTTGTAGTGATGCTTCCTAAGGCTCACTTGACTTCCCATTCCAGGTTGTCTGGTTCTAGGTGAGTGATCACACCATCATGATTATCTGGGTCATAAAGATCTTTTTTGTATAGTTCTTCTGTGTATTCTTGCCACCTTTTCTCGATATTTTCTGCTTCTGTTAGCTCCATACCATTTCTGTCTATTGTGCCCATTTTTGCATGAGATATTCCCTTGGTATCTCTAATTTTCTCAAATAGTTCCCTAGTCTTTCCCATTCTATTGTTTTCCTCAATTTCTTTGCGTTGATCACTGAGGAAGGCTTTCTTATCTCTTCCTTGCTATTTTTTAGAACTCAGCATTCAAATGGGTATATCTTTCCTTTTCTCCTTTGTCTTTAGCTTCTCTTCTTTTCACAGCTATTTGTAAGGCCTCCTAAGACAAGCATTTTGCCTTTTTGCATTTCCTTTTCTTGGGGTTGGTCTTGATCACTGCCTCCTGTACAATGTCTTGAACCTCCGTCAGGCACTCTGTGTATCAGATCTAATCCCTGGAATCTGTTTGTCACTGCCACTGCACAATCTGAAGGGATTAGATTTAGGTCATACCTAAGCAATCTAGAGGTTTTCCCTACTTTATTCAATTTAAGTCTGAATTTGGCCGTGCATCCGCCAATGAAAAATAAACAAAGGTATTAACACATTCACTAATGAGAATATACAAATGGCAAATAAGCATATGGGAAAACTGTTAAATTTCATGAGGGAAATTCAAACTAAAAACCACAGTAGGATCTTAGTTCAGATCTTTCACAATTACTAAAAAAATGTGGTAACAGCAAATGCAGGTGAGAACTTAGACAAACTTGATCACTCATGTAATGCCAGTGAGGATATGAAACGATATAGCAGTTTTGGATATGTTGGGCCTACAACTACTCCAATGTGACTTAGCAACTGCACTCTCAGACATTTATTCCAGAGAAGTGTAGACTTATAGCCAACAAATACCTGTATATGAATATTCTTAATAGCTTTATTCATATAATCCCAAACTGGAAACAGTCCACATGTCCTTCACTGGGTGAGTGGCAAAATTACAGTATATCCACATCATGGAATACTATGTAGCAGTGACAGAAATCAATGCATGCAAACATTTGGATGAATCTGTAGATAACTAGGTGTCAGAAATACAAATCCCCAAAAGTCACGTACTATATTATTATAGAACATTATTGAAATGACGCTTACTCCTTGGAAGGAAACTTATGACCAACCTAGATAGCATATTCAAAAGCAGAGACATTACTTTGCCAACAAAGGTTCGTCTAGTCAAGGCTATGGCTTTTCCTGTGGTAATGTATAGATGTGAGAGTTGGACTGTGAAGAAGGCTGAGCACCGAAGAATTGATTTTTGAACTGCGGTGTTGGAAAAGACTCTTGAGAGTCCTTTGGACTGTAAGGAGATCCAACCAGTCCATTCTGAAGGAGATCAGCCCTGAGATTTCTTTGGAAGGATTGATGCTAAAGCTGAAACTCCAGTACTTTGGCCACCTCATGCGAAGAGTTGACTCATTGGAAAAGACTCTGATGCTGGGAGGGATTGGAGGCAGGAGGAGAAGGGGACGACAGAGGATGAGATGGCTGGATGGCATCACTGACTCGATGGATGTGAGTCTGAGTGAACTCCGGGAGTTGGTGATGGACAGGGAGGCCTGGTGTGCTGCAATTCATGGAGTTGCAAAGAGTTGGACATGACTAAGCGACTGATCTGATCTGATCTGATATGATTGAAATGAAAAATCATAGAAATGGAGAACAAATTAGAAGTTACCAGGGACATTGGAAAGGAGACTGGTCTGGGAGGGAGGTGGATCTGGCTGTAGAAGGGCAATAAGAGGAATCCTCAAGGAGATGGGAGTGTTCTGTATCTTTACAGTGTCTGTATCAATATTTGTATTCTGGTTGTGATAATGCACAACAATTTTGTAAGATTTTATCACAGGGAGAAACTAGGTTAAGGAATTTTTCTGTTCACAAAACTGCTTATGAGTCTACACTTATCTCTATTAAAATTTTATTAGAAAATAAAAGCAGAATAAATGCCACATATATAAATCAGATTTTACATAAAACCTGCATTTTTGACCTCATATAAAATTAGAAGATTTAGAAATACTTCAATTACAATCTTTTCTAAAAGGTTTGGATAGATCTAAATTGTAGCTGCCCTTTTATGTAAGATACATACTCTCCAGGTTGCTAGGGTAACAGTTATTCCTGATGTTTCTTACACTTGGATCTTTCACCTATTTAGACAATCCTTTGCCTAAAGACTAATTCTGTTTCTCCCAGTGATAAAATCAGTTCATCTGTCAGATTGGACTTTTGACATAGAAATAGAGGACTAAGTACAGGTTTTCATGTCTCAGGCTTCAGTCACTGTGAAAGCTAGCTACTCCTCTCAGGACCATGATATCGCTGTCATTTCATCTGGCCCATTCTACCTCACTACAACTTGTCTAAGATGTCTATAGCTCTGAGTCTTGTTTGCTGAAGCATTACTGTAAATAATTTTTCAAGAATATAGCTAAGCAATATATTATCGGAGCCAGTGTTTATCTAATAGCTTTCTAAACTTTGACCATCAGACAGTTCAACTATTTATCAATTATGTGGTCACAACATTTTTTCACCTAGAGTGTCCAAGTCTAAAAACCAGTGCTTCATTGTCCTCTGGCATTTGAAGTTAGATTAATTAGAACTCCTTCCTAATACCAATATAATCTAAATTAGAACAACATAATTTCATTCTTTTGGAGTATTAGGAAACATTTGGTGTCTTGACATAAATAGTAAATTTACAACACTAGGCATATGTGGTCTTTTTTCAATACATTTTCCTGAAATACAATAAGGTCTTTTAAATTATCAGATTCAGGTACTTTTAGTCTTAGGGCACTATTCTGGCATATCTTTCCATGAGTGTTGTTTCTAAATTTTTCTATAGGAATCCTGTTGCTATTCATAGAAGGATTTTCTACTCTTTCACACATTTTTATCACTTGAATGTATTAATAGAGCTACAATTTATTGAGCAAGTGCTATATGCCAAGCATTCAGCTAAGTTATCTATTCATATAACCAAGTTTACATTCATCAGAACCTTATAAGGTCAGTATTTTATAGAAGAGCTAGAAAGGTGAAACCATGGGAAGTTTAAACAAGTACTAAGAGTCAGTCTGATTGGTCAGGAGGCAGAGCGGCAAGGACATGGCCCAGAGGCTACTGAAATTTCTAAGGGGAAAATAAAAATGAGGAAGGGTGAATACACTGAGCAAATTTAGGATTGGATAGCTTGAATAACTTCAGTGGGCTCTCGCATATGTTGATGATCCATAGTTGTTCAGTACTGGTTCTGGACTGATTTAGGGCAGGGAAAATATTAGCTTGTGTATGAGAATTTTATAAAGGAGAGGGTTGTAGGTGTGAGCTCTGGAATGTTTGGTTTCTCTGTCGAAGGCAGGATCTAAGGAGAATCCTTTACTGTCTCCAGAAATTACCTGCTAGCTCTGGCAAAGGCTGTCTCTCCAGGACCATAGCCTCCAATTCTAGAGCATCAAGAATACAGAACTTAGGAAAATAAAATCAATATATTCTGTCTCAATAAAATCTATTTTTCAGCCTTGAGAAAAGAAAATAAAATTTTAACATATATTTGATATCTGAAGTAAATATTTCCCTAATATGTTTTTCTTCTGATTTTTCAGGGTATTATGTCCCTTGAAGATGTTTCATCATTGTCACTATGTCTTTTTAAATTATTTTTTGTTTGGTTAGTTGAATGATCTCCCAACATCAAACATCGTGTAATAAATCTAGGAATTAGATTTGTCAAGAAAGTTGATGAACTGTTAGGGTTCTTCTATGGCCTTATTTCAGACTTAAAGCTAGAGACTGTAAATGGCTACAACCAATTCACGTTTTCTGGTGGGTTTATTAATCTAAGTTGTTAGTAGATGAGATTTGCTCCGCTCCCATTCTGTGGTTCTCTGTTTGGAGAAAAGAAGAAGAAAAATCTATGTATTTACAGTGCTTGTAGTATTCTTTGACTGGATTCTTTGTGTAAAAACTAAAATTCCTCAATGTGTAACTCAAAATTTCTGTCCACAAAAAGGATCTTTATGTCTCAGTATAAAGTTTATTGCTTCTTATCCTATATGTAATTTTCTCACCCCACCTCACTACCAGCATGTTTAAAATGAGTTATAACTTGATATATGGACATAAAAAGAGTAGTATCAGTTAAAGAGGGACATGTCAGAAAGATCATTTCCCTCCTTAGAATAGAAAATCTTTTTATTTAAGCAAGGTGATACATACTTAGGCATTTTATATGATAGATAACTACAATTTACATATCTCTTTTGTTTTAAACTGCAACACATGTTGTTACTATATAAAAATTTAGTGGTTTTGCTAAGGAATTTTTATTTTTTAAGCTCTTACCTATTCATCTAGGTTTTAATGTTTTCCAGCATCTTCAATAAAGTAAATATATATTTCAGTTTGCACAAAATAGTCCTAATTTACATCTGTTGCTCCAGCATCCCATCTGGTTCAGAATTTGTCTCTGAAATGAAATGTCAGTTTAAACAATATATTATATAGTAACCATATCTATAATCAAAAAAACCTCTCAGAAAAAAATTTTAAACATAATTCTTTTTTTTGTTTATTTGTGTTTGTTCAGTTGCTAAGTCATGTCCAATTATTTGTGACCCCATGGACTGTAGCCCACCAGGCTCCTCTGTTCATGGAATTTTCCTGGCAAGAATACTGGACTGGCTTGCTATTTCCTACTCCAGGGGATCTTCCTGACTCAAGGATTGAACCCACTTCTCTTATGTCTCCTGCATTGGTGGTGGATTTTTTATCCCTACACCAACTGGAAAGTCCATAGTCGACCATAATTTTGGATAGATATTGTTGTTTCTCCCACTTTATTCTTTTTTTTCAAGAGGCTTTTAACTATTCCAGTTCTAGAATAAGTCTATTTCTAAATATCTCCCTGGGATTTTGGTAGGAATTTTCAAAAAACTAGAATTCAATTTTGGGGAAATTGATGTCTCTATTATGTTGAATCTTCAAATCACACAGACTTGATATGTCTGTTTATTTAGTTCTTTGATTTCATTAGAATTTTGTAATATTCAACATATAAATTTTATAGATTTTTTGTTAGATTTATAGTTACGTTTGCAAACTTTGCTCTGCTGCTGCTGCTAAGTTGCTTCAGTCATGTCTGACTCTGTGTTGACTCCATAGACGGCAGCCTACCAGGCTCCCCCATCCCTGGGATTCTCCAGGCAAGAACACTGGAGTGGGTTGCCATTTCCTTCTCCAATGCATGAAAGTGAAAAGTGAAGTCACCCAGTCCTGGACACCTGTGTCCAGCTCTTTGCGACCCCATGGACTGCAGCCTACCAGGCTCCTCCGTCCATGGGATTCTCCAGGCAAGAGTACTGGAGTGGGTTGCCGTTGTCTTCTCCGAAACTTTGCTCTAGGCAGTGAATTGATGCAAAGTAAATCGTGAGGATATTGTACTGTTTAGTGTAGACAAATAGCCCTTATGACAATAAATGGTGTTAGCTAGGCAGTTTCTCAGTACCAAAGTCAAAGGAGTAGGTTTATGATAAAATTTTTATTCCAGCTAAGAACTGTTAAACTAAATACGACTAAGAAATAGATGAAATATAGGTGCTCAGAAAAATATTTGAGGACATATGATAGAAACAATACTTGAGGATTTCATATCCATTTGGGTTTGAGGCTATTAATACTTGTGTTAATTACAATTGGCTTGGAAATTTATAGTGAATAGTTGTGAATAATAAATTTGTAGTTCTTCCCTACGAAGGAACTAGCTATGGTTTTTCTAGTAGTCATGTATAGATGTGAGAGTTGGACTATAAAGAAAGTTGAGTGCTGAAGAATTGATGCTTTTGAACTGTGGTATTGGAGAAGACTCTTGAGAGTCCCTTGGACTCCAAGGAGATCAAACCAGTCCATCCTAAAGGGCATCAGTCCTGAGCATTCATTGGAAGGACTGATGCTGAAGCTGAAACTTCAATACTTTGGCCAAGTGATGTGAAGAACTGACTCATTTGAAAAGACCCTGATGCTGGGAAAGAGTGAAGGCAGGAGAAGGGGATGACAGAGGATGAGATGGTTGGATGGCATCACCAACTTGATGGTCATGAGTTTGAGCAAGCTCCAGGAGTTGGTGATGGACAGGGAAGCCTGGTGAGCTACAGCCCATGGGGTAGCAAAGAGTCCAACCAGGCTGAAGTGACTTAGCAGGCATGTACATACTAAAGGAGCCTAAATATTGCAATGATATGAAAGTGGGGAAAAAGCTGGTAGACTGCTTTTAACTTCCAAATAAATGAAAAAAAATTTTTACTGTTTTTCCAAAGTTTCCCCTTACAAGTGAAAAACTCAAACTGACTCAAATATTTGCTTATAAGAAACAGGAAATATGTTCTTTTTCACAACTGAGTAATAGTCCATTGTGTATTTATGTGTATGTGTATGTATACATATGTGTGTATGTACACACTATGTCTTCTTTTTATATTCATCCATTGCTTGACATTTAGATTGTTTCCTTATCTTAGCTGCTGTGAATAATACGTCAATGAACATGGGCATTAAGTATCTATTCAAACCCTGTTTTCATTTCCTTTGGATATATATCTGAATATAACTGAGGATCTAACACACAGCATAGTGGTTACAGTTAATAATTCTGTATTATATCCTTGAAAATTGCTAAGAAAGTTTCTTGCCACAAACACAAAAATTTTCTTGCCACAAACACAAAACGTAATCATGTGACATGATGGAGGTATTAGCTATAACTCTGCTGTCAATCATTTAACACATTGTACATCTTAAACTTAATAAACACAATGTTATATGTCACTTATATCCCAATAAAGCTAGAAAACCAAAAAGGAAACAGGATAGCAGTCATTGTAGAAAAGATGTGTGTGAAATGGTTTGAAAACATGACAATGGTACTTCACAGCTCCCATTAAGAAATGAAGTCTTTACACCTTGAAGCTATGCTGGCCTTGTGATCTGTGTTGACCAAAAGAAAGTTGAGGAAGAAACATTTTGAACTTTCTTGAGCAAGGGTCCTGAGAGAATCTTGAAGCTACTGGTCTTGCTCCATTGGGATTCTACCCTGAGACTGTCCTGTATAGAAATTTGTTCTAATCTATTGGAATTCTGCCACATAGAGCAGAACCCAAGTGCTCCAATTGACAGTAATATGACTCATGGAACAGTTGAGTGAGGATACTTAGATCTTCTTGCCCAGATGATCTTTGAGTACATCCTTATGAATGAGCCCAGACGTATCACCTGCCCAACCCTCAGAATTGTGATAAGAAATAAATCATTGTTTTAAACCAGAAAGATTTGCAACAACTAAAAGCTGATATACTGTGTTTAATATTAGTTGAGAAATGAGAGAGAAAGTTCAAAAGGGAAAATTTGAAATTTTTCAAGAATGACTCAAGAATCATACTTGAAAATTTTTGAAGAATCACATAGGGGTTGGGTAGAAGCTAGAAATGATAATGTTTAAACTTTTCAGTTATATGTTTTTTTGACATTGTAATACATCTTTTCAGCCTCATAAATCTTGAAAGTTAAGCAGTTATATGATGTCAAAAAGTAGGTCAGAAGTCTTTTTTTGTTTTTTATTATTTCCTAATAAATACCATAGTAGTCCAACTCAGCAAACCAGCTATTATTAATAATGTAATGCTATAGTCAACAAAATTAAAGGTGAAAAAATATTTGTATTAAAAAAAAAACCATAATGTCAGAGTCCTACCAGCAACCAAAATACAATTACTTGACTTACCATATTAATATTTATTTGCAGTGTGAAAATTTTAGCACTTTAATGGGGTGGGCATCAGTATATTTTAAACACAGAAACATTCCATATTGATATCATGAGACCATTATACACTTAGCAGTTTTGTGTGCTGTCATATTTTACAGATTATGAGGTGCATAAAATTAAGAGAAAACTAATAAAAGGCACAGTTCTTTTTATTTTACTATGAATATGGATGCAGTCACATGTGGAGTCAGATTTACATCTATTAAATTAACTGAGATTTAAAAAATGCAAGTCACGTAGGTTTATTTTTAAAATTCAATAATAGCATGTTAAGCTTATGGGGAAAATGTTGTGATAATCTTAGGGAAAAAATAACTGATTTACACCCAAATGGCAAATGTAGCACAGCATTTACTTTTCCTGTTACTTTACTCTTCTTCTGCCCAGTGGATATAGAAATTACTCTTCTGTTTTCATTCAGTTAAATTCTAAAGCAAGTTCAAGTTCCTTTCAGACTCTTCAAACTCACACTGTCATGTCTGCACCTTTGGTTTTGTGTCAGAACCAGAAGCAAGGCTCATTGTTGCCTTTGGAATATAACACTGCTATTTTTGCTTTCATCTCAGGACTCTCAATTCATGATAGGGTCTAAGAGGAACAGAGATTGAGCAGGAAAAAAAAAAATGTAACCTTAAAAGTTACTGCTATAGAAATGCAGAGCATTAGACAAGCTTTTGACAGTGTTTGGACATCTTATGTATCCTAGCTTGTCTTTTAAGATTGTTACTTACATTATGGATAGAAAGTGAAACCCCACAAGCTCTACTTGCATTCACATATTTGCTCATGAGGACCAAAAGAAAAAACAAATGTATGAGTTAAGCCATCTCAAAGCAGACTCTTCAATTATTTTAAGAAGCTAAAATCAAAATGAGCTACTTCAAAGTCCCTGTTACAGAAAATTTTGCCTGCAGGTAACCAAAAATAATCAGGCTGACAAAATATAGCAAATGGACAGTTGAAATTTATGTTGCAAAACCAATAACTCTCTTTAGACCAGAAGAACTGTCAAATTCAGATTTATTACTCATTTTTCTGCTTGGTAATGATGTTTTACACTCAAAAACTCCTATCAAAAGAGTCTTCTGGACCTCAAAATTCAGTCATTATAGTAAAATACTTGGAGTTAATAAGATTATGTATTCACAAAGCAAATCCTGAAGATATTTTAAGTTAACATTCTACCTATTACAAAATACTTATCAAACCCACTTCCTTGCTGTTTATGTTTGTATAAGCCTAAAATGAATGAAATGGCATTATCTTCATGGGTTATTTTAAAGGCAAAAGGTCACAAAAAGATAGTGTGAGGATTGAATATGAAAATATAGAACAGTAGGTAATGAAAGGTAAATACTGCAGTGATCTTTTATAATTATCCCTAAGCATAGTGTTTTCTGAAAGATAGCCTTGCATTGTAAGCCTTCTAGCCTTACTTTTTGATCATGTCATCATTTATCACCTGTACCCTAGAACATTTGAATAGTATAGGGGACATTGGAGGCACTCTTCTAGCAGAGATATTAGTAGTGGTTTTTTTTTTTTTTTTCCTGAAAAAAAAATATGTAGGCATTACTGGCTGTACCATAGATTAGAATGAAGTTGAGAAAATACCTATATTGTCCTTTGACATCTCAAAGACACCAGAACTGCATTTGTTACTTTCCTGATCTAAACAAGATCCATTCTTTTCTCCCTGACTCTGAAGAGTTGCCCTGTAAAAATTAATGATAAGAAGGGTAATAAAAAGACTTCAGTAATCATAAAGGTGATGGTGCTTATATTGTTTTCTTAAAATTAAAGAAATGAGGTTAGGCACTTCAGAACTTTCAGCTTTGCATGCAGTCATTTCTATCAGGAAGAGACCAAGCCCCATGTACCAGACTTAGGTCATGGTGTTCACAACCCATGAGGAAATTATAACTGGTAGCCTTACTGCAGAATGCTTATCACCTCTTTGTATTTCCCGCCTATGGGGGAAATATAACTCCAATTGGTATACTCAGGTTTCTTTTTATGTTGGGAATGTAGAATTGATAAATTTGGAAATCATATCTGGGTAGGTATACCTCAGCTCTTCACTCCTTTCTCACAGGAGCAACTCTCTTACAAACAGCACATCTTTTTTTCCTTCTAGGCTTTTTTTTATAGAGAGTGGCTTTCCTTGGTTTGCTGTTATTGGTGCCTGATGGTTGAGTCTGACTCATTCTGGGCATCAAGTGTGTGGCCTCACTGTCTCTCACACTAAGCTGAGTTTTCTAGCTTTGCTTCATGAGAACTATAGGTGGTATCTCATTCCCTGTGCTATTTTACTTTACAATGTTTTCAGAATTCAGTTGACAAATTGGTGGGGTGATATTTATTAAAGACTCTTGGAGGGCAAAAGAGTGCAATGTTTATTTCAAGCACAGGAATCCAGAGTCATGTGGAGAATCTGATAAAATACAGAGATCTTTTTCCTAATTGGCCCAATTTACACAGTACATTGCTTAAATTTTAACTAAAACTGTATGACATATTTTAGCCTCAAGAACCAGGCATAGGCATAAAAGACATCTGATATCGATGTCTTTGAAGTTATACTCTGAAAACTGCTTATCA
Source organism: Bos taurus (assembly GCF_002263795.3). Taxonomy (NCBI): domain Eukaryota; kingdom Metazoa; phylum Chordata; class Mammalia; order Artiodactyla; family Bovidae; genus Bos; species Bos taurus. Next base: position 52,736,265 of record NC_037341.1, on the reverse strand, counting down.
TAGCATCATCACAAATCACACAAGTGTAATGATGCTGTTTAATATTTAGGGCTGGAACCCCATGACACCAGATTTAAGTGCACGTTCCATTAGGAATCTGGCAGTCTTACTAAAATCATACCAGTGTCCCAAGAGGAAATGTGTTTCAAGTGTATATTCAGTAGTTCTCTTTTTGCCTTGGAGAGAATGGCACTAACTGTCACAAACTGGAGTTGCAAACCTATATTTTATCCTGCCTTTATAAAAGTCAGACAATAATGCCAGCACAATGCCAAGGTTTTGTTGTTTAGAATACCGTGGGATCCAAGCTACTAGTCCCACACTGATGGGTTGGTTGGAGGGAAGTTCTAGGGCAGGAAGTGCAGGCTCTGTGCAGCTGAGGCTAGAGAAGAATGTCTCTTCAATAATATTCTGTAGGCATCAAAATCTCAGGAACATATGAGAATAATGATGGAACTATGTTATACAGAGGATCCAAAGGGTCTTTTCAGGAATTGGCAGTGTTCTATTAGCACCTGGGGATAAGATCAAGCAAGGTTAAAATTATTGTTATTGCTTATTAAAGTAAAATGCACAGAAATTAGATGTATAACTGCATTTTGACAAATGTATACAATCAACACAGCAGTCAAGATAGGGCTATTTCCCCTATCCCAAATAGTTTACTCACATCCCATTTCAGTCACTTCCTACCCTCTTCAGAAACTACTGTTCTGATTGTTTTAGCTCTAAAGTATTCTCACCTATCCCTCAATTCTTAAATTTATTTTTCAATGTGCTCTGTATCTGAGTTCATTTTTTGGATAAATATATATCTTTTTAAGATTCATTTTTATGTCATAGGCAGTTTAGTCTTTTTCTTTTCTTTTTTGTCCACACCATGGGGCATGTGGGATCTTAGTTCCCTGACCAGGGATCAAACATTTGTCCCCAGCACTGAGAGCACAGAGTCTTAACCACTGGACTGCAAGGGAAGGCCCCTCTTTTTCTACTTTAAATAAACTTCACTGACATAAAGTTATATATCATAAAATTTACCAATTTTAAGCATACTATTAGATGAATTTGGAAAATATGTATAGTTGTATAATTACTACAAACATAATCATGATAACTTATTTTGAAAATGCGGTGAAATAAAACTTAATCCAGTATAAGGCCAAATGTTCGTTTCCAAGGCAAACCATTCAATATCACAGTAATCCAAGTCTATGCCCCAACCAGTAACCCTGAAGAAGCTGAAGTTGAATGGTTCTATGAAGACTTACAAGACCTTTTAGAACTAACACCCAAAAAAGATGTCCTTTTCATTAAGGGGACTGGAATGCAAAAGTAGGAAGTCAAGAAACACCTGGAGTAAAAGGAAAATTTGGCCTTGGAATACGGAACGAAGCAGGGCAAAGACTAATAGAGTTTTGCCAAGAAAATGCACTGATCATAACAAACACCCTCTTCCAACAACACAAGAGAAGACTCTACACATGGACATCACCAGATGGTCAACACCAAAATCTGATTGATTATATTCTTTGCAGCCAAAGATGGAGAAGCTCTATACAGTCAGCAAAAACAAGACCAGGAGGTGACTGTGGCTCAGACCATGAACTCCTTATTGCCAAATTCAGACTGAAATTGAAGAACGTAGGGAAAACCACTAGACCATACAAGTATGACCTAAATCAAATCCCTTATGATTTTACAGTGGAAGTGAGAAGTAGATTTAAGGGCCTAGATCTGATAGATAGTGTCTGATGAACTATGGAATGAGGTTCATGACATTGTACAGGAGACAGGGATCAAGACCATTCCCGTGGAAAAGAAACGCAAAAAAGCAAAATGGCTGTCTGGGGAGGCCTTACAATTCACTGTGAAAAGAAGAGAAGTGAAAAGCAAAGGAGCAAAGGAAAGATATAAGCATATAAATGCAGAGTTCCAAAGAATAGCAAGAAGAGATAGGAAAGCCTTCTTCAGTGATCAATGCAAAGAAATAGAGGAAAACAACAGAATGGGAAAGACTAAAGATATCTTCAAGAAAATTAGAGATACCAAAGGAACATTTCATGCAAATATGGGCTCGATAAAGGACAGAAATGGTATGGACCTAACAGAAGCAGAAGATATTAATAAGAGGTGGCAAGAATACACAGAAGAACTATACAAAAAAGATCTTCATGACCCAGATAATCACGATGGTATAATCACTGACCTAGAGCCAGACATCCTGGAATGTGAAGTCAAGTGGGCCTTAGAAAGCATCACTAGGAACAAAGCTAGTGGAGGTGGTGGAATTCCAGTTGAGTTCTTTCAAATCCTGGAAGATGATGCTGTGAAAGTGCTGCACTCAATATGCCAGCAAATTTGGAAAATTCATCAGTGGCCACAGGACTGGAAAAGGTCAGTTTTCATTCCAATCCCAAAGAAAGGCAATGCTAAAGAATGCTCAAACTACCGCACAATTGCACTCATCTCACACGCTAGTAAAGTAATGCTCAAAATTCTCCAAGCCAGGCTTCAGCAATACGTGAACCGTGAACTTCCTGATGTTCAAGCTGGTTTTAGAAAAGGCAGAGGAACCAGAGATCAAATTGCCAACATCTGCTGGATCATGGAAAAAGCAAGAGAGTTCCAGAAAAACATGTATTTCTGCTTTATTGACTATGCCAAAGCCTTTGACTGTATGGATCACAATAAACTGTGGAGAATTCTAAAAGAGATGGGAATACCAGATCACCTGATCTGCCTTTTGAGAAATCTATATACAGGTCAGGAAGCAACAGTTAGAACTGGAGATGGAACAACAGAGTGGTTCCAAATAGGAAAAGGAGTCTGTCAAGGCTGTATATTGTCACCCTGTTTATTTAACTTATATGCAGAGTACATCATGAGAAACGCTGGACTGGAAGAAACACAAGCTGGAATCAAGATTGCCGGGAGAAATATCAATAACCTCAGATATGCAGATGACACCACCTTTATGGCAGAAAGTGAAGAGGAACTAAAAAGCCTCTTGATGATAGTGAAAGTGGAAAGTGAAAAAGTTGGCTTAAAGCTCAACATTCAGAAAGCGAAGATCATGGCATCTGGTCCCATCACTTCATGGGAAATAGATGGGGAAACAGTGTCAGACTTTATTTTTCTGGGCTCCAAAATCACTACAGATGGTGACTGCAGCCAGGAAATTAAAAGACACTTACTCCTTGGAAGGAAAGTTCTGACCAACCTAGATAGCATATTGAAAAGCAGAGACATTACTTTGCCAACAAAGGTTCGTCTAGTCAAGGCTATGGTTTTTCTTGTGGTCATGTACGGATGTGAAAGTTGGACTGTGAAGAAGGCTGAGCATTGAAGAATGCTTTTGAACTGTGGTGTTGGAGAAGACTCTTGAGAGTCCCTTGGACTGCAAGGAGATCCAACCAGTCCATTCTGAAGGAGATCAGCCCTGGGATTTCTTTGGAAGGAATGATGCTAAAGCTGAAACTCCAGTCCTTGGGCCACCTCATGCGAAGAGTTGACTCATTGGAAAAGACTGATGCTGGGAGGGATTGGGGGCAGGAGGAGAAGGGGACGACAGAGGATGAGATGGCTGGATGGCATCACTGACTCGATGGACGTGAGTCTGGGTGAACTCCGGGAGTTGGTGATGGACAGGGAGGCCTGGCATGCTGCAATTCATGGGATCACAAAGAGTCAGACACAACTGAGCTACTGAACTGAAGGCCAAATGATTCATGGAAACTGATAAAATATAGTGATTTTGTAAACTATAAACAAGAGTGAGCATTTTTCTATCATAAAGTAATTTGACTAAATTTAAATTTTATAATAAAAGTGTTCAAACAAAAAACAAGATGTGCCAATTGCTTGGGTTTTTAATTTTATTTTCTAATCTTTAATATGGGCATGACAAAGCAATGTTGGACAGTGAAGAAATATAAGGGAAAAAAATATACTGAGATCAATGATAATTTGGGGGGTTAGGAGGTATCTGCAATTACTGTAGCCAAACATTTATTTGAAAAGATACAGGAATGAAGAGTTTGAAAACAACAACAATAAAATTAGATCAAACTGTCAAAAGGATAATGGTATCAGAATCAGCACAGAAAGCCCAAATCGATTGAGAATAATTTCCTGTTTTTTGTTTTATGGTGTCTGTATTTAAAAGAATTTTACTCTGTTTAAGAAACCAATATGAACAGTTAAGGTATGATAGAGGGCCCATTAAAATACACATTTTTAAAAATTATTTCAAGTTGCTATAATAATATGGATTTTTTTCTCTTTTATATCAAATTTAAAAAACTTATTAAAAAGCAATTTGTCATAAATTCAAATCTAGGAAACTAGCATATATTCTCTGCAAGCTTGGCATACACTATTTTTTAGTCTTTGTGGGATACATGAGTGTCTGAAATACCATAGTCTTGACAATTTGTGGCAAGTCATGATCAGACACACTATTAATGTCTATTTTAGTGGCAACCGATATGTACAGTTATTGCTTGTATCATGGTGTATGAGAAAAAGGGTTTAAGACTACAGTGGATGAACAGAAACAGGGTACAACATTGCTGAGAAATACAGGAATAGATCTTGTGTTATAATTATGATGGGCTTTTTAAAAGATAATATGAATCAAGGCAAATTGGAAGTAGTGAAACAAGAGATGGCAAGAGTGAACATCGACAGTCTAGGAATCAGTGAACTAAGATGGACTGGAATAGGTGAATTTAACTCAGATGACTATCTACTACTGTGCACAGGAATCCATTAGAAGAAATGGAGTAGTCATCATAGTCAATGAAAGAGTCCGAAATGCAGTACTTGGATGCAATCTCAAAAACGACAGAATGATCTTTGTTCGTTTCCAAGGCAAACCATTCAATATCACGGTAATAATCCAAGTCTATGCCCACACCAGTAAAGCTGAAGAAGCTAAAGTTGAACGGTTCTATGAAGACCTACAAGACCTTCTAGAACTAACACCCCAAAAGATGTCCTTTTCCTTATAGCATACTGGAATGCAAAAGTAGGAAGTCAAGAAACACCTGGAGTAACAGGCAAATTTGGCCTTGGAGTACAGAATGAAGCAGGGCAAAGGCTAATAGAGTTCTGCAAAGAGAACACACTGGTCAGAGCAAACACCCTCTTCCAACAACACAAAAGAAGACTCTACATATCCATATCACCAGATGGTCAAACCGAAATCAGATTGAGTATATTTGCTGCCAAAGATGGAGAAGCTCTATACAGTCAAAAAAAAACAAGACTGGGAGCTGACTGTGGCTCAGATCATGAACTCCTTATTGCCAAATTCAGACTTAAATTGAAGAAAGGAAGGAAAACCACTAGTCCATTCAGGTATAACCTAGATCAAATACCTTATGACTGTACAGTGGAAGTTCAAAATAGATTTAAGGGACCAGATGTGATAGACATAGTGCCTGATGAACTATGGACGGAGGTTTGTGACATTGTACAAGAGACAAAAATCAAAACCATCCCCAAGAAAAAGAAATGCAAAAAAGCAAAATGGCTGTCTGAGGAGGCCTTACAAATAGCTGTGGAAGAAGAGAAGTGAAAAGCAAAGGAGAAAAGGAAAGATACCCATTTGAATGCAGAGTTCCAAAGAATAGTAAAAAGAGATAAGAAAGCCTTCCTTAGCAATCAATGTCAAGAAATAGAGGAAAACAACAGAATGAGAAAGAATAGAGAACTCTTCAAGAAAATTAGAGATACCAAGGGGATATTTCGTGCAAAGATGGGCTAAACAAAGGACAGAAGTAGTATGGACCTAACAGAAGCAGAAGATATTAAGAAGAGGTGGCAAGAATACACAGATGAACTATGCAAAAAAGATCTTCACTACCGAGATAATCATGATGGTGTGATCACTCACATTCACCTAGAGCTAGACATCCTGGAATGCAAAATCAAGTGGGCCTTAGGAAGCATCACTATGAACAAAGCTAGTGGAGGTGATGGAATTCCAGTTGAGCTATTTCAAATCCTGAACGATGATGCTGTGAAAGTGCTACACTCAATATGCCAGCATATTTGGAAAACTCAGCAGTGGCCACAGAACTGGAAAAGGTCAGTTTTCATTTCAATCCCAAAGAAAGGCAATGCCAGAGAATGCTCAAACTACTGCACAATTGTACTTATCTCACACACTAGTAAAATAATGCTAAAAGTTCTCCAAGCCAGGCTTCAGTAATACATGAACCATGAACTTCCAGATATTCAAGCTGGTTTTAGAAAAGGAAGAGGAACCAGAGATCAAATTGCAAACATCAGTGGATCATTGAAAAAGCAAGAAGTTCCAGAAAAACATGTATTTCTGCTTTATTTACTATGCCAAAGCCTTTGACTATGTGGATCACAATAAACTGTGGAAAATTCTGAAAGAGATGGGAATACCAGACCACCTGACCTGCCTCTTGAGAAATCTGTATGCAGATCAGGAAGCAACAGTTAGAACTGGACATGGAAGAACAGACTGGTTCCAAACAGGGAAAGAATTACATCAAGGCTGTATATTGTCACCCTGCTTATTTAACTTATATGCAGAGTACATCATGAAAAATGCTGGGCTGGAGGAAGCACAAGCTGGGATTAAAGTTGCCAAGAGAAATATTAATAACCTCAGATATACCGATGATACCACCCTTTTGGCAGAAAGTGAAGAAGAACCAAAGAGCCTCCTGATGAAAGTGAAACAGGAGAGTGAAAAAATTGACTTAAAGCTCAACATTCAGAAAACTTAAATCATGGCATCTGTTCTCATCACTTCATAGCAAATAGATGGGAAAACAGTGGAAACAGTGTCAGACTTTATTTTGGGGGGCTCCAAAATCACTGCAGATGGTGATTGCAGCCATGAAATTAAAAAATGCTTACTCCTTGGAAGGAAAGTTATGACTAACCCAGATAGCATATTGAAAATCAGAGACATTACTTTGCCAACAAAGGTCCGTCTAGTCAAGGCTATGGTTTTTCCAGTGGTCATGTATGAATGTGAGAGTTGGACTGTGAAGAAAGCTGAACGCCGAAGAATTGATGCTTTTGAACTGTGGTATTGGAGAATACTCTTGAGGGTCCTTTGGACTACAAGGAGATCCAACCAGTCCACCCTAAAGTAGATCAGTCCTGGGTGTTCATTGGATGGAGTGATGTTGAAGCTGAAACTCCAATACTTTGGCCACCTGATGTGAAGAGCTGACTCATTTGAAAAGACCCAGATGCTGGGAAAGATTGAGGGCATGAGGAGAAGGGGATGACAGAGGATGAGATGGTTGGACAGCATCACCAACTCAGTGGACATGTGTTTGAGTGGACTCCGGGAGTTGGTGATGGACAGGGAGGCCTGGCTTGCTGCGATTCATGGAGTCGCAAAGAGTCTGACACAGCTGAGTGAATGAACTGATAAGGGTTTTGTAAACAGCCTAAAAGTTTTAAAAATGTTATTTTGAAAAATGGCTATAAAAAGTGTTAAACCTATGTATCAGCAGATACTGAAGAGAGAGAAATAGTGAAAAAAAAAAAAAATCATAGTAAAAGCTCAGCCAGCTGATCCATTAGATAGGTTTTTATCAGAATTGCATGAGTAAGGGTTCTCTGCCTGACTGAAATCAGGTTAGTGATTCTTTGTTATCTACCCACAGGAAATAGTTTCAAGAAAACTACCGAGATGTTAAATTGCCACATTCTCCAAGTTATTAAACATTTTAATTATGATTGGATTTTTAATAAAGACAAAGACACATAAGGACAGAGGAAAAGAAGAGAAAGCAGAGTGGAAAGAAGGGAGAGAAAGAAACTTCTTTAGATATTTTGCCTAAAGGCCCTTGACATCAGCAAAACTCCACTTTTTAACTTACTGTTTCCAGACCCAATTGCACTATTTTTATAGCTTTATTTCTGAACTTATTTAGCAGAAAAGCAGAGGTGGCAGAGGATTCAGTTAGGAGAGTTACTCTCCAGGGCATATCTGCCAGTATTTTCTGTTCTCAATACATCTTATTTTAAGCTCTTGTAGCAGTAAGAATCGAAGCCCTATTCAGCAAAATGAAGGTTCTTTCAGTATGTTTCTCTGTCCCAGTGTTCACTTCAACACTGGAATATAATCACTTTTGCTTCAGTGACCCATACAGTGGTTACTGCAAAAAGCCTAACTTCTTCCTTCCTGATTTTCAGGTAAAAGAAATGATACCATGGGTGGAACTATAACTAAAAGATTTTTAGCATAATGTCAATTTTGGTCTTCCAGAACTTTGCCATAAAAAAGAGAGATCATAAAAAAGAAACTGTAGAAAAAATACACACACACACACACACACATATATATGTGTGTGTGTGTGTGTGTGTGTGAATACATAAATACACATACATATCTTTCATCTTATGGTTTTTAGTCTCCTCTGTTGGAGAAGTATAATTAAAAACAAAATCTTTGCCCAACCCAGATTATGTCCACCAATACAGTAATGAAAGAAAACATTTTTATTATTAAATTAACATCAAACTTGACTGGGATGTAGACAACAGGCAATCCACTAAAAGATGGCAAAGAAATAAATCCCACACTTTTATAGAGCCAAGTAGATACAACCCATTACATACATATTTTCAGGATGAGCAATAACTAATCCTCAAGAGGATTTCACAGTACCACTGATCACACACAGTTCATCCTAGTAATTGTAGTGACGCTCTATGTTAGCTCATTGTTGACTCAGAGGAGAAACTAACTTCTTATACTTCTCATGACAGAAGGTAGTTTTGCAGTTTGGCGCAATTTAGGCTCATACCTTCCCACCAAAACTGAAAGACTGGAGAGCTTTCTCCTTTGATGTTTATATTTCAAAGAGATTCCCAGGTCCCTGAGGAAGACATTCCTGGGCCTTAGAGCTAACAAAAGACCTAAATAGGTCTTTTTAGTTTTTGAAAGGATTTATATAGATTACAAAAGGAGAAAGTACTTACAATTATAAATTTGCCAAAGTAAATACGTTAAAGAAAAAAAAGAAGAGGTCTCTTTATTTTCAGCAAGGAAGATTAAGCCTCATAGTTTTCATTTTCTCTTTCCACCTTTTAGTTATTTCTAATGTATCATGTATTCAGCAAATGTGCACTAATCTATTATTCCCTAAAACTCTCATCAGGGTCACTATTGCAACTTATTTTGAGAAATACAGCAAATTATTTTGTTTAAAGAACAACATAGCAGAGGACCAATATCTCAGGCCAAAGTGATTTAAAGTAATTAAGTGAAATTAAGGATCAACTTATTTTTCACAACTCTATTTCAGAGATGGTGCAGGGTTTCAGATAAAACAAAGTTTAAGTCTCATAAAGTGTTTTATAAATATCACACTGTATGACACTATGACTAATCAAATATCAATGTAAACAGTTTTCATTTTGCCTAACAGAATTCATCCCTAATGCAATCTGAATGAATAGAAGCAGACTATACTAAAGTGTTTTCTAAAGCATAACATAAACAAGTAGTATTATAATTCCAAACTCATTAGAGTCTGTGTGTAAATTTAAGTATGAAATTCTCACTAAATTCTGAAACCATTAAAAGTTAAATTTTCTATTTTTGGAGAGACATTATCTGCTATAGTCTTCATTTCACAGTTATTTTAAGGTATTGTCACCATATGACCTAGTACTTTACCTGTACAATCCAATATTTTCTTTCAGATATTAAAGTATTTGAGTATTTTGGGGAAAAAATGTTAAATTTTCTGAAGTGAGAACATAAGAATAATTTCTGTAGAGCAGTAGTTCCTAATTTAGGACAATTCTCTTCTTTTCCTCCCCAGAATGATATTTGGCAATGCCTGGGGCTCTGTTGACTGTCACAACTGGAGGCGGGGATGCCAATGGCATCTAGTGGATAGAGGCGAGGGATGCTGTGAAATCCTACCATGCACAGGATAGCACCCCCCGATCACCACAACAAATAATTATCCAGTTCCAACATCAGTAGTGCTGAGGTTCAGAAAACCTGATATATTACAGCTAATTTTGTGATAGTAATTAGCACAATTCAACTTTTCCTTTACACTAAGATGTCTAACATGGTATTGATCTATAGATCCTAAGTCTTTGAAGTCTTTTTTTAAAATTTAAATTTATTTGTTTTAATTGGAGGCTAATTACTTTACAATATTTTATTGGTTCTGCCACACATCAACATGAATCTGGCACTGGCGCACAAGTGTTCCCCATCCTAAACTCCCCTCCCACCTACCTCCCTGTACCATCGCTCCGGGTCGTCCCAGTGCACCAGCCCCAAGCATCCTGTATCGAACCTGGACTGGCAATTCGTTTCTTATATGATATTATACATGTTTCAATGCCATTCTCCCAAATCATCCCCCTCCCCTCTCCTACAGAGTCCAAAAGACTGTTCTATACATCTGTGTCTCTTTTGCTGTCTCGCATACAGGGTTATCATTACCATCTTTCTAAATTCCATATATATGCGTTAGTATACTGTATTGGTGTTTTTCCCTCTGGCTTATTTCACTCTGTATAATAGGCTCCAGTTTCATCCACCTCATTAGCACTGATTCAAATGTATTCTTTTTAGTGACTAATACTCCATTGTATATATGTTCCACAGCTTTCTTATCCATTCATCTGCTGATGAACATCTAGGTTGCTTCCATGTCCTGGCTATTATAAACAGTGCTGCGATGAACATTGGGGTTCATGTATCTCTCTCAGTTCTGGTTTCCTTGGCGTGTATGCCCAGCAGTGGGATTGCTGGGTCATAAGGCAGTTCTATTTCCAGTTTTTTAAGGCATCTCCACACTGTTCTCCATAGTGGCTGTACTAGTTTGCATTCCCACCAACAGTGTAAGAGGGTTCCCTTTTCTCTACACCCTCTCCAGCATTTATTGCTTGTAGACTTTTGGATAGCAGCCATTCTGACTGGTGTGAAATGGTACCTCATTGTGGTTTTGATTTGCATTTCTCTGATAATGAGTGATGTTGAGCATCTTTTCATGTGTTTGTCAGCCATCTGTATGTCTTCTTTGGAGAAATGTCTGTTTAGTTCTTTGGCCCATTTTTTGATTGGGTTATTTATTTTTCTGGAATTGAGCTGCAGGAGTCGCTTGTATATTTTTGAGATTAGTTGTTTGTCAGTTGCTTCATTTGCTATTATTTTCTCCCATTCTGAAGGCTGTCTTTTCACCTTGCTTATAGTTTCCTTTGTTGTGCAGAAGCTTTTAATTTTAATTAGGTCCCATTTGTTTATTTTTGCTTTTATTTCCAATATTCTGGGAGGTGGGTCATCTGGACAGTTTAATGTGAAATGATTTACTACCACAAAAAATTAAAACATATCAACAAATTATAGGGGTTATCCCCGGTTTAGCAGACTAAATCTGACTTGTACATTACTTCATGTTTCTAACAACAGCAACAAAAAAAATGCACAAATTAAATCACATTAATAGCTCCTAGAACAGTTGGAAATACTAGAAAATGGCAAATCTTGGCTATAGGAAAATGATTTAAAGATGTAGAATTTTAAAACAATACAGTTTAAAAGATGTGACTGTGAAACTTTTCTTTGAGCACTTCCTGAAATATATTTACAAGAGAGTTGCTTTATTTTATACAGTGAAGAGTTATGTTATATGAAAACAGGCATTTCTTATTGACACATATTTTTCATTTCCTGTTTCTTACTATGGGAGAGACAACTGCCTTTAAAGGTCAATTAAGTATTCATTCCACTGACCCAAATTTATGTCAGAAATACAAAGTTTATTACCAATGACAGAATGAGATTCATACACTCTGATTATTATACAATAATAAAACAAAAGTTATATGTCCATGTTTTGAATGGTAAAGGTACAGAATTCTGATCATGATAATGATTTTGTAGTCATCTATGGAAGATATTTAAAATACTTGCCTACTTACATAACATTTTTCACTTCTGCTTGATACACAATTTTATCAAAGTAGGAAAGGCTATTCATAAAATTACTTCGTGCCCAGGGACCTGAAATTCCCTTAGCTGTGATTACATTGTTTCAAAATCCATTATTTCTCCAATACCATCTCTGAGAGAATTTTATTATGATTGTATTGTATCAAAAACTGTATCTTTTATTCACCAAATAATGGGATTTTTTTTGTTTTAACTTTCTTGGCACCAGATAGGAGGAGCATCTCCACTTTGATTATATTTGAGTAAAGTCTAAAAAGTCTACTTACAGATGAGTTTTCCTTTGTGTCATTTCCAGGAGTCATTGTTATTTGCAAACCACTTAAAGTCCTATTCTGAATAAATAAACACAAATTCTCATTATAAGGGAAACTTTCAATTCATAATGACGAAACAAAAATAAAAACCCTTGAGGTACAATTCAAACTTTTGTGCCTACTATACTCAGAATAAAATATCTGAAACAAAAAAAAGGGAAAATTAAGAAAATACAAAAGGAAAATGTTTAAGGGCTTCCCTAGCAACAGATTAGGGGGAAATTTCTTTTTAGTATTTCATAGCTAAAAGACACATTAAAAGAAAGTTTAGCTAACTCCCATGTTTTTATAAAACATAAATACAAAATAAAAAGCCAGTTTTTATTTTTTATAGTTTTGTCAAAATAAGAGCCAAATTTGAATTAAGGAAATTTGGAAATAATTTTAAATATCATTAAAATGATATATTCTTTCCTTCCTTCCTTTTCTGTCTCCTTTCAGTGCCTTATTTCTTTCACTAAATGAAAGGATTGATATATAAATGGTTTCTGTTCAATGACATATATATTTAAATATATATATAAATATATAAAGATTTATATTTCTTTATTACTAATTACTACAACCATAGGGACTTAAAAAATTGCATATTTGTTATCACAGGATTTCTATGGGACAGAAGTCTTGACATGACCCAAGTAGGTTCTCTATTTAAGGTATCTCACAAGGCTGTAATAAAGGTGTCAACTGGAGCTGCACCATCACTTTAAGACTCAAGTGGGGGAGGTTCCAATTCTAAACTCACTTATATGGTTATTAAAAATGTTGTTCTTCTCCTGGGCTACTAGACCAAGGACCTTAATTCCTTCTTGGCTTTTGTTCAGAGGCTAATCTTAGTTCCTTGTCATATAGGCATTCACATGGCTAGGTCACAGCATAGCTACTTGCTTCAACAAAGCCAGAAAAGGAGAGAATCTGGTAGAAATGACAGAAGTTACAATGTATAATTATGGAAGTGGCATTCCATCTGTGCTGTATTCTATTAGAAGCATGTCACAGGTTCTGCTCATATTCAAAAGGGAGGATTACAGAAGGACATGAATACAGGAGAATAAGGTGGCAATACCACATGGTAGCTAATATATATTGAAAATGTAAGGTTCCAGAAATTTCTGGTTGTCCCCAAATCTTCCTTTTCTCTGTAGTACTAAAAATGGTAAATCTTGCCTAGGACTGCAACTTGAAAATGAATGCTAGAGTTTTGGCTCCCTTACAACTAATTATAAGTGTCCACTGGAATAAGAGCAAGTTATATATACAATCTTAGAACTTTACGTATATTACCACTTGCAATTATCACACACTTCTAAAAGGGTGAGAGTCTCATTACTCTAATGTTTCAGATAAGACAAGTGAGGCATAAAAGTGAACCGTTTTGTCCAAATGCACACAGTAAGTTCTGGTTCCACAGTCTGAACACAAAGAGTATACATGTAGAACTTACAGTCTTACCATTATTAGTTTGCTTTTTTACCCTTTCACAATTTGTATTTGTTGTCCCTTTAAAAATATTTTCAACTCAGACCAAATTATTACAACAGCAAAAGAGAAACCATCAGCATATCACAGAAAATCTTCCACATATCCGTTTGATTTCATCAGTGGTGATTCCTAAATTGGTATCACTGGAAACTAACCATGGGCTAAGTACAGATGTTGTATACTTTTATTAATAAACTTTAAATCATACTTTATATCTGATGGATTTTTCAGAACAGTTCTCTATAGGAACAATATTATGTAAGATTCATGTTGATGTATGGCAAAACCGATACAATATTGTAAAGTAACTAGCCTCTAATTAAAATAAATAAATTAAAAATAATAATAATAAAAAAGAAAACAAACAAAAAAGGAAACTTATCATTATAAGGCTCATATGAATTAAAAATCTAGAGATGTTTGTGGTGAATGTCGATTGCATTTTATATTATTAATGAAAATAGGTTAGTTTGAACAAATGAAATGAATAAATTCACTTCCCTAAAATACCTAAATCTAGATATATATTTCTTTAGGTTCTCTAGCATGTTTAAGTAGTAGTTTGAAAGTGAAAGTAGTAGTTTACATGTTATCAAAAATAAATTTTCTTGCTCTCTGAATTAATTTCTATTATTTTTATTTCCAGCCAAGAGAGTAAACACACATGTACATACATGCACACTTGAGAACAAGTCGTGAAAAAGACAACATCAAGAGTTAACTTATTATAGCATTATGATGAATAATTCACAGTCGAGATTCAGACTTCATCCACCTGGCCCAGAGCCAGAACTCCTGAAGTTTATTGCACTGTCCCTACCTCTCCATCCACTGGTCAATTTTTATGGGAATTGAAACACATAAGCAGAGCTTCCTCTTGATAGACGTCAGATAGGAACATGCTCATCTGGCAACTCAAATTCTTTGTCACTCCTGCACGTCCATGATGACTGTGAAGGCACTGCAAGTGTTGATTTGGGGGTTAAAATATGTTTTAATTTTAGTGAACAGGCAAATTAACAAATATGGAATCTTTGAATGATGAGGAAAGGTATCAATCTGAGCTAATACCTGCAAATTATTTTCCCACTCTAGAGAGTAAGTGGAGAAGGAAATGGCAACCCACTCCAGTATTCTTGCCTAGAGAATCCTGTGGATGGAGGAGCCTGGTGGGCTGCTGTCCATAGGGTCACAGAGTCGGACATGACTGAAGCGATTTAGCATGCATGCATGCATTGGAGAGGGAAATGGCAGCCCACTCCAGTATTCTTGCATGGAGAATCACAGGGACAGAGGAGCCTGGTAGGCTGCCGTCTATGGGGTCGCACAGAGTTGGACATGACTGAAGTGACTTAGCAGCGGCAGTACTTGTAAGATCTCACTCTTCTTTCACTTGTACCAGTGACTCCATGTGGTAATGACTCTTAGAAAGAAAGATCTGTGGCTCCTTAGAAATCTTTATTTCTTCTGAGGAAGATAGAAAAATGGTGAGCATTTCACTCCAAATTTTTTTAAAAAATAATTTTTAAATTGTTTATAAAATAAATTTGTAAAGAGGAAAACATTGGGTGTGTTCTCAATGGCAAAAGCCAATAAGAAATCAATTATACATGCACATGTATAATTTTCTAGTTATCAGAGGTGATAAGAGACACAACTAAGTTCTGTTTATTATGACATAGGCTTTTTGATATATTTTAATATTACTCAATCTGCCAGCATTATTTCAAATAACCTCTATTTTCACTTCTGTTACAATTCTTAATCTTTATTTCTCTTCATTGTCATACTTCATTTCCTTAATTGTTTTGAGTATCCATCTAATAGATGTTCTTTGCTTCACTACTTCATGAGCTATGTACAAATTTGATAATAAAGTAAAATAATTCAAGACTTTATTATCTTTTTAACTCACTAGCTCTGAACTTAAACATTTATGTATAAAGCGTATTTCGTTTTCATCATGGGCATTTCTCTCAAATACAGCAGTAGTATATTTTATACATACTATATATTTAGATACTAGGTTTCCAGGTTTTCATTAGACTCATTTATTATTAGTTAAATGTTATTCTTTTACCTATATTATAAAAAAGACTCCATCTCCATCTACTGTCTGCCTTCACCTCCCCTAAACAAACACAGTAACAAAAAGTCCTAGAATTTATCTGGAACCTATAGAAATATAAAATAGTATTTATTTCCACACATTCGTATGGCATGAATACCGTACTAATAGAGATTGACTTTGTTTTCCCGCCAACTTTGAGCAAACCAGCACTTTCTCTTAGCCTGATATTTAATCTGTGCAGTTAAAGGAGCACTATTTGTGGTAGACATAATCCATGGTTATGGTGAGGCTCAGATAAGTTATTTTGAAGTTATTTTGAATTGTAAGACAAATATAAACTAACTATTCCATTAGATATTTTTATGAAGCTTTAGCTAAGAAAGGGCTTCTGTGTGGCTCAGCTGGTAAAGAATCCTCCTGCAATGCAGGAGACCTGGGTTTGATCTCTGGTTTGGGAAGATCCCCTGGAGAAGGGAAAAGCTACCCACTCCAGTATTCTGGCCTGGAGAATAGTCCATGTATAGTCCTGTATAGTCCATGGGGTCACAAAGAGTCAGACATGACTGAGTGACTTTCACTTTCACTTCACTTAGCTAAGAAATGAACAAAAATATAGTATATAATAGTTAAAACTTCGCTGGTGCACTGGGACGACCCAGAGGGATGGTATAGGGAGGGAGGAGGGAGGAGGGTTCAGGATGGGGAACACATGTATACCTGTGGCAGATTCATTTCGATATTTGGCAAAACCAATACAATATTGTAAAGTTTAAAATAAAATTAAATTAAAAAAAAAAAACTAAAAAAAAAAAGTAACTATGTTTAGTGACACTTTGCTTTTAAAATCCTGTATCAACACTATTACCCTCAAAAGAGAATGCCTTATATCATCATCCATCAAAATTCATAACACATAACAGGAATTACAAGCCATTTTTAAAAATGATTATTATACTTTGTGGAGTTTCACGTCAAAGGTTTGATATCAATAGAAGTAGTTGTGATAGGTAAAATAATTGGCCCTCCAAAGATGCCATGATCTAATCCTAGTAGCCTGTGAACATGTTACATCTCATGGCAAAAGGAGTTTTGTAAAATTAAAATTAAGGATATTGAGATGGGAGGATTATTCTGGATTATCACAATGAGCCTAACCTTATTACAGGGATCCTACAAACTGAAAGAGGAAGGTGAAATAGTGAATCTGAAAAATAATACAGAAGAAGTATATGAGGTGTGTCAGGGATTTGACCCACTCTTGCTGGCTTTAAGGATGGAGGAAGGAACAAGGGTCAGGCCCTCAGAAGACAGCAAGAAAACAGAGACTTCATTCTTTTTTTTTTTTTTAACTGGATTATAGTTGAATTACAATGTTGTGTTAGTTTCTGCTTATGGCAAAGTGAATCAGTTACACATAACCATGTTTAGATTCTTCACCCATATAGGTCACTACAGAATATTGAGTAGAGTTTCCTGTGCTATACAGTAAGTTCTTATTAGTTATCTATTTTATGTATGCTGCTGCTGCTGCTGCTGCTATGTCACTTCAGTTGTGTCCGACTCTGTGCGACCCCACAGACGGCAGCCCACCAGGCTCCCCTGTCCCTGGGATTCTCCAGGCAAGAACACTGGAGTGGGTTGCCATTTCCTTCTCCAATGCATGAAAGTGAAAAGTGAAAGGGAAGTCTCTCAGTCATGTTTGACTCTTAGCAACCCCATGAACTACAGTCTACCGGGCTCCTCCCTTTCTCCCTTGGTAACCATAAGTTTATTTTCCACTTCTTTGACTCTATTTCTGTTTCAAAAACAAGTTCCTTTGTACCATTTTTTTTTTTTTAGATTCTACATATAAGCAATATCTTGTATTCATCTTTCTCTGTCTGACTTCACTCAGTATGACAATCTCTAGGTGTATCCATGTTGCTGCAAATGGCATGGTTTTATGGCTGAGTAATATTCCATTGTATATATCTACCACATCTTTATCCATTCTTCCATCTGTGGCCATTTAGGTAGCTTCCATGTCTTGGCTATTGTAAACACTGCTACAATGAACATTGGGGTGCAAATATCTTTCCAAAGTATGGTTTCCTCCAGATATATGCCCAGGAATGGGATTGCTGGATCATATGTTGGCTCTATTTTTAGTTCATTAAGGAACCTCTACACTGTTCTCCATAGTGGCTATATCAATTTACACTCCCACCATGAGTGCATGAGGGTTCCCTTTGCTCCACACCCTCACCAGCATTTCTTATTTGTAGATTTTTTTGATGCTGGTCATTCTGACTAGTATGAGGTGATAATTCATTATAGTTTTGATTTGCATTTCTCTAATAATTAGCAACATGGAGCATCTTTTCTTGTGCCTGTCAGCCATTTTTAGATCTTCTTTGGATAAATGTCTATTTAGATCTGCCCATTCTTTGATAGGGTTCTTTTTTTATATTGAGCTACATGAACTATTTGTATAGTTTGGAGATTAATACCCTTGGTGGCTTCATTTGAAAATATTTTCTCCCATTCTGTGGATTGTCTTTTTGTTGTGTTTATGATTTACTTTGCTTCATTCTTACAACTGGAAGTAACTAAATTCTGCCAAAATCTGAGTGAGCAAGGACACCCATCCTCCCCTTACAACTCCAGAAAGAAATACTGCTCTGCCAGCACCTTAATTTTAGCCTGATGTGAGCTATGTTGGGTTTCTGACCTACAGAACCATAAGATAGTACATTCCTATTGCTGAAGCCACTAATTTTGCTGTAATTTGTTACAGCTTCAATTGGAAATTAATACAGTAATTGATGAGATAACAAGGAGAGTTTGTCAAGAGTTAACAGGGATTGTGGCATTGCTGATGAAGTTCAGCTTTACAAAGACAGCTTCACACTGACCTCTTCCCCTTCTCAAATCAAATGGTAATCTTTACAGATTTATTACATTATTTCAAGTATTCACTTCAAGCATATCCTCTGCCAATAAATCTCTAAAGAAAGAGTTCTTCAAATTTTCTATGCTTCCAGAGCATGCTATACATACTACTCTTATAACACTTGTGACTTTGCATTTTAAATTTGTGTTGACATGTCTGCTCTTCCATTAAAAAATTAATTTTGTTAGGGTCAAATTATTACCATTGTTCCCACTGATGTTTTCTTCTATACCTAGCATAGTGCTAGGTAGAAATTTCTATGTAGAGATAAATTTCTCAAAGTGTTTTTATCAAAGAAGTAAATGAAGGTAAATTCATCTTCCCAATCAAATTATTAGATTGCAACAAGAAAAATTGCTTATATATATGTTTTTAACCATGTTATTGTTTATAAAGCTTTTTCATATATATATATGCTTGTAGTTCATAAAGCTTTCTTATATATTTATATACATATACATATTTTAGTTTAAAATTTGTTCTCCTTTGTATACAAAAGTCCTACTACACAGAATTGCCGGTACTGTCCAGTTGTATTTTTGGATTTTTCCATTTATGATCATATTTTAATGAAATATATTGATAAGAACTTTTGAAGTAGCTGTCTTTTAGAATAGTGGCAATCCTTAGCCATAACACTGTGAGGCTAACAGTCACAGAAAAACATATTGCAAAGTATGACATTTAAATATTGAAGAAAATGGAAGACTATTGATATTAAATCTAACTTTAATAACTGCTTTTAATCATCTAAAGATTTTTGTTTTCTAGTCACAGTCACATAAAAATGGGAATAATTTACACTTAAAAGCTAGCCATTGATTTTCTAAATGTTTCTCTTTTGTAATAATGGATTGGATTCAAATATAATGGGCACTAGATCCTATCTTGTTTGTTTTATGCTTAACATAAGAACAGAGTTTGCTAGTTTAAATAAAGATTCAAACATCATTTCAGTTCAGTTCAGTCACTCAGTGACCCCATGGACTATAGCATGCCAGGCTTCCCTGTCCATCACCAACTCCCAGAGCTTGCTCAAACTCATGTCCTTCGAGTCAGTGATGCATTCAACCATTTCATCCTCTGTCATCCTTCTCCTGCCGTCAATCTTTCCCTGCATCAGGGTCTTTACCAAGGAGTCAGTTCTTTGCATCAGACGGCCAAAGTATTGGCCGCCTTAAGCTTCAGCATCAGCCCTTCCAATAAATATTCAGGATAGACTGGTTGGATGTTTGTGCAGTCCAAGGGACTCTCAAGAGTCTTCTCCAACACCACAGTTCAAAAACATCAATTCTTTGGCACTCAGATTTTGTTATAGTCCTCCCCTCCATACATGACTACTGGAAAAACCATAGCTTTGACCAGATGGACATTTGTCAGCAAAGTAATGTCTCTGCTTTTTAATATGCTGTATATGTTGGTCATTTAGAGTGTTCTAATTTAGGACCAACAAACTACCTAATTACTTAGATTTCAGAATTCCAAACCTCTCCAGTTTTAGAATTTACAAATGTAGAATGATTCATCTAAGTGTACTTCCTGTCTTCCACACTGGCAGGATAAGGGATGCCCTCTGGTTGTTTATGTATCAGTGTGAAATGTAATGACTTAATAGTAGCAATGATCTCAACTTTGTTATTTTTTATTTATTACTTTTTATACTAATTACAGTAGCCCAGGGTGTTGGCTGGTTTCCAAAATATGTTCCCAAATAAATTATGTCTATTTCTATTCATCTTGTTTGGTTTGATCCTGCAGCAAATCTGGTCTAGTTTTATTACTATATTTTAATTAACAAGTTGTTGCAGGAATAATTAGGTGTCAGTTTCAAGCTTAAACTTTTAAGATGTTATACTTATTTTCATCTTTGTACGCTTGGAAGTCCTGAGTAACCATAAACGAAGTCTTACTACCCTGGAGTCTCCATACTATGAGAAAGCCCAAACTATCCAAATGAAGATTTAGTGTAGAAATAAAGATTGAAATGCCCAGTCAGCCTTTAAATCTTCCAGCCTTCTCAACTGAGTCAGCTTGCTTGTGAGTGAAAAGCCTATTATGGATGCCCAGCACAATAGGGCTTTCAGATGATGCTTGTATCAGCCACCATCTGTCAGCAATCACATGTAAGATGCTAAGCAGGAACCACCCAGCTGAGCCAAATCTGCACATAAAATTATGAGAGGAAATAAAATTAGGTAAATACGAGGCAGTAAGTTGTGGATTCGTTTATCATATAATAGATAATAGAAAGGCCCATCATGGCAAAATTGCTTGACAATTTTCTTAAGTTTGTTATATTTTCACTCTTGTTTAATACTCTTCCTATACTTTCCTCACTCTCTTCACATGGTGCTGATCGTGTTGACTCATCTATTTTCCTATTGCTTATTTTTCTCTTCACTTGTGTTTCTTACCCTTTTTTGATTTCTCATAGCACCTTGGCTCTTCACTCATAATACTTGTCATGAAATTGTAATTAAAAATGTTTAAGGAGATTGTAAAGTTCTCTAAAGGCAGAAGTACCAAATCTCTCGTCTGTTTATTCTTAGCTCCAAATATAGGACCTAGAATAAGATAGGAACTTAACTCTGTTGAATAAACAATGCCTTTATCTAGAAGCTTCTAGGACTATTGTCTTAGTTGATATCAATACCATATATGTTTATAATGTATTTTAGGACAAAAGACAAATGAAATTGTTACTCAAATTTAAAAGTCATCAATTCATGAGACAGAAAATTGGAACAATAAGAGGATACATTAAAAAGATAAATGGATGTTAGTTTTATTTCAGTTCAAAGATCACATAAAATTGTGTAATGTTTAAAATGTTACCAGAAAAATATGAATTTTCCAAAATATGCATTCATTTTCTATATGTTAGACATTCTGCTAGAACATAAGGATATGAAGAATTTTATTACATATTCCTCATCCTTAAGGAGCTTACTACTTTGGAGCAATTTGTCACAAATATATAATTGCATGAAAATGAGATAGGAAATACAGAGAGAGGTGCACACACATTGCTTTGAGAACTTGAGGGGTGACTGCCTAATTCTTTCTGAGATAATTTGTAAACTAAAGATATGAAATAATAATTCAGAAGGATTTTAGAACATAATTAGGAATGGGGGCTTTCATGGTGGCTCAGATGACGAAGAATATGCCTGCAATGCAGGAGACACAGGTTCAGTCCCTGAGTTGGGAAGATCTCCTGGAGAAGGGAATGGCTACCCACTCCACTATTCTTGCCTGGCGAGTTCCATGGACAGAGGAGCCTGGAAGGCTACACTTTATGGGGTTACAAAGAGTCTGACCCAGCTGAGCAACTAACACACTTTCACTTCTAATTATTTAAACAAAAGAAGTTATTACAGGCAAAGAGCATTTCATATTAAATTATAAGAGACACAAAAGTCCATGGTATTTCCTCTTTTAGTGTTAATGTGGTTAATATGGTTTCCAGTTAATTTGGTAAGTGCTTTATACTCAAAAGTGATTGGAGAAAGTATGGAACTACACATTGAGACCAACTTCTAAAGGTCCTCATACAACATTACAATGAAGTTGGGTTTAATAACATATGCAATGGGAATGTATTAAAAGATTTTTAGCAGATTACTGATGTTATTAAATCTAAGCCTAAAAGGAAACTTTATTGTCAAATGGAGGATGACAACCTTATATTTGTTTATGAACTTCTTCATGTATTAATTTTAAAAGCATCTACAGACATCTATTCTATGTCAGGTAATCTTCTAGGTTCCCTGGAAATGGAGCAATAATGACATAGATCTTTCATCCTAGTGGGAAGACAGATGTGGACATGAGAAGAGTGGAAGAACAAAAGAACAACAACAACATATTAACCCATCTCTCAAAAAAAAAAAAAAAAAAAAGCTAACCATGAAAAATCTAGTCAAAAAAATATTGAAATTGAGAGTTCTGGGATAAAGTGTAGTCAAGCAAGTGAATTAGGGAGGACTGCTTTGAGAAGAAATATCTAAGGGAAGACCATAATTTGAAATGGCCAGCCCAGCAAACATCTAATTAGGAAGAGGCAGTTCTTTCATAACTCAGTTGGTAAAGAATCTGCCTGCAATGCAGAAGACCCCAGTGCGATTCCTGTGTTGGGAAGATCCCTTGGAGAAGGAAATGGGAACCCACTCAAGCATTCTTGCCTGCAGAATCCCATGGGCAGAGGAGCCTGGCAGGCTACAGTCCTTGGGGTTGCAAGAGTCAGACCCAACTTACCAACTCAACCAACCAACCAACAATTAATTCAGAAATCCCAGGACCAGATCATTTTGATCTACCTGAAAAATTAGTTAGGACACAATGTAGCTGGAATGTAGTGAAAAAGGCTGATAATGAGAAGAAAGGTCTATATGGTAGGTGGAAGACACATTACTTAGTGTAGGATAAAGTACAAAGGAAACAGATTTATATATAAATGTCATGTGAGAGGGTTTATATGTTTAAAAACAAAATTCTGCTCACTATGTAATATTTATGTGTGTAGAGATGGGGTGGAAAATGGAAGCACATGACCCAGGAAAGCCACTGAAAGATTCTAAAGATGTACAATGGAAGTGGCTCTGGAAGGACAGAGGATGAATACACAGAACCAATATTAATATTTTTTAAAAAGTCCAAGGAACTTATAGAGAGGACCCCAACTAGAAGTGTAATATTAAGTAATGGATAGGAAAGGTTGATTATTATGAAAGTATACAGAGGTAAGAAAAATAGGATACTGCATCTATCTGTGTATGTGTATTGGTATTCTACTTTGAAAAGTGTTTCATACAGCCTTTGCCTATGATATTTCAAAATTTGTTCATTTGGAGTTATAATTAAATAGGCAAAAATAAAAACCAGAAGATAATATTGTTGTGACTGTGCAAACCATGATATGCTGGAATGACTGAAGTGGTCTAAAATCAAACAAAATTAATTTTTTTCCTTAGTATTTCTATTATGTATTCACATAGTATTTCTGCTTATTCGGTGTATGTGTTTGTGCACTTGTATCTTTGTGTCTCTAAACCAGCTTGACAGTTTTTACCTTTTTGCAACTTTACCAGTTTTCATGTGAATTAGAGGCAGCCTGATTTTGCTTCCTTAATTACATAATTGGTATTTGGACATAATGTTGAGATAGACAACCTATTCAATCTCACATGCCACCTTTGTAAATATTATTGCATTTTATAAAATGATTCTTCTGCCCACGTTCCCCTTAGAATTTCATAATCTTTACAATTTAAGGAAGTTGGTTTAGACCTTATTTCTTAAGTCTTTGAAGAGTCATAATTACCCTAATTATCTGCTCCAGTGCAACGTTAAAATGTTTTAACACTCCACTTTATCTCCAGAGGAATGTACTTAGTTTCTAAGAAGTTACCATCTGTTTTTTATTGAATTCTCACCCTGTAGGTTAAAAATCTACTTGTGTGTTCAGTGCTATCAGCATCATCTGTCATGAACTTCCTATTTCAGGCACAAATACTCTGCAAATGACAGTAGGAGGTTAAAAACAAGAGCCACAGTGAAAAGAAAAACCTCTTGTCTCTTCTCTACCTAGGGACCAAAGAGACTCCTTTCACTCTTTTTTAAAACTCT
Organism: Bos taurus; assembly: GCF_002263795.3. NCBI lineage: Eukaryota > Metazoa > Chordata > Mammalia > Artiodactyla > Bovidae > Bos > Bos taurus. The sequence continues at coordinate 52,711,852 of NC_037341.1, read as the reverse complement.
TTTATTTTTCCCCTTTAAACATACTTTTAATAATATTAGACCAGTCCAAGAATTACCTTTATAACCTTCCTTAATTCCCTCTATTTATCTGTTGATGTACATGTTTTTACAAAGAATTATGAAAATAAAGCAATTTTAGAAAAGGAAAAGGAAAATAAATGGAATATAGAGGATGTATACTGGAAGAAACACAAGCTGGAATCAAGATTGCCGGGAGAAATATCAATAACCTCAGATAGGCAGATAACACCACCCTTATGGCAGAAAGTGAAGAGGAACTCAAAAGCCTCTTGATGAAAGTGAAAGTGGAGAGTGAAAAAGTTGGCTTAAAGCTCAACATTCAGAAAACGAAGATCATGGCATCCGGTCCCATCACTTCATGGGAAATAGATGGGGAAAGAGTGGAAACAGTGTCAGACTTTATTTTTCTGGGCTCCAAAATCACTGGAGATGGTGACTGCAGCCATGAAATTAAAAGACGCTTACTCCTTGGAAGGAAAGTTATGGCCAACCTGGATAGCATATTCAAAAGCAGAGACATTACTTTGCCAAAAAAGGTTTGTCTAGTTAAGGCTATGGTTTTTCCTGTGGTCATGTATGGATGTGAGAGTTGGACTGTGAAGAAGGCTGAGCGCCAAAGAATTGATGCTTTTGAACTGTGGTGTTGGAAAAGACTCTTGAGAGTCCCTTGGACTGCAAGGAGATCCAACCAGTCCATTCTGAAGGAGATCAGCCCTGGGATTTCTTTGGAAGGAATGATGCTAAAGCTGAAACTCCAGTCCTTGGGCCACCTCATGCGAAGAATTGATTCATTGGAAAAGACTCTGATGCTGGGAGGGATTTCGGGCAGGAGGAAAACGGGACGACATGAGATGGCTGGATGGCATCACTGACTTGATGGACGTGAGTCTGAGTGAACTCCGGGAGTTGGTGATGGACAGGGAGGCTGGGCATGCTGCGATTCATGGGGTCGCAAAGAGTCGGACACGACTGAGTGACTGATCTGATCTGATCTGATACCACAATTACATCATCTTTGTATTAATCTGAAACCATACAGAGGACATCTGAGTTTGGCTTAAAGTTGCACAGATAATATCAGCCAGAAGTACCAGTTTATGTCATTTATGTTCACTGTAAACTTTCAATCCTGATGACAACTACTGTCTATCAGTTGGATGGTTTAGATAAAGGAAAATTGGTTTTGAAAAAACTTTCAAAATAATGGCTTGTAAAAATTTGTTCCCTTATGTCAGAAACTTGTTTGAGAATCTAATGACGATTACATATTCTCTCTCCAGAGGGAGCAGTTATGTTCACTCAATATTTTATAATGGGTTTAGAAAATTAATAGGCTCCCTAAAATAGAATGCCATTTGACCTGTCATTCAAGTCTGCATTTTCATAGAAGTACAAAATTCGGAATAGGCATATAAAGTTTTTGAACTTGTAAGTTCAAGTATACTTAAACTGTATATTTAAACACTTAACCTGTCTTCTAAGTGGTAATTTTAAGCAAAATAATTGTATTCCTTCTTGCCAAAGCACAAAGGAAAACAAGTATTATCTTGTGTATAACCAATCAAGGGTAGTACCTACACAAAATGAATTTTCTTATGCATTACCAGAGTGTTTAACATAAAAAATTCTGATTTGAATTTCAGGAATCTAAATGCTACTAGATAGGTCAGAAATTGGAAATACACAAATCTTCTTAAACTGTTACTAAAGTTTTTAAAATATGAGTATCATAAAGTACAGTTCTTTTTGTGACTGGCTTCCTTTCCTTAGCTTAATGTCTCCCTGGTTCATCCATGTTGTAGCTTAGGATAAAATTTCCTTCTTTTTTTTTTTTTTTTTAAGCTGCATAATATTCTATTGTATGAGTATACCTGGATTGTATGGCAATTCTATGTTAATTCTCTATGGATTCTTCACACTATTTTCCATAATTTCTGGAACTTTTTATATTTCCATTAGCAGTGCAGAAGGGTTCCACATTTTTTGCATCCTCACCTACATTTATCATTTTCTGTTCTTTTGATAGTAGTCATCCTGGTGGGTGTGAGATGGTGTCTCAGTGTGGTTTTGATTTGACTTTCCCTAATGATTAGTGATGGTGAACATCCTTACATGTGTTTCAGTTCAGTTCAGTTCAGTTGCTCAGTCATGTCTGACTCTTTGCAACCCTATGGACTGCAGCACATCAGGCTTCCCTGTTCATTACCAACTCCCAGAGCTTTCTCAAACTCATGTCCATTGAGTAGGTGATGCCATCCAACTATCTCATCCTCTGTTGTCCCTTATCATATGTGGAAGTGTTTATTTGTAAGCTCTCTATCTTTTCTGTTTGTCTACATATCTGTCTTTATGGCAGTGCCAGGTTGATCTAACTAGTGTTATTTCATAGTATGTTATACAATCAGGGAGTAGAAGGCTTCCAACTTTGTTCTTGTGGCTCAGGATTGTAGCTAGGGGTCCCTAGAGATGCTATACAAATTTTAGGATATTTTGAATGTTTTTGCATGAAATGCCTTTCAAATTCTGATAGGAATTGTATTAAATCTAAGGATCACTTTGGGTATTATGAATATTTTAATAATATTCAGTCTTCCAATACATTAGTATAGGATATGTTTCTACTTATTTTGATTTCTTTTAGCAATGTTTTATAATTTTCAATATACAATCTTTTACCTTCTTGACTAAGTTTATTTCTAAGTATTTTATCTTTTTTAATCTTACTGTAAATGGGATTTTTTCCCATTTTTTTATTTCTCTCTTAGTTTCTCATTTGAATTGGATATTGTAAGTGTATAGGAATGCAACTGATTTCTGAGTGTTGATGATGTATCCTGCAACTTTACTGAATTCAGTTATTAGTTTTAAGATAGATTTTATGAAATACTTAGTGAAGTTGCTCAGTCGCGTCTGACTCTTTGTGACCCCATGGACTGTAGCCTACCAGGCTCCTCAATCCATGGGATTTTTCAGGCAAGAATACTGGAGTGGGTTGCCATTTCCTTCTCCAGGAGATCTTCCCGACCCAGGGATTGAACCCGGATCTCCTGCATTGTAGGCAGATGCTTTACCATCTGAGCCACCTAAATACTTAGGGTTTTCTATATATGTGAAGAGACAGCATGTATACATGCATTGAACTTTACCAGAGACTTTTATATTGTTACATGGTCTTGTGTTGCTATTTAACATTCTTTAATTCAATATGTAAAACTCATTTCAGTATTTCTCTTAGAGCAGGTATAGTGATGATGAACTTTTTCAGCTTTTATTCTTCTGGGAAAATCTTAATTTCTCTTTCAGTTTTGAAGAAATTTTGCCAGATATAATATTGTTTTGTTGGCTGTAACAGTTTTCCCCCCTTTCTTTTAGTACTTTTGATATATCTCTCCACTCCTTTCTATCATTTAAGACTTCTGCTAAGAAATCTGCTGATAATCTAATAGATGCTCCCTTACACATGACAAGTCATGTATTGCTTTCAAGATTTTTTCTTTATCTATGACCTATGACAGTTTGACTTTGATGTGTCTTTCTGTGAGTCTCTTCAGATTTATCCAAGTGGGAATTTTTTGAGCTTCTTTAATTTGTATGGCCATTTCTCCTTAGATTTTGGAAAACTTTAGCCATTATTTCTTTAAATAGTTTATCTGTTCCTTTCTCTCTTTCTTCTTTTCTTTTTTGGACTACCATAATGTATATGTTGTTCTGCTTGGTGGAGTCCCATAAAGACTGTATTCATTTTTCTTAGGCTGTATTCATCTTTTGTCATTCTTTTTTGATCCTATGTCTTGGTAATTTCAAAAGTTCTATTTTCAAATTGATTGATCTTTTTAACTGCCTGTCAATTCTACTGTTGAATCCTTCTAATGAATTTTCTATTCGGCTATCTTATTTTCAGTTTCAGAATTTCTGTTTGGTTCTTCTTCATAATTTCTATCTTTCTTGCTATTTTTTTCTTTATGCATTTTTTTCACCATGATTTCATTTAGGTGTCTATTTTAATGCACTGAGCAACCTTATGATAGTAATTTTGAATTATTTGTCTAAATTATTTGTTCAAATTCATATATTTCTATTTCTTAAAGTTCAGTTTCTGAAGATTTAATTAGTTGCTTTAAATGTGTTATGCTTGCCTGTTTTTTTGTTTTATTTATTTATTTTTTGGCATTTCTTGCTGTTATTGTGTTGAGATTTCAGCATCCCAGATCAGCCAACTCTCATAGACTTTATAGTCTGGTTTCATATAGAGAGAACTTTTGAACTTTGTATAGAGAAGCTAGAGGTCCTAGAGATCTCTCAATGCTTTTATGAGTATTTATCCTCTGGGTTTGTATGTGTTAATGTCCTGTTTGAAGAGGTTTGTTGGCTACCCCTCCTCTCATCCCACACCCCCTCCCCCCCACTCCCACCCCCACATACACACATACACACACATCTGTCTGCAGTACTGTGGCTTCTGTGGTACTGTAGTGAATCACAGTCTGGTGTTCTACCTTTTGTCTGTCTATAGTACTATGCACTTTGGTTCATGGTTGATATCTTTGTTCTTGGAGATCCTCTAAGTGTGCCTGAACCCTCCTGCAATATTTGAACAAAGACAAAACCAACACTGGTCCCTTAGGAAGTGCTCCTAAAAGTCAAGTGGACATACATTTTGCTCATTTTCCTCCCCAAGTATAAGATACGAGTTAAAGATTTCCTCCCAAATATATCACACTGTACTGTGCCAGTGAGGAAGGGCTTGGAAAGACAGAGTAGAGAGTGTCAGGAATTCACACTCACCTGGCATAAGGGCAAGAACTAGTTTCTGGATTTCTCACAGAGGCATTTTCTTGGTTTGTTGCTATTAAATTCATGTCTCCATGGGGGAAGGAGGATCTTGGGCTTCCTATTCCATCATCTTCCTGATATCATTCCTGTTGAAGTCCTACAATATGATAAGTTTGGACATATATATGTATACTTGTAAAATCATTACTACCATCAAAATATGAATATGTATATTACTCTCAAAATTTTCCATGTGCCCCTTGAAAATTCCATCTACCAGATTCTCTTTTTACCCTCCTCATATCCATCTAACTATTGATCTATGTTGTCACAATACAGTAATTTGCACTGTCTAAAATTTTATATAAAAAATTATAACTGGAACACCTTCTTTTTTCTGGTGGCTTTCATTTAGTATAATTATTCTGAGATTCACCATGTTGTTTAGATTCAACCACAAACTTTCATATTCATCAAACATTCTTTTCATTGCTTAGTTGTATTCCATTATACAGATATACAACAGCTTGTTTATCCATTGACCTGTTAATGAAAGTTTGATTTGTTCCTAATTTTTGGTTAATACAAATAATGCTGCTTTGAACATTCATTCATAAATATTTGTATGGATTATGCTTTCCATTCTTTTGGGTGATTACCTAGGAGTTTAAAAGTTAAATCATATAGTGGGTTATGTTTAAATTTTTAAGAAACTACTTTCTTAAGTGGTTCCATTTTACATCCCCACGAGTAGTGAATGGAAGGTATAGTCATTCCACATTTTTGCCTGTGCTTGATATAATTTTCATTTTATAATTCTAATAGATGTTTAATAAATCAAATTTTAGTCTAATGTGCATATTCCTATTGATTAGTGATGGCACCTTTTCATGTGCCTGTTTTCCAGTCCTATATATTCTTTGAAGTATCTATTAAAAATTTTTGCCAATTTTATATTGGAAAAATTTTATTCTTTTAATGTTTGTGTTTTGAGTGCTGTTTATATATCCCTGACACATGTCTTTTATCAGATATATGTTTTTGCAAATATTTTCACCCAGTGTGTGGTTTGCCTTTTCATTCTCTGAACAGTTATCTTTAGAAGACATGAAATTTTTAATTTTGATGACATCAAACTTATCCATTTTTACTTTATATATTATGCTTTTGGTTGTAAGAATTCTTTGTGAAACCCAAGCCACAAAAGTTTATACTACATTTTCTTTGAAGTTTTTTTAGTTTACTCATTATTGTACAGTCTCTAAGTCATGTCCGACTCTTTGTGACCCCATGGACTACAGCATGCCAAGCTTCCCTGACTTCTCTATCTCTTGGAGTTTCAGTTCAGTTCAGTTGCTCAGTAGTGTCGACTCTTTGCAACCCTATGGTCTGCAGCACGCCAGACTTCCCTGTCCATCACCAGCTCCCGGAGCTTGCTGAAACTAATAGCGATAGGGTTGGCAATGCTATCCGACCGTCTCATCCTCTGTCGTCCCCTTCTCCTTCTGCCTTCAATCTTTCTCAACATCAGGGGCTTTTCAAATGAGTCAGTTATTCGCATCAAGTGGCCAAAGTATTGGAGCTTCAGCTTTAGCCCCTCCAATGAATATTCAGAACTGATTTCCTTTAGGATGGACTGGTTGGATCTCCTACAGTCCAAGGACTCTCAAGAGTCCTCTCCAACACCACAGTTCAAAAGCAAATTTCTGACCTTGTTAGAATGGTTCTGGTTCTTTGGCAAGATAGACTAAGTGCCCTCTATCTACCCTGTCTCTCTCACTGAATATAAACTTAGCAGAATTCAGGAGCAGTTATAGGAGGACTCTGAGAAGTCAGTATTTGAAGAGGTTTGGGAAAGAAGGCAAAAATTTGACATAAAGCCAAACCTGCAGAGAATCTCCCAATTACCCCTGCCCCTAACCCGTATTGCCAAGCCTAGAGTCAGTGGTAGGCATCCAGACACCCAGATATGTACTCTAGGTGAGAAGAGAAAGGACTTCAAGAAAATCCTCACCTTGTCATCTCAGAATCAGAAAAGAGGACTCCTAAAGGTCAGCCAGTGAGAGTCGGGGGAATAGCCTGAGGTTTATACTTTTCTCCTGCTTTAACTCTCTGGTAGTGTCATAGTAGCACAAGTGCCAATGGTAATAATGACCGCAGTGACAACTCGGTGAGTGCTTAATAGTCTGAGACAGGGGAATCCTTTCTCCTCACCAGTACCAAGAACACAGGCAAATTTTCATTGCTTTTTTTCTCTCTCCATCTTCCTACTATTAAGCTCTAGTATCAGACACAGTCATAGGAAACATATGGTACAATATAGCACCTAAAGCCCCAGATTTCTGGATAGAAAACCATATAGAAAAGGAGGCTCCAAGGAGCTGGATAATCTTAGCGAATTGCAAAGAGAAAGGAGCTCAATAGTGCAATGTCATAAAGTGATGTGTAAAATTCTAGGCTCACTTCTGAGCTGTCTATGTATAAATCTCACAGTGAGTAACATATTTTGGACTGAAGAATAGACTAGACTAAGAGTCAGTATTTTTTTTTTTTTTTTGTAAATGGTCAATTATAAATAATTTGGGCTTTCTAGAACATAGGGGCTCTGTTGTAACTAGTCACTTATGCCATTATAGCAGAGAGGAGCCATAGACAATAAGTAAATAAATGGACATGGCTTGTACCAACAAGTTAAAGTTCAGTGATCTGGTTTGGCACCATCAGCCATTTTTTTATGCCAAACTCTGACCTGCCTTTTGAGAAACTTATATGCAGGTCAGGAAGCAACAGTTAGAACTGGACATGGAACAATAGACGGATTCCAAATAGGAAAAGGAGTACATCAAGGCTGTATATTGTCACCCTGCTTATTTAACTTATATGCAGAGTACATCATGAGAAATGCTGGGCTGGAGGAAGCACAGGCTGGAATCAAAATTGCTGGGAGAAATATCAATAACCTCAGATATGCAGATGGCACCATCCTTATGGCAGAAAGTGAAGAAGAACTAAAGTGAAGGAGGAGAGTGAAAAAGTTGGCTTAAAGCTCAACATTCAGAAAACGAAGATCATGGCATCTGGTCCCATCACTTAATGGGAAATAGATGGGGAAGCAGTGGAAACAGTGTCAGACTTTTATTTTGGGGGGCCAAAATCACTGCAGATGGTGATTGCATCCATGAAATTAAAAGACACTTGCTCCTTGGAAGGAAAGTTATGATCAACCTAGACAGCATATTCAAAAGCAGAGACATTACTTTGGCAACAAAGGTCTGTCTAGTCAAGGCCATGGTTTTTCTAGTACTCATGTATGGATGTGAGAGTTGGACTATAAAGAAAGCTGAGCTCCAAAGAACTGATGCTTTTGAACTGTGGTGTTGGAGAGGACTCTTGAGAGTCCCTAGGACTGCAAGGAGATCCAACCAGTCCATCCCAAAGGAGATCAGTCTTGGGTGTTCACTTGAAGGACTGATGTTGAAGCTGAAACACCAATACTTTGGCCACCTGATGCGAAGAGCTGACTCATTTGAAAAGACCCTGCTCCTGGGAAAGATTGAGGGCAGGAGGAGAAGGGGATGACAGAGGATGAGATGATTGGATGGCATCACTGACTCGGTGGACATGGATTTGGGTGAACTCCGCGAGTTGGTGATGGACAGGGAGGCCTGGTGTACTGTGGTTCATGGGGTCACAAAGAGTTGGACACAACTGAGCAACTGATTGAACCGAGCTGAGCTAAATGACTGTCTAGGTCCAGTCTAAATGTGGCAGTACATTAATCTAATATAGCTGTAGAAAAATAGACCACTTTACTCTTTATCTTTCCTCTATATTTCTAAATAAGATTTAACCTAGACCAAATTACATACTCAGTATTACTGAATGAATTAACCATCCCATCACTCAAGTAGTAATAATAAATCTATTTGTACTATATTTCTAGAGTTCCTCTAGTCATATAAATTGTCAAAGATCTAGTACTTCTTGGGTTCTTTTCAAAACATCTTGTTGAATCTTTATTATTCTTTCTAACCAATGTAGAGACAATGAAGTCATTCAGTTTTCTTGCTTAAATATCATCCATAAAGATATGAAAACCTATGATTCTTTGCTGGAGTTTCCTAGAGATTATATGAAGAGAATAAATATTTTTCTAATGGAGAAAGTAATGAAAATGATACCATTTCATAGTCGCTGATAACAAGCTTTCAGAGAGTCTCATACAGGTATCAGGTTTTGTCTTCTCTGTTTTAATTTTATTTTTGTAGACAAAATCTCACTTGTTTACTCAAGAGAATAAAGACCAAAGTAAACTTGATTCAGGGTTAAAAGCCAATTTGTACTTTATGATCTCTGCCTTGGGAGTTCACTGTTTCCTTTGAGGTTATAGTGAGTACCAGTATCCAGTCCTTGAACTTGGAGGCAAAAATACCTTTAACACTCTAAAGACAGGTTCTTTATGTAAATAGGTAGTACCTGGAACATCTAACTTACTGTTTAAACTAATTTTTTAAAATAATTTTTTGCTGTTTAATTTTTTAAAACTTTCAATCTTAAATGCCATCTCAGTGAGAAACAATGTAACTAAGGAATAAACTATTTTTTATAGGATATCCTAATTTGCAATAGAAAAACTCCCAAATATCTATGTTAATGATGCTTTAGCGAAAATACTGATAGTAGTCAAAATTTGCGGTTACTTGAACTGGTTAAACACTAAAAATTATGAGGAATGTAGAGAAGTAATGTTGTTATGTTAACAACAACCCTAAATTTCAAACATTTAGGTATGAAATATTTGTATGATCAGTGATCTAATATGCATTTTAATTATCTTCCACATTATGTCTTTATAACCAAACTTGGTGTCTTTATGGGCTTCCCTTGTGGCTCAGCTGGTCTTTATAATCAAAAGTACTCATGTTCAGTACCAAGAATAACCAGAGGAATGGATCTCAACAGATTATGAACTAGCGATGCCTCTCCTAAGATTTCCATAGAATCACTTAAGAGAAGTACTAGTTATGAAAACACTGAAAATTAGAATAGTAATTAGTCTGCATTGCCCAGAAATAAGAATTATATTTGCAATTTTGAATAACTCCCTAGAGGAAACTTTATAGTCAATCTGCTAGCCAGAGAGTCTGCAACAAAATCTGGTAGAAACAAGATTTTAAAAAGGTGCTGTGAGAGGTTTACTACTTCCCTTGATTTGCAAAAGGTCAGTCACACAGTAGGTAAGCAATGAAAGTTAATACAATTGGTTATCACTGGTACCCAAGCGCCAAATGTAGAAGAGCAGTATAGCTCTCTGTGTGAGAAGAACGTCCTGTAGCTTTGTTCAGAAGGTTTCCTGAAGGCCAGAAGTCTCTTTCCCTAATAACTTTGGCACACTGCAACACCTATAAATATATGCAAATAAATGGAATGGATTTTGTACCTTGTATCAAGCAAAATCAATAATTTATTTGAAGGAAAAATAAAAACACCCATTTCTAATTTTAATATGATTCTAAATGTTTGCAAAGACAAGCATTTAATAATATGTAGGAGATATTTTGATTGTGAATTTTATTTCTCCCCTGCCCCACTCTTCTCATTCTGGTAGAGCCTGCATGTTGTTCAGTTGTTTATCCTCCATCTGCCACAATTGCTGCTATGTCCAGGCCCCAGAGCAGTCTAGAAACAGGCTAGACTGTACATTGTAATCACCTGGGTACTTTTTAAAATTGATAATGCCTCGGCCCTAGCATCAGAGATTCTAATTTAATTATTTTGAGCCAGGTCACATGAATTTGTAGCAGAGAATTCCCATGTCAGTCTAAAATGCAGACATAATTGATAATCAATGCATTAGACAGAATTATCATAGAATGTTATTTCTTCATCAGAAATTACCTTTGGTAGCAACACGTGAGTCATTTCTGGTTAAGGAGATATGAGAATAAACTCTGATAAAGAGTCTCCTGAAAAGGCTTTCTTATTTCTAAAGAAGGGAAGTTGCAGGAGAGAAAGGGACTTCTGAGAAACGCATTCTTACTTGTTTTAAAAAAGAAATTGTCATAATAAAAAGTTCCCTTGGAACTCCTAAACAATCTTGTCTAAGCAGTAAGCTATTGATAAAGAAATGAACACATATAAGAGGTGGTGGTAGTTCCTCAGTTGTGTCCGACTCTTTGAGGCCCCGCCAGGACCCAGGACTACAGCCCGCCAGGCTCCTTTGTCCGTGGAATTCTCCAGAGAGACATGGACAGTATAAGAAAGACCATATCAAAAAGCAAATTATGGTGATATGAAGAAATGGAAGGAGTTTGGGTTCTTAAAGATTGTTAAGTCATGAAATGACTCAACTCTATCATTACTATATTTTAGACTTCTTATGAGAGGTGCAGTCATTTTGGCAAAAAAAGGCATGAAACAAAATTAGTGATCACGAACTTCATATAGACATGGGTTTGAAACCCTAGCCTTTAAGAAGCTGTGTAACCCTGAGTGATTTATTTTACCTTCAGTTTTTTCATTCATGAAACCATTTTACCACCTACTATAATGTGGATAAAGTGTTATCCACAGTGCTGAAAAATAACACATGTTCAGTAAATACTGGCTTCAGTTCAGATCAGTTCAGTTTCTCAGTCGTGTCTGACTCTTTGGGACCCCATGAATCGCAGCACACCAGGCCTCCCTGTCCATCACCAACTCCCGGAGTTCACTCAGACTCACGTCCATTGAGACAGTGATGCCATCCAGCTGTCTTATCCTCTGTCATCCCCTTCTCATCCTGCCCTCAATCCCCCCCAGCATCAGAGTCTTTTCCAATGAGTCAACTCTTCGCATGAGGTGGCCAAAGTACTGGAGTTTCAGCTTCAGCATCATTACCTCCAAAGAACACCCAGGGCTGATCTCCTTCAGAATGGACTGGTTGAATCTCCTTGCAGTCCAAGGGACTCTCAAGAGTCTTCTCCAACACCACGGTTCAAAAGCATCAATTCTTCGGCACTCAGCCTTCTTCACAGTCCAACTCTCACATCCATACATGACCACAGGAAAAACCATAACCTTGACTAGACGGACCTTGTTGGCAAAGTAATGTCTCTGCTTTTGAATATGCTATCTAGGTTGGTCATAACTTTCCTTCTAAGGAGTAAGCGTCTTTTAATTTCATGGCTGCAGTCACCATCTGCAGTGATTCTGGAGCCCAAAAAAATGAAGTCTGACACTGTTTCCACTGTTTCCCCATCTATTTCCCATGAAGTGGTGGGACCGGATGCCATGATCTTCATTTTCTGAATGTTGAGCTTTAAGCCAACTTTTTCACTCTCCTCTTTCACCTTCATCAAGAGGCTTTTTAGTTCCTCTTCACTTTCTGCCATAAGGGTGGTGTCATCTGCATATCTGAGGTTATTGATATTTCTCCCGGCAATCTTGATTCCAGCTTTTGGAACCAATCTGTTGTTCCATGTCCGGTTCTAACTGTTGCTTCCTGACCTGCATACAGATTTCTCAAGAGTCAGGTCAGGTGGTCTGGTATTCCCATCTCTTTCAGAATTTTCCAATTTATTGTGATCCACACAGTCAAAGGCTTTGGCATAGTCAATAAAGCAGAAATAGTTGCTTTTCTGGAACTCTCTTGCTTTTTCCATGATGCAGCGGATGTTGGCAATTTGATCTCTGGTTCCTCTGCCTTTTCTAAAACCAGCTTGAACATCAGGAAGTTCACGATTCACATATTGCTGAAACCTGGCTTGGAGAATTTTGAGCATTTCTTTACTATCATGTGAGATGAGTGAAATTGTGTGGTAGTTTGAGCATTCTTTAGCATTTCCTTTCTTTGGGATTGGAATGAAAACTGACCTTTTCCAGTCCTATGGCCACTGCTGAGTTTTCCAAATTTGCTGGCATATTGAGTGCAACACTTTCACAGCATCATCTTTCAGGATCGGTAATAGCTCAGCTGGAATTCCATCACCTCCACTAGCTTTGTTCGTAGTGATGCTTTCTAAGGCCCACTTGACTTCACATTCCAGGATGTCTGGCTCTAGGTCAGTGATCATACCATGGTGATTATCTGGGTCATGAAGATCTTTTTTGTACAGTTCTGTGTATTCTTGCCACCTCTTCTTAATATCTTCTGCTTCTGTTAGGTCCATACCATTTCTGTCCTTTATCAAGCCCATCTTTGCATGAAATGTCCCCTTGGTAACTCTAATTTTCTTGAAGAGATCTATAGTCTTTCCCATTCTGTTGTTTTCCTCTATTTCTTTGCATTGATCGCTGAGGAAGGCTTTAAATAAAATAAAAGGTAAAACTAATATCAAAAGAATAAATGCCAAAATAATTGTAAATGACAAAATCATCATTCCAGAAACTCGGAGAAGAAAGCAAACATTTCATGCTGTCATGATCCTTGAAGCTTCTTTTGGAGGGAATTGAGTTGAGGTTTGAAATCAATGTTCTAGTGTACTAGTTTAGGTTTATGGGTGAATAATTATTATGCTCAGAGCTGTTAAACTCCTTTTCCTTTTTTCCAAGACTATATAAAGTAGTAGAACTTGGATTTCAATCAATACTGTGAGATCCGAAAGTACTTGGTCTTTTAACCACTGCAGTGTAATCATTCCTAAACCAACCACTAGAATGAAGCATTGTGAAAGATGAGTACTTTCACAAATAGGACTAAAGAGAAATGTTGGTGCCATTTACAGATGATTTCTTAAAGACTGCAGACTGGGCTTGCTACAGAAAGATTTGAAGTAGTCTCAGAAGGACAGATAAAATTTAAATAGGAAAGGTGAATGTTGAAGGAACTTGTGGCCTCAGCAATGTGTATTTTAAATTTTAAATGAAGCAGAAGGTATACAAAGTGAAAGGAAGACAATGAGTTGGAAATGTTCTCTGAGGCAGAATTCTACAGAGTTTAAAAGACGAAGAGGTTTGTACTTTAGCTAGTAAATTATAGATAATTGTGAAAAGCTTTGGAATAGGAGAAGGCAAGAAGAAAGTGGTACTCTTGAAGACTTATTTAAAATGTTGCTTCATGATCTAGAAATAAAAATAAAACAAGATAGTTTGATAATTAAAACTTTAACAATGGTTAATGTATAAACAGGGAGGCCTGGCATGCTGCGATTCAAGAGGTCGGATAGAGTCAGACACAACTGAGGGACTGAACTGAACTGAACTGAAAGTACAAACATAAGAACTTGAAACAAGGACCCTAAGAGAAGAAGAATATAAAAGACCATAACTAAAAAGAGTCCGTCAAATTTTGTAATTGATGGGCCAAGGATTGGAGGTCAGGGATAACCAACAAAGAAAAAACTACCAATACATGATAATAAATGACATAAGCAAGTGAAGAGATAATTATTAATGATTTCATTGAAAGAAATATTTCGAGATGAGAAAAGTTTATTTAGCTTGATATATATTTGAATTTTATAATGATATAGAAAATAATTTAAAAGCTATTTTATTTATTCAACAAATATTTTCTAAGTTTTAACAATGTACACTAGTCTAGTTGCTGGAGTCATGGTGGTGAATGAGATAGATTTTTTTGTTCTTTTGTTCCTGCCTCAGTTACCCTCTTCAATATGTTTGGGAGCAAAGATACACAATAAAATGGTGTTAATTAGCAAAATGAAATGCTTCAAAGAGATAAGCAGGATGATATGATAATCACTAGAGACTATGAGAATTTTGTTATTTAGGACAATCAGGAAAAAAATCTTTTCAAGGAGATGACTCCAGAACTGATTCATGAGGATGAGAAGAAATCATATATTTAAATAGCCTGAGAAAGAGCAGTGTAGTCCAAGATGGTTGCAGGCATTAAGGCCCAAATCTGGATACAAGGACAACGTAGCTCGGGCTTAAAAGAGAAAGTACTAGTCACTCAGTAGTGTCCTACTCTTTGTAATCCCATTGACTATAGTCCACCAGGCTCTTTTGTCCATAGAATTCTCCAGGCAAGAATACTAGAGTGGGTGGCCATTCCCTTCTCCAGGGGATCTTACCGTCCCAGGGATGGAACCCTGGTCTCCTTCATTGCAAGTGGATTCTTTATTGCTGAGCCAACAGGGAAGCCCAGCTGGGACCTAACAAAGACCAAATTGTATAAAGCCATGGGGATCAGCTAAAGTGTCTGGGAGTAATAGATCGCCAGTACAGGTTTGGTGCATGAGACAGGGTGCTCAGGGCTGGTACACTGGGATGATCCTGAGGGATGGGATGGGGAGGGAGGTGGGAGGGGGGTTCAGGATGTGGAACACACGTATACCCATGGCTGATACACGTCAATGAAGGCAAAACCACTATAATACTGTAAAGTAATTAACCTCCAACTAAAATAAATAAATTAAAAAAAAAAGTGTTAGTTGCTCAATTATGTCTGACTCTTTGTAACTAAATGGACTGTAGCCCACCAGGCTCCTCTGTTCATGGAATTCTCCAAGCAAGAATACTGGAGTGGGTAGCCATTCCCTTCTCCAGGAATCTTCCCGACACAAGGATGAACCTTGTCTCTTGCACTGTAAGCAGATTCTTCACCATCTGGGCTATCAGGGAAGCCCCTGGGTATTGATGTTGCAGGGAAAAGCCGATACGGATTCCATGTTGGAGCTGTTTCTTTGACTCCCTTTTCATTGTTTTTATTGTTATATTGTTGTTTAGTCATCCAGTCATGTCCAACTTTTTGTGACCCCAAGGACTGCAGCACGCCAGGCCTTCCTGTCCCTCACCATCTCCTGAAGTTTACCCAAGTTCATGTCCATTGCATTGGTGATGCCATTCAGCCATTTCATCTTCTGACACCCTCTTCTCCTTCTGTCCTCAATCTTTCCCAGCATCAGAGACTTTTCCAATGAGTCAGCTGTTCACATCAGATAACCAAAATGCTGGAGTTTCAGCTTCAGCATCACTCCTTCCAATAAGTATTCCAGGTTGATTTCCCTTAGGATTGATTGATTTGATCTCCTTGCTGTCCAAGAGACTCAGAGTATTCTTCAGCACCACAGTTTGAAGGCATCAGTTTTTCAGTGCTCCTCCTTCTTTACGGTCCAGCTCTCACAACTGAACATGATCACTGAAAAGAGCATAGCCTTGATTATACAGACCTTTGTTGGCAGAGTAATGTCTCTGCTTTTCAACACACTGTCTAAGTGTGTCATCTTTCCTGGCAAGAAGCAAACATCTTCTGATTTTGTGGCTGCAGTCACCATCCACAGTGATTTTAGACTCCCAAAAGAGGAAATGTCACTACTTCCACCTTTCCCCCTCTATTTGCCATGAATTAATGGAGCCAGATGCCATGATCTTAAGTTTTTGGTTTTTTTTTTTTTTTAATATTTAGTTTTAAGCCAGCTCTTTCACTCTCCTCTACCCTTATCAAGAGGCTCTTTAGTTCCTCTTCACTTTCTACATTAGAGTGGTATCATCTGCATATTTGAGGCTATTGATGTTTCTCCTGCCTATCTTGATATCAGCTTGTAACTCATCCAGCCTGGCATTTCTCATGACCTTCTCAGCATATAGATTAAACTAACAGGGTGACAGCAGACAGCCCTGTCATACTCCTTTCTCAATCTTGAACCAGTCAGTTGTTCCATACAGGATTCTGATTGTTGCACCTTGATCTGCATACAGGTTTCTCAGGAAGTAGGTAAGATGGTCTGGTATTCCTATCTCTTTAAGGGCTTTCCACAGTTTATTATGACCCACACATAGGCTTTCACATAGTCAATGAAACAGAGGTAGATGTCTTTCCTGGAATCCCCCAGCTTTCTCTATAATCCAGTGAATGTTGGCAATTTCACCTCTGGTTCCTCTTCTGTTTCTAAATCCAGCTTGGACATCTGGAAGTTCTTGGATTGCATAATGCTGAAGCCTAGCAGGATTTTAAGCATGACCTTACTAATATGGGATATATGTGGGAGATGAGTGCAATTGTCTGATGGTTAGCACATTCTTTAGTACTATCCTTCTTGGGAACTGGGATGAGGACTGACATTTCCAGTCCTGTGGCCACTTCTGGGTCTTGCCAGATTTTCTGGCATACTGAATGTAACACTTTGAGGGTACCATCCTTTAGGGTTTTGAATAGTTCTACTGGAATTCCATTGCATTCACTAGCTTTATTAACAGTAGAGCTTCCTAAGGTCCACTTGACTTCACTCTCCAGAATGTCTGGCTCTGGGTAGCTAACCACATCATCGTAGCAGGCCAGTTCATTTGGATCTTTTTTTGTATGGTTCTTCTATGTATTCTTTTCATCTCTTCTTGATCTCTTCAGCATCTGCTAGTTCTCTACCATTTATGTCCTTTGTGGTGCCTATCTTTGGGCAAAATGTTCCCTTGATATCTCCAATTTTCCTGAACAGATCTTTAGTCTTTACCCTTCTGTTGTTTTCTTCTAATTTTATACACTGTTCATTGAAGAAGGCCTTCCTGCCTTTCTGTGCTGTTCTTTATTGTTATAATCATACATGCTGGCCTGCCTGAGAGAATCCTGTCCATCTGCCTGACCTTGTACACCTGTAGCTGGCAGGAAGTAAGAAATTAAAACATCCCCTGCCTGAGGCTTTCCATATTAGGAGATATTTGCAAGATTAATGGTCTTTTTACTTCATTTCCTTACCTCCTCCCATCTCTTTTCTACAAAAGACCTAGCATCCAGACCTCAACTGGATGGTTACTTTGAGACATTAGTCCACTGTCTTCTCAGTCAGAGGGCTCTCCAAAGTTGTACTCATTGCATCAACACCTCATCTCTGATTCACTGGTAAGCAGTGTGTGCTTGTACTTGATAACATTAAGTTCAGCATAGTCAGTGAAGAGATACAAGTACTGTAGTGGAATGTTATAACCTTATCATAGATGATGTTCTCTTCTGTGTAGAAAGAGAGTGGAAGTAGGAAGTCTGGTAGGGAGGATGTTAAATTTAGAACAGAGATATGATGATGGCTTGGACAGGTTGTTGACAGTTGAGAAAACAACTGTCATTTTTCAGAGAAAAATGAAAGTATTTGAAATCTACTGTAAGGGTAGAAATGCATAGGATAAACTAATGGTGTCAACTATGAGAGATGAGAGAATTTGATTTAAAGATGTCTACTTTTTAATGTATGTTTCCTTGCATGACCAGTTGGATACTGATACCATTTACTGAGATAACATTTGGAAGGAATAGCTTTACACATTATATGTATGTGTGCATATGTATGAAATACAATAAGCTGATCGTTTTAAGCATTATTCAATAGGAAAATAATTGTCAACTCTATGAAATAATCTAAAAAGTTTGTAGAATCATAAATATGTCAGTTATGTGCAGGCATTAATGTAAGACATTTTGTTGAGATATTAATGCAAATCATTTTGGGTTTTAAGTAATTGTGGTGATTATTGACTTGCTTTGTAATTTAGAGAAAGACAAGTAAAATAGAAAGGGAATTTAAATTGAAACTTAGAGTTATTCTGTGGGAGTCACTCACCTCCAGTTCTAAAGAGAAGCCTGGAGTAGCAGAGTATATGTCACACCAGGTGTCTATTAGCTCTCTCAGCACTTCCACTTCACAAAAAGTAGCAAAACCAGGAAATGTCATTCCAAAAAATCTGGAGACAAAACTGACTTTTCTGAAATTCAACATGAGCTGCTCAAATAAATTTTCTAGAAATTAAAACCACTTACTTTATACCACCAAGAATTAAACTGTTCTATTAGATTTCATTGTTCATATAACTATAATATATATATATATATATATATATAAAATTAAAATTATTTGTATTTTTCCTTTTGCTGTATATTGGGTGGAAAGGCATTAACCTAGAGAGTATCACAGGCTATCAACACAAGACATATACTTTCAGATGCACATGTTTGAAAAGTTAATAATTTTACGTGAGCAGCATGATGAATCTTTTCCTGGTAACAGTATTTATTTTTCTCTTATACGTCACATGGGAGAAGGACATGGCAACCCACTCCAGTACTCTTGCCTGGAAAATCCCATGGATGGAGGATCCTGGTAGCCTACAGTGCATGGGGTTGTGAAGAGTCAGACATGACTGAGCGGCTTCACTTTCACTTTTCTTTTTCATGCATTGGAGCAGGAAATATCAACCCACTCCAGTATTCTTGCCTGGAGAATCCCAGGGACAGAGGAGCCTGGTGGACACACATAGAAAACTGGAGTTACTTTACATCAAATGATACTCAGCAGTTCTTAAGTATTGTCAAGTATGAGCCAAATGTACATCAGGGACTAGTTTTATTAAAGACAACTACTCTGTAAGTGATTATATCTCTTATGAAGGGCAAGAATTTTGGTTGCACAGTGAAAACACTTATTTCTAAATCATGTTTTAATGGATTATTATAAAAGCAAATCAACTAATAAAATTTTTCCCCTTTTTTTCCAGTCCAAAAATCTGTTCGATTTTGAGTGACTCAAAGGATCAATCATATTTCCTAGGGGCACTGAAATTTCTTTACAATAAAAATGAAAACCAGTCATGTTTTTCTTAATTTAGTCATTTTCCCCCCTCACTTTTTAGATTGTTGTACTGAAAATAGACACATTTTAGTACAGCAGTAATAATTTTACTTCATATAAACCATATGCCAAAGGATTATTAAACTGAGAGCATGGGCATGCATATGACTGAATTTTATTTACATCAGCCTTCTCCAATCTCCTCTCATTTGAAAAGAATGCCATTTTAACTTCTCTTGATCCTCCATTGTATTCTCTTATTAAAAAGATGGTAAGAACCAACACCAAGGAAGCCAGTAGGGCTAGTGGTGGGGGGAGTTGTGGCAATCACATTCATAAAATTTATCAAGCAAGAAAGTGGAACTAATGCATAATGCAAGCTTTATATCTTGCTAGATTGTGTGTAGATTCTAAAAAAGAATGATGTCATAGTGGGGTTCAGTGAATATATCTGAGATCATGGCACTTATTTCTCAAGTACTAACTCAGATTCTATTATGTATTTTTATACAAAAGAAGGATAAGAAACAGGAGGTATCTATCTATTACACTGCAAGTTATTTAATCTTACTTAAACTTCATCACAACTCTAGAGATTCTTAGGATTTTTTTGGTAATTTTACTAATCAAAATCATGATGGCACTGTGCCAGTATCTGGCACATTATTGGAGACATAAAACACAGTGGCAGTAACTTAGTCTCTGTCTTGTTTCAAGGCCATGGTTAGTGTTCTAAAATTTATTCTTTCTGATGTTCAGTAGTTTTAGCTGGTTGCCCTTTCTATACATCTGAATCTTCTTTCCTAGGAAATTGTCTAGAAATGTATGCTCCCCACAGTGGGAGACACTCCCTTCAACTAAAGCTGTGGAGATTGACTTCTGCAAATCTCCCTCACTGTTATTTGCTTGTTTTGGCCTGCTCAGTTCCAGTTGTTTGTCAACACAGCAAATGAATATTATTAAACAATTGAACTTTATTCTTTACTGGTTAGACTTAAGAGATTAATGCCTGGTAGCTCAATCAGGAAAAACATCTGCCTGCAGTGCAGTAGGCCTGGGTTTGATCTCTGGGTTGGGAAGATCCCTTGGAGAAGAAAATGGCAATCCACTCCAGTATTCTTACCTGGAAAATCTCATGGACAGAAGAGCCTGACAGGCTACAGTCCATGGGGTCACAAGAGTCAGACATAACATAGTAACTAAACCACCACAAGAGATTAATACAGTAGAGTAAGCATAAGTCTTAGGAGAGATGGTACCTGAATATATAATAGCAAGAAACGTGGGACATGTAAATAGAAGAAAAACAAAGATGTCTGTCTGTAGTTCCATGTAAGATTACAGTGTTAGTGGGAAAGGATTTTTTACTCTTGACTCTGGTTATAAGATGCTCTTTATTAAACATGACATCCTCTATTTTACCTTTTATATGACAGCCAGAGAGGGTCAGTATCTTTGCTGGGAGAAAAATAACTGTTATAAAGTCTGTAACATAAATTTGCTCACAAGATTTATTGTATATTTTACAACTCTCTATTTTAACTGAAAAGCTTTCAATATTATTATGACCCATAAAATTGAACAAATCTAAATTCTAAATTTTATTGAGAAAACAAATCAGAAACTATTTCTCAAAAGCATTAAAACTACTTTAATGATTTAATGAAAAATACCCCAGGCAAGATAATACATGCAGACAGCATAAGTATGACATATGCTATTGAATGAACTCTCAGCATTTCTAATTATTGTTTGTCCACATGAATGTCCTTTGCATTTGAGTGATTATTAAAGACTGACTTCATTTGGGGGATATGAAAACAAAGCACACACTTCTGTGAGACATACAAACTTCTATAAAGCATTTTAAAACTGAAACAATACAATATGAACTCAATGACTAGTGATTAAATAAAGTTCATCAGAAGAGGGCTTTTATTGCCCATAACCTTTAAGATATAATCTTGACTTTGAAACAATGAATAACTGTCTTGACATTTCCTTTAATCTAGATTGGAGTGGATCACTGCCACACATTGCTTTGATACCAATTGCACAAAATTATTAGGTGAATCAGTATCCATTTAAGAGAGTACTTTATCTATGGTATATGCAGTGATACTAAAGCTTTACTATTTTAAAATATGGGATACATAGTCTAAAATATTGCTTTCCTTAATTCAGGGCTTGGTAACCCACTCCAGTATTCTTACCTGGAGAATTCCAAGGACAGAGGAGCCTGGCAGGCTGCAGTCCATGGGGTAACAAAGTCAGACATGACTGAGCGACTAACACTTTCACTTCTACATTTTCCTTAATCCAGGTTTCTTGAACATGCATTTCTTTTTTTAAACCGAGGCCTTTTCAAGTGCTATTTCTTCACTCTTAGAATTTCTTTTCTCTAGTTTTCTTGCCTATTCTTCTGGCCTCCTCCTTCAAGCCTCAGCAGAAATAGTACTTGAAAGAAGTCTTGGCACAAGGAGACATCTAAAGTAGTTCCTTCCTCTCCCTTCACACAGTTCTTTCACATGGAGCTTTTAATTGCATTTGTACTAATTTGCTAAGATTTTGTGTGCTATAGCTTGAAACGGTTTTCACCATTATACTCTTACGTTCCATCCATCTGCCATTTTTTTTTTCATCATGAACACCATTCTTAGCATTTAGTGTATACTCAGTATAAGAATGATGTAACTGATGATTATCTAATTGTCTGTTTATGTCTGCACATACACAAATCCAAATGGCAGAACCACAATCAGAATATAAATGCGTCCATCAGTTCACTGTTTCTCCTATAAGAAGAAAAGCAACAAAGACAAATTATCTCCTCAAGGGGCAGTGTATAGAAGTATTTTTCAAATTGTGTCTAACCAACAGAAACTAGACAGTAAGCATTTAATATTTAATGGTATTTTGTGACATCCAGCCTTCTATACCTTTTAGCATTATGAAAATTAGGGTGTTCTATTATAGCAAAACCCTGGATAAAGGAACCAGATGGAAGCATGATACCTTCATAACCAAAGCCATTTTCCCAGCAGTGCAAATCACTGCTTCACTTAATCATGTTATGACAAAATCCATTATAATGATGGATAGACCCATGGACATTGTTAATATTGAAACAAAATATAAAGAAACTAGTTGTTTAAAGTTTGTAATGTAGATTTTCTTTAGTATAATTGTGGGTAATAGGATAAGAAAAGTAGAATTTATATGAAGAGAAAGATTTTGTTTAAGACAACTGTAGATTACAATGATGATTAATGAGCATGACTATTTTAATGAAAAAACAAATTACTAGGAAAATGATTAATAGTAAAGTATTATGATAATTAAAATTCAGCCCTGACATTGATAGACTATATATGGGCTTCCTTGCATAAGCAACTGAGAAATTATTTGTGTGTAGTAGAAGGTGAAGGTAAAGGTCTTGTAGGTGTATTTTTGCTTGGGAATGCAATTGATTTGGTTGATTTGTTATTTTGTTTAGTATATTCATTGTGATCATATAAAGAAACATTATATAAAATATATAATATTTTATATAGAATTTTCAATGAACTCTGGAGACTTCAATTAAACTCATGTATTAGAAATTCCATTGGAAAATAAAATATTTAGATTTATTTCTGATTTTCAGCAAGAACATTAATAAAATTAACTGTGAAACTATTTGTGAGGGTATATTAAAAACAAAAAAATGTCTTTCCTAATGGAAGTATAGCTTGAAGTACAGAATGCCATATTTTATATTTTAGCACATTGCCTGGCACCTAATGAGAACTAGTTATAAGAGTAAGTAGTGAATTCACAAACACCCTACTACCATCAGATGCTTTTATGGAAATGAAGACCATTCCTATACATTGTCATGTGCGCATTTGTGTTCAGTTGCGTCCAGCTCTTTTCAACCCCATGGACTATGCAGCCTGCCAGGCTTCTCTGTCCATAGAATTTTCCAGGCAAGAATACAGGAGTGGGTTGCCATTTCCTACTCCATGGGATCTTCCCAAGCCAGAGATCAAACTTGTGGGTCTTGCATCTCTGTCATTGGCAGGAGAGTTCTTTACCATTGTATCACTTGGGAAGCCCGATACATTGTCATTAAATTGATTATTTTGTGGTTTATTCTTTATTTTTTTCTCTACTTTCTCTATTTATTGAGTGACGAGTACTATATGCCAGTTATTTGTCTAAACAGTGGTAATAGTAGCACTAAGGTTTTCAAATAGACATCTAAAAATACAGTAAAGAAATGACTTTTGAGCTATGTTTTAAAAATGAAAGAGTTTACTCAGAATACAAAGGGTGAGTGAGGGAGTTCAAATGACACAAAGGTGAGAACAATATCTGAATTTTGGGATACCTGAAAAATAGAGTCACAGTAGCAAGAGATGAGATTGATAATATAAAACTGGTTAGGTTGTCAGAATGCTTATACATAGTGTTAAGGCAATCAGGCTTTATTAACATTTAACATGGAATTTAAATGGGTTTCTCAATTAGAGCAGTGGAAAAAAAAATTTTTTTTTTCCATTCTAAGAACTCTAATACTGGTGATTGATCAACTGGCATGAGGCATCTTCTCTTTGGATTACTACCCACCTATTCCTAATATTTATTCAAACACTTTTCATAAAAATATGAGATTTTTTCCCCTTCTCTTGCCCTTCTCTTTTATCAGACTGGCAAAAATTTGCAATTACCAATAACAGTTAAATTACACAACTAAATCTTGGCTCTGAGAAAAAAAATTGAATATCTATATAGGAAATGCATATTAAAAGTGGTTATGGACTTGAGACTCAACCAAAATATTTTTAAATATCATTTTATTTACAAAGAATATCTATTTCCCCACAAATGAGCTCATTCATTTACTACAAGAGATTTTGCTCCTTCATAATGGCTATACATTATTTCCTGAACTCAAGAATGTCTCTTAAAATAAAGATATAAAAGAGTGCCTAGCATGAGACCATGCCCTTGTGTGTGTGTGTGCCTAGTTGCTCAGTCGTGTCTGACTCTTTGTGACCCCATAGACTGTAGCCTGCCGGGCTCCTCAGTCCATGGGATTACTCCAGGCAAGAATCCTGGAGTGGTTGCCATTTCCTTCTCTAAGAAATCTTTCTGACCTGGGATCAAACCCACATCTCCTGTGTCTCCTGAACTACAGGTGGTAAAATGTCATAAGCCAAGTTTTAGATTAACTTTGATTGTGGTTTATTAGTCTGTAATACAAATTCTTTCAAAGTCTCTGTTCTTATACAACTTTTAAACTTTTTTTCTGAGCTCTGAGCTTCATACATCATATTTCCTCAGACTGAAATGTTCCCTAACCCTCATTTTCATGACTAACTATCTTTAATAATCAGTCCGTTAATCTCCCTCTCTAGTGAAAAAGTTATTTTAAGCACGATCCAGTTATATTGCATCCCTCTGTACTGCAATTTATTTATAGGTCTGTTTCAACTGTTTCTTTGAATAAAATTGGGTCTTATGCATTTCTGTATCACCAGTAGTATAGAGGACAGAAATATATATATATATATATATATATATTGCGGTTAAACCAGAGACAAAATGCCAACTCCAGTTAGCTTGTGGAAAAAATATTGCATTGTATTCTCCCTCATGACTAGGAAATTCAGGTGATTAGCACCATTCACCTCTTGTCTTTGGCTTAATGTACATTTTATTCATGTGGTGAGAGAGACACCTGCAACATCTCATCCCTTCCAGGAAGATTCAGGCTTATAGGAGTGCCTCAGTTTTGTGAGGGACATGTCTCACTGCATGTGTAACAATCTCAGAAAAAGAGATTGGCCTCAATTACATGTCCCAACCTGGACCATTCACTTTACCCAAGGGAGAATTATTTTGAATGTCCACCTTATGTAAAATGCCTGATTGTGTGTGTGTGTGTGTGTGTGTGTGGTAGTGGGTCTTCATTTTCATCCCCATTAGAATCACATGAATTCAGGTAGTGAAGGGGGATAGTTCTAGAAATGATGATACTGAGGTCAGATAGAAAATAATATATGTTCATTATGTAAGTAGTCTTTTGAGTCAGATTGCTTTAGTCTAAATCCTACCTTTAGTGTTTAACAGCTATCATGTAAGCAATGTTTACTTAAGCACATTCTGCCTCAGTTTTCATTCTATAAAATGGATGAAGAATAGTACCTAGAAATAGTACTTCCCTTCAGGTGACAAGAATAAGGAATATTTTGGATAATGCAGCTAAAATAATCAGCATAATGGTTCATAACTAATAATTACTCAAAAATATGCTATTGTGACAATAATGCAATTCTTAAGCTTTTCATAGTCTGGTCCTTTCATTCTTGAATATTTTGTGATGGGGCATTAATGTATGAGAGGTTTCAAATAGTGATCCATAGGCTTCTGACTCAACACTCTGTAGGGACACCTAGGAAAGGGAGGAATAAAACGGAGAACTGCATCTCATCTGAAATCGTAGCTCAAATTTTCTGTTTTACATTTTGTGCCTCCAAGAAAGATTTTATTTGGAAACAGAATTCCACCGCTAACATAGATTTTGTAACCTCCTGCTGCTCTAAGATATCATCTTTATGGGTCTAGGTAAATCAGAAATGGCACACCTAAAATAAAAAGATACTGCAAGTGTGTTGTGCTTGTTACAAGAAGGCTGAACAAAGAGTACAGGTGAGCAATGTCATATATCGTATTGCTCCAGGGAAGCAATTTATAGTCTCCACTCTACTGAGCATATTTCAGGAATGTCACTTTTATAGACAGAAGACAACATTGTTACATTATAATGCTATTAACCATATCAAATATCATATATTTAAAGAACTAAGGGTGCATATCTTCCTTTTCCCTCTAAAAGCATCTTATTATTTATTTTACAAGTGTAATCAGAACACTGACAGGCAATATAGCAATTTATGAACTGTGGACAAGAAACGAAAGTATAAAAGCACAAGCGTATTAGGATTCTAGCTATGCTTATGTCTTTATCTCAGTCAGAGCAGGAGGGATTTTAAGACATCTATGACATTATTTTCAAAAGATCATTTTTAAATATTTCAAAATGAGAATTTAATAATAGGTGTGTAGAACACAAGTATGGTTTTAGAAAAAAAAACAACCTTTGATACTTTCCTAAACACTTCCATGAATATAATTTCTAATATCTATCGCTTTTTTGTGCTTCTCAATTGCCAATTTTGAAAGAAAAAATCTACTTTTTCAATCATTTTCTAGAAAAAAAACAGGTATGAACTTTATCAGACAAACAAATCCAGGGCATATTAAAGTAGGATCGACTCATACACAGAAATTTTTTTCACTAAGCATACACTACAGTACCATATGTTCTACAGTTGTTGGAATCCACAGATGCAGACAACCAACTACAAAGTTAAGGTAGATTTTTGACTATATAAAGGGCCTACATCCCTAACTCTTACGTTGTGGAAGGGTCAACAAAAATAGTTCAGTTTTGCAAAAGGAAAAAAATAGCATCTTACAGTATCAAATATTACTATGAATAATGTGAATATTTTCATGAAACTTAAAAACACAGTTATTTACTTATTTTGAATATGGATATCTGAATAGTTGTATCTCCACTGAGTTTCAGGAGAAATATTAGTAACCTCAGAATGCAGATGACACCACCCTTATGGCAGAAAGTGAAAAAGAACTAAAGAGCCTCTTGATGAAAGTGAAAGTCAAGAGTGAAAAACACTGGCTTAAAAGTCAACATTCAAAAAATTAAAGATCATGGCTTCTGGTCCCATCACTTCATGGGAAATAGATGGGGAAACAATGGAAACTGTGAAATACTTTATTTTCTTGGGCTCCAGATCACTGCAGATGGTGACGGCAGCCATGAAATTAAAAGCCGCTTACTCCTTGGAAGAAAAGTTATGACCAACCTAGACAGCATGTTAAAAAGCAGAGACATTACTTTGCCAACAAAGCTCCGTCTAGCCAAGGCTATGGATTTTCCAGTAGTCATGTATGGATGTGAGAGTTAGACTGTGAAGAAGGCTGAGCGCCGAAAAATTGATGCTTCTGAAGTGTGGTGTTGGAGAAGCCTCTTGAGAGTCCCTTGGACTGCAAGGAAATCCAACCAGTCCATTCTGAAGGAGATCAGCCCTGGAATTTCTTTGGAAGGAATGATGCTGAAGCTGAAACTCTAACACTTTGGCCACTTGATGAGAACAACTGACTCATTTGAAAAGATCCTGATGCTGGGAGGGATTGGGGGCAGGAGGAGAAGGGGACGACAGAGGATGAGATGCCTGGATGGCATCACCGACTCGATGGACGTGAGTCTGAGTGAACTCCGGGAGTTGGTGATGGACAGGGAGGAGCCTGGCGTGCTGTGATTCATGGAGTCGCAAAGAGTCGGACACGACTGAGTAACTGAACTGAACTGAACTGAACTGAATGTTCATACTATATTGAGTGCTCAGTCCTTCAGTTGTGTCCCACTCTGAAACCCTGTGGGACTATATCCTGCCAGGCTCCTCTGTCCATGGGATTTTTCAGGCAAGAATACTGGAGAGGGTAGCCAATGTCCTCCTCCAGGAGATCTTCCCTACTAAGGGATCAAACCTGCACCTCCTGTGTCTCCTGCATTGCAGGTGAATTCTTACCCATTGAGCCATCAGGGAAGGCCCTTTTAGTATATTACTAAAGGTCAATTATATAGTAAACTATGAAGTGAAGTGAAGTGAAAGTCAGTCAGTTGTGTCCGACTCTTTGCGATCCCATGGATTATACAGTCCATGCAGTTCTCGAGGCCAGAATACTGGAGTGGGAAGCCTTTCCCTTCTCCAAGGGATCTTCCCAACCCAGGGATTGAATCCAGGTTTCCCCAATTGCAGGCAGATTTATTAGCAGCTGAGCCACAAGGGAAGCCCATAGTAAACTATGGGTCTAGTTAAAAATGAAACTGGTCAATAATAATGCAAGGTATTTAGATTCTTTTGACTTAAAGTAAATCATACTGTTAAAGATAAAAACCAGTCTGAATCACAAGTTTAACATAGTTTTTAGAACAACAACAACAAAAAAACTTACAGAGATAAAAGTGTTACTGTTATAAAATAAAGATTAAGATATACTAAGATATATATTTCAGGTAGAAAAAAATGGCAATGTAGGTGAAAATCATAGTAGACATTAGATATTCTTATCTGACAGATTTTAAGTAGGAAGGAAAAATATATCATTACCAGAAAAAAAAAAAAAAGGATTATGTGTCACACTTGGGAATTCACTAAGCTGTGTACTGAATTGAACACATTTTAAACAATATTAAAGGGAATATATTTTTATAAAATATTTTCCATAAATATTTGGTTAAAAGACTGATAATAGACCAATTTAAAGAGTTTTGCCAAAACATGCATTCTGTACAGTATGGTATATTATGGAGTATGTGAAGTGAAGTGAAAGTCATTCAGTCATGTCCGACTCTTTGCAGCCCCATGGACTATACAGTCCATGGAATTCTCCAAACCAGAATACTGGAGTGGGTAGCCTTTCCCTTCTCCAGGGAATCTTCCCAACCCAGGGATAAAATCCAGGTCTCCTGCATTGCAGGCGGATTCTTTAACACTGAGCCACCAGGGAGGTATTTTGCTTAGCTTTTTGTTGTTGTTCAGTAGCTCAGTTGTGTTCGACTCTTTGTGACCCCATGGACTGCAGCATGCCAGGCTTCCCTGTCCTTCACCATCTCCCTGAGCTTGCTCAAACTCATGTCCCTTGAATCAGAGATGCCATCCCACCTTCGCATACTCTGTCATCCCCTTCTCCTCCTGTCTTCAATCTTTCCCAGCATCAGGGTGTTTTCTAATGAGTCAGCTCTTTGCATCAGGTGGCCAAAGTATTGGAGCTCCAGTTTCATCATCAGTCCTACTAATGAACATTCAGGACTTATCTCCTTTAGGATGGACTAGTTGGATCTCCTTGCAACCCAAGGGACTCTCAAGAGTCTTCTCCAACACCACAGTTCAAAAACATCAATGCTTTTCATGCTCAGTCTTCTTTATGGTATAACTATCACATACATACATGACTATTGGAAAAACCATAGCTTTGACTATACAGACATTTGTTGCCAAAGTAATGTCTCTGCTTTTGAATACCCTGTCTAGGTTTGTCATAGCCTTTCTTCCTAGGAGCAAGCATCTTTTAATTTCATGGCTACAGTCACTGTCCAGATGCTTTTGAAGCCCGAGAAAATAAAGTCTGTCAGTGTTCCCATTGTTTCCCCATCTATTTGCCATGAAGTGATGGGACCAGATGCCTAGATCTTCATTTTTTGAATATTGAGTTTGAAGCCAGCTTTTTTCACTCTCTTCTTTCTGCTTCATCAAGAGTCTCTTTGGTTCCTCTTAACTTTCTGCCATAATGGTGGTGTCACCTGCATGTTTGATGTTATTGATATTTCTCCCAGCAGTCTTGATTCCAGCTTGTGCTTCATCCAGCCCACCATTTCACATAATGTACTCTGCATATAAGTTAAATAAGCAGGGTGATTATATACAGCCTTGATGTACTCCTTTTCCAGCTTAGAACCAGTCCATTGTTCCATGTCTGGTTCTAACTGTTGCTTCTTGACCTGCGTACAGATTTCTCAGGAGGCAGGTAAGGTGGTCTTGTATTCCCATCTCTTTAAAAATGTTCCACAGTTTGTTGTGGTCCACACAGTCAAAGGATTTAGTGTAGTCAATGAAGCAGAAGTAGCTGTTTTTCTGGAATTCTCTTGCTTTTTCTATGATCCAATGGATGTTGGCAATTTAATCTCAGGTTCCTCTGCCTTCACTAAATCCAGCTTGTACATCTGGAAGTTCTCAGTTCAAGTACTGTTGAAGCCTGGCTTGGAGAATTTTGAGCATTACTTTGCTAACACATGAAATGTGTGCAATTGTGCAGTAGTTTGAACATTCTTTGGCATCCCCTTCTCTGGGATTGGAATGAAACTGATCTTTTCTCCATCCTGTAGTTACTGCTGATTTTTCCATATTTGCTGGCATATTAAGTGCAGCACTTTAAGAGCATTATCTTTTAGGACTTGAAATAACTCAGCTGGAATCCCATCTCCTCCACTAGATCTTTTCATAGTGATGCCTCCAAAGGCCCACTTAACTTCACACTACGCAGAGTCTGGTTCTAGGTGTGTGATGACACCACTGTGGTTATCTGGTCATTAAGATTTATTTATTTATTTTTTTGTATAGTTCTTCTGTTCTTGCCACTTCTTCTTAATATATTCTGCTTCTGTAGGCCCATACCATTTCTGTCCTTTATTGTGTCCATCTTTGCATGAAATGTTCCCTTGGTATCTCTAATTTTCTTGACGAGATTTCTGTAGTCTTTCCCTTTCTATTGTTTCTCTCTATTTCTTTGCATTGTTCACTTAGGAAGGCTTTCTACTCTTTCCTTGCTATTCTTTGGAACTCTGCATTCAGATGGATATATCTTTCCTTTTATCCTTTGCCTTTTGTTTCTTTTCTTTTCTATGCTATTTGTAAGACCTCTTCTGATAATCATTTTGCCTTTTTGCATTTCTTTTTCTTGGGGATGGTTTTGATCACTGCCTCCTGTATAATGTCATGAACCTCTCCCCAAAGTTCTTCAGGCCATCTGTCTATCAGATCTAATGTCTTAAATCTATTTGTCACTTTCACTGTATAATCATAAGAGATTTCATTTAGGTCATTCCTGACTGGCCTAGTGGTTTTCCCTTCTTTCTTCAATTTAAGTCTGAATTTTGCAATAAGGCATTCATGATCTTAGTCACAGTCAGTATCCAGTCTTGTATTTACTGACTGTATAGAGCTTCTTCATCTTCAACTGCAAAAAATATAATCAATCTGATTTTGTATTAACCACCTGATGATGCCCATGTGTAGCATTGTCTCTTCTGTTATTGGAAGAGGGTATTTGCTATGACCAATGCATCTCTTAGGAAAACTCTGTTAGCCTTTTCCCTGCTTCATTTTGTACGTCAAGGCCAAACTTGCCTGTTACTCCAGGTATCTCTTGACTTCCTACTTTTGAATCCCAGTCCCCTATGATGAAAAGGACATCATTTTTTGTGTTAGTTCTAGAAGGTCTTATAGTTTTTCATGGAACCATGGATTGTAGCCTTCCAGGCTCCTCTGTCCATGGAATTCTCCAGGCAAGAATACTGGAGTGGGTTGCCATTTCCTTCTACAGGGGATCTTCCCAACCCAGGAACTGAACCTGAGTCTCCTACATTTGCAAGAAGATTCTTTACTAGTTGAGCCAACAGGGAAGTCCTGAGTCATATAGATGCATGTTCATTTTCCTGATACAATCACTTACTGTGCAACTTGAAGAAAGTCACTTAAACATTCCAGATCACTTCATAGAGGGGTAATTACTTCACTTCATAAAGGGAAAAGGGAAGTCGCTCAGTCGTGTCCGACTCTTCATAATCCATGGACTGCAGCCCACCAGGCTCCTCCATCCATGGGATTCTCCAGGCAAGAGTACTGGAGTGGGATGCCATCACCTCCGATGAATGAGTCTAACTATTTGTAAAAATGTGACTGATGAAAACAGTGCAATCACTAGGTTATCACACTGTGTGAGTTCAGTTGTCAAGAGGGAGCAACTCAAAGGACATCACACAATCTATAAACTAGCTGGAAGGAGCCATCCAGACTTTGCCCTGCCAAACACTTTCTGGGTAATGATTAGCTGGTGGGGGCCAGATCCTCATTAGAAAGCCCTAGCCAGACAGTGACATGACTCAAACCATCAATACAGTCACGTATCATGCCAAACCTGATTCTGATCAGTGCTTCTGCACACCGTATATCATCTATGAGGACTTGTCTAATCACTTCATAAAGGGGGTAAATAATTATGACTATTTCACAGGCTGTTTTCAGCATTAAAGATACAAAGCATAGCACAATTCACATATAGTAAATTCACATTGATTAAATAACAAGTAGTAACTATTAATACTACGGGGTCTCTATGCAAGGAAGAAAGGAATGTGAACTTAGGGAAGAAATCAGAAGTAAGAACCTAATTAACTCCAAATCAGGAAGCTTGAGAGGTGGCTCCAACAAGAGCTCTCTGTGAACATTTGGGTAGATAATTTTAACCTCTTTGCATCTCATTTGTAGAATGAAGGAAAAATACAGTGTGTGGATAATGGTTTCAAAGTGTCCTTTCATTTCAGACATTTGGTGATTTTCATAATTGTGCCCTTTGCTAGCCCTAACTACAGCCTGGGAACAACTTTCCTCACAGTAAATTTCAAAGCCTAAGAAGTAGCTTTCTCTGGAAGGTATTTTAATCTTAAAAGAGTTGAGGCCTGGGTGACAGGATAGAGACCAAGAAGGTTTTACAGACTCTAGATTGTTAAATATCACATTTGTAAGTGTGAAAAAAAATCCAGATCATTATGGTTACATTTACTTCTTAATCCTTTTGTTAGCTGACTTCAAAACAGGCTTTTATAAAAGGAAAAACTCATTTTAGAAACAGTTAGTTCTCCCTGGATCAGATAAGGCAATAGTTTCTCACTCAGTCTAATTGGCGGAAGTAGTTACGATAAAGCAAAAAGAGAAGAAGAAGAAGAAAACCCTTCCTGGAGGTTTCTACTGCCTTAAAATTACAGCACACTCTCATTAAGCAGTAATGGAAATGGAAATTACTTGCTCTTGTAGCCCTGATTGTATTCCTGTCAGATCATTTGCATACTATTCAGTGATTGGATTACTTGTGAGGCTGAGAGGTCTCAGAATGCATTTCTGTGAGTTTTCATCTAATTGCACTGCTGTGACTATGAGGAGAAGTCATTTCCTGAGCTTAATAATATGACCCTCATGGAAGCATACAAGTCTTCTTTAGATTTCAGATGAATGTAATAAGTGTAAACTCTCCTGATGTTGGCCCAAAGCTGCATAATTTTAAAAAGCTTCAAATATACTTACCATGGTATGTCATGGAATGTTAATAACTTTTTAACAGTTCCAAATGTGATGAGCCAATACTTACTTTTACAGTAATGGCTGGTATGGAATGAAAAAAATGTAAATCAAAAATAGCAAACCAGTTTCTGGTTACTACAGCTCAGGGCTTTTTTCCTTTTTTCTTCTCCACTTTCTTTTCTAGTCACTTTTTTTTAATTATTTGAGCATATGTAATTCTTTCCCAGTATAAGTCCCTATGAAAGTAAAGAGAGTGTTTTATTTGTCTATCCCTTCCAGGAATAACATCTAATAAGGCACTTTGAACATATCAGGCATTAAAAATTAATATATATTTCTAAGAATCAATTTCTATCATCTGTCTTCATATATATGTACATATATGTGTATATGTACGTATACACATATACA
Organism: Bos taurus; assembly: GCF_002263795.3. NCBI lineage: Eukaryota > Metazoa > Chordata > Mammalia > Artiodactyla > Bovidae > Bos > Bos taurus. The sequence continues at coordinate 52,678,158 of NC_037341.1, read as the reverse complement.
CAAACACCCCTACAAACAGAGGAGTGAGTTTAAAAAAAAAAAAAAAAACAGTAAAAACACATAGAAATTAATTCCTACAAAGTCCCTTCCTAGTCAAGGTTTCTTAGCAGTTGTGAAAAAAGATGTATACTTTTCACTTCATTAGATATTTTTTCTCCCTAATGAAGAAATATGGAAGCCACACAAAAGTATTGGGCATAAACCGGATATTTAAAATACAAAAAGACATTGCTGTATCAATATTTCAGTTGTATCTGTCAGTATTATTTTCAATAGCACATCTGAGGACTACGCTCACTGATAGACCCAAACCTAAAAACCACTGAAATTCATAAAGTGAACAGGGATATTGATTTCTAAATGAAGCACTGATATCATGTGGTTGTTCCTCAAAAGTGTTCAGCATTGGGAAAATATATGAACTTTAGAGAAGGAAAGATGTTTATTTTTAAAATGTTCTAAGCAATTTCCCTTGCTTTGGCTTATTTATGCCATTTTCTTTTTTTTTCTTTTCTCGCTTGCTCTCTCTCTCTCTTTTTTTAACCAATTCAATCTTTCACTTTTAGTGTTTTTTTTTTTTTTTTTTTTTTTTAAGGGAATTTTGAAACTTAGAACTGGATCATTTGGAATCATAACTATATTAGAAACATACATGACCTCTTACCTGTCAGCTTAAGACTGATATTTTATTGTGAGCCATCATCAGAGATCAGCCTCTTGAGAGACAGTACCATATTCATACATGGGTCTGAACTCTTAGGATGTAGGACATTGCCAAGTACAAGATAAGAAATCAATAAAAATGTCCTAATACATTTATTAGATAACTAAAATAAAGACGTTATCATAAAATGAGAATATGTAAATGTTAGGTAGGTAGAATAGGGAAAAGGAGTCCAAAATGGCGGTGGCTAAAAGATAAGGAAGGTCCGAGGACCAGAGTGAAGACTTCAGGCAGAACAAACAGAACAAACAGCACTCCTGGCTAAGCCCAAATTGCATAGGGCAGGCCCAGGTGGAGGAAAAAACATATAAAAGGAGGACCAAAGCGCTTTCTCTCGGACTCTCTCTCCTGCGTTCGTATGTGCGCTCTCTCTCTCTTTCTCTCTCTCTCTCTCACTCTCTCTCTCTCTCCTACTATCTTCTAAATAAAATAGAGCTGTAACACTGATTTGCTTAACAGCTGTAGCACGGTTTGTCCAAGACCTAAGAGCTGTGATGCGCCGAGGGCTTTAATGTCCGTCGCTCCAAATCTTTGCTGTGACGAGACAAAGAACCGAGGAACATACACTCGTGTGACATAAAGACACTCATAAAAATATATACTTAACATTATGGTGGCTCAGACAGTAAAGCATCTGTCCATGATGCAGGAGACCCAGGTTTGATCCCTGGGTTGGCAAGATCCCCTGGAGAAGGAAATGGCAGCCCACTCCAGTACTCTTGCCTGGAGAATCCCATGGATGGAGGAGCCTGGTAGGCTACAGTCTATGGGGTTGCAAAGAGTCAGACATGACTGAGCAACTTCACTCACTAAGAACAGATAGTTACTGTGAAAGAAACTTTAAAAATTCAGCACATAATGAAATAGAATGAACCTTCAATCTCATTCTCAAAACCTGATTTAAAAATATATTCTCAGGATAATTTAAAATAAATTGTTTAACCTCTGATCCTCAATGTCCTAAACATTAAAAGCCAATACATACATATGTTATGGAGTTCTTATAAAAATTAAAAGAGACACATTCTATGAAATTCTGGACAATTGGGCTATTGTTATTTTTCATCATTCCTTTTCCATTGTTTTTATGTTATCTAAAAAAGTGCTTACTAGAAAAAAATGAAGTCAAGGATTTTAAATATTCATAGAATTAAAAATTCAAGTCCACTTCCATCCAAACATTATCGTCCTGATGCGGAGGAATGACAATCAACTGTTTGGTTTTTACAATTTTATCTCCTGACAAAGCATTCATATAGAAACCTAAAAATGGATTAGTAGTTCTATTAGAGTGAAAGCTTGGCTGCTATAATAAAGAAGTCCTAACATACACTGTGGGAGAAGGCAATGGCACCCCACTCCAGTACTCTTGCCTGGAAAATCCCATGGATGGAGGAGCCTGGTAGGCTGCAATCCATGAGGTCGCTAAGAGTCGGATACGACTGAGTGACTTCACTTTCACTTTTCACTTTCATGCATTGGAGAAGGAAATGGCAACCCACTCCAGTGTTCTTGCCTGGAGAATCCCAGGGACGGTGGGGCCTGGTGGGCTGCCGTCTATGGGGTCGCACAGAGTCAGACACGACTGAAGTGACTTAGCAGCAGCAGCAGCAGCAGCAACATACACTGTGCAGAAGGCAATGGCACCCCACTCCAGAACTCTTGCCTGGAGAATCCCGTGGCCGGAGGAGCCTGGTGGGCTGCAGTCCATTCGGTCACTGAGAGTGGGACATGACTGAGTGACTTCACTTTCACTTTTCACTTTCATGCATTGGAGGAGGAAATGGCAACCCACTCCAGTGTTCTTGCCTGGAGAATCCCAGGGATGGAGGAGCCTGGTGGGCTACTGTCTATGGGGTCATGCAGAGTCAGACACGACTGAAGTGACTTAGCAGCAGCAGCAGCAACATACACTGTGGTCCAAAGCACGTGGGCACATCTGATATATTAACTCTTTCTCAAATCCAGGTTCCCTCTACCATGTTGCTGTGTCATTCCCTACACGTTGTCAGTACCTTTACGGTTAAAGCTTTCGCAGCTCCACATCATAGTACCTGCAAAACACTAAGTGCAAAATATTTTTTATACATTAACTGATTTAATTTAATTATTATTTATTTATTTTTTCTTATTTGGTAACATTTATTCATGGTTTAATGATTTTCCTTATCTGTTTTCTATCTTTTTTTTTTCAATTTTAATTTAAAAAAATTATACATGTGTTCCCCATCCTGAACCCTCCTCCCTCCTTCCTCCCCATACCATCCCTCTGGGTCGTCCCAGTGCACCAGCCCCAAGCATCCAGCATCGTGCATTGAACCTGGACTGGCATCTCGTTTCATACATGACATTTCACATGTTCTCTTAGATATAATTGTTATCCTCATCTTTCAGAAAAGGCAACTAGAATAGAAACAGGTTAAAGTAGCTTGCCTAAGCATATATAGCTAATAATTGGTAGAAGTTAGTGTATCCATCTTACTGAAACTAAATTTATATTGAGTATATTTTTTCTGTGACTATAAGCAACAACTCTTTCTAATAGACACATTTCTAAAGGTAGAACAGCTTAAAGAAAATAAATACAGCTTTTAATCCTGGCTGAATCTGGTATTTTCCAAATAGCCTCTTCCAAATTATACTCTAACAGGTCATGAGAATGGCAGTTCCCTAGGATCCTCACCCACACTGAGCTTCATCACTCTTAATATAACATAATAAACAGCATATTACCTAATTATTGTTCTATATTGAACCACTCTAATTACCTCTAGAGTTCAAGATTTTTATATCCATTGTGTATTTTCATTTTTTTTTTTTTTTTGTCTATGACTTCCTCCCCCTTTAGTCATTTATGGAATTACTTTTCTTAAGAAAACTAGGATAAGGTGTTGCACACAATTTTGTGCCTGCCCCAGGATTAACTGTTGCACTAAAACAACAAACAAAACCAAAATCACAAATTTCTAAGGCTCTATCTGTACACAGAGCAAAAGCAAAAGATAATGAGCACATCTTTAAAGAAAAGAAGTTACAATAGTTAGAAATTAATTTAGGCCAACAATTTCTCCTTGCAACCATGATTTTTGAAATATTTTGGAAATATTTTTCCAATGGATTACTTATTTATAAATTTTCTTTATGGCATCATACAGAAATTCATAATTTCTTTAACATATTTAAGCTTGACATTTTATGTTCATTAACTTAAGAACTTTATTATTTTCTAAGGTAAACTTCTGCCATTTTCTTATGCATTTTATAATTTCACAGTTTCATTAGTGTTTAATATTTTGTCTTGTTCTTTATCCAAGTTTATAGAGTCTTATATCTCTTCTAGTTTTGTTGTTGTTCAGTCACTAAAGTGTGTCTGATTCTATGCGGCCCCATGGAATGCAGTATGCAAGGCTCTGTTTGTCACTATCTCCCAGAATTTGCTCAAACTCATGTCCATTGAGTCAGTGATGCTATCCAACCATCTCATCCTCTGTTTTCACCTTCTCCTCCCTCCTTCAATCTTTCCCAGTATCAGGGTCTGTTTCAGTGAGTTGGCTCTTTGCATCAGGTGGCCAAAGTATTGGAGCTTCAGCTTCAACATCAGTCCTTCCAGTGAATACTCAGGGTTGATTTTCTTTAAGATTGACTGGTTTGATCTCCTTGCAATCTAAGGGACTCTTCAGCATCTTCTCCAGCACCATAATTCAAAATCATCAGTTCTTCGGTGCTCAGCCTTCTTTATGGTCCACCTCTCACATCTGTACATGACTACTGGAAAATCATAGCGTTGACCATACAGACTTTTGTCAGCAAAGACAGCTTTAAAAAAGTTTAGTAATAGCTTTTTTATAATTAAAACTTTGAATCAATCTGTAATCTGATTTATTTCTCCATTTTTTCTATGTAGTTTTTCAAATCTCTGTGCTATTATTTTGTATTTTTTTTCCTTGTTTCATTGCCAACTCTCATAATGAACATTTAGTTTATTCCTTTTTCTTTTCTTTTCATTGGAATATAGTTGATTTACAATGTTGTGTTAGTTTCCAGTGTACAGCAGTGAGTCAGTTATACATATACATATATTCATTCTTTTTTAGATTCTATTCCCATATAGGTCATTATAGAGTTGTTGAATAGAGTTCCCTGTGCTATATAGTAGGTTCTTGTTGATTATCTATTTTATATAGTAGTGTTTATATGTAAATCCCAACATCCTAATTTATACCTCCCCCATCCTTTTCCCCTTGGCAACCGTTTGTTTTCTACATCTGTGAGTCTATATCTGTTTTGTAATTAAGTTCATTTATATTGGAGAAGGCAATGGCACCCCACTCCAGTACTCTTGCTTGGAAATTCCCATGGACGGAGGAGCCTGGTGGGCTGCAGTCCATGGGATCGCTAAGAGTCGGACACGACTGAGCGACTTCACTTTCACTTTCATACCTTTTAAGATTCCACGTACAAGTGATATCATTGATATATATCTTTCTCTGTCTGACTTACTTCACTCAGTATGACAGTCTCTGGATCCATCCATGAGATTGGTATTAATATTATTTCATTCTTCATTGTGTCTGAATAATATATAGATTTTTTTGTTTTAATATCTAATATGCCAAGTACTTTCTCTTTTCAAAAAGTCTTGTTATTTTGCACACTAAATCTTACAAACAATCTTTAGTTAATTTGTTTAGTTTGTAACAAAACGAAGTTTTCTCTCTTTACATAAAAACTAAATGCTTAGGTTTTACATTGATATGCTTACAACAGTTTTTATGTAAATTTAGAGTGTAAGTACCTATGATTTCATTGCAACAGCTTAGTAGAAAGAAAAGTTTTGTTTTTATCTAGTGTGTATTTCCACTACACAAATTATCACCTTTAAAAAATTGAGATAAGACTTCCATTTGTTTTAAAGCTGCAAAAATGTATAATTATAAAAACCCTTCTACAGCTGAACATTTAGAGGACGCATTTCAAGGCCCACAGGATGGGGACGAAGCAGGTGATGCCAGGCCAAGTGATCATTGACTGTCCCTCCTTGTCCCTGTTGCCTAGCCTAGGACCACTGTGAAAGCTCTCCTAAAAGGGATGAGTGGACCTACACTGGGGCTGGGCAGACACAGGAGGAACAGAGATTCTGAAGGTGGTTGGACTCTCCTGGCCGTCAAGGGCATGAGTGACCATCCAGGACCATATCCTTAGGTTTGAGGGAGAGACTTCAAGGACCCAGCTCTGGTTGAGGGTTTGTGGTCACCCCTGTGCTGCATGTCATTTGAAATAAGGGTTCTGGAAGCTTCCTGCAAAGCAGTTAACCTGGAAGGCAGAGAGGATCTCTCCTGAGCAGCCGTGGCAGAAAGGACCTTTCAACTGTGGCTGTACCTGGGCCATGGCCCCATCACCTAGCCTTACACCAAAGTACCAGTGTTTAATTTAGTCTTCCTTACATGCTTTTTATTTTTTAATTTAATTTAATTTTATTTTTTAACTTTACAATATTGTATTGGTTTTGCCATATATCAAAATGAATCTGCCACAGGTATACATGTGTTCCCCATGCTGAACCCTCCTCCCTCCTCCCTCCCCATACCATCCCTCTGGGTCGTCCCAGTGTACCAGCCCCAAACATCCAGTATCGTGCATCGAACCTGGACTGGTGACTCGTTTCATATATGCTTTTTAAAAAAGCTTTACTGAGGTATTCGCAATTATAAAATTAACTCACTTAAATTATACAGTTCAGTGGCTTTTGTATATTCATAACTATTAAATTTTAGAGTACCGCCCCGCCCCCTCGAAAAGAAAACCACAAGCACTCTTCTCTTCTCCTACTCAATTTACTCTCAGTTCTGGATAATTACTAATCCATGTTTTGTCTTTGTAGATTTGCATATTTTGGAATTTCACATGAATATTCCTTATTTTTTTTTGTTTTAGTTATAGTAATATATGTATGCTGACTAGTGACTATAAACTGAAAAATTCTATAAACTTGTAACATTAAATGGTATAATTTAAAGAAACCTATATTTGAATCTTTATAAAATAATAATTTTCACTTATCAAAAAATATATTTTTACCCAATTTAAAAGATATTAAAAGACAAAGCTACCAAGTAAGGCATATTACACAATATTTAATGGTGTGAAGTAGAAGTGAAGTCACTCAGTCGTGTCTGACTCTTTGCAACACCATGGACTGTAGCCTACCAAGCTCCTCCGCCCATGAGATTTTCCAGGCAAGAATACTGGGGTGGGTTGCCATTGCCTTCTCCAGGAGATCTTCTCAACCCAGGAATTGAACCCATGTCTCCCTCATTATAGGCAGACACTTTACCATCTGAACCACCAGGGAAGTCCCATTTAATTTAATGCTATGGTTAATACTATGGTTATTTCCATCAACTCCTAAATATTCCTGGGGTATGCCTTTTTATTAGCCTGTGTGTGCTAGTATATACAGAATAGTTTTAAGGTTAGGCAAAAGAAAATGTAATTACAAAGATAAATCTTCCCCCAAAGTATTCAACAAATCCTCTACCCACACATGTTTTGATTATCCTAAAAGTCCTTGCATCAATTAAAACCATAATTTTTAAGCCTATTCCCTATTACTCTACCAGTGAAGCCAGAGCCTATTTATTTTACAGTGTTAAGTGAATTTTCCCTCTGAAGCAGTCAGGGGAGATGTCTCAATGAGGAAAATATATATTGTACTACAAGTTGTACTTTGTAGATCTAGAGCAAAGTTCCTTACTCAGCCACATTTTAACTTGTGTTCTTTCTAAATTTCCTAGGATATATAAGGTATGTATATATAGAAAATCCTTCATTATCTATCAATGAAGTCACTATTAGCATTTGGGCTTTTTAGTATGCAATTCTATCCTGTGCACTGATGAAGCATCCCTGGTTTCAAGGTACTAAATGTCAGTTGACTTCTTTATCTCACTTTTAACAACCCAAAATATAGTTTCACCCATTTCCAAATTTTTCATAGGGAGCAATACCCCTTATTGTCCTACATTAGTTGAGAATCAGTGCAAGAGTAAAAATTCAGTAACATTATTACCGATCACTTCTTCAGTACAGGTGCCTTTATTGTATGCACTGAACAAATAATTAGTGGGGCTGGACTTCTTACTACTCAGTTTTTCCCCCACTGTTTGCCTTTGCTTGTGTTTCTGGTCACTGAAAATTTCTGAGGATTTTTCTGTGATGTCCTCCCTGCCTACCTCATAACTCTGGCTAAAGTGTAACTTTGGCAGTACCTAAAAATCAACATCTCAGGATCCATTTGCACAGTTTCCATACAGTTGCCTCCTTCTATTGGATATTGACATGTTCTTTTTTTTTTCTGGATGGCTAAAAGCTTTACCCTATCAAAAGGCAGTTGTTTGAACTGCAATTAGGAGAGCCCGCTACTTATTCAGTGCAAAAGTGATTAAGGAACTCTGGTAGTTCTATCACCTAGACACTTCCTTGTTTTGTCAGTCTAGTTGTAAGTGAAATAGAATGAATGAATGGCAGATTAAAACTGAAATTTGCAAAACTGTCTAAGAACTGTCAGTTCCCATAGTCAAAAGCTTTGCTCTTAGCTCTTATGGTCACTAGGTGAACTCTTAAAGGAATTTATACCCTGTAGCCATATGTGTTCATCATTAGGTAGCCTGTACATCTCAGATCACACTCCAGTCCTTGATTCTTCTCTTTTACAAGTTGATCCATTACTGTAAAGATTTAATATAGTATATCCAGAATTGTAAATCATAGATAAAGATAGCTTTTCAGATAAATAAACCACAGAAACTTCTGAAAGAGCTTCAGTCCAGAGACCTAGTTCATAGAAATGATACTAATGTTAAGACAGATTTTGACCCTTCTTAGAAAGGACCATAGCAAGCATTATTATATACTACCAAAGCAGTTAAGTAATAAGGCATAGATTTTTGCAATCCAGGTTTCCAAAGCCAGACAATACACAGTCTGAACATATTTTCTATTGGAGGATCTAGAAGTTTTCTCAGGATTCTCCAGTGACAGATAAAATCATAAAGGAAAGTTTTTTCAAGAAATACATATCAAGCAGTACACTTCCTGAATTGGACAGCATCCACTCAAGATTCCCAGACAAAGACCCACAAATGTCATGAGTCACTGAATGTCACGTGATTCTGTCTTCTCCTTTCACTTCTCTCTGTTTTTTTCAGTTGTATTTACTGAGGCATAATTAGTAAAACTGCTTTTAGAATAGAGTCCTAAGCATTTTGACAAACTGGAGCATTTTCACAACTACTCCCATAGTTGAAATATGTAAGAGTTTCATCACCACACAGAATTCTCTCATGCCCTTTATAGTTAGGGGATTCCCTGGTGGCTCAGATAGTAAAGAGTCTGCCTGCAATGTGGAAGACCTAAGTTTGATCCCTGGGTCGAGAAGATCCCCTAGAGGAGGAAAAGGCAACCCACTTCAATATTCTTGCCTGGAAAATCCCACGGAGAGAGGAGCCTGGCGGGTTATAGTCAGTCCATAGAGTTGCGAAGAATTGGACATGACTGAGCAACTTCACTTTCTTTCACTTTGTAGTTAAACCCTCCCTTCTACATAACCTTTGTAAGTTGCTGATCTGTTCTCTGTCCTTACAGTTTCGCTTTTCCAGAAAGTCATATAATTGGAAGCATGCAGAATGCGATTTTTTGAGTCTAACATCTTTCACTTAGCATAATTGATCTGAGTCTTATCAGTTTACTCTTCTTAATTTTTCAGCAGTATTTTATTGTATGAATTTAACATCACTTATATATCTTTTAACCAGAAGAATAATATTTTTCTGGTTTTGGGCAATTATGAATGTAGCTGTTAGGAATACTTGCCTATGTGTTTTATTAAAACAGAGTTTTAATTTCACTTGGAAAAATTCATAGCAGTGGGGTTAATGTATTGTTTGGTTATGGTAGGTGGAACATTATGACACTGTCAAAAGAGTTCTGCAAAGTTGCTGTGTTATTTTGCATGATGTTTGGGTGTTACAAACATTGGCTTCATTTCAGTGCAGTTGCTAAGTCATGTCCAACTCTGTGCAACCCCGTGGACTGCAGCATGCCAGGCTTCCCTGTCCTTTACCAACAACTGAACCTTGCTCAGGCTCATGTCCATTGAGTTGGTGATTCCATCCGACTATATTATCTTCTGTCACCCCCTACTCCTCCTGCCTTCAGTCTTTCCCAGCATCGGAGTCTTTTCTAATGAGTCTACCCTTTGTATCAGGTCGCCAAATTATTGGCTTCAGCATCAGTCCTTCCAGTGAATATTCAGGACTGATTTCCTTTAGGATTGACTGGTTTTATCTCCTTGTAGTCCCAGGCACTCTCAGGAGTATTCTCCAATACCACAGCTCAAAAGCATTGATTCTTTGGTGCTCAGCTATGGTCCAACTCTCACATCCATACATGACTACTGGAAAACCCATAGCCTTGACTAGATGGACCTTTGTTGGCAAAGTAATGTCTCTGCTTTTTAACATGCTGTCTAGGTTGGTCATAGTTTTTCTTTCAAGGAGCAAGCATCTTTTAATTTCATGTCTGCAGTCACCATCTGCAGTGATTTATAAAGTCTGTTATTGTCTCCATTGTTTTTCCATCTATTTTCCATGAAGTGATGGTACTGGATGCCAGGATCTTCATTTTTGAGTGTTGAGTTTTAAGTCTGTTGAGTTTTTCACTCTCCTCTTCCACTTTCATCAGGAGACTCTTCAGTTCCTCTTCACTTTGTGTCCTAAGGGTGGTGTCATCTGCATATCTGAAGTTGTTGATATTTCCCCTGCAATCTTGATTCCAACTTGTTTTATCCAGCCCAGCATTTCACATAATGGACTCCATATATAAATTAAATAACCAAGGTTAAAGTATACAACTGTGAAGTGCTCCTTTCCCAGTTAGGAACCAGTCTGTTGTTACATGTCTGGTTCTAACTGTTGCTTCCTGACCTGCATACAAATTTCTCAGGAGGCAGGTAAGGTGGTCTGGTACTCCCTTCTCTTTAAGAATATTCCACAATTTATTGTAATCCACACAAAGGCTTTAGTATAGTCAATGAAGCAGAAGTAGATGTTTTTCTGGAATACTCTTGCTTTTTCTATGATCCAGAAGATACTGGCAATTTGATCTCTGGTTTTTCTGCCCTTGCTAAATCCAGCTTCAACATCTGGAAGTTCTTGGTTGACATATTGTTGTATCCTAGCTTGGAGAATTTTGAGCATTACTTTGCAAGCGTGTGAGATAAGTGCAATTGTGTGGTAGCTTGAACATTCTTTGGCATTGCCTTTCTTTGTGAATGGAATGAAAACTGACCTTTTTAAGTTTTGTGGTCACTGCTTAGTTTTCCAAATTTGTTGGTGTAATGAGTGCAGCACTTTAACAGCATCACCTTTTAGGATTTGAAATAGCTCAAATGGAATTCCATCACCTCCACTAGATTTGTTCATGATGATGCTTCCTAAGGCCCACTTGACTTTGCATTCCAGGATATCTGGCTCTAGGTGAGTTATCGCACCATCATGATTATCTGGGTATGGAGATCTTTTTTGAATACCTCTTCTGTGTATTCTTGCCACCTCTTCTTAATATCTTCTGCCTCTGTTAGGTCCATAATATTTCTGTCCTTAATTGTTCCCATCTTTGCATAAAAATTTCCCCTGGTATCTCTAATTTTCTTGAAGAGATCTCTAGTCTTTCCCATTCTATTTTTTCCCATATTTCTTTGCATTAATCACTGAGGAAGACTTTCTTATCTCTTCTTGCTATTCTTTGGAACTCTGCATTCAAATGGGTACATTTTTCCTTTTCTCCTTTGCCTTTCACTTCTTTTCTTTACTCAACTATTTATAAGGCTTCCTTGGAAAACCATTTTGCCTTTTTGCATTTCTTTTTCTTGGAGATGGTTTTGATCACTTCCTCCTGTACAGTGTCATAAACCTCCATCTATAGTTCTTCAGGCACTCTGTCTATCAGACCTAATCCATTGAATCTATTTGTAACTTCCACTCTATAATCGTAAGGGATTTGACTTAGGTCATACCTGAATGTTCTAGTGGTTTTCCCTACTTTTTTCAATTTAAGTCTGAATTTTGTAATAAGCAGTTCATGATCTGAGCCACAGTCAGCTCCTGGTCTTGTTTTTGCTGACTGTATAGAGCTTCTCCATCTTTGGCTGCAAAGTAGATAATCATTCTGATTTTGGTATTGACCATTTGGTGATGTCCATGTGTAGAATCTTCTCTTGTGTTGTTGGAAGAGGGCGTTTGCTATGACCAGTGTGTTCCTTTGGCAAAACTCTGTTAGCCTTTGACCTGCTTCATTTTGTAGTCCAAGGCCAAATTTTCCTGTTACTCTAGGTATCTCTTGACTCCCCAGTTTGACTCCTGGGTTGGGAAGATCTGCTGGAGAAGGGAAAAAGTTACCCAGTCCAGTATTCTGGCTTGGAGAACTCCATGGACTGTATAGTTCATGGGGTAAAGAGTCAGACAGGACTGAGTGACTTTCACCAAATAAGTTAAGTAGTATGTAAATAGGTTTGCTTCTTACTCTACTAAGCCATTACTATTTGGGAGAGAGTAAGTATTTTGAGTCTGTTGAGTAAGAAGTTGAACAAGATTGCCTTAGTCCCACTACCAGTTTTAAATTCCTCTAGAATTACCTCCTCCCTAGGATAGATCTCACTTGCTGAAGGAATTTTCTCCATGTTTCTGCTATCTTCAGCTTTAAGTCTAACCTATTTACCCTTTCTCCAGATAGTCTCTCCATATTCTTACCTCTTTTTCAGCTGGAAACTGTTCTCTGCATATTGCTCACTGCTTGCTTGTCTGTACCTGTGGGGAAGAGGGTAGGAGTGCTCTTTTGTCTTATTTCTTATTGGCTCTACTTCACTGTGTCTCAGGAATGGGACTTTCTCAGTGATAACTGCACCTTGCCCATTTTAAGAGACCTCTAATAACTCTGGAATAGGATTGTGAACCCAGAACCATTTTCTGTCTCTTCTCTATGGGGTGGAAATTTTTCTTTTGCTTTCCCATGGTTCAGTTGGTCTTCACCTGTGTTCTGGGGGTGACAGGGTTGGAGACCCTTTCTTCAGTAGCACCATGCTTTCATTCCTTCAGGGAGAAGTATCTGAGTAAGGGTTTGAACCATTTTCCTATTAGTGGCCACTTCTTTACTCCAAGCCTGCTTCACCTGCAAAGGCTTATAGGCTTTTTCTGGTCTCTCATTTTGGGCCAAACTTTCTTATAAGCTCCAGCTGAAGATCCAAGACTCTGATGCTGGGAAGTATTGGGGGCAGGAAGAGAAGGGGACGACAGAGGATGAGATGGCTGGATGGCATCACTGACTCGATGGACGTGAGTCTGGGTGAACTCCAGGAGTTGGCGATGGACAGGAGGCCTGGCATGCTGTGATTCATGGGGTTGCCAAGAGTCGGACAGGACTGAGCGACTGAACTGAACTGAAGATCCATAGATAAAAGGCTCTGCTTATATTTGAATTTGCCTGTGTTTGGAGCTCTTAGACTTCTATGCTTTAATTCAGTCTTTAGTAATTCATTAAACATGTTATCCAAACGTGCCTTACTATCTTGTAAGTCTTCCTCCCATGTTCTGCCCCTAGTGAGCCAGCGCTTGCATCCTGTCTCTCTTTGGTGGCACATGCATTTTCTCAGATGTCAGTCTAGTTGTTTGCCTTGCAACTTCAACTCTGATGGGTTCAAAGAAATGTATTCTTCTGTAGATTATCCATTTTCTTCTTGTTGTTAAATTGAGTTTGGCATTCTTCCAGCATCTTAAGTGGAAGCCAGATGTCATTTCTTCTCTTTTTATAGCTGTTTCTTCAATTTATATTTGTTTGAAAATTTAGATTCTTAACTATCAAGAATGAAATCTACAAAACTTTCCATTTTAATTCTATATCTTTGGTTTCTTTTTTTAAAATTACTTTTTATTGGAGTATAGTTGATTTATAGTGTTGTTAGTTTCTGCTGTACAGCAAAGTGAATCAGTTATACATATACATATATCCATCTTTTTTTATTTCTTTTGTCATATAGGTCATTATATAGTATTTAGTAGAGTTCCTTGTGCTTTAAGTAGGTCCCTATTAGTCATCTACTTATATATAGTGTTCTTGATTGGATAATTCTGTGGATGAGGAGCCTGTCAGGCCACACACAGTCCATGGGGTCGCAAGAGTCAGATATGACTAAATGATGATGACAACTGAAATATAGTAGTGTGTTTATCAGAGAAGGCTATGACACACCACTCCAGTACTCTTGCCTGGAAAGTCCCCTGGATGGAGGAGCCTGGTAGGCTGCAGTCCATGGGGTCGCTCAGAGTCGGACACGACTGAACAACAGTACTTTCACTTTTCACCTTCATGCATTGGAGAAGGAAATAGCAACCCACTCCAGTGTTCTTGCCTGGAGAATCCCAGGAACAGGGGAGCCTGGTGGGCTGCCGTCTATGGGGTAGCACAGAGTCGGACATGACCGAAGCAACTTAGCAGCAGCAGTGTGTTTATGTCAATCCCAGTCTCCCAATTTATCCCTTCTCACCCTTTCCCCCTTGGTAACCATAAATTTGTTTTCTGCAATTGTGTGTAGTTCCCAAGTGCTAATCCCTAGTATACATATTTTGAAATATCTTGAAATATAAAAGGAAGGACTGAAGATGTGAGAAAACCTGGAGACCTGATTACTGTGCCATTTTTCAGGTATTCATGGTCAGAGAATTCAGGTGAGGTGGGGTTGGGGAATAGCATTTGTTCTCCTATTTAGGACTTGGGAGAATAGGTGAATTGCTAAGGGCAGAATTTCTGGGCCTATTAATAATTCTTTACTAAGGCCTTTATTAAGGTCTATTAACCTTCTTTATCCCTTGGCATCACTGTCTTGTGTTGCATTTTGTCCAGAGTTTTAAATGCTTCCACAAATTTGATAATTAGTGAAATAACCTCCGAAAATCATAACTCAAGGGAGAAACTGGTATTCATGTTTGATAATAAACTATATCATAAGGTTATAAACTATGCTAGTTTTTCAGATACATAAACCTTTGTTAGTAATTGCATTAATTTTTCAGTCTACTGTAACAAATTACTATAAACTGGATACCTTCATACAAGAATTTATCCTCCCACATTTCTGGAAGCCAGTGGTCTGATATCAAGCTGCTGGCAGGGCCATATTCCCTCTGGAGCCACTGAAAGAGAATCCTTTATTTCTTCCAGATTCTAGTCACCATCAGCATCCTTTAGCTTCCTTGGTTTGTATATCACTCAGATTTTTGCCTCCATCTGCAGAGGAAAAAAAGTAGTTTTATCCTGTTTTTGTTTCTTCTCTTTTATGCGTTATATCTTTTAAGATATAAGTGTTCTAAGAATACTTATAATTGAATTTAGGGCCCAGCTAGAAAATCCAGGATGATCTCCTTATCTGAAGATCCTTAATTTAATTACATCTGCAAAGACATTTATCCCAATTAAGGAAGCATTCACAGATCTGGGGGTTAAGGCTTTCAGAGGCTACCATTACAGTAACAAAGAATTCAACTCTGTTGTTTGTCCAAATTTGTTGGCTCTCTCACCAAGGCTGACTAAAACAAAGGACTCTCAGGGAACAGAAAACGTTAAAATATACTTTGAGAGACCCTTTCAAGATTTTGTGGACTTTCCTGGTGGCTCAGACAGTAAAGCATCTGTCTACAATGTGGGAGACGGGGTTTGATCCCTGGGTTGGGAAGATCTCCTGGAGAAGGAAATGGCAATCCACTCCAGTACTATTGCCTGGAAAATCCCATGGACAGAGGAGCCTGGTAGGCTACAGTCCATGGGGTCGCAAAGAGTCAGACACGACTGAGCGACTTCACTTTCACTTTTCAAGATTTTAGCCCACAAGAGCCCCATCCCACTCTTTCTAAACCCCAGTAGTACAACCAGCTGCTGCTCTATTGCTATAGAGACTCTTCTCATGCTGTCTCTATTTCCTATCTTGACTAATGCAAACTGCATTTTCCTATTTCTTCTAAGGATTTTAAAATAGTGAATGATTCTTAGAATAAACTGAACTTTTAATCCTCCTCCAGTCAATCCTTAAAATCTGAGAGTCCAGGTTCAATGCACGATACTGGATGCTTGGGGTTGGTGCACTGGGACGACCCAGAGGGATGGTATGGGGAGGGAGGAGGGAGGAGGGTTCAGGATGGGGAACACATGTATACCTGTGGCGGATTCATTTCGATAATTGGCAAAACTAATACAATGTTGTAAAGTTTAAAAATAAAATAAAATTAAAAAATAAAAAATGAAGACAGTATGAACAACAACAACAAAATCTGAGATTCTTATTTTACCTCCCTACCTTGAAAAATTATTCTTGCATTGAAATGTGTGGATGCATTGTTGAGCTAACAGATTTTTTGGTTTTTCTTTGACAAAGTTTGAGGCTTATATTTTCCCTGATACACTTTCTAAACCACTTGGAATGGAAATCATTTAAGATTTTGAAATGTTTACTGACCAACTACATTTTTGGATAATAGAATAATAGGGATGCTAGACAATGTGATGGTTACTGGTGTGCTGAAGACGATATTTAAGAGTACTCAAGAAGTTTAGAGTCTGGTGTGCTCTGGGTTTTTTTATGATCTCCTACATTATTTTTATCTCAGTTTGGAGGCAATATGGAGTTTGAAAGCTCCCAACTCAGTGTGTGTATTTCAAAAACCAGGTTTATAACCTAATATCTGTGTAACTTTGGAAAGATTATATTTCTAAACCTATTTCTCGTATATAAAATTGGGATAACAGTTGTACTATGAGTGCTACATATTAAACGTAGCCAATGATGAAAATACAGCAATACAAAATAAATGTTAAATTTTAAAATAAGATACTGTTATTTAATTACTGCCATCTTTTAAAATTCTATAAGAATTGAATTTTGGCATATTCAATTTAAAGGATCCAACATAACTCATAAAGATTAACATAAAATGAAGCATCTGATAGGTTCATGTAAAATTTCCTTGAACTGCAGTGGATAATGTCTTGAATGATACAGATCTTAGGCAGTATTACTGAGAAAACACATATTAATGAGAAGAAGGAAAATTGGGAAAGATGTCATGATAAAATGTTTGAGAAACTGGAATGAGGTTGAAGAAGGCAACCCCAAAGAAATGGAAGATAGAGGAAGTAACAAAATAAAATAATGTTATTTATTTAACAACTGCTTTCCCCAGAGCCTATTCAGGAAGCAAAGACAGGCACCAAAATGTATTTTGGTTTACTTAAAATTCAGTGCACAGATTGTCCTATCTAGTATATTTGGGTCTTCATATATGAACACTGTTGTTTGTAATCACATTTATATCTCCCAAATGTCTTGCAAGCTGTTTTTGAGACTATAGTCTGATGGTTATATATGAGAAAGATCTGCTTCATACATCTTGGTCAGTTACTAATTCCTTTTAGATTATAGCTTGTTTTCATAAATAGAAAAACATTTGTGTTTTATGTAGGCTCTCTTATCTGGAGAAGGAAGTGACAACCCATTCCAGGATTCTTGCTTGGAAAATCCCATGGACAGAGGAGTCTGGCTGACCACAGTCCACTGGATCTCAGTGAGTCAGACATGACTGAGTGCACACACACACACAAAGGCTGTTTTATATTATTTTCAAATAATTAAAATTATATTCTAGTATCACTTAATAATCACACAGTAATCTTCCATGTATCCTTCAATTTTTTCCATTTATTTTAAAAGTTATTTTTCTAGTCAAATATGTCTTCATATTATTTGTATTATGTTACCCTTTTTAGTTAAAGTTCTATTAAATTCTTATGCTGTCTTCATAGATTTGTTTATGTCAACATTTTATCCATTTGATCATTTCACATATGTAGCTTTTACTATTTTCACTTACCTCACATTAGCATGCAGACTATTGTACTAAATGAATGATGTCTTTGTTGCTATTTGTACTATGTTAATTTGGTCTGCTATTACCACTTAAGCTTCCACAATGGCTCAAGCAGTAAAGAATCTACCTGCAATGCAGGAGACACAGGAAAGATGGGTTCTATTCCTGGATTGGGAAGTTTCCCTGAAGAAGGATATGGCAACCCACTCGAGTATTCTTGCCTAGAAAATCCCATGGACAGAGAAGCCTGATGGCCTACAGTCCATAGGGTCACAAAGAATTGGACAATTTATTTATAATTTTCAATTTATCATTTGGTTTCCTGGCTTCCTTTTTAGCTATCAAATAATACTTCTTTAAGAATCTAA
Source organism: Bos taurus (assembly GCF_002263795.3). Lineage (NCBI taxonomy): Eukaryota > Metazoa > Chordata > Mammalia > Artiodactyla > Bovidae > Bos > Bos taurus. The sequence continues at coordinate 52,660,099 of NC_037341.1, read as the reverse complement.
GAAAATATTTATTTTTAATATCAACATGTTATAAAGGTCAATTTCATAGAGGATCAGAAGATCTTCTATGAATAACTCTGGGTCCTCCCTACCAAGAATAATTATGCTTCCCTTGTGCAACTGGCTTTCCTTTACCTTATTGGTATGCTGCTACTGCTAAGTTGCTTCAGTCGTGTCCGACTCTGTGCAACCCCATAGATGGCAGCCCACCAGGCTCCCCCGTCCCTGGGATTCTCCAGGCAAGAACACTGGAGTGGGTTGCCATTTCCTTCTCCAATGCATGAAGGTGAAAAGTGAAAGTGAAGTCGCTCAGTCGTGTCCGACTCTTACCGACCTCATGGACTGCAGCCTACCAGGCTCTTCCGTCCATGGGATTTACCAGGCAAGAGTACTGGAGTGGGGTGCCATTGCCTTCTCCATATTGGTATGCTAGGTTATGTATATTCAATAACTATGTTTGCTTTTGTTTTGGTGGCTAGAAATTACAAGGTAAAAGTTTGAACTCCTCTGGTTAATATATTTGATTTTTAAAGTTATAATTTGTGAATTTTTTTAATTTATCAAGATTGAGAGATGACTACATCTCCTGTTTTTTAACTTTCACATAAGTTCTAAAATTACTGACCAGAGAAAACTGTATTTGCACTTGGTTTAACTTCATAAATAAACTGATGACCTTTTAAATATATATCTAATACATATTATTTGTTTTGCTTCATATATCTAATGTCAGAATATTTAAAAATTCCTTTGATTCTTAAGCTTTTAATTATAAAAGTTATAAATCTTAAATACTTAAGAACAGGATAGATTCCAAACAGATGAGTTAAATGTCATTTCTTCATAGACAAGGTACATGTAGGACATTATAGGCATATTTTCAATGTACAGTAAAACAACTGGTTTATGTGTAGTTGTCATGTGTAAATGATAATCTTAAACCTGATTCATCCAAGAATTAATTTGTATATAAAATTATCTCATATGCAGCAAAAATTGTTTATTTTGCTATTCTTAAGCTATTCTTATTTGACCACAGTTTTTTTCCCTTAATTTCATTCTAATATACTTAATCTGTATCTTAAAAATAACTTAGTTTTTATGACTTACCTTCAAATAACCCAATGTTAAACAGAAATGAAATTGATTAATTATGCAAAAGTCTTTAACCATGCCTTCTCCATTTTCTCAGTGTCATTTATTATGTATGCATTTTCACTTTGAAATTAAGATATTGAATCCAGAAACTGTTGTATTTACATCATCTCTTCACAACCTAGCATAGTTTGGCTATGGGATTCGCTCAATCAATATTTTAGTAATAAATGTTAGCACATACTCCTCAGAAAGGGGAAAAAAAATAAATCTGTCTAGACTGCCATTCTATCAGAGCCTGCTTTATTGCCAGGTTATTATTATCTGATCTTTCATCTGCTGTCTCAGTTCTGACATAGGCTTTTTTTTTTACTGATTTGCCCAACAAGAATCAAGAACCATTTGAGGATCTCTTAGTCAATACCGTGGGGATTCATGCTTCCAATCTATTTGGTTTGTGCTGTCTACTACTATTAATGTATAACCTGCCAACTATTTTATACTATGTATATTTTATTATTATTTCATATTATTATTATGTTATACTATGTTTATTTTATAAAATAAACAACAAGTATGTACTATATAGCATGAGGAATTCTCCAGGCAAGAATATAGGAGTGGGTTCCATTCCCTTCTCCAGGGGATCTTCCCGATCCAGGGATCAAACCCAGTTCTCTTGCATTGCAGGCAGGTTATTTACCTTCTGAACCACCAGGGAAGCAGTCTCTATCTATCCCTCCCCCTATAATTCCCCCCTGTAAAATATAATCTGTAAAAATACTGAATCACAATGCTATACATCTGAATACGTATATAGTATTATAAATCATCTATACTTTGATAACAAACAGAATAACAAATAACCTGGTTTAGCCATATAAAATTTCTTCACTTTGAATGAGTAGATAAAATTTAGTAACCAACTATTCTCTTCTGTTTTAGCAAACCCCCAAATAATTTCTAGTATTTTAAGACAACTTAAGATACTGCAACCTTTAAAAAAAAGGTTGGGACTCATTTAAAATTGCTTTAGATGTGATGAAGTTTAGAAATCAATTCTTCTTATGTCATTCAGTGTCCTTATGTGACTCTTTTTTTCCAGGGAAAATTTACATTTCAATTAATATATATTTTTCACTCTAGGATTTTCAACCTTGTATTTCTGTGGCTATATTAACTATTATATAGTGTCTCATATTGGAAGACATATTCAATGACACCTCTGAAAACTACATTTCTAGGCTGTAAAATATCTAGAGCTTATTTCTTTTATCGATACAATCAAACAATTTCCTGGAGGTTATAAATCCCTATCACATTGCTTACATTTTTATCTGGGAGTTCAAGAGACTTGCTCAGGCAGGAAGAGAAAATAGCATGTTATGTTAAAAGGGCATGAGAAGTATGATTTGATTATATGATTATTCTATGATTGTTCTTCTCTAAAGTATTCTATTCTCCAGCTGTATACTTTTTATGGCTTCTTATTCTTGTTAAAAAGTCACTTTGGTAAATGTAGAAAAAAATACAATTCTGAAAAGAGTTTTGGACTAACTCATTCCAATAAGTGACTTTTATACCTTTGTTTCTTCTTTGATACTAATATTATGAGATAACTTACTCTTTTTAAAACTTCAAGGAATTTGTAGATGAGGAAAAAAATCACTCTTGGAACTCTGGAATTCTATAATCCTGGGATTCCAAAGATTTGTATATAAAATCTTCTAAAATAGCTCAAACCTAATTCTTCTGACAGACTAGTTTTGTTTGGTGCTGTGTAAACCTATCTCACACACACACGGAATTTTGTGCCTTCATGACAGTGGCTCATTCTTATCCCTGCTTATTGCCACATACCTTCTCCCTTTATTCACTTATGTTAATATTCTGGCCCTTATACATTTTTAAAAAGATTTATTCTTTTTTATTTTTTGGCTGTGGTGGGTCTTTGTTGCTGCACACAGTCTTTCTCTAGTTGCTACAAGCGGGGATTACTCTGTTGTGGTGTGTAGGTTTCTCATTGCAGTGGTTTCTCTTGCTTCAGAGCATGCGCTCTAGGCTCATGGACTTCAGTAGTTGTGGTGTACATGCTCTGCTGCATGTGCAATCTTCCTGGACTGGGAATAGAACCAGTGCCCCTTGTTATGCGAGGTGGATTCTTAATCACTGGACCACAGGGAAGCCCTAGCTCATGTACATTTAAGTGCAGACCTCTGTTTGAAGCTAGTGGCCAGTGATTTGTTATGTAAATGAATATTGAAATGTCTCTAGTCAATAATGTTTGGGTATTAAAATACATATTAATATGTCTCTGGTCAATAAGTTGCTAATTAGCATCCTATAAATCACCACGATACCTATAACATAGGATGTATTCAAAATTATTTTATTTTGTATTTGAGTATAGCTGATGAACAGTGTTGTGATAGTTTCAGGTGGCTCATATGGTAAAGAATCCACCTGCAATGTGGGAGACCTGGGTTTAATCCCTGGGTTGGGAAGATCCCCAGGAGGAGAGCATGGCAATCCACTCCAGTATTTCTGCCTGGAGAATCCCCATGGACAGAAGAGCATGGCGGGCTATAGTCCAAGGGAGAACAAAGAGTTGGACTCTTAAGCACAGGGCAGCACAGCAGGCACTTAGGGAATGATTGTTTTCTGAGTTCTCCTTCCTATTCTTGAATCAGCCTAAGTATGTAAAGTATTTATTTAGGTGTTCTGACAATAGTCATTATGGTAGACCATTAAGAATTTTAGCGTACAGAAATCATTAGGAAAAGCATCTTCAAATGTTGAAGAGTGATAAGATTCAGGCCTCAAGGGATTTTATCCTTTGCCTTGATTATTCTCCAGATTTATTGGGGTATATTTGACATATAACCTTGTGTAAATATAAGACATACAAAGTGATGATTTAGTGCAGTTATATACTGAGAAATGTTTACTACAACAAAGTTATTTAACACATTCCTCAACTTATGCAGTTAACCTTTTTTGTTGTTGCTAGGGTAAGAAAATTCAAGCTCTACTCAGCAACTTTTAAATCTACACTGCAATATTGTTAACTATAGTCACATTATACACTAGATTCCTAGAATTTATTTCTCATTTAAATGGACATTTATATCTTTTGAACTATATCTCCTTATCTTCATCACCCACCAGTCCCTGACAACCACCTTTCTTCTCTGTTTCTAGAAGTTTGGCTTCTTAAAATTCTATTATATGAAAGTGATAGCCTATGTATTTGTCTTTCTCTAGTTTTTCATTTAGCATAATCTCTCTGGGTTCACCCATGTTGTTGCAAATGACAGGATTTCTTTTCTAAGCCTGAAAATATATTCTGTTAGATATATCTACCACATGTCCTTTATCCACTGGATCCCTTGATGGGTGTGTGTGTGTGTGTGTTTATATATATATATGTATGTGTGTGTGTGTGTGTTTATATATATATATATATATATATCCCCTCTTTTTTGGATTTCCTTCTCATTTAGGTCTCCACAGAGCATTAAGTAGAGTTCCCTGTGCTATACGGTAGGTTCTCTTTAGTTATCTATTTTATACACAGTATCAATAGTGTATAAATGTCAATCCCAATCACAATTCATCCCACCCCCCTTCCCACCTTGGTGTCCTTACAATTAAAACTTTTAGCTTACCACTGACACATGTATGCATTTGTGAACAGCCTTTTCTGGCTTTTGTACTACTTTTTTCCCATCTTAGAGTGCTCAAACTCTTTTATCACATCTAGTTTATTCTAATAAAGTAGAAATTAAAGATTTTGAAACTGTATTGGAAAATAATTAAGAGATACAGACTTTTGCTATCTAGAGTTAAAGTATTAAATATTTTATTAGTAACTTTACTGTGCTCTTAGGATTCAATTCTTACTCTTTCCTAGTTGTGTGTGCCTTTTTGTGGCACCAACACAACTCGTTCCTTTGTTTTATATTGAATTCCAAATTCAAATGAATAATATTCTCTTAGCTTTACTATCTATTCCTAGATCTCTTCTCTAGCCCCAAGATCCAGCATTTATTCTACTAAATGACTCAACAATGTCCAGATGAAGGGACATGGTAGTTATTTGTCTGTCCAGAATGTGTTGATTAGTTATACAGAGCTGCACTCTTCACACAGATAGTGATACGAAACACTTTATTTTCCCTTTCCAAGAGTTAGGTAGTTAGAATACAAAAAGAGAGTCCAAAATGGCAATGGCTAAAAGACAAAGAAGGGAAAAGCCAGCAAAAATAGAACAAAGGAAGGTCTGAGGACCAGAGTGTGGACCTCAGGTAAAACGAACAGCTCTTCTGGCTAGCCCAGTTTACACAGGGCAGGCTTGGGGGAAGAGAAGAAACATATAAAAAGAGAAGCCAGAATTGAGCTTTGGGCTTCTCTTTTCCTGTCTTTTGTGTTGGCCCGCCCTCACACCTAGAGGATGTATTTCCCTTTGCTTGCCAATAAAACTGAGCTATAACGCTGGTCTGTCCATCACTTCAAATTTTTGCTGCTGTGATAAAGAACTGAGGAAATTACACACTCCCTTGACATATGTAATTTCCTCAGTTCTGTATCATCACAGCCAAGATTTGAAGTGACGGATGGACCAATGTTACAGCCCCATGTTACAGTTCAGTTTTATTTAGAAAGCAAAGGAAGACACATCCTCTAGGCATACTGCTGAGGCTGTCGTTTCAGTCGTGTCCAACTCTGTGCAAACCCATAGAAGGCAGCCCACCAAGTTCCCCGATCCCTGGGATTCTCCAGGCAAGAACACTGGAGTGGGTTGCCATTTCCTTCTCCAATGCATGAAAGTGAAAAGTGAAAGTGAAGTCACTCAGTCATGTCCATCTCTTAGCGGCTCCATGGACTGCAGCCTACCAGGCTCCTCCATCTATGGGATTTTCTAGGCTAGCATGAGGGCGGGCCAACCCAAAAGACTTGAAGAAAAGAGAAGCCCCTGGCTCAATTTTGGGTCCTCTTTTTATGTGTTTTTTCTCCCCCCGCCACCCCGCCCGCCCCCCCCCCGCTCCCGAGCCTGCCCTATGTAAATTGGACTAGCCAGGAGGGCTGTTTATTTTATCTGAGGTCCTCGCTCAGGTCCTCAGACCTTCCTTTGTTCTATTTTTGCATGATTTTCCCTTTTTTGTCTTTTAGCCACTGCCATTCTGGATTCCTTTTTCCTATTTTACCTAACAAAAGCATTTTAAAATAGGTTCAACCTTGAATTTATAACAAGGATATATGATTTAAAATGTGCCCTGTGGAAAAATGTTTAATCATGCAATGCTCTAAACTTAAGTAAGCCTTAATTTCATTTTACACATCAAAACTTTTTAAGATCTAAGCATTGGTTTGCATTTACTGTGAATTTCCTATTTTGCTATTTATACGTTGGTTTGTCTTTGTCATCTAAACACGCTTCCTATCTTTGTTGATATTACTGAAATTTGATACATTTGTCTTGTCACTTCTCAAACCTCACATCCTTTATTAAGCCTCATTTCCCCCAGATATTTTGTCTCTAAGTGAAGGCCCATAGCATCATTATCTTTCTCATTGGACTTGGAATGAAGTCACACTGAAGGCAGTATTTCATTTGACTATTCAATTCTAGCATTGTGCCTACTGCATAAAAGACTGGAAAAGTGGTTGTTAAAATTAACTTAAATGTTATTATTACCAGTGTTTGCTGTTGGATACATGAGCTTCCCAAGTGGTCCTAGAGGTAAAGAACCTATTTGCCAAAGCAGGAAACTTTTAAGACACAGGTTCTATCCCTGGGTCAAGAAGATGCCCTGGAAAAGGGCATGGAAACCCACTCCAGTACTCTTGCTTGGAAAATCCCATGGACAGAGGAGCCTGGCAGGGTACAGTCCATGGGGTCACAAAGCATCGGACACAACTGAAGCAACTTAGCACACATGCATGTATGTTTAGCATCATTTGCAAGATATGAGCTCTCTATTTCATATTTATAATCAGGCTCAAGTTAATAGATACAGAAAAAATTAAATAGCATTATTAATCTATGTACATCTAATAATGTTTCTAAGATATTAGAAAAGCACACTGAAATATATACATGCCCAGTTTTCCTGTGAGGATTGTTTAAATACAATAAAATTGTATTTTTTCTTCTCCATTGTGATTTATTTATAGTTACATAAGTAAAATACTTTCACAATAATAGAATTTCGCTTCTTAATGGGTTTTTTCAAACTTGGATTGCAAAATTCATAGTAAACTGCAAAGTATATACCAAATATCTTATTTTGTATGTGGAATGCAATTAACTAACTTCAGCCATTTTGTTTGGGACCATGAATATGCCAGCCAAGAGGTGTCCTCTGCTCAGATATCCCATCAAGTTAGTACTTGCACAAAGAGTGCAGTTAACTGACAGCCTCAAACTTAACTGTTTTAGGGGGCACCACATAAGATCCGTTATTCCCCTCCTGCCTGATTGTTCTCAGCAACAAGGCAAAGAAACTTAGAATTCCTAAACCCTAGAAGGCTATGGCATATACCCATTTTTTTTTTTCCATGGTTTTCCATCTGTGGTGGTGGTCTTCCCTGGCAACCCCAGCTAATGATCAAACACAAGAGGATTTCTAAGATCAGATCAGATCAGTCGCTCAGTCATGTCCGACTCTTTGCGACCCCATGAATCGCAGCATGCCAGGCCTCCCTGTCCATCACCAACTCCCAGAGTTCACTCAGACTCACGTCCATCGAGTCAGTGATGCCATCCAGCCATCTCATCCTCTGTCATCCCCTTCTCCTCCTTCTCCTAATCCCTCCCAGCATCAGAGTCTTTTCCAACAAGTCAACTCTTCGCATGAGGTGGCCAAAGTACTGGAGTTTCAGCTTTAGCATCATTCCTTCCAAAGAACACCCAGGGCTGATCTCCTTTAGAATGGACTGGTTGGATCTCCTTGCAGTTCAAGAAATTCTCAAGAGTCTTCTCCAACACCACAGTTCAAAAGCATCAATTCTTCGGTGCTCAGCCTTCTTCACAGTCCAACTCTCACATCCAGACATGACCACAGGAAAAACCATAGCCTTGGCTAGATGAACCTTTGTTGGCAAAGTAATGTCTCTGCTTTTCAATATGCTATCTAGGTTGGTCATAACTTTCCTTCCAAGGAGTAAGCGTCTTTTAATTTCATGGCTTCAGTCACCATCTGTAGTGATTTTGGAGCCCAGAAAAATAAAGTCTAACACTGTTTCCACTGTTTCCCCATCTATTTCCCATGAAGTGGTGGGACCAGATGCCATGATCTTCGTTTTCTGAATGTTGAGCTTTAAGCCAACTTTTCCACTCTCCACTTTCACTTTCATCAAGAGACTTTTGAGTTCCTCTTCACTTTCTGCCATAAGGGTAGTGTCATCTGCATATCTGAGGTTATTGATATTTCTCCCGGCAATGTTGATTCCAGCTTGTGTTTCTTCCAGGATTACTAGGACCTCACAATTTCTGTCTACTATGCAGCTGATTTACCAGTTAATCTTTGCTTTGGAGCTCTCCATTGGGTTGGCAAAGACACATCTGCATAATAATCTGAGCTTCTCCTTAATCACTCTTGTTTCATCTTCCCTTTGTCTTTTATAGGCATACACCTGCAATAGGCCACTTCCATTCATAATTCTATATCAGCATCTACTTTTCAGAGGATTTAACTAACACAGCAGACTCAGAGTAGGGTTTGGGGACTAAATCAATTTACGATGGAAGTTCACTGGATTTATCATATAAGGTACCATCCAGAAGCAACTAGACAGGGAGCATTGGAAAGGCTTATGACTGGTGCAGCTGCAGTGCCTTCTTAGTGGCAATATCCTCCAAGATAAGGTATAGGGTAAAGACCAAAGGATGAAAGAATGAGTGTCTCAATTACCAATTATTCTCCATGAACCACTGGGTAACTAATTAATTCTTCCCATCCTCACACCTCTCAGAAATGAAGAGCTAGTGGTCTTAGTCTAAAAATGAAACCTTCTCTTGTCCAGCAGCATACAAGGGCTCTAATGAGTTACAAGCTACAGCCATCACCTGGGCACTTTTCACTTCTTTCTTATAGGGATATACAGACAAGAAGAAGAGTTACCATGTAAGCAGAGACATCTGACTCTGATCAGCAGAAAGAAATGGGGCTGATGTTGAACAATTGAAAGGAGGACTATGTATGGAGCCCTTGCAACTTCCTCTTATTCCCTTCTCAAATGTGAATACAAGGATAAGCCCAGCAATCCTAGTCTAACAAGGGAATGATTCATAGAAGTTCTGAATTCTTAAGGAGGATTTGAGTAGCACCATCAGATAAGCCATGAGATCAGTGGAGGTGATAACTCAGAGCAAAGAGAATTAGAATGCTTAGAAGAGAAGGAAGGTGATAAGTACCAGTCACATATCTGATCTCACAGAAGTGATGAGTTGTGTAGTGTCATTCCAATCTTTTCCCTCTTTTAAGCCTTTCCTCAGAAAGAGTGGTCCATTGGAATCTCGAAGAAGCCCCTGCCAATATGTAAAAGGCACAAGGGATAGACTTAAATGAACGGGAGGTGTGCTGCTCAGATCTTCAGTCAAGAAAGAAATCACCAGTGAGCTGGACAAATCAGCTGATTAAATAAGCCTGTTAGAGGTGCTAGAGCTTGGATTCTTTTGCCAACTGTGGGACTCCTCTAAAGGGCACTCTTTGTTCTGAAGTTCCTATTATGGTAGCTAAGAATCTGTCATATCTGCACCATGATCTCCATGCCTACTCCTGCTTCTCTCCCTTTTCCTTCCTGCTGCACAGGTGTCAGCTCTCCAGACTGTCCAAAGACTTTCCCTGCTGAATCCTGCTAATCATCTCCCTTTTATCTTTCACAGTCATTACTCCTTGATAAACCTCTTACACTCCTAATTCCATCTAAGTTTCTACCCCACAGGGGACCCAATGGACACAGTAGATATGTTAACTTAATGATAGTCTCAAAAGCTGTTTAATTTCATAAATTCCCCTTTCAGAGACCAGTCTCACACATAATCCTTACTTAGGATCTGGAACTAATGTAGATTGCTTTCACCATCTCCGCTGCATCTCATCAGGAAGCAGACTTAATAGATTCTTAATTCTGATAAATCTTCTATCTCTGTAGTCTTGAACTGATAAAACTAAAACTCTCTTCTTTAGTCAAATGCTTTAAAAAAAAAAAAAAAAAGTAGCTTTTATTCCTGACAGAACACACAATCTATTCAAACATGTTATTCAGTAAGATTTTGAAATGTAATTCTTCAACACCATTCATAACTAGTATTAATAACCACAGAACAATGTAGGTGAAAAGTGGGAGTAGGTGTTTTGAAGATACATGAATATAATTTATAGGAAAAGTGCTTTAAAATCGCTGAATGCAATTTTCTTATTCAGGGTATGAAAGTGGGTGATTTTTCTTTCTAGTCCTTTTGTACTGCTTTATTTTATTAATTTAGAAAAGACTCACCATTTTTGTTGAACTAAGAAAAAGACTTTCTTAAACTTCTTTAAGATCAGTTGATATATGATCCTGAAAGTCATTGTTAGCCATTACATACACACCCTTAAAATTATAAAATGCACTAATATTTTAAAAATATAAATGGCACAGTAGAAAGTGGCTATACAGTGAAAATGTGCTATAGTTTAAATACAGTAGAGGGATGAAAGTTCATTGAACAAAATTGGCATATAATTATAATAATAAGGTATAGGTTAGAAAATGCTGTCAGATAAAAATGTTAAAATACCTTCTTACATAATGAGTTTCTTAATATAAAATATTGGATCTTTGTCATAATGATTTTAGAAATAGGAATATAATGTATATTTAAAATATACCTTATATTTAGAGAAGAGATTGTTACTCATACTGAATGTAGTGTCGGCACTAAGCAGTATATGCTGCTTCCTGAGTTATAGTGGGATTGAATTAACTACTATATATTAAGTACTACTTGTTTTGCCCACAAACAGATTTGAACTGAGGGTTCCAGAGGAGATCACCATAATTATAGAAAAAGGAAAAAGAGAAAATAAGTTTATAAAAAATCAAGTTCTCTGAGTAAAAGGAAAAGTAACAAAAGGAAAAGTAACATAAATCACATATATGTTAATGTGAATATCAGTTCAGTTCAGTTGCTCAGTCCTGTCTGACTCTTTGTGACCCCATGAATCATAGCACGCCAGCCCTCCCTGTCCATCACCAACTCCCGGAGTCCACCCAAACTCATATCCATCGAGTCGGTGATGCCATCCAGCCATCTCATCGTCTGTCGTCCCCTTCTCCTCCTGCCCCCAATCTCTCCCAGCATCAGTGTCTTTTCCAATGAGTCAACTCTTTGCATGAGGTGGCCAAAGTATTGGAGTTCCAGCTTCAGCATCAGTCCTTCCAAAGAGCACTCAGGACTGATCTCCTTTAGGATGGACTGGTTGGATCTCCTTGCAGTCCAAGGGACTCTCAAGAGTCTTCTCCAACACCACAGTTTAAAAGCATCAATTCTTTGGTGCTCAGCTTTCTTCACAGTCCAACTTTCACATCCATACATAACCACTGGAAAAACCGTAGCCTTGACTAGATGGACCTTTGTTGGCAAAGTAAATGTCTCTGCTTTTTAATGTTATCTAGGTTGGTCAGAGAAATCCATTTAATTCAACATTCCATTAGAATATCAGCAAAAGTACTCTGTTGAATCTGTTCTAGAAATACCCATTAAAAAGAAAAGTCAAGAATAACATACTGAAAGAAACACAAAATCAGACCCCTTTGCCCTGATGTATCTGCCTTCAGTCTAATTATTTCCTTTGTGCAGACTCCCTTGCTTAACATCAGTGTTTATTTTCTTTTTCTTCCCCACATTTCAAACACATTTTCTCTTACCTCATTAAGTAACATGCAATCTTATTTTTTCTCATACTTTCAAATAGGCTCTTTCTCTGTCAATATGTCCTTGTCAATAAATACTTTATGTGATATTTGGGTTGCTACACTGGCTATTATGTAGGCACTTCTCACAAATTATGTGACAATAAGAATTAGACCAATTTGTGAGCAAACAAAGTTCTTATTTGAAATGGAAGTGGTATAACAATTTCTTTATTAAATTGTAAATTATATATTTAAATTAGTATGGATATTTTTAAAATTTTTATAAATTTCCAACTTTTTTACTCTTTTGACTAAAAAAAATGAATGGCATGAGAGCGGTGAGTTTAGTTTTATTTGTGGCTGAGGAGTGTAACCCAGCAGCCAGCCTTTCCATTGTGAGGAAGAGCTCTGAAGATGTAGGACAGGGCTCACACAACTTTGGTAAAAGAGATGCATGCAATCAAACACATATTTGATGCATCATGAGGAGCAGATATCTTTATTAATATTAATGATTTTAGGGCTTTGCTTGGTGTGAGAAGATCTAAGATATTGGGTTCATGAACATTTCCCTTGAAATATCTAACAATCTGATGGCCTATTCTGCCAGTTTTTCCCAGAGCATATAGTGTCCCATTCCTGATCACTACCTTGAATTCTTCTCAGGGTGTGTTGGAGGTTAACTACAGTGGCTAATGATCTAATTAACCCTTATAGAACTGGATGGTGAGCAACATTCTAATTTGGTGTACGTGATATATTCAAAGTGTAACAGTCATATAGAGCATTCCTAGAGTAAATTTTATAGTATAGTGCAATTTATGAATTTTAGAAAGTACATTTATACTTATGAATACAGACCCATAAACAACACACTACCTAATTCTGAAAAGGAAGAAGTCAGGACTCAATATCTCTCATTATATAGAAAAGGAAAATAAGGTTTAAAGTACTTAAATAAAGTTACATAGACATAATCCTGTAAAAAAAAAAAAAGGAACTTGGCCTTAAAATGCCATTACTATTATACCATAAGTGGCAAAAACAAACTTATTAAGAGATGATTGCTTTAGATGTATATAAATTAAATATATTTTCTCAGCTTATAGTGTCATTTTAGAAGATATAGTTCAAAATAAGCAGGAATGGGATTCCCTAGAGATCCTCTAGACAGGATGGCAGAATAGAAGGACCTGAGCACACTTCTTCCCATCAGATCAGATCAGTTACTCAGTCGTGCCCGACTCTTTGTGACCTCATGAATCGCAGCACGCCAGGCCTCCCTGTCCATCACCAACTACCGGAGTTCACTCAGACTCATGTCCATCGAGTCAGTGATGCCATCCAGCCATCTCATCCTCTGTCATCCCCTTCTCCTCCTGCCCCCAATCCCTCCCAGCATCAGAGTCTTTCCAACGAGTCAACTCTTCGCATGAGGTGGCCAAAGTACTGGAGTTTCAGCTTTAGCATCATTCCTTCCAAAGAAATCCCAGGGCTGATCTCCTTCAGAATGGACTGGTTGGATCTCCTTGCAGTCCAAGGGACTCTCAAGAGTCTTCTCCAACACCACAGTTCAAAAGCATCAATTCCTCGGCGCTCAGCCTTCTTCACAGTCCAACTCTCACATCCATACATGACCACAGGAAAAACCATAGCCTTGACTAGACAAACCTTTGTTGGCAAAGTAATGTCTCTGCTTTTGAATATGCTATCTAGGTTGGTCATAACTTTCCTTCTAAGGAATAATTTCATGGCTGCAGTCACCATCTGCAGTGATTTTGGAGCCCCCCAAAATAAAGTCTGACACTGTTTCCACTGTTTCCCCTGTTTCCCCATCTATTTCCCATGAAGTGATGGGACCGGATGCCATGATCTTCCCATAAAAACACCAAATTCACAACTCACTGTTAAACAACCATCGACAAAAAAGGACTGCAACTTCCCGAAACATTCTACTTACAAAAACAAAAAAGAAGCCACAATGAGCTGGTAGGAGGGGTGCATTCGTGATACAATTAAATCCCATACATGTCAAGGGAGTGACCCACAAGCTGGAAAATAATTATATTGTAAGAGTTCTGAGCCCCACATCAGGCTCCCTTGTCTGGGTGTCTGCCATCAGGAAGAGGAACACTCAAAGTATTTGGTTTTGTAATCTAACCATCCTTGATAACAGGAACCCCAAAGGGCTGGGAGAAATAGAAAAGCCATTCTTGGAGGGTGCACACAAGATATCCTGTGTACTGGGACCCATGGATAAAAGAAGTAACTTCATAGTAGCCTGGGCCAGACCTACATGCTGGTTTTGAAGGATCTCCTAGAGAAGCAGAGGCACTGGGGAGTACTCATTAATATTTTGATCTATCCCAGAGGGTGCCATTTTGATGCCAAAAGCCTTCCCAAAGCTGAAGACTCCAGGGGCAGGAAAACAGTACCAGTAATCAGCAGACAGGCTGCTTAAAAACTTTCTGAGTCCACAGCCACCTGTAGACACCCTTTGACACAGTCCTGCTTAACCAAGAAAGCAAAATGGAGCTGGAGGAATCAGACTCCCTGACTTCAGACTTTGTTACAAAGCTGTAGTCTTGGGCTTTGCAGGTGGTTCAGTGGTAAAGAATCCACTTGCCAAGCAGAAGACCTGGGTTCTATCCCTGGGTCAGGAAGATCCCCTGGAGAAGGAAATGGCAACCCACTCCAGTATTCTTGCCTGGGAAATACATGGACAGAGGATCCTGGTGGGCTACAGTCCAGGGGGTTCTGAAGAGTCAGACATGACTGAGTGACTGAGCACATAGGCACTGGCACACACACACACAAATACAGATAGAAATACAGGATAGAAAAACTAGAAATAAACCCATGCAACTATTGGTCAATTAATCTATGAAAATTAGGCAATGACATACAATTGAGAAAAGGCAGTATCTTCAATAAGTGGGGCTGGAAAAACCAGACAGCTACATGTAGAATAATTACATTTTCTAACATCATCCACAAAATAACATTCAAAAAGGATTACAGACCTAAATGCAAGACTAAATACCATAAAACTCTCAGAGGAAAACATAAGCAGAATGCTTTTTGACAAAACTGCAACAGTACCTTTTTTGTTTCACTTCTTTGAGTACTAAAAATAAAAACAAAAATAAACGTGACCTAATTAAACTTAAAAGCTTTTGCACAACAAAGGAGACCATAAACAAAACAAAAAGGCAACCCATAGAATGGGAGAAAATATTTGCAAATGATGCAATGAACAAGGGATTAATCTCCAAAATATACAAACAGCTCATGCAGCTCAATAGCAAACAAAAAAACAAAACCCAACCCAATAAAAAAACTGAGTGGAAGGTCTAGACAGAAATTTTTCCAAAGAAGACACATAGATGGCCAAAGAGCACATGAAGATGTTCAACATCACTAATTATTAGAGAAATGTAAATCAAAACTATAATGAAATACCACCTCATACCATTCAGGATGGCCATCACCAAAAAATCTAAAATCAATAAATGCTTGAGAGGTTATGGAGAAAACAGAGCCCTCTTACACGGTTGGTAAGACTATAAATTGGTTCAACCACTATGGAGAGCAGTATGGAGCTTCCTTAAGAAACTAAAAGTAGAACTGTCATATTATCCAGCAATCCCACTCCTGGGCATATGTCTAGAGAAAACAATACTTCAAAAATATACATGCCCTGCTATGTTCATAGCAGCACTATTTACAATTTCCAGGACATGGAAACAACCTAAATGTTATCAACAGATAGATGGATAAAAAAGAAGTGGTACATACATACAATGGAATACTACCCAGCCATGGAAAAGAATGAAATAATGCCATTTGTAGCAACAAGAATAGATCTAGAGATTATCATACTGAAAAATAAGTCAGGCAAAGAAAAATATCCTGTGATATTGTCAACATATGGAATCTACAAAAGCTACAAATGAACTTATTTACATAAAAGAAGCAGAAAACAAATTATGGGAGTGATGCAGGGAAGGGGTAAATTAGGAGGTTGGGATTAACATATAGATAACACTCTATATAAAATAATCAACAAGGACCTATTGTGTAGCACAATACTCTTTAATAACATATATGGGGAAAGAGTCTGAAAAAGGATAGATATATGCATAAATTACTTTATATGCATAAATTACTTGCGTATATCTATTAATAGATATATGCAAGTAATTTATGCATATATCTACACCTGAAACTAACACAACGTTGTAAATCAAATGTACTCCAATATAAGATAAAAAATAGGATGATAAAGGAAATAAATTAAGAAAAATAAGCAGGAATGATTTGGAATAAAGTTAACTTGGGGCCAGAACTGTTCGTTGCAATGTCAAATGTATTATTGGTTAATATAACTGCAGTATTCTTTAAATATAGCAATTGGCTGTATTGGTTGGCTGCGTTAGATTTATTTATTGTGCCAAGGAAATGTATAAATAAATGCACAGTTATATTAAAACAGTTTCATGAAAATTAAGTAAGCATATAATCCATTTTCTGATACCTTGGAGCCAAATGAACCAAAACCATTCCAAATATATGGGATAAATAAAGACTTTAAAAAGCATAATACCAGTTCTGTTCAAGCTGTATTACCAAATGAATTAATTAGTTTTGAATCAATAGACAAATATGCAAATTAAATATATCAATAAATAAAACAATTATAAAAACTGGTTTGTAAGGATTTGGGGGTGACAGATGACATATAATAGATTTTAGATCTACAATAAGGTATAAAAACAGTACCAGTGCTAGTAACAATAAAAACAGTGATTAACATATTCTGATATTACTGAAGGAACAATGTGCTTTTCATTAAAGAAGCAGGTCAGTGTTCTAAAGAACTAAAGTTGGTCAACATTAGTGTAATTTTACTCACATATTTGATTAAATATCATACGTAAATAAAATTAAATGATATTGATTTTCATACTGATAGATATATTTATTAAAGACTTATTAAGTATTAGGTAGCTCATTCAGTACTTAGGCAATACTTAGAAATTGCTAACATTAACAGTTATATATAAATGAAAAAAGAAAATCTTGGAGGTATGAAGCAAGGTAACACAATTAGTAGGCACTGGAGCCAAAGTATAACCCAAAGAGTCTAGCTTTGGCAGAACATGAAATACCCAGGCTCTACTGAATAAAATTTTCAGGTAGATATAAATGTGACTTGAGTTTTTGCTTTATGCTATTTGGATTCAACTCTTTAAGTAGTAATGGGAGATAATGCTCTTTGAATAGCTCCTTAAAGATCTTTTAACATAAACCTTTAACAGAGTTTATTGTTAACACCTTTGACAGATGTTATTTATATATTTATAATGACAAGAAAAGTGTATTTTCATAGAAATTCTATGAATATATAAATAACATCATTAAAATCTATTAAAGGTTTATGTTAATAAAGGATATTTTCATAGAAATTCATATGAGAAATAGGTTAGATAAACAGATCCCCTTCATGGATCACAGCCTTCTCATGGCAAAGGAGCTTTCATAACTCAGTGAAGGTCTGAGCCATTCCTTGCAGGGCCACCCAAGACATACAGGTCATAATACAGAGTTCTGAAAAAATGTAGTCTGCTGGAGGAGGCAATGGCAAGCTATCACTGTTTTCTTCTGTGAGGACCCAATGAACAGTATAAAAAGACAAATAGATATGACACTGAGAGAGGAGTCCCCCAGATCTGGTGGTGTCTAACATGGTACTGGGGAAGAGCAGAGGGCAATGACTAATATCTCCAGAAAGAACAAAACTACTGGGCCAAAGTAGAAATGATGCTCAGTTGTGGATGTGCCTGGTGGTGAAGATAATGTCCGATTCTGTAAAGAACATTATCACATAGGAACCTGGAATGTTAGGTCCATAAGTCAAGGTAAATTGGACTTGCTCAAGAAGAAAATGGCTAGAGTGAACATCAACATCTTAGGTATCAGTGAACTAAAATGGATGGGAATGAGTGAATTTAATTCAGATGATCGTTATATCTACTACTGTGGGCAAGAATACCTTAGAAGAAATGGAGTAGCTGTTGTAGTCAACAAATAAACCTGGAATGTGCTATTTGTAATCTCAAAAATTACAGAATTATCTCAGTTCATTTCCAAGGCAAACCATTCAATAATACAGTAATCTAACCCTATATCCCAACCACTGATGCTGAAGAAGCTGAAGTTGACCAGTTCTATAAAGACCTCAAAGACCTCGTAGAACTAACAACAACAACAAAAAGTCCTATTCATCACAGGGGAGTGGAATGCAAAAGTAGGAAGTGAAGAGTTAACGTGGAGTAACAGGCAAGTTTGGCCTTGGAGTACAAAATGAAGCAGGGCAAAGACTAACAGAGTTTTGCCAAGAAAATGCACTGATCACAGCAAATACCCTCTTCCAACAACACACAATGTGTACATGGACATCACCAGGTGGTAAATACTGAAATCAGATTGATTATTTTCTTTGCAGCCAAAGATGGAGAAGCCCTATACAGTTAGCAAAAACAAGGCCTGAAGCTGACTATGGCTCAGATTGAGAGAGTCAATTCCTAGGCAGGTAGATAAGAAGTCTGGGGGTCCCCAAGGAGGAGATACGGGTCTGAGGCTCTCAAAGTAGAGACAGGGGTCTGGAATTCTCAGGAGGAAGAAAGGACAAAGTTTTTTGTCTACATTCCTTCACTTCAGTTCAGTTCAGTAGCTCAGTCGTGTCCAACTCTTTGTGACCCCATGAATCGCAGCATGCCAGGCCTCCCTGTCCATCACCAACTCCCGGAGTTCACTCAGACTCACGTCCATCCAGTCGGTGATGCCATCCAGCCATCTCATCCTCTGTCGTCCCCTTCTCCTCTTGCCCCCAATCCCTCCCAGCATCAGAGTCTTTTTCAATGAGTCAACTCTTCGCATGAGGTGGCCAAAGTACTGGAGTTTCAGCTTTAGCATCATTCCTTCCAAAGAAATCCCAGGGCTGATCTCCTTCCGAATGGACTGGTTGGATCTCCTTGCAGTCCAAGGGACTCGCAAGAGTCTTCTCCAACACCACAGTTCAAAAGCATAGTCTTAGTCAATTACACAATTCAGTTTAAACTCTGTACTAGGGATTATACAACAACAGTGTATCCTGCTTGAGGACAGTTTCTCCTTCCTGAAAACCTGACTAATCCTGATATTTTAGAATGTATATTATGGGAGTGGGTCTGGTAGGATCTTTCTATTGTTAAATTCTAATCTTATTATCCTAAAATGTAAATTGTGGGAGTGGGTCAGGTAAAATTTTCACAAACTTGAGACATTCTTTTGATTCACTGTAATAACTAATTAAAAGGTATATAACTCCATTGCTAACACTAGCAAAGGGTACTCTTTTTGCCCCCTTCTGATATCTATGTCAGAAGCTTTCTCTATCCCTTTTATACTTTAATAAAACTCTATTACCCAAAAGCTCTGAGTGACCAAGCCTCCTTTCTGGCCCCGGATTGAATTCTTCTCCTCCAGAGGCCAAGAATCCTGGTGTCTTGGGTGGTTCAGCAACAACCTTTCAAGATCATGAACTTCTTATTGCAAAATTCAGACTTAAACTGAAGAGAGTAGGGAAAACCACTACGCCATTTAGTTATGACCTAAATCAAATCATTAATGGTTATACAGTGGAGGTGACAAATAGATACAAGGGACTAGATCTGGTAGACAGAGCGCCTGAAGAACTATGGATGCAGGTTCAAAACATTGTGCAGGAGGTAGTGACCAAAATCATCCTGAAGAAAAAGAAATGCAAGAAGGCAAAGTGACTGTCTGAAGAGGCTTTGAAAAATACCTGAGGAGAGAATGGAAGTGAAAAGCAAGGAAGAAAGGGAAAGATATACCCACCTGAATATAGAGACCCAGAGAAGAGCAAGGAGAGCTAAGAAGGACTTCTTCAATAAACAATGCAAAGAAATAGAAGAATGCAACAGAATGGGAAAGATTAGCAATCTCTTCAAGAAAATTGGAGATATCAAGGAAACATTTCATGCCAGGATGGGCACAATAAAGGAAGAAAAGGTAAGGACCTAAGAAAGGTAGAAGAAATTAAGAAGAGTGGCAAGAATACACAGAAAGACTATACAAAAAAAGGTCTTAATGACCTGGGTAATCACTGGTATGATAACTCACTTACAGCCAGACATCCTAAGTGTGAAGTCCAGTGGGCCTTAGGAAGCATAACTAGACTAGTAATGCTAGCAAGCCTAGTGGAGGTGTTGGAATTCCAGCTGAGCTATTTCAGATCTTAAAAGATGATGTTATTAAAGTGATGCATTTAGTATGTCAGCAAATTTACAAAATTTAGCAGTAGCCACAGGACTAGAAAAGGTCAGTTTTCATTCCAATCCTAAAGAAGGACAGTGCCAAAGAATGTTCAAACTACTTCACAATTGCACCCATTCCCCATGCTAGCAAAGTGAAAGTAGCTCAGTCATATCTGGCTGTTTGCAATCCCATGACTATACAGTCCCTGGAATTCTTCAGGCTAGAATACTGGAGTGTGTAGCTGTTCCCTTCTCCAGGGGATCTTCCAAACCCAAGGATCGAACCCAGGTCTCCTGCATTGCAGGTGGATTCTTTACTAGCTGAGCCACCAGGGAAGCCCATGCTAGCAAAGTTATGCATAAAATCCTTCAAGCTAGGCTTTAGCAATATGTATACCAAGAACTTCCAGATGTACAAACTGTGTTTAGATAAGGTAAAGGAACCAGAGACCCAACTGCCAACATCTGTTGCATCACAGAAAAATTAAGAGAATTCCAGAAGAACATCAACTTCTTCTTCATTGACTACACTAAAGACTTTGATTTTGTGGATCACAATAAACTGGACAATTCTTAAAGAGATGGGAATACCAGACCGCCTTACTTGCCTCCTGATACACCTGTGTGTGTGTCAAAAATCAACAGTTAGAACTGGACATGGAACAACTGACTGATTCAAACTTGGGAAACATGACAAGGCTGCATACTGTCACCCTGTTTATTTAACTTATATGCAGAGAAAACCATGAGAAATGCTGGACTGCATGAGTCACAGGGTGGAATCAAGACTGTTGTTTTTCAGTCGCTCAGTCATATCTGACTCTTTGCGACCCTATGGGCTGCAGCACACCATGCCTCCCTGTCCTTCACCATCCCCTGAAGTTTGCTCAAAATCATGTCCATTGAGTTGGTGATGCCATCCAATCATTTTATCCTCTGTCATTCCCTTCTCCTCCTGCCTTCATTCTTTCCCAACATCATGGTCATTTCCAATCAGTCTACTCTTTGCATCAGGGGGCCAAAGTACTGGAGCTTCAGCTTCAGTATCAGCTCTTACAATGAATATTCAGGGTTGATTTCCTTTAGGATTGACTGGTTTGATTTCCTTGTTGTCCATGGGAATCAAGATTGCTGGGAGAGATATCAACAGTCTCAGATATGCAGATGATACCACTCTAATGGCAGAAAGTGAAGAAGAACTAAAGAGACTCTTGATGAAGGTGAAAGAAGAGAGTGAAAAAGCTGGCTTAAAACTCAGCCTTCCTAAAACTAAGATCATGGCATCCAGTCCAATCACTTCATGGCAAGTTGAAGGAAAAAAAGTAGAAGCAGTGACATATTTTCTTTTCTTGGTCTCCAGGATCACTGCAGATGGTGACAGCAGCCATGAAATTAGATGATGCTTGTTTTCTTGGAAGGAGAGCTATGACAAACCTAGAAAGTGTATTAAAATACAGAGACATTACTTTGCCAACAAAGGTCCATATAGCAAAGCTATGTTTTTTTTCAATAAACATGTGTGAATGTGAGAGCTGGACCATAAACATGACTGAACATTGAAAAATTGATGCTTTGAATTGGGGTGCTGGAGAAGACTCTTGAGAGTCTCTTGGACAGCAAGGAGATCAAACCAGTCAATCCTACTGGAAATTAATCTTGAATATTCGTGGGAAGTAGTGATGCTGAAGATGAAATTCCAATTCTTTGGCCACCTGATGTGATGAGCTGATACACTGGAAAAGACCCTGATGCTGGGAAATATTGAAGGTAAAGGAGAAGAGGACAGCAGAGAATGAGGTGGCTAGATGACATCACCAACTCAATAGATATGAACTTGAGCAAACTCCAGTAGATAGTGGAGGACAGGGCATGCTGCAGTCCATGGGGTTTCCAAGAGTCAGGCGTGACTTAACAACTGAACAATATCAGAGAAACTTTCCACAATGCAAGTGTGTGTATATATATTTCTTTAATCATTGGTGCAAGTCTACCCATATTTCATCTGTCTTGGTTTTGTGTAGTATTTGTTTTGAATCAAAAAGTAGAAGGGCATATCCTATCACAATTTGAATATTGCTAAATCACAGAGTTGCTTTTTAATTTTTTAATATTTACTGCATATGTGAGTCTTTATCAAGTATTTTTAGGGTACTTCTGATAAAATTATCAATAGGAAATTATACCTTCCATCAATATGAAAAATTATTGTTGTTGTTTTTTAGTTGCTAAGTCATGCCCAACTCTTGTGACCCCATGGGTTGCAGCCCGCCAGGCCCCTCTGCCATGGGATTTCCCAGGCAAGAGTACTGCAATATGTTGCCATTTCCTTCTCAAGCTTTAAAAATAATATTATAAATTCACCTGTATGACATTTTGGAACCTTTAATATTTATTGGAATAAACATGGAAGTAACTAAAAGAACAAATTTAAAAAGAAAACTAAGTATTTTTGTACATCAATATATTTTAAGCTAACTTCAACCCTGTAAGGCAAGTTTTAGTTAGCATGATAGTGAGATAAGTAAACTTGATATTTAAGAAGTAGTACATTTCCCAAAAGTGTATAGATAGTATAATAGCAAAAGACAGTTTTAAACAGATGAATCTTTGATTGCAAACTGTTAAGTTTTCTACTAAGAAACATGGCATTATAACAATAAAATTCTAAACCCTGCAAATCAATTGGGCAAACCAGCCTTTACAGTTTTATTTATCTACAGAACAAACAACTATCCTTTGTTTTATAAACCCAACTATTTTTTGTACTATGTTTTATTATATTTCATTGATTCTTCCCCTTGATGGTATCATTATAAAAGAAATTGTGTTTAGATTTTTACAGCTAAATCTCTCCAAATAATTTTGTATATATATGCACTTGTCACTGAAGGCAAAATTATTTCTGTAATAAATGTGTGCCCTTTCTTTTGGCCCTTTTCCATACATTGAATGCCTGAATTGTGTATATAGCACAGGGATCCAATATATATATTTGCGCAGTGTGATTATGTCTTAATTTTTCTTTTCTATTTTGCATTCTGTCTCTTTTGCTTCTCAAAAATCAATACTGTGATGGAATGGTTTAAAATATTCACAAAGTTGTCATTATTTGAATCAGATGTAATAATGTTGTTAGCTATATCAGGATTTTTTTGTTTTTCAAAATGAAAGAGCTTTGCTGTTTTGCCTGATTATAAAACAAATACACATTCCTTGAAAAAATTATATAAGAAAAGTGAAAATGAATAAAATTTAACAGCTAACAGCAAAACTGTTCAATTATAACAGCTAGGAAAGACCACTTTTAGATATCCTTTTAGGACATTTGCCTTCTTCTCTCTCTAGTGTGTTTATTTCACTAAAACAAAGAACAAATTTTAAACCTCCCCATTAATTCTTCTAAAGGAATTCCTTTAGCCATTTTTTTTTTTTACATAAGTCAAATGAAGACAAAATCTTTCATTTTTCTTCATCTTAGAATGCCTATTTTTCATCCTCATTTCTGAAGGATGTTTTCCCTGGGTATAGGATTCTGGTGTGACAGATCTTTTCTTTAGCACCTGAAAAATGTTCCTGTCACTTTTGTTGTGGTCTCCATGCTTTCTGATGAGAAATCAACTGTCATTAAACTTGTTTTTATTCATAGGGTAAATTTCTCTCACTAGCTTTTAAGATTTTTTCTTTTTCTTAATTTTCAAAAGTTTGATTATGATGTGTCTTGATGTGGATTTCTTTGGGTATCCTGTCTGAGTTTGCTTTGATTTTTGAAAGAAATATAGAAATGCTAGATTTCTATAAGATGACAAGTATGGGAACTCCTAGCTATTTTTTTAAAGTAACTTTTCAGCTCTGTTATTTGTGTTCTTTCCTGGGAGGCCAATGACATGAATGTTAGAATTTTTAAATAGCCTTGCAGACCTCTTAGATTCCGTTAACATTTTTTTTTTAAGGGGGAGGGGTTTGAAGGGGGTGGTTCTTGTTATTGTTCAGGCTAGTTTATTTCTATTGTTTTGTCTTACAGTTCACTGATTCTTTCCTGTGCCGCTTCATTCTGCTTTTCAGTTCATTCACTGAAGTTTTTGTTTAGGTTACTCATTTCTAACAATTCACTTGGTTCTTCTTTATACCGACAATATTTGTGAAGACTTTCTATTTCTTTTCAGAGACTACTTTAAATTTGTTTCAAGTATGCTTGTAATTGCTTGCTTAAACATTTTTATTATGACTACATTAACTCTGTCAGAGCACTTTAACTCCTGTCAATGTAGTATTGATATAACCTTAATATTAAAATTAAAAGCAACAATAATAACCATAACCAAATATATAGAACAGATTCACATGTTAAAAGAAATAAGCTCTGACTTTTAGAAAACAAGGTATATGTGTGGGGAGTACAACCGTGTAGTGTTTTCTATGTGAATTAAGTTCTTACCAAATTGAAGTTGATGGTTATAACAAAGATTTACACAAGCTTCATGATCAAAAGAAGAAGCCTCTAGTAGATACATGAAAGGTAATGAAATGAAACCAAATTTTGACCAAAAAACAATCAAATAACAAAAATGGAAAAGAACAGAGAACACTATAAAACAGAAAAAAATAAGAAAATTGCAATTGTAAGTTCTTAGCAATAATTACCTTAAATGTGAATAGATCAAATCACCAAATCAAAAAGCCCAGAGTGATAGAATGAATTTTTTAAAAAGACAAGAACTAGTGATAAATTGTCTATAAGAGACTAAATTTAGATATAAAGACACATAGTAAAGGATGTAAAACTATATTCCAGGCAAATAGTAACCAAGAGTAGTGATGGCTACACCTGTATCAGAAACAACAGGCTGTAAGTCAAAGGCTGTCACTACAGAAGAATGTACTTCCAGGAGAAAAATAACATTTTAGAATAATGTCACTAAATAAAGTTCTAACAATTGTAAATGTATACATATCCAACATTAAAGAACACAAAATATATATCAAATATTGACATATCTGAAGACCAAATTAACATCAATACAGTTATAGAAGGAGACTTCAGTATCCCACTTTCAGTAATGAATATAAAATCCAGGCAGAAAATCAACAAGAAAACAGCTGACTTGAGCAACACTATAGAAAAAATTGAGCCTAACAGACACATTCAGAACTTTCCACCCAAACTTTCAAAATACACTTTCTCCTCAAGCACATAGAATATTCTACAAGATAAATCACATGTTAGATAATAAGTCTTACCAAATTTAGTAAGAATGAAATAATAAGAATCTTTTCTGATTATGTGCTTAGTCACTCAGTCATAACCAACTCTGCGACCCCATGGACTGCAGCCTGCCAGGCTCCTCTGTCCATAGGGATTCTTCAGGCAAGAATACTGGAGTGGGTTGCCATGCCCTCCTCCAGTGGATCTTTCCAACCCAGGGATCGAATCCAGGTCTCCTGTATTGCAGGCAGATTCTTTACCACCTGAGCCACCAGGAAAGCCCAAGAATACTGAAGTAGGTAATCTATACCTTCTCCAGGGGGTCTTCCTGAAATAGGAATTGAACCAGGGTCTCCTGCATTGCAGGTGGATTCTTTACCAGCTGAGCTACCAGAGAAGCCCTTTCAGATTTTAATGGAATGAAATTATAATTAAGTGATGAAGGAAATAGGGAAATTTCACAAACTTGTGGAAAAAACTAACACATTGTGCACAACCATTGGGCAAAAGAAAAAACAAACGAACTTAAAAATACCTAGAGATAAACATAAAAATATAGTTAATTATAACTTATGAGGTACAGCAAAAGCATTACAAAGAGGAAATTTTAGTATTAAAAAGTTATACGATAAAAAAAGAAAGATCTCAAACAATCTTAATTTACAATTTAAGGAAGTTAAAACAATGAATAAAATCCAAAGTTAGCTGAATGGAAGGAATAAAGATTAGTGTCACAATAAGCAAGTGACTTGAAATTTGTTAAAATGTCCATACTGTGCAAAGTGACCCATAGGTTCAATACAATCCACATCAAGATCTTAAACACAATATTTACAGAAATAGAAAAAAAAATTCTGAAATTCATGTGGAATCATGAAACACTCCAAATAGCCAAAGCAACCTTGAAGAAGAACAACAAATGTGGGAGCATCACAGTTTCTGGCTTCAAATGATATAAAGTCATAGTAACCAAAACAATATGTTACTGGCATAAAAGCAAACATACGGTCAAGTGGAGCAAAATAAAGAACCCAAATAAACCCATGCTTTTGTTGTCAACAGATCTTTAATAAAGGTGTCAAGAACAAACCTGAGGAAAGGATAGTCTCTTTAATAAATGGTGCTGAGAAAAGTGGTTACCCACATGCAAGAAAATGAAACTGGAAAATGAAACCTTACCCCATATACAAAAATCAATTCAAAAAATGGGTTAATGACTTAAATCAGATTTAAAATCATAAAGTTATAATAAGACAAAATTCCTTAACATTGGTAAGGACAATTTTTTTTTTTTTTAACACGATACCAAAAGCACAAGCGTTCTTAGGCATTGCCTTTCTCAGGTATTGGAAAGAAAACTGACCGTTTACAGTCTTGTGGCCACTGCTGAGTTTTCCAAATTTGCTGGCATATTGAGTGCAAAATTTCACAGCATTATCTTTTAGGATTTGAAATAGCTCAACTGGAATTCCATCACCTCCACTAGCTTTGTTCGTAGTGATACTTAAGGCCCACTTGACTTTGTATTACAGGATGTCAAGCTCAAGGTAAGTGATCACACCACACCATTGTGGTTATCTGGGTCATGAAGATCTTTTTTTGTATAGCTCTTCTGTGTATTCTTGCCCCCTCTTAATATCTTCTGTTTCTGTTAGGTCCATACCATTTCTGTCTTTTATTGAACCCATCTTTGCATGCAATGTTCCCTTGGTATCTCTAATTTTCTTGAAGAGATCTCTAGTCTTTCCCATTCTATTGTTTTCTTCTATTTCTTTGCACTGATCACTGAGGAAGGCTTTCTTATCTCTTCTTGCTATTCTTTGAAACTCTGCATTCAGATGCTTATATCTTTCCTTTTCTCCTTTGCTTTTCACTTCTCTTCTTTTCACAGCTATTTGTAAGCCCTCCTCAGACAACCATTTAGCTTTTTTGCATTTCTTTTCCATGGGGATGGTCTTGATGCCTGTCTCCTGTACAATGTCACGAACCTCATTCCATAGTTCATAAGGCACTCAATCTATCAGATCTAGGCCCTTAAATCTTTTCTCACTTCCACTGTATAATCATAAGGGATTTGATTTAGGTCATACCTCAATGGTCTAGTAGTTTTCCCTACTTTCTTCAATTTATGTCTGAATTTGGCAATAAGGAGTTCATGATCTGAGCCACAGTCAGCTCCTGGTCTTGTTTTTGCTGCCTGTATAGAGCTTCTCCATCTTTGGCTGCAAAGAATATAATCAATCTGATTTCAGTGTTGACCATCTGGTGATTTCCATGTGTAGAGTCTTATCTTGTGTTGCTGGAAGAGGGTTATTTGTTATGACTAGTGGATTTTCTTGGCAAAACTCTATTAGTCTTTGCCCTGCTTCATTCTGTATTCCAAGGCCAAATTTGCCTGTTACTCCAGGTGTTTCTTGACTTCCTACTTTTGCATTCCAGTCCCCTATAATGAAAAGGACATCTTTTTTGGGTGTTAGTTCTAAAAGGTCTTGTAGGTCTTCATAGAACTGTTCAACTTCAGCTTCTTCAGTGTTACTGGTTGGGGCATAGACTTGGATTACTGTGATATTGAATGGTTTGCCTTGGAAACGAACAGAGATCATTCTGTTGTTTTTGAGATTGCATCCAAGTACTGCATTTCAGACTCTTTTGTTAACCATGATGGCTACTCCATTTCTTCTGAGGGATTCCTGCCCACAGTAGTAGATATAATGGTCATCTGAGTTAAATTCACCGATTCCAGTCCATTTCAGTTTGCTGATTCCTAGAATGTCGACATTCACTCTTGCCATCTCTTATTTGACCACTTCCAATATGCCTTGATTCATGGACCTGACATTCCAGGTTCTTATGCAATATTGCTCTTTACAGCATTGGACCTTGCTTCTATCTCCAGTCACATCCACAGCTGGGTATTCTTTTTGCTTTGGCTCCATCCCTTCATTCTTTCTGGAGTTATTTCTCCACTGATCTCCAGTAGCATATTGGGCACCTACTGACCTGGGGAGTTTCTCTTTCAGTATCCTATCATTTTGCCTTTTCATACTGTTCATGGGGTTCTCAAGGCAAGAATACTGAAGTGGTTTGCCATTCCCTTCTCCAGTGGACCACATTCTGTCAGATCTCTCTACCATGACCCGCCCATCTTGGGTTGCCCCACGGACATGGCTTAGTTTCATTGAGTTAGACAAGGCTGTGGTCCTAGTGTGATTAGATTGACTAGATTTCTGTGAGTATGGTTTCAGTGTGTCTGCCCTCTGATGCCCTCTTGCAACACCTACCATCTTACTTGGGTTTCTCTTACCTTGGGCATGGGGTATCTTTTCACGGCTGCTCCAGCAAAGAGCAGCCACTGCTCCGTACCTTGGATGAGAGGTATCTCCTCACCACTGCCCTCCCTGACCTTCAACGTGGGATAGCTCCTTTAGGCCCTCCTGTGCCCGCACAGCCACGGCTCCTTAGTTTAAATTTCAACTAATGTTATTCTCTTATATTGTTTAGTCACTAAAATGTGTTCAACCCTTTTGTGACCCCATGGACTCTGTAGCCCACCAGGCTTTCTGTCCACAGAATTTTCCAGGCAAGAATAATGGAGTGGGTTGCCATTTCTTTCTCCAGGTAATCTTCCTGACCCAGGGATCAAAGCCTTGTCACCTGCTTGGCAGGTGGGTTCTTTACCACTGAACCACCTGGGAAGACCTCTCTTATATTACACTGGTATTGAAGCGACTTAGCAGCAGCAGCAGCAGGGAAATATTACTATTGTACATTTATTTTTGAAACCAACATTTTACAGATATATAGATAGATATATTGATGAATTTATGACTTAACAATTTCATCTCTGATAGACAATCTATAAAAATTGAACAGATGATAGCTGGTAGATAGGTAGGTAGCTAGGTACATGGAAGGATGAATGGGAGATAAACAAAATACATGTATGATTAGCATTTTAAAGTATGAATATTTGCAAAGATAATGTACTAATATTTTCTCAATAGTATCATTTCAATTGACATTGGGAATAATAGGGAGTTTTGTTTTGCTTTTCAGGGAATGTTCTTGTAAAATTACACGTTAAAAGCCTATCATATACTGGAATGCTATGGCAGTCCAATGGCTCAGACTCTGTGCTTTCACTATCAAGGGCTTGATTTCAGTCTCTGGTCAGGGAGCTAAGATCACATAAGCTGTGCGGTGTGCCTCCTGCAAAACAACAACAACAACAATGAAAAACTGCCTATTAGCCAGGATGGTCATTGTCACAAAGACGCTGAAAATAATTCCCTTATGTTTGGCTTATATGTTCATGCCCTACTCTAGGCATATTTAGATGTTTTTAATGGCATGGCACTTAGCAGCTATTATTAATTGCTTTTAACAAAGGAAACAATGGACAGTGGGGTTTTGTCATACACACACACACACACACAAATTCTAGAAGAAATCCTAAAATGTAAAAAAGAGTTGGAAGAAACTTTGGGATCTATTCAGTTCCACACTCTTCACACAAGGGGGTAAGCAAAGTACCAGTGAGGAGAAAAGAGTTTTCTCAGACCAAACAGCTGATAAGTGTATCAGAGAGGAGCCAAACCCACACCCTCTGAGTCTCAGTTCAAGCTTTTATTTCCTCTGAAGGGCTCTGATTTGGAGTGGAGCACAGAGCTAAAATGAGGGTGAAAATATAAAGTTGCAATTAATTATATTTCATTTATTAACAAATATTATTTATTTACCCATCCCTATCAAAAATGGACAGTCAATATCACTCTTAAAATTTAGTGATAAAGATGTTTGTCCATGAACTTTAAAAAGGTCTCATATCAAATTACATGAATAGAACATCTGTGAAATTCCTACTCAAAATAAATAAAAAAGCATTATTTTAAAATCCCTTGAAATTTGTGGTAGATTGAAAATATGACCATAATTCTTCACTTTTCCTGATATCCATACCTTTTATAATGTGACTTTGCAGTTACTCACATCAGAGAGAATCACTTTCCTCTCACTTTGCATGTGCTTTATGACTTCTTTTGGTCACAGAACACATAAAAGTAATGTGCTGCCAGTTCCAATTCTGTGCCACCAATAAGCTTTGTGTACTTCTTCCCTTTCTCTTGAAATCTTACCCAAACACAGGACTGACTTAGAGGAGGCTGGGAAAAGATCCACTTCAGCTGACACTATCTCAGGCCAAACAGCTGACCTGGCAACTGACCACACATGCATAAAGATGGTAACTACTTCTGGACCAGATCAATAGAACCATCTTGATGATACACCACCTTATGAGATAAAAGACTGTTTTTTGAAGCCATTAATCTTTGACTATTATTTTCAAAACAACAACTAAGTGATTCTTTTTAACTGATAACAAAGTATTGTTTACATAAAGGCATCAAGATTAGATTATGTGTTACTTATGAGATATGTGAAAGTGCTTTGAAAACAAGTAATATTTGATTTCACAATAAAATGCATTACAAAATGTCACTCCGTTGGAAAGCAAAAATTGGGGCTGAATCACTAGGTTAAAATATTCCTCATCTATTTTTTTTAAAATGACACAGTTTGCTATGTCTATGATTACTTAATAATATAATGGTTTTAAGACTGGATTTTATAATCTCACCCAATTTGGAAATATATTTTGAGGTTTTAAAATGTTTTAAGTTCTTTCATTATTTAAATTACATTATGCATCAAAATCAATGCCAAGAAAATACAAACAAAATTTTTAATTTTAATAACTAACCTTGGTTTAAAAATGACTTTTGCCACAGTCAAAAACAGATGTAGAAAGTAGAATTTTGGCTGCTAGGTATGGGAGGGAGACTTAGGGAGTCATTATCCAACAAATATGAAGTTTCAGCTATACGAGATGATAAATTCCTAGAAATCATCTGTAGTATAATATCATACCTATAATTAATAATATTGTATTGAACACTTAAAAATTAGGTAGATCTCATGTGCTGTGTTCTTACATCAATAAAAAAAAAAACTGCAAAGAAAGCTTAGTATCAATATGATGAGGTGAAAATTCTGTAGCTTTAAATCATTTGTCATTCACTTACCAAAAATTAATTAACAGTAATAATTACAAATTAGAACGTTTCTTAATTTACATTTATTAGCTAAGTGTAATATTTGCATGTGACCACTAGATAGAGCTAGTATAGTAACCTTCTGAGAGAATAACAGAAGTAAATGAAATATTATACTTCGCAAATCCCTTACAAGTATACAATGGAAGTGACAAATAGATTCAAGGGATTAGATCTGGTAGAAAGAGTGCCTGAAGAACTATGGATGGAGGTTCATGACACTGTACAGGAGGCAGTGATCAAGACCATCCCTAAGAAAAAGGAATGCAAAAAGGCAAAATGGTTGTCTGAGGAGGCCTTACAAACAGCTGAGAAAAGGAAAGAAGCTAAAGGCAAAGGAGAAAAGGAAAGTTATACCCATTTGAATGCAGAGTTCCAAAGAATAGTAAGGAGAGATAAGAAAGCCTTCCTCAGCGATCAATGCAAAGAAATAGGGGAAGACAATAGGAAAGGGAAAGTCTAGAGATCTCTTCAAGCAAGCTAGAGATACCAAGGGAACATTTCATGCAAAGATGGGCTCGATAAAGGACAGAAATGGTATGGACCTAACTGAAGCAGAAAATATTAAGAGGTGGCAAGAATACACAGAACTATATAAAAAAAGATCTTCATGACCCAGATAACCACAATGGTGTGATCACACCTAGAACATCCTGGAAAGAGAAGTCAAGTGGGCCTTAGGAAGCATCACCATGAATAAAGCTAGTGGAGGTGGGGAATGCCAGTTGAGCTATTTCAAAACCTAAAAGATTATGCTGTGAAAGTGCTGTACTCTATATGCCAGCAAATTTGGAAAACTCAGCAGTGGCCACAGGACTGGAAAATGTCAGTTTTTATTCCAATCTCAAAGAAAGGCAATACCAAAGAATGCTCAAGCTACCACACAATTGCACTCATCTCACACACTAGCAAAGTAATGCTCAAAATAAAAATTAAAAAAAAAAAAGAAAATGAGAAAAAAAAAAATTCTCCCAGTCAGGCTTCAACAATATGTGAACCGTGAACATCCAGATGTTCAAGCTGGATTTACAAAAGGCAGAGAAACCAAAGATAAAATTGCCAACATCTGTTGGATTATCGAAAAAGCACAAAAGTTCTAGAAAAATATCTACTTCTGTTTTAGTGACTACACGGAGCCCTAACTGTGTGGATCACAACAAACTATGGAAAATTCTTAAAGAGATGGGAAGACCACACCACCTGATCTGCCTCCTGAGAAATCTGTATACAATTCAAGGAGCAACGGTTAGAACTGGACATGGAGCAACAGTTAGAACTGGACATGGAACAGCAGACTGGTTCCCAATTGGGAAAGAAGCAGGTCAAGGCTGTATATTGTCACCCTGCTTATTTAACTTATATGCAGAGTACATTATGTAAAATGCCAGGCTGGATGAAGCACAAGCTAGAATCAAGAATGCTGGGAGAAATATCAATAACCTCAGATATGCAGATAACACAACCCTTATGGCAGAAAGTGAAGAAGAACTAAAGAGCCTCTTGATGAACATGAGAGAGGAGAGTAAAAAAGTTGGCTTAAAACTCAACATTCAGAAAACTAAGACCATGGCATCCAGTCCCATCACTTCATGGCAAATAGATTTGAAAATAATGGAAACAGTGAGAGACTTTATATTTTTGGTTTCCAAAATCACTGCAGATGGTGACTGTAGACATGAAATTTAAAGACACTTGCTCCTTGGAAGAAAACCTATGACCTACCTCGACAGCGTATTAAAAAGCAGAGACATTATTTTGCCAACAAATGTCTGTCTAGTCAAAGTTATTGTTTTTCCAGTAGTCATGTATGGATATGAGAGTTGGACTGTAAAGAAAACTGAGTGCCAAAGAACTGATGCTTTTGACCTGTGGTGTTGTAGAAGACTCTAGAGAGTCCCTTGGACAGCAAGTATATCCAACCAGACCATCCTAAAGGAAATCAGTCCTGAATATTCATTTGAAGGACTGATGCTGAAGCTGAAACTCAATAATTTTGGCCACCTGATGTGAAGAGCTGACTCTTTTGAAAAGCCCCTGATGCTGGGAAAGATAGAGTGCAGGAGGAGAAGGGGATGACAGAGGATGAGATGGTTGGATGGCATCACCGACTCAATGGACATGAGTTTGAGTGAACTCTGGGAGTTGGACAGGGAGGCCTGGCGTGCTGTAGTCCATGGGGTCACAAAGAGTCAGACATGACTGAGCTACTGAACTGAATACAGTATCATACTTATCATTATGGGGCAAATCAGAGTTGCTTACTTTCAGATAAATATTAAATGTAAAATAAGGAATATACAAAAATAAAAGTTCATACTCATGATGATATACTTAATGCAGAATAAGTTAGACAAACAATAAAACATTTTTATGCTCTCCTTATCAGTAGACAGAGGACTTCCATTATGGAGCCAGCAATAAACAATACAATTGATAAAAAACTTGAAGGCAGAGATCATGGTCTAAAACTTCTTTTCTAGCTCCTGTAAACACACATTGTTATCATCATCATCATAAATAAGAAGATAATATGTACTTTGAGGCTCATTCTTAAAGATTGATCATTTATTTTCAAGTTATATTAGTATATTGCTTACAAATACCCAGAAATTAATTTGATCATTATTCAGTGTGATATATGTAGCTTTACAATTTCAAATTAACTACATTTCTAATATTCAATTTCTTAATCTGTAAAATGATTTTTACATTATGTGATTTAGGAATGAAGTTAAAAGCTATTGTCTTTGCTAGTCAATAAAGCAAGGTTTTCCATATTTTGTTGAAAATCAGAATTACCTCAGAATGTTAAAATGAGTGTCCTAGACCCTCTCTCCTGAGAGTCCTGAGAGTTTTACTTAATTAAGTGGTTGGTTCTAGAAATGTGTATTTTATCAGGTGCTTCTGGTAGTTTTAATGCTAAAGTGCATAAACTGTAATTTCAGTTGTGTAGTTATTAAGCATGTTAACCCTGAACTGAGACAGACCCAAAATCTGAGCTTCGGTTCTAAACTGATAAAATTAAATGATAATCCCTAAAACAAGACCTTGCAAAGACTGAAGCAGCTAGCACATGTAAAAGAGAAACAATGCCTGGGACACAGTAGCAAATCTATAAATGGTGCTCATCATACTCCTTTCCCAGTTAGGTCTACTGTGACTATTCTCCAACAAGATATTCAAGGAAGTATGTGATGATGAAAAGTGAAAAGTGTTATTCGCTCAGTTGTGTCCGACTCTTTGTGACTCTATGGACTATATAGCCCACCAGGCTCCTCTGCCCACGGTATTCTCCAGGCAAGAATACTGGAGTGGGTTACCATACCCTTCTTCAGGGGATCTTCCCAACATAGGGATCGAACCTGGGTCTCCTACATTGCAGGCAGATTCTTTACCGACTGAGCCACCAGGGTGTGTTTTTGTTATGCTTATGCGATCTTATTTTTCCTTGCTATTTATTATATTATGCAGTTCCTGTTAACCCATGTTTACATGAGTAGCATTGTCACTTTGTCTATTGATAATTACATAGAGCCTTGTTCATTTTTTTAAACTCTGTTTAGAAGTAGATTACATCGCCACAAGATATGTCCACCTTGTTTAGCACAAATGTAAGTTGTCAAGAAAAATATATATCATGCCTTTTCTCACAAAGAGCTCTTAAATGGGAACTTCAGGACTCTGTCCTGAAGAAAATAAATCAACTGAATATTGTCATCTAGTATTTTAAATTCTTTTCTTGTCATAAGGCTGCTCATAAAATTGTTAATGCATGACCCTCAGCGAAGTCCACTGAACTAAGCTGCTTTTATAGTTATGAATTTACATAATCTTGCTTGCTGGTATTATTCTATTATCTGAAGGAAAATAAGTGATGTTTGGAAAATACACTGAATCCTCTCTCAATAAGTATATTTTCTTTGAAAAGTGATCACTTTGGAAAGATGTACATTGATATAATGTGTTTATATGGATCTTGACTAAAAGAACTGTTCCTCACTGACATTGAAAAACATTGAGTTTAATAAACAATGATAATAAGATGGGATGATAATGTACTTGTCCAAATATTGAGCTGTATATTTAGAAAGGAAACTATTTCAAATGTTTTCATCATATATTTCTCTATCCCCAATCATAATTAAACTTAAAGGAGTTAGAAATAGTATTACTTAACATTAATTGAGCATTTCTTAACTTCTGGGTATTCTCCTAAATGCTCTGTAATTAATTTCACACTTAATCCTCATAAACTGATAAGGTAGACAGTATTATTTTCCTGCCTTTATTGATGAAGGAATTGAGACACAGAGCAGTATAAATAATGGGCCGTGGAGGATTCAAGATTTAAATCCAAGCTAATTCCAGAGGCTCTGCCCCAGAGTCACTTCAGAACTTCCTCTCCCTTCTCATTTTCACAGCCCCATTGCTGTTGAGGCTCTGCTTACCTCAGATCAGATCAGATCAGTCGCTCAGTCATGTCTGACTCTTTGCGACCCCATGAATCGCCAGGCCTCCCTGTCCATCACCAACTCCTGGAGTTCACTCAGACTCACGTCCATCGAGTCAGCGATGCCATCCAGCCATCTCATCGTCTGTCGTCCCCTTCTCCTCCTGCCCCCAATCTCTCCCAGCATCAGAGTCTTTTCCAATGAGTCAACTCTTCGCATGAGGTGGCCAAAGTACTGGAGTTTCAGCTTTAGCATCATTCCTTCCAAAGAATCCCAGGGCTGATCTCCTTCAGAATGGACTGGTTGGATCTCCTTGCAGTCCAAGGGACTCTCAAGAGTCTTCTCCAACACCACAGTTCAAAAGCATCAATTCTTTGGCGCTCAGCCTTCTTCACAGTCCAACTCTCACATCCATACATGACCACAGGAAAAACCATAGCCTTGACTAGACAGACCTATGTTGGCAAAGTAATGTCTCTGCTTTTCCATATGCTATCTAGGTTGGTCAGAACTTTCCTTCCAAGGAGTAAGCATCTTTTAATTTCATGGCTGCAGTCACCATCTGTAGTGATTTTGGAGCCCAGAAAAATAAAGTCTGACACTGTTTCCACTGTTTCCCCATCTATTTCCCATGAAGTGGTGAGACCGGATGCCATGATCTTCGTTTTCTGAATGTTGAGCTTTAAGTCAACTTTTTCACTCTCCACTTTCACTTTCATCAAGAGGCTTTTGAGTTACTCAAAAGGGTGGTGTCATCTGCATATCTGAGGTTATTGATATTTCTCCTGGCAATCTTGATTTCAGCTTGTGTTTCTTCCAGTCCAGCGTTTCTCATGATGTACTTTGCATATAAGTTAAATAAGCAGGGTGACAATATACAGCTTTGACGAACTCCTTTTCCTATTTGAAACCAGTCTGTTGTTCCATGTCCAGTTCTAACTGTTGCTTCCTGACCTGCATACAGATTTCTCAAGAGGCAAATCAGGTGATCTGGTATTCCCATCTCTTTCAGAATTTTCCACAGTTTATTGTGATCCACACAGTCAAAGGCTTTGGTGTAGTCAATAAAGCAGAAGTACATGTTTTTCTGGAACTCTCTTGCTTTTTCAATGATCCAGTGGATGTTGGCAATTTGATCTCTGGTTCCTCTGCTGTTTCTAAAACCAGTTTGAACATCAGGAAGTTCATGGTTCACATATTGCTGAAGCCTGGCTTGAAGAATTTTGAGAATTACTTTACTAGAGTGTGAGATGAGTGAAATTGTGCGGTAGTTTGAGCATTCTTTGGCATTGCCTATCTTTGGGATTGGAATGAAAACTGACCTTTTCCAGTCCTGTGGCCACTGCTGAGTTTTCCAAATTTGCTGGCATATTGAGTACAGCACTTTCACAGCATCATCTTTCAGGATTTAGAGTAGCTCAACTGGAATTCCATCACCTCCACTAGCTTTGTTCATAGTGATGCTTTCTAAGGCCCACTTGACTTCACATTCCAGGATATCAGGCTCTAGGTGAGTGATCACACCATTGTGATTATCTAGGTCATGAAGATCTTTTTTGTACAGTTCTTCTGTGTATTCTTGCCATCTCTTCTTAATATCTTCTGCTTCTGTTAGGGCCATACCATTTCTGTCCTTTATCGAGCCCATCTTTGCATGAAATGTTCCTTTGGTGTCTCTGATTTTCTTGAAGAGATCCCTAGTCTTTCCCATTCTGTTGTTTTCCTCTATTTGTTTGCATTGATCGCTGAAAAAGGCTTTCTTATCTCTCCTTGCTATTCTTTGGAACTCTGCATTCAGATGTTTATATCTTTCCTTTTCTCCTTTGCTTTTCACTTCTCTTCTTTTCACAGCTATTTGTAAGGCCTCCCCAGACAGCCATTTTGCTTTTTGCATTTCTTTTCTATGGGACTGGTCTTGATCCTTGTCTCCTGTACAATGTCATGAACCTCATTCCATAGTTCATCAAGCATTCTATCTATCAGATCTAGGCCCTTAAATCTATTTCTCACTTCCACTGTATAATCACAAGGGATTTGATTTAGGTCATACCTGAATGGTTTAGTGGTTTTCCCTACTTTCTTCAATTTCAGTCTGAATTTGGCAACAAGGAGTTCATGGTCTGAGCCACAGTCAGCGCCTGGTCTTGTTTTTGCTGACTGTATAGAGCTTCTCCATCTTTGGCTGCAAAGAATACAATCAATCTGATTTCGATGTTGATCATCTGGTGATGTCCACGTATAGAGTCTTCTCTTGTGTTGTTGGAAGAGGGTGTTTGTTATGAGGCTAGGGGCGGTGGCCGGGAGGAGCTACCCCATGCCCCTAAGCCCAAGGCCAAGGGCAGTGGCAGGGAGGAGCAACCCCACATCTAAGGAGCCATGGCTGAGTGGGCCCAGGAGAGCCTAGAGGAGCTATTCCACGTTGAAGGTCAGGAAGGGCAGCGGTGAGGAGATACCCCTTGTCCAAGGTAAGGAGCAGCGGCTGCACTTTGCTGGAGCAGCCGTGAAGAGACACCCCATACCCAAGGTAAGAGAAACCCAAGTAAGACGGTAGGTGTTGCAAGAAGGCATCAGAAGTTAAACACACTGAAACCATACTCACAGAAAACTAGTCAATCTAATCACACTAGGACCACAGCCTTGTCTAACTCAGTGAAACCAAGCCATGCCTGTGGGGCAACCCAAGATGGGCGGGTCATGGTGGAGAGATCTGACAGAATGTGGTCCACTGGAGAAGGCAATGGCAAACCACTTCAGTATTCTTGCCTTAAGAACCCCATGAACAGTATGAAAAGTCAAAATGATAGGATACTGAAAGAGGAACTCCCCAGTCAGTAGGTGCCCAATATGCTACTGGAGATCAGTGGAGAAATAACTCCAGAAAGAATGAAGGGATGGAGCCAAAGCAAAAAGAATACCAGGCTGTGGATGGGACTGGTGATAGAAGCAAGGTCCGATGCTATAAAGAGCAATATTGCATAGGAACCTGGAATGTCAGGTCCATGAATCAAGGCATATTGGAAGTGGTCAAACAAGAGATGGCAAGAGTGAATGTTGGCATTCTAGGAATCAGCGAACTGAAATGGACTGAAATCGGGGAATTTAACTCAGATGACCATTATATCTACTACTGTGGGCAGGAATCCCTCAGAAGAAATGGAGTGGCCATCATGGTCAACAAAAGAGTCCGAAATGCAGTAGTTGGATGCAATCTCAAAAACAACAGAATGATCTCTGTTCGTTTCCAAGGCAAACCATTCAATATCACAGTAATCCAAGTCTATGCCCCAACCAGTAATGCTGAAGAAGCTGAAGTTGAACAGTTCTATGAAGACCTACAAGACCTTTTAGAACTAACACCCAAAAAAGATGTCCTTTTCATTATAGGGGACTGGAATGCAAAAGTAGGAAGTCAAGAAACACCTGGAGTAACAGGCAAATTTGGCCTTGGAATACGGAATGAAGCATGGCAAAGACTAATAGCGTTTTGCCAAGAAAATGCACTGACTACCTCAAGCAGGTACTTAAAGGGTAAGTGGAGCTCACCAAACACCAATGGAAGTTTGGTTTTAATCTACTTTTCCAATCTACATTCCAGTAATTCAGTTTCATTTAGTTTCATTGCTTCTTTTTCTGCTATGTCTTGAATTTGTCCACTTCTAAAATACTGCTTAACTTCCATGAATGCTTTTTCTTCTCTCTCTCTCTCTCTTTTTTTTTTTTTTTTGTTTTGACTATGCAGCATGGGATGTGGGATCTTAGTTCCCCTGACCATGGATGGAACCCGTGCCCCCTGCAGTGGAAACACAAAGTCTTAACCTCTGGGCCACCAGGGAAGTTCCATACTGCTTTTTGTAATATGCCAATATCATGGTCATCATTCTACATCCCAATCAATCTTCATAGTTTGTAATGTTTTGGTTAGATATGTCTGGTGGAAAGTAACCCTTTTTTCCCTCCTGATCCTGGTAGGAGAAACTTGAGAGCTCAATCTGAGAAAATCTTAAACCTATAGGTAACTAAACTCTAAAACCCTCTCTCCTCCAATGCATATTTATTTTACAGAATGACCTCATGCTTTGAGATACTTTTCACTCCTTGGGTGAGATTCCATCCTCATGTACATTGCATAATGTAGGTCATAGAGGTGATCTACACTATGATTGATAACTCTCAGTGTGGCTATTCCAAAGGAGAATAAATCATTAGCTCTATTGGTCAAGTGACATATCTAATGAAGAGCCTTAGTACCACAGGATAACTTGTCTTTAACACAGTTTCTAGATGTGAAATGACAAATGAAGATGCAGTGGGTACAATGCCTAGGTTTTCATTTTTAAACTCCCACTATATTTTTGTTAAACGTTGTCTTTATCAGTGGTCCTCACTTTTTCTTTGCTAAAGTAAAAAACTGTTCGTAGATCTCTGTTTGGTAATAATTATATGTCCAATATAAATTGTTTTTAAAAAAAAGCTATAATGGTCCCAGTAACACATTTAAACTAACTTGAATTTTGTTTACTGCACTTGTACATTATCACATAAATATGTGAGATAAACTTTTAGTCACTCAGAAGATAACTATGAATTTGAGGATTTCCTGTAGTAAATCTGTTGCCCTCCATGACCTGAGAACCACAGGTTGAAAACCTCTCATTAGGAAACCATATTTGCAATTTTTTCATTTACTGTATTGAGACATAACTCTCCTTCCTCCTCTTTCTTCTCCTCCTCCTCTCCTTTTTCTCTTTCTTCTACTTTCTTTTTCCTCCTTATCCTTTATGTTTGTCCTATTAGCATTCTTTTTTCTCCATATATGACTATGCAGAAACATATTTTGATCCCTGAAATCTGACTGTATGTTTTAAACAAAATTTAGTTTGGAGCCAGTCTCTGAAAACTCACTCATGGGCAACCACCATTCTCCTCTTTATGCTGGCTAAGAATTCCAAGTGTTATCCAGTCATGGGAGCCTGGCCTGCCTGTACCCATCCCGAGAGACTGAATATTAATTACTCAAGATAATCAGGGTAATTATCTTACAAGTTTCAACTGATTGCTTTGTGTGTCATAAATTAGATGTAAATAAGTCTGATTTCCTTATATTTAATAAAGGTTTTCTTCCACAATAGAAGTAGAAAAACAAAGAGAATTTGCTTTTTCTGCCTCTGGATATTTTTCTATGAAGAAGCAATGCCTGTGACTGCTAAAACCCTGCTGCAGCCCTAAGAGACCAAACATCATGTTGAGAGTGGCAGAGGAAATAGAAAGAAATGGGATCTGGGTAAATGTTATCCACTGTAAGATCAGCCATCACACATTCTGGCATGTGACCTCACTGCCTGTGGCAGATTCATTTCCATATATGGCAGAACCAATACAATATTGTAAAATTTAAAAAAAAAAAAAAAAAAACACTGTTAAGATTTCAGTTGCTCACAGAAAAATCATTATGTGCTCATTTCAGTAATCCTACTTTCTTATTATTTATGTTTCAAAGAAAAGCATGATGGTCTATCCTAATTGTACTGATATTATACAAAACATCTTTTTGTTACATTAAAACAATCTGTAAGTTATCTGAAGAATCCAGGAGACAGCACAATATAAATTTACCTTT
Source organism: Bos taurus (assembly GCF_002263795.3). Taxonomy (NCBI): domain Eukaryota; kingdom Metazoa; phylum Chordata; class Mammalia; order Artiodactyla; family Bovidae; genus Bos; species Bos taurus. The sequence continues at coordinate 52,618,394 of NC_037341.1, read as the reverse complement.
TCATTTCAAATAGCTTGTTAAAATTAACACAAGAAAAAATGAAAACTAATAATGATTAGGAAAGCTAATAATGATTAGGAAAGCTAACTTCTCTAAGATTTTCAAACTTTCATAATAATTTAAATATTATTATAGGATTGGCTGAGACATACAAAATTATATTAATGCAACAAATATGTTTTTATTACTTTGGGGAGTTATATAGATTTTCTGGTGTAGTTTAATTGTTTTTCATTGCCACTTTGGCAACATCTTTCATAAATATTTCAAATTAAAGCATTACTCATTTATTTCTAATATAAATATGACTTTTAATTCATAGATTATAATTATCTGGTCTTGGCTTTATTTTGGAAGAGTAATGATTAATTTCAATATACACTTTAAAATTTACAACTCTTTTTTACCATGTAACATTATAGTTTTACAAGTAGTTATGTCATTGTTAGGATTTGTGTTTTATTATTCTCATTTTATAACTGAGAAAACTAATTTCAGAACCCTCAGATCACTTACTCAGTATCATAAAACCAAAGGGGCAAAAGGGTAGACAAACATGCTTTTATTCCCATTATATATCATTATCCTATGTGTGGGTTAGTACAAAATCTGTTAGGCTCTCCATGGTTATTAGACTCAGTATAGTTAAGAATAATTACAAGGAATAGTTAAGGAGGCAAGGGTCACTGAGATATCTAACACAGAAGCATAAAGAAAAACTACCAGAATAGTTTATGGTTCTGGTATCAGGAACTTGAAACATTTTTCTTAACAAGACTGGGAGAGTCACAGAGTCAAAAAATAACATTCTGGAAACTTCAGGCAGTCCAGTATTACTAGAGTATTAGGTTGTTCAAATGTTATGAAACTACTAATAGTTAAGCATTTTTGAACTATAAGAATGACAATTTCATCTAGTTGGATGTTCAAAAAAGACAAAAATGCGTAGGAATTAAAAATGGAAAATATGAGTAAGATCAGACAGGTCATGGAAGGTATTGTGTGCTAGGAAAACAAGTTAAAGCTTATGTTCTAAATCATTCACAAGCACGGAAAATGTTTTAAGCATCGGAATGTCACGATCACATCTTCATTTAAAATAAACCCTCTGGATGTGTAGGAAAAAAAAAAAAAAAAGCTACTTAAAGGCAGGGTCAAGGAGATTGCATAATTATAGGACAAGAAATTAATTACAATCAGTTGCAATCACTCAAGTAATAATGAGGATCCAGGGTGGCATTGGTGAAAGGAACAAATAAAGGGGTAGAACAGATAAATATTTATGTGATAAAACTTGTAATTTTATTCAACTACTGACTGCAGTTTTGATACAGGCTGAAGATAGTAGATTACTCTCAAGTTTCTGCTTGCATGACTAGATGGACATGGGAATTCAAGTGGTAAAACTGATGAGGTTGAGAAATTTTGGAGAAAAAGATATATACACAGATAGATAGATAGGGCAGGAGCCTGTGTACAAATCAAATTTAAAGGACAAGGCAAGAAAGAAAGGGAAACCCTGTAGGCTGATAAGGAATAGTGAAGATCATTAGTAAGGGTTCGGAAGAATGATCCAAATGATAAGACAGAAGCAAGGGCAAGAAGAAATACCATTACTGTAACAAGCAGTGACCGAAAAATTGAAGCCAGTAAAATATGCATTGAATTTAGCAATAAGTTATCCTGTAAGAGAGGAATAGAGTTTGACAGTCATTAAAATAAATATGAAAAAATATCAAACTTTTGCATGCTTATCACAGTTTTTGTTTACACTTTTATTTTGAAAGAGAATTATTATTTTTTGTGATTTTAATATGTTGTTGCTGTTCTATTTGCTTTATAAACTGATATCTCCCCATAGGTGAAATATTTGAAAGCAGGCAGGCTAACATTCTATGTGGTTTGTACTAAAGACAGAATACCTAAGACAGGCTGCTCCCACCACCTACTCTTGCCACACCACTGGTAAAAGAGATAAACTAGTGGGATTTAACAGATTGGAGATTACAGCATAATTATGTTTCAATCATTTTAAGCTTGAGATGCATGTTGGACATCCAAATGAAGTTTATGAATAGATAATTGGGCATATGCTCTACCACTAAGGGAGGCATCCCTTTTGAGACAATAATTTCTAAATTATAAGCTAACAGATACAATAAGTTATAGCTAACAGATAATATGTGCTTCCCAGGTGGCACTAGTGGTAAAGAACACACCTGCCAATGCAGGAGACATAGGAGACGCAAGTTTGATCCCTGGGTTGAGAAGATCCCCTGGAGTAGGAAATGGCAATCTGCTCCGGTATTCTTGCCTGGAAAATTGCTTGGACAGAGGAGCCTGAGAGATTATAGTCCATGGCGTCACAAAGAGTAGGATACTACTGAGCACTAGTATGTAATATCAAGGGAGATTGTATGTAGTAAGGAAAGGCAGTGATGAATCCCATAAACACAAAGAGGTCTTATAAACAAGAAACAGCCAAAAACACTATAACAAACAAAAACACTATAAAAAGTGGTGTGTGGTTGGAAAATATAATTCAAATGGTGGCTTAAAATTTAAAAAGACATTAGAGAGGAAAATGTTTCAAGGAGAGAATGGTTAATGGTGACAAATACTACTGATACTTTGTGCAAGATGAAGTCAAATAATTATTATTAATTATCTTTGACAGGATAAAGTTAATATCTTGGATTAGTATACTGTTTCTGTTGAATGGTGAGGGAAGTAGACTGATCAGATTGAGGAGAAAAAGGAAGACAGGGGGATTGAGTGAGTAAAATGCTTTTGGACAATTTTTCTGTGTAGAGAAAGGTGAATAGCGGTAATAGGATGCTATGTCACAGGATTTTTAATGTGGATACAAAAGCTTTGGTGTCAGTTGAGTCAAATCCCCAGTGAAATGCAAATATGTTTTCCTTTCTGTAAACACTTTGAGATGGAATGGCTGGATCATCTTAAAGGAATATATTTATATTTTTTAAAAAGTTACTCTTTTTTTTGTAAAGAGTCACGCATTTTACCTTTGCAATAGCAGCGTCTGAAAGTTCTAGTTGTGCCATTTCCATGATAATTTATATTATCAGTATTACTAACTTAATTATTCCAATGATGTATAGTAGGTTTACTTTCTATTTTCCTGGTGACTAATGACATTAGGTATTATTTTATGTGTTTATTGGCTGTTAGTATTATAGCAACCTGGTCAGGTTCACAGGTTACAATGCCAATAAATATCAATGTGAGTTTGAAACCCAATCAGAGTTAAGTAATGCTGCAAAATATAACCATAATAATAGGACATTAGCCATACTTGGTATAGAGCTTAATTCAGATATTGAAGATGAAATAGATAAATTAAAAAAAAAAAGATAAAAATCTGTTTGGCCTAAACAGCTAGAGAGAATAATTTTAAATGTTTTTAATAATAATAATATATATATATATATATATATATATATATAAAATGTAAAAAATAACTGAAATGGAAAAAAGTAAGCATAAACATCAGTGGCTTTAATTAAATTTAAAATGCCATGAAACCATCACTATTTCCAAACCCTTTCATCACCCTAAACAGAAATTCAGTAACCATTAAGCAGTAATTTCTCATTCTCTTCCCCTCAGCTCCCAGTAACCTCTCACCTACTTTATCTCTATGCATCTTCACATTCTCGATATTTTATATAAATCAAGTCATTCAATATTTGTCCTTTTGTGGCAGGCTCATTTCACTTAGCATGGTGTTATCAAGGTTAATCCATGTTGTAGCAGGTATCACTATTTTGTTTCTTTTTATTTCTAAATAATTTTCTACTGTGCACGCCACACCTACTGAAACCCTTGCTCCTAGGGCCTATGCTCCACAACAGGAGAAACCACTGCAATGAGAAGCCCCACAGGCCCCACAAGCCCAGCACCACAACTTCAGAGTATTCCCCTCTCGCCTCAACTAGAGAAAGCCAACGCACAGTAACAAAGATCCAGGATAGTCAAATAAACAAAATTGTTTAAAAATACTATTTGATTTTATTTATATATCATGTTTTCTTTATTCCACTCATCTGCTGATGAATGCTGGGTTGTTTCTACCTTAAAGCTATTATAAATAAAGCTGCAGTGATAAGTGCTATACAAGTATTTGTTTGAGTCCTTATTTTCAGTTCTTTTGGTATAGAACTAGGAGTGAAACTGTGGCGTAACATATTTTATGTTTTATTTTTGAAGAGTCACTGTGCTGTTTTCCACAAGAGCTGCACCATTTTACATTTGCCTCAACAACAGATGAGGGCTCCAGTTTGTCTACATATTTGCTAACACTTATTACATTCCCTCCTCTCATGTTTTGATTACTTTAATCCTAGTTGGTCTGAAGTGGTGTTTCACTATGGTTTTGATTTGCATTTCCCTAATGTCTAATAAACTTGAGCATATTTTCATAAGCTATTGCCTATTTGTATATCTTCTTTGGAAAAAATGTCTATTCAGTGATTTGTCCAGCTTTTATTGGTGAGTTTTAGGATGTGTGCTAAGTAGCTGCAGTTGTGTCTGACCCTTCTTGACCCTCGGGACTGTAGCCTATCAGGCTCACCTGTCCATGGCATTCTCCAAAGCAAGAATACTGTAGTGGGTTGCCATGCCCTTCTCCAGGGGATCTTCCCAGCCCAGGGATGAATCCATGCCTCCTGTGTCTAATACACTGAAGGCAAATTCTTTTTTTTTTTTTGATTTTATTTTATTTTTAAACTTTACATAATTGTATTAGTTTTGCCAAATATCAAAATGAATCCACCACAGGTATACATGTGTTCCCCATCCTGAACCCTCCTCCTTCCTCCCTCCCCATACCATCCCTCTGGGTCGTCCCAGTGCACTAGCCCCAACCATCCAGTATCATGCATTGAACCTGGACTGGCATCTCGTTTCATACATGATATTTTACATGTTTCAATGCCATTCTCCCAAATCTTCCCACCCTCTCCCTCTTCTTTATCCACTGAGCAACCAGGGAAGCTATATTCTGGTTATAAATTCTTATCAGATATATTATTTGCAAACATTTTCTTTCATTTTACAGAGTATCTTTTCATTTTCTTGTTAATATCCTTTAATGCATAAATAAAATGTTAATTTTATGAAGTCCAATTTATCTGTTCTATTTCTTTCACAAGCAATAAGCTTGTGTTTTAGGTGTCATATATGAGAATTTATTGCCAAATCCAAAGTCCTGAAAATTTAGCCCTAAGTATTTTTCCTAAGTATTGTTTGATTTTAGCTCATATTTGCTTATCCATTTGATTTACTTTTATATTTGGTATGAGGTGGGAATCCAACTACTTTTTGCATGTAGAAACCAGTTGTCCCAGTATCACTGGTTGAAAAGACTATTTTTCCCCATTGAGTATACTTGACATCCCTGTCATAAATCAGTTGTGTCTATAAATGTATATGTTTATGTCTGGACTCTCAGTTTTGTTTCATTGGTCTATATGTCTGCCCTTATATCAGTATTATGCTGTTTGGATTACTACACTTTTACAATACGTTTTGAAAGTAGAAGTCCTCCAACTTTGTTCTTTTTCAAAATTATTTTAGCTATGTGGGGACACATGCAATTTCATCTGAATTTAAGAATCAGCTTTTTCATTTATGAATAAAAGGGTGTTGGAATTTTGATCAGGATTGCATTCAATCCTTATATTCTATCTTGGGTAGTATTGATAGTATATTTCCACATCTGTGTGTTGAGGCCTATATTAAGTGAATTTTTATTTAAAAAATGAGTCATAATTTATCCATTAGCAGAACATGAAGTGTTATTCATTCCTAGGATCCAGATAGAAATTCTAATATTCCCAAAGTTACTAAAAATATACTGAACAAATTAATTTGTGGGAGAATAAAACAGTATTTGTTTTGTCTTTGATTTATATTCTGCCATAGCTTAGCAATGTTAGATTTTAAACTTTCACTGGCCATTTTAAAAGTTATTCACAGATCTTTTATTCTCTCTGGAAATTCTATACTTTGTATAAAAGGGCCTCAACCTTTGTTTCTGAGTGTGATGGCCAGAACAACTTAAAACTATTATAAAGGAAATATGTATCTACACAGGGAGAGAGTACTGGTGATTTTTATATACAAGGTAAATTATTATTTTAACCAAATATTTTGCATAGTAAAGAGACGGGGTACAGCATGGTGACAGTAGCATAGGCTCTGAATCAAACTTCCTGCATTTAATTCCCAAGCTTCACCATTTATTAGCCAAATAACATCAGGCAATTCACTTAAATTCTCTCTGCCTCAGTATTCTCATCTATAAAATGGGAATTATAGTTACATCAAAGGATTGTCATGAAAATCCAGTTATTTTATGTTTGCAATGAACATGGTAAGTGTTCACCTTCATTTCACTTTATAACTTAGAAAAACATTTTAACATATTCTGTTATCTAATTACCATAGTAACCTTGTGAAATAGAACCACTGGAGAAGGCAATGGCACCCCACTCCAGTACTCTTGCCTGGAAAATCCCATGGATGGAGGAGCCTGGTAGGCTGCAGTCCATGGGGTCGCAAAGAGTCAGACACAGCTGAACGACTTCACTTTCACTTTTCACTTTGATGCACTGGAGAAGGAAATGGCAACCCAATCCAGTGTTCTTGCCTGGAGAATCCCAGGGACGGGGGAGCCTGGTGCGCTGCCGGCTATGGGGTCACACAGAGTCGGACACGACTGAAGCGGCTTAGCAGCAGCAGCGGCAACAGATGAAGAGACTAAAATTCACAGAGATTATGACATGCCACAGGTGTATGGAAATTAAAACCTAGAGAGTTTTAGTTGCAAGATGAATAAGGTCTAGAGAACTGCTATACAACATTGTGCTTATATTAAAATACTGTACATTTTAAAATTTAAAAGGGTAGACTTCATGTTTGTTATCACATTTTTTAAAGCAAAGCCTATACAATCAAATGATATTAAAACAAATAATTGTTTCTCAGACCTACATTCTTTCTGCCAAAGTAAACTGCTTCTGCTTTCTATTTAAATTGAACAGTGGAAATAATATAAAATAAAATTATGTAAGAGAACAGAAGAGAAAATGAAATAATGAATTTTCACAGCAATCTACAGAGAGCTAGTTTCTTTTTCCTTCCACTTATATTTGTTTTATTTTTCCTAGTTTCAGAAGATAGAGAATTAGTGGTTGTGGAATTTATGTAGTGGTTAGCAATCTGCCAAATGCAGGATCATATTTAAAATTTGTACTACTCTGATTTCATTATAACCTAATCACATTTTATCTCATATATCTCTATAACTCTGGATGTAAGCACATCAACAATGAGATATGCTTGCATATGGGCTTTTTATTTGAATAATGCTTGATTATCGACTCATATTTTAAGACAATTTACTTTGTTCTTTTGGAACCTCATAAACATAAGTAAAAATAAAAAATTGCACTGACACACTTTTTCAAAGATTCAACTGTACAACTCAGAACAACATAAAATATTTTAATAAATCTATTATTTTAATTTAATGAATCAATTGTCTAGTCAATAAAATTCACACATATATATTAACTATTATCAATGCTACTATAGAGTCATTTGAAATATTTTGAGGTCATGGGTTTGAATTAAATATAGAAAATATTATTTCCTTGCCTTCATATGCTATGCTATGCTATGCTATGCTAAGTCACTTCAGTCCTGTCCGACTCTGTGCGACCCCATAGATGGCAGCCCACCAGGCTCCCCCGTCCCTGGGATTCTCCAGGCAAGAACACTGGAGTGGGCTGCCATTTCCTTCTCCAATTCATGAAAGTAAAAAGTGAAAGTGAAGTCTCTCAGTCGTGTCCGACTCTTAGCGACCCCATGGATTGCAGCCTAACAAGCTCCTCCATCCATGGGATTTTCCAAGCAAGAGTACTGGAGTGGGGTGCCATTGCCTTCATACAGATGTCAATTGAAAGGCAACAGAACAAGTACAATGTAATCAGAATAATAAACATTGAGGCATACAACACATGCACATAGAACTCACTGTTTAACAAAAAGATTCTTCCATAATAATGGCATTAACTATAATCTTACTTATGAGTAATCTGTGCATATTTGCAGCAGAATTGTGTATAATACCTGAGATTATATCTGCTCTGAAAGAATTACTGGTTTTCCTGAACTCTAGCTAAGAAAATGATGTTTAGATTTGTCATTAGTCTCTTAAAAGGTAGTAAATGTAGGTAAATTAAATTATAATTAAAAACTTCAGCAGCTTAGTAAATAGTTATTGAATGCACATTCTACTTGAGACAATATACTGAATATTAAAATGCAATATAAAAAGAAAAATTCTGTATAAATATTATGTTCTATTTCTAATACAATTCCATAGGAAAAAAACTATAGAATAATATCTTCAGACCAAGGATGTTATACTCAATGAAAGTGAAAGTGAAAATCACTCAGTTGTGTCCAACTCTTTGGGGGACCCCATGGACTATACAGTCTGTGGAATAATCCAGGCCAGAATACTGGAGTGGGTGGCCGGTTCCTTTCTCCAGGGAATCTTCCAAACTCAGGGATCAAACCCAGGTCTCCCGCATTGCAGGCAGATTCTTTTCCACTGAGCTACCAGGGAAGCCTGTTATACACAATAGGCACAATGAAAAAATGAATAAAATTAGTTTAACATAACTGTTCAAAGAAAGTTATCAAAGGTTCTATTGCTCAATTCATTTTAGAAATTCAGCAAAATCACTTCAAACTGATCGACTTAATTTTTTACAGCAGCTTGAGTTTCCAGAAACATTAAGCAGAAGGTAGAGTGAATAATTATACTTCTTAGTCTATATTGTAAATTGCTTTATTTTCATGTCTTGAAATATTTATCTGCTGAATTTGTTTCCCTGTGCTACAAAATTATTCTTTAAATTATAAGTTAATTTAATTCATAATTATTTAGAGAAATTCTGTTCAGTTCAGTTCAGTCACTCAGTCATGTCTCATTCTTTGAGATGCCAAGGAGTGCAGCACACCAGCCCCCCCGTCCATCACCAACTCCTAGATTTTACTCAAACCCATGTCCATTGAGTTGGTGATGCCATCCAGCCATCTCATCCTCTGTCGTCCCCTTCTCTTCCTGCCCCCAATCCCTCCCAGCATCAGAGTCTTTTCCAATGAGTCAGCTCTTCACATCAAGTGGCCTAAGTATTGGAGTTTCAGCTTCAGCATCAGTCCTTCCAATGAATATTCAGGACTGATTTCCTTTAGGATGGACCGGTTGGATCTCCTTGTTGTCCAAGGGACTCTCAAGAGTCTTCTCCAACACCACAGTTCAAAAGCACCAATTCTTTGGCGCTCAGCTTTCTTTATAGTCCAACTCTCACATCCATACATGACAACTGGAAAAACCATAGCCTTGACTAGATGGACCTTTGTTGGCAAAGTAATGTCTCTGCTTTTTAATATGCTGTCTAGATTGGTCATAAACTTTCATCCAAGGAGCAAGTGTCTATTAATTTCATGGCTGCAGTTACCATCTGCTGTGATTTTGGAGGCCCCCAAAATAAAGTAGGCTACTGTTTCCACTTTTTCTCTATCTATTTGCCATGAAGTGCTGGGACTGGATGCCATGATCTTAGTGGCATCTTTTTCTGAATATTGAGTTTTAAGCCAAATTTTTCACTCTCCTCTTTCACTTTCATCAAAAGCCTCTTTGGTTCCTCTTCACTTTCTGCCATAATGGTGGTGTTGTCAAGCACAATAATCCAGCTTGAACATCTGGAAGTTCACAGTTCACACACTGTTTAAGTCTGGCTTGGAGAATTTTGAGCATTACTTTACTGGTGTGTGAGATTAGTGCAATTGTGCTGTAGTTTGAGCATTCTTTGGCCTTGGCCTTCTTTATAATTGGAATGAAAACTGAACTTTTCCAGTCCTGTGGCCACTGCTGAGTTTTCCCAAATTTATTGAAATTGCATTATTATTTTAGTAGGTAGTTAATTCTAAGATCTCTAGATATTTTTTTTCAGAGAGCAAATGAGACACAATTCAATTAACATTTGGCAACTGCATAAAAATAAGGATAGAAAAAGTCATAAGTATCATCAGCCCAAATAAATTTCCAAGGATTAAAGATTTACAAAGAACAAAACAATAAAAAAACTAGAAATATGTTACATTAGATATATAGTCTAATATATATATCTGTTAAAGTAATGCTCAAAATTCTCCAAGCCAACCTTCAGCAATACGTGAATCGTGAACTTCCAGATGTTCAAGTTGGTTTTAGAAAAGGCAGAGGAACCAGAGATCAAATTGCCAACATCCACTGGATCATGGAAAAAGCAAGACAGTTCCAAAAAAACATCTACTTCTGCTTTATTGACTATGCCAAAGCCTTTGACTGTGTGGATAACAATAAACTGTGGACAATTCTGAAAGAGATGGGAATACCAGACCACCTGACCTGCCTCTTGAGAAACCTATATGCAGGTCAGGAAGCAACAGTTAGAACTGGACATGGAACAACAGACTGGTTCCAAATAGGAAAGGGAGTATGTCAAGGCTGTATATTGACACCCTGCTTATTTAAGTTATATGCAGAGTACATCATGAGAAACGCTGGGCTGGAGGAAGCACAAGCTGGAATCAAGATTGCCAGGAGAAATATCAGTAACCTCAGATATGCAGATAACACCACCCTTATGGCAGAAAGTGAAGAGGAACCAAAAAGCCTCTTGATGAAAGTGAAAGATGAGAGTGAAGAAGTTGGCTTGAAGCTCAACATTCAGAAAACTAAGATCATGTCATCTGGTCCCATCACTTCATGGGAAATAGATGGGGAAACAGTGGAAACAGTGGCATACTTTATTTTTTTGGACTCCCAAATCACTGCAGATGTTGATTGCAGCCATGAAATTAAGACACTTACTCCTTGGAAGTAAGAAGGGAATGACAACCCACTCCAGTATTCTTGCCTGGAAAATCCCATGGACAGAGGAGCCTGGTAGGCTACAGTCCATTTGGTCACAAAGAGTTGGACACAACTGAGCGACTTCCCTGGTGGCTCAGATGGTAAAGCATCTGCCTACAGTGAGGGAGACCTGGGTTCAATCCCTGGGTTGGGAAGATCTCCCAGAGAAGGGAATGGCAACCCACTCCAGTATTCTTGCCTGGAAAATCCCATGAACAGAGGAGCCTGGTAGGCTACAGTCATGTGGTCACAAAGAGTCAGACATGACTGAGCAACTTCACTTTCACTCCTTGGAAGGAAAGTTATGACCAACCTAGATAGCATATTAAAAAGCAGAGACATTACTTTGCCAACAAAGGTCCATCTAGTCAAAGCTAAGGTTTTTCCAGTGGTCATGTATGGATGTGAGAGTTGGACTGTGAAGAAAGCTGAGTGCCAGAGCATTGATACTTTTGATCTGTGGTGCTGGAGAGGACTTTTGAGAGCCTCTTGGACTGCAAGGAGATCCAACCAATCCATCCTAAAGTAGATCAGTCCTGGCATTCACTGGAAGGACTGATGCTGAGGCTGAAACTCCAAATCTTTGGCCACCTCATGAGAAGCATTGACTCAATGGAAAAGTCCGTGATGCTGAGAGGGATAGGGGGCAGGAGGAGAAGAGGACAACAGAGGATGAGATGGTTGGATGGCATCACCGACTCAATGGACATGAGTTTGAGTAAGCTCTGGGAGTTTGTGATGAACAGGGAGGCCTGGCGTGCTGCGATTCATGGGGTCGCACAGAGTCGGATATGACTGAATGACTGAACTGAACTGATATATATCTATATATTATATATATAGTCTAGATATATAGAAATATAATACATTAGAAAAATAACCTAGTTATAGGGAATTTATTCATACACCAGATACAAATGAAAAAGCTATGAAAGAGAAAGAAATACATTGATTAGATGAAATGGCAACCCACTACAATACTCTTGCCTGGTAATGCCCATGGACAGAGGATCCTGGTGGGCTACAGTCCATGGGGTTCCAAAGAGTTGAATACAACTTAGCAAGTGAGCACACAGAAAATGTCTAAAGATGTCATAAACAAAACTGTGTATTTCAAGTAAATAGTACTAAAAACTAGGTAGAAATTACTTATAATTCTCTCTAGCGAATAAGAAGACATGATTTTACAAAATAAGCTCAGAAACAGTTAGGAAGATCTATGGAGACTATAGGCCACACTATTTAAAAGATAATCCAGCAAATATACAAAATTCAAAGGAAATCAAACTGCACAATTAAAATGCAATGACAAAATTGAAACGCATAGGAAACAATAAAAATGTAAGTGATAAAGCATGAATTATATAATGATATGAAAAGTTCTCCTAGGATAAAAATGAAAAGGAATGAAAACTATAAGAGAAATAAATATGGAAAACAACTAAGCTGCCTAAAAATTATGTGTTCCAAATGATCTGAAAAGAAGCACGAGTCAGATAAACTGAAAACAGCATAACTAAAATAGGTGAAAGAAGTCAAAATAATCAGATAAAAGGCTTTCACAGTTTTAGCACAGGGATTCCAGGGAAAAGAGAATGATTGATGTCCACAGATTAGGTAATTTTGTCCCCCTAGTAATTAAGGTCCTCCTCTGGTGTGGTTGTTTCTTAATTAGCCTTCAGGTGAGAAACATGTATCTTCACAAATTCTGTCCATTCAGAGATGTCAATCCATATACCTCTTCCCCAGATCTCCTTGTCATCAATTTGTGAATTGTGAAAATAAAAATGACTAAGTGAGAGGAGCAAAGGCTCTTTTTTCCGAGCTTACTATAACAAGGGAATCAGCCATAATGACTCACATTTTGGCAGACACTAAAAAATAAGACAAAACAGTACAAGAGGTTGAAAGTTGGGGGAAAAAAGCTTTAGGCGTGCACTGACTGGGGCTTCCCTTGTGGCTCAGATGACAAAGAATCTGCCTGCAGTGCAGGAGACACAGGTTCAATCCCTGGGTTGGGAAGATCCCCTGAAGAAGGGAATGGCTACCCATTCTAGTATTCTTGCCTGGAGAATTCCATGCACAGAGGAGCCTGGTGGGCTACAGTCCATGGGGTTGCTAAGAGTTGGACAAGACTGTGCGACAAACTTATGCACTGATTGCAGGTGGTTGGTATAAGGAAGCTGTAGGTGGGCCAACTAGAAGTGGGTGTTCTCTGTGATTGGTTACGGGTCTGCATTTGGTTTTATCTAGTTGGTACTAAGCTTAAAACAGGGATAAAAAAATAGGGAAGCTATCAATCATTATCGACTCCTGGCCATGTTGGGTCAATTGCCATAAAAAAAATAATAACAACTTGCTGAGTTGTTACCAAGGATAGCAATCTTGCATCCTTTAAGTCTGAATTATAGCAGACTTATTTCCTGGGCTATCTGCATAGGTAATGAGGTTGGTTTCTTGGGCAGTTTACTTTAGATTGTGGATCTGAGTTCAAATGTTATATAAATACATACTCTGGCCATTGTCCATTGTATATTCAGTCTCTTGGTATGGCGTTTGTCCCAAGTACTGAATCATTATGCCAAGCTACTGACTTATGATGACTGAATCAGTGCAGTCATATCTCTGGCTACAACTACCCTCAAGCAAGATATATACCAGGTGCACTACTCAAAGTTCTCTTCCATGAGGAGATTCCCCATTTCCTTCTGTCCTTAAAAAGCACCCTGGAATACAACTATAGTACTATTGACTTCATCCAGTTGTGGGTTCAGTTCAATTCAATCACTCAGTCATGTTCAACTCTTTGAGATCCCAAGGACTGCAGCACCCGAGGCCTCCCTGTCCATCACCAATTCCCAGTGATGTTCAAACTCATGTCCATTGAGTCGGTGATGCCATCCGACCATCTCATCCTCTGTGATCCCCTTTTCCTTCTGCCTTCAATCTTGCCCAGCATCAGGGTCTTTTCCAATGAGTCAGTTCTTTGCATCAGGTGGCCAAAGTATTGGAACTTCAGCTTCAGCATCAGTCCTTTCAATGAATATTCAGGACTGATTTCCTTTAGGATTGACTGGTTTGATCTCTTTGCTGTTAAAGGGACTCTCAAGAGTCTTCTCCAACTCCACAGTTCAAAATCATCAATTCTTCAGCGCTCACCTTTCTTTATAGTTCAACTATCATATCCATATATGACTACTGGAAAAACCACAGCTTTGACTACACAGACCTTTGTTGGTAAAGTAATGTTTCTGCTTTTTAATATGCTGTTGAGGTAGGTCATAGCTTTTCTTGCAAGGAGCAATCATCTTTTAATTTCATGGCTGCAGCCAGCATCTATAGTGATTTTGGAGCCCAAGACAATAAATTCTGTCACTGTTTCTATTGTTTCCCCATCTATTTGCCATGAAGTGATGGGACCAATGCCATGATCTTCATTTTTTGAATGCTGAGTTTTAAGCCAGCTTTTTCACTCTCATCTTTCACTTTCATCAAGAGACTCTAATTCCTCTTCACTTACTGCCATAAGGCTGGTGTCATCCCCATATCTGAGGTTATTGATATTTCTCCTGGCAATCTTGATTCCAGCTTGTGCTTCATCCAGTCCAGCATTTCTCCTGATGTACTCTACATAAGTTAAATAAACAAGGTAACAATATACAGCCTTGAAATACTCCTTTCCCAATTTGGTAAAAGGCAAAAGATTTATACACTTTGAAGACCAGAATATATCCTTTCTCAATTTGGATCAGTCCATTGTTCCATGTCTGGTTCTAACTATTGATTCTTGAGCTGCATACAGATTTCTTAGGAGGTAGGTAAGATGGTGTGGTATTCTCATCTCTCTAAGAATTTTCCATAGTTTTTTGTGTTCCACACAGTCAAAGTTTAGTTTAGTCAGTGAAGCAGAAGTAGATGTTTACCTGGAACAGTCGTGCTTTTTGCATGATCCAACAGATTTTGGCAATTTTATCTCTGGTTCCTCTGCCTTTTCTAAATCCAGCTTGAACATCTGGAAGCTCTTGGTTCATGTACTGTTGAAGCTCACTTGGAGAATTTTGAGCATTTCTTTGCAAGCGTGTGAGCTGAATGCAATTGTGAGGTAGTGAACATTTTTTATAAAGAAAGAATTCTCTATAAAGAAAGCTGAGTGCCAAAGAATTAATGGTTTTGAACTGTGGTATTGCAGAGGACTCTTGAGAGTCCCTTGGACAGCAAGGACATTCACCTACCATCCTAAAGGAAATTAATTGAATATTCATTGGAAGGACTGATGCTGAAGCTGAAACTGCAATACTTTGCTCATCTAATGCAAAGAGCTGACTCATTGGTAAAGACCCTGATGCTGGGCAAGATTGAAAGCAGAAGGAAAAGAGGACGACAGAGGATGAGATGGTTGGATGGCATCAGAAACTCAATGGACATGAGTTTGAGCAAGCTCCGGGAGCTGGTGATGGACAGGAAGGCCTGGCATGCTGCAGTCCATGGGGTGTCAAAGAGTCAGACACAACTGAGTGACTGAACTTAATTGAACTTGAACATTGTTTGACATTGCCTTTCTTTGGGATTGGAATGAAAACTGACCTTTTCCAGTTCTGTCACCACTGCTGAGTTTGCCAAATTTGCTAGCATATTGAGTGCAGCAATTTCACAGCATCATCTTCCAGAATTTGAAATAGCTTAACTGGAATTCCATCACTTCCACTAGCTTTGTTTGTAATGATGCTTCCTGAGGCCGATTTGACTTCGCACTCCAGGATACCTGCCTCTAGCTGAGTAATCACACCATTGTAGTTATCTGGATCATTAAGATCTTTTTTGGATAGTTCTTTTGTGTATTCTTGCCACCTCTTCTTAATATCTTCTGCTTCTGTTTGGCCCATACCATTTCTGCCCTTTTTTGTGCTCATCTTTGCATGAAATGTTCCCTTGGTATCTCTAATTTTCTTGAAGAGATCTCTAGTCTTGTCCATTCTTTTGTTTTCCTCTGTTTCTTTGCATTAATTACTTAGGAAGGCTTTCTTCTCTTTCCTTGCTATTCTTTCAAATTTTGCATTCAGATGGATATAACTTTCCTTTTCTCCTTTGCCTTTCACTTCTCTTCTTTTCTCCACTATTTGTAAGGCCTCCTCAGACAACCATTTTGTCTTTTTCTATTTCTTCTTCTTGGGAATGGTTTTGATCACCACCTGGTACATAATGTTATGAACCTTTGTTCATAGTTCTTCAGGCATTCTATCTTTCAGATCTAATCCCTTGAATCTATTTTTCACTGCTACTGTAGAACTGTAAGGGTTTTGATTTAGTTTGTGGGTATTATCTCCATATTGTGCACAACTATCTGTAAAAACACACCTATTTTTTTCTTCCTCAGTCATGTGGTCAGTGGGAACTCACCATGAGGCACTAAATATGGTTATAAGAAAAGAAGCAATTTGTCAGGAATAGGCATTTAGGTCACTTACTTGTCCAACTTACCTGCTCTATCAAGACTTGTTCAAGCCCAACCTTGAATATACTCTCCCACTTGACACTGGACTGCTGCTCTGCACACTCAACTTTAAGGCTTGATATGTCAGAAAATACCCAGAGCATTACCATCAATTTTCTATCCCTATTAGCTCCAGTAGCAAGCTAGAAATGGTATCTCAAAAAAGAAAAAAAAGAGAGGGAGAATAGCTATCTGGCATATATATTATGGTCTGACCTCAAAATCTCAAAATCCTATGCTGTTATTCACCTCTGTGTGCTTTCCAAAAGTTCCATATAGCATTTCTAACCAAAGTGGCAGAAAAGCTTTTATAGGATCCTTTATCTGTTGCAGTTTTTTCTTACTCTGTATCTCACTTAAAACAGGTAGCCTCTTAAATTACTTGGTAAATGGTTTGAAGTAGCATACTCAAAGGAGGAAATATGTTGCTTCCAAAATTCAAAAAGATCCACTAAGCATTGTGACCTCTTTCTTAGTGGCAGGGAAGCAGATGCAACAAATTGTCTTTCTCCTGAAATGGATAGTTCAACCTTCCCAAGAGAGCTGGACACCTAGACATTTCACTGAAGTATCATACCTCTAGATATTTGTGGGATTTGTTTTCTACTTTCTGGCATGCTTGTTTTTTACCAATGTATCTGAATTAGTCCCAGCTTTCCACTCTCCGGATCCAATTATTCAGCTATCATTGATATGATGGACTAGTAGTATGTCCATGGAAAAGAGAGGTGATGAAGATCCATAAATAGTACATAATGACTTAGAGCTGGAGCATTGGTATAGTCCTAACATGATATAGTGAATGTGTGCGGCTGGCCCTGCTGAAAGAAAACTGCTCTTTACAATCTTCTTTTTTTAAAAGGTATAGATAAAAATGTTCATGAGTTGGATAACTGCATAACTGCATACCAGGTAGCAACAAAGCCACGTCTAGAATAGCAGCTGCAACTGGAGTCCACAGCGGGATAGACTTATGATAATCCCCTGTCATTCTCCAAGAACCACCTTTCTTCACCAAAGGGCAAACACTTGAGGTCAAGGGGAATATGGTGGGGGTCATCACTCTTTCATCATTTTTGTCCTTGATGGTAATATTTGTTTCTATAGTGCCTCTTGGAATTTAGTATTATTTCATTATTTTGATAGGGAGAAGCAGTGCTAGTAGCTTCCACTCAGTTTTTGTCATTATAACCCACACTTCATGGGGCAGGGAACAAATGTAGAGATCTTACAAGTTTTTGAATACATTTATTCAAACTATATATTCTGAAATTGAGGAAATAACCACAGGTTATACGAAATAGACCTGAGCCAAAGCACTATTCATTTCCTATGCTTCATATTTATTATGTGAAAAAAATGAGGTATGACAATAACATCTACTTTATACTCTGGTGAGATATAAATAGGATAACTCTAAATAACATACTTATAAAAGTTCTGGCATATAATAAGCCTCAAAAATATTAGATTTTTTTAAAATTTAAGGTTCATGAAAAAGATTTTTACTGTACTGACAATTCTATATCAGAGTACAAACTTGATTCATTAGAAAAAAATGAAATCAAACTAAAGCAACTAAAGATATTGCAGCTATCTTTCTATTATGAAATTTTAAAATTTAAAAAGAATACTCAGCATAATTTCTTACATAAAATTTAAGTAAGTTAAAATTTAAATAATTTATACCTTTTATAATAAATATTCAAAAATAACTTGAATATACTATATCATAACTATTGTAAAATTTGTAGAGCAAAATGTTGGGAGGAAACAATTTAATTTTTTTCATGGACTATAATTTTTCTACTTTTGTAAAATTTATCTATTTATATTTATAACATTATCTGTTAACAGCTGAAATCAAAGTTTAAATATTAAAAAATAAGAAGTCAGAAATTACTTATGAAATTCAGAACAGCCTCCTAGGCATTTTGTAATTTGTTACTTACTGTGAGGACAGCTGGGAAAAGACACTGGTGAAGTGCGGACATCCAAGAAAGACAGAGCTGAAACAAAACTAGTCTGAGGCTTGTCAATGAACAGGAAGGACAGAGAGATTGTCACAATAATAACACATGAAGAACTAGTATCATTATCAGGATGCATAGAAAGGGTTAAAACAAGGCAGAAAGAACCAAAAATCCAGCATAGAAATGAAAATGACTAGTAGAAAGGAGCATCAGGAACCTAAGGGTGAAAACAGTAGGGAACAGAGACGCTCTCTTCATACTTTATGTTCAGTTACTCAGCTTGTCCAGTATGCTCTTTGAATATGCTTTTTGGATTATGTTCTTTCCCATCCCCATTGTTAGAACCTGGAGATGCTCCTCTGTACTGCTGAGAATGGGGTAGGCTTTGCTGGAGCCACAAACTCTACAATTTAGCAGCCAAACACAACCAACATGGTTTCTCACTTATGCCACAGTATGCTGAGGGTTGAGCAGGTCCCTCCTAAGCAGAGGGTCAGGGACATAGGGCTGCAGATCACCGTGGCATCATCTAGCCAGGACACTTATGGTACCCCTCCCAAAGTGACACCCTTTCTGTCCACTCACTTGCTTTGACTTGAACTAATCATGTGACAGACCTCACTTCTCTGTAGGTGGGTAACTGTAGAGAGACACATAGGCATTGATTTTCCTAATAGTTTCTTCCTTTCACTCCACCCATTCCTACCTAAATATAGAATTGTTATTCATTTTCATGACAATTTTCTCCTCCAATTATGGTCCGTGTATTTTCTTTAAAATTCCCCTTTCTCAAAAGTATGTTTAATGATGACAATCTATCACTACTAACTAGGTTGAAACTAAATTCCACATCCTTATTTATAAAAATCTCCATATTCTGGTTCTACTTTGTATAACTTGAACAAAAGATAGCAAAAGGCATGTATTCTGTGACTTCTACACGAGCCATTCATTGTCTCATTCATGTCATTCTCTTCACTGTGACCATAGTCTTCCTTCTATCCACATAGACAACTATTGTTACGAACTCTATCTGAGTTCACGTCTAAGGAGATCCCTGCTGCCCATTACTCCCAACTTCAATCCAATCAGCAACTAGCTCCCCTGAGCATTGGAACTGTGACATTGGTAAGAATTTGGCACCTGGAAAGAACTTGGAGACAACAGGTTTTGTAAAATACTAGAAAAAGAGGAAAGCCAAAAGCATTTTCCCCTATGAGGTGAGGGCCAAGCAGAGTAAGATGAATTCTATAAATAAAATCAAATGTGGCCTACAAAAGGTCAATGCTGATCTCTAAGTGTGTCTGTTAAAGAATTTTTACTGGCTTCCTGGAACCCTAAATTGAGAAGAACTGGTAGTCTGAATTCTCTCTACCACTGAGGTGGAAATAGCACCATCCTTTGCAGATGAGAAGTCAGGAGAATAGACTGACTTCATTCCTGAGCATGTGAGAGATAAAATGAATTTCACAACTGACACTCCACCAACCCACAGGACAGACTTTTGGTTCCTCCCATGACTCATAAAACTGTCACCTATTAAGTATTTCTAGGACTGGACCTAAATTCCAAGAGTAGAATTTAAGTAGGGAGAGAAAAATAATCTAAGAAGGCTCAGAAATAAAGGAAGAAATGGAAAAAAAAAAAAGAGCACTCAGTATAGTGAGTTGAAACTGCTATAAGAGAGAATAATGTGAAGCAAAATAAATAAGAACACCTTAGTGTGATTCAATTATAGTACAAAATATTTTCTAGGCATATGTAGGTAAGTAGACAGTAAGATAGTTATTTAAGTATGTGTACAATACTTTATTTGAATTTAAAAAATATTTCAGAAATATGGTTACTGAAGTATGTTACTGAATAAGACCCAGATTAGGAATTCACTCAAACTGAAGAAAACTTTGAAAGCACACAGCAAATAGAATTACAGAATGAGCAAAAATCATCAGGGAGAAAAGGCAAGAATTTAAAAAAAAAATAGGAAAAAAAGATCCTTGAGCTGAAACAAACCAGATTCTGTAGATTAAAAGCTATCACTGAATTCCAAGAGAATCAATGAATAAAGAAAACCCTTAGGTATATTTTGATATAATTCTTTAACTCCAGGAGTAAATAAAAAATGTTATATGTTTCTATAACAGATAGTTACAAAGTGAAAAGAATCAGAGTTTAAAAAGGTCTATTAATGCTGATGCTGCTAGTTAGAAAATGACATAAATAGTCAATAAATCATATACATACAGTATTAAAAATATATTTGCTAATACAGGAGAATTTGAGAAACAGAGATCTCAGCATAAAATAACATGAAAAGAAAGAAAATCTCTTCAGCTTTTACTAAGAAGCAAACATTTCTTTCAATAAAATACCTAAAACTTTTTTTTTTTTTCCCATTTCTGTGGTTCTAATAGTATTGCTTACCCATGTCTGAATTCTATATGAAGTTATGGAATATTGTTAAGATTTGCTAACCTAATAATGATATGCATCCAAAAATGCATAGAGCAAATGGAGAGTGTACACTTCTTCAAAATCAATTTGTACTGTTAGAAAGGTGAAATAAAAATTAGGTCCATTTATGTTCATGGATAGGAAGACAATATTGTCAAGATGTCAGTTCATCCCTGCTTACTGGGTCTGTCACTGATTTCTTAGATAAAACATCAAAATCATAAAGCATGAAAGAAATAGTTAATAAACTCTACTTCATTAAAATAAAAAGTGCTCTGTGAAAAACAATGCCAAGAGAATAAGAAGTCAAGACAAAGATTTGGAGAAAATATTTGCAAAAGACATGACTGATAAAGGACTGTTATCCAAAATATACAAAGAACTCTTAAAACTCACCAACATGAAAATGAACAACTCAGTTAAAAGTGGGCCATAACCTTATCACACACCTAATCACAGATATTCAGATAACAAATACACATATAAAAAATATACCAGGGAAATACAAATTAAAAGAAGGAAAGGTTCTGGTTCAAGATGATAACAAAGGGACCTTCTGAACTCACCACTTCTCACAGATACATCAAATTTACAGCTGCATTTTGAACAATTTCGTTTTAAAGAAATCCAGAAACAAGCTAAACAATTCTTACATATTAGGCAAAAAAAGACCCACTCCAGTGTTCTTGCCTGGAGAATCCCAGGGATGGGGAATCCTGGTGGGCTGCCATCTATGGGGTCTCACAGAGTCGGACACGACTGAAGTGACTTAGCAGTAGCAGGCAAAAAAGAAAAATGCACTGAAAAGGATAGGAGCGGTAGAGACACAAATTCACCACAAACCCTACCCCAGAACAGTAATACACAACCAGAAGGGAACTCCCAACCCTCAGCTTCTTCTGAGGATTCAAAGTGTTTGGACCCTTCCTCTTATATCCACCTTTTAAGACTTCTGCCTAAATGTTTGGGACCCAAAACATTTAGCTTTGAAAGCCAACTGGGGTTGCATCCATGAGACCCACAAGGCTTTAGGGAACTTGGAGACAGTTCTTAGGGACTTATTGTGTCTATCCTTGTAAGGCCCAGCACAGAGGCAATAGACTGAAACATGTACATTCTTTTCATGAAAGAAAACTATTTGATCATCTTAAAGGGTTTGACCTGAGGGTAAGTGTTCTAATCTAGCACACATCTAGGAGCAAAATGCTCTAATCTCCAGAGACTAGGGAGGCTGACAGGCACAATCTTTTTGCCACTCTCTCTGCCTTACTCCAGATCACTGGTGTCCTAGAAAGGAAACTGTGCACACGTCTAGTGACCCAGTTTTTGCAAGTGCCACCCAGAGGACACCTCTAATCATCAAGCTCTGGTGACCAGTGGCACAGACATTCATACATACAGGACTGTAATAAAAAGAAACAGTTCTTAGCCAACTGTTCCCCCAGAGCACAATGCAAATGCAGAGGCATCAGACAGATGCCAGCTTTTTTTTTTTTTTTTCAGAAAACAAAATTAATAAAGCAATTAATAAAATGGCAGTAAGTTCATATCTATCAATAATTACTTTAAATAGACTAAATTGTCCAACCAAAAGACATAGAAAAACTGAATGGATCAAAAAAATATCTAATATTATTCTGCTTTAAGAGATTCACTTCAGCTTTAAAGAAAGGGAAGGAATTGAAAAAGCGGTTCCATGCAAATGGAAATCAAAGAAAGCTGGAGTAGCTATCCTCAGATAAAATAGACTTTAAGATAAAGAATAAACTGAGACAGAGAAGATCATTATATAATAATAAAGTTACAAATATATTAAAAAAGTTTATTTATGCACCCAACATGTGAGTACCTAAATAAATAAAGTGAACATTAATAGAACTTAAAGGGAGAAATAAACAGGAATATTAAAGTTCCCTACAATTATTGTATATCCATACAATATATATCCATACAATATATCCATACAATAATTGTAGGGAACTTTAATATTCCACTTCATCAATGCAGAGTTTATCCAGAAAGAAAATCAGTAAGGAAATGTTGGACTTAACACATTAGATCAAGTGAAGTTAATATTTATAGAACACTGTATCTAAAAGCAGAAGAATACACAGTCTTCTCAAGCACACAGAGAACATTCTCTGGCATGGATTATGGTAGGCCATACAAAAGGTCAATAAATTTAAGACTGACATCATATCAAGCATCTTTTCTGACCATCATGGTATAAAACAATCAATTATAAGAAGAACACAGGAAAACCAACAAATTGAAAAGATTAAACAAATTGCAATGGAACAACAAATGGATCAAAGAAGAAACCAAGAGAAATTTAAAAAAAATCCCTGAGACAAATGACAATGGAAATACAACATACTAAAATTTAGGGACTAAAACAAAAGCAGTTCTAAGAAGGATGTTTATAGTGATAAATGCCTACATTAAGAAATAAGAAAGATCTCAACCTAACTTTACACTGTAAGGAACTTAAAAAAAAAAAAAAAAAGATTAAATGAAGCCAAATGAAGACATGAAGACAAAACTTAATAAAATAAAGAAATACAGAAGATCAGAGTGGAAATAGACTAAAAAGTCAATAAAAGCTCAATAAAACTAAGAACTGACTTTTTGAAAACATAAAACAGACATATTTGAGAATCACAAAGAAAAAAAAAAGAAGATTCAATTAAATAAAAATAGAAATGAAAGTGGAGACATTACTTTGACCTCACAAAAATGCAAAGTATCATAGAGACTACTATTAACAATTATACAACAAAAAATTGGACCACTCAGAAGAAATGGAGAAATTACTAGAAACATATCAAGACTGAGTTATTCAGAAATGGAAAATCTGAGCAGACTGGTTACTAATAAGGAGATTGAATCAATAATAAAAAACCTCCCAACAAACAAAATTTCAGGACCAGATGGCTTCACTGGTGAATGATACCATTTGAAGAATTAATACTGACTCTTTTCAGACTCTCAAATTAGAAGAGTAGGATATACATCCAAAATCATTTTATAATACCAACATTACCCTGATAACAAAATCGAGTACATTAAAGGAAAATCACAGGTCAGTATCCCTGATGAACACAGATACAAAAATTCTCAACAAAACATTAGCAAACAAAATTTAATAATATGTTAAAAGGATCACCACCATGACCAGGTGGGATTTTATACAGGTATTCAAGAATAGCTCTACATCCAAAAAATCAACGAGATACACCACATTAACAAAATGCAGAATCAGAATCATATGACCATCTCAAGAAAAGTAGAAAAAGCAATTTGACAAAATTCAACATCCATTTTTAATATAAGCATTCAACAAAGTGGGTATAGAAGGAATGTATGCCAACAAAATAAAGGGCCATATATGACAAGTCTACAAACTAACATCACACTGAATGATGAAAAGCTAAAAACTTTTGCTGTAAGATTTAGAACAAGACAAAATCTCAGGATTTACTCAACACTATAGTAGAAGTTCTAGCTAGAGTAATTATAAAACAAAAATAAATAAAAGATACCAAAATTGGAAAGGAAGTAAAACTATCTTCATTTGCAGATGCCATACCATTATACAAAGAAAATCCTAAAGATTCCACCAAAAGAAAACTGTTAGAATAAATTCAGTAAAAAAGTTCAAGATACAAATAAATGTATCAAAACTATCCATGTTCCTATATACTAACAAAAAATCAGAAAGCAAAATTGAGAATATAATCTTACTTAAAATTGCATCATAAAGAATGAAATATCTAGTCATTAATAATAACCAAGTAAGTTACCCAAGGAGATGAAAGACTTATCCACTTGAAAACTATTGTATATTAATGCATATATATGGAATCTAGAAAAATGATACTGATGAACCTATTTCAGGGCAATAATAGTGGCACAGACATAGAGAATGGACTCATGGCCACGGAGGGAAAGGAGATGGGGTGCAGACCAAGAGTAGCATTGACATATATATAATACCATGTATAAAACTGATAGCTAGTGGGAAGGTGCTGTACAGTACAGGGAGTTCAGCTGAGTGCTCTGTGATGACCTAGAAGGGTGAAGTGGGAGGTTGGGAGGGAGGCCCCAAAGGGAGGGGGTATATGTATACATAGGGCTTCCCAGGTGGCACTAGTAGTAAAGAACCCACCTGCCAATGCAGGAGACATAAGAGACATGGGCTTGATTCCTGGGTCAAGAAGATCCTTTGGAGGAGGGCATGGCAACCACTCCAGTATTCTTGCCTAAAGAATCCCTTGGACAGAGGAACCTGGTGGGTTATCGCCTATGGTGTTTCAAAGAATCAGACTCGACTGAAGCGACTTATCATGCACACATAAACATACGTATACATATGGCTGACTCATGACATTGTACAGCAGAAACTAACACAACGTTGTAAAGCAATTATATTCCAATTAAAAAAAAGGGATGTTGGTGAAAGAAACTTAAAAAAACAAAGGGCTCAAATAAATGGAAAGATACTCCATGCTCATGGATTAAATTAATATTGTTAAAATATCCATAGTACCCAAAGCAATCTACAGATTTAATGCAATCCCTATCAAATTCCAATGGCATTTTTCACAGAAATAAAAAAAAAAAGTCCTAAAATTTATACGGAAGCACAAAAAAACCTCTGAATAACCAAAGCAATTTTGAGAAAGAATACCAAGCTAGAGGCATCATGTTTCCTCATTTCTAAATTTATTGAAAAGCTAGAGGCAATCACAGCATTATGGTATTAGCATGAAAAATCACAAATAAATCAGTGAAACAGGATAGAGAGGCTATACCTATATAGTCAATTAATTTACAACAAAGAAGCCAAGAACATACAATGGGGACAGGATGATCATTTCATCCTTTGGTGTTGGAAATGGTGTTGGAAAAACGGGACAGCCACAAGCAAAAGAATGAAACAGGACCACTATATTACAACTTATTTACAAATCAACTCAAAGTGAAAGTCTTGAAAGTTTTCATAAGAATTCATAAAATTCCTAGAAGCAAATATAGTGGATAAGCTTCTGCTCTTGGCAATTTTTTTTTTCCAATTTGACCCCAAAATCAAAGGCAACAAAAACAAATATAAACAAGTGGAACTATGTCAAACTACAACATTCTACAAAGGATTCTATCAATAAAACGAAAAGGCAATCAACAGAATGGAGAAAAGATTTGCAAATCATTTATCGATAAGGGGCTTGTATCCAGAATATGTAATAAACTTATATAACTGAACAGAGAAAATAAACAATTCAGTTTTAAAATGAGCAGAAAAACTGAATAAATATCCCCCCCACCCCCAAGGAGATACACAAATGACCAACAAGGACTTGAAAAGGTACTTAACATCAAAAATTATCAGGGAAATGCAAAGCAAAACCGCAATGAGATATCAACTTACACCTGTTAGAATGGCTGTCATCAAAAAGGCAAGAGATCAAAAGTGTTGGTGAGGACGTGGAGAAAAAGAGAAAGCTCCTGCACTGTCAGTAGTAATGTAAATTGGTGCTGTTACTATGGAAAACAGTATGTATATTTCTAAAAAAATTGAAATAGAACTATGATTCCGCATGTTCATTTCTGGGTATTTATTAGAAGGAAATGAGATCAGTACCTTAAAAGGTATTTACACATCCCTGTATTCTTTGCAATATCATGTATACCAACCAAGCTATGGAACAACTTAAGTGTCCATCAAGAGATGACTGGATAAACAAAATGTCACACACACAACGGAATCCTGTTCTGTCATAAAAAGACAGAAATCATGTCATTAGTCACAACATGGAAGCATCTTGAGGGCATATGTCAAGTGAAATAAATCATATAGAGAAAAAGAAATACCGTATGATTTTACTCATGTGTGAAAAAAAAATTTTTTAATCTAAAAAAATAAACTCCTAAGTGCAGAGAACAGATTGGTGATTTCCAGAGGGGGGGACATAGGTATTGGACAAAATAGATAAAGGTAGTCAGGAGGTACAAATTCCAGGTACAAGATAAATAGTTCCTGAAGATGTAATTTACAGTATGGTGAGTACTTTTAACAATAATGAATTGTATATTTTTCATGGTAATCATTTTGTAATATATACAAATCTGATAAGTATGTTGGATACCTCAAATTCACACAAATTTACATGCCAATTATGCCTTAAATATTTTATATATACACACATACATATATGTGTCTCATACAAATATTTTGTCATATATGAGTTTATATATATGATGCACACACATATACATCACCAACAACGAGATTCCACAATGCACCTTTTGAAATGGCCAGAACCAGAAGGCTGACACCAAATGTTGGCAAGAATGGAACAACAGGCTAGGGGCATGCTAGTCTCATTCATTGCTAGTGGAGTGCAAAGAGGTTTATAGCCATTTTGCAAGACAGTTTAGCAGCTTCTCACAAACCTACATGCACTCTTATCATGCAATCAAACAGTTATGCTCTTTGGTATTAATATTTACCCAAAGGCATTTAAAGCATGCCCACAACTAAACTTTCACAAGAATGTGTGCAGCAGTTTTATTTATGATTGCCAAAACTGAGAATCAACCAATACGTTCTTTGTAAGTACTAAACAACCTGACACATCCAGACTATGGAATATTATTCAGAACTAAAAAGAAATGAGGTATCAAGCAATGGGAAAACATAAAGCAAACCTGAATGAATGTTATTAAGTGAAAGAAGCCAATCTGAAAAGGCTATATACCGTTCGATCATTCCAACTTTAAGACACTCTCAAAACGGCAAAACAATGGAGACAGAAAGGTCAGTTGTTGGGTGGGCAGAAATGGGGAGATATATAGATCACAGAAGATTTTTAGTGTGGTAAAAATATTCTGTATGATACCATAATAATGGATACACATCATTACATATTTGTCCAAACTCAAAGAATGTGCAAACCAAGAGTGAATTGTGATTTGTCAGTGCAGTTTCATTAATTTTAACAAATGTACCACTCTGGTGGAGGATGTTGACAATGGGAAAGACTATGCATGTGTGGGTAGCAGCAAATATGAGAAATTTGTTCCTTTGTCTCAACATTTGTTTGAACCAAAACTTCTCAAAAAAATCTTAAATACAATTTTAAAAAGTCTATTGCTTGTCAAGGAACTGTTCACAGAATAAAAGATGATTTCTAAAATTTAAAGATTCTTTTGATGGTGGGACAGGACACAATAACAATTGGATATCTGGAAAGCAGAACTCCTTTTCACTGGACCATCAGGAAGTATCTTACAACTTCAAAGGTGATTATTCTGCAGGGCTACACAGAGGTATGCACCCTAGGATAGGTAGGGTAATAGCAATACCCCTGGAGCCGAAGAAGGCAACTTATGTATGCCAAGCAGGGTGAGATTAGCTGGGTCTTGCAGAGTGCCAGTGGATTGTTAAATCTGAATAATTTCATAGACTCGGGGCTTAGGGGCTGTCTCTAGTTGTCTGGTTCTGGTAATGGAGTGATTAGAGCAGGTTCATAGCATGTCTCACAATAGATTGTGAAAGCCCCAGAAGGAAAGTGTACCTACTTAACTGTTCAAATAGGGGAACTGACCTGCCTCTAGCAAGGGCCTCAAAACTAAACCACCAAGCATCCTGAAATAAATAATGTTCAATTCCATCCTCATTAGAAAGAGAAAATAAACTACTTTTAAAAATGTAAACCAGACTTGCAGAACAAGTTCACAAACATATCTAATACAGGACTTCCATTAAAAATATAAAATGTTTCTCAATTCAAAAAGAAGACCAAAACATCAATTAAAAAGGACAATTTGGAAAAAATTTGAACAGACACTTCCACAGAGAAGATCTAAGATTGAGAAATAAGCATATTAAAGAGTGATCATTAGTCATTAGGGAAATAATGCAAAGTAAAACCACAATGAAATACCACTAAATATTCAGAGACTGGAAAACACAACTTTATCAATTGATGAAGAAAATATGCTATAACCTTACAAAGGAAATCTACACAGCAATAAAAGCAATAAATGACTGATAAAACCAACATGAATGAAACTCAAAAGGAACATGCAAAGTGAAAGCAGCCAAACACAAGACTCTATGATTAATTTATGTGACATTCTGCAAAAGGGAAACGTACAATGGGCATGAGAGAACACTGTACAATGGTGAAAACATTTTATATCATGCTTTGCAAACTCATAGAATGGTATACTTCAAAACAGAATTTTTCATGTGCAAGCTATACACTGAGAAATGCTGATTAAAAAATAAGCCTACTATGGCTTGGTTGTTTGAAATGACACCACCCAATTCCTTTACAGAAGAACAGAACTTACTATTTAATTTCTAGTCATAATCCATAGCTTAATTCAGATTTTCATCTTAAACCATTTAATAACAAAAATTATTAAGTCCAGCCAAAATCATTGATCCTTCTCATGTAAATCTTACAGTTGCCTTACACTTTTAAGAAAGTGAGTTTTACACATATATTCCTATACCTCTCCCTGGATTTTAGTTTTTGTTTTTAAGTAAAATACTAAATGTTTTGTAGTTTATAAGACATTATAGAAATGATGTTTTGTCAACAATTACTATTATTTATTATTCTTCATATAGGGATTGTTCCTAACTCATTTCTGAAGGGAAGTTAGCAGTGCACATCATATGATTTTTGCTCAATAAATATGTGTTGAGTGTGGTTGAATGGATGATTAAGATCCTTATTTTTATATTTGGGCACTTCCAAGCGGCAATATTTAATTTAGATGCAACAGATCGCATTATCTTTGCTTATCAAAGCTGAATAGTGACTAACAGTGACTATCTTGTTTTCTATCAGTTTTACTCATCATCACATTTCCTGTAAGTGAACTATTTATTGAGTTTCAGTAGCACCAGGTGCCAAAGGACAATTAAATTGATCCTCAACAAATTACTAAGGAACACTTCCTTAATTTCAGTGTTTCCCCTTAATTGTGAAGCCATGGCAGCTCCACACACACACAAAAAAAGAGTTATTTAACAGACTTTACTGATAATGTGAAAAGCTCACATTACCCAGTGCTGCTTACATCTTGATAACCACTCTGGATGTAACCAAAAATAGACTGATAAAGACACACATAGTTGCTATATTTTCACCACAAACTACACTCAATCCTTTACAAACACACACACTGAAATTAGATTGTACCAGCCTGGATGATCCAAGCTACTCTCCCCCTCTCCAGGTCTTTAATCTTAATCATGTCTTCAAATTCCCTTTTGCTCTATAAGGAAACATATTTACAGGTTCCAAGGATTAATTCCACTAAGTTGTGGACATCTTTCCATGGTCATTATTCTGTTTGCCACACCTACATCAGCAGTTTTTCAGTTACCATTCCCTTATGCTTCTGGCTAAATTGAAACCTAGCCTTTTTTCTTCCTACCTTCACAAATAAAGTTGCCCTTCTATTTCCCATGCTCCAAAAGGACCAGAAACGGGACCCATGTTATCTTAGTTATGCTAAGTCACTTCAGTCGTGTCCGACTCTGTGCGACCCCATAGACGGCAGCCCACCAGGCTCCCCCGTCCCTGGGATTCTCCAGGCAAGAACACTGGAGTGGGTTGCCATTTCCTTCTCCAATGCATGAAAGTGAAAAGTGAAAGTGAAATCGCTCAGTCGTATCCGACTCTTAGCGACCCCATGGACTGCAGCCTATCAGGCTCCTCCATCCATGGAATTTTCCAGGCAAGAGTACTGGAAACTGCTAATTCTCAACCATTACTTCAAAGTAACTATTCTTATGTTTCTTATCATCCAGATATAAAATTTCCACCACAATTTGAAACTTTATGTCTCAGTTATTAGGCTTTTTCTTTCACAATAAACTTTCTTGCCACTTATTCCTATGACCTCATTCAATGTTGCATGTCAACCTCAGCTGGGCTACCAACATACTGACCTCTTTTTTTTTTTTTTTAACCTCTTTCCTGTTTGCCTTTTTACTTGAATTAAAGAGAGAGGAGTGTTTCATCTTTGTGAGCACCAGAGAGCAGAAAGAATTAGAATATTTTCCCCAGGTATTATTCTGCCTCTTCAGATTTCTTAAGACTACAGCCAGGAAAGAATTTATTCAACTACCAGTTGGCACATTTTAAAAGGCAAGTGCAACAAAAGAGAAGAAAAAAAAAAGGGGGGGGGATAAACTTCAACAAAAATTTCTGCCAGAGATTAAGGAAAATACCTGGTTAATCTCCTCTAGGTGTTCCCATGGTCAGTGCCACCACTACCCCACTCAGGACCTAACAGTTCTTTGCCTTTAGTCTGTGTTCCTATTTCCCGAATGAAATGTTTATGAAGTCTTGCCATAGAGATCTCCAGCCACTTATATGTGAAGGAAAACCTACTCACTTATGTAGGAGTAGATCTTGTTTCCCAAATCCATTTCTTCCTCTCTCATTAATTTAGCACATTTTGAGTTTGAGTATCTTTGCCTTAGCTTCCCAAATAGTTAACTTGTTACTAAGGCCATGTCAATCAGTGTCAAGTCAAGTGAGGAGCTGAAGAAGATGGAGAATGATGGAGAAGAAGATTTTGATAATACTGAAATGAATTCTAGGAATTTACCATGAAAATGGCCAATAATCCATCTGTATTGTTATCGTCATCTGTTAAGAATTTACCAGATGATAATTTCTCTAAATATTCTATTACCATCTCTATGTAACCTATTATATCTAAGTAACCTATTAATTATTTATAATTAAACTATTAATCACATATATACTTTAAGGACAGAAATGCAGGTGGAGATTTGGTCTAATCAAAATCCATGTGGAGAAAGGAAACATTTCTTAGTTTAGCAAGTTGTCTGCCACTTCCCACAGAAAGTAATTCTTGTTTCTATGCACTATACTGTTTCATTTTCATGCTTTATCAGAATACAAAAGTAATAACTTACCTTTAATTAGATTCCTTCTTGGTTATCACAGAGAAGGATTTTTGTTTGTTCACTCTATAATGAAAATAAGAAATTATGTTATTATACTCAGTTTTCTTTTAGAGGTGGAGGAAAGGAAGAAGAAAAGTTAGTCACATTTCCAAGCATATTTTAGAATCTAATTTTTCTACCTAATATTTTCATCCATAACATTGTAAATTCTTAGGGATCTTCAATTGTTTAGTGCTTCTTTCATCTGTAACTTTAATATCTTCCTTAATGTTTTCTACTGGCACGAAATTTTGTTCAGTATTTTTATACAAAATCATTAAAAGAAAATGAATAAGAATCATGGACAACCTTCCCTTCCTTCACTTTCCATATTAGGAATTTTTTTCTGCTTCTTACATAAACCAATTCCAAAAATCATTGACAAATTTGCTTAATCTTTCAACTCTGATTTACTCATTGATCATTTACTTATCACATTGAAGTTGGGCTTCTGTCCCCATTATGCACCAAAATATTCTTCGCCAGGTCACAATTGGTTTCCATGTTATAAAACCAGTAAACATTTCAGCAGTTTTTAATCTCCTTTAAAAACTCCTTTCTTAGCATCTCTCATCCTTTTCCTTATTGTCTTTTACCCTAGTGATTCCTTCTTAGTATATTTTTAAGATTTACTTTAAATAAAACTTAAGATTTTATCTTTCTCCATCAGTTCTTTAAATGTTAGTGCATCTCATCCTCTGTTGTCCCCTTCTCTTCCCACTTTCAATCTTTCCCAGTAGCAGGGTCTTTTCCAATGAGTAAGTTCTTCATATTAGGTGGTCAAGTATTAGAGTTTCAGCTTTGACATCAGTCTTTCCAATGAACATTCAAGACTGATTTCCTTTAGGATGGACTGGTTGGATCTCCTTGCATTTCAAGGGACTCTCAAGAGTCTTCTCCAACACCACAGTTCAAAAGCATCAATGCTTCAGTGTTCAGCTTTCTATATAGTCCAGCTCTCACATCCATGCATGTCTATTAGAAAAACCATAGCTTTGACTAGACGGACATTTGCTGGCAAAGTAATGTCTCTGCTTTTGAATATGCTGTCTAGTTTGGACATAGGTTTTCTTCCAAGGAGCAAGCGTCTTTTCATTTCATGGCTACATTCACCATCTGCCGTGATTTTGGAGCCCCCCAAAATAAAGTCTCTCACTGTTTCCATTTTTTCCCCATCTGTTTGCCATGAAGTGATGGGACCAGATGCCATGATCTTAGGTTTTTGAATGTTGAGCTTTAAGCCAACTTTTTCACTCTCCTCTTTCACTTTCATCAAGAGGCTCTTTAGTTGTTTTTTTTTTTTTTTTTTTCACTTTGTGCCATAAAGGTGGTGTCGTCTGTGTATCTGAGGTCATTGATATTTCTCCTGGCAATCTTGATTCCACCTTGTGCTTCATCCAACCTGGCATTTTACATAATGTACTCTGAATATAAGTTAAATAAGCAGGGTGACAATATACAGCCTTGACGTACTCCTTTTCCAATTTGAAATCAGTCTGTTGTTCCATGTCTAGTTCTAACTGTTGCTTCTTGACCTGCATACAGATTTCTCAGGAGGCAGGTCAGGTGGTCTGGTATTCCCATCTCTTTAACAATTTTCCACAGTTTGTTGTGATCCACACAAAGGCTTTGGTGTAGTCAATGAAGGAAAAGTAGATGTTTTTCTAATTCAGTGTCTTCTATTCTGTCTTTTCTGAGCTTCAGATTCATATATCTAACTCCCTCTGGCTAACATTTACATTGAACCCTCTTAAGAATCCTGGTGAAGGAAATGGCAGCCCATTCCCGTATTCTTCCTTGGAAAATTCCATGGACAGAGGAACCTTGTGGACTACAGTCCATGGGGTCGCAAATTGTCGGCTACAACTGAGCACATCAGCACTCTTAAAAATCTCATCCATAGTGAGTCCAACACAGAAATTTTTATTCCTGCTTCACATCTAAAGCCTACTTAAAAAAAAAAAAACAAGCAAGCAAAAAAACTGTATCCTAGGTAAATGGTGACCCACGTAACAGAAGACTAAGATATTTTTGGACATACTTAAAATTTTTAAAGTTGCTGACTGTTTAGTTTTTCATACATACATATCCTTGAAATTAATGTGTTTTTGGGGGACAATTACAACAATATATATTTTTAATGTGAATATAATTCAACAAAGAAATTTCTGGGGGAAAACTGGGCAAAATGAAAAATTCTGAATGCAAATATTTCCATGAAGACACTGAATGATTATATAAATTAGTTATGTAAATTAGGTGTATGCATTACCAAACTCTCGCTCTATATGGTTTGTGGCTTCTTTGGGGAAATGTTAATTTTCTGTATATGAATTTATTCCACAATATGCATTTTATTTTATTCCATCTAAAATTGCAGAGGAGTCTGGTGAAAATGTCCTGACTTTGGGAATTACAGTGCCCTAATTTCAGATGTTATCTCTATTACTTGCTAGACTATAATAATCATTTACTTAATCCCTTTTATCCAGTTTCCTCATCCATAAAGTGAGGGCACCTATATTTAACCTACAGCCTTAATGTAAAGATCATGTCACCTTATGAATCCTTCATGTATACATGTAAATGCATGTATCTGGATCTCAAAATAAGGGAAATATATTACTATTAACAATTTTGCTTTTGTTGGTTTCTCATATGCATATTGATATAAGAGTGAATGAATAGCAAATATAAATACCTGATCCTAAGCTTTTTTATAATTTTAATTATAGCAAATTACTTGCAATTATTTGTTCTTTTTACTTAGTAACCTTTGAGTTTCCATAGTGTCTCTAAATGCTTTTAGGCTCTAAAAACTCAACACTAGGTATACTCAAGAAACCAAGGACATATAGGAACTTATAGAAATGAACCTCAGACCAAAGCAGTCTGTTATCCTTGAGAAAATTAGAGTTATCATATCAAATTATTACTACTAAGTACCACAGACTTTTCCTATGATGGCACTGTCTCCTCTCCCTTAAGTTGTAACTCCCTTTGTTAGATTTATATGGAACATGATATCACCTTCACACAATGATTTCCTAGAACAAATTGTCACAAATATTTTAAGTCAATTTTATCCTTTTATTCTTTTTGTTTTGGTTTTACTTTATCCTAATTAAGAAATCTGATTTTATCTAAAATTGGAATGAAACAAGCTGTATAAATAATAAGAAAATGTTTTAAGATAGCATTTTAAGGTTTTTTATAATTATGATAGTTAATGTTTAATTTGTTTTAATTACTATATAAATATTATTTTGAAGATGTATCTTTGAATATATTTTTAATGTAAAACTATGCTGTAGAGGTGATTGCTCAGAGAGATTTTTTATATAAATAACTTATACCAAATAGAATATGTATTGAACATTTGGAATAATCTAAAACATAATTCTTAATGATTACTGATTTCATGACCCTTACAAGATAAATCATTTAGAGTCTTTCAACCTTATAAAATACAATTTCAGGCATCAATTCACTTTAGGAAATAACTAAGCTAATTATTTTAATTAACAGGATATGTGGACCATCTTTTCAGTTTTATTGAAATTCAATCATATATTATTCTATCTTCATATTATTCTGCCTGGTGATAAATTTCTCTAATTGTTATTAATAAAATATTTTAAAATAGTATATGCCTTTTATTTTGTGCAACTTAAAAATTGTGAAAACATATCCGGTTCTCAGGATAGTATCATCATAACACTTACATTAGTTAGAATTCTTTATTCAGCTTTTCTTTTTTTTTTTATATTCTTTTTTTTTTTTTTTATTCAGCTTTTCTATACTGAAAGTTAGGTTGAATCATTCTCATTTTTTCTGTTTCTTTGCTTATCTGAAAGAAAGCTGATTAAGTCATGTTAGCATTTATAGCATTAGAAATTGTTTAACTGAGTAATTTATCACTTCACTCTCCTCTATTTTTTAAAACTGGTTGTCAGGATAATTTTATTACTACTAAAAACTGTAATGTAACAGCATTTGCCCATAGAAATTGAGAAGTTACACTAAAAGAATAATTTTTATTTATTGCAGTGGTTTAAAAATTGTAATCAAAGCATTTTCAATAATAAAAATAATCTAGCTAAATGTTTTAAAATATAAAATTCTAATGAAAGGTGAATACTTTTAATAGCATTGAAACATTTATATTAATTACAATATGTGAAATAGATCACCAGTCCAAGTTCAATGTATATAAAAGGCCCCTCTAAGTCAGTGCACTGGTACAACCCAGAGGGATGGGATGGGGAGGGAAGTGAGAGGGGGTTTGGGATGGGGGACATATGTACGCACATGGATGATTCATGTCAATATATGGTAAAAACCACCACAATATTGTAATGTAATTAGCCTCCAGTTAAAATAAATAAATTAATTAAAAATAATTTAGTTACAAAACATCCTTATTTGCTTCCATCAATGTATTCAACAAATGTTTTAAATTCTACTTGTTGGGCATTTGGCTAGAATCTGAAATCCTGAGTAACTATGAACAAACATTCCAGTGCCCTCCATCAAAGACCTAAACAACTGTTTTTGTTTAAACCAGATAGATTTTAATCAGAGAGATTATTAGTTAAATTGTATGTATGTTGATTTTTTCTAATCTGATATTCACAGTATCTTTTATAAATATTCATATAATTATTATCCCACATTTTAATGTGAACTATCCATAATAAAACATAAATAATAAAACACATCTTCAGTCTCTTGATATTGTCTACTAGTTCAACCAAACATTCAGAACAAATCCAAAAAAATATTCTTAAATAATAAGTGAGAGTTGATTTTGATTGTACACTGTAGTCAAACAAATCATCTTGGCCTAGCTGAATTTTTTAATACATAGATATAGGAAAATGCACTAGAGGTTAAGCCAAAGAAAATCTCCCAGTTTCAGCCTCAAAGACTGACCTTCCACTGCGTATGCTTGCAGGACTCTAAACTCTCCACTTCCAGTTTGAAATTCAAGTCTGTATAGAGAGAAGGGCACATCTTCAAACCGAGTCACTGAAGATTCTTTGAATTCTAAAGACTATTTTCTCACCTCAAATGGCTCTGCAGATATCCACTTGTTTACAAATCTTGAATGTCCCTTTTGTTACATATTTCCCAGTTAAGAAAGAAGCTAATAGCATTTCCTATATGATTCCTCATTTATTAATATGTGCTGTGTTAAATCACTTCAGTTGTGTCCAACTCTTTGAGACCCTATGGACTGTAGCCTGCCAAGCTCCTCTATCCATGGGATTCTCCAGGCAAGAATACTACAGTGGGTTGCCATTTCTTCCTAAAGGAGATCTTCTCAACTCAGCAATTGAACCCAAGTCTCTTATGTCTCCTTCATTGGCAGGCAAAGTCTTTACCCCTAGCACCACCTGGAAAGCCCACTTATTAAATGCATTGTTTTATTTGAGCTTGAGGTCAAATATCCAGATTATATATAATTTTTCTATGTCAAATATGCTCTTTTATCATTCTATACTATCCCTACTTGATAATACATCTTATTCAGGGACACATGTCTAATCTTCTGACTGTTTATTTCTTCAGTTGCTTTTCTGACTGCATAAAATACTCGACCCCATCTATCACAATCTCACCTTACCACACTGAGGACTGAGCAGAAGCTGCAAACCAGAATTGCTTCAACAGACTTCTCATCGCATTTGCAATGCTCTTGAGTGATAATCATGCTGTGTCTGCTTAGATGTCAACTAATGGGGATCCAGCTACTCTATGAGGAGCAGTTTTAAATGAGGACCATCTTTCTTATGCACAGACAAAGCCTGTTTCCTTATGATACCAATGATTTATTCATTTATTCATCCAGTGCATAGTAAGTACCTTGTTACATACTAGTCTCTGAATAAAACAAAACAAGATACAGTATCTGGCTTGAAGGCATTTTATAGTCTAATGAGAAAATACTATGTAAAATAAAGATCTCATTCTAATGAGATCATGTGTAACCACACCTTCCTCTCTTTGTGGGAAGTTCTTTGTAACTAATTCTTTCAATCTCTCATTAAACACCACTACAGGACATTTGAACCTAGGAAGGGCCCTTTGCTATGTGCAGTGAGAGAATCATACTTTATTACTTTACAGCTCATATCTCAGTTTTTATAACTGTGATTGTATAGCACACCATTCTCCTCCATTACACTCTAAGCCTTATGAGAGTAGGGACTGTGTACTTTTTTGCTCATCTTGTTTCTAAAACAATGGCTGGTACATAATAGTAATTACCAAATAAGTGAATAAATGAACTAATCAGCCATTTAAGTACCAGTTCTACTTTTCCCCCACACTGTAGCTATATTAGTTATAAGTGGCTACATAACAAATTACCACAAAATTAAAGGCTTAAAATGCCTATATTTCATTGTTTCCTTGGATCAGGAGTTCAGGCAGTGCTTGCATGAATGTGGACCAAGTCACTTCAGTCATATGACTCTTTGTGACCCTATGGACTATAGCCCACCAGGCTCCTCTGTCCATGGGGTTCTCCAGGCAAGAACACTGGAGTGGGTTGCCATTTCCTTCTCCAGGGGATCTTCCTCACCCAGGGATCAAGCCTGGGTCTCCTGCATTGCAGGCAGATTCCTTACCACTGAGCCACCTGGGAAGCTCTTTAGGCAGTGCTTAGCTGGTGACAGTTATCTTGGAACTTGGCTGCAATCAAGGTTGTCAACTAGGTCTCAGATCACATCTTCTGTGTGATCTGGGTCCTCTTCCAAGGTCATTGATTTTTTGGCAGACTCTAGACTTTATTGAAGAAAGAAATAGCAACCCTCTCCAGTATTCTTGACTGAAAAATTCCATGAACAAAGGAGCCTGGCAGGCTACAGTCCTTGAGGTTGAAAAGAGTTGGATACAACTTAGCAACTAAACAGCAAATTGTTCCTTGTAGTTTGTATTAATAGCTTCGAGAGGTTGCCCATTGTTCTCTGCCATCTGACCCTATCTACAGCATGGCAGTTAGGTTCTTCAGGACCAACAGGAAAGTGTCACCTCCATCTCTCTTTTAAAGAGTTATTGAAAGCTTAGCTAAGCTCCTCCATGACATTCATTTAGTCTGGCCAAGTAGCATGCAGTGACCTCAAAAATTAGTCTCCTTATGCCAGCATGTGCCTGAGATAGCAGCCTGTAGAATCACACACAAATATAAGTGCCTGAAATAACTTCCCCAACAGTTCTTAAGAACAAGTCTCTTCCCTAGACCTTCCCCTTGTGTATCCCTAGATAATACCCTTACGTGGCTTACCAAGTGTCATTAGTAGTAAAGAACCTGTTTGCTAATGCAGAATACATAAGAGATGTGGGTTCAGTCCCAGAGCTGAGAAGATCCTCTGGAGGAGAGCATGGCCACCCACTCCTGTATTCTTGCCTGGAGAATCCCATGGAGAGAGGAGCCTGGCAGGCTAAGTCCACAGGGTCACAAAGAGTTGGACATGACTGAAGTGACTTAGCATGCATGCACATGGCTTTCCAAAATCCACTTCTTTTGTTTGAATTAATTAATCTGGCCTTAGTCTGGAAACCCCAACACATTCCACCCATAAACCCTAGTTAGGTCGTGTGCCCCTTTCTTTGTGTGCACTCTGCCCTGATCTCTCCAGGTAGCCTCTATAGCTGGTCCTTCATTTAGGACCTGCGAGTTTCTTGATTTCAGTTCCTCTTGTGGTTTGCTTTTGAATCAAACTCACCATCTGGCACTCTGAGTGCCACTGAATAAGTATTAATTTGACAAATTCATATCAAGGGTTCACCTCATTAAATCAGGCCCACCCAATGATCCTTTTGATTAACTTAAAGACAAGTGATTAGGGACCTAATCTTATCTTTAAAATCCCTTCACCTTTGTGGTCAATCCCTTGAGTGCTTAGTTATTCAGTCCTGTCTGACTCTTTGTGATCCCATGGACTGTAACCCCACGAGGATCCTCTGCCTATGGGATTTCCTAGGCAAGAATACTAGAGTGGGTTGCCATTTCCTCCTCCAGGGGATCTTCCCAACACAGGGATCAAACCCACATCTCCTGTGCCTGCTAAACTGGCAGGGGGATTCATTACCACTGAGCCACTTGGGAAGCCCTGGTTAATCCTTTATCACAATACAAAAACTACCTCTGCACATGGACTCTATTTTATATTTTTGAAAGTTATGCCATACCATGAATTTAGGATAAACTATATTCTTGAATCCTTATTCCAGAAACTCCCTCAAGCTAGGTTTTCACAGTGTTTTTGAGCAACTGGTATTTGGAAGCTACATACAAGAAATTTTATCATTTGCTAAAAAATATTTTGTATTTTTGTCTGAATGCTATCTCTTTAAAATATTTTAACTGTTAAAACAGACTTCAACGTTTCATCAAGGCTGGTATGTTTCTCTCTGTCATTCTCTTTTAATGTACTTCTATATTTTTTTAACATTGGAATTGCATAAGTTTAAATTCAATTTATTCTGTAAAGGTATGTTAAAAGATATCATAAGAAATGGTTGAGGAAACAGTACTATGTTAAGCCCTTAGAAACTTCCCACAAGTTTTACAACCTCTTCTTAAGTGTAACATGAAATATATTGCCTAATGATTTGTTGGATGACTATATATACCTAAGGTATTCTCTAGATCTAAAAACTTTCATCAGAACTTTCATGAAATCAGTTTGGAATGATTTTTCCTGAATAGTATTACACAAATTATTCCTCACACCCCGAAATAGACTACATAGAGAAATCACTGAGTCTATTTTTAGAATACCTCTCCAAGAAAAGTGTGCTATGATTGACTATTTCAACCATGGTAGATAGAATTCTCGTGCTTCCATAGTGTTCAAGGACTGAGAGAATGAGGTAGTAGAAAAATGAAGCAAATAAAATTGCTGAGTAAACGAAGCAACATTTTTAAAAACCTTCTATTGTTTTATTTTCATTGTGTACCCTCTTTTTTTTTGCGGTTTGTTCTATATTTGAGCAAGTGGCTTAAAATCCAAATAAAAATGATCTATATAAAGAGAATTTATCTCACATAACAAGTTGTCTAACAGGACAGACCCAATTCGCTTAGCAACATCTTAAGATTCCGACACGACTTAGCAACTGAACAATAGAAACAACAAATACCCTTGAGGATATGACTCCATCTCTTCACTTTACTCTCCTTAGGATTGCTCCTCAGACACAGTGCAAGATAGAGTACCCAGTCTTTCTTTTGACATGCATAAATTATATGAGACATTGACAAATGTTATTAATGTAGTTTATTCTTTCTAATATACTTATAGCCATCATGTAATTGGAATTATACTATGTATTAAAGCTTGCAAGTTCATTTTTTCTACTGGATTCAAGTCCATCACATCATACCATCAATATTCTAATAATTCATTTTTAAACATAGAAGGTATTCCCAGTTTTTCAATTACTAGTGCACTGTTATTATAGTACTTAAATTTTCAACTTCTTCTGCATTATTTACCTGATAATACTAGAGATATTACAGAATCCTAAACTTAGATACTTTGATACTTTAAAATTGTTGATAGTTTAGGTTTTTTTCCAGTTATTTTATTTATATATAAAATAACTTTCCTTTGTTCTTGTATATATGAAGCTTCAGTAAATTTTTTAAAGCACTACACACTGCCTTGAGCCAGTTTTTAAAAAACCAACTTTGATGTCTCTCTGACATCTAAAGTGTATGTGTGTGTGTGTGTGTGTGTGTATATATATATATATATATGGTGTACAACTTAATGTCTTGATATATGTACACACTGTGACAAGATCACAAGTAAGCTAAATAACTTACACGCCACCTCTACGCAGTTACCACTGTGTTTGTATATATGTTGAAAGTTTAAATCAAGATTTGTCTTAGCAAATAACTATACAATATAATAAACCATTATTAACTATCGTCACCATAGTGCATATTAGACCTCCAGAACTCATCCATCTTGCATACTGAAACTTGTACCCTTTGGCTAATATCTCTTCATATTCCCCTTCCCCATACCCCTGGGGATGGCTATACACCATTCTACTCTCTGATTCGTTGAGTTTGACTATTTTAGATTCCCCATATATCTTTGATTGAGCAGTATTTGTCTTTCTGTGTCTGGCTTATTTTACTTAGCATAAAGTCCTCCGGGTTCATTAATGTTGTTTCAAATGGCAGAATTACATTTTTTTAAGTCTAAACAATATTCCATTATATATTCACATTTTCTTCATTTGTTTATCAATAGATACTTACGTTGTTTTCATATCTTGGCTATTGGAATAATGCTGCCATGAGCATGAAAGTGCACATATCTTTGAGATTCAGATTTTATTTCTTTTGGATATATCCCCAGAAGTAGGGTTGCTGGTTCATGTGGTAGTTCTATTCTTAATTTCTTGTGGAACTGCCATACTGTCTTCCATAATGGATGTAGCAGTTTTGATTTCCACCAATGATGTATAAGGTTCTTTTTTTCTCCATATCCTGGCCAGCATATATTATCTCTTGTCTTTTGATAATAGCCATCCTAACAGGTATGAAGTGATATGTCTTTGTGGTTTTAATTTATATTTCTCTGAGGATAAAGTGATGTTGAACACCTTTTCATGTACTTGTTGGCCATTTGTAAGATTTTTTTTTTAATCTTTAGTTTTCTTTTTTGAGAAGTATATATTCAGAAACTTTGCCCACTTTTTAAACAGGTTATTTGTTTTTGGCTATTGAGTTGTATGAATCTTTTAAATACTTTGGATATTAATCTTTTAGCAGATATATGATTGGCAAATATGTTCTCCATTCTGTAATAAATTTGCATAGGATACATACTGAATGTACATATCTTCATATAAAAATGTTCATATAAAAATTTAAATATACAAGAATTCAGAGGATATAAAAGTCAATTCAGTCCAGGTGGGAATAAAGCAAAACAGTACAGACACTTTAGACAACCATTCAGCCACTATTTAGTTAAGTTAAACAAAAATTTATCATATGACCCGTCAATCCCACTCTTAGATATTTAAACAAGAAAAATGGTCATACAAAGAACTGTACACGAA
This sequence comes from Bos taurus, assembly GCF_002263795.3. NCBI lineage: Eukaryota > Metazoa > Chordata > Mammalia > Artiodactyla > Bovidae > Bos > Bos taurus. Next base: position 52,575,381 of record NC_037341.1, on the reverse strand, counting down.
TGTGTGTAGCAGTCTTATTCACAATCATTCAAACCTGTAAAGATCCCAGATGTCCATCATCTGGTGGATAAATAAACAGACTGTGGTATATTAATGCAATGAAATACTAGAGAGCAACAAAAAAGGAATAAACTGCTGATAAATGCAAGAACACATATGAATTTTATAAACACTGGCACAAAGGCAGGAAGTCAGACACCAGATGCTACCTACTCTATGATTTCATTTATATGATGTTCTAGAAAAGGCAAATCGAGTGGACAAACAACAGACCAGCAGTTTCCAGGGAGTAGGGGTAGGGAGGAGGAGACTGCATTCAAAGGGATACTCAGAAAGTTTTGGGCATGATAGAGGTATTTTATATCTTGATTGTATTGGTGGTTATATGGTGAAACATGTTTGTAAAACTCTTAGAACTACATACCTAATACTGGTGAATATCACTGTATAAATTATAACTCAAAAAAATCTGACTATAAAAAAGAAAAAATGTGTTTCACTTAAGGTGCTTACTGAAATTATTAAGTCAATGCAATCTGAATAATCTAAGCATATTAGTATGCACAAAAACTCTATCTTAGTCCTTACTATTAAAGCTGTGAAGAGTGACTGTAGGATATAAAGCTGACAATTCATTTTTGCTAGTCTCTTTATAAGGAAAATCCAAAGAATGATAACATCATGCCTCTTTTTTTCTGACTCAATAGTATCAAAATTAATATAATTATATTACCTTGAGTCATATAAAAATGAGATATAAGTATAAAAAACATTACTGTAGTCATAAGAAAAGATAAAGTTAGAATGTATATACCTAAAACTTTAGATAAGATTTTTAAAATATAACTAAATGTTCTCTTTTTGAGACCAGATGAAGCTACAAAGACAGATTGAAGTTTGTTTACAATATTGTTCAAAATTACATAATTTGAGTCTTCTATAAAAACCCAAATACATATTTTAATAATTTTAATTTTTCCTTTTGCTTTCAATTAAAATTTTAACTTTAATGATTTTGCAATTAATGAATCTGATAAAACATTCAAATAATTATTTTTTTTTGAAAAATAAACTTATTAAAGAAAACACAAAGGTTTCTTTTAATATGACATTGAAATTTAAAGAAGCAATTTAAGATATTAACAGATGACTTAAACTAGTTAATTTTACTGTAGTATTTTCAGATACACACACACACACACCTTCATATATATGAGTGATATTTGGAAGAAAAATAAGTACCAATTCATTGATGGAAAGCAGAAGGTCAAAAAATATTACAAAGAGGAAGTAATGAATGTTTGCTATAAAGAGAGTTGGATTTGGGAAAGAAATGATAAATCTGTAAATGAAATGTCCCTGAGGGCAGAATTTGGCTAAACAATGAGTTAGCTTTTTACTCAATATATGGAATAGCTTTCTACCTAACTAAAAGTACATAGATCATTCTAGTAACTGAAAATCTCAAGCAAGATGATAATCATATGCATATAAAAATGAAATATACTGCACTTGCTGAGAGGTTAAACTAAGATGACTCCTTCCAATTAAAAGGGTTTATTTTTATTTCATTTAGTACTGTATGCAAACAGGAGGCAATGTAAACAATGCAGATATGTTCCACAGCAGGAAAACAAAGTAGAGAACTATCTATTATAAATGACATATAGTTCAAATATTGGTTACATTGATATTTAAATCATATTCCTTAATTTCACAGGAGCGTACAAGCTAAACAAGTCCTATTCATGTTTATTCAGTTAAAGTAATAAGTAAAGACATTATCTCTAGCTCAAAGTCAAATTTTACTTTTATTATTTCAAGGAAAATCCAGAAATTCTTACTATATTGTGGATTTCCTCTTGAATTTCAACAACAATGAAGAGCATGTACTTGATTAAAAAGTAATGGCCAGCTGCTGGAGGATTCTGTTGAGAATTTATAAAGAAAGACTAAATTTATCTAGGAAAAAAACTTGCCTGGAGTCTTTTCCAAATGAATCTAACATACAAATGTGGCAGAACTCCTGGTAAATAACCCTACACAAAGGAAACTCATATTAGTATTTCTCAGTTCAATTGGGATAGTAAGTACACACCAATAAAAGTAAATGTATAACAAAAAATCAACATATTAACCAGAGAAGACATCTACTCCTTGTAATAGATACCTTGAAATCCACATGCACCATCATAGAAAACAAACAAAGAAACATTTTTTACAATACAGAGAAAACAAATATAAAACAACAAAGAAATAAATGAATACTGTCATATTTTAAAGTCATGATACTTCTGAGAATCCCAAGAGCCATGATTCAAGATCCCAAATTATGATTCAAAAATCACCCCTACTCTCTCAACTTTCAAGGACCAACTGCTTTAACTATTTATCTTTAAAGGATAGAGTTTGATATACTTTTTTTTATTTTCCACCAAGAATTTTTATCCCAGTCTGTCTCTTCTTACATGACTTATCCAGTTCTATTAAAGGTCCCTTCTCACTTTACCATGAGTGATTGAAAGAAATTCTAAAATTCAGTCTTTTCAATACAATGTTTTCACTACTTCATGGTTCCTAGCTAGGACATATTTTCCTTTACTGTTTTTCTCAATCAGAGTCCTGGCTAGAAACAGATATGGACTATTTAGGGTAAGAAAAAATATTAATATTGCATTATTTACTAAACAAAAGCTACAATAATTTGGCCACCTGATGTGAAGAACTGACTCACTGGAAAAGGACCCTGATGCTGGAAAAGACTGAGGGCAAGAGAAGGGAATGACAGAGGATGAGATGGTTGGATGGCATCAATGACTCAATGGACATGAGTCTGAGCAAACTCTGAGTGATGGTGAAGGACAAGGAAGCCTGGCGTGCTGCATTCCATGGGGTCGTAAAGAGTCAGACATGACCTAGCAGCTGAACAACAAACAACAAATACATTAAACAATAGACAGCATATTATACTGTGGTTCCAACCTTAGCAGCAAATGGTTAAAATAAGCAGCACCCCTAAGCCTGAAGAGGCCAGGAGTGAGAGAAGTTTCCAGACCTTGCAGAAGACAACCACATGCAAAATTCTACCTAGGTAGGACCTTAGATTGAGGAATTTAGCCAACCCATGGGGACTGGAATGCAAAGTAGGAAGTCAAGAAACACCTGGGGTAACAGGAAAATTTGGCCTTGGAATATGGAATGAAGCAGGGCAAAGACTAATAGAGTTTTGCCAAGAAAATGCACTGGTCATAACAAAACACCCTCTTCCAAAAACACAAGAGAAGACTCTACACATGGACATCACCAGATGGTCAACACCAAAATCAGATTGATTATTTTCTAGGCGGCCAAAGATGGAGAAGCTCTATACAGTCAACAAAAACAAGACCAGGCGCTGACTGTGGCTCAGATCATGAACTCCTTATTGCAAATTCAGACTGAAATTGAAGAAAGTGGGGAAAACCATTAGACCGTTCAGGTATGACCTAAATCAAATCCCTTATGATTATACAGTGGAAGTGAGAAATAGATTTAAAGGACTAGATCTGATAGATAGAGTGCCTGATGAATTACGGACTGAGGTATGTGACATTGTACAGGATACAGGGATCAAGACCATCCCCATGGAAAAGAAATGCAAAAAAGAAAAATGGCTGTCTGGGGAAGCCTTAAAAATAGCTGTGAAAAGAAGAGAAGCAAAAGGCAAAGGAGAAAAGTAAAGATATAAGCATCTGAATGCAGAGTTCCAAGGAATAGCAAGAAGAGATAAGAAAGCCTTCCACAACGATCAATGCAAAGAAATAGAGGAAAACAACAGAATGAGAAAGACTAGAGATCTCGTCAAGAAAATCAGAGATACCAAGGGAACATTTCATGCAAAGATGAGCTCGATAAAGGACAGAAATGGTATGGACCTAACAGAAGCAGAAGATATTAAGAAGAGGTGGGAAGAATACACAGAAGAACTGTACAAAAAAGATCTTCACAACCAAGACAATAACGATGGTGTGATCACTCACCTAGAGCCAGACATCCTGGAATATGAAGTCAAGTGGGCCTTAGGAAGCATCACTATAAACAAAGCTAGTGGAGATGATGGAATTCCAGTTGAGCTATTTCAAATCCTGAAAGATGATGCTGTGAAAGTGCTGTACTCAATATGCCAGCATACTTGGAAAACTCAGCAGTGGCTACAGGGCTGGGAAAAGGTCAGTTTCATTCCAATCCCAAAGAAAGGCAATGCCAAAGAATGCTCAAACTACCACACAATTGCACTCATCTCACACACTAGTAAAGTAATGCTCAAAATTCTCCAAGCCTGGCCTCAGCAATACGTGAACCGTGAACTTCCAGATGTTCAACCTGGTTTTAGAAAAGGCAGAGGAACCAGAGATCAAATTGCCAACATCCACTGGATCATCGAAAAAGCAAGAGAGTTCCAGAAAAACATCTATTTCTGCTTTATTGACTATGCCAAAGCCTTTGAATGTGTGGATCACAATAAACTGTGGAAAATTCTGAAAGAGAAGGGAATACCAGACCACCTGACCTGTCTCTTGAGAAATTTGTATGCAGGTCAGGAAGCAACAGTTAGAACTGGACATGGAACAACAGACTGGTTCCAAATAGGAAGAGGAGTACGTCAAGGCTGTATATTGTCACCCTGCTTATTTAACTTATATGCAGAGTACATCATGAGAAATGCTGGGCTGAAAGTAGCACAAGCTGGAATCAAGATTGCCGGGAGAAATATCAATAACCTCAGATATGCAGATGACACCACCCCCAATGGCAGAAAGTGAAGAGGAACTAAAAGCCTCTTGATTAAAGTGAAAGTGGAGAGTGGAAAAGTTGGCTTAAAGCTCAACATGCAGAAGACAAAGATCATGGCATCTGGTCCCATCACTTCATGGGAAATAGATGGGGAAACAGTGGAAACAGTGTCAGACTTTATTTTTCTGGGCTCCAAAATCACTGCAGACGGTGACTGCAGCCACAAATTAAAAGACGCTTACTCCTTGGAAGGAAAGTTATGACCAACCTAGATAGCATATTGAAAAGCAGAGACATTACTTTGCCAACAAAGGTCCATTTAGTCAAGGCTCTCGTTTTTCCTGTGGTCATGTATGGATGTGAGAATTGGACTGTGAAGAAAGCTGAGTGCCGAAGAATTGATGCTTTTGAACTGTGGTGTTGGAGAAGACTCTTGAGAGTCCCTTGGACGAGAGTCCCTTGGACTGCAAGAAGAATCAACCAGTCCATTCTGAAGGAGATCAGCCCTGGGATTTCTTTGGAAGGAATGATGCTAAAGCTGGAACTCTCGTACTTTGGCCACCTCATGCAGAGTTGACTCATTGGAAAAGACTCTGATGCTGGGAGGGATTGGGGGCAGGAGGAGAAGGGGACGACAGAAGATGAGATGGTTTGATGGCATCACTGGCTCGATGGACGTGAGTCTGAGTGAACTCTGGGAGATGGTGATGGACAGGGAGGCCTGGCGTGCTGCAATTCATGGGGTTGCAAAGAGTCGGACACGACTGAGTGACTGAACTGAACTGAACTGAACTGAAGGGAATTTGGGTGAAAAAGAAACTATTGAATAATTTAACTTATTATTCCCCATCTCACCATTCTCTTCTGCCCTTCCCCATCAGCAAATCAAGCCTGAGAGAAGAGGACAAAGGGGACATCTTGATTTAGCCCCCATGAGGCAGATCCATGGGGACCTAGAACACGGTTAATTGGGGCAGAGAGAATAAGACTAGATCCAAATGGATAAATGGAAGATATCCTTTAGAGGTTTAGGGATAACAATATGGTAGTTGTTAGTTCTTATTGATGGGCTTGAGTAATTATGAGTGTCAGATTAGAAAAGTGAAGGTATATGTAAATTTGATCATTTCCAAACTCTCTATGAAAGCCTTAGATAAACTCCTTCAAAAGGGTTTCCTTTCATCAATGTCCTTGGCTTTTTTTTTTTTTTTTTTATCTAGACTTAATTTCATCATATACAACAATATAATTGTTTCAAACCATACTTCTTGTACACACAGGATTTATTATCACAAGATTCATTCCCTCTTCCTTACATATATTTCTCAAAGTCAGAATTAATATTCCTGAAATAACAAACAGAAGGCTTCATCAGAAATATGCATGTGGCATGAAGTGACCACTTGGAGGTCTTCCCACCAGATACACCTCCATATTCACCCAATTGGCCTTAGGTAGCTGTAGCTTACAACACACATACATAAGCACAAGCGTGCTCACTCACCCACAGTCACACACACACACACACACACACATGGAAAATGATTCAACTTATCTAAGACAGCACAGTACAAATTGTAAAGAGGAAAAAAAACATTTTCCCAACTGGGACATAGTCAGATCCTGTAATTATCAAAGTCAGCTCCGTCATAATGTTGTTTCATTTATTTATCTCCAACTGCCCCTTGTATTCAAACCTTGCCTTCTTGGGCCTAGAGAGAATAAGAAATGCATGCATTATTAAATCACATACAGCAGAAGATTGCTTAGGAGACAGAACACCAAACTCATCCAAATAACATAATCAAGGATAACTAAATGATGCTAAAGCTGGAACTCTCGTACTTTGGCCACCTCATGCAGAGTTGACTCATTGGAAAAGACTCTGATGCTGGGAGGGATTGGGGGCAGGAGGAGAAGGGGACGACAGAAGATGAGATGGTTTGATGGCATCACTGGCTCGATGGACGTGAGTCTGAGTGAACTCTGGGAGATGGTGATGGACAGGGAGGCCTGGCGTGCTGCAATTCATGGGGTGCTGCAATATCATTCATGTAAAACAACACATGATAAAAACAAAGTGTCAAAATAATTGAAGAATTATATTCTCTACAGCACATTGTATGGTAATGTCATCTTTTGCTCACTGTGAATGACCACTTAGGAATATCGCAGTGGGTCAATTTTTTTTTTTACTATTTTTTAATATTTACTATGGGAGTTGAGAAATATAGACCACGCAAATGGAGGAATTGGTTATTTTGGAGTCAAACTGAAAATGCTTATGTCCTAACCATCATAAGTAATAAACAAAGTACTAATTAGATATATTGCTAAGTCACTTCAGTCATATCTGACTCTTTGCAACCCAATGGACTGTAGCCTGCCAAGCTACAGACTGTCTGTGGGATTCTCCAGGAAAGATACTGAAGTGGGTTGCCATGCTTCCACCAGGAGATCTTCCTGACCCAGGAATTCAAACTGTGTCTTTTAAGTCTCCTGCATTGGCAGGCAGGTTTTTACCACTAGTGCCACCTGTGAGTCAAAGTCGCTCAGTCGTGTCAGGTTCTTTGCAACCCCATGGACTATACAGTCCACGGAATTCTCCAGGCCAGAATACTAAAGTAGGTAGCCTTTCCCTTCTCCAGGGGATCTTCCCAACCCAGGACTCGAACGCAGGTCTCCTGCATTGCAGGCAGATTCTTTACTAGCTAAAGCCACAGGGAAGCCCAGTGACACCTAAATAGCCCATAAATAATATTTATTTGCTATTATTGAGGGCTACTATATATTAGTTTAATGATATGTATTAAAATTCAGATTGCCTGAGTAAGATATAAGAGTAAAACAATTATTTCTAGGTCACTAAATAGTTTATATAATATTCAAGGTTTTTACTTAATGTTTTAAGAAATTTTTTTATTTCATGGGAAATATGGCAATAGTTAATACATTGTTCAGTTGATTTGTATATTTCTATTTAACATGATTATTTATCACATATATATTTTCAAACACATTTGCTTCTTATTACATCTCGTATTCTGTTATGTACCATGCTTCATGTAATAATTCTTTTTTCAAAATTACTGTAGTTTTGGAGTTAAGAAAGATAGATTTAAGGGAATAAAAGATCTCTTAAATTTGAGATTAAATACTTTAAAGTTCTTTTTATTTTACTGACTGCTTCTAAACAGTCAGAGCTATTTCAAATTTTGAAATAATTGCTTTGTACTTATATAGAGGTCTCTGTGAAAAGGGAAAAGCATTCCATTTTTTTTTTAATGTAAGAGATCTATATACAGGGAATGTAACAAAGCCATTTATAAAGATACATTTATTTATTGTTGAGGAGTCTTTACCTATATTGAAGTCTAGAACTTATCACTCACTGTGAACAAAAAAAGCCTTCTACTTCTAGAGCCAGCAGATGAGCTTAACATCAATTATTGTTCTTCCTTCTTAAGGTAATCAAAGGTAGTACCATGCTAACATGAGCACTGCACCTTGACTCTGTTTTTGGAAAATTAAAATCATTGATTGAGAAGCTACCAGGTGTAGCAGCTACAGTGGTGTTCTTGAGAGTTTACTTTTGTTGCGGTAGGAGATATCATGCAATAGATTACACTTTAGTCACTTAATCATATGCTGTAAAAAGCAGGTATTGGGAACGTAGAGAGCATATAACACATACATAATTTTTACTGAAGTCAGGGAAACTGTCTTTTATTCTTTATTTAGATTTTGGAAGAAACAAATTTCACTGCACTGTTATTCTGAGACAGTCTATCACCATCACTTTTGTAAACAACACAGAATTTCAGTGTTAGCATTTCCAGCATGCCTCATAATCCACAATCTGAACCAGCCTATTAAACAAATGCAAGGGGCATGATACTCAGTTTAAAAGCACTTGTAAACAGATGGGATTTTTCATTTGTATGTAACACAACATGAATACTTCTGAGCTCGTATTTTTCGGGTTGGACAGAATAATAATTTTAAAACCACAACAAGTAATTATAAGTAGTTTCTGGACATTCCTATCCACTCACTTTTGGGTCATGCCAAAAACGTAAGCATTGCTGGAAAATGGCAGTGAAGGGATGGCAGAGTTCTAATATGGTCTCCAGTCAATCTTTAAGTCAAAAATGGGTTTGAGGTTTATATTAACTCTATCATATCACCCTTTCAAGTGTTCTATGTTTCTTCTATTTCCTTGACATCTAATTAACTGATGTAGGAATATTTTTATAAACTATAAGCATTTTTCTTACTAGAAAACGGGCTATTAGTGCCATCAAGTGCCCTGTGCACCCCTGAGCCAGCCGACTTTCTCTCTCTCTTTCAGCCTAGGTTAATCTCTCACTATTTTTTTTTTTCTTCTGCCATGCCATGTGGCATACAGGATCTTAGTTCCCTGACTAGGGATTGAACCTGCACCACCTGCAGTAGAAGCACAGAGTCTTAGACACTGCACCACCAGGGAACTCCCTTACTATTCTTTTTTTTTTTTTTAATTGGAGGCTAATTACTTCACAATATTGTAGTGGTTTTAGCCACAGATTGACATGAATCAGCCATGGGTGTACATGTTTCCCCTGTCCTGAACCGCCCTCCCACCTCCCTCCCCATCCCATCCCTCAGGGTTGTCCCAGTGCACCAGCTTTGAGTGTCCTGTTTCATGCATCGAACTTGGACTGGTGATCTCTTCCACATATGGTCATATACATATTTCAATGTTATTCTCTGAAATCATCCCACCCTTGCCTTCTCCCACAGAGTCCAAAATGTTGCTCTTTATATCCGTGCTTCTTTTGCTGTCTCACACATAGGGTCATCATTACCATCTTTCTAAACTCCATATATACGTGTTAGTATACTGTATTGGTGTTTTCTTTCTGACTTACTTCACTCTGTATAATAGTGAGAGGGTAACAGGCAGGAAAGCCAGGGGTCTCCAAATGGAGGAAATAGCCTGCAAGTGTCATACATTTTTATCTCTCTTAAGTGCTAGGAGGAAACAAACTAGCGATATTTTTTCCTTCTCTATACAACTTTAAAAGGAGGTTTCTCTTAAAATACTGTGTTGCCATAATGACAACTGGTTTCACCTGAAGTTAACTATTCTCAAACCTAGAGATAACCAATGCCTTTTTCTTATGGAAATGTTTGTCTTAAGCTATGCTAATGTACGGAGAAGGCAATGGCACCCCACTCCAGTACTCTTGCTTGGAAAATCCCATGGACAGAGGAGCCTGGTAGGCTGCAATCCATGGGGTCGCACAGAGTCGGACACGACTGAAGTGACTTAGCATAGCATATGCTAATGTATTATGCATTTACCCCCAAACTCTGTCTTCAAGTTGGTTTCACCTCTTGGCTCAGAACCTATTTAACAAACCAGTATGTTATACTCAGATATTGTTCCCCTAATCTATGTAAATGAAACTATTTTTATGGTGGTCTGCTCTTCTTCAAGATTCAAGTTAATCATTTTATGGCCCAGGATAAACCATTTGGTGCCAAGATTATCCCAAAATGCATCTTATGGGTGAGGGGCCTGGTGCCATTCTGAGTTTTAAGACATTCCTTTCTTTCATTAACAGACTGCTAGTGACTATATAACATCCAGCTGAAGACTAGCAGGGGGGTACTCTTTCTGCCCCCTTCGGATGCCTATGTCAGAAGCTTTCTCTATCTCCTTTATACTTTAATAAAACTTTATTACACAAAAGCTCTGAGCGATTAAGCCTCGTCTCTGGCCCCGGATTGAATTCTTCTCGTCCAGGGGCCAAGAATCCCGGTGTCTTTGTGTGATTCAATAACAACCTTTCTATAGGCTCCAGTTTCATCCACCTCATTAGAACAGATTCAAATGTGTTCTTTTTAATAGCTGAGTAATATTTCATTCTGTATATGTACCACTGCTTTCTTATCCATTCATGTGCTGATGGACATCTAGGTTGCTTCCATGTCCAAGCTATTGTAAACAGTGCTGTGATGAACACTGGGGTATACATATCTCTTTCAATTCTGATTTCCTCAGTGAGTATGCTCAACCATGGGATTGCTGGGTCATATGGCAGTTCTATTTCCAGTTTTTTAAGAAATCTCCATGCTGTTCTCCATAGTGGCTGTACTAACTTTGCATTCCCACCAACAGTGTAAGAAGGTTCTCTTTTCTCCACACCTTCTTCAGCATTTATTGTTTGTACACTTTTTGATAGCAGCTGTTCTGACTGGAGTGAGATCGTACCTCATTGTGGTTTTGATTTTCATTTCTCTGATACTGAGTCATATTGAGCATCTTTTCATGTGTTTATTAGCCATCAGTATGTCTTCTTCAGTGAAATATCTGTTCAGTTCTTTGGCCCATTTTTTGGTTGGGTCATTTGTTTTTCTGGTATTCAGCTGCATGAGCTGCTTGTATATTTTTGAGATTAATTATTTTTCAGTTGCTTCATTTGCTATTATTTTCTCCCATTCTGAAGTCTATCTTTTCACCTTGCTTATAGTTTCCTTTATTGTGCAAAAGCTTTTAAGTTTAATTAGGTCCTATTTGTTTATTTTTGCTTTTATTTCCATTATTCTGGGAGGTGGGTCATAGAGGATCCTGCTGTGATTTACGTCAGAGAGTGTTTTGTTTATGTTTTCCTTTAGGAGTTTTATGATTTCTGGTCTTACACTTAGATCTTTAATCCATTTTGAGTTGATTTTTCTGTACGGTTGTTGTAAAGTGTCCTAGTTTCATTTTTTCACAAGTGGTTGACCAGTTTTCCCAGCACCACTTGTTAAAGAGATTGTATTCTCCATTGTATATTCTTGCCTCCTTTGTCAAAGATCAGGTGTCCATAGGTGCATGGATTTATCTCTGGGCTTTCTATTTTGTTCTGTTGATCTATATGTCTGTCTTTGTGCCAGTACCATACTGTCTTGATGACTGTGGCTTTGTAGTAAAGTCTGAAGTCAGACAGGTTGATTCCTCCAGTTCCATTCTTCTTTCTCAAGATTGCTTTGACTATTCAAGGTTTGTTGTATTTTCATACCAACTGGGAAATTGTTTATTCTAGTTCCATGAAAAATTCCATTGGTAACTTGATAGGGGTTGCATTGAATCTATAGATTGCTTTGGGTAGTATACTCATTTTCACTATATTGATTCTTCCAATCCATGAACATGACATATTTCTCCATCTATTTGTGTCATCTTTGATTTCTTTCATCAGTGTGTTACAGTTTTGTATATATAAGTCTTTTGTTTCTTTAGGTAGATTTATTCCTAAGTATTTTATTCTTTTTGTTGCAATAGTGAGTGGGATAAATGAAAAAGAAACAAAAGAGAATATAGCAAAAATAAAACTAAAAGCTGGTTCTTTGAGAAGATAAATAAAATAGACAAACCATTAGTCAGACTCATCAAGAAAAGGGAGAAGAATCAAATCAACAAAATTAGAAATGAAAATGGAGAAAACACAACAGACAACACAGAATTACAAAGGATCATAAGAGATTACTATCAGCAACTATATGACAGTGAAATGGACAGCTTGAAAGAAATGGATAAATTCTTAGAAAAGTATAACCTAGACAGCATATTAAAAAGCAAAGACAATACTTTGCTGACAAAGGTCCATCTAGTCAAGGCTATGGTTTTTCCAATGGTCATGTATGGATGTGAGAGTTGGACTATAAAGAAAGTTGAGTGCCAAAGAATTGATGCTTTTGAACTGTGGTGTTGGAGAAGACTCTTGAGAGTCCCTTGGGCTGCAAGGAGATCCAACCAGTCCATCCTAAAGGAGATCAGTCCTGGGTGTTCATTGGAAGGTCTGATGTTGAAGCTGAAGTTTCAATACTTTGGCCACCTGATGTGAAGAGCTGACTCATTTGAAAAGACCCTGATGCTGGGTAAAATTGAGGGCAGGAGGAGAAGGGGATGACAGAAGATGAGATGGTTGGATGACATCACCGACTGAATGGACATGAGTTTGGGTGGGCTCCAGGAGTTGGTGTTGGACAGGGAAGCCTGGCGTGCTGCAGCTCATGGGGTTGCAAAGAGGCGGATGCAACTGAGCAACTGAACTGAACTGATAGCCTTCCAAAACTGAACCAGAAAAAAATAGAAAATCTTAACAGACCCATCACAAGCATGGAAATTGAAACTGTAATCAAAAATCTTCCAACAAACAAAAGTCCAGGACTAGATGAATTCTACCAAAAATTCAGAGGAAAGCTAACAGCTATCCTACTCAAACTCTTCCAGAAAATTGCAGAGGAAGGTAAACTTTCAAACTCATTCTATGAAGCCACCATCACCCTAACACCAAAACCAGACAAAGATGCCACAAGAAAAGAAAACTATAGGCCAATATCACTGATGAACATATGCAAAAATCCTCAACAAAATTCTAGTAAACAGAATCCAACAACATATTCAAAAGATCATGCATCATGACCAAGTGGGCTTTATCCAGGGATGCAACGATTCTTCAATATTTGCAAATCAATCAATGTGATACACGACATTAACAAATTGAAAGATAAAAACCATATGATTATCTCAGTAGATTCAGAGAAAGCCTTTGACAAAATTCAACATCCATTTGTGATTAAAAAACAAACCCTCCAGAAAGCAGGCATAGAAGGAATATATCTCAAACTAATAAAAACCATATATGATAAACCCACAGCAAACATTATCCTCAATGGTGAAAAATTGAAAGCATTTCCCCTAAAGTCAGGACCAAGACAAGAGTGCCCACTCTCACCACTACTATTCAACATAGTTTTGGAAGTTTTAGCCACAGCAATCAGAGAAGAAAAAGAAATAAAAGGAATACAGATTGGAAAAGAAGTAAAACTCTGTTTGCAGATTACATGATCCTCTATATAGAAGACCCTGAAGACCCCATCAGAAAATTACTAGAGCTTATCAATGAACATAGTAAGTTTCAGGATATAAAATTAACACACACAAATCCCTTGCATTCCTATACACTAACAATGAGAAAACAGAAAGAGATATTAAAGAAACAATCCCATTTACCTTACTATTCTTTTTTTTTTTTTAATTTTTTTTAATCTTATTTTATCGCATAGTTGATTTACAATGTTGTGTTAATTTCTGCTGTAAAGCAAAGAGATTCAGTTATACATACACATATATATATATGTTTTACATATGTATATATGTTCTTTTTCATATTCTTTTCCATTATGGTTTATCACAGGATATTTAATATAGTTCCATGTGCTATACTTAGTTTTTTTTTTTTTTTAAAGAAAATCCATCCTTAATACACATCTTCCTTCATGTGTTTTCACCTTGAGGGAAAAAAAGTGCTTTAAACTTTGCCACAATTCATCCCTGTCATGAAATCATAAGTGAATGTAGTGAATAACTAAGTACAAATTGAATTGGGGAAAGGAGAGGAAAATGTGAAATTTTGAGTTCTGAACACTAACCTATCTATAATCTTTTCAAGCTAATCTTCAAAATATTTTGAGATATAAAATTATTAATTCAGGGTAGTCGAGGTTAAGATAATTGCAGTCTGGTAGAGTTGTGCATTTGAAGAAATTTAAAAAAGTAAACTATTACTCCAACAAAATTGTATATGGGCTTGGTCTATAATGAGGGGTTCTAATAAAGAAGTCTTCATTTTATTTGACAGTTATACTTAGGAAGTGAAAAATGAATATGCAAAGGAATCATTATGTCCATATACATAACTATAGAATTACTGGGCCTTCTTAGAAGGTCTAATACACTTCAGATCTTAAGAATAAGAGGATTCGAGTTAAATGGGGTTTGTGTTTGGTCTATAACTATACAGAAAATAAATATCTAAGAAATATAAGAAAGGAATTTGGTACAGAGTTAATCTTTTAAATAATATGCTATTTTTCTCCCCATGGCATTCCAGATAGGAAGAAGTGTCTCTAACATCATAAAACTTGCTTTCCTCTCTTCACATTGTATCAAAACTTCATGGCCCAGTGTTACTGAAATAGTCTGCTGTTTGTTAACTTTTTACAACATTTTCTTATTTGTGATGTTTCCCTTGCCACATGATTTACAAAGTTTATAGTCTGACACCAAATGTTTGATGAAAACAAATTAAAAAAAAAAACTGGAGTATTACTCAGCCATTAAAAAGAATACATTAGAATCAGTTCTAATGAGGTGGATGAAACTGGAGCCTATTATACAGAGTGAAGTAAGCCAGAAGGACAAACACCAATACAGTATACTAACGCATATATATGGAATTTAGAAAGATGGTAACGATAACCATGTATACGAGACAGCAAAAGAGACACTGATGTATAGAACAGGCTTATGGACTCTGTCGGAGAGGGAGAGGGTGGCAAGATTTGGGAGAATGGCATTGAAACATGTGAAATGTCATGTATGAAACGAGATGCCAGTCCAGGTTCAATGCACGATGCTGGATGCTTGGGACTGGTGCACTGGGACGACCCAGAGGGATGGTATGGGGAGGGAGGAGGGAGGAGGGTTCAGGATGGATTTTCTTTTAAAAATTTAGAATAAAATGTAAAAAAAAAAAAAACAAAAACTCTCAAAATTATTATCTGAATGTTTTGTGCATAAATTGATAAATGTTATACAAAGATTTATATTATACAAGGACAGTTTTTTTTTTTTTTTTTCTTTTTTAATCTCTATATAGTTAGAACTTGGACATGGGAAGAGACATGTTTCTCCAAGAGTAGGCAGAGACACCCTAGGCAGGAGATTGATAACTGAAACAAGTAGTAGTGAGTATGGATGCAGTTCATTAGTCACAGGGAAACCAAATAGGAGACTATTGATGGAGCATAACCTCACGAAAAATATGAAGGAAATAGCCAAGAGTTTTTGCCAACTTTGAGATCAGAATCATCAATTGTCAATGATTACACTGCTATATTCTTATTCTAATCACTATATTCAAAGTCTTATCTTCAAAAAAAGCATGTAATAGTAAAAGAACTTTCTTTCCTTCCTTCCTTATGCCTTTTCTAATTTTATTCTTCATCCATCTATTCAGTGCTTATTTAGCAGAGAATTTGATGCTATTGTCATCATCCTAACCAAAGTCAGAATATGATTGTCTTTTTTACTAAACATCTTAAAAATATGAAGAATAGGCACTTTGTGAGAGGAGAAAATAAACTATTTTTTAAGTTTCTATTTTTCCAATTCATTTTAAGAAGAAAGCATAGTGATTAGATCTACAGGAGTGAATTTTTTTTTCATATTTTTAAACATTTTAAAGCTAGAGGCTGAAGGAAAAGCACTAGATCTCTCATGAGATAATGCATCCTTACATGTTTTCTAGCCTTATTTCTTCATCAAAGAAAGTTTGGATGAGGAAAAGGAACTCAACCTCCCAAAGCTTTGTGATTCACCTATCACTAATTTAAAAGAGCATTACTCATTCTGTTTCATAGGCTACACCAAGGAGATGTTTTACTGCATGTCCTTTAATCAGTGAATGTGAGGTGAGGCCCTCCCATGAGGTTAAAAGTGAGTACAGAGAAAAAGAATATATAATTTTCAGATTCATAGCTCCTCAGATTTGTTAGAGATGCTTAACTACTCATTACAGTGGATTGTCCCATATTTAATTTCCTGAGGTTTTCATTTTTAATATATTTTTACATATATTTTATTACTTTTCAAATCCTAGACATATATTTTCTTCTTATATAAGCAAATTGTTTTTCATGTGTGTGATTTACTAAGTATAATATTTTAAGATATATTGCTTTTATAAATATTATCATCAGTCTTAATTTAGTTTAAGAAAAATTTTTCACAATTTGGAAAACCATGAAAAAAATGAGGGAACTGTGCTGGATGAAGAGAGTCCAAGCTAAGGTAAGAATTAGTACAAAATCTTTGAGGTAAGGGTAGGGATGAATAGAGAATTATGGAAGGAACTTCTTGTCTAGTTCTGGCTTAAGCCACTTGCACTATATTAATTAAGAATCTAAGTAAATTAGATACAATGATGAATGCAACTAAGCCCATAAATTAAAAAAAAATTATACCTACATATTTTAATTATGTTTTTGTTAACTCTATTAGGTTATCTTCGTCTTTCAACTGCTATACTATCTTAGATTATCTACAATGACAATGAGTCAAAAATCCTTGCAATGTAATTTTTTGACTAATATCTAGTCTTTTACTCTGTTCCTTTGGTTGTTTTAAATCTTTTTACCTATACCTATTCTTCTAACTCTGGAGAAGGCAATGGCACCCCACTCCAGTACTCTTGCCTGGAAATCCCATGGACGGAGGGGGCTGGTGGGCTGCAGTCCAAGGGGTTGCTAAGAGTCGGACTAGCCTGAGCGACTTCACTTTCACTTTTCACTTTCACGCATTGGAGAAGGAAATGGTAACCCAGTCCAGTGTTCTTGCCTGGAGAATCCCAGGGACAGGGGAACCCGGTGGGCTGCCGTCTATGGGGTTGCACAGAGTTGGATACAACTGAAGCGACTTAGCAGCAGCAGCAGCATTCTTCTAACTCATCCTTTACTTCTATTCATCTGGAATGAGCACAGCTATAGTTTTACTACATTTTGCCTTTTCTAACTGCAGAGAATGAGATAGCTGGATGGCATCACTGATGTAACAGACATGAACTTGGCCTAACTTCAGGAGATGGTGAGGAACAGAGAAGCCTGGCATGCTGCAGTCCCTGGGGTTGCAAAGAGCTGAACACAACTAGGTGACTGAACAACTATAACAACTGCAGGGTAAAGCCCAGTGGCGCTGAAGTCACACTAAAAAGTGAAGTCGCTCAGTCGTGTCCAACTCTTTGTGACCCCGTGGATTGTAGCCCACCAGGTTCCTCCGTCCATGGGATTCTCCAGGCAAGACTACTGGAGTGGGTTGCCATTTCCTTCTCCAGGGGAATCTTCCTGACCCAGGGATCGAACCCAGATCTCCCGCATTGGAGGCAGACGCTTTAACCTCTGAGTCACACACCAACTTGAATTCAAATATACAGGTAAACAAGGTCATTAATTTTGATACAATTTAGTTTCCACTTTAGGAAAAAGCAAATGTAAACATTTACTTCAAACACTGTTAGAAGGCTGTAAAGAAAAATATTTCTTAATAGGGTGTTCTATATGTGTCTTTCATTTTGGTATAGATTTATATAACATACACTACTAACAATGAGTGAATTAAGGTTCAAATAGACTGATTATAGTTGTGGAGCTGGATAAAGCCTAGATCTTTGCTGCTGCTGCTGCTAAGTTGTGTCAGTCGTGTCTGACTCTGTGCGACCCCATAGATGGCAGCCCACCAGGCTCCCCCATCCCTGGGATTCTCCAGGCAAGAATACTGGACTAATGGGTTGCCATTTGCTTTTCCAATGCATGAAAGTGAAAAGTGAAAGTGAAGTCGCTCTGTCGTGTCCGACTCTAAGTGACCCCATGGACTGCAGCCTACCAGGCTCCTCAGTCCATGGGATTTTCCAGGCAAGAATACTGGAGTGGGTTGCCATCACCTTCTTTGACCTCAAGTTTAATTTTCTTTCTATTACATCATCATGATGATAGTACATCTCCAGTGATAAATTTTTTTTTTGCAAAATTGATTTATAATATAGAAATATTTTAAGGTGCAGAAAACTCCACAAATCCCATTTGTTTTAAATCCATATGCCCAGAGACTATGTATAAAATATTTTGATGTATATCCTTGGACAATTCTTTGTATACTTACTTTTGAAAAGTAAAACTCTATGAAATTAAATAGCTTGCCTTTTACTATTTTCATCATACATATGTTTAACATTTGTCTTTCTATGATACATTAGATACGTTCCTGCAAAATAAATTTTATTACTTGCATAGCAATCTATAATGTGGAAAAAACTTTCCAAATTCAAAAAATTTTAGACATTGCTTTGGTAAATATCTTGTACCTATCAATCACAAATTCTTTAAGATAAGTTCCAGATAAGAGTTCACTGTTAAATATATAGAGAATAGCTGGTTTTAAGGCTTATTCCTTGAATTGCACTTGAGAAAGATCAATCATGCAAATATCTTTTAAACCATTTTCCTATTGTTTGATTAAAGTATTTCAACTTTAAATTTTTATTGATAGATAAATTCTGGACTTTTTTCCTTGGAAAGTAACATGCACTCAGTGGAATAAAAATGCCACAGGTTTTCATTTCATTTTTTGCACAGGAAAATATAATTCTCTTGGATCTTACTTCCCTAAGAGATTATCTTGAGAAATACAAGTTTAGGCAATTGTTTCCTTAATGTAAGAACAAATGAATGAACTTTAGATACTTCTTATTTTCTGCAGTTTTTAAACTATAAGGATTTTTAGTGTTTTGCAAGTGAGAGCATAAGTTATCTATGTTGTTTTATTTTGTTAATAAAGACACATTATATCATAAATTCAATCATCCCCTAGCATAATTTCCTATTTCTCTTATAATACTAAAAAATAAAAGTAATAGTAGAATAGTGTCTTATAGGGAACACAATTTTCGACTATCAGTAAGCAAAACATTTTTTATATGTTTTAAAAAAGATTCTCTTTTGCAAGCAGCCTGCATAGCGGAGTGTTTGGCATAAAAGAAATGTTCAGCTTTATTAGATACTTATGTGAATATCAATATGTCTA
Organism: Bos taurus; assembly: GCF_002263795.3. Lineage (NCBI taxonomy): Eukaryota > Metazoa > Chordata > Mammalia > Artiodactyla > Bovidae > Bos > Bos taurus. Next base: position 52,555,937 of record NC_037341.1, on the reverse strand, counting down.
TAACTAATCTCTTGTATTTTCCCTCAAACTTTCTTATCAGTATTTATCCTCTTGGCATCTCCATTTATCTAATTACTGGGACAAAAAATCTTGTAACATTTAATCTTATTTATTTTGTAGCCCTTTGTCAAACCATCAGCAAATTCTGATGTAATTGGCTTTGAAATATATTCTGAATTTGATTCTTACCTTCAGGTACAAATCATCTCCAACTGGGACCTCAGCCATCCTCTCCTATCTAGTCTCATTGTGGTGACAATTTTCTCTAGGTCAATTCACCCAAGTGACATCTTTTTGAACTTAAAATAGATTATGTCATTACCTTGATCAAACCTTCAAAGGCTTCTCATCCAACTTAACATAAAATCCAGATTCCTTCTGCAGCAAAAATCTCCACATGATCCTTGGTTTCATCATTCATAAAATGTGGAAAATATTAGTATATACTCCCTAACTCTCCTGTGAGGACTGACTTGAGATAATGCATATGAAGAACTCAGCACATGACAAGCCTGCATAATTATGAGATAATACTTTTACCTGTTCTTCATAAAATAATGGTGATTTATTTTAATCAAGGAAAGTAAAGAGAATATAGATGTCCTCTACTTAAATCTAGGCTATGATTTACAGTGGGAATTCAGTTTTTTTGTTTTTTTTTTTAACTGAAAAATGTAGAAATTGAAAGATCATGGACACACTGTCAAAAGACCAAGGTTTAAATTCTGGCTTCAGTTCTTATTAGCTAAGTGGCCTTGAGTAGTTTACCTAATTTTCTTGGCACTTTCAATATTTCAGGCCCATCTCTAGACTCCAAAACCATTACTTAGGTTTACTTAAAAGATAAAACAAAACAAAACAAAACAAAACTCTATGTAACTATTCAGCTATAGCTTTTAAAAATATTTAGAAACATTATAAACCACATATAGATATGTTTTTTACTACAGTGGGGGATATGTTTTTTTCTATGTCTTAAGTATAGTGTTTTCAATATTACTCTAGAGTCTTATAACTAATTAATCTCTACTCACATCTCAAGTAAAAGCATAGTTTCTCTTAGTTTTTGTTACACTACCATTTTAATAACTTACTGGAAGTAATTTAGAATGCAGAACATTTCAAAACTTCTACATGGCCGTGAAAACAAGTCTGTATTTTCAAATGGTGCATGTGAAGCTTTGACATGCAGCAGCTTTTATCTGGTATCTTTATATTGTTTTATATTGTGTGTTGTCTGTCACATAAGAAGAATGACCTTTGAAAATGAAATTACTAGATAATAAATAGTAGGTTAGAAAAGTATAAAATATTTGTACTGTATCCATGTAAAAATACGGGGCAGAAGAGAAATACTGAGGTAACATTATTTTATACCTAACATGATTCAGAATTGTTTAAAATGTTGTCATATCAGAGTAATGAAAATGTTATTATTTGTATAAGTTGAATAAGTAGCTGACTGGTTATCCCTTTTCAATATAAAAAGGAAATACTCTCTATTATGCAGAACATAAAAGGATTTGTAAAATTTTATTTTTTATTCTGATCTCTATAAAATATACATATAAAGTCAGAGTCTCAAACTGATATTGGGTATAGGTTATCTAAAACTAAAGAATTATTATACAACAGCAATTTTTAAAAATAATAGCTTAGTGAACTTATAGCTGATACTTTTTCATATTAAAGACTTAAATTTGTGTACTGCTTAAGACTATCCAAGCATTTATATATAATCAGATTTTGATCTCTTGGTAATTCTATAATGTAAATAATTATTATTCTCTTCAAGACAATATTATGTATTTTTAAAGTATTCTATTGATATAGACTCCTTTCATATATTATTTTATTAACACTCACAACAATTCCTAATTGACAAATACACAAACGGGGGGGGGTCAAAATACTCTAAGTGACTTGACCAAGGATTCACAACTTTAATAGAGGTAGAGTGAAGCCAAATGATCTTCTGACATCAACTGAAAGGTTTATTTAAATATGTTCAGCTTCCTCCATAGTTCCAAAGTTTATTTGATATAAAGCAATGTTAAAATCAAACTTGTTCTCCCTCAATTTTGGGCTAAAGCCTCAAAGATCAAAGAGAATTAAGTACTACACACTTCATATTTCAAAGATAGGTTTCAAATCATCTATGGAAGGCTTGGTAGTTAAGGGACTAATCAAAATTCAAGATTGCGAGCTTTAATACAGTACCAAACTACCTTAAGGATATTGAAGAATTAAGAAGGAGTTGTTTGAAAAGTGTTCTAGGAGTGCTGGGGAGGTCCTAAGATTCAAAGTTTATAACTAGATTAGTCATTAAATTGCTGTTGAACCCATGTTCATGCGCCAAATACACAGTGAGGCCAAACTGAATACAGGCTTTGGAGCAGAGAAAAATTTATTATTGCCAGGACCAGGCAAGGAAAAGGTGGCTTGTGTTCAAAAAGACCCACACTTCCTATTGGTTTTCAGCAAAAAGTTTTTAAAGGCAGAATTTGGGGTGAAGGCTGAAGGGTGTGTCACTTTCTTCTCATTGGTTGGTGGTGAGGTATCTGGCTGATAGCTCCAGGAAAGGACCTATCACCATAAGTAACTATAGTGTGAATGAGGTGTGTAGATAGGGAGGAACCTAGCAAAGCCTGTTAAAAATTTCTCTCGGCCTCCCCTTTTCTCTCTGTGGCCAGCGAACATTTGTTTACCAAACATTTGATTTTCCATCTCCAAGACAATTGCCTTCGTCCTCTTTGAAGTTTCAAACCATTACCCTCCAACAGACTCTTCTGTCTTTAGTTGAAGATGGTATTGAAGGTAAGGATTTGGCCCGTTTTGGCAGTTTCCTCAGTTTTCCTGGATGTATCCCATGTTATTGAACTCTTGTTTTTGTCCTATTAATCTGTCTCATGTCAGTTTTTCTTTTTGGACCTTCCAGAAGAACCCCTGCCACAGGAAAATTTCTTCCTCACTGACAACGTTACCCTCCAAAAGGAAAGAAATTTGTAATTGACAGTACCCACTGCAAATGAAATAAAAGTAGGCAGAACACTTCTGCTCTTTTATTGCAGGTAGGAGACAACCTCTGTCACTCCTTGCAAAATCTGAATGAGCTGAACTGTTTCTGACCACAGCATCACTGAGATAATAAAAATTTCCATCATTAGAAGGCAGAATTTTATGGGTAGTATTCAGAAATTCCATGTAGTGTGTGCTTAGGCATGTCCAGCTCTTTGTGACCCCATGGACTATAGCCCACCAGGCTCCTCTGCCCATGGAGTTTTCAAGGCAAGAATACTGGAGAGGGGTGCCATTTCTTCTTCCAAAGGATCTTCCCAACCCAGAGACTGAACCCACATCTCCTTTATCTCCTGCAATGACAGGCAGATTCTTTATACTGAGCCAACAGGGAAGCCCCAAAACAATTTTAGTGGCTCAAATTTCAATGATAGATTTATACTAGATTAGGACCCAAATGTTATTCATATCTCCCCTTCAAAGACTCTCTCCAATTAAATATTTTTATGTGTAGGGTTCTTGATATTATCTGGAATATAACTTGCAGATTTATACAGCCATAAACAAAAGCTTTAAAATGGATTTTTCCTGTATGCAAATAACACCATACATTTTCATACTTCTTCCAATATTATAAACATTATGATGAACATTATCTATAATTTATTCACAATGATCCCATGTTCAAATAATCCTATGAAATAATTAAGGAAAGTACTATATTCCCCATTTTTTTAGATGTTAAATTGAGAGCTAAATTGTTAGGTTTTTATCAGAGGTTACATAGTCAGGAATAAAGATAATGACTTTTCAATCCAATTCCTCATCCAAATGCCATTTATTATGGTCCAGTTGTTCTCAAAGACTGACGAACATAAAAAAAAATCACCCAAGAAGCTTGTTAAAATAGATTACCCTGTTTACTCAGAAGTCCTAACTCATAGTCTGGGATGGGGGACATAAATATTGATATTCAATAAGAATTTGACCACATTTTGAGAAGTGTTGTGATGCCATGTGACCATCACTTTATATATCTTGAAACTGAGCCAGATATAATAAAGCTTGAGACTGCAAATTTTATGAAGGCATGTGCCAGCAAAGGTTTGTCTTTTATTTTGTCCTAGGCATCTGGAAAACAGTATGACCTTCACAATGTATAGAATCAATATATAGAGTTAAATATAGTATGGATAACGTTAATTCTAACTGATTTACCTTATTTCACATAATTTAATCTGCACTTTCTCTTCTTATTAAGCATATTTGGCTTCCCAGGTAAAGCAGTGGTAAAGAATCTGCCCTCCAATGCAAGAGATGCAAGAGATCAGATTCGATCCCTGAGTTGGGAAGACTCCCATAGAGTAGGAAATGGCAACCTGTATTCTTGCCTGGAAAATTCCATGGACAGAGAAGCCTTGTGGGAAACAGTTCAGGGGGTCACAAAGAGTCAGACATGACTGAGCATGTGTGCACACACACATTAAGCATATTAAATATAAATTATTTTCAAGCAATTCAGCAGGTGGCTTCAGAAATGTCAGTGTGTGTTTCCTATGTCTATATGTGTACAATAGCTTTAGGAACTTTCAGTTCTGTTCTATCTGAATGTCCTTTTTTATTTTTTCAAATAGTCACTTGGCATGGCCCCCTCTGTTCATTCAGTTCTCTCTCTTTTTTTGCCAACATTCTGAAAAATTTGAAAACTACAGAATAGCTAATTGAGTTGTAGAGTAAAACTCCTACAACCCACTTAGAATCAAAAAATCCACCACCTAGAATCAAAATTAATTTTTACTTGTTTTAATCAATTTATCTGTCCATTCTCCATTTATCTATCCATTCATTAATCCATCTTATTTTTGATGCATTTGAAGTTAAGTTTAAGCTGCAAACATCAGTGCGCTTCCTCCTAAATATTTTAGAAGGTATAAAATTAGAGTTCAATATTATTCTATAAATTTTTTTTGAGATAAAGTTTCACGCAGTGAAATGTGCAAATGCTAACTGAATCATTCCAAGAGTTTGACAATCACTTAAAACTCCTGTTGAAAGCAAATATCTACCAGTTACAGAGAATTACCATCACCCCAGAAAGTTTCCACATAAAACTTCTCAGACAATACTGTCTATACAAGTCCCCCTGAAAACAACAGCACACTGATGTTTCGTCTGTCACAGATAAGTCTTTCTTCTTTAAAACTTTATATAACTTAAGTCTTAGTATATTACTTTGTGTATTGTTATTTTTGCTTCACTCAGGAAACACTTCTGAGATCTATCTATGTAGTTGCATTAACATTAGTTTGTTTCCTACTGCTTAGCAATATATTACATTGTATGATTATATCTGTTTTCTTTCTCTGTTCTATTGATGAACAACTGGAATATTTCTTGCATTAGGTAGAGTGTAAAAAATACTATGAGCTTTTTTTTTTCATGAATAAATCTTTTTATGGACATTGTCAACTCTCATCAGCTGTACCATTTCATCTGTGCAATTTTTTTTTTTTTTCTGAGAATCAACAATTACAAGCTCTAGTTGCCTCATATTCTCAAAATACTGGAGTGTTCAGTTCAGTTCAGTTCAGTCCCTCAGTCATGTCCATATATTTGTGACCCCATGAACCACAGCATGCCAGGCCTCCCTGTCCATCACCAACTCCTGGAGTCCACCCAAACTCATGTCCATTGAGTCAATGATGCCATCCAACCATCTTATCCTCTATTGTCCCCTTCTCCTCCTGCCTTCAATCTTTCCCAGCATCAGGGTCTTTTCAAATGAGTCAGCTCTCCGCATCAGGTGGCCAAAGTATTGGAGTTTCAGCTTCAACATCAGTCCTTCCAATGAACATTCAGGACTGATCTCCCTTATGATGGACTGGTTGGATCTCCTTGCAGTCCAAGGGACTCTCAAGAGTTTTCTCCAACACCATAGTTCAAAAGCATCAGTTCTTCAGCACTCAGCTTTCTTTATAGTCTAACTCTCATATCCATACATGACGACTTGAAAAACCATAGCCTTGACTGTTGACAAAGTAAGGTCTCTGATTTTTAATATGATGTCTAGGTTGGTCATAACTTTCCTTCCAAGGAGTAAGCATCTTTTAATTTCATGGCTGCAATTACCATCTGCAGTGGTTTTGAAGCCTAAAAACTTGGAGTGTTCAGTCTTGTTAATTTTAGTCATTCTGTGAGTGTAATGTGATAACTCACTGAGGTAATAATTTGTATTTCTATGATAACTAATGATGGTAGTCTCTTTTTAATGTCTTTGTTGTTCATTTGCATATGTTCATTTGTGAAGTAACTGTTTTAATCTTATGGTATTCAAGTACTTTTACACTAGAACTTTTGTTATTATTGTACAGATATCTAAGGTGCTTCAGTTAAAAAAAAACAAACTTTTTTAAACTGGATACCTTTTAGGTTTATATTAACATTCACTTTTCTTTTATCATTTGTCAACTATTTTCCTCTTAAGCACAAGTCATAGTTGTATGTATATTATTATTTCACATTTCCTGAAGTTTTAATAGTTCATTTTATAGTTTTTATTTCTTAGCTGAAAGTTTTGCATTTGTTCATTAATTACAAGTATATTTCCAGTTATGTCTCAGAACATTGTTTTAATTATCTTTTAAATCCTAGTCTGCTAGGCTCTGAATCTCAACTATTCATCACAATTTTCTGTCTGTTGATTCTATTTTCTCTTATGAAGAGTACTTTTCTTAGAGATTCTGAGTGTTGTTGTATGTCTTTGAGGAGAACAGATTCTTTTTGGTCATTGTTCATTTAGCAGGAACATAACTGACTCAAACTACAAACTCTTCTCTGTAGTGTTTGGAAGCTCAATTTCCATTCACTCACTTTAGTGTTAGCTGTTCTCTTTGGGTTCTGTTCCCAAGATGTTTAGAAACACAACTTAAATGTGTTTGGAAAACAACAACTTAAAAGATGTTTGGAAAACAACTTAAAATGAATATATAAATATTGAGTATATAAATAAGAGTGCTAGCTTTAATAGTTGCAGTAAAGTTTGGAATATATAGAAGTTCCTCTTTGTAACTTGCCCAGATATAATTATTTTTATATTCCATTATGGCTTCCTACAGAGAAGGCAATGGCAACCCACTCCAGTACTCTTGCCTGGCAAATCCCATGGATGGTGGAGCCTGATAGGCTGCGGTCCATGGGGTCGCTAGGAGTCGGACATGACTGAGCAACTTCACTTTCACTTTTCACTTTCACGCATTGGAGAAGGAAATGGCAACCCACTCCAGTGTTCTTTCCTGGAGAATCCCAGGGACAAGGGAGCCTGGTGGGCTGCCGTCTCTGGGGTCTCACAGAGTCGGACATGACTGAAGTGACTTAGCAGTAGCAGCAGCAGCATGGCTTCCTATATTTAAGAAACAAAAATATGTACATCTTAGCCAAGTATATTTATTAAAACTATATATTTCTATGAGTTTGCATTTTAAAATATAATAGCAATACTCATGAGGGCATAGTGCGGATTTAATATAAAATGTCATCTTCTGAAAAAACAAGAGGTTCATTAAAATTATAAGACATACAACCTTTTAAACACTTGTTGGCAAGTGTTCTGTTTAAAGTGGGAGACTATGGTTCAGTATATTAGATTTAGAAAGTTTGATTAACACATCTTTATGATACCTGGTTAATGTGTTTCATTACACATATAGTCAATAACTTTTGCATTGGAAACCCTAAAGAAAATGGGTCATGATGAGAATACTTGTTACTATCTCAATATGAGTGAATCTATCCTTATTCTACCTTAGTATCATAACCACTTCCCAATGTCTTAAAGGATGGAAAATAGCACAAAAAATATTTCAAACAGTTCCATATAATTGTTGCAAAGGCTGAGGGTATTTTGGGGAGCATAACGGGAAAAAACGCATTTAAGGGTAATACATAGTCTGTGTGAAAGTTAAAATTAGTATGTCAGGTATTTTCTTATTCATCTAAATAAAGATCTACATTCTGAGAATAACTAAGTTGGAGGCACAATTCTCCTCAATTTACAAACATAAATGAAAAGATATGATTAGAATATTGTATATGAAAAAAGAAGTTCATAAAGCTCCTCTTAGACTAACTATAAGAACACAACAAATACAAGTTAATTCACCAATGACAGCGACCTGTACTTAGCTTATTGAATCCCTAAGGAAAAAATATGAAAATTGCTTTTATATAAAAATATTAAAGCTGAAATTTAAAGAATGTTTAGGTACAGTTGTTTTCCACCTTTACTCTGCATAGCATTATTAGTTTTATATCTAAGGATCACGTCTTCATATCATTCCTTGCCAGGAGAACTCCAATTTGAGTGGGTGGAGATGTGTCCAGAGCAACTAAATCATGACTAAGTCAGTCACAAAAGTTCCTTTTCTCTTTCAGGTAACTGGTATACTTGTGGCCATTTATCTCAATTATTGGTAATAAATTATAAAGGATAGCCTGCTGCGAGCTTTTGACAAAACTTTTCTGCTTGATAATAGGGTGGCCCTTCCTTCCCCACCCCTCACCCCCCAACACCCCCAACCCTGCCACACACACTTCTTTCTTTCTTGGAACACTTCTGTGTAAGAGTGCAGTGCTTGGAATTTGTGATGGTTAATTTTAAGCATCAACTTCACCGTAAGGATACACAGAGAGCTGGTAATATTATTTCTTGGCTGTGTCTGTGAGAATGTTTCTAGAAAAGAAAGTGAAAGTAAAGTCACTCAGTCGTGTCCAACACTTTGCGATCCCATGGACTATAGCCTACCAGGCTTCTCCGTCCATGGGGTTTTCCAGGCAAGAATACTAAAGCGGGTTGCCATTTCCTTCTTCAGGGGATCTTCCCAACCCAGGGATCGAACCCAGGTCTCCCACATTGCGAGCAGATGCTTTACCCTCTGAGTCACCAGGGAATCCCTGCCTAGAAGAGATTTGCATTTAAATCAGTGGACTGACTAAAGAAGACTGCAATCAACAAAGTGGGTGGGCATCACCCAATCCATTGAGGGCCTGAATAGAACAAAAACATTCATTCTGCATGAGCTGAAACATTCATGTTCTCTGTCTTTGGACACCAGCAGTACTCAGACAGGGATTTATACTATTGGCCACCCCCGCTCTCCACCAATTCTCTCTCAGGCCTCTGGACTCAGACTGAATTACATCACTGGCTTTCCTTATTCATTTGCTTGACCATGGAACTTTTCGGCCTCTAACACCATGTGAACCAATACTTGTAATTAATTAATAAACAAGCAAATAAATTTATCCAATTGTTTCTATTTCTTTGGAGAACACTGATTAATACAGAGCTCTAGCAGTTACCTTGTAGTGACTTTTCCAGATTCTTTTCCAAAACTTTGAAAACTTTTCCAAAACTCTTCAAATATTAGAGCAGAAGAAAAGGAAGGGCTTAGGTCTTTAATAACAGTTTTAGCCATACTTCCAATAATGGCACTTGCTAGATGAAATAAGTTAATGTATTTATTGGTAAATCATTTTCATGAGTAATTTTGAAAAGTTTGAACTGAATGAATGATAGTTCATTTTAAGACAGTTAATGTCAATTTTGGACTTTTTAAAAGATGGTTAATTTTGTTGATGACTTTAATCCTTCAAGTTTAAAATTCATTTCAACTATTCCATTCTTCATTTTAGTAATTCTTTAGTTCTTTTCCACTCTCTGCCCTGTATCATGCCTTTTTCCAAATGACTTGCTATTTCTTTCCACTGAAAAGGCAGTTGAATATGGACTCAAAAGTGTCACTTGATTTGGTCAGTAGAATACGGTAGAAGTGACAGTATCTGTATCTTAGGTCAGTCTCTCAGACTGAAAAACTATTCAAAACTTTGAGTGATTTTTTTTTTCTTTCTCACCTAAATGGCAAGACTCATGGCCCATTTCACAATTTAATATGGCATCCAAACTCCTAAAATTTCCTTAGCTAACTGCCTACACACTTTGAACACTATTGCTTAGGTGTTTACACCTAAGCTTACAAAGCCATTCTTTAACAACTACTTTAGTAACTAATATAAAAGTGCTTGCATTCCTTTGGATTGCAAGACCTTGAATAATATCAGTGATAAATGAAGTAATCTACATTTACTGGAAGATTGGGAACTGAAGTGTTAGATTGATGAACACTCCTGGAGTTTTTCTCTATTAGTGTTATTGCAATTTCCTTGGATGTAAATTTACTGTGCAGAATATGTGTACCTCTGGAGACCTCTTGAATTTAGGATTTTGTCACTCTCAATATGTGAGAAATAGAGGCAAGTTTTAAAATTATTGAATCATTACTTTTGGACCTGCCCTACCATGCCACTATTCCACCTGCAAATATGTGTGTTTATTTCCTACTGAAAGGTGTTAATACAAAATTTTATAAGATCAGCCTGTGTTACATTGTAGAACATGTAGAGATTTTACATAACTGATAATGTAAGATAGCTCTCCAATAATAAGCAAAACAAGTAATATTACAAGTATTGAGATCCTTTAAGGTATAAATGGTTTAGAATAGTTCACTATTTAATACAATACTTTAATACCTACCTTAAATATATATTGGGTTTCCTTCCCTGGTGGCTTAGATCATAAAGAATCTGCCTGTAATGCAGAAGACCCAGGTTTGATCCCTGGGTTGGGAAGATTCCCTGGAGAAGGGAATGGCTACCCAGTCCAGTATTTTTGCCTGGAGAATTCCAAGGACAGATAAGCCTAGTTGGCTACATTCCATGGGGTCACAAAGAGTCAGACACACTGAGTGACTAACACTAAGTGTATATTCTTTTTTATTTTTGGCATATCTCATTTTGTATTTTAGAAACAAATATATTCTTTAACCTAAAATATAGGGATGGATCATCTCCCAGAATTTTGATTATTCTCTTAAAAATTCTCTCCCAAGACACACCAAAAATATAAATTTTAAAAAGTATTTTGTTTCTTACATTCTTTGTTCTGCCTATCAAAACTTATTTTAAAATTCAAGAATCTTAAATTTGGAAATGATAATATATGTTGCTGTTGATCTCTCCAGCTCAGAACTAGCTGAAGGTTTCTAACCTGAGCCTACACACACACACACGCACACAAAATGGTGGTTGTATAATTCTAGCATATACCTCTTCTACTGCAGTTATCATAGATCTATATAGTTAGCTTAGCAATCATCCTGCAGATGACAGTAAAGTGTTTGAGGAAAGGATGCTTTATCTGTGTATGCATACATTTTGGGGATGTTTCTAACCTGTGATTTGGTAGAAAAATAATGCATACCATTGCCTCTCTTTCATTTTACTCTTCTACAAAGGCACAGAGACTAATGATAATAATAGACCAATACTTTACATATAAAATGATTCATATTAAAAAAATAATTCATAATTTTATTTATCATTCCTTACTTTGGTTCACTTATTCAATAAAAATTATCATTCCAGACCTTGTACAAAGTGCTTGGAATATAATACTAAATAAAACAGAAAAAAAACTCCTTCATGGACTTCAGAATTTTCATTATCAAAGGGAAATAAAATGAATAATTTTAAAAATATATATCAAAAAGTATTAAATGTTATGAATAAAAATAAATCATGGTACATATGACCAGCTGTGCTGGGTGTGGGGGAGGGTGTAGAATACCCTTAAGAGAAGGCCTTGCCAATAAGGTGACATAGAACAAGGACTGAAAGAAGTGAGTAAATCAGCCATGAGGCTATCTGGAGAAGGAACACTGGAAGCAGATTCAAGCTCCCTGAGGCAGAAGTGAGTTCTATGGGCCCAGGACCTTTGAGAGGGCCAGTGATAGAAATGAAGCTAGTAAGAGTGGTAGGAAATGAAGGCAGAAGGATAGTGGGTCTCAAATCTGATAGAGCTTGGAAGTCTTTGTAAAGACTGTCTCTTAAAACTACATATTAATAAAGACAGTGAATGCAAATAATTTCAGAGACTGACCTTTCAGAAAGAATATTCTTTAAGCTCTCAGAGCAAAGGTACAAGTTGGGTTGATGAATGCTGCCCCTGATTCTTCAGATCACTTGCCAACAAGGTGTCACTGTTCCTATCCAAAGTTTCTCTTCCTCAAAAACTTCATTATTCTTGAAAATTAATCAGAAAGGAAAGTTCTTGTGTGAACAGAGGACTAAGAAACAGAAAGAGTGAGCAGAATATGGAAAACATATTTGAAATGTTTCAAATTTCAAAACATGAAATGATTTAGAGCTAAGACTGTTAATAATCTCCCTTTATTTTATCATGAATGGTATGGTAGGTGGCAAACTGAGACAAGTCAAAGCTTATGTATATACCTTTACAGCAGATACTCATGGACACTTATTCTGTTAGCAACAAACATAAATGGTCACCTCAGATAATGCCCAGATTATGAACTAAGATGGAGAAGTGTCAACACTTTGCTGAGTTAGCACACAATACTGCTGGCCTCTAGAAGGCATTGCTAGTTTATCATATTTCATCTCATATATGAATCACAGGATCCTTATAAAATGCTATTATAACCACCTCCTTCAATGATAATATAGAGACTTGAAAATTAACTTTCATATAACCATCATGTGGTCGATTCCATCATTTCTCCTATAATCGGCAGTGTTCAGGTAGATGGCAAATGAAGGCAACATGGTAGAATGCTACCTTCTATCTTCCTTAGATTCTCCTACCAATTGAAGGCATCACTTGTGAGCAGGCAAACTTTTAGAACCTTATGTGTTCCATTCATCACTGTACTGCCTTGGGGTAAATGTGGTCGGATTGACAAGGAACCGCTTGTTACTGCTCATTCTCAAATGTGAAGTCAAAAGAAGCATTTGGTTTCCTGACCAATTCACAGAAGCAATCCTTTTCTTATTTTATCTCACCCATAAACGTATAAATCCTTCCTCTGCATTACTTTTGGTTGGTGATGAACTGCCCATGTTTCTTGAAAACCTAGTTTTTCTATGTTCTTCACTCTGTTCATCATGTTTTAACTGAAACTTGACTCTGTCAATGATTCTCCATTGTTCATTTATATTTTCTTGTCCCATTTATATCATTTTCAGCTCAATTTATAAATATGCTCAAACTCTCTGACCAAAGGTTAAAAAATATTTGTATAATCTATTCTATTTGCACATTATCACTCTTTCACAACTACTGTATTTTTTATTTACTTTTTAATTTAAAAGATTATGCATTTTCTGTGTGAACTTCTCCTTTTGCCCATAGTTATCAGGTGAAATTTCTCTGGCAATGTATTTATTACATGATGGAAATGCAATGAACGATTTTTATTCTTATTTTTCTTGCTCTTCAAATATTTGAAACAGTATGTAAACTTCTACTACATATAGGATTTAAATGAATCTATTTAAAAATGAACCACTTTTTCCTGACACTCCTCATGTCTGTGGATCTCATAAGAGCTTTTTCTTGAGTTGCCTACTACCTTTCTGAAAAATCCTCAAAGCTATTAGTGGAAATTTATTTCTTCTCTCATCCCTTATATATTAGCATTCTTCATGGCTCTGTAATATGTTATTTCTCTTCTGACTTTTCAGGTATGCTACTCATATAATCTCATTCACTTTCATAATTTTAATAATCATTTTATGATAATGTCTCCCTGATTTATTACTAAAGCTGATTTACTCCATGAGTTTTAGATGGTTCTAGACACAAAAACCCATCAGGCACCTTTATTTCAATAAAGAGGAAGATGCAGAGAAGATTCATTAGAAAGAAGAGTGAAAAAAACAGCTGAGCTTTATTAAGATGTATAGCTTCATTTAATGTTGTGTCTAGCATGCATTACCATATTTAATTCTCACAAAACATTAAATTCAATTTCAAATATTAATAAATTAAATCTCACTTATGAGAAAACTAAGGCTTAGAGAGGTTAAATACTATTCCTACTGTCCTACAACTAACAAAGAACAAAGAAAAGAATTAGAATTCATGTATGTGTAAAATTTAAGCCACCATTCTAGCCTCCATTTAACAGTCGCTTACAACTATGTCATATTCAACATGTCAAATAATCTCTACCTTCTATTGCCTCTTCCTCTATATGTTAATTATATTTATGACACTTGTATCTACTCAAGCCATAAAACTTGTCCTTTTTCCAGGTCTATGATGACCTGGATGTCAATCTCCTTCATTTTAACTTCCACCACTTCCTAACATGTGTTTCAAGCTACAATACTATGGAATAGCTTGTATTTTCTGTGTTGCCATGGTATTTTATTTCTCTGTGACTGTATTCATTTTTTGTCTTCTGCTACCCTTGTTTATCTGACTAATTCTCACCTAGTTCTTGTGACTCAATTCAAGCCTTTTGTACTCCATATATGCTTTCTTGAAACCAAAGCCAGACTCCAAGAGGTGCCAACCACTTAGAGTAGTTTTGCTTGATTAATACAACAAACTGCTAGCAGATGGTCATAGAGCATAATTAAGTACAAATAAGAAAGATGACTGTTTTCCTGATTTGCACAAGTCTTACAAACTGATCTATCTAAACTCTAACATCTGAATAAATGCCTCTTTTATACTCTCTGAGTTCTTTGCTTTGCATCCATGGTCAGTTGCTTACACAAACACAATTTCTAGCCACTTTTTTCCTTTCTGCCAAGAAAGCTTTATATTACTTTCTATGTGCTTAAAGTCCAAACATTTAATAAGGAGTCTTTTCTTTCACAGCAAGGCAGTGTGCATGTGGCCCAGTTTTAGCCACTAGGAACTGAGAAAGTCTGCTGAGAGTACTAAGAAACATTTCACTCCTCAGTAAAATAAGAGAGGCACATAAGGACACCCACTCTCTCCAAACACTCCCTATGTTAGTGTTCTAGGACTGCACAACAAAATACCACTGAGTGGGAGGCTTAAATGACAGAAATTTATTTTCTCATTGTTCTGGATCCTGGAAGTTAAGATCAGGTGCTAGAAGGGTTGGTTTTCTCTGAGGCCTCTCTTCTTGCCTTCAGATGGTCACCCACTTACTGCCTTTTCTGTGTATGTGTACCCAGGTATCTCTTTTTATGTCCAAATTTCATCTTATCAAACGAACACCAGTCAGATTGGAGTAGAGCCCACTCAAATGCTCTCATTTTAACTTAAACATATATTTAAAAGCCCTGTCTCTGAGTAGTTGAGTTGGACTGTGAAGAAAGCTGAACACCAAAGAATTAATGCTTTTGAACTGTGGTGTTGAAGAAGACTCTTGAGAGTCTCTTGGACTGCAAGGAGATCCAACCAGTCCATTCTAAAGGAGATCAGCCCTGGATCTTCTTTGGAAGGAATGATGATAAAGCTGAAACTCCAGTACTTTGGCCACCTCATGCGAAGAGTTGACTCATTGGAAAAGACCCTGATGCTGGGAGGGATTGGGGGCAGGAGGAGAAGGGGACGACAGAGGATGAGATGGCTGGATGGCATCACCGACTCGATGGATGTGAGTTTGAATGAACTCCGGGAGATGGTGATGGACAGGGAGGCCTGGCGTGCTGCAATTCATGGGGTCGTAAAGAGTCGGATACAACTGAGCGACTGAACTGAACTGAACTGAACTGAACTGAAAGTAATAGGGGTTAGGGTTTCAACATGTGAATTTGGAGGAGAGGGGAACACAGTTCAACCCAGGATAATCCTCAACCACTTATTGTCTTGGATATTGTCACATAATGTGATATTTTGTGCATAACAGGCACCTGAGTGAAAATACAAAAGAATCTCAGAGAAGGTAACCCAGAGAACTCATATCACTGATCTATATTAACCAGCTTTGGAACCCTCTGTCCTCCAAACTTTTTTAGATTAATAAATGTACCTGCACTTTTAAATAATTTTAGCTTGCTATATTGCAATTTGTGCTCTAAAACATTTAATTGATGCACTAATATAGCACTTTTCTGATTCTCTGGAAAAGACCCTGATGCTGGGAAAAATATAAGACAGGAGGAAAATGGGATGACTGAGAATGAGACAGTTGGATGGCATCACAGACTCAATAGACATGAGTTTGAGTAAGCTCCGGGAGATGGTGAAAAACAGGGAAGCCTGGCATGCTGCAGTCCATGCAAAGAGTTGAACATGACTGGCTGAGCGACTGAACCACAACAATATAGCGCTTATTACAATAATTAATGGATTTGATTCTAAGTCAGGAGTAAAACTACATTTGTCATCATCTCTCTGTGACCCACTACAGTGTCTGATGCTAAATAAAAATGTGTTGACTTGAATGAATTCTATGCTTCTCTTTCCACATTTCCTCCCAAATACCATAACTAGAATCCTTTAGTTTACTATAGCTTTCTTAAGTCTTGGATCTCTCTGGAAAATTCATTGAGTCATTTGTTCTTGTAACCACTGGAAAAATCCCTCTTTTATATTTCTTCTTCAAATCTACCTGTATCTAAATATCTCCACATTTGGATTTGACTTCTCTCCCTAATTGTTTACATCTCCCAGTAGTCATGGAACAATAGTGATTTTATATTTTAAGTAATAATAGATATGAGTTTTGACTTCATAGAAGAAAACATATGGTCCAATTGGTAATTCTAACATTGCTATAATTTTTGATCATTCAATGTGTTGGAGTTGAAAAAAATGGTAATAATTTCCTAGATTTAGTAAGCAACTCCAGAGCAAATAACTATATTCAGACATATGCTTACTTCTTTGGTTCTTTTTCAATTTAAAAATTATTGAATAAGTCAAATTTAGTTATAAGTTGCAATGTTTTATATTCATTTTATTATTAAGTTTTATAGCTTTCAAATCAGCATTAGAGCTGCAATGACTCTTACAAATATATAACACTGTAATTTATGACAATAATCTCTAACTTAAGCCTTCAATTTTTAAATATTCTCAAATTTTAAAAATGACATATAGAAACATGGCTGGCTTTAAGATATGAATACTAATACTGCTTACTGCTTTATTTAGCTTCACAAGGAAAAAAATCTTTGAGTTTGACATATGTTTCATGCTTCTCTGATCCATTACTATGAGACTTTAAACTCCCTGAGTATCCATAGAAGCTGTGAATTGATGTATATTTCTGGTGAAACTATGTATTTTGCTTTTTCCTCTTGACAGATGTGGTAATGATTCTTCTCAGTTATCCACAGCCAAAGAGAAACAGATCTAAAGCCATTCCCTGATACTTTAGGTAAATAAGAATGCTTACTCTCAATCCTGCTTTGCCCAATCATTTGAAACCTCCAGCTTTCCAGTCCATTGGGAGGATTGAATTAAATGGAAGTAAAAACTCTTGTCAGGATGGTTCCATGTAAAATACAAGGGTCTTATCTAATCTTATCTACATTTGCTACTATAGTGAATTAAGCCTTCCAACATTAAAATCCTTCATGGATTGCCAGTTTGCAACAGTGTCACATTCAGTTCAGTTCACTTCAGTCGCTCAGTCATGTCCGACTCTTTGCGACCCCATGAATCACAGTAGCCAGGCCTCCCTGTCCATCATCAACTCCCGGAGTTCACTCAGACTCACGTCCATTGAGTCGGTGATGCCATCCAGCCATCTCATCCTCTGTCGTCCCTTCTCCTCCTGCCCTCAATCCCTCTCAGCATCAGGGTCTTTTCCAATGAGGCAACTCTTCACATGAGGTGGCCAAAGTACTGGAGTTTCAGCTTTAGCATCATTCCTTCCAAAGAACACCAAGGACTGATCTCCTTCAGAATGGACCGGTTGGATCTCCTCTCAGTCCAAGGGACACTTAAGAGTCTTCTCCAACACCACAGTTCAAAAGCATCAATTCTTCGGCACTCAGCTTTCTCCACAGTCCAACTCTCACATCCATACATGACCACTGGAAAAACCATAGCCTTGACTAGACGAACCTTTGTTGGCAAAGTAATGTCTCTGCTTTTGAATATGCTATCTAGGTTGGTCATAACTTTCCTTCCAAGGAGTAAGCATCTTTTAATTTCACGGCTGCAGTCACCATCTGAAGTCATTTTGGAGCCCAAAAAAGTAAAGTCTGACACTGTTTCCACTGTTTCCCCATCTATTTCCTGTGAAGTGATGGGACCAGATGCCATGATCTTCATTTCTGAATGTTGAGATTTAAGCCAACTTTTTCACTCTCCTCTTTCACATTCATCAAGAGGCTTTTTAGTTCCTCTTCACTTTTTGCCATAAGGGTCATGTCTACTGCATATCTGAGGTTACTGATATTTCCCCTGGTAATCTTGATTCCAGCTTGTGCGTCTTCCAGGCCAGCATTTCTCATGATGTATTCTGCATATAAGTTAAATAAGCAGGGTGACAGTATACAGCCTTGATGTACTCCTTTTCTTATTTGGAACCAGTCTATTGTTCCATGACCAGTTCTAACTGTTGCTTACTGACCTGAATATAGGTTTCTCAAGAGGCAGGTCAGGTGGTCTGCTAATTTGCACCAGTGTTACATTAGCCAGTTAAAACACAGACTCATAATGATCTCTATCTTCCAGAGGTCCAAGAATCCAAGATAAGAACAGTTGTAATGACAGTTGTTTTTCCAAAAAGTTATATTTTTTTAAGATTCCCTGTAAGATCATGTTTTTGGATTCTGTATTACATTTGTGCAAATGTGCCTCTTCTTTATTGTATTTATGTCCATATTGCTTACTGTGTGTGAGCAGTAGGATAATTTTTTTAAATAAAGTCAAGTAAAATATCCTTAAGGTGAAGTTTTTCAACTAATTTCAATGAATATTTAAATTTTCAACTACTTTAATTAGTTTTTCAACTAATTTCAAAGAGATAGTATGTGTAATGTTCTCTGTGAAAAAATTTATATACTTTTAGTTTATATTTATATATTTTTATATACTTTTTAGTTTTATTCTAAGGCTATACTTGGTTGGCAGACATGCTAAATAGAGGGAAAAATCCTCAGCTTAAAGGTGAAAGCTTTGACACAATTCATCTTTACAAAACAACTATTTTAAAGAAAAAAATAAAAAGTCTTGGCTCTAAATGCAGGGAAGTGAACAATCGTTCCAATACCTTCCCCCAAAGCTGGATCAATCTACTTTCAGAAGTCAAGAATAAATAAATGCTTGAGATTACTGCCAGTGGGATCCAGAGGATGATATATGGTACTGTTGAAAATAGAAGCCTCTATAAAGGAGTTTTTGTGGTGTGACGCCATAATTTTATAAAGCCACTAGGCATTGTGAAGTATCTCACATAGACCTTAAGATGGTTTTTTAAATATGTATAATTTGAAATTAAAATCCAGAAAGGAATCATGCTTTAAAAACTGTTTCTCACTTGTGAAAATACTGGTCAACATTTGATCATAGAGCCCATTCAGTTCTTAGTTCCTGGAGTTTAAAGATTATAAAGATAGCTGTGACCCTACTTACTTGCTTTGACAAAGCAATCTGCAGTACAGAAACTAATAGCAGCTTGGTGTTCTATAAAAGTACAATAAGTGAATAACAGATATGAAGGATGTATCATTTAAAAGAAGAGGGATGATTTAGGACAGGGAAGATGACCAGCATGATAACATACCAGTAACATTTTTCATATTGAGCCTCTGTGAAACTGAAACAAAATAAAGGAGAAAGAAGAGAAAGAAGGTGACTTTTGAACATCTGCCGTTTATTGTAGGTAGTGATAAATATAGACAATCAAGCAGATATATGACTGTAAAATGGAAATTTATAGGTCCTGTTTGAAAGGTTTACTAAATCAAAACAATATATTTCCCCACGTATATTTCCCTTCAATGTCATATCTACCCAGATCCCAAAATATCTCTAGTGTAAGCTACCAGATTTTATGAAATTTTAAAACTATTGAGGTTTTTCTATTTCATTTCAAAAGGGAAACAAAATTTGCTCATTTTTGTTCTCAAGACTTTTGAAATATAGACATAATACTCAAATGCCTAACACTTAAATCGTATGTCTAAATAAAAATTTAGGGTGCAGTTTTTTATCAGATAAGCATCTAATAATAAATATACAGATTATGCATACTTAGAGTGAAAGGGGATTCACTAATCCTTTTAGGCAGGAAAACATGATGCCTTTTTCAATGAAGTATGTGGCTTCATAGGACATAGCCATGAGGATATGATGAAGGAGGGTAAATCAGAAATCTAACTGCAATCAGAAGAATCTACCATTAAAATTAGTGGCCCAATAAATGCCACACCCAGATCTTTGTCAGACCCACTGTTTTTCAGCATTTTACAATGTAAATGATCATTTATACAATCTTCTTCTTTCTCTATTAAATCTTCAATTTATCTCTCTTGAAGTATTGGATACATAAAAACATATACATGGAATTAAAATTTTCAGTTTTGAAAAGTCATTTATTTCCATATCCCCTTCTAGCTATTATCTCATTTCTCTTTTTCATTTCCAATTCTAAGTTCTTATCATGTTTGATGTATCAGCAATATTTGACATCCCTGCTTACTCCTGCTTCACTAAAGCAGGAGTAAGGTATCTTCCACTGGCTTCTAAGGTATCATGTATCATTTCTGGTTCTCTTAATTACTATCTGGTTACTCTGTCTCAGTCTCTTTTACTGGTAATTCCTCATATCCAATAAGTAAATTTTGGAATTCCCAAGGACTCAGTCCTTTGACCTATTCTATTCTATCTCTACATTCACTCCCTTTACTCACCCAGTTCTTTGGCCTCAGATAACAGTTATTGAACAATCTCTGATTTTTATCTGCTTCCTAGGCTTATCTCAACTCTGGCTCATTTATTCAAACAGTTGTTCAATATCCCCATTTGGATAATAAATGCCCTTCAAACTTCAGTTCAGTTCGGTCCCTCAGGCATGTCCAACTCTTTGTGACCCCATGGACTGCAGCACACCAGGCTTCCCTTCCCAGCCCATCAGCAACTCCCAGAGCCTACTCAAATTCATGTCCATTGCTTCAGTGATGCCATCCAACCATCTCATCCTCTGTTGTTCCCTTCTCTTCCTACCTTCAATCTTTCTCAGCAACAAGGTCTTTTTCAATGAGTCGGTTCTTCGCATCAGGTGCCCAAAGTACTGGAGTTTCAGCTTCAACATAAGTCCTTCCAATGATTATTAAAGATTGATTTCCTTTAGGATTGACTGGATTGATCCTCTTGCAGTCCAAGAGACTCTCAAGAGTCTTCTCCAACACCACATAAGTATCAATTCTTCAGCGCTCAGCTTTCTTTATAGTCCAACTCTCACATCCATACATGACTACTGGAAAAGCCATAGCTTTGACTAGATGGACCTTTGTTGGTAAAGTAATGTCTCTGCTTTTTCAAACATAACATGACAAAAAACAAACACTCTTCCTTCCAATATTATTTTTCCCCTCAATCTTCCTTAATTTAGTCAATAACAGCCACATTCTCCCAGGTTCTTGCTCAATCCCTCATTCCAGATTCCTCTCCTCCTCACACTCTTTTTCAAATTCAACAAAGGATTTCATGATTATATGTTTAAAATACAACTTGCAGCCCATCATTTTTCACCATCCCTACTGCTACCACACAGTTCTAACATATGATCGAATAACCTGAATTACTTTAATAATTTCCCTGCATTCCTAAAAGTGAAGTGAAGTGAAAGTCACTCAGTTGTGTCCTGCAATTTGTGACCCCTTGGATTATACAGCCCTTGGAATTCTCCAGGCCAGAACACTGGAGTGGGTAGCCTTTACCTTCTCCAGAGGAATATTCCCAACCCAGGGATCAGACCCAGATCTCCCTCATTGCAGGTGGATTCTTTACCAGCTGAGCCACCAGGGAAGCCCTTTGACTGTGTGTATCACAGCAAACTGTGGAAAATTCTTAAAGAGATGGGAATACAAGACCACCTGACCCACCACCTGAGAAATCTGTATGCAGGTCAAGAAGCAACAGTTAGAACTGTACATGGAACAACAGACTGGTTCCAAATATGAAAAGGAGTACATCAAACCTGCATATTGTCACCCTGCATATTTAACTTATATGCAGAGTAAATCATGCGAAATGCTGGGCTGGATGAAGCACAAGCTGGAATCAAGATTGCCGGAGAAATATCAGTAACCTCAGACACACAGAAGACATCACCCTTATGGCAGAAAGTGAAGAACTAAAGAGCCTCTTGATGAAAGTGAAGGTGAAAGAGGAGAGTGAAAAAGCTGGCTTAAACTCAACATTCAAAAAATTAAGATCATGGCATCCAGTCCCATACTTCATGGCAAATAGATGGGAAAACAATGGAAACAGTGGCAGACTTAATTTGGGGGGCAGGGCTCCAAAATCATAGCAGATGGTGACTGAAACCTTGAAATTAAAAGATGCTTGTTCCTTAGAAGAAAAGCTATGACCAACCTAGACAGCATATTAAAAAGCAGAGACATTATTTTGCCAACAAAGGTCCATCTAGTCAAGGCTACGATTTTTCCAGTAGTCATGTATGGATGTGAGAGTTGAACTATAAAGAAAGCTGAGCACCGAAAAATAGATGCTTTTGAACTATGGTGTTGGAGACTCTTGAGAGTCCCTTGGACTGCAAGGAGACCCAACCAGTCCATCCTAAAGAAAATCAACCCTGAATATTCATTGGAAGGACTGATGCTGAAGCTGAAACTCCAGTACTTTGGCCACTTGATGCAAAGAACTGACTCATTGGAAAAGACCCTGATTCTGGGAAAGATTGAAGGCAGGAGGAGAAGGGGATGACAGAGGATGAGGTGATTGGATGGCATCACAGACTCAATGGACATGAGTTTGAGACAGCTTTGGGAAATGGTGAAGTACAGGGAAGCCTGTGGTGCTGCAGTCCATGGGATCACAAAGAGGCAGACATGACTGAGTAACTGAACTGAACTGATTCCTAAAAGCTTCTCTCATATCAGCTGACAGAGTGATTCTTTTATAGTGTAATTCAAATCCTAACACTCTTCTATTTGAAATGATCTAGTGGATTTCTCTTCCACTTAGTAAATGCCAAACTCATCATATTGCATAGAAGAATGTAAGATCTGGACCTGTTACCTCTGTACCTTCTTTTACCACTCTCCCTATACTCAACATCCTTGTATGGATGTGAAAGTTGGACCTTAAAGAAGACTGAGTACTGAATAATTGATGCTTTTGAATTGTGGTTTGGAGAAGGCTCTTGACAGTCCCTTGGACTGCAAGGAAATCAAACCAAACTGAACAGCAACAATAACTGAACTCAACTATATTCCAGCCACACTGGCTAGAATTTTGCTTGAACATATGTCATGTTTGAAATCTGTGCTCTGGCTGCTCTTCCTCCACTGAAAGCTCCTCTATCAATGTCCACACACCCTACATTCTTACCTACTTCATCTCTAGTTGGCGTCCTTGAACACATGACATAAAATAGTCCCCCTTCCCATTTCTAGCATTTGTCTTAGTGCTCTTCACTGCCTAATCTTTCTCCATGATACTTACTACTTGAGTATAATTTACAGGTCTCTTCTCCCTCAGTTATTTGTCTCCACCACTAGAATGAGCATAAGAGTTTGAGACACTTGTTCACTGCTGTATCCTTTGCATATGGAACAATATCTGACACATAGTAGATACTCAATAAAAAATGATGAATTGATATTACTGAATTTGAATATTTTTGTTCATAGTGAATATTTTGTTAATAATTGAGAAATAAGAGGAAAAAGAGAGATGTGTATCTGAACATTCTGAGAAAGCCAATGGGAAGTTTTCAATCAGTTGGCATTCTTTGTCAGAACTCAATTTTATCTATACAGTGATATGTTCAAATTCTTAGAACAGTCCATCTCACACATTGGTAATTTCATACTCTGATACTCTGAGTGGTTTATTGTATTATTTCAATGTTTGGTGGTTAATTGATCATAAGATTATGTTTATGTTTACAGGCCATAACGTATCTGCCATGTGTCAGGAAGTGTGGTACACATTTCTTATGTATCACTTCAAATCCTTTCATCACAAACTCTTACTCCAACAGTGGCCACAGCAACCAGTTCCAGGTACAGGAATAGGTTAGGCACAGGGTATCCTCAGGAAATTACGTTCATTCAGGCATGTACAACCTTGTGATGTGAAGCAGTGAACACTGGAGGAATAGCCCGTGAGCAAAAGAGAATTAGAACTAATGGATATAGGTTTCATTTTTCCCCTTCTGGGTAATCAGTTCTAAAATGCATTTAATAGGCTTCTCATAATGTACTGGTATGATCAGACATCAGTGACCCATAACAGTAGTGAACTCAGAAATGCATTCTTGTTTTGGCAGTCTTCCTTGTTTTATATTCCTGTCTTATATTTCTGCTTAATGAATGCAGGGTGTATTTCAGTTTCTGCCTTTTTGGAAGCCCAAGACTGGACTTGTATTAAACAGTTTAAAAATCTTTTCATCTATTCCTTTAGAAACTTATTACTAGGTATTATTAGACAATCTCCATTGTTCAAAAGAAGAAAATGAGGCTGATCTAATTAACATATCTTTAAGATAAAAGAGGGAGAATTGAAGTCATTTTTTTGTCTGACTCCAAATGTGTGGAAAAACCTAAACTAGTAAGCTAATAGGGTTTCTGAACTCATGGTGTTTTTGATTTAAAAACAAAATGTATAGGTTATAGAGTTAATAATGCACAAAAATTAAGATTACAGGACAATTCATCAGGAAAAAACTTCAAAAGAAAATATAAATGAGCCTGCAAATCATTATAATGTGCCATAACACAAATATGAGGTCTTTCTCATGTTAATTCAGGCATACATGATGGATATTTTCTGTTTGCTTCATCCTTCTCTGCTTAGCAAAATATTTCATCTTTATGAACTGTGCAAGCAGGCTCCTTTGCCTTCTGGTTACAGTTAGTTTCAGCTAGTGGGAGGCATTGGCAGAACACAGGGTGGGCAACAATACGGCCAGGGTATCTTTCACTTAGGTTCATTCATTGTCTCTAGGGAACATCACAACTTCTGGACATAGTTCTCTTGTATTTGCAGGAAACACTCCTCTCCCTTGCTGATTCAAGTTCACTAGCCTGGGGTTACTGCACCTTTCCATAATGGTTCTCTTCACTTCACCCACAACTTTATAATTAGCTGCTTTATTAAAACTCTTCTTAATTACTTCATTTTGGAGTATGCCATCTGTTTCCTTCTGGGACTTTGGATCATACAAGAGACAACAAAAAAAATCTTAAAAATATATAATATTCTTAAGCAAAAAATAGTTGAAAGTAATTAGGGACAGATAGTCTGCTGAGGAGGGAGGAGGGATATGGTAATTATTAAGGGTGATTGGTAGTTACATATTAAAGAGTAAGAAATAAAATTAATGAATTATTTATGGGGTCAAGTAGACCCTTACTGTATAATGTAAGAAATTTTTAAAATTTATAAATTTATTGGGTATCTAACTGAAAGACTTTGCTATATACATTTGGTAAAACAAATATCTGATTCAACTTTCAGTGGAGTTGGTCATCCATTGACAGAATGCTCACTAATGTGGCTACCATATTTAACAAAATGTCAATCATGAACTGTTTATATTGATTACATCCTTGATGTACACTGGCATAGGCATTGATCTCAATGATGTTCACTATGAGTTGGTTTGAAATTTGAAATCATTTTCATAGAAAAAGCATTCATACTACATGTGGTAGTAAGAATTCTTACTACATTAAATGGATTTCATTCTACACAGACTTCTTATAAAACTGGATATAAAGTTATGTTTTATGGATATGAAACCATGAAATCTAATCTTTATAAAGAAATTTCCAAAA
Source organism: Bos taurus (assembly GCF_002263795.3). Lineage (NCBI taxonomy): Eukaryota > Metazoa > Chordata > Mammalia > Artiodactyla > Bovidae > Bos > Bos taurus. The sequence continues at coordinate 52,530,089 of NC_037341.1, read as the reverse complement.
CTGCTACAGAACTAGAGATTTATATAGCTTTAGAACAGAAAATTAATGAAGTAGAAATTCTGAAGTACAGCTTCCTGCATTTCCTTCTTTTTAGACTTGGTATGCAACCTATTACCTGACAATTTTGTAATATATCTCTTCACATTTCCCTCCTTTTTTATATGACTTTCACTTTAAAAATGGTAACTTTTTAAGCATTTATTTTTCTATAGCAATAAATAACCCTCTCAATAATTTTTAAAACTGGTATAAGTTTCAAAGTATGAGATGTCCTGAGTATTTCCTCTGCCATTTCCTATTAGAAAGAGTCCATGCTCACAGGAAGAAAAGGGAATTTTGACTTTGGCTTTTAGATAAGCAGTTTTTACATTATTTTACTTCAGTAGGGACCGAGCATGTAGTTTTGTAAACATAACCATGGTAACACAATAGATTGAACAGTACATCTATTGCTTCTGTTATCTGAATATCCTTAACATTTTGTCACTGCCTTGATGAGTGCTCCATTTTTGTACCATCCTTTTTTATTTTTATACTCTGGGAAGAAAATTTAAATAGAGAATTTATCTCTAGGTATTAGAGTTTCAAAAACTGCTTCTTTATTGAAAAGCATAACACATCTAAAGAAAAATACACAGTATGATTTATCTCAAAGTGAATACCCATATTACTTCCACCAGGGACAAGAAGTAGAATATTTCCAGCGTCTTCCCAAATCCTTTTCTACTTGCAGTTTCCTCTTTCCCCTACTAAAATTTTAAAGTTACTTTGGTTTTTCCACCCATCATTCCTCCTTTTTTCATTTAAAATTTACTCCCTAAATTGCCTTGCTGACCCCATAGTTATGTTTCATCTGTTTTTATTCTGGGGTATGTGTATAAACAGAATCATTCAAGAAGTATTCTTAGTGCATGGCTATTTTTCTCAAAATTATTTATTAGATGTACATATGGCACTGACATAGATATACTCTTTTCATTTCCATAGTTGTCTGACATTTCAAATTTGAATATACACTATTTATTAGTACATAATGCCAACATTTTTCTCCCAAAATGTTAGAATGAAGATTTACTCTCACAAGCAGTATGGGAAAGCACTCCCTTCATAGTTTTGTCCTGGTACAGAGTTTGCTGATAAGATGACCTTGTGTATAATTTAGCAAATGGAAGTAAGGCAGAATCAATCTCTTTTGGAAAACCATGGTAGTTCTTCCAATTATCCAGCTATAGCCTTGCAGTTCTGTACTATCCAGCACCTCCCACATTTGGATAAGCCATAACTCTTATGGCTTTTTTTTTTTTTGCTACATAAATATCATTCATTTATTGGCATTGATATTATGAACACATAATGGAAAAATGCTTCTCAAAAGAGGAAGGTGAATGTTGACCGTCAATAGGACAAAGCTGTCTTCAAAAGACAGAGATGTGGAAACTAGGTTCACAGTTGGGTTGTGGAGTCCATGCGGATGGAGCTCATCTATGTATGTGTATCTACAGGGGCAAGGTGTTTGATGAGGCGGCTTGGGAATGTTTCCAGCTGCTTCTATGCAATGAGTCCTCCTTTGTTGGTCCACTGATCTACTCCGGCAGTGTCTTTGTTTCCCATGTGATCCACCAACTGTGGCAGGTCAAGCCCGATATCAGGGTTTCCTTCCAAACATTCTTTTAAGCCCGCCATTCTTCCACACATAGCCCTGAGCAGCACAAGATATAGTGGGTATTTAGTGATCTAGATAATTGTATAAAGGGTATTTAGCATCAAAACCAAACCTGAATAATGAGCTAAAGTGTTCCATATACTGCCAAAGATAGTTGATGTGAAAAAGGAAAGAAAGGAATAGTTGTATGAGAGAGAGCAAGAAGGAAAATGATGAAACAAAGGAATGCCGAACCAAAGAAAGAGAATGTTTGTTACCAATGATTCTGATTTATTGGGTCTAATTAACTGAGAATATGATCATGTAATAATCACATAGAGAAGTCAGAGTGAGGGTCTGCCATGTAGGATAACATATTTAGATTGAATATGTTGCAGAATGCTAAAGGACAATAGGAGATCAGGAGAAAACAAACTTTGAAAGTATGGAACTTGATTGAGATCAAAGATGAAATTATTTTGGGAGATCAATTTGAATGCAATAGTGCTTCTCAAAAAGATCACTACCTAATGGTTAAATAAAAATAGTGAAAAATAACCCTTTATATCAAGATTATATATACATAGTTATATGTCAAATGGTATAGCTAGTCTCATTTTTTTTGTAACCCTTATTGTCAGGAAATTTCAGCAGTAGTTTGTTGTGCTCTATGACTTCAGTATGTATTACATACACATGCTGTCTCAAATCTTAGAGTACAATATTTTTAATGTGGACATGATACCCTATATATCACTGGCTTTCTAACAATATCTAATGCATATTCAATGTTTATCAAATGATTGTGTAATTAAAGAAGGAAAGATAGAAGAATAAGTGATAGATGGATAGATAAAAATGGTTGCATCATTCTGTAACAGAATACAAAAATATTTCCAATTTAGGAATAAAAGCAAATGAGTCAATGAAGATTGCTTTGCTTCTTAGAGCTTAGTGAAGTGAAAGTCACTCAGTCGTGTCTCACTGTTTGAGACCCCATAGACTGTTAGAGTCCATGGAATTCTCCAGGCCAGAAGACTGGAGTGGGTAGCCTTTGCCTTCTCCAGGAGATCTTCCCAACCCAGGGATCAAACCCAGGTCTCCCACATTGCAGGCAGATTTTTTACCAGTTGAGCCACAAAAGAAGCCAAAGAATACTGGAGTGGGTAGCCTATCCCTTCTCCAGCAGATCTTCCTGACCCAGGAATCAAACTGGGGTCTCCTGAATTGCAGGTGGATTCCTGCTTCTTAGAGCTTAAGGTCAAATGAAAAACCATGTAGGGAGCCTGGTCAACTGAAATTTCATGGAGATCTGGAGATGAAAGTCATCCAAGACTCCTGCTGTGAGATGGAACAAATACAATTACACAAAACTGGACCATGTTGGACAACCGTTTCATAACCAAAGTCCTGTAACACTGCCATGTCAAGAATTTTATTCCTTCTGACTTTTCCTTAATTTTTTGTCATCTCCTGACTAAATCTAGATTGAATCAAATAGTGGGTAGCACTTTTAATTTTCTTAATTTAGAATCAATCCTGATGTAAACTTCTTTAATTCTCAAAGCACTGTCATATTCTGGGGTTAACTAATATTACCATCAAAACAGTTTAAACTTTCCTTTTATAGTACATTATAATTCACAAATATTGATGCATTGTCTTTTAGTTTTAGGGGAAAAAATCTTATGGCATGGGATTATTATTTTCTTTTGACATATAAGAATTTGAAGAGGACAAAAATGATAGCTAATAAAGTACAGAATGGGGACTCAATGGTGGTCTTGAATTATAGACCTCCCACTTTTTTTTACTGGGGAGTGATATTGGGCAGGGATGCAGCCAGGAAGGGGCTGCTGTAGAGAGCAGGCTGATCACTTTTTCTCACACATTGTTCCTTAAATGTCTGCCTTACTTTTTCTTAAACAGTCTTTTCTATTCTCCAGTTCACTGACAGAACACAAACACCACCATCCTCTAAGGCTCACTTTTATGATGTGGGTCACTACTGACTGGAACAATACCATTTATTCCCAATTTTACTGATAATACAACTGTGATATATAGATGACCCACCCTGCCTCACAGAATTAAGGTCATATTTTCTAGCCTCTTTTCCCACAGTGGTGGCCAAAGAGGTAAAATTTATTCAAGAGGAAACCCTAAGTTAGCATTTGATGTTTTCCTTCATCGTTCCTGCCTATTGACTAAAGGGAAAATGCGACAGCTAGAGTGCCAGCAGTCATATTGGGTGATAACACCCACAAAAGATGGAAATTAGTGTTCAGGATGGCAGAGTGAAAAATACAGAAGGAACCTAGTGACCTGGTGATTATGGTTTCACTAAACCGATAGAGGAGTACCTACCTCAGTATTTCTTTAATATGAGAGATAAATAAGTTTCTGAAAAGCTCTTTCACTTTCAAGTAATCTTCTACTCACTTAAATCACCATTAAAAGCAAAAGTGTTAGCCATTCAGTCATGTCCAACTCTTTGTAAGCCTATGAACTGTAGCCCACCAGGTTCCTCTGTCCATGGGGTTCTCCAGGAAAAAATACTGGGGTGGGTTGCCATTCCCTTCTCTAGGGGATCTTCCCAACCCAGGGATCAAACCTGGGTCTCTTGCACTGCAGGTAGACTACTATTTGAGTCACCAGAGAAGCCCCTTTATTTATAATCAAATCTAATTTAACACTTGGGTCTCTGGTGGCTCAGTGGTAAAGAATCTGCCTGCAATGCAGGAGACACAGGTTTGATCTCTGGGTCAGGAAGATCCCCTGGAGTAGGAAATGGAACCCGCTCCACTATTCTTGCCAGGAAAATGCCATGGACAAAGGAGCCTGGTGGGCTATAGTGCCAGGAGTCAGTAAAGAGTAGGACTTGACTCAGCGACTAAAGAACAACAAACTGAACACTAACTGACACTATATTATGTCTGAATGTTTAAAGATTCAACAATATTTCAAGTTCTAAAATTTCAAGAAACTGATTTGCAGAACCTAGATCAGATTCCTGCTATTTAATGTCAAGTTTATTTATAAGGGGAGGATCATATTTTTAAAAATTGTTATTTCCATGATAATCATATGGATGGAGACAGCAGTAATTCTCAGAAAATTAAAAGACCAGCCCAGACAAAACAACAAAATAGGTGTCCAAAGTCACTTGAATAAAATCTTTTCTGTGAATTATCATCATTATTTTTTAACCTAAAACTTTATTTTATTGTATTATTTTTATTAGTGACTCATGATTAATATAAACAAATGAAAATTATGAGAAAATATGGTATGGCTTTAAGGAGTAAACTTTATGATTATCAGCTCAGATCAAGTTGTCAAGAGTTAAATTGTAAGTGTTGTCTGATTTTTTCTATGTGTATTGTGAAATGAAGGATAGTAGATTGTTTTTATTTTATTAATAAATATGTCATTTATTTTATGTCACATTTTATATGTCACTAGATTTTAAAATTGTACATAACATGAATGGTAAATGTATTATTGAGAAATGATGTCATTTATTTTTATGTCACATTTTATATGTCACTAGATTTTAAAATTGCACATAACATGAATGGTAAATGTATTATTGAGAAATGACTAGAACATGATATTATGGTCTAGGTAGGACTATGTGATTCATTAACTTTTCATATAGCTGTCTTGACAAGGCATCTTCTTGTGGATCCAACATACACTTGATAAAAATGTTTACAACTATCATTTTGTGATAACATCAAAGAAAAAGGACATATACTTGGCAGATGATGCAACCACAACATTTTATTGGTTTATATAATACCAAAATTTGTTTAATTTACATTGTTAACTTTTCTGAATAACTTAAAAATTATTTAGGTGTTTTTTTTTTAATTTTAAAAATTTAAATTTAAATTTAAAAAAATTTTAAATATTTACCCTAAATGGTAAATTGAACAAATCTAAAATACTCAGGACATGTTTTTAGCTTCTACACATAATAACTCTTAAAAAAACTGAATATTAAAATAGGCAGAACTAGATTTCATATACTATCTGATCTTTTTCACATGGAATTTATTTCTATAAACTAAAAGTTGTTAGAGAATGTAGGCAGAAACTTTATTTTATGCTAAGGAAATAGAAAATCCATATTAACATCGTAGGAAGCAAAATGCCATGCACTATGATATATTTATAAGGGAAATTCAGAGTGAATGTCAAAAAATAAATTCTGGTCACATTTTATATTAAGTAGCTATGACCCTGGGAAAGTCATTCAATCTTGTAGTATATGTCAGTTTTCTCCTGCATAAAAGGAAGTTAATTTCATCTGACTTCATGTGAATAGTGTGAAAACAAAAGTATGCTAATTGACAAAGTATTAAAGAAATCTAAAAATTTCCAAGGATGGAGATAATGTACTACACAGAAACTAATCACAATTTTTCAGTCTTAACTGTGCAATATTCCAAATAATGCCAATGCCTTTTGGAACAACTGACACAAGGGGAAGAGGACTAAATAAGGTTGATGAAATTTGAGAAGTATATATTTTAATTTTTGTGTACTATTGTATTTCATCAACACACTATATGGGGCAATACAAGACTACTTTCTGATGGTTATACCACACTTAGGGCCCAACAGAATATACAAGCAACTGAAGACCTCAAGTCTATAATCACATGTAATAATTCATTAATTGATCTCTCCACTCTTGCTTTCTGCAGTTTACTTTTCAAAACTTTTGGGAAGTGAAGGGTGGTGGAGATTTCCCAGGTAGTCCAGTGGCTAAGACTTTGTGCTCCCAGTGCAGAGGCCTGTATTCCATCCCTGGTCAGGAAAATAGTTTCCGCATACTGCAACTAAGAGTTTGCATGCCACAAATAAAGATTCCTAAATGCTGTAACTAAGACCCATTACAGACAAATTAATAAGTAAATATTAAAGAAAGAAAACTTCACAGGAAGGTAGGTGTGGGGTGGGTATGAGTGTGCATGTATATATGTCAAAAATAAATTCTACTCACATAAATTAACACATAATAAATATTAAAAATAAACATATAAATAAAATCTCCATTAAATCTCCATTTGACTACTTTCATCATGGTGGGATTTTGTAGTTTTATAATACCAGTTAGTTCATATGTCCTAAAACTGTCAGAAGCATACATTTATTTTCTCATTCAGGTTCATTGATAAATAAGTCAAATATAGAGAAACAGGCAGAGTTCTATTCTATTTCACTTCAGGCATCCTAAAAGAATGTCTCAATTTATTTATTTAAATCAATGGAAGTAGAAAATACTCTTGTCATTTTCTTCAATCTGTACAAGAATATATTGGCTTAGGGAATAAATAATAAGTTTAGGAATCTCTTATAAAATCTATCTGCATGTTTTTTATGTCAGAATATCCTTCTGCTAATGAGAAATATTTTGGAAAGCCTTGTTGAAATATAGATACATCATGTTTTTGCTGTTTTGGATCAGTTTTATTTTCCTATAAAAAAAAAAACTGAAGGAATATAGCAAAATCAGGCTAGTTATTTTCTAATTGTCTCCCCAGATCTATTTTCAACTCATTTGCCCTCTTTGTGCCTCAAGAGTATATCCTAAAATTAATCACATTACTCAGAGACCCTGCTCCTAACAACTAGGTTAAATTGCCCTTAGGAGGAAGATAAGGGTGAGTTCCAAGAACTAGAATACAAATTCAGAAGAAAGCAAACGTTTGATTTGATACTGTTCCCAAATTTCCTGAAATTCTTCTGAAGGACAGGTGTTTTCCTGTTGGCAATAGGGCCAAACCTGTATCTTAAAGGAAAGCGATCCACTGATGGAAAGATGAAAAGCACTGGGCTTCCCAGGTGGCACTAGTGGTAAAGAACGTGCCTGCCAACGTAGAAAGCACAGGAGATATAGATTCAATCCCTGGGTCAGGAAGATCCTCTGAAGCAGGAAATGGCAAGCCACTCCAGTATTCTCTGGACCACAGCTCGTAGGTCGCAAAGTGTTGGACACAACTGAAGCGACTTAGTGAAAGTGTGTACATACACACACACACACACACGAAAAGCACAGAATCAAAACCAATACAATATTGTAAAGTAATTAGCCTCCAATTAAAATAAATAAATTTATATTAAAAAAGAAGACACTAAGGACATAACTTCCCAGGTGGTGCTAGTAGTAAAGAACCTGCCTGCTAGTGCAGGAGATTTAAGAGACACAGGTTTGATTCCTGAGTCAGGAAGATGGCCCAGAGGAGGAATGGAAACCCATTCCAGTATTCTTGCCTGAAGAATCCCATGAACACAGGAGCCTGTTGGGGTTGCAAAGAGTCAGACACGACTGCAGTAACTTAGTACATAATACACATAGCACAAGGACATAACTAACAAAAGCATCTAAAAGTAATGACCTCAATGATTGCGAATACTCAGTTATTTTCAAATATTAGTTTACATTTCAATATTTCCCTGTATTTCAGCAGAAAAACAAAATGAGCTATGATGTATTTAACTTCTGCATTGTGTTAAGATTTTAATGAGTATCACTTATAAGCTCATTAAGGTTAGAAGTTCTAAATGACCAAATTCACTTTTCAGAGAATGAAACAAAAAGTTGGAATGGCAACAAACTGTCTGAGAGCACATGGCTATTGGGTGTCAGGGACAGTCCTCAAATTCCATCCTGATTTCAGTAGCAACTTTCTTTGAATTTTCCCATTCCATAATTTCATCTAGGCTCCTTTTCTAAAATCCCTCCCTCTAAAATCTAATCATGAATATTGGAAACTTTGGACACAAACCTGTGGCTACATGCATTTAAAGAAATATCTAATTAGGTTTACGGTTTATTAATGTTATTTAATCTAATAATTGTATCCTTTAAACAAAATTATTGATCTTTGTATTTCATAAAGAATCTCTTTGCAGGGGAGAGCAAGATGGCAAAGGAGTAGGTGGACGTGGAATACATCTTTCTCCGTAGATACATTAAGAATACACCTTCACACACAGACGTATATGCAGAACACCAGCTGGGAGTGGACAGGAGTACCTGAGCAGTGGAAAAGAATATACAGAATCATGCAAAACTTGGTAGATCAAAGGAACTAGGGGAAAAAGCAGGAGTGTTAGTAGGACTTGACCTGCCATCAGCAGGTGGGAGAACTGAAGCAGGCGTCCAATCTCCACATTAGGGCAACTGTCTGAGTCAGAGCAGAAACATTTAAGGCTGAGAGTGAAACAGCTGATCTGTGGCAGTCTAAATGCAATGAGAATCAGACATTCCTTGCTGTAGTCATACATACCCCATATAGGAATGCTGGTCCCCTGGAAGGCACAGCAGCTGGGAGCTGGAGTTTACAGACTGTAGAGCAATTCCAGGCTGAGGGCTGCTGTTGACTGTGGAGAGATTGATCAAGGGGATGTGAGGGAGGAGATTGTAGTGGGATAGCTGGGCAGCATGGAAGCAAGGCAATACTGCAGAGTCACATGTAGGGGGTGAGGCCATCATTATAGCCTCTCTATTCCCACAGGCCAGCATCAACAGATGAACAACAGAGAGGCTGGTCCATCAAACGCTTGACACACTGAACTACAGAGTAGAACCCCACCCAAGGTGCCCCTTTAAGTGCCTGATGCACTTATCTACAAAGTAGGACCCTAGCCAGGGGAGGCCCTCTATGTGCCTGATGCTCTGAACAACAGAGAAGGACCCCAGGCAAGGGAGCCCTCTAAGTGCCTGAAAAGGCAGAGCTATGGAGAAAGCTGACCAAAGAGGCCTTCTGATTGTCAGCTACAAGAGGGTCTAAAAAAGACCCTGATAGGGTCATAACTCCTGGGGCAGAGGCAGTCTGTATCCCAACACACTTTGTGCCACCAGGGTCCCTGCTAGCCAAGCAGCTGCGCCACCTTCACACTCAACTCTAATGGCGGCAGAGCTGCCACAGGCAAAAAGAAAAGACTGTCTATGTATACAGGGTCACTTTGATAGTGTCCAACATTTTGTGGCCCTGTAGACTGTGGCCTGCCAGGCTTCTCTGTCAGGGGGGTTCTCTAGGCAAGAATACTGGAGCATGGGGGGAGGAGCTAAGATGGCAGAGGAATAGGACAGGGAGAACACTTTCTCCCCCACAAATCCATCAAAAGATCATTTAAACACCGAGTGAATTCCACAAAACAACTTCTGAATGCCGGCAGAGGACATCAGGCACCCAGAAAAGCAACCCATTGTCTTCTAAAGGAGTTAGGAAAAAATATAAAAGACAAAAAAAAGAGACAAAAGAGGGAGGGATGGAGCTCCGTCCCTGGAAGGGAGTCTTAAAAAGAGAGAAGTTTCCAAACACCAGGAAACATTCTCACTGCCGAGTCTGTGCCAAGCCTTGGAAGCACAGAGGGCAACATAACAGGGAGGAAAAATAAACAAACAATTAAAACCCACAGATTACGAGCCCTATGGTAACTCCCCCAGCGGAGAAGCAGCGCAGACGCCTGCATCCTCCATTAGCAAGCGGGGGCTGGGTAGGGAGGCGCGGCGCGGGCTGCATCGCTTAGAGTAGGATCTGGCCTTAATACCCTGAGCGCTATCTGAGCGAAATAATTTGGGCTAGCAAACCAGACTGTGGGATATCTACCACGTGAAAAGCCAGCCCTAACCTAAGACACCGCCAGGCCCGTGCACAGAACAAAGGACTGTACAGAGATAGCCGGCTGCAGACCATCCCCCTCTGGTGACAGGCAGCCAGAGCTGGAAGGGGGCAATTGCAGCCCCAGAGAGACATCATCTACAAAACTGTAAGCAGGCTTCTTTGCTAACTAAAACTTCTTGGGGTTCTGGACGGTCAACATCCGCCTGAGAAGGTGTGCTGGTTGTACACCCAGATAACGGAGCGGCGGGGAGGCAATAAGTCGCAGCAACCGCACTTGCCAAACACCTCATCATTGAAAGACAAGTATATGTCTTGTCTTTCTTGTCTGAGCTGCTCGGACCTGGGAAGGGCACAAAACGCAGGCCCAACCAAGTCTGTGCCTCTGAGGACTACCTGAGTGCCTGAACCTGAGCGGCTTAGACCTGGGAGGTGCAAGCAGCCCAGGGCCAGCCGCAGATGATTCCTGGCGGAGCAACCTAGAGCCTGAGCAGTGGGGTCAGGGAGGCTACACGCGCCGTGAGCGGGGGCAGGCCCAGTGTGGCTGAGGCACTGCGAGCACACACCAGTCTTATTTATTTGCAGTGTCCCTCCCTCCCCACAGCACGACTGAACAAGTGAGCCTTAAAAAAAAAAAAAAGTGTCCACCACCGCCCCCTTTGTATCAGGGCGGAAATCAGACACTGAAGACACCAGCAAACAGAAGAAGCTATAACAGAGGGAACTGTCTTGGAAGCGACAGGCAATAGATTAAAACCCCGTGGTTAGTTGACTACATAGGAAGGGGCCTATAGATCTTGAGAAATATAAGCCAGAACAAGGAACTAGCCAAAAATGAACTGAACCCACAATACCCACAACAACATCAGAGAAAGTCCTATATATATTTTTACTATTTTTAGGATCATTCTTTCTTTGTTTGTTTAAAAATTAAAAAAAAAAAATTAAGTCCTCTATTACTTCTTTAATTTTCACTTTTATAACCTACTATTACTTTGCAAAAAAAAAAAAGATTTTTTTTTAAAAAAGCAAACTTCATATATATATATATTTTTTATAACTTTTGTGACCTTGTTTTTTTTTGCTTTTTTTTTTCTTATTTTCTTTAACATTGTATTTTTGAAATTCCAAACTCTGCTCTAGATTTTTAATTTTAGCTTTTTGGTATTTGTTATCAATTTCTACCTATATATTTTTTTTATAACTTTTGTGACTTTTTTTTCTCTCTTTCTTTCTCTTCATCTTTTTTTTAACATTATATTCCGAAATTCCAAACTCTACTCTAGATTTTTAATTTATACTTTTTGGTATTTGTTATCAATTTTGTACCTATATCTTCTTTATAATTTTTGTGACTTTGTTTTTGTTTTCTCTTTCTCTTTCTTTTTCTTCTTCTTTTCTTTAACATGGTATTTTTGAAATTCCAAACTCTACTCTAGATTTTTTAACTTTTGCTTTTTGGTATTTGTTATCAATTTTGTACCTATATCTTCTTTATAATTTTTGTGACTTTGTTTTTTTTTCTTTTCTTTTTCTCTTTCATTTCTTTCTTCTTTTCTTTAACATTGTATTTTTGAAATTCCAAACTCTACTCTAGATTTTTAATTTTTGCTTTTAGGTATTTGTTACCAATTTTGTACCTTTAAGAACCCAACCTTCAGTACCCATTTTTTACTAGGGAGCGAGATTACTGGCTTGACTGCTCTCTCCCTCTTCAGACCCTCTTTTTTTTCCACCAGGTCGCCTGTGTCTCCTCCCTAACCCTTCTCTACTCTGCCCAACTCTGTGAATTTCTGTGTGTTCCTGACGGTGGAGAATACTTAGGGAACTGATAACTGGCTGGATCTGTCTCTCTCCTTCTCATCCTTTTATCCTCCTGGCCACCTCTGTCTCCTTCCTCCCTCTTCTCTTCTCTGTATAACTCCATGAACATCTCTGAGCAGTCCAGTTGTGGAGTGCATATAAGGAAATGATTACTGGTTAGCCCACTCTCTCCTCTATTGATTCCACCTCATCTCATTCGGGTCACCTCTAACTCTCTCCTCCCTCTTCTCTTCTCCTTGTAATGCTGTGAACCTCTCTGGGTGACCCTCATGGTGGAGAAACTTTCCATCTTTAACTTAGATGTTTTATCAATGGTGCTGTATAGAAGGAGAAGTTTTGAGACTACTGTAAAAATAAGACCGATAACTGGAAGCAGGAGGCTTAAGTCCAAACCCTGACTCCAGGGAACATTAACTGACAGGAGCTCATCAAATGCCTCCATACCTACACTGAAACCAAGCACCACACAAGGGCCAACAAGTTCCAGGGCAAGACATACCAAGCAAATTCTCCAGCAACACAGGAACACAGCCCTGAGCTTCAATATACAGGCTGCCTAAAGTCATCCCAAAACCATAGACATCTCATAACTTATTACTGGACACTTCATTGCACTCCAGAGAGAAGAAATCCAGCTCCACCCACCAGAACACCGACACAAGCTTCCCTAACCAAGAAACCTTGACAAGCCACTTGTACAAACCCACACACAGTGAGGAAATGCCACAATAAAGAGAACTCCACAAACTGCCAGAATACAGAAAGGACACCCCAAACTCAGCAATTTAAACAAGATGAAGAGACAGAGGAATACCCAGCAGGTAAAGGAACAGGATAAATGCCCACCAAACCAAACAAAAGAGGAAGTGATAGGGAATCTACCTGATAAAGAATTCCGAATAATGGTAGTGAAATTGATCCAAAATCTTGAAATCAAAATGGAATCACAGATAAATAGCCTGGAGACAAGGATGGAGAAGATGCAAGAAAGGTTTAACAAGGACCTAGAAGAAATAAAAAAGAGTCAGTATATAATGAATAATGCAATAAATGATATCAAAAACACTCTGGAGGCAACAAGAGTAGAATAACAGAGGCAGAAGACAGGATTAGTGAATTAGAAGATAGAATGGTAGAAATAAATGAATCAGAGAGGAAAAAAGAAAAATGAATTAAAAGAAATGAGGACAATCTCAGAAACCTCCAGGACAATATTAAACGCTACAACATTCAAATCATAAGGGTCCCAGAAGAAGACAAAAAGAAAGACCATGAGAAAATACTTGAGGAGATAATAGTTGAAAACTTCCCTAAAATGGGGAAGGAAATAATCAGTCAAGTCCAAGAAACCCAGAGAGTCCCAAACAGGATAAACCCGAGGCAAAACACCCCAGGACCCATATTAATCAAATTAACAAAGATCAAACACAAAGAACAAATATTAAAAGCAGCAAGGGAAAAACAACAAATAACACACAAGGGAATTCCCATAAGGATAACAGCTGATCTTTCAATAGAAACTCTCCAAGCCAGGAGGGAATGGCAAGACATATTTAAAGTGATGAAAGAAAATAACCTACAGCCCAGATTATTGTACCCAGCAAGGATCTCATTCAAATATGAAGGAGAAATCAAAAGCTTTACAGACAAGCAAAAGCTGAGAGAATTCTGCACCACCAAACCAGCTCTCCAACAAATACTAAAGGATATTCTCTAGACAGGAAACACAAAAACGGTGTATAAATTCAAACCCAAAACAACAAAGTAAATGGCAATGGGATCATACTTATCAATAATTACCTTAAATGTAAATGGGTTGAATGCCCCAACCAAAAGACAAAGACTGGCTAATGGATACAAAAACAAGACCCCTACATATGTTGTCTACAAGAGACCCACCTCAAAACGGGACACATACAGACTGAAAGTGAAGGGCTGGAAAAAGATTTTCCATGCAAATAGGGACCAAAAGAAAGCAGGAGTAGCAATACTCATATCAGATAAAATAGACTTTAAAACAAAGGCTGTGAAAAGAGACAATGGTCACTACATAATGATCAAAGGATCAATCCAAGAAGAAGATATAACAATTATAAATATATATGCACCCAACATAGGAGCACCGCAATATGTAAGACAAATACTAACAAGTTTGAAAGGAGAAATTAACAATAACACAATAATAGTGGGAGACTTTAATACCCCACTCACACCTATGGATAGATCAACTAAACAGAAAATTAACAAGGAAACACAAACTTTAAATGATACAATAGACCAGTTAGACCTAATTGATATCTATAGGACATTTCATCCCAAAACAATGAATTTCACCTTTTTTCTCAAGGGCACACGGAACCTTCTCCAGGATAGATCACATCCTGGGCCATAAATCTAGCCTTGGTAAATTCAGAAAAATTGAAATCATTCCAAGCATCTTTTCTGACCACAATGCAATAAGATTAGATCTCAATTACAGGAGAAAAAATATTAAAAATTCTAACATATGGAGGCTGAACAACACGCTGCTGAATAACCAACAAATCACAGAAGAAATCAAAAAAGAAATCAAAATCTGCATAGAAACGAATGAAAATGAAAACACAACAACCCAAAACCTATGGGACATGGTAAAAGCAGCCCTAAGGGGAAAGTTCATAGCAATACAGGCATACCTCAAGAAACATGAAAAAAGTCAAATAAATAATCTAACTCTACACCTAAAGCAACTAGAAAAGGAAGAAATGAAGAACCCCAGGGTTAGTAGAAGGAAAGAAATCTTAAAAATTAGGGCAGAAATAAATGCAAAAGAAACAAAAGAGACCATAGCAAAAATTAACAAAGCCAAAAGCTGGTTCTTTGAAAGGATAAATAAAATTGACAAACCATTAGCCAGACTCATCAAGAAACAAAGGGAGAAAAATCAAATCAATAAAATTAGAAATGAAAATGGAGAGATCACAACAGACAACAAAGAAATACAAAGGATCATAAGAGACAACTATCAGCAATTATATGGCAAAAAAAATGGACAACGTGGAAGAAATGGACAAATTCTTAGAAAAGTACAACTTTCCAAAACTGGACCAGGAAGAAATAGAAAATCTTAACAGGCCCATCACAAGCATGGAAATTGAAACTGTAATCAGAAATCTTCCAGCAAACAAAAGCCCAGGTCCAGACGGCTTCACAGCTGAATTCTACCAAAAATTTAGAGAAGAGCTAACACCTATCCTGCTCAAACTCTTCCAGAAAATTGCAGAGGAAGGTAAACTTCCAAACTCATTCTATGAGACCACCATCACCCTAATACCAAAACCTGACAAAGATCCCACAAAAAAAGAAAACTACAGGCCAATATCACTGATGAACATAGATGCAAAAATCCTTAACAAAATTCTAGCAATCAGAATCCAACAACACATTAAAAAGATCATACACCATGACCAAGTGGGCTTTATCCCAGGGATGCAAGGATTCTTCAATATCCACAAATCAATCAATGTAATACACCACATTAACAAATTGAAAAATAAAAACCATATGATTATCTCAATAGATGCAGAGAAAGCCTTTGACAAAATTCAACATCCATTTATGATAAAAACTCTCCAGAAAGCAGGAATAGAAGGAACATACCTCAACATAATAAAAGCTATATATGACAAACCACAGCAAACATTATCCTCAATGGTGAAAAATTGAAAGCATTTCCTCTAAAGTCAGGAACAAGACAAGGGTGCCCACTTTCACCATTACTATTCAACATAGTCTTGGAAGTTTTGGCCACAGCAATCATAGCAGAAAAAGAAATAAAAGGAATCCAAATTGGAAAAGAAGAAGTAAAACTCTCACTATTTGCAGATGACATGATCCTCTACATAGAAAACCCTAAAGACTCCACCAGAAAATTACTAGAACTAATCAATGATTATAGTAAAGTTGCAGGATATAAAATCAACACACAGAAATCCCTTGCATTCCTATACACTAATAATGAGAAAATAGACAAATTAAGGAAACAATTCCATTCACCATTGCAATGAAAAGAATAAAATACTTAGGATTATATCGACCTAAAGAAACTAAAGACCTATATATAGAAAACTACAAACACTGGTGAAAGAAATCAAAGAGGACACTAATAGATGGAGAAATATACCATGTTCATGGATTGGAAGAATCAATATAGTGAAAATGAATATACTACCCAAAGCAATTTATAGATTCAATGCAATCCCTAACAAGCTACCAATGGTATTCTTCACAGAGCTAGACAAATAATTTCACAATTTGTATGGAAATACAAAAAACCTCAAATAGCCAAAGCTATCTTGAGAAAGAAGAATGGAACTGGAGGAATCAACCTGCCTGACTTCAGGCTCTACTACAAAGCCACAGTCACCAAGACAGTATGGTACTGGCACAAAGACAGAAGTATAGATCAATGCAACAAAATAGAAAGCCCAGAGATAAATCCACACACATATGGACACCTTATCTTTGACAAAGGAGGCAAGAATACACAATGGATTAAAGCCAATCTCTCTAACAAGTGGTGCTGGGAAAACTGGTCAACCACTTGTAAAAGAATGAAACTAGAGCACTTTCTAACACCATACACAAAATAAACTCAAAATGGATTAAAGATCTAAACATAAGACCAGAAACTATAAAACTTCTAGAGGAGAACGTAGGCAAAACACTCTCCGACATACACCACAGCACGATCCTCTATGGCCCACCTCCCAGGATATTGGAAATAAAAGCAAAAATAAATAGGACCTAATTAAACTTAAAAGCTTCTGCACATCAAAGGAAACTGTAAGCAAGGTGAAATACAGCCTTCAGAATGGGAGAAAATAATAGCAAATAAAGCAACTGACAAACAACTAATCTCAAAAATATACAAGCAATTCCTACAGCTCAATTCCAGAAAAATAAATGAGCCAATCAAAAAATGGGCCAAAGAACTAAATAGACATTTCTCCAAAGAAGACATACAGATGGCTAACAAACACATGAAAAGATGCTCAACATCACTCATTATCAGAGAAATGCAAATCAAAACCACAATGAGGTACCATTTCACGCCAGTCAGAATGGCTGCGATCCAAAAGTCTACAAGCAATAATGCTGGAGAGGGTGTGGAGAAAAGGGAACCCTCTTACACTGTTGGTGGGAATGCAAACTAGTACAGCCATTATGGAGAACAGTGTGGAGATGCCTTAAAAAACTGGAAATAGAACTGCCTTATGATACAGCAATCCCACTGCTGGGCATACACACTGAGGAAACCAGAACTGAAAGAGACACATGTACCCCAATGTTCATCGCAGCACTGTTTATAATAGCCAGGACATGGAAGCAACCTAGATGTCCATCAGCAGATGAATGGATAAGAAAGTGGTGGTACATGTACACAATGGAGTATTACTCAGCCATTAAAAAGAATACATTTGAATCAGTTCTAATGAGGTGGATGAAACTGGAGCCTATTATACAGAGTGAAGTAAGCCAGAAAGAAAAACACCAATACAGTATACTAACGCATATATATGGAATTTAGAAAGATGGTAACAATAACCCTGTGTACGAGACAGCAAAAGAGACACTGATGTATAGAACAGTCTTTTAGACTCTGTGGGAGAGGGAGAGGGTGGGATGCTTTGGGAGAATGGCATTGAAATATGTATAATATCTTATATGAAACGAGTCGCCAGTCCAAGTTCGATGGACAATACTGGATGCTTGGGGCTGATGCACTGGGACGACCCAGAGGGATGGTATGGGGAGGGAGGATGGAGGAGGGTTCAGGATGGGGAACCCATGTATACCTTTGGCAGATTCATTTTGATATATGGCAAAACCAATACAATATTGTAAAGTTAAAAAAAAAAAAAAAGAATACTGGAGCATATTGGCCAATACTGGTTGCCATACCCTTCTAGAGCACTATATTTCCTGCT
This sequence comes from Bos taurus, assembly GCF_002263795.3. NCBI lineage: Eukaryota > Metazoa > Chordata > Mammalia > Artiodactyla > Bovidae > Bos > Bos taurus. Next base: position 52,512,012 of record NC_037341.1, on the reverse strand, counting down.
GCCTTAGCTACCAACTCCCTGAGTACCTCGTGCTGCCAGAACCCCTGCAACCCAAGCAACTGCACCACCTCCACACCTGGCCCTCAGAGGGGTAAACCCAAGTCCTCCAGGACAATCTCAGGAGCAATCCCCAGTGGGCAAGCCACATGTAGAGGTGGAACTAAAACCACAATTGAAACCCAGGGCATTGTTGCTAAGGAAGAAGACTCAAAACCTTTCCACCAGCTGAGCAAGCTGCAGATTAAATCCGCATGATCAACTAGGCTACTCTGTGTCTATGGAATATATAAAAGGCCATTGAGAGCTCCCACAAAAGCAAACACACTAGTTCTGATATCTGTGGACATTGCAGGCAAGAACACAGAGGAGTAGGACCAGATTAGAATCTCAGCTACCTCACAGCAGGTCCAGAGATCAGCACAGTGTTGAAGGGCATCCTAGGGAGGTGAGGTGGACTGTGGCTCCCGGTGAGGGAAATGACTTTGACTCCAGTGACTAAGGAAAATTATTTATTATTCTTGTGTTTTGACTTGTTCTATAGATTCTTTTGGATTTTTTTTTCTTTTTTTTTCCCCTTTCCCCCTCTTCTGTTGTAGTTGTTAATTTTAATGGTATTATGAGTCCAATTAAGCTTTTGAGCTTTTTTTTCTCAGTCACATTTTTTATTGTTGTTATAAACCTCTACCTCTACATTGGGCTTTTGCTGCTCTATGGAGTTTTCCTTTTTTTTTTTTTTTCCTTTTCTTTTCTTTCTTTAAGTTTAATTTTTAAACCTATTATTATTTTTTCTACATTTATTCCCTTGTTTGCTTTTCCTACTGCTCTTTTCCCCTTGCAGTTAATCTTTGATGTATACAAATCTTCTTTTTCTACCTCTATTTAACTTTGCATATCAGTTTTTTCTTTTTTTTCCTCTCAACATACTTGTCACTTTTATTTTCATTGCTTTATTCCTCAATTGACACCTTGCTTTAGGGTTTTCCCCCCCACCCCTAGTTTGTGTTTTAGTTAGTTTTGTTCTAAACTGGTAGATATAAAATTTGATTTCCTTTGTTCATTGGATCAAACTATTATACTTCATTTTCATTGGATTGTTTTGATTTTGCTTATGGGTGTATATGTATATGTGTATATTCAGTCACATTTTTTATTGCAGTTATAAACTGCCTCTACATTGGGCTTTTGCAGTTCTGTGGTGTTTTCTTTTTTTTTTTTTTCTTTCTTCTTCCATTTTTTACAATTTTAATTTTTAAATTTTTAGCCTATTATATTTTTCCAACATTTACACCTTTGTTTGCCTTTCCTACTGCACTTTTCCCCTTGCAGTTAATTTTCAATGTATATAAATCTTCTTCATCTACCTCTATTTAACTTTGTATATCTATTCTTTCTTTCTTTACTTTCTTTCCTTTCCTCTCAACATATTTGTTAGTTTTGTTTTCATTTCTTTATCCCCCACTTGGCACTTTGCTTTAGTTTTGTTTTCTGGTTTGTGCCTTAGTGAATTTTGTTCTTAACTGGTAAATATAATTTTTTATTTCCTTTGTTCGCTGGGTCATCTACTGTGCTTTATTATAGTTGCACTGCTTTGACTTTGCTAAAGGATGTATCAGTTCAGATCAGTTCAGTCAGTCACTCAGTCGTGTCTGACTCCTTGCAACCCCATGAATTGCAGCACACCATGCCTCCCTGTCCATCACCAACTCCCGGAGTTCACTCAGACTCACGTCCATCGAGTCAGTGATGGACTCCGACCACCTCATCCTCTGTCATCCCCTTCTCCTCCTGCCCCCAATCCCTCCCAGCATCAGAGTCTTTTCCAATGAGTCAACTCTTCGCATGAGGTGGCCAAAGTACTGGAGTTTCAGCTTTAGCATCATTCCTTCCAAAGAAATCCCAGGACTGATCTCCTTCAGAATGGACTGGTTGGATCTCCTTGCAGTCCAAGGGACTCTCAAGAGTTTTCTCCAACACCACAGTTCAAAAGCATCAATTCTTCGGCGCTCAGCCTTCCTCACAGTCCAACTCTCACATCCATACTTGACTACTGGAAAAACCATAGCCTTGACTAGACGAACCTTTGTTGGCAAAGTAATGTCTCTGCTTTTGAATATACTATCTAGGTTGGTCATAACTTTCCTTGCAAGGAGTAAGTGTCTTTTGATTTTGTGGCTGCAGTCACCACCTGCAGTGATTTTGGAGCCCAAAAAATATAAAGTCTGACACTGTTTCCACTGTTTCCCCATATACTTCCCATGAAGTGATGGGACCAGATGCCATGATCCTCGTTTTCTGAATGTTGAGCTTTAAGCCAATTTTTTCACTCTCCACTTTCACTTTCATCAAGAGGGTTTTTAGTTCCTATTCACTTTCTGCCATAAGGGTGGTCACACACACATACACACACACACGTGTGTGTGTGTGTGTATTCCATTATTTTAATTATTATTTGCCTGATTTTGTAATTGCCATTTGTCTGGAGTTCATCTCTGGTTTCTCGATTTGGGGTATTTGTTTTAATCTCACTTAATGCTACAACACACCACTTGTGGAATCTTTGTTCATGACCAGAGAGCAAGCCCCGAGCCTTTGGAATAGAAGCACAGACTCCAAGACCCGAGAATACCAGAGAACTAACACTGGGGAGTCTCAACAGAATTCACCCTAAGGAAACCACTTGAATGCAAGACCTGGCATAAGCCAATCACCAGTAGCACCCTGTGCAGGGTGCTCTTTCTAAACAACAAACAAACAAAAAAAATATAAACCCAGTCATAAGCAGACAGGATTACCACCTCAGTCAGCCTTGCCCATTAGAGGAAAAACAAACAAAAAACCCAGCACTAATCTCACCCTCTACAAAGCTTACACAAACCACTGGATGGATCTTAGGAGGGCAGAAACCAAAAGGAAGAATGAATTCAAGCTTGAAGCCTTGGAAAAGGAGACCTCATCACAGTAAGTGAAAGGCATAGAAATACTACACAAATGAAAGAACAAATTAGAAACACAGAAGTCCAAATAAATTAAGAAGAAATAGGAAAACTACCTGAAAAAGAATTCAAAATAATGGCAGTAAAGATGATCAAAACCTTGAAAACAAAATGGAGAAAATGAAAGAATCAACTAACAAAGACCTAGAAGAATTAAAGAATAAACATACAGAGACAAACACCACAATTATTGAAATTAAAAATTCTCTGGAAGGAATTAATAGCAGAGTATCTGAAGCTGAAGAACAAATCAGTGAGCTGGAAGATAAAAGGGTGAAAATAACTTCTGAAGAGCAGAATAAAATAAAATGTATGAAAAGAACTGAGGATAGTTTCAGAGACCTCAGGGACAATATCAAATGCACCAACATTTGAATTATAGGGGTTCCAGAAGAAGAGAAACAGAAAGTGTATGAGAAAATTTTTGAAGAGATTATAGTTGAAAATTTCCCAGGATGGAAAAGGAAATAGTCAACCAAGTCCATGAGGCACAAAGAATCCTATATAGGATAAACCCAAGGAGAAATATGCCGAGACACATACTAATCAAACTAACAAAGACTAAACACACAGAAAGAATATTAAAAGCATCAAGGGAAAAGCAACAAGTAACATACAAGGCAAACCCCATAGGCTTAACAGCTAATCTTTCAGGAGAAACTCTGCAGGCCAGAAGGGAATGGCAGGATATCTTTAAAGTACTGAAAGAGAAAAATCTACAACCAAGATTACTGTACCCAGAAAGAATCTCATTCAAAACTGATGGAGAAATAAAAAAGCTTTTCTGTCAACTAAACATTAGGGAAATTCAGTATCACCAAACTAGCTTTACAACAAATGTTAAAGGGGCTTATATAGTCAAGAAATACAAGAGAGGGAAAGAGATCTACAAAATCAATGCCAAACAATTAAGAAAATGGCAATAGGAACATATATATATATATATATATATATATATATCAATAATTACTTTAAATGTAAATGGATTAAATGCTTCAATGAAAAGACACAGACTAGCTGAATGGATACAAAAACAAGCCACATATTTATGCTGTCTATAGGAAACACACTTCAGACACATATAGACAAATTGAGAGGATAGAACAATATAGTCCATGCAAATGGGAAGCAAAAGAAAGCTGGAGTAGCAAACCTTATATCAGAAAAAATAGAACTAAAAGATTACAAGAGATAAGGATGGACACTACATAATGATCAAGGGATCAATCCAAAAGGAAGACATCACAATTGTAAATATCTATGCACCCAACATAGGAGCACCTCAATACATAAGACAAACAGTAACAGACATAAAAGGAGAAATTGACAGTAACACAAGAATAGTAAGAGACTGTAATACCACACTCACACTAATGGACAGATCATCAAAACAGAAAACTTAATAAGGAAACACAAGTCTTAAATGATATATTAAATGAGATGGATGTCATTGATAACTTTAGCACATTCAGTCCAAATGCAGAATACACCTTATTATCAAGTGCACATGGAACATTCTCCAGGACAGACCACATCTTGAGTCACAAATCAAACCTCAGTAAAATTTAAAAAGTTGAAATCTGTCAAGCATCTTCTCCAAGTACAGCACTATGAGATTAGACATCAATTACAAGGAAAAAAAAAAAAACTGTAATAAACACAAACACATGGAGATTAAACAGTACATTTCTAAATAACCAACAGGTTAATGAAGAAGTCAAAAGGGAAATCAAAGAACTTCTAGAAGCAAATGACAATGAAAACACAACTGAAATACTGTGGGATGCAGCAAAAGCAGTTCTAAGAGGGAAGTTTATAGCAATACAATCGTACCTCAAGAAACAAGAAAAACATCAAATAGACAACCTAACTTTACATGTAAAACAACTAGAAAAAGAAGAAGAAGAACAACAACAAAAAACAAAATTAGTACAAGGAAAGGAATCATAAAGATCCTAGCAGAAATAAATGAAAAAGAAATGATAGTAAAGATTAACAAATCTAAAAATTGGTTCTTTGAGAAGATAAGCAAAATTGACAAACCTTTAACCAGACTCATCAAGGGAAAAAAGAGAGAGAGAGAGAAGAATCAAATCAACAAAATTAGAAATGAAAAAGGAGAGGTTACAACAGACAATGCAGAAATACAAAGGATTATAAGAGGCTATTATCAATAACCAAATGACAATAAAATGGATAATCTGGATGAAATAGACAGATTATTAGAAAAGTTCAATCTTCCAATACTGGACCAGGAAGAAATAGAAATTATGAACAACACAATTACAAGCACTTAAATTTAAACTGTAATCAGAAATCTCCCAAAAAACAAAATCCCAGGACCAGGTGGCTTCACAGGAAAATTCTGTCAAACATTTAGAGAAGAGTTAATGCCTATTCTTCTAAAAATCTTTCAAAAAATTGCAGAGAAAGGAACACTTCCAAACTCATTATATGAGGCCACCATCACCCTGATACAAAAACCAGACAAAGATAACACACACACAAAAAGAAAACTGCAGGCCAGTATCACTGATGAACATAGATGTGAGAAATCCTCAACAAAATTTTAGCAAACAGAAACCAGCAACACATCACAAAGCTCATACACCATGATCAAGTTGGGTTTATTCCAGGAATGCAAGGATCCTTCAATACACACAAATCAATCAATGTGATACACAATATCAGCAAATTGAAAGATAAAAGCCATTTTATAATCTCAATAAATACAGAAAAATCTTTGACAAATTTAAACACTTATTTATGATTAAAACTCTTCAAAAAATGGGTATAGAAAGAATCTACCTCAACATAGTAAAGGCCATACATGATAAGCCTACAGCAAATATTACTCTCAGTGGTGAAAAACTGAAAGCATTCCCTCTAAGCCCAAGATCAAGACAAGGGTGTCCACTTTCATCACTATCATTCAACATATTTCTGGAAGTCCTAGCTACAGCAATCAGAGAAGAAAAAGAAATAAAAAGAATTCAGATAAAAAAAGAAGTAAAGCTCTTGCTGTTTGCAGATGACATAATACTGTACATAGAAAACTATAAGGATAGTATCTGAAAATTACTAGAGCTAATCAGTGAATTTAGCAAAGTTGCAGGATGCAAAATCAATACACAGAAATCACTTGCATTTCTATATACTATACTAACAATGACAAATTATAAAAAGAAATTAAGGAATCAATCCCATTCACCATTGCAACAAAAAAAATTAAATATCTAGGAATAAACTTAGCTAAGGAGACAAAAGAACTAAACACAGAAAATTATAATACACTAACAAAAGAAACAAAAGAAATAAAAGACAACAAAAACAGATAGATGTTCAATGTTCCTGGGTAAGAAGAACAAATATTGTGAAAATGACTATACTACCAGATGCAGTCTACAGATTCAATGTGATCCCTATCAAATTACCAATTACATTTTTCACAGAACTAGAACAAAAAATTTCACAGTTCATAGGGAAACACAAAAGACCATGAATAGCCAAAGCCTTCTTGAGAAAGAAGAATGGAGCTGGAGGAATCAACCTTCCTGACTTCAGATTATACTACAAAGCTGCAGTCATCAAAACAGTATGGCACTGGAACAAAACAAACACATAGACCAACAGAACAAGATAGAAAGCCCAGAAATAAACCCATGCACCCAAGGGTACCTTAATTTGACAAAGGAGGCAAGAATATTCAATGGGGCAAAGACAGCCTCTTCAATAAATGGTGCTGGGAAAACTGGACAGCTACATGTAAAAGATTGAAATTAAAACACTTCCTAACACCATACACAAAGATAAACTCAAAATGCATTAAAGATCTAAATGTACCACCAGAAGCCATAAAACTCTTAGAGGAAAACTTAGGCAGAACACTTGATGACATAAATCAAAGCAAGATCCTCTATGACCCACTACTAGAGTAATGGAAATAAAAACAAATGTAAATAAGTGGGACCTGATTAAACTTAAAAGCTTTTGCACAGTCAAGGAAACTATCCGTTCAGTTCAGTTCAGTCGCTCAGTCATGTCCAACTCTTCGCAACACCATGAATCACAGCACACTGGGCCTCCCTGTCCATCACCAACTCCCAGAATTCACTCAGACTCACATCCATCGAGTCAGTGATGCCATCCAGCCATCTCATCCTCTGTCGTCCCCTTCTCTTCCTGCCCCCAATCCCTCCTAGAAACAGGGTCTTTTCCAATGAGTCAACTCTTTGCATGAAGTGGCCCAAGTATTGGAGTTTCAGCATCAGCATCATTCCCTCCAAAGAAATCCCAGGGCTGATCTCCTTCAGAATGGACTGGTTGGATCTCCTTGCAGTCCAAGGGACTCTCAAGAGTCTTCTCCAACACCACAGTTCAAAAGTATCAATTCTTCGGCGCTCAGCCTTCTTCATAGTCCAACTCTCACATCCATACATGACCACAGGAAAAACCATAGCTTTGACTAGATGGACTTTTGTTGGCAAAGTAATGTCTCTGCTTTTGAATATGCTATCTAGGTTGGTCATAACTTTCCTTCCAAGGAGTAAGCGTCTTTTAATTTCATGGCTGCAATCACCATGTGCAGTGATTTTGGAGCCCAAAAAAATAAAGTCTGACACTGTAGGAAAAGTGAAAAAGACAGCCCTCAGAATGGGAGAAAATAATAGCAAATGAAACAACCGACAAAGAATTAATTTCCAAAATATACAAGCAGCTCATACAACTCAAGACCAGAAAAGCACACAACCTAATCAAGAAAGTGGGGAAAAGACCTAAACAGACATTTCTCCAAAGAAAGACATATAGATGGCTAACAAACACATGAGAAGATGTTCAACATCACTCATTATTAGAGAAATGCAAATCAAAACTATAATGAGATATCACCCCACATCAGTCAGAATGGTGATCATCAAAAAGTCTACAAACAGTAAACGCTGGAGAGGGTGTGGAGAAAAGGAAGTGTGCTTGTACTGTTGGTGGGAATGTAAATTGATACAGCCCTATGGAAGATGGTCGGAGAAGGCAATGGCACCTGACTCAGGTATTCTTGCCTGTAAATCCCATAGACGGAGAAGCCCTGAAGGCTGCAGTTCATGGGGTTTCTGAGGGTTGGACACTACTGAGAAACTTCACTTTCACTTTTCACTTTCATGCATTGGAGAAGGAAATAACAACCCACTCCAGTGTTCTTGCCTGGAGAATCCCAGGGTCAGGGGAGCCTGGTGGGCTGCTGTCTATGGGGTCGCACAGAGTCGGACACAACTGAAGTGACTTAGCAGCAGCAGCATGGAAGACAGTATAGAGTTTCATAAAAAAAAACTAGGAATAAAACCACCATATGATCCAGCAATCCCACTCCTAGGCATATACCTTGAGGAAACCAAAATTTGAAAATGACACATACATTCCACTGTTAATTGCAGCACTATTTACAATAGCTAGAATATGAAAGCAACCTAGATGTCCATCAACAGATAAAGGAAAAGAAGTTTTGGTACATATACACAATAGAATATTACTCAATATTATTAAGAAGGAACACCTTTGAGTCAGTTCTAATGAGATGGACGAACCTAGAAACTATTATACAGAGTGAAGTAAGCCAGAAAGAGAAAGATAAATATTGTGTTCTAATGCAAAGGACAGAAATGGTATGGACCTAACAGAAGCAGAAGATATTAGGAAGAGGTGGCAAGAATACACAGAAGAACTGTACAAAAAAGATCTTCATGACCAAGATAATCACAATGGTTTGATCACTCACCTAGAGCCAGACATCCTGGAATGTGAAGTCAAGTGGGCCTTAGAAAGCATCACTACGAACAAAGCTAGTGGAGGTGATGGAATTCCAGTTGAGCTATTTCAAATCCTGAAGAAAGTGCTGCACTCAATATGCCAGCATATTTGGAAAACCAAACAGTGGCCACAGGATTGGAAAAGGTCAGTTTTAATTCCAATCCCAAAGAAAGGCAGTGCCAAAGAATGCTCAAACTACCGCACAATTGCACTCATCTCACACACTAGTAAAGTAATGCTCAAAATTCTCCAAGGCTTCAGCAATATGTGAAGTGTGAACTTCCAGATGTTCAAGCTGGTTTTAGAAAAGGCAGAGGAACCAGAGATCAAATTGTCAACATCCACTGGATCATTGAAAAAGCAAGAGAGTTCCAGAAAAAAACATCTATTTATGCTTTATTGACTATGCCAAAGCCTTTGACTGTGTGGGTCACAATAAACTGTGGAAAATTCTTCAAGAGATGGGAATACCAGACCACCTGACCTGCCTCTTGAGAAACCTATATGCAGGTCAGGAAGCAACATTTAGAACTGGACATGGAACAACAGACTGGTTCCAAATAGGAAGAGGAGTATTCACCCTGCTCATTTAACTTATATGCAGAGTACATCATGAGAAACACTGGGCTGGAAGAAGCACAAGCTGGAATCAAGATTGTCGAGAGAAATATTAATAACCTCAGATATGCAGATGACACCACCTTTATGGCAGAAAGTGAAGAGGAACTAAAAAGCCTCTTGATGAAAGTGAAAGAGGAGAGTGAAAAAGTTGGTTTAAAGCTCAACATTCAGAAAACAAAAATCATGGCATCTGGTCCCATCACTTCATGGGAAATAGATGGGGAAAATATGGAAACATTTCAGACTTTATTTTTGGGGGCTCCAAATCACTGCACATGGTGATTGCAGCCATGAAATTAAAAGACGCTTACTCCTTGGAAGGAAAGTTATGACCAACCTAGATAGCATATTCAAGAGCAGAGACATTACTTTGCCAACAAAAGTCCATTTAGTCAAGGCTCTGGTTTTTTCTGTGGTCATGTATGGATGTGAGAGTTGGACTGTGAAGAAAGCTGAGCACAGAAGAATTGATGTTTTTGAACTGTGGTGTTGGAGAAGACCCTTGAGAGTCCCTTGGACTGCAAGGAGATCCAACCAATCCATTCTAAAGAGATCAGTCCTGGGTGTTCATTGGAAGGACTGATGCTGATGCTGAAACTCCAATACTTGGGCCACTTCATGCAAAGAGTTGACTCATTGGAAAAGACCCTGTTTCTAGGAGGGATTGGGGGCAGGAAGAGAAGGGGACGACAGAGGATGAGATGGCTGGATGGCATCACTGACTCAATGGACAGGAGTTTGAGTAAACTATGGGAGTTGGTGATGGACAGGGAGGCCTGTCGTGCTGCGATTCATGGGGTCGCAGAGTCAGACACGACTGAAAAACTGAACTGAACTGAACTGAATGCATATATACGGAATCTAGAAAAATGGTAGTGAAGAATTTATTTTCAGGGCAGCAATTGAGAAACATGCCATAGAGAATAAACTTGTGGACATGGGGAGAGGGGAGGAGAGGATGAGATGTATGGGAAGAGTAACATGGAAACTTCCATTATGATATGTAAAATAGGTAGCCAACAGGAATTTGCTATATGGCTGAGAAACTCAAACAGAGGCTCTGTATCAACCTAGAGGGGTGGGATGGGGAGGGTGATGGGAGGGAAGTTTAAAAGGGAAGGGATATATGTATACCAATGGCTGATTCAGGTTGAGATTTGACAGAAAACAAAATTCTATAAAGCAATTATCCTTCAATAAAAAAAGAAAATACTCTCTTTCCATAGAAGCTGTATATGCTGCAGAGTAATTCTTTGCAATCTCTTTAGGGACTCAGGAGTCTATTACACTTGACTATACTCTGCCTTTCCAAATATCTTATGAACTTCAGGAAAGAGAAGGAAAATGCCATTTTCTTCCTTTGTATCGTCCCAAACAAGTCTGCCCTGTTTTATTCACACAGTGGGTATCCAATTTATTTTGCTGACTGAAAGATAATATCATTATATAATAAAATTTTCTTTTCTCTGCAGCAATTAAAGCAAAAGAATGCCTGAAAACTGTCATGAAGCTTCCAAATATGATCTATTTAGTAATGATGATTAGTAATAGAAATAATTAGTTAGTCCATGATACAGGAGAATACTAATGAAGACAGTGTATTTTGACTAATCTGTTTTCTGAAATGTTCTTGGTAATAAATGTTAGAATGGGGTCAAAGTCATTTCCCTGATTTGAAATGGAAAGGTAATTTTAATACTCAGAAAAGAAAGCTTTGCAATCTTCCAGGAATTTTAATTTCTAAGCTGAAAATGCTTTAGCACTTATATCTGGTAACAATTGTTATAATGCACAAATCAGTCTACTATCAGTCTTGCCTTTTCACAAGTCAAAAGTGAAATATGGGTAACAGTAATATGAAAAATGTGATGCAATTCTCTGATCATATTTAAATGTTATTAAATTATGTTAAAGAGGCATGTTGATGGCAATTTTACATATTTCCACACCTGATAGTATTCTAATCAAAAGCAATTTTCCTCTGAAAAAGAAATAGGAAATGAAGTAGTTTAGCTTAATTGAATACCTGATAAAAATAATCAATGGTACTTTAGTTTATGGTATGGATAAAGAAGTAGAAATGATTTCCTTTTCAGAAACATTGTAGTGAAATAGATGATGGGAATGGAATACAAAATACGGTTTGTAGATCCCTGTATGCTACTAAGAATCAAGTCACCAAATCATCTCCCTTACAGAACAAGGCAAAAGCAATGGGACAAAGGTCACAGGTAAAGAAAAGGACTATATAAATGTCTGAAAGCTGTTTGATATATTTGATTATAGTCAATACCAGTCAGCCAAAATTTTGGCCTCCTTTGAAAAGTTAAAAGTAGGGGGAAGAAAGGAATTAGCAGATATGATAGTGAGGAAGAAACCATTTTGAATGTCATATTTGGGGTATTTTTAAAAATTGGAATATAATTGCTTTACAATGTTGTGTTAGTTTCTGGTGTACAACATGAATTAGCTATATATATCCCCTTCTTCTTAAGCCTCCCTCCCACCCTCCCATTCCACCCCATCATAGAGCACTGAGCTGAGCCCCCAGTGCTATATAGCAGCTTTCCACTAGCTATTTATTAATAACACATGGTATTATATATGTCATTGCTACTCTCTCAATTCAGCCCCTCCCTCTCCTTCCCCACCCTGTGTCCACAAGTCCATTCTCTATATCTATGCCTCTATTCCTGCCCTGCAAATAGGTTCATCAGTACCGTTTTTATAGATTCCATACAGAGCAAAGTAAGTCAGAAAGGGAAAAGCAATTATAGTGTATTAACACATATATGTGGTATTTGGGTATTAAGATAAAGAAGGTAGGAGTTCAAACAGGAATACCAGAAAGCAAGCACAGTGATCAAGTATGAGGGATTCATCACATTATATGACATTTGAAAGTCTTGCAATGGCTTCACCTGCTCAGTTGCAAAGCCGGAACTTTTAAATGAAGAAAAGCCCCAGAAGTAAGGGAGAGAGACACTGATAAGTTAGGATTCCTGTTTTCCTGCCCATGAAGCACAGAAAGAGCCTCCTGGACCATGGGTCCAATTAGCAGAAGTGAGACTTGGAGCACCTTACTTAGATAACATGAAAGGGTTGCTCACTCTGAAGTCACAGGTCAGAAATAACTTTCAATTCCAGGAAGTGATGCAAGACACAGAACTTTAGATCTCAGAGGTAAATCTAGCTCTGCATCATTAATTACAAGTTGAAGTAATCAAGTTCAAACTCTTTCCATAGTCTAGAAATACTATTAATATCTAACTTGATCTGACTACACACTGTTTCACTACCAGCATGTATTCCTGAATGTTTACTGGATGAATGTCATGCCACTCACCAAAGAGACCCCCCCCACACACATGACTCAATGTTTCACTTCTTGTGCCTTGAACGTATTTTTACCTTTCTACCTAGCAGACACTACCCTTAGTCATTTTCTGTAAAAAGTCATTTTTACAATTATCTGTTGATATTTAGATTCAAGAAGATCACCCTGATTTATTTCCCTTACAAAAATTCTCAATTGAGAATTGGTCTCTCGATTGTACCAAGACTACATCTTACAGAATTTCTCATATCCTGTTTCAGTCATCTGGATCTCCTATCAAGGTGGGTGGCATCACTGACTCAATGGACATGAATTTGAGCAAGCTCCAGGAGTTGGTGATGGACAGGGAGGCCTGGCGTGCTGCGATCCATGGGGTCACAAAGAGAGACTCCCCCATTTTTAAATTTACTTTTTGATATTTTCCTTATATCAAATCTGAAATATTGCAAGGAAAATAAACAATTTTTAACTAATTTACCTGAAAAATGTATGATTTCAAAAACTCAAATATGTGTTTTTATCTTTTATGTATTATATGATCAAAGACAGAATACATTGTTTGGCACAAATCTGAGGTATTCTCTGCAAAACTGAAACTGTTCTGTCCCTCAAGCAATATCCCATAGTGAAATTGATTAGTCCTATCCATTCATTCATTTATTTACTTACATCTGACATCACCACAAACTCATAGTTTTGTAAACTATTTAATTTATAGCATTAATCAACCTGATTATGCACTTTCAATGAGTAAATTAGGATATTTATTATTATTAATTTTAATGAATGAAACACTTTTCATCAGTTGTATATGTAAACATGCCTCCTATTAAAAAACAATTTTCTAAAAAAACATCTATATCAAATTCTAATAATGATTACTATATCACTGAATACATTGCTTTCTCCAAAATTTGTGTATATAAACAATAAACTTTTTTTTTTTAAATACATCTTTGTTTCTTCATGTTTCACTGATGGTAAGGGTCTTGATACTTATAGTTCAGTGACGTTCATTTTTTCTAAGTGATATTATATCAAACGTTTGACCTAATCAACATAATTTTTTTTTTTCCTTTTAACTGAGCTTATGTTATTTGGAAATAATACATGTTTAACAGTATATTGGATAATTGGTTCTGAATGATATCTCTTCTACTCCAGAGTCTATCAACACTTTGAATGGCTCAATAACAGATGTAAAATGCAGAGTGAATGTAAAAAATTTATATTAATTAAACCATGAAGTATAGTTAAGCTGAAATTAAAATATTAACTTACTTTATACCTATAGATTATGTATTAGTTCAACTTTCTTTTTCAAATCTTTTTTGTCCATCACTATAAAGCATCACTATCAATATCACTTAGAAGAAAAATTGAATAATAAATTAACTTAATCTTAGTTTTAAATAATATAAAATAGGAGTTTTAGCATGCTTACTGGGAACTTATTAAAAAAAAAGTATGACACTCTTTTCTCTCCACAGGGTATCTCTCATATTTCTGATTGATTATTATTTAAGTTTCACAATAAGAAAAAGTATGTTCCTAATAAATTTGAGGATCAGAATGTCAATCAATATATTTGCTAATCATGTTTCCTTTTATGTGTCTATAACAAGACAAGTTTTTGACCCAACTATGGCTGGCACATCCAGATATCTTCTACTGTGAAGAGGTAAGGAAAATTTATATCAATTTTAAAATACAAAATTTGGCATCAAGCAGATACCTGAGAGAGAACAAAATTGAGACTCATAATCATTTTCCTACAGTTCTTAGAACATTTATTATAATGCCTGAGATGATCATAGCTGAGATCAGTGAGCTGAGATAGACTCAGTAAAAGTCTACATGAGGAAGGATCAGATACCTGAGCTAACCACTGGGCCCTAAATAACTGTTCTCTTATACACTTTGAGGCTCAACAAGTGACAAAATCTTGTGATCTCCCTATCACATGTGCTTGCTTTCCATATAATACCAGTACTTTTGGGTAACCTTTATGAAGTATAACAGTGAGATACATGGCCCACCACATGTATAGTATATATATACTATGCACTTACACATATAATTTAAATATACACTGAATTTTATTTTTCTTTGTTATTTATAGTATTGTAGTCATAAATTTGAATTCATAACTTTGCACATACACCTTTGAATTTCTGTATTACTGATTTTCAGAAATGGAGCTAAGGAACTGCTGAATATGAAAGACAGCTTAATCCAATTTACTTTTCTTTCCTAACATTTGTGCTTCTTATTTAATATGTTTCTTCCACTTAACGAGAAATGGATACATTAAATTCACATTCTGATTTGGAATATAACCTCTGAAAAATCTCTTGATCTATTTTCACTACCTAGAATATAAGTTCTGCATTGTGATATTTCAGGTTTTGTTGTTTTTTTTTAAACACATTTCAAATGAAAACTGTTTGGATTTTTGTTTCCAGGAAACGCATACTGGATATGACTTGTTTAGCACTCAAACGAGTGACTCATGCATTATGACACTATTTCTACATTAACTACAGAAATGTGTAGGTGGCTTATTAGAAGTAAAACACACGATAGAGCTTTTCATGCAGATTTCACAAGTGTATCACAAATGGCATGGTCAATTTCTTGGTTGGTTTTCATATAAAGAGAAAAAGCAAACACTTTTTATTTAAATACATTGCTGAAATTGTTCCAGCTTTGAATGGGAATCATTATTTCAAGTATGTTTTATAGATTAACACTCCTTTTGTCCAGCTGTCCTTCATGGAATGCTGAAATATCTTATATGTACTGCCCAATCTAAGAACTTGGCTCTAGATGCTTGATCCACAAATGTATCCCCTCAACTATGTATATTTCTCTTTTATGCTTGCTTCCTTTGTTTTAAGTGACCTCCCTGAACTTGACAACATAACTCACTTTAAGAATCAAAGGTCCTTCTCATGTCTCTAGTTCAGAACATTGTCTATTCTAATCCTACAGAGTTACTAATCTTGCTATTCATCTGTTCTTGTTGTTGTTATTCAGTCACTAAGTCCTGTTTGACTCCTTGTGAGCCCCATGAACTGCAGCAAGCCTTGCTTCTCTGTCCTTCACTATCTCATGGAGTTTACTCAAACTCATGTCCATTGAGTCAGGGATACCATCCAACCATCTTATCCTCTGTTACCCCCTTCTTCTGCCCTCAATTTCTCCCAGGGTCAGGGTTTTTTCCAATGAATCAGCTCTTCACAACAGATGGCCAAAGTATTGTAGCTTTAGCCTCAGCACCAGCCCTTCCAATGAATATTCAGGGTTGATTTCCTTTAGGATTGACTAGTTTGATCATCTTGATCTCTAAGGGACTCTCAAGAGTCCTCTCCAGTACCACAATTCAAAAGCATCAATTCTTCAGTACTCAGCCTTCTTTTTGTTCCAACTCTTACATCCATATATGACTATTGGAAAAACCATAGCTTTGACTATACGGACCTTTGTCGGCAAAGTGATATTTCTGCTTTTTAATATACTGTCTATGTTTGCCATAGCTTTTCTTTCCAGGAGCAAGCATCTTTTAACTTTATGGCTGCAATCACCATCCACAGTGATTTTGGAGCCCATGAAAATAAAATCTCTCACTGTTTCCACTTTTTCTCCACCTATTTGTCATGAAGTAATGGGACCAAATGCCATGATCTTAGTTTTTTGAATGCTGAATGTTAAGACAGTTTTTTTCATTCTCCTCTTTAGCCCTCACCTTTGAAGGACAGTGGGGTTTGACTACAGAACTCCCATAGGACTGGGGGAAAAAGAGACTCTTGGAGGGCACAAACAAAATCTTGTACACATCAGGAACCAAGGGAAAGGAGCAGTGACCCAATGATTGATATATAATATTAAATAAGACAAGTAAGCTTTCTAGGCTTAGGCCTGAAAATGGTGAACATATATTGATCTGTCTACATCCTAAGCCAATTGTGAGGATTATCTAAGAATACTTTCCTTTGTGTTAGGTAAATGCTATACAGGTACTTCGGAGAAGGCAATGGCACCCCACTCCAGTACTCTTGCCTGGAAAATTCCATGGATGGAGGAGCCTGGTAGGCTGCAGTCCATGGGGTCGCTGAGAGTCGGACACGACTGACGACTTCGCTTTCACTTTTCACTTTCATGCATTGGAGAAGGAAATGGCAACCCACTCCAGTGTTCTTGCCTGGAGAATTCCAGGGACAGGGGAGCCTGGTGGGCTGCCGTCTAAGGGTTCGCACAGAGTCGGGCACGACTGAAGTGACTTAGCAGCATACAGGTACTTGATGCTTTTGAACTGTGGTATTGGAGAAGACTCTTGAGAGTCCCTTGTAGTGCAAGGAGGTCCAACCAGTCCATCCTAAAGGAGATCAGTCATGAGTGTTCATTGGAAGGACTGATGCTAAAGCTGAAACTACAATATTTTGCCACCTCATGCAAAGAGTTGACTCATTGGAAAAGACCCTGATGCTGTGAGGGATTGGGGGCATGATGAGAAGGGGATGACAGAGGATGAGATGGCTAGATGGCATCACTGACTCGATGGACATGAGTCTGAGTGAACTCCGGGAGCTGGTGATGAACAGGGAGACCTGGCGTGTTGTGATTCATGGGGTCGCAAAGAGTTGGACATGACTGAGTGACTGAACTGAACTGAACTGATACAGGTACTTTCCTAAGCACTTGATGAATGTTTATGAAGTAGGAAGAACTTGACATTTTATTCCAGTTTTAAGAAATATGAAATTAAGTATCAAGAAGTTGAATAATCAATATGAGATACTGAATCAGAAAAATACGCAAGATTTTTGATTTCCATTCTAATTTGTATTTCCTTGTTCAAAATACAGGAAATACATTTGACTTCTTAACCAAGGACAACATTAAAATCAGATTATATTTGATAGTGACCATGATGATAACTTGGACTGCAAGAAGACCAAACCAGTCAATCCTAAAGGAAATCAGTCCTGGATATTCATTGGAAGGACTGATGCTGAAACTGAAGCTCCAATACTTTGGTCACCTGATGCAAAGAACTGACTCATTGGAAAAGACCCTGATGCTGGGAAAGATTGAAGGCAGGAGGAGAAGGGGACAACAGAGGATGAGATGGCTGGATGGCATCACCAGATCGATGGAAATGAGTTTGAGCAAGCTCCAGGAGTTGTTAATGCAGGGAAGCCTGGTGTGCTGTAGTCCATGGGGTCTCAAAGAGTCAGTCTCAACTGAATAACTGAACTGAACTGAACTGATGATGGTAACTTTCACAGTACTTAGAAATTTGCTTTAGTGTTATGAATGGATTTAAACATCTCATCTCTTTCTACACACACACACACATCCTATGGACTAAAACAAATATTGAGGGTTTTTTAAAATGTCATTAATAAAAATATTGGGTGAACCCAAAGGTTGTTTGAGTTTTTTTCGATAACATCTTATAGAAAAAGTCTCAACAAACTTTTTGGTCAACTCAATATTGTAATTCATTCTGATTTTTTATTGTAGAAATATTTTCTGAAGCACTGACATCATTTTATTAGCACCTCTTCTCACACGGATGGCAAGCAGCCTTTCAAAAAATCATCTTTCAAAGTGACTATGCAGTGATGGAAAGGTGCCATTTGCTCTACCACATTAAAATCCTCATTTTCCCCTTCATATGGCCAATACTGTCCCAGATGCCAAGCTGGGAACCTCAGTGCCCCCACCGCAGCAGCTGGTTCCTTGGCAGCCTCATTAAGTGGCTACCCTGGCCCCCTTAATATGGTCTGTAGGTCTCACATGTCATTTGCTTCTGATAGCTGCCCTGGGCTTCTGTGTGCTTTGGCCCAACTTGTTCCCTTGACTTATATGTTTCCATAGATTTCCTCAATTTTACTAATTTATTAATTAGGTAAATGTAATTTGTTTCTTGTACACATGAAAAATCATCCATGGATAAAATGAAATCTATCATTATTTTACATCTCAATTCATTTTGAGATGAGTGCTTATTTAAATCCCAATGTGGAAAAGGTATTTTCCCACCACCAATTCTCAAACTAAAAAGAAATATAATTTATATAATTTATATGTAATAATAATGATCAGCTCAAAACTTTCTTTGAGAAGGGAAATCAATTCTTAACCATAGGAAAAGAGGGACTACCAAATTTATCTGTTGGCATTTTCCTTTTCCTATTAAATCACTTACTAAAGTGTCTGAGAATTCATAACATTTAGGATAAAAAGAAAAAAAGAAAAAACAGGTAAACTTACCAATACATTAATCATATGGCTCTAAAGTATCTAATAACAAACTGACAAATGTACCTTTCCAATGGCTATCTACTAGGTTTGGAGGGGAAATGTCCTGAGTTAAATTATACATGGTATCCTGTGCAGTAGCAAATGGCTTTGCAGGTGGTCAGGGACCTAAGAAAGAAAAGTTCAGAAGATCCAAGTGAGGTGGTTTGGGGTAAAGAGATGAGACTGGACAGAATTTTTTTCTTAAGGAAATAGTATGGGTTTGCCTTTTTTGTCTACAAAGCCTCAACCAGCATGACTCTGCAAATTTAAAAAGTGGTTGCTCAGATTATATGGGATCTCATATAACATCACATACCTCACACCTAACCTGGACTGTAGTCTGACAGGCTCCTCTGTCCATGGAATTCTCAAGGCAAGAATATTGGAGTGAGTAGCCATTCCCTTCTCCAGGGGATCTTCCTGACTCAAGGATCAAACTCAGGTCTCCTATATTGCAGGTGGATTCTTTACCATCTGAGCCATGATGGGAGTCCCCTCATGCAACTGAGGGACCTATAATAGGAGTATGAAGGAGGTGTGAAGTGAGCCAATGAGCATAGGATACTCTGTCACTTCACCTAAAATCTGTTGTCCTAGTAGAGCATTGGAATAGCCTTTAAAGATAAAGTTGAAGCACCAACTCAGTTGGGATATCATTGCCAGGAAGTAATATACACATTGAGCCAAAGAACTTTCTATGGTAGTTTATTCCAATAGGAAAAACACATAGGTTTGCAAACCAAGGGGAAGAAGTAAAAGTGACTCTATAGAGTTTCATGTCCTGATTGCCGAAGGAGAAATACTTTAACCAAAGGATGCAGCAAAAGTCTCATTTGGTATAATCTACAGCTCTTGCCTGTAAATCAAGTAATTTTTAAATTGTATATGGAATATTGAGGAATGCATGTTACAAAGACTTTGGAGTATGGTACCAGTCATTTACTAGCATTCACTCTTGACATAGCAAACAGTCATATTATTGGCTGATCACTTAGACCCTGTGGAGGTTTGACTTTACCTTTGTTAGAGTCTATTTGTGTAATGCTGGGGTGTTTTTGTTCTTGTTCAGTTGCTAAGGAATGTCTGGCTCTCTGCAACCCCATGGACTGCAGCACACCAGATTTCCCTGTCCTTCACTATCTCCGGGAGTTTGCTCAAACTCATGTCCATTGAGTGCTGTCCGTAAAACTTATTTGTCTCAAAAGTCAAGCTCTATTTCACCTTCACTTTCAATGACTGAAATCTCTGCTCTGTCTTTTCAGCTTTCCATCTGTCCCTTTCTTCTGGATGCATTGGTATCTCCCTGAATACATATGCAACTCAGTATTCAACCAATGATTTGAAAGGAATTTAAACAAATATTTGGTGGGTCCCCCTTCTGGAAATCTTTTGCAGGATTTCCTTCTTGAATTTCTAGCTGATTTCATAGCCCTAAACTCTGCCTCTTCAAGACTGCCTTTCCCATGTTGTTCAGATTCAGGGGCGCTCTCAGGAACAAGCGACACAGAGGTAAATCTTACTTTGTGTGCTTTTACTCTTTCAAAGGCAAAATGTCCTTCAGTTTCTATTTTTTGGTATTCTATCATACCATAATATTATTTTTATTAAACATTTATCCATAATTTACAGAATTACATATAATTTTAATTGCATAAATCATATTATTAGCTAGAACTATTTATCAATTATTGAACTGAAATGCCATTTAATTCTTTTTTATCATTCTAATATCTTAATTTTGTTAGTTTCAATTCAACTTGGATATAGAAAACAATCTTTGTATTTTTGAAAAGATAAGATTAATTTAGAAAATTTGTCAGAGGGATGGTATGGGGAGGGAGGTGGGAGGGGGTTCAGGATGGGGAACAATGTACACCTGTGGTAGATTCATGTCAATGTATGGCAAAACCAATACCATATTATAAAGTAATTAGCCTCCAATTAAAATAAATAAATTTATATTTTAAAAAAAGAGAAAATTTGTTACCCACATGATGGCAGAAAAGTGAAAAGTACAGCAAACCAGAATTTAGTACACCTAGGCTAGGGGTGCAAACCTAGGAGATAGCATTACTGGAGCCCAGGGGCTAGGGTTATCCAGCAGAAGCAGGAACTTTATTGGCCTACTCTAAAAAGTTTTGATAGCATGAAGGAGCCTCAGCTGCTTCCAAATACATTGCCTGGGTCAGAGTGAAAGAGAAATACCAAGGCTTTCCTCATCCTCCTGTCCTCAAGCTCCTGTTAATACCTTCCATTGGCTGAACCCAGCAGAAAGTTGACTGATAAAGGAACTTGGAAAATGGCAAAGGAATCTACAGATATAATCTTCCTTGTAATACTTAATAGAACAAGATATGGACAAGAAAGAGATCGGAAATCAAACAATACCAGAAGAAAAGTCATTCACCAATGCTCTTTTAAAAAAGTGTTTCTGAGATTATCCAAAATATTACAATTTGCATGTTCAATTTATATAAATTTAAAGTTATGAAATAGTTTTTTTTCTTTTTTCTAGACAAGTGACTGAAATATTTAAGATTATATATATTTATGAATTGTCAAGCTTATCTATTATTGTGATTTTAATGTTGTGTTTAATATATATAGAGAGAGATACAGATATAGATATAGATATAGATATATATCAGAGAAGGCAATGGCACCCCACTCCAGTACTCTTGCCTGGAAAATCCCATGGACAGAGGAGCCTGGTAGGCTGCAGTCCATGGGGTCGCTAGGAGTCAGACATGACTGAGCGACTTCACTTTCACTTTTCACTTTTCACTTTCATGCCTTGGAGAAGGAAATGGCAACTCACTCCAGTGTTCTTGCCTGGAGAATCCCAGGGATGGGGGAGCCCGGTGAGCTGCCGTCTCTGGGGTCGCACAGAGTCAGACACGACTGAAGTGACGTAGCAGCATATATATATATATATATATATATATATATATAATATGTACAACTTGCTTTGCTCTTCTTTCCTTCTTGCATCTTACAGCTCAGTGGATGTGTTTATTTCACAAGCATGTGCTTTAGAATTTCTTTAGTGAGACTCTGCTTGTAGCAAAAGATTTTATTCTGAAACTATTTTTGATTAACCCTAAGTTTTGAAAAGTTTTGACTTTTGGTTGTTTTCTTTATTTATTTCTTTCTTTCTTAGGCATACTAAAAATACCATTCCACTGTTTGCTGGCATCCATTGTTAATATTGAAAGTCATGTTGTCAGTCTATCTTTTGCTCCTTTGAAGCACATAAATATGAAAATACACCAATAAATACAATTTACAAGATGTATATAATTTTTGGATTCCACTCATGGACCAGTCAAGGAGGTTGTACACAAGATTATTTCACATACTATAGAAAGAAAGGATTTCTATGACACAAGAGATTTAAAAAACTGCACATCTTTCATTTCAAAGATAGTCTAATATATATAGTCCCTATACCCTGGTGGCTCAGACAGTAAAGAGTCTGCCTACAATGCAGGAGACCAGGCTTGGATCCCTGGGTTGGGAAGATCCCTTGAAGAAGGAAATGGCAACCCACTCTGGTATTCTTGCCTGGGAAATCCCATGGACAGAGGAGCCTGGCAGGCTACAGTTCATGGGTCTGCAGGAGTCTGACATGACTGAGTGACTATCACATAATATATATATATAGCTCTTCACACTGGACTTCTCAACTGCTATACTGGTCAAATAAAATATGAACCAGTATGAAAGCTCTTATATTGCTCAGTTGTGTCTGACTCAGTCGATGGACTGTAGCACACCAGGCTTCCCTGTCCATTACCAACTCCCAGAGCTTACTCAAGCTCATGTCCATTGAGTCGGTGATGCCATCCAACTGTCTCCTCCTGCCTTCAATCTTTCCCAGCGTCAGGGTCTTTTCAAATGAGTATGTTTTTCACATCAGGTGGCCAAAGTACTGGAGTTTCAGCCTCAGCATCAATCCTTCTAATGAATATTCAGGACTGATTTCCTTTAGGGTGGACTGGTTGGATCTCCTTGAAGTCCAAGAGACTCTCAAGAGTCTTCTCCAACACCACAGATACTCAATAAAACTACTTTATTTTTTCCCTTGAGTATTTGTATATATTTTATGTTTATTCATATAATGCAGAATGAGCATTGTAATGTCATAATTTGTTGAAAAAACAGCAATGCTGTAGATTAGCTTTTCATTTTCCTGTATTTCAGCTAAAGATTTTCTCTTCTCTTCATTTCCATTAATTTTAAGAATATACTATGTCAGATAGAATATGCTATAAGAATATTTTAAGAATATCCTATGTCAGAAAGCAATGATTTTTTAGAACTTACTTCTAGTTACCTGCTCATTTTTACTTATATCAGGATGTGTTTCAGCAGAGCATAGCAGAAACAAAAGTATCCTGATATGAGTATCCTAAAATACACTGTAATAAGATAAAGCAATATTGACATCAGTTATGAAGAGACATTAATCCAAAAATAATTTCTCAATCAATTTGCAAGAATTGTCTTTAGTCCCACAAATAGTTGGATCTGACACTTTCTTGCCTGTATTAGAATTCTCCACCCAATGGAATTGTAGGCATGAGCTAATTTTTCACATAAACCAAACACTATAAATCATTATAAATATGCAGAGCAGTGATGTATTATGAAGAATGTAAACTTAAAAAAATGCTTTTTTCTCCATACCTAATATATATTTATTAATTGTTTATCCTGGTAACTACAGGTGAAAAAGCTAGACAAGTCTTGGCATAATGCAATAGAATTTTTTGTGTTAATTTGTGATAAAAAATTTCAAACCAAAAGTTCAATAAAATTGCAGTCAGATACATTGGTTTTCTAGTTGCTTGGCCATGAAAACATTATGAACAAGAGATGTCAGATAGATTTTACTTTGCCTTCCTACTCGAAAAGACAGTGCTGACAAGAGTTCTACATTGAGGAGAATGTGAGGTAAAATAACAATGAACCAGCTTTTCGAAAAGTCATCAGCTAATTTTTCATTTGCCATGAAAATTGATCATGAATAACCCAAATTTCCTTGTGGTTCTTATATACAACTGAAATTTTAATAATAGTATTTGTTATGTGCTTTGTTTTCTTAGATATTTTGCAAGAATTTCCAATCAATGCAGTGGCCATTTTGGGGGGGGGGAAACTTTTGCTAATTTCTGTTATCCAAACAACCATAGATGATTAATTTAAACCAGCTGTGGCAATTTGATTTACTTTACCAGAGATAAGTTTAGCAAAAGTTATGTTATTAAATACTGGGCAATAAGACTTAAATCAGGGTCTGCTAGGATGTTTTTTGAAATGGGTAAAGGAGGGAGAAAGTGAGAAAGACAGACAGACAGATAGAGATGGATATTGTAAGCAACAGCCTCTTTTACCTTTCAATATTGTCTGATCATATGCCCTGAGGTAACTACAGCCAACCTGAACCAATAATTGTTTCAGAAACAAAACTGAAACTTCAGAGGTAGCAAAGTGTAAAAATTTAAACAATGTGGATAATTGAAAATGTCTTTGAGCCATTGAGTTTATCAATTTTGGATCCATCACAATTTGGAATTTTTTGTTTTTTTGGGTTTTTCTTTAATTTAAATTAATTTATTTTACTTGGAGGCTAATTACTTTACAATATTGTATTGGTTTTGCCATACATCAACATGAATCTGCCATGGATGTACACGTGTTCCCCATCCTGAACCCCCATCCCACGTCCTTTCCTGTACCATCCCACGTCCTTTCCTGTACCATCCCCCTGGGTCATCCCAGTGCACCAGCCCCAAGCATCCTGTATCCTGCATCAAACCTGGACTGGCGATTCATTTCTTATATGATATTATACATGTTTCAATGCCATTCTCCCAAAGCATTCCAGCCTCTCCCTTTCCCACAGAGTCCAAAAGACTGTTCTATACATCTGTGTCTCTTTTGCTGTCTCCTATACAGGGTTATTGTTACCATCATTCTAAATTCCATATATATGCATTAGTATACTGTATTGGTGTTTTTTTTTTCTGGCTTACTTCACTCTGTATAATCAGCTCCAGTTTCATCCACCTCATTAGAACTGATTCAAATGTATTCTTTGTAACGGCTGAGTAATACTCCATTGTGTATATGTACCACCGCTTTCTTATCCATTCATCTGCGGGTGGACATCTAGGTTGCTTCCATGTCCTGGCTGTTATAAATAATGCTGTGATGAACATTGGGGTACATGTGTCTCTTTAAATTCTGGTTTCCTCGGTGTGTATGCCCAGCAGTGGGATTGCTGGGTCATAAGGCAGTTCTATTTCCAGTCTTTTAAGGAATCTCCACACTGTTTTCCATAGTGGCTGTACTAGTTTGCATTCCCACCAACAGTGTAAGAGGGTTCCCTTTTCTCCATACCCTCTCCAGCTTTTATTCCTTGTAGACTTTTGGATTGCAGCCATTCTGACTGGCGTGAAATGGTACATCATTATGGTTTTGATTTGCATTTCTCTGATAATGAGTGATGCTGAGCATCTTTTTATGTGTTTGTTAGCCATATGTCTGTCTTTTTTGGAGAAATGTCTATTTAGTTCTTTGGCCCATTTTTTGAATGGGTCATTTATTTTTCTGGAATTGAGCTGTAGGAGTTGCTTATATATTTTTGAGATTTGTTGTTTGTCAGTTGCTTCATTTGCTATTATTTTCTCCCATTCTGAAGGCTGTCTTTTCACCTTGCTTATAGTTTCCTTTGTTGTGCAGAAGCTTTTAATTTTAATTAGATCCCATTTGTTTATTTTTGCTTTTATTTCCAATATTCTGGGCAGTGGGTCATAGAGGATCCTGCTGTGATTTATGTCGGAGAGTGTTTTGCCTATGTTCTCCTCTAGGAGTTTTATAGTTTCTGGTCTTATGTTTAGACCTTTAATCCATTTTGAGTTTATTTTTGATGGAGAAATATACCATGTTCATGGATCAGAAGAATCAATATAGTGAAAATGAGTATACAACCCAAAGCAATCTATAGATTCAACGCAATCCCTATTAAGCTACCAAAGGTATTTTTCACAGAGCT
Organism: Bos taurus; assembly: GCF_002263795.3. Classification (NCBI taxonomy): domain Eukaryota; kingdom Metazoa; phylum Chordata; class Mammalia; order Artiodactyla; family Bovidae; genus Bos; species Bos taurus. The sequence continues at coordinate 52,485,887 of NC_037341.1, read as the reverse complement.
AGAACACATAATTTCACAATTTGTATGGAAATACAAAAAACGTCAAATAGCCAAAGCAATCTTGAGAAAGAAGACTGGAACGGGAGGAATCAATCTGCCTGACTTCAGGCTCTACTACAAAGCCACAGTTATCAAGACAGTATGGTACTGGCACAAAGACAGAAATATAGATCAATGGAACAAAATAGAAACCCCAGAGATAAATCCATGCACCAATGGACACCTTATCTTTGACAAAGGAGGCAAGAATATACAAGGAAGAAAAGACAATCTCTTTAACAAGTGGTGCTGGGAAAACTGGTCAACCACTTGTAAAAGAATGAAACTAGAACACTTTCTAACACCATACACAAAAATAAATTCTATTTGGAATTTTTTTAATGTGAATTTATAAATTTTGTTACTGCTTAAATAACTTGAAGTTGGATTTTCTGCTAACTGCAAATGTATGCTAATTCCTACACCTTGCTAAAGAATGAGGAAGCAATGAACTATAAGGAATAAGGAATTAATTTATAACCCCTAGTTACTAGGGATAAATCCAAGATGTAATAAAATATGTCTAAATATGTCTGTATCTAAAGTTTTGGCTCATTTCAATGTACCGTGGAAACTAGTTCACATACTGCCATAGTGGACACTGTTGATGTACAACAAGAAAATAGGTATACATTAAAATATATCCTTCTCAGATTATCTAAAATCAAATTTTGAAACTGGTACCTTAGTTTATTTGGAATGACTCTTAATGAAATTAAAAATATAACTCACTGGGTCTGGATTATAGTCCTAACTGCCACAAAAGAGGAAAATTTTGCTTATGGAAATGTTCTGGTTTGCTGCAAGGATACACAATGTCTCAAATACCACACACAGTTCTTATAATTAGCTTTACATTTTAAAACAGATAAATTAATTGGTTTTCCATATATCCTATCTTGGAAAATGAGGTTTATTTGTTAAAAAAATTTCAGTCTGCTTTTAGAAATTCTTAAACATTTCAGTGAGGCATATGTTATAAATTTTTAAGCTTGCTCCAAGGCAAAACAATCATCTCTTCATAGCATCCTGTTCTTTATTTCCCTATCATCACTCTTAAATAAAGCTTTTGTATATTTAAAGTCACAGGCTTTTGCAGATAATGAATACAATGATAGGGTTTTTGCTTTGTTGTTTCTTTTTCACTATCTGGAAGAAAAATGTAAAATGTAGTAACAAAATCATTTAACTATTTTCTCCAGATTCACTGTTTTATCACTTTTTACTGCTATAAGTTAAACAATTGCCCTTAGTATTTTGCAAAAGTGTTCTTTCACACTTAAATGTTACTAATAAAATTTGGGGATCAGGATTCAATTATTATTAGTAATTTATTTAACTGGATCAGGCTACTAATTTTCCCTTTGTTCTGCAATATTTTATTCTTTGCTTCCCATTATGTTTGTTATAGGACATAAAATATTTATTATATTACCTAAATAAAGAGCATAGAAAGTTGGGAGGGAATGTTAGTAGAAAATCTGAAGAATTTGCCTTGTAAATCAGAAAACTGGTTTTGAATTTGCAGGCTGGCATCTTTGAGTCCTGTGTTCTTCCCACTGGCTTTTCCTGGAGTCAAATAAACTTTGTTTCACAGACTTTGGTTTCTCCTGCTCTGTTAGTTTGTAATTCCAGTTGGGAGTGACTCTGTCCTGGAAGAGAGTGGGGTTTATTTTTTTGGGTGAGATAGTCAGGGGTTATAAATATTTGGGAGGTTTTCTCCTTCTAGATCTCCCTGGTCTTTGATAGTAACGAAAATGCCAAGGTCTCCCCAAGAAATTGAAAGATTGACAATGAACACATTTTAAAATCCATGAACTACTAGTTCAATGAACATTTCTGGGCCAACAATCATAAAGATCTTACAGTGGCCATGACCATTGTTGGCTGAATAACAGCCACCCTAAGACACCAGCCCTAGCCATGAGAACCTGTAAATTTTACCTTAAAATGAAAAAGCATCTTTGCTAGTATCATTGAGTTAAGGATCTTGAGATTATCCTGGATTTTCTGGGTGTGCCCTGATAATAACAGAGTCTTTATAAGAGGAAAGTAGAGGGACAGTTGACACAAACTGAAGCCAACATGATCACAGGGGCAGAGACTGGAATTATGTGCTAAGTCAAGCAATGCCAGTGGCCTCCAGAGCTGAAGACAAGGAAGAGGTTTCCTCCTAGAATCTCCAGAGGGAGAACAGCCTGACTGAAAGCTTGATTACAGGCAGTGTGACATTTATTTTAGAGTTCTGGCTTCCAGAACAGTGAAAGAATGAATTTTTGTTGTTTTAAGTCATCAAGTCTATAATAATTTTTTACAGTGGCCACAGAAAATTAATACTATAGTATATCTATAATAAAGACATATGCTAAATTCTTTTACAAATTCACATATTCTACTACATTCACACCTATTTTTAAGAAAAGGTAACTATCTGTGTCAATTATTCTTCAGGTATTCTAAAGTTGGAAACCACAGGAATCATCTATATAGAGTAGTGATGGATGATCCCTTTCTATTCCTTGTAAATACTCTAAATTTGTGCCCAGTTGTATGTGATTCTTTGCAACCCCATGGACTGTAGCCTGTCAGGATCCTCTGTCCATGGAATTTTCCAGGCAAGAATATTGGAGTGGGTTGCCATTTCTTCATCCAGGGGATAGAACCCCTGGGTTAGACTCAGGGATAGAAACCCTGTCTCTTGCGTCTCCTGAATTCGCAGGCAGATTCTTTGCCAGTAGTGCCACCGGGGAAGCCCATTCCTGGTACTCAAGTAAAAGTAATTTGCAAATTAAATTATGAATTTAATTGTTTCCAAGATTACTTCCACTCTTTCACTTTCATGCATTGGAGAAGGAAATGGCAACCCACTCCAGTGTTCTTGCCTGGAGAATCCCAGGGACAGGGGAGCCTGGTTGGCTCCCGTCTATGGGGTCGCACAGAGTTGGACACGACTGAAGCGACTTAGCATAGCATTTAGCATCAGTATCTTATTCTTCATGTGCAATTTAGGTAAATATATTCATTAGGGATTCTTCATAGCACTTTTTGTTGTGATTTTTAAGTCCACACAAGTTTTCTTACCTTTAAATGGCAAAAATACTGTATCAGGGAGGTTGTAAACATACACATACCATCCATATAGAAATAGGTTTATACTGATATAATGACCTATTTCCAAACTTTGTTTCAATTCTGATCGGCATAGAGGTAAATATTACATCTATATAGGGAGCATGATTCTATAAATATTCACAGAGATAACCCCTGCTCATACAGAAAAGAGGGTTTTATTTGTTTAAAGACTAAGAATTAGGTTAAGATATGTGGTTTTTATGTGACTTTTGTAGTTCCAACTGTGAGGCATTTCAAAGGATTTTCAACCACTTTGTTTATTTCAGAATAATTTTCACATTATATCAAACTGTTCCATAAAGTTTATATATTTTTTCTTTCTAAGGTCCTGAATGAGTTTAGACAAAATAATTACTTCACAAAATTTTATTCTCAAAGGACAATCACCTTCAAACAGTCTGGACATAAATTTTGTCATGTACTATGACTTACATTCATTGAATGTCACTTCAGTCGCTCAGTCGTGTCTGCCTGTGACCCCATGGACTGCAGCACTCCAGGCTTCCCTGTCCATCACCAACTCCCGGAGTTTCCTCAAACTCACATGCATCTCATCCTCTGACATCCCCTTCTCCTTGTGCCTTCAGTCTTTCCAAGCATCAGGATCTTTCCAAGGAGTCAGTTCTTCACATCAGGTAGTCAAAATATTGGAGCTTCAGCTTCAGCATCAGTCCTTCCAATGAATATTCAGGACTGATTTCCATTAGGATTGACTGGTTTGATCTCCTTGCAGTTCAAGGTACTCGCAAGTCTTCTCCCACACCACAGTTCAAAAGCATCATTCTTTGGCTCTCAGTTTTCTTTACAGTCCAACTTTCATATCCATACATGACTACTGGAAAAACCATTGCTTTGACTAGACAGAACTTTTTTCAGCAATGTATCTGCTTTTTAATATGCTGTCTAGGTTGGTCATAGCTTTTCTTACAAGCAGCAAGCATCTTTTATTTTCATGGCTGCAGCCACCATCTGCAGCGATTTTGGAGCCCCCCAAAATAAAGTCTGTCATGTTTTCATTGTTTCCTCATCTATTGGCCATGAAGTGATGGGATCGGATGCCATGATCTTTGTCTTTTGAATGTTGAGTTTTAAACCAGCTTTTTCAACTCTTTCACTTTCAACAAGAGGCTCTTTAGTTCTTTTTCACTTTTTGCCATAAAAGTTCTATCCTCTGCATATCTGAGGTTATTAACATTTCTCCTAGCAATCTTGATTCCAGCTTGTGCTTCATCCAGACCAGAATTTCGCATGAGGTGCTCTGCACATAAGTTAAATAAGCAAGGTGACAATATACAGCCTTGATGAACTCCTTTCCCAATTCAGAACCAGTCTGTTTTTCCATGTCCAGTTCTAATTGTTGCTTCTTGACCTGCATACAGATTTCTCAGAGGCAGGTTAGGTGGTCTGGTATTCCCATCTCTTGAAGAATTTTCCACAGTTTATTGTGATCTACACATTTGAAGCCTTTGGCATAATCAATAAAGCAGAAGCAGATGTTTTTCTGGTATTCTCTTGCTTTTTAAAAAATTTTTATTTATTTATTTTTTTAATTTTATTTTATTTTTTAACTTTAAAATATTGTATTGGTTTTGCCATGTACCGAAATGAATCCACCACAGGTATACATGTGTTCCCCATCCTGAACCCTCCTCCCTCCTCCCTCCCTATACCATCCCTCTGGGTCGTCCCAGTGCACCAGCCCCAAGCATCCAGTATCGTGCATCAAACCTGGACTGGCGACTCGTTTCATATATGATATTATACATATTTTAATGCCATTCTCCCAAATCATCCCACCCTCTCCCTCTCCCACAGAGTCCAAAAGACTGTTCTATACATCAGTGTCTCTTTTGCTGTCTCGTATACAGGGTTATTGTTACCATCTTTCTAAATTCCATATATATGCGTTAGTATACTGTATTGGTGTTTTTCTTTCTGGCTTACTTCACTCTGTATAATAGGCTCCAGTTTCATCCACCTCATTAGCACTGATTCAAATGTATTCTTTTTAATGGCTGAGTAATACTCTTGCTTTTTATGATTACCCAACGGATGTTGGCAACTTGATCTCTGGTTCTTCTGCCTTTTCTATATCCAACTTGAATACCTGGAAGTTCACAGTTCACGTACTGTTGAAGCCTGGCTTGGAGAATTTTGAGCAATACTTTACTAGCATATGAGATGAGTGCAATTGTGCTCATTGTTCAAAGAATGTTTGAACATTCTTTGGCACTGCCTTTCTTTGAGATTGAAGTCTCTTATCCTTATCTGTCAGAGGGCAGACAGAATGAAAACCACAATCACAGAAAACTAATCAAACTGATCACATGGGCCACAGCCTTGTCTAACGCAATGAAACTATGAGCCATTGAATGATTACTAGGAAAAAGAAGTTTATAAAAATCAAAATGAAATAAAGTAGCTTTCAGACATGAGATTGTATAACTACATTATTGCATAGAAAGACTTCAGAAAATAAATTACAAAGTTTCAACCTAAATTATAAAAGTGAAACTAAAGAAAATTATAGGATGTAGTCAGACAAAGAAAACTACACAACTGAAAATTCCACTAAGTACAAATTGCTATACACAGTTTGTTTTTCTGGTCATTTCATCACATTCAAACTTTTGAAAAGCAGTGAAAACTACTCTACTTTTGCTTTTGTTTTTTATTTGTCTTTTGCATTCATGCACCTCTTCAGGAATAATGAGAGTCCACCAATATCTATCATTTTATAAAAAATTAAATCACATTTTCATCTGATATAATTGGCATAGTCAGGTGCTAGTTTATTCATTAAAGCCTCAAATTTTAATTATGAAATATTTTCAAACTTGAAATGCCATGCGTTCTATAGGAGGATCACTACTTTAGAACAAAAACTTGTACATATGTCAAATAGAAATCATTTTTGGAAGTCTAACTAAATTGAGAGTTACATAAAGCTGCCAGGATTATGTGTTAGAAGATTAAAGAGTCTGGCTGCAAATTTCAGAGGATCTAATTCTGTCCAACACTAGGAAAAAAAATACATAAATTCCTTTATGTATTCTTTATTGGCTAACTCAGATGTCTCACAAAAAGAATTCAGTTAGAGTAAAAGAGAAATTTAAATTCTACCACGTTAATACTTGATATTCTTACAGTATGAATTCATCTCTGGCATATAATGATGTATTAAATGGAGAGTTTCCAAATACACAATGACATTTTACTTCAAGTATAATTTATCAGAGCTAATGACATTTTTGTAAGCCCTGAGTTTGACAGTCTATAAATTTAGATAACAACCATTATTTATTTCCTACACTTTTGTCAGCTATTTTATGAACCTTATGGATCTAAATAAAAGTTAGGGTTATATATTCATGACTTATAAATTATAAACAAGTGTTAATTCACTTCAAAACTAGCAATGCAGCTGACAAAATGATTTTAAGTTACAGTTGCCAGAAGAGTCCTAAGCATCTGAAGAAAAATTTCTTTGAAATTCAAGTACCACTCAGGGAAAATTTTCCATAAAAACCTATCCTGAAAGAAAAAAATCTATAAATAATCTGCTTTACAGTAAAAACTGGAATATACTAAGAATGTAGCAGGTGTAAGATGTAAAATATTCATCTTATTTTTCAAAGAAATAAGCTTAAACTTGCAACATGCTTTAGAAGAAAAAAATGGAAAAAAAAAAAAAAAACAACACCACCAATTTGTTCAATGCTCTAGACACATTAAGTTTTTTTCCTTAAGTCCTTGGACAAATTTTCTAAAAACTTTATACAGTGTTCTTCTTTTGCTTGGGTGTCTAGTCTTACCAGTCTCTACTCAACTAAGTCTCACTTCAGATGTCAGCTTGCATGTTTTGACTGGTACTTTGTCACTGTAAATGTAATTAAGTGACCAATATATGTTCTCACTGTATGCTTCACATAATTAAAATATAGCAAATATTGCACTATTATAAATGTTATTTATATTACCTTTCCATAAGACCATTAAGTCCCTAATTTCAGGAATTGTAACACTTAGATCTATGTAAGTAATCAGCAAATAAGAGGACCTTAATATTTATTATCTGGGTCATGAAGATCTTTTTTGTACAGTTCTTCTGTGTATTCTTGCCACCTCTTCTTAATATCTTCTACCTCTGTTAGGCCCATACTATTTCTGTCTTTTATCGAACCCATCTGTGCAAAAATGTTCCCTTGATATCTCTAATTTTCTTGAAGAGATCTCTAGTCTTTCCCATTCTGTTGTTTTCCTCTATTTCTTTGCATTGATCGCTGAGATAGGCTTTCTTATCTCTCCTTGCTATTCTTTGGAACTCTGAATTCAAATGGGAATATCTGTTCTTTCCTCCTTTGCTTTCCACTTCTCTTCTTTTCACAGCTGTTTGTAAGGTTTTCCCAGACAGCCATTTTGCTTTTTTGCATTTCTTTTCCATGGTCTTGATCCCCGTCTCCTGTACAATGTCATGAACCTCCGTCCATAGCTCATCAGGCACTCTGTCTATCAGATCTAGTCCCTTAAATCTATTTCTCACTTCCACTGTATAATCATAAGGGATTTCATTTAAGTCATACCTGAATGGCATAGTGGTTTTCCCTACTTTCTTCAATTAAGCCTGAATTTGGTAATAAAGAGTTCATGATCTGAGCCACAATCAGCTCCTGGTCTTATTTTTGTGACTGTATAGAGCTTCTCCATCTTCAGCTGCAAAGAATATAATCAGTCTGGTTTCAGTGTTGACCATCTGGTGATGTCCATGTATAGAGTCTTCTCTTGTGTTATTGGAAGAGGGTGTTTGCTATGACCAGTGCATTTTCTTGGCAAAACTCAATTAGCCTTTTCCCTGCTTCATTCTGTATTCCAAGGCCAAATTTGCCTGTTACCCTAGGTGTTTCTTGATTTCCTACTTTTGCATTCAAGTGTCCTATAATGAAAAGGACATCCTTTTTGGGTGTTAGTTCTAAAAGGTCTTGGAGGTCTTCATAGAACTGTTCAACTTCAGCTTCTTCAGCATTACTGGTTGGGGCATAGGCTTGGATCACTGTGATATTGAATGGTTTCCCTTGGAAATGAACAGAGATCATTCTGTCGTTTTTGAGATTGCATCCAACTACTGCATTTCAAACTCTTTTGTTGACCATGATGGCTACTCAATTTCTTCTGAGAGATTCCTGCCCACAGTAGTAGATATAATGGTCATCTGAGTTAAATTCACCCATTCCAGTCCATTTTAGTTCGCTGATTCCTAGAATGTCGACGTTCACTCTTGCCATCTCCTGTTTGACCACTTCCAATTTGCCTTGATTCATGGATCTAACATTCCAGGTTCCTATGCAATATTGCTCTTTACAGCATTAGACCATGCTTCTATCACCAGTCCCATCCACAACTGGGTTTGTTTTTGCTTTGGCTCCATCCCTTCATTCTTTCTGGAGTTATTTCTCCACTGATTTCCTGTAGCATATTGGGCATCTACTGACCTGGGGAGTTCCTCTTTCAGTATCCTATCATTTTGCCCTTTCATACTGTTCACAGGGTTCTCAAGGCAAGAATACTGAAATGGTTTGCCATTCCCTTCTCCAGTGGACCACATTTTGTCACTATGAACAAAGCTAGTGGAGGTGATGGAATTCCAGTTGAGCTATTTCAAATCCTGAAAGATGATTCTGTGAAAGTGCTGTACTCAATAGGCCAGCAAATTTGGAAAACTCAGCAGTGGCCAGGTGACTGGAAAAGGTTAGTTTTCTTTCCAATCCCAAAGAAAGGCAATGCCAAAGAATGCTCAAACTACCGTGCAATTGCACTCATCTCACACGCAAGTAATGCTCAAAATTCTCCAAGCCAGGCTTCAGCAATATGTGAACTGTGAACTTCCCAATTTTCAAGCTGGTTTTAGTAAAGGCAGAGAAACCAGAGGTCAAATTGTCAACATCTGCTGGATCATGGAAAAAGCAAGAGAGTTCCAGAAAAACATCTATTTATGCTTTATTGACCATGCCAAACCTTTGACTGTATATAACACATATAACTGTGGAAAATTCTTCAAGAGATGGGAATACCAGACCACCTGACCTGCCTCTTGAGAAAGCTATATGCAGGTCAGGAAGCAACAGTTAGAACTGGACGTGGAACAACAGACTGGTTCCAAATAGGAAAAGGAGTATGTCAAGGCTGTATATTGTCACCCTGCTTACTTAACTTATATGCAGAGAACATCATGAGAAAAGCTGGGCTGGAAGAAGCACAAGCTGGAATCAAGATTGCCGGGGAAATATCGGTAACCTCAGATATGCAGATGACACCACCCTTATGGCAGAAAGTGGAGAGGAAGTAAAAAGCCTCTTGGTGAAAGTGAAAGAGGAGAGTGAAAAAGTTGGCTTAAAGCTCAACATTCAGAAAACGAAGATCATGGCATCTAGTCCCATCACTTCATGGGAAATAGATGGGGAAACAGTGGAAACAGTATCAGACTTTATTTTGGGGGGCCCCAAATGGTGCAGATGGTGGTTGCAGCCATGAGATTAATAGACGGTTACTCCTTGGAAGGAAAGTTATGACCAACCTAGATAGCATACTGAAAAGCAGAGACATTACTTTGCCAACAATGGTCCGTCTAGTCAAGGCTATGGTTTTTCCAGTGGTCATGTATGGATGTGAGATTTGGACTGTGAAGAAAGCTGAGCACCAAAGAATTGATGCTTTTGAACTGTGGTGTTGGAGAAAACTCTTGAGAGTCCCTTGGACTGCAAGGAGATCCAACCAGTCCATCCTAAAGGAGACCAGTCCTAGGTGTTCATTGGAAGGACTGATGCTGATGCTGAAACTCCAGTACTTTGGCCACCTCATGCGAAGAGTTGACTCATTGGAATAGACCCTTATGCTGGGAAGGATTGGGGGCAAGAGGAAAAGGGGATGACAGAGACTGAGATGGCTGGATGGCATCACCGACTCGATGCATGTGAGTTTGGGTGAACCCTGGGATTTGGTGATGAATAGGGAGGCCTGGCATACTGTGATTTATGGGGTGGCAAAGAGTTGGACACAACTGAACTGAACTGATCTAATATTTATTATCCTACCAAGTAAATGAATGAAAAAGTATGACCAGAAAGGAGACTGAGATTAAATCCATACATTATTAGCTTTTCATATAAAAAGTGTAAGAGTCTATCATTTTTACACACTGCAAGTTAAATAGGGAAGAACAAATCTGACTCCATATTGGATCTGTTTCATTTACCTATTGCTGTTGCTACAAGTTAAGAATGTTACCTATGGTGAGTTTGGGGGATCATGGATACATGTATATGTACAGCTGAAGCCCTTTGCTCACCACCTGAAATTATCACAACATTGTTAATTGGCTATATGCCAATATAAAATGAAAAGTTCTTTTAAAAATCTAAAAAAAAAGAAAATGTTGCCTATTGCCTGAGGTATTCAGGGTATCTCATTCTCAAGACTCTGATCTTCAAAAGTATAACACTTATCCATTCATATGGAAATTAAAAAGTTGTAGAACAGCAAAGAGTATCTGTCTTGTTGGAAGTTTATAGAAACATCATGAGTTGATCTATGTGCACAGCTGCAAGGACAAGGGATTCCAATGGAAAGTTTTCAACAACCAGCAATACCACATCCTTTTTTAGCATAGAAGAAGCCTGAATTCTAACTCCAGTAAATTGGTTTTCTGGGATGCTAGTCCAAACGGAGAAGGCAATGGCACCCCATTCCAGTACTCTTGCCTGGAAAATCCCATGGGCGGAGGAGCCAGGTAGGCTGCAGTCCATGGGGTCGCACAGTCAGACACGACTGAAGCAACTTAGCAGCAGCAGCAGCAGTCCAACATCTTCTCCTCCTGCTAGTTTTCCAAACAAAGTCACCATTCCTTGCTCCAACAACTTTGTCTCCTGATTTACTGGCCTGTAATGTCACAAGCAGTACAAGCCTACACTCAGTAACACAAAAAGATGCCACAGTTTTTAATTAGTAAAATTTGGAATTAGTTTTCCCATTTGCTAAATCATCATTAAATAAAATAAACTTTACACTGAGTAATAATTCAAATGCTGAATTTTAAAAATTTTCACAACTTTCTGACAAGGACCCAATATTATAAATACAAGTTTAATATAGCCTTTAATTCTTCCACACAATTCACTTCAAACTTTTGGAGTGGAACTTATCCAAAACTAACCAAAATGCAAAACACAAGTATTCTTTGATCTAGCAATCCTAAAACCATGCCAAATATATATATATACAGGAACATTAAATTGTGCATATTAGTGAATAATTGTAGATATTAGTGAATAATTATAGATAACCCAAAACTCTATATTTTAGGGACAGGGTCAGCACATTAGGTATAATTAGATTCCAGGTAGCTATTTAGACCAAGGAAGATTGTTTAATATATTAATATGAAAGAAGGTTTCAACATACCAAACATACTGTTTGATGATACCAATCCCATTACATTAAAATATATAGACTATGATTGTAACTTTTTCTTTTGAATACATACACACCTATCTACCTGCCTACCCAAACACACACACACACACACATATACACATACATATATTCACTTATAATTCAATAAACATTTCTTGAGTAATTACTACATTCTAGAAAGTACTCTGTGTACGAAATAAAAAGTGTAAAATAAAATAAACAAGATCCTTGGTTTTTTTTTTTATTATACATTCTAATAAATAATGCAGTGCTTATAAGTGAATATGAGATGGCTGGAAGAAAGCACAGCAAAATTTTAATGACCTAAACTTAATTTGGGAAAAGGCAATGGCACCCCACTCCAGTACTGTTGCCCAGAAAATCCCATGGATGGAGGAGCCTGGTAGGCTGCAGTCCAGGGGGTTGCACAGAGTTGGACACGACTGAAGCAACTTAGCAGCAGCAAACTTAATTTAGGGGCTTCCCTGTTAGCTCAGATGTTAAAGAATCTGCCAGCAATGCAGGAGATCCATGTTTGATCTCTGGGTTGGGAAGATCCCCTTGAGAAGGGAATGGCAACCCACTTCAGTATTTTTGCCTAGAGAATTCCATGTACAGAGGAGTCCTGGGAGCCAACAGTTTATGGGATCACAAAGAGTTGGACACAACTGAGCGAATAACATTATCTACACTATCTAACTTAAGACTAATGTGGGTAATTGAGAAAAAAGCTAAGAACAGCTTTTATAAACTGCTCTTTATATTTTTCTACAAAGTGCTTAAATTTGCTAACAATCAGCATGCATTCATTTTGTATTTAAAAACAAGAATTAAAAATTTTACTTGAAAAACTAGTTAGCCCACATAATTCCTCCAAAAAGCTTTAAAAATTATATAAAAATTTCAATTTGAAACTTAAACAAGTTGTTTTGTTTTGTTTTGTTTTTGCATACAGACTTTATTTTTTACAGCAGGTTTAGCTTTAGCAAAATTGAGCAGAAAGTACAGAGTTTCCCATATACATTTGCCCCATAAGATACAGTCTCCCTCATTATCAACATGCCCCACCAGAGTAGTACTTTTGTTACAATGGAGGTACCTATACTGACAAGTCATTATCACCCAAAATCTATAGTTTACATTAGGGTTCACTTTTGGTGTTGTACTTTATATGGGTTTGGACAGATGTGTCATGGTGTGTATCCATCATATAGTATCATACAGAGAATTTTCACACCCGAAATGTCTTTCATGCTTCACCTATTCATCCCTTCCCATTCCAGCCCTTGATGACATATGAGATGGATCATATTTTTGTGTGCTTATTTATTATTTGTATATCCTCTTTGCTGAGGTATCTGTCCAGATTTTTGGTTCATTTTTTAAAATTGAATTGCTTTCTATTTTTTTTAGTTTAACAGTTTCATGTATATTTTAGATAATAGTCCTTTATCAGAGAACTTTTTTGCAAATATTTTCTTTCAGTCTATGACTTCTCTTTTTATTTTCTGTGACTTCTCTTTTTTTCACTTAGTAGAATACCCTCTAGAAACATGTATTGTCAAAATGGCAAGATTTCTTTCTTTTTTATGGATGAGTAATATTTTATTTTATATATACACCACATTGTCTTTATCCAATTATCCATTGATGAATACTTAGGTTACTTCCATGTCTTAGCTATTACAAATAATACTCCAGTGAACTTTGATTGATCTTCAAATATCTTTAAAAAATAGTGTTTTTATTTTCCTTTGGTAAATTCCCAGAAGTGAAATAGATGAATCATATTTCAGTTCAATTTTTAATTTTTTAAGAAATGCCATATGTTTTCCATGGTAGCTAGACCAATTTTACATTTTCATCAACAGTGCATGAGCACTCCCTTTTCTCCACCTCCTTGCAACATTTGCTTCTTCTTCTTCTTCTTCTTTTTTTTTTTCTTTTTTTGGTGATAAGAATTTTCACAGGATAGAGGTAGCATCTCATTGTGATATTTATATTTCTCTGATAGTTAATGACGTTGGGATTTTTTCATGTGTGTGTTGATCATCTGCGTCTTCTTTGGAATAATGTCTATTCAGGTCCTCTGCTTATTTTTAATTATGATGTTTGTTTTTGATGTTGAGTTGTGTGAGTTCTTTATATATATTGGATCTTAATCTCTTATAGAATATATTGTTTATAAATATCTTCTCCCATTTAGTAAATAACCTTTTTTAATTTTTGATGGTTTCCTTCATTGCACAAAAGTTTTAGTTTGATATGGTCCTATTTGTTTATTTTTGCTTTTGTTTCCCTTGTCTGAGGACACAGATACAAAAAATAATATTGATAAGATCAGTGTCAAAGAGCACATTGCCTAGGAGTGTTACATTTAAGTCTTTAACTAATTTTTAATTTATTTTTGCTCATGATGTGAGACAGTAATCCACTTTGATTATTTTGCATGTAGCAGTCCAGTTTTCCTAACAGCACTTACTGAAAAGGCTCTCTTTTCCCCATTGTATATTCTTGCCTTCTTTGTCATAGATTAATTGTTCATATAAATTTGGATTAACTTATAGACTTTCTATTATATTTCATTGATCTATGTGTTTATTTTTGTGCCAGTACCATATTGCATTGATTACTGTAGCTTTGCACTATAGTTTGAAATCAGGGAGTATAATATCTCCATCTTTGTTCTTCTTTCTCAAGATTGATTTGGCTGTTTCCATAGAAAATGTTTAAATTATTTGCTATTGTCTGTGAAAAATGTCTTTGGCATTTTGACAGGGTTTGCACTAAATTACACATTTTTAATCTTAATGAATTTCAGTTCATTAATCTTTTTTTCCATGGATGATGCCTTTTGGTAAGTTATAACTTAAAAATATCACCAAACCCTAGATTATATAGGTTTTTTCCTATTCTGTAAGACTTTTGCATATAGGTATATGACCCATTTTTGCCTGGAGTGTTAATGTGTAAAGGTACGTAGTTTTTAATTTCAAGTTCTACTGTTTCAGGAGCTCCTTTATATTTACTAGATGAGATGCTGCCTCATTTATAATCACTGAATAAAGTCAAAAAGATTTTTAAAATTTAATCAGTTGAATTTTGTTTTCTAACAGATTTGGTGGCAGTGAAAGTATCCAAAGAAAATTTCTGATGACTCTGTGAACAAGAAGAAGCATAGGTTCTGTTTCTGAGGGCCAAAAGTGACTTTCTCTCAGTTCTGAGCTCTACTTTTTTGTAGCTAGCTCCTGATCTAATTGGCTATTGTGTCCTGGACTCAGCAGGCCAATTTGAACTAACAGACAATTCCATCTAGTCCTTGGTTTTTTATAGTTCCTCATTTAATTGTAATCCCTAGCCTTTTGTTCAGCCCTCAGATTTCACATTGGAAAGTTCTGATGGTTCAGTTCATAGTTCTCCATTTCACTGAAACCAGTTTCACCGTCCTCATTTGTTGAAGTCTGCTAGTTCAGTCTTTTCCCTAGTTCCCAGTTACACACTAGGAATTGCTGATGGTACACAAGGCCTTCCCTTGGCCAGTTTGCAGCAACATCTCTTTGATTACTTCTGGTGTGTTAATGTGGGCCCTTATTGGGACAGACTACTCTCCCACTTCCTTTGCTTTAGCTTCTTTTTAAAGGATACAGATAATAGTATCTGATGCATATTTTCTGAGTCATTTTATAGATGCCCAAACCACGAGCAAATGGAAAAAACTAACTACTAGATGATCATAAGCATATAGCTCCCAGATCTACTGGAGCCTAAGGACTGATGATGTTTAACCCTTGTGACACTTCCCTCTCACCTCACCTACAACCAATCAGAGAATTGTGCATGAGCTGATCACAAACTCTGGGGTGTCCCTCCTTCACTTTGCCTTTAAAAATGCTTTACTGAAATACATCTCAGAGTTTGGGTGTTTTGAGCACTAGCCTCCCTGGACTCTGCTGCCCTGCAATAAACACTGTGCTTTCCTTCACCACAGCCCAATTTCAGCAAGTTGGTTTTACTACACATGGGGGAATTGACCCAAGTTTGGTTTGGTAACATTAATGTACACATGAAGTGAATACTATTACTAGAGAATCTCAGGAGCCAAAAGCTGGAAAATTGATGGGTACATGGATCAAGAGCTTAAAAAAACTTACCATCTCACTCTAAAATTCCTATGTTAAGTTGGTCACAGAACATGTTAGAGTGACACTAAGTCATCTGCTAACCTCCAGAAAATTACCATGCAATAAACTATACTGTAAAATACCACCCAATCCCTGATCAAGAGGCACAATTCTTTTAAGCATTAATTTGGCTCTGAGAGACCCAAGGCTTTGCTTAAAAAAAAAAAAAAAAAAAAGGAATTCTTAAGTTTCAAGGAATCAAGTACAACAAGTTCTGGCACACTTACTCATTTTGTGCTTAAGAACTATGGTCCCAGAAGTTGTAGATATCTATAAAAATGTAAAAATGTTACTAAAATCTGTGTCCTGAGAACTTGACTTGGTAACTGTCAGGTTGGAACTCCAAAATATAAATAGACAGAGGTGTGGGTTGCTTCCCACTTGCAGCTAGATTTGGGTGGAAAGAATGTGGGTTAAACTACATTTGAGGCTAAGATCTTAACAAACTGCTCCCAGCCCTCAGGTGAATTACAACCTAGAATTACAATGGTCATTATGAGGAACATTCCAATTAGACAAGATCATTTAAAAAGTATATTTAAAAGCAAGGGTTCCCAAATCAAACTGAACTGGATATATATTTTAATTGTCAAGCAGAAGTCTCGAAAGGCCTCAAAATTCCAAAACAGCATCCCTGAAAGATTTACTGCAAAAAGCAAAAAGGTAATAACAATTTTAAATTATAAAAGGTAATTAAAATGAAAGACTCTAAGACTGATGTAACTCTTACTGTTCCCTCCATCCTCCTTTATTTGAATACGCATTCTTTTATTATGTTCTGCTTGAAACATTACTGGTTCCTTAATGTTTTATTTTTCCAGAGTTAAAGAAATCTTTTTCCTTCAGCTGTCTGTGACTTACAGCAATTAGGTAAAGTATACCTTTGGAAACAAAGATGGAACATTTACTTTATATATGATTCCTCCAGAATTCAGAAAGTCTTGTGTATTATCTTTGTAGCAATATAATTATTTATTTGCAGAAGTTCAATAAGAATCTGTTCTCCTTATGACAAGACACAATTGGAAACATTGGCTAAATAACCAAGGCTTTGTATAGAATATCATACTTGAGAGAGATGTACATAGACTCAGATACAAGACAGCTTTAAGGAACTGTTCGGAAAAACTGGCCTGGAACTGCTTACATGGTTCTTGGCACCATTACCAGGTGAGTAAGGAAGGTGACTTCCTGGCTGGCTCAGGAATTTAAGGATAGTTTTGGGGGACCTTGAGAAAAGAAGAATTTACCCTAACTATAGGTACTGAAAGTAAAATTTGATGGTTAGTCCTTGGCTTGTTTTCCAGGCCTCCGTTTATTTTTAAAGTTTGATCTGAGATTTTTAGAAAAATTCTAAGCAAATTTTTATGAAATTTCTATGAAAAACCAACACAGTACTTTTTTAAAGAAAGCTTATATCATTAATCACTATCCCTGCTCTAAATAATCAGGCCATTATTAACAAAAAGCAAACTACTTTTACTATAATTATCTTTATTTCTAAAAAGTGGGGGTAACTGTAAACAGAAACAATTATGTTTGATCCTTTGTATATATGGATTCTAATTCTGTTAATTGTCTGAGGTTTTGTTGTATACCTATAAACTGGACTAGACTCTGAATTCCTCCAGTTTCATTAAATATCTGGCTGCAACTCTTCAAATTAACATTTCTAATTTTCCCCCACTTTTAAGAACATAGATTGCCCGTGAATTTTTTTTTTTTTTTTGGAAGGGACTGTTAAGTAGTTAGAATGGAAAAGGAGTTCGGAATGGCGGTGGCTAAAAGACAAAGAAGGGAAAAGCCCAGGAAAATAGAACAAAGGAAGGTCTGAGGACTGGAGTGAGAGCATCAGGTAAACAAACAGCCCTCCTGGCTAGCCCAGTTTACATAGGGTAGGCTCAGGGGGAGGAGAGAAACATAAAAAGAGGAGCCAAAATTGAGCCTCAACACTTCTCTTTGTGTCTTTTGGGTCAGCCTGCCCTCATGCCTCCAGGATGTATTTTCCTTTGCTTGCTAAATAAAACTGAGCTGTAACACTGATCCATCCATAGCTTCAAATTTTTGCTGCAGTGAGACAGAACCAAGGAAACTACAAACTCCCCAAAAATCTATGGTGCCATTTCTTGGACTTTACCTGACTGAAAGAACCTTGGCTTGGCCCCCATAATGCAGAGGCCAAGCACAGCAGAAGCCCAACTCGGTGAAAGCTCCCATGGTGGAAGTTGAAAGCAAAGAAAACCCAGCACAGTGGAAGTGAAAAGAAGCCCAACATGCTGGAAAGCAGAACAGCAAAAACAAACTCAGAGAAAGCTCACACGGCTCAATCTCAGATTCCAGAAGACCTCCAGTTGGGATAGGAAATCCTCGCTCCTATGACTGGAAGAACCTATGGCTAACAAAATCTTAATTCCTTTACAATCTCTCAATTCTTGTTTCCTCAAACCCCCTGTGAACAGGCAAGTGGCAGTGGGTTCAATTGAGGGACATTGGCAGGGACTACTTAGTAGCTGTTGCCCAAGTGGTTTGAGGGCTCTTCTGTGCTTAATCATCTTTGTGCCAAGAATCAGGCCAATGAAACCTGGGAGAACAGGTCAGGTATTTAGCAGATTTTCCAGCAGGTTTTGAAGGGGATTTCTCAGCATATTTTTCTCACTGCTTTTTCCTCTCAGTCTTCAGCTCTTCTCTCCATCTATTCCACTGTTTACAAAGTATTGAGCAGGCCATCATCATTCCAGTTCTGAAAGTTGTATTTGAAACCGTTTACCTAAGATTGGGACTCAAACCCACGAGGAAAGGATTCTGTGCTATGCTTAGTCACTCAATTGTATCCGACTGGGATTTGAGCCTGGCCCAAACACACGGTATCAATAACCTCAGATATGCAGATGACACCACCCTTGTGGCAGAAAGTGAAGAGGAAATAAAAAGCCTCTTGATGAAAGTGAAAGAGGAGAGTGAAAAAGTTGGCTAAAAGCTCAACATTCAGAAAATGAAGATCATGGCATCTGGTCCCATCACTTCATGGGAAATAGAAGGGGAAACAGTGGAAACAGTGTCAGACTTTATTTTTGGGGGCTCCAAAATCACTGCAGATGGTGAGTGCAGCCATGAAATGAAAAGACGCTTACTCCTTGGAAGGAAAGTTATGACCAACCTAGATAGCATATTCAAAAGCAGAGACATTACTTTGCCAACAAAGGTCCATCTAGTCAAGGCTCTGGTTTTTCCAGTGGTCATGTATGGATGTGAGAATTGAACTGTGAAGAAAGCTAAGCACCGAAGAATTGATGCTTTTGAACTGTGGTGTTGGAGAAGACTCTTGCGAGTCCCTTGGACTGCAAGGAGATCCAACCAGTCCATTCTAAAGGAGATCAGTCCTGGGTGTTCATTGGAAGGACTGATGCTGAAACTGAAACTCCAATACTTTGGCCACCTCATGCAAAGAGTTGACTCATTGGAAAAGACTCTGATGCTGGGAGGGATTGGGGGCAGGAGGAGAAGGGGATGACAGAGGATGAGATGGCTGGATGGGATCACCGACTCAATGGACATGAGTTTGAGTAAACGCAGGGAGTTGATGATGGACAGGGAGGCCTGGTGTGTTGTGATTCATGGGGTCGCAAAGAGTCGAACACGACTGAGTGACTGAACTGAACTGAACTGAAAAAACACGTTGCCTGGTTTTAGGACATAATGAAGCTCAGGCTCCTGATGTCTCATTGCAAAAAAATTCAGTGAGAACACAGCAATAGGTAAAAGGTGGATTTGTTTGGATTCAGAGAGAGGCACACTCCAAGGGTGTGGGCCATCATAGAGGGGAGTTTGGTAGCCATGGAATGTGGTGTGCTTAGTTTATGGGGAGCGGGTGATTTCATATGCTAATGAGTGGGAGGACCATTCCAACAATTGGAAACCACCCATTCCTCAGTCTTTTGATGGTGACTTGGAATTGTCCTGGCACCTCTGGGCATATCATTTATCTTGCAGATTGAGGATCAAGGTTTAGTTGAATTTGAGTTGTCATCTTTAGTTCAGTTCAGTTGCTCAGTCATGTCCAACTGTTTGTGACAACATGGACTGCAACACAACAGGTGTCCCTGTCAATCACCAATTCCTGGAGCTTACTCAAATTCATGTCAATAGAGTTGGTGATGTTATCCAACCATCTCATCCTCTGTCATCCCCTTCTCTTCATGCATTCAATCTTTCCCAGTATCAGGGTCTTTTCCAATGAGTCAGTTCTTCGCATCAGGTGGCCAAAGTACTGGAGTTTCAGCTTCAGCATCAGTCTTTCCAATGAATATTCAGAACTGAATATTCCTTTTGGATGGACCATTCTTTTAGGATGGACTGGTTGGATCTCCTTGCAGTCCAAGGGACTCTCAAGAGTCTTCTCCAACATCACAGTCCAAAAGAATCCATTCTTCGGGGTCAGCTTTCTTTATAGTGACTACTGGAAACACCATACATGACTACTGGAAAAACCATAGCTTGGACTATATGAACTTTTGTTGGCAAAGTAATGTCTCTGCTTTCTAATATGGGACTGGATTCCATTATCTTAATTTTCTGGATGTTGAGTTTTAAGCCAACATTTACACTCTCCTCTTTCACATTCATCAAGAGGCTTTTTAGTTCCTCTTTACTTTCTGCCATAAGGGTGGTGTCATCTGCATATCTGAGGTTATTGATATTTCTCCAGCAATCTTGATTTCAGCTTTTCCTTCTTCCAGCCCAGTGTTTCTCATGATGTACTCTGCATAGAAATTAAATAAGCGGGGTGACAATATACAGGCTTGACATACTCCTTTCCCAATTTGGAATCAGTCTGTTTTTCCATGTCCAGTCCTCTGTTGCTTCTGTCCTGCATACAGATTTCTCAAGAAGCAGGTCAGGTAGTCTGGTATTCCCATTCTTGAAGAATTTTCCACAGTTTTTTGTGACCCACACAAAGGCTTTAGCATAGTCAATAAAGCAGAAATAGATGTTTTTCCTGAATTCTTTTGCTTCTTGATGATCTAACAGATGTTGGTAATTTGACCTCTGGTTCTTCTGCCTTTTCTAAATCCAGCTTGACACTCTGGAAGTTCATGATTCACATATTGTTGAAGTCTGGCTTGGAGAATTTTGAGCATTACTTTGCTAGTATGTGAGATGAATGCAAATTTGCAGTAGTTTGAATATTCTTTGGCATTGCCTTTCTTTGCGATTGGAATGAAAACTGACCTTTTCCAGTCCTGTGGCCACTGCTGAGTTTTGCAAATTTGCTGGCATGTTGAGTGCAGCACTTTCACAGCATCATTTTTAGGATTTGAATAGCTCAACTGGAATTTCATCACCTCCACTAGCTTTGTTCGTAGTGATGATTTCTAAGGTCCTCTTAACTTCACATTCCAGGATGTCTGGCTCTAGGTGAGTGATCACACCATTGTGGTTATTTGGGTCATGAAAATCTTTTTTGTACAGTTCTTCTGTGTATTCTTGCCACCTCTTCTTAATATCTTCTACTTCTATGAGGTCCATAACTTTTCTGTCCTTTATTGTGCCCATTTTTGCATGAAATGTTCCCTTGGTATCTCTAATCTTCTTGAAGAGATTTCTAGTCTTTCCCAGTGTTCAATGACTTGGCATCTTGGACCCACTTGATTTTAATTTGTTTATGTTATGCCCTTGGGCTATGTCTTTCTTTCAGAAGTTGTGCCCTGCCCCCTTCCCTCCTGTTTCATGCTCTTTTCCTGAGCCCACTCCAGGCCTACAACGTGGCCTCTACAATCTTCTGGAGGGACAACCAGAAAACAGCTGGCCTTTGGGAGAGAAGTGCTGTGTAATATCCAATCCCTCTAGATATTCAGGCCTTCATCTTCCATGTTTCCTACAACATGTGCAACAACAGTATTTCCCAGTGGACCTGCTAGGGTGGGTGACAAACACACAATGCCTGCTAGAAGTCCATCTGTCGGTGGCATCCGTTTAAGGGCAATTGGGCTTCCAGGGACAATGTTTGCCACTTTGGGAGTTAGCACTGCAGGCCATTTGGGGCCAAACTCTTACCACCCTTATCCTAAAGTTACAAACATACCCCCTGATCAAATCTCCACTCCACTTTTATGAAACATCTGGTTTGTTGCCTCTTATCAATTTTTTTCTTAAGCCACTTACTAACTCCTACAACCAAGACTCTGCCCCCTCTGTAGGCAACATTACTCCACTCTGCTTATTATCAAAATACTCTAATGCCCTTAACAGAAGAGATAACACATTCCTTTGTAATTACTTCTGTTATTACCTAAATTGGGTCTATGACAATGAAATGTTTATCATTGGAAACACCCTAAACTGCTCTTATGGAGGACTAGGGGAGGAAATCAGTGACTTACATTCCCTTAGAGCAATAAGAGGATAAGGCTTATGGCTATTTTGCCAGGTTCCCAGTCTCAGGGCACAGGCTTGGATTGCTTTACAATCCAAGCCAACAATGAGTTAAGATTACAACCCCTTAATACTACCCAGAACTAGTCATGCTGGAGAGCTTAGGGGCACCCAACTCCAGCTTGGAATCCCAAGAGGTCGACCTTCCTCCACCTACCTAGGGATCTGGTCCTTGGGAGGTTGTCACGCCTCAACCTGCTTGGGAATCTGCCAGTTCAGGGATCCCAGGAGGTCAACATGCCTCGAACTGCCCAGGGACCCAATTCTCAGGATGCTGACCTACCTCGATCTGCCCAGGGATTCTATC
The DNA here is from genome assembly GCF_002263795.3 of Bos taurus. NCBI lineage: Eukaryota > Metazoa > Chordata > Mammalia > Artiodactyla > Bovidae > Bos > Bos taurus. The sequence goes on along the minus strand of NC_037341.1, from coordinate 52,463,330 downwards.
TCTAGGAGGCTGTCATGCCTCAGCCTGCCTGGGGATCTGCACCCTGACCCAGGGATGCCTGGCTCTCACTTTGCAACAGTACTGGGTAGGATAAGCTGCAGAAAGACTCACCCCTTAGGAAGTCCACCCATGGAAATAGAAGGAAGCCCATTAGCTGTGGGACTATGTCCAGTCTCAGCAATAACTCAGGAGTTCATTGGGAACCCCATTGCCTTTCTGGAAAAAGGCCCTCCAAAAGTTTGCCAATCTGGACTTAGGCTCTTACAAGGGAAAGGTGATTTTAAAGGACAAATTCCTAAATTCCTGTCCCAGTGTGCATCAGACATAAGGATAAAGTTACAACAGCTACAGCATCTCCTGCTTCCTCTTTAGATGAGATGGTCCAGACAGCCACCACTACCTTTTATAACAGAGAACAGGAGAGGGAAGACAAGGCCCAGGGAAGGGAGAAAAAGAAAGAGCCAAGGCACGCCTAGATGATGGCTGCCCTCCAGGGAAGCCCTATGGCAAACCCTGAGTCCTTAAAACACAAGGAATGAAGCAAATGCCTAATCTTTAGACAGGTGGGACATTGGGACAAAGAGTGTCAAAACTGACAAGTTTCCTAAAATGCCATCAGTTGGAACATTGGGTGGCACTCTGCCCTGGGGACCCAAAAGGCTCAAGGTCAAATGTCAAGCCTTCCCTCACTATCGTTCAACAGGACTGAAGTGGACTGCTCCAGCCAGTTAACCTGTCACAGATAACCATCATGGGGCTGTAGCCAAGGGTGCAACTGGATGTAGCAGGTAGGTCTGAGAATTTTTTGGTAGATACAGGGACTACCTTCTCTGTTCTGACCTCCGACTCCAGAGCTTTCTCCTCCCAAACCTGTACAATTGTGGGTGCTACAGGAAAAACAATTACAAAAAGATTTACCTGAGCACTTCTTTGTTGCTGGGATGGACAAACATTTCCCCACCAATTTCTGGTGGTCCCTGAGTGTCCTACTCCTTTATTGGGAAGAGATCTTTCCCTTCCTTTGAAATCTTGCAGCTATTGCAGTCCTGTTAGAACATGCTTTAAAAGTCTCTGTTGGGGGCAAACTAACTATTTTTACCAGCCAACAGGTGAAACAATTCTTGAATGGGAGAAGCAATTTATGGATGTCTGATCAAAGAATCCTCAGATATCATAGTGATGATGGAAAAAACAGGCCTGACTATATCCCCTTGTGAGGTTCTTAACCCAGCCACCCTCCTGCCTACCTCTGAGGGCTCTCTCCCCTTTCACTCTTGTCCTAGAAACCTTGGACCACTGGACAAAACCCCAAGAGGGATTGTCAGAAGATCCTCTGACCAATCCTGAGGAAATCTGCTACACTGATGGAAGTAGCTTTGTCTTGGATGGAGAAAGAAGAGCCGGATATGCAGTAGTCTCCAATTTGAGACCATAGAGGCTAAGCCTCTGCCACCAGGTACTTCAGCCCAATTAGCTGAGCTCATAGCCCTGACTTGAGCTTTAGAGCTGGGAAAAGGAAGAAACATAGCCACTCACACTGACTCCAAGTATGTCTTTCTGGTGCTACATGCACATGCTGCTATTTGGAAAGAAAGAGGCCACTTGACCACCTGAGGGTCCCCAGTCAAATATGGTGATCAAATCCTTAGGCTCTTGGAGGCAGTCCATCTGCCCACTGAGGTTTCAATCTCCCATTGTAAAGGACACCAAAAAGGGAGCACAGAAGTGGCATGAGTGAAGCAAGCAGTCGATCAGGCAGCTAAAAGAGCAGCATTACAGAACAATGACCTAATAGGGCTGCCACCTAAGTTCCACAGACTAATTTGCCAGAAACTCCTTCATATACTGAAGGTGCGACTCTTAAAGCTAAGAGTGAGGGTTTTCAAGAAGATCATATGGGGTGGTTCCACAAGGAGGGATTCCTTCTTCTTCCTGGGACCCTCCAATGGAAGTTGGTTAACTCTTACATGCCACCATTCATTTAGGGGAAAAGGCCTTCCAGAGATTACTAGAAAATTCTTTCAGAAGAACAGGCCTCCAAATGACTCTAAGGCAAGTGTCCCACTTGCCAATTAAAAAATCCATAAGGAGCTCAAAGACCCCAGCTGGTCCAGCCAGTTCAATGACATGGGATCTACCTGGGAGAGGAATGGCAGATGGATCTCATCCAGATGCCAGTTTCTCAAGGGTATAAATACCTATTAGTCATGATAGATACATTCATAGGATGGATTGAAGGTTGTCCCACCTGGACTGAGAAGGCTGAGGAGGTGGTAAAATACTGCTCCATGAAATCGTTCTTAGATTTGGTCTGCTCAGGTCATTACAAACTGACAATGGGACATCATTTACTTCTAAGGCCACCCAAGGGGTCTCTAAAGCATTGGGCAATCCTTATTATCTCCATTGTGCCTGGAGGCCTCAGTCTTCAGGAAAGGTAGAAAGAGCCAATCAATTCTTAAAATCAGAGATAAAAAAATGATAATGCAGGAGACCTCCCTGGGATGGAAGGAGCCTTTATTAATAGCTCTCCTCCACACCTATATTGCCCATATAAGGAACAGTTTTGTCTTAGTCCTTATGAGATGGTATATGGGAGACCTTTTGTTTATGTCAATGACCTCTTCCTAGACCCAGAGGCTCAGACCCTCCTGTCTCATACCATGGCAAATGGGCAATTCCAACAGGACATATGCTTGTGTGGTGTCAACCAGGACCCCCAAAATTCTAAAGAGCTGCCACTATAAGCTACGGGGACTCAAGTCATAATTAACATCTGGAAAGATGCATCCCCAAAGGCTCAACTCCATCCCACATGGAAGGGCCCCTGCCCTGTAATATTTTCTACCCCCACAGCAGTCAAAGTACCAGGACATGACTCCTGGATTCATGACTCATGAGTCAAGCCATGGAAGAAAACAGAAGAGGACAGTCAATATACCTGTGAGGCCCTGGGAAATCTCAGATACCTATTCATGACTACAAATGAGTGCCATTCTAATGAACACCTCCAAAACTAAGTTTCTAGGGATAAGATTTCTCAGGACATCTCTGAAGAGCCAGTGCAGCTTGGCAGGGGTTTCACTTCAAAACAGACAGGTGACAGATCTCCTGATCCCTGAACAAGGAGGGACTTGAGCCACTTTGAATGAGTCATATTTTTTCTGGGTAAATACCTCCAGCCAGGTTAAAGAAAGTCTCACAGTCCTCAAGAAAAACATTCAGATCCTACAGGATCTCAAAGAATGAGCTAGAGAGTTCTTGGGGTGGCCAAAATCTCTCTTTGGGGGATCCTTCTCCTGGCTATGGTGAATTTGGAGTGGGCTAATGCCCCTACTAATCCCTGTTATCACCATATTGATGCTGCTTATGATTTATCTATGTATTATCAATTGTCTAACCCATTTTGTCTCTGCCCAGGTCAACAAGCTACAACACGCAGTGCCAGTTCAACAAGGATATATAAAACTACAGCCAACCATGGGAAATATCACTCACCCTTAGATGTACACAGCTATAAGAATTCACAGGCTAGAGACTAGCAAGAAGGGGAGGCCCAATGGCCCTCACCATCCCAGTTCAGCAGGAAGTAGCCAGAGAACTTGACACCCCTATTCCCAAAGATTTGGCCCTTCCATCTCTTGAAGGAGGAATATTTGGTAGTTAGAATAGGAAAAAGGAGTCCAAAATGGTGGTGGCTAAAAGACAAAGAAGAGAAAAGCCCAGGAAAATAGAACAAAGGAAGATCTGAGGACTGGAGTGAGAACCTCAGGTAAAACAAACAGCCATCCTGGCTAGCCCAATTTACATAGGGCAGACTCAGGGGAGGAGAAAAAACATATAAAAAGAGGAGCCAAAATTGAGCTATGGTGCTTCTCTTCTCTTCGCATCTTTTGGGTCGGCCCGCCCTCATGCCTTGCAGGTGTATTTTCCTTTGCCTGTCAAATAAAACTGAGTTGTAACATCGATCCATTCATTGCTTCAAATTTTTGCTGCAGCGAGACAGAAGCGAGGAAATTACAAACTCCCCTGACAGCACTAAAACAAGTCCTCCTTACTAACTAGATGGGAGCCAAAGATCAGAGACTTTAATCCTTGGGTCCACATCTCCTACTTAAAAAGGGCTCCTTTAGACTCTAGGAACTGTATATCAGCTGGAAACCTGAAAATCAGATTGACATGGAAGACAAGAAACTGATATCAAGGCAGACTGCTTCCTCTTACAATGCCAGGTCAGTATTTCTTTTTTTTTTTTTTTTCATTTTTGTTTCCCTCTCCAATAGTCCTTTTATTAATTCTTATACCACAAAAGTCTTTATAACTCTTTTGTACACCTTTTGCTTTGAGCTGGCCTGGAAAGACAATATCTCAGGCCATTACAAAGGGGGATAATCCAATCTCCAAACAACTGCTAGACCTGACACAACATTGGTAGTTTTGCCCATCAATTTCTCCCTGATTTCCTATGCCTCACTTTGGAGCAAACTCAGCTCCTTCTTCAATGTGTCAGACCAGGGTGTCCATTTCCCTCTCTGGTTAACAACCCCAAACTCAGGAAACCCTTTGTTCAGACTCTGCACAAAGAAAAGAAAAGGACACAATGAAAGAGTAACCAGAAACAAAACCACCTGTGTGCTCTACAGACTCTTAAAATTTTACTAGTCTCCATGGCTGTCACATTTCTAATTCTGGGCCACAAACTAAAATAGGAATTACCAAGAAGCATTCATGATTCAAAACTAGCTTTCTTTAACTAAGGAGGTAAAAGGTCTCTACTCTGAAAACTATAAGACACTGATAGAAGAATTTGAAAATGACAAAATAAAAATAGAAAAAGACAGACCATGCACAGGGACTGGAAGAATTCATATTGTTAAAATGTCCACACTACACAAAACCATCTACAGATTCAATGAAACCCCTACCAAAATAACAATGGCACTTTTCAAAGAACTGAAATAAATCATCCTAAAATTTGTATAGAAACAGAAAAAACTGTGAACAGTCAAGGCCATCTTAATAAAGAAGAGCAAAGCCAGAGCAAAGTCATGCTCACTGATTTCAAACTATAGCAAAAAGCTATAGTAATCAAAACAGTATGGTAGTGGCACAGAAACCGATATATAGTTCAATAAAGCATATTAGAAAACCCAGAAATAAAACCATGCTTATATGGTCAATTAATTTATGACAAAAGAGCTAAGAATATACAGTGGGGAAAAGTCTTGTCAATGAGTGTTGCAAAACCAGACAGCTAGATTAGAGAAAATGAAAATGGACCATTTTCTTACACAATTTAAAAAAATAAATGCAAAATGTATTAAAGGCTTAAATGTAAGATCTGAAACCATTAAACTCCCAGAAGAAATATAGGCACTGGTCTTGGCAGCATTCTTTGCAACTGTGTCCTCAGGTAAGGGCAATAAAGGTTAAAAATAAATATATGGAACTATACTCTGCTAAATGTAGCTTTTTCATAGTGAAGGAAATCATAAAAAAATTCAAAAGAAGGCCTAATGAATATATAAGAGGTTAATAACTAAAATATATCAAGAATTCAAACCACTTGATATCTTTAAAAAATCCAAAAAATCCAATCAGGGTAGAAGCTCTGAATAGACTTTTTTTTTTTTTTTTGCAAGGAAGACATACAGATAGCCAACAGACACATTAAAAGATGCTAAATATAACTAATAATCAGAGAAATGCAAATCAAAATCACAATGAGATATTACCTCATGCTTGTCAGAATAGCAATTATAAAAGAAAGAAAGACAGGAAGAAAGAAAGGAAGGAATGAAGAAAGTGTTGGCACAAAAAGATGATTACAGAACCCTTACATAATGGTGGGGATGTAAATCAGTGAAGCCATTATGGAAAACAGTATGAAGTTTACTCAAAAAATTAAAAGTTAGAACTACAAGACAATCCAGACATACCACTTTTAGGTATTTAGGAAGAAAGCAAAAACACTAATTTGAAAACAAATATGCATCTCTATGTTTATTACTATTATTTACAATAACCAAGATATGGATGCAGGTGAGTGGATAAAGAAGAAATGGTGTGTATGTGTGTGTGTGTATATATATATATATATATATATATATATATATATAATTGAATATTACTCAGAAACAGAAAAAAAATGAAATCTTGCCATTTGCAACAGAGTGGATATACCTAGAAGTTATTATGTTAAGTGAAATAAGCCATACAGAGAAAGGCAAAGACCAGAATATTTCATGTATATGTGAAACAGAAAAAAACAAACAAATGAGCAAACAAAACAGAATAGAAACACCTCATAGATACAAAGAGCATTCTGGCAGTTGTCAAGGAGGAAGAGAGAGAGAGATTGGGCAAAATAGGTGAAGAGAATTAAAAGGTAAGACATTCCAGTTATAAAATAAATAAATCATGAGGATTTAATGTACAGTATAAGGGATATAATCAATAATACGTTATATGACAGATGTTACTAGACTTATCATGTTGATCAGTTTGTAACATAAATTTTGAATCACAATGTTGTAAACCTGTACCTAATATGATATTGTACATCAACTATATTTCAAAAAAATAAAAACTTTCTTTGAGAGATTACTGCTCCCCTTGTTAGAAGTAAGTGCAAATGAGGCTATGATCAGGAACTTCTATTTAACCCTTGAAGATACAACAGAATCTGCTGCTAAAGCTGTAGCTGCCTAACAAAAATCCCTACAGTCTCTTGCCAAAGCTGTTCTTGATAATAAGATAGCTCTTAATTATCATTTAATTGAGCAAGGAAGTGTCTGTGCTATGACCAACACTACTTGCTGTACCTGATTAACACTTCTAATGAAGTTGAAACTCAGCTACATAAGATGACTGAATAAGCCACTTGGCTTTAAAAAGTGACTTCTTCAAAACAATCTATTTTGACTTATTTGGTTTTAATTGGTCTGGGTCTTGGGGACAATGGCTTGAAGTGCACTCCAGGCATTGAAAATTATCCTCTTTATAATAATTGTAATCATCTCCCTGGTGCACTGTATTTTCTCAAAAGCTTTAAATTCATGTCTGTAGCCACTAACCACCGAGCAAATGATCTCCCTAAGACTGGAATGTCAGGAAAGCAACAAAGAGAATGGCTGACTTTAAAAATGTAAACCTAAAGGTTTTTGAATGTCACAGAAATTTGGCAATAATGCTATGACCTGTGATACCACACAAAGGATCAGAAGAAACTTCAAGAATTTTACAGTTGTAGAAGGAAGTGGTGCTAATGTCTTTTTTTTTTTTTTCTTTTTACATTTAAATTTACTTATTTTTAACTGGAGGATAATTGATTTACAATGTTGTATTGGTTTCTTCTATAAAACAGTGTGAATCCGTCATATATATATATATATATATATATATATAGTGTGTGTGTGTGTGTGTGTGTATATATATATATATATATTCATTCCCTCTTGGGTCTCCCTCCCACCCCACCCCCATTCCATTTCTCTAGGTCATCATAAAGTCTGGGCTCCCTGTGTTATATAGCAGCTTCCTACTAGCTATCCTAAATGTCCATTTAATGATGAATGGATAAATAAGTTGTGGTACATATATACAATGGCAATTACTGAGTCATAAAAAGAAATGAATATGAGTCAGTTGAATTGAGGTGGATGAACCTAGAGCCTGTTATGCAAGTGAAGTAAAACAGAAAGAAAACATAAATATTGTATATTGATGCATATATTGAAGAAGAAAATGTCAACACACTCTGGCATTCTTACCTGGGAAATCCCAAGAATGGAAGATGCTAGTAGGCTACAGTGCATGGGGGTACAATTGGACACAACTTGGTGACTAGAAAACAACAACAAACAATATATGGAATCTAGAAAAATGGTATGGGTGAACCTATCTTCAGGGCAGGATTAGAGACACAGACTTGTGTCTGTCAAGAATGGACTTGTGGACATGACTGGGGAAGGAGAGGGTGAAACAAATTGAGAGAGTAGCATTGATGTATATACATGGCCACCTCTATTGCCTTGGATTTTGATAACATCTCACACCTAAGCTGAGAGTCTGATTAAGGGGGAAACCTTTAAAAAAAGAGACAACAGACTCAAAACAGAATCACTTTTGTGTTATGCCTATGTCACCAAGTGACGTCGTTCATTCATGTCCAACTCATTGCGACCCCCATGGAGTGTAGCCTACCAGGCTCCATAGTCCATGGACTTTTCCAGGCAAGAGTACTGGAGTGGGTTGCCATTTTCTTCTCTAGGGGATTTTCCTGACCTAGGGATCAAACCTGGGTCTCCCGCATTGCAGGGAGATGCTTTACCATCTGAGCCACAAGGGATTACCAAATTCAGACTTAAATTGAAGAAAGTGGGGAAAACCACAAGACCATTCAGGTATGACCTAAATCAAATCACTTATGATTATACAATGAAAGTGAGAAATAGATTTAAGGGACTAGATCTGATAAGATTGCCTGATGAACTATAGACAGAGGTTCATGACATTGGACAGAAGACAAGGATCAAATCCATCCCCAAGAAAAAGAAATGCCAAAAAGCAAAGTGGCTGTCTGAGGAGGCCTTACAAATAGCTGTGAAAATAAGAGAAGAGAAAAGCAAAGGAGAAAAGGAAAGATATAACCATTTGAAAGCAGACTTCCAAAGAATAGCAAGGAGAAAAGAAACCATTCCTCAGTGATCAGTACAAAGAAATAGAGGAAAACAATAGAATGGGAAAGACTAGAGATCTCTTCAAGAAAATTAGAGATACCAAGGGAAAATTTCATGCAAAGATGGTCTCAATAAACGACAGAAATGGTATGGACCTAACAGAAGCAGAAGATATTAAGAAGAGGTGGCAAGAATACACAAAAGAACTGTACAAAAAAGATGTTCATGACCCAGATAATCACGATGGTATGATCACTCACCTAGAGCCAGACATCCTGGATTGTGAAGTTAAGTGGGCCTAAGGAAGCATCACTACAGACAAAGCTAGTGGAGGTGATGAAATTCCAGTTGAGCTAATTCAAATCCTGAAAGATGATGCTGTGAAAGTGCTGCACTCAATATGCCAGCAAATTTGGAAAACTCAGCAGTGGCCATGGGACTGGAAAAGGTCAGTTTTCATCACAATCCCAAAGAAAGGCAATGCCAAAGAATGCTCAAACTACTGCACAATTGCACTCATCTCACACATTAGTAAAGTAATGCTCAAAATTCTCCAAGCCAGGCTTCAGCAATATGTGAACCATGAACTTCCAGATGTTCAAGCTGGTTTTAGAAAAGGCAGAGGAACCAGAGATCAAATTGCTAACATCTGCTGGATCATCAAAAAAGCAAGAGAGTTCCAGAAAAATATCTATTTCTTCTTTATTATGCCAAAGCCTTTGACCGTGCAGATCACAATAAATTGTGGAAAATTCTTCAAGTGATGGGAATGCCAAACCACCTGACCTGCTTCTTGAGAAACCTGTATGCAGGTCAGGAAGCAACAGTTAGAACTGGACATGGAACAACAGACTGGTTCCAAATAGGGAAAGGAGTACGTCAAGGCTGTATATTTTCACCCTGCTTATTTAACTTATATGCAGAATACATCATGAGAAACGCTGGGCTGGATGAAGCAAAAGCTGGAATCAAGATTGCTGGGAGAAATATCAATTACTTCAAACATGCAGATGACACTACCCTTATGGCAGAAAGTGAAGAAGAACTAAAGAACCTCTTGATAAAATTGAAAGAGGAGAGTGAAAACGTTGGCTTAAAGCTCAACAGTCAGAAAACTAAGATCATGGGATCTGGTCCCATCACTTCTTGGCAAATAGATGGAGAAACAGTGGAAACAGTGAGACTTTATTTTGGGGGGCTCCAAAATCACTGCAGATGGTGATTGCAGCCATGAAATGAAAAGATGCTTAGTCCTTGGAAGGAAAGTTATGACCAACCTAGATAGCATATTAAAAGGCAGAAATGTTACTTTACTAACAAAGGTCCATCTAGTCAAGACTGTGGTTTTTCCAGTGGTCATGTATGGATGTGAGAGTTGGACTGTAAAGAAAGCTGAGCACTGAAGAATGATGCTTTTGAACTGTGGTGTTGGAGAAGACTCTTGAGAGTCCCTTGGACTGCTAGGAGATCCAACCCGTCCATCCTAAAGGAAATCAGTCCTGGGTATTTATTGGAAGGACAGATGTTGAAGCTGAAACTCCAATTCTTTGGTCACCTCATGCGAAGAGCTGACTCATTTGTAAAGGCCCCGATGCTGAGAAAGATTGAGGGCTGGAGGAAAAGGGGATGACAGAATGAGATGGTTGGATGGTATCACTGACTCAATGGACATGAATCTGGGTAAACTCCGGGAGTTGGTGATGGACTGGGAGGCTTGGCATGCTGCAGTCCATGGGGTCGCAAAGAGTCGGACACGACTGAGTGACTGAACTGAACCATGTCACCAAATCGAAACTTTATATCTAGCTTAATTATTGTTTTAACCTCTTCCAGGAGAGGAGTCTTAAATCAATCAATCTAAAATTTCCTGGTCAGCATCAGACTGACAGTCTGACTGATAGACCCCAGGCTTTCCTAAACAAAGGTGACCATGTCACAAACAGTCCATTCTTTGTTATTAACTCCCTCATTCCACTCTGTCTGCCTTTAAAGGTCTTGCATTTTGCACAGCTCATCCAAGCACCTTTCAATTTGCTAGATGGGATTGCACCTCATCCATGAGCCATTGAATAAAGCCTATAAAATCCATTGAAAAAATCCTCTTGTTCATTGCTGGTATATATAAAAGCAATTGGTTTTGTATGTTAACCTTATATTCTACATTGTTGCTGCAATCATTTATCAATTCCAAGAGTTTTTGTTTATTTTTATCTTCCAGTAGTTATGTATGGGTGTGAGAGTTGGACTGTGAAGAAAGCTGAGCGCTGAAGAATTGATGCTTTTGAACTGTGGTGTTGGAGAAGACTCTTGAGAGTCCCTTGGACTGCAAGGAGATCCAACCAGTCCATTCTAAAGGAGATTAGTCCTGGGTGTTCTTTGGAAGGACTGATGCTGATGTTGAAACTCCAGTACTTTGTCCACCTCATGCGAAGAGTTGACTTATTGGAAAAGATCCTGATGCTGGGAGGGATTGGGGGAAGGAGGAAAAGGGGATGACAGAGGATGAGATGGCTGGATGGCCTCACTGACTCAATGGACGTGAGTTTGAGTAAACTCTGGGAATCAGTGATGGACAGGGAAGCCTGGCGTGCTGCAATTTATGGGATCGCAAAGAGTCAGACATGACTGAGTGACTGAACTGATCTTTAGCTCATGCTCAACATTTTCCATAGCCTCATGAGCTACTAATTTGTAATATGTTTGAATCACTTCATTCTCTCTTGAGGGCAGAATTTTACCTCATTCATCTTATACCTAGAATACTAAGGATAACACTTTAGGTACATGTTTTTTAAAAAGTTTGAAATAAATGTGTTTGTGACATGGAAATCATGACTTCATTCTAAAATTTTTCTTAATTTCAGCTAATGTATATAATTTTATTTTAAAAAATAGTTGTAAAGCAGCATGCTTTTATTATTCTCATTTACTCAAAGTGCCTTGAACTTAAAATATTTTTAATGGTATTTCTTGAAACATGAAAGATAAAAGCCACTCCTGGTTTCCAGTAAAATACTTTACCCCAATAATGAGTCTCAAAATATCTCAAAATGTATTCTGAAGTTTCATCCAATATATAAAACTGGATCATTTATTTGATTAAAAAATGGCAGAAAAGTATAATTGTTTGCCAAGCAATTTCACAAATTTGGACATATGTAAAAAAATCATTTAGATATTAACAGAACTGATTTCTGTTTAATGACCTTTAAAGTTCGTTATCAAATAAGTTTAATGCCAAAGGGTAAAATTCACTTACTGCATAATCTAAATGTCTGTTAGGTTTAATACAATCAGAGAACTATTGATGCCTTAATATTTGAGCCTAGTTAAGAAATCCTAACCCTAGGATCCAATAGCTATTAACCATTTAAAAATCAAACAAAAAGCAGGATGGTCCTAACTTTCATTAATTTAAATATGAAAGAGAAATTGATTACTAAGGAGACTTAGTAAAATCATAAGTATAATTAATTGGTAAATAGGTCAAAATGCCATAGAAACCCAGGAAGTAAATGTTTCTACTCACCAGAAATGAGGCCATGAGAGTAACCTAGTAGATGATGAGAAGAAAAGTTGGGGTATTGTCCAAGTTGGACACAATATTATTTACTTGAATTAAATTTGGCACATTAAGTTCTAGGTGCTACAGTCCAGTAAGGATATTGCAACCACATAGCTTAATATAAAGAATTATTCAACTGTGATAAGAGAATAGCTGTAAGATAACTCTATATGTATCTATACATGATGGATATTACCTCATTGCTGTTTAGTCACTAAGTCGTGTCCAACTCTCTTGCTACCCCATGGACTGCAGCCCACCAGCCTCCTTTGTCCATGGGATTTCCCAGGCAAGAATACTGGAGTGGGTTGCCATTTACTTCCCCAGGGGATCTTCTCAACTCAGGAATCAAGCCTGTGTCTCCTGCACTGGCAGGCAGGTTCTTTTACCACTGAGTCACGAGAGAATCCTCAGAGAGTATCTTAGAAAGGACAAATTGTTAAACATCCCTCCGCTGGCTGAAGTTCAGACCTCCTTATAGGAGGACAGCAGAAAAGCAAGATAGCGGAGTTCACTACTTGCCCCAAGCCAACACACTGGGCCATGGTGACTGGGCCAGGCAGCAACTCTCTAGCATACAGATGGGAAACAGGAGATCAGCAACAACAGGCAGCATGCAGAAGGCCTGAGGGCGCTCCCACAGGTTGGGTACTGCTAGGGGTGAGGCTGCAATGTCATTGAGGGCCCATGTGATCTGTGAGTATGACTGGGCCAGAGCTCCACAAGATGCCCACATGCCCATCATCCTGACGCAAGCAAATTACAGAAAAAGCCCTTCCTCCTGTAAACACCTCCAGTGCTCTCTGACGAGGAAACATAACATTATGCTCATGCCACAGCAAAAATGCTTAAAGGGAGTCCATTTATTATTAAAAGTATATACTGAAGGGTGAATGTAGAGCTAAGAAGAAAGAAATTGACAAGTGGCATGATAACACATAAGTTTTGCCTTGAGCAAGCATAATTTGAAATTTGTAGAATTTGTGATCAGATTAAATAAAAATCAGTATTGCAGAGGACCATCAGGGGAAGACATTCTTATGAGATGGATGGAATACAACAGTGCAAAATATAGACCCAATTTCATATTTGACTATAAAAGTGGAATTAACAAGAGACACTTATCTCTTGCTTATTTGTTGGGGGAGGTGCCATGCCACATGGCTTGCAGGATCTTAGTTCCCTGACCAGGGGTTGAACCTGGGGCCATAGCAGTGAAAGTGCTGAGTGCTAACCATTGAACCACTAAGGAACTCCAAAAGGATGTATCTCTTTAGACAGCAGACTCCAGTCATGGAGATACAAAAAAAAAAACAAGTTACGCATAGTCTCTATTCCTTCCTATCTGCAATTTGCAATAGCCTGATTAAGACTTCTTCAAGCCTGACTCAGTCTCATGGCACACTGCTTCAGCTGCATTTTTTAATTGCTGCCCTTAGATGTTTTCAGTTCCCTATTCCTGGGTCAGATGGATAAAATTCCCACTTGATAGGAAGTTTTTATGGATGATCCATCTTCCCTCAAAGGGGACTTTAAAATGAGTAGGCTGCTCATAATTTCTTAAAAAACAATTCAGATTCTCAATAGATAATTAAATTAAATATACTCACTTGTTTTTATAACTTTCTTTAGGAGCACTTAGGGTAAATCATAAAGCCCTGCCTATGGGAATTTAATTTGCTGGGAGCATATGAAATATAAATCATTAATTTAAATAAGTAAGATGATTCATGGTATAAATTAGCCACAATACACTTTTTCCAGACATATTGCTTTTGTTCCTTCTTGATGTCTTTTTATTAACCATGATTATTACTTTGTCTCAAAACTAAGAATGTACTGAACAGTCTGGTAAAACATTATTCAATATATTTTCACTTCATGGAATGACTTTTGTCACTGCAATATGTTTAAAGAGCTTGTGTGAGAAACCACAGTGAAAGTACAGAGATCAAGTTTATCAAGTGAACGGGGTAAGAGGAACAAAGACATTATAAAGATTGTGTGCTCAACAAAATTACAGGTTGACAAAGTCTTGTGTAAAAAAGCTACCTTGAGGATAAGTGTGAGGAATAATGAGGGGATCTACTAAACCCACATAAAGAACCAAATATCTCTCAAAATGTCAATGAGTATTAATGAGATCTGATGATGAAACTGATCAATAGCAATAACTACTGTAGTTTCCTGTAGTCATTCTGAGAAAGGGGAAGATCAATTGCTTATTCAATACACAGTTACAGTGTACCTATAGCATGAGAGGCAATGTTATAAGAATTGAAGATTTAGCACTAAACAAGTCAGGCTAGGTCTGTGCTCCCATGAGGTCTGTACATTAGTGATGAGAATCAGGTAGGGAAAAAGGGGAAAAGAATGAAGGAAAGGTTATCAGGTAATAATTTGTGGTAAATATTACAGATATTAGTGGTGGCACTGTAAGTGGGAAAAAAAAAAAGGTCAAATTTACAGACAAGATACATTTCAGATAAGACCCAGTAAGACTCACTAACATAATTAATGAAGGTATGGGGGTAAATAGATGAATAAAATTATACTTAGTTTTTAATTACAGGTGTGTGTCTATATGTGTATCATTATGCAACTCTTGACTGATGATTTGCAGCAATCCTAGAGGACATGAAAATTGGTATGTACTTGGCTGAAGACACAATATAAAAGACAGGTAGTGAATGGAGAGAGTAACTTCTCTCATTCCTAATCCCTTGCTATGTTTTGTTGTTGCTGTTATGCTCATTTGTCTCTGACTCTTTTGCGACCCCATGGACTGTAGCTTGCCAGGCTCCTCTGTCCATGGAGATTTCCCAGGCAAGACTGCTGGAGCAGGATGTGATTTCCTTCTCCAGGGGATCTTCCCAACCCAGGGATAGAAATTTATTCTCCTGTGAGGCTCCTGCATCACAGGCAAATTCTTTACCACTAAGCCACAAGGGAAGCCCATCATTCCTTGCTACCAAGTACCAAAGGACAGAAGGAACCAGATGAAAGATGCTGTGATAGGAAGATGCTGTAGTACCCTTACTAATGTTTCTTGTTTCTCATAGAAATAAGAGCAAAGACATAAAATAAGAGAAAAAGAATGAAGCGCTAGGTATTTGTAGATAGAATGACAGGAGTGGAATGGTTGCCTGAGAGAAAGGGAAGGACATATTCTACAGAAATGTGATAGGTTTGTTGTAACAGTAGCTTCGTTGCTACTACAGATAGGAAGATCAAGGAATGCTTCTCTGAGAAATGGGTATTTAACCAAAGCACTAAACAAAAAGGTTTCTTCCATGGAAATATCATGAGAAAGATTATTTCAAAAAGAAGGAATAGCAAACAAAACATCTTAATGTAAGAACAAGCTTCTGTTTAAGGCTCTGATGTAAAGCCAGTGCTGTTTGAGCATGAGTGTGATGGAGAGGGTGCTGTAAGATGTGGTAGGAGAGACAAGCAAGAGCCAAGTCTTGTTAAACTATGTGAACGAGATGAAAAAACTAGATTTATAATACATGCAATCACCCATTAAGGAGATGATTTCTGGTGTGTGTGATTTTATGTTTCCTACAAGCTGGAAACAATAAGAGGCAAGAACCACAAGATGGAATCAAGATTCCCAGGAGAAATATCAATAGCCTCAGATATGCAGTTGACACCACCCTTATGGCAGAAAGCAAAGAGAAAATAAAGAGTTTCTTCAAAGTGAAAAAGGAGAGTGATGAAGCAGGCTTAAAACTCCACACTCATAAAACAAAGATCATGACATCAGGTCCCACTACTTCATGGCAAATAGATGGGAAAACAATGGAAACAGTGACAGACTTTATTTTCTTGGGCTCCTTAAATTACTGTAGATGGTAACTGCAGCCATGCAATTAAAAGAGGCTTGCTCCTTGGAAGAAAAGCTATGACAAAACTAGACAGCATATTAAAAAGCAGAGACATTACTTTGCCAACAAGGGTCCATCTAGTCAAAGCTATGATTTTTCCAGTAGTCATGTACGGATGTGAAAACTGGACAATAAAAAAGGCTAAGTGCTAAAGAATTGATGACTTAAAAGAGTGGTGTTAGAGAAGATGCTTGAAAGTTCCTGGCCCTTTAATTGCTTGAAATTAAAAGAGGCTTTCTCCTTGGAAGAAAAGCTCTGTCAAACCTAGATAGTATATTAAAAAGCAGAGACACTACTTTGCCAACAAAGGTCCATCTAATGAAAGGTACGGTTTTTCCAGTAGTCATGTATGGATGTGAGAGTTGGACTATAAAAATGGCTGAGCACCGAGGAATTGATACTTTTGAATGGTGGTGTTGGAGAAAACTCTTGAGAGTCCCTTGGCTTGCAAGAAGATCAAACCAGTCTACCCTAAAGGAAATCAATCCTGAATATTTATTGGAAGAACTGATGTTGAAGCTCCAATACATGGGCCACCTGATGCAAAGTTAGAGAAGACCCTGATGCTGGGAAAGATTGAAGGCAGGAAGAGAAGGAGACAACAGGGGATGAGATGGTTAGATGGTATCTCCAACTCAATGGACATGAGCTCCAGGAGATGGTGAAGGACAGGAAAGCCTGGTGTGCTGCAGACCATGGAGTCACAAAGAGTCAGACAGGACCAGGTAACTGAAAAACAACAGCAACAGCCACAAGATGTGCTTGACCTACAATAAAGCTGCCAAAGAGGTGGATCAAAACCCATATTGAAACTCTGCCTTCATCACAAACCTCTAGATCACATTAAAGCAGTAGAAGAATTTGTTGACAGACAAAAGAAATACATTATTTATCAAGTATCTGTTTCCCTTCATCCATTACCTTTACCACATCTTTTGGCTTCAACATAGCACAGGAAGTAGATGGTGGGACCTCACCAAAGAGGTCTGTCTGTCCCTGTGATATGATGGTATCAGAAATAACTCACATCAGAAACAGTGTCAGAGGGAAGAGCTGAAAGGTGGGTTGTAAGTGATCAAATGTTGGAATATGATCCATACCAGAAAAAGACAGAGTTGGAGGTGTCAACAGAATGATGGATCTAAAAACAAAAGAAATAAAAACCCAAACACACAAACTTGCTTTTATGCTGTGTGTCACAAAAGGATACAACAACAGGTATAACAGCACAAGTCATGTAAGACTGCCATTTCTTCTAAATTCTTCTTTCCTCTATATCAGATTCTGGAGAATCCAGGAATAGAAACTATCAAGTCAGGGAGTTGATGGAGAAAGGAAAAGAGACACTACAAAGCATGTTTCTCTTTCCTGCGATAGTCTCAAAAATCTGGACTGGGCCTAAGCTGTAGAGAGAGATACTTTAAATTGTTTGATAGAGTGAATAATTTTGATATTTCACTGATGCGGTATTTCTAATACCAGAAAATAAGGTTGCCAGTCAATACCTGAATGTAACAAGAAAAATCTACAGAATTTAGTTCATGAAAATAACCAGAAATGGAGAGGAAAATTCCAAGAGTGATTTTGAATGGCATGGTAAAATAGTACAGAGTACATTCTGAATACAGTACATTCTGATTCCAACTCTGTTAATAAATAGTGAGTCATAAGTATGTAGTGACAGAAGGCTTTTGAAGGGTTTTAGTCAGAAAATAACACTTTCTAATTACCATATTGAATTCACTTTACTGGCTGTGTGGGAAGATTTTAGGAGACAACAAAGGGGGAAATTATGAATATATGAAACAAGACCAGACAAGAGAGGACAGGAATTTGGGCAAAAGTGGTTATTAGTTGAAAATGGAGAGAAAAGGACAGTTCCGAGATATGTTTTAGAGAGAGATACAATAGGATGGGATGATGTGGGAGTGAGGAGTAAAAGGAAATGAAGTGTAAATGCTAGATTTTAGGATCTAACAATGGAGCACAAACACGGAGTTGTAGAAGACTAACAAGCAGCAGAGTGCAGTGAAGGAGAGCAATTCATAGTTCTTTTTGAATATATTGAATCTGAGGTGCCAAGTGGTCATCCATTTAGAGATTAACATTTGGAATTGGTGGAAGGAGTCTGGAATTGTGGAAGAAGGCAGGAATGGGTATACAGAGTTTGGAGTCTTCAGTACACAGTATTTAAAATTCTGACTTTAAAACAAACCATGTAACGGTATTTCTTTGGTGGTCCAGTGGTAAAGAATCCACCTTTCAATGTAGAGGATGCGAGTTTGATCCCTGGTCAGGGAACTAAGATCCTACATGCCTTGGGACAACTAAGCTTGTGTGTTGCAACTACTGAGCCTATGCACCACAACTGGAGAAGCCCGCTCATCACAGTGAATACTCAATGCAGCAAATAATAATAATAATAAGTTATGTAATAAGAATTAATGCAAATAAAAGAGAAGAGGTGCCAAGTCAGAAAAATGTGGCACTATAACATTGGAGTTTAAATGGAGGAAAAGAACAGAAAGGAAATTGAAAGGGACAACAGTCAAGGAGATAGAAAAACAAGAGAGTGCTTTTATCTCAAAGTAATGAGAAGAAATAGTTCCAAGTAAGTGGACAGACAACAGTGTCAGAGACTACTGATAACTCAATTAGGGAAAAAAAAGAGAGAGAGAGAGAAGAGCAATTACCTTTTTATTTAGTAAAAAGAAAGTCCTTGATGACCTTCACAATTATTCTCACTGAATTGATAGATAAAAAATACAAAGATTGGAAAGCTGAGGGAAGAATGGGAGATGAGAAAATCCACAAACCATCAGATAAAAGAACATTCTACCAAGAAGTGAATGGAAGGCAAGGAGAAGCTTAGAAGCTGAAGAAGATCTATGGTTAAGAACCATTAATAACAACAACAAAGGACTGAACATCAAGAATATGTTTGAGCACTGATACCAATTCATTGGAGACAAGGCTCAGTCAACAATGTAGAGTGAAGGGTGGAATTAAACGATCAACATTTGAGAACTGATGATGAAATACAGCCCAAACTTTGAGGGCGTGGCCTTGATAGGAGCAAAGATGCTTCTGTTGTTAGAGAAACAAAGGTAGAGAGGACAGAGACGCAGGAAGGTAGATTATTTTTATGATGGCAAGATAAGAAAGGTTATCAATATTCTTTGCCTGTCCAGCTGGCAAAATCATTGTAAAGGGCACTGCTCCCCTTTCCAAGCAACAATAGCAGTTTCAGTCTCACACTGTTCTTTCCACTTTTCTTGAGAAAATGGAGAAACTGCTAGTAACCTACTAGTGCTAATACTAAGTCGCTTCAGTCATGTCTGACTCTTTGCAACCCCATGGACAATAGCCTGCCAGACTCCTCTGTCCATGGGATTTTCCAGGCAAGAATACAAGAGTGGGTTCCCATTTCCTCCTCCAGGGAATCTTCTCAACCGAGGATTCAAACCCATGCCTCTTAACTTCTGAATTCGTAGTGGGTTCTTTACCACTAGTGCCCAGTGGGAAGCCCAATCTATACACAGTACTAATTTGGAAAACCGTATTTACAATTACATATGTTATTACTGTTTTCAGTCCACAGAACAACAGCTTTTTACAGAAAATATATCTCAACCCTCAAGTGAATGGTGAGGAAGATAATGGGAATTGATATCACACCATCCTGTTTAGGGCTTCCTTGATAGCTCAGCTGGTAAAGAATTCACCTGCAATGGAGAAAGACCCTGGTTTGATTTCTGGGTTGGGAAGATCACCTGGAGAATGGATAGGCTACCCACTCCAGTTTTCTTGGGCTTCCCTGGCAGCTCAGCTGGTAAAGAATCTGTCTGCAATGTGGGAGACCTGGGTTCCATCCCTGGGTTGGGAAGATCCCCTGGAGAAGGAAAAGGCTACCCACTCCAGTATTCTGGCCCAGAGAATTTCATGGACTATATAGTCAATGGGGTCTCAAAGAGTCATACACGACTGAGTGACTTTCACTTCACATCTTGTTTAACTAAAAACAATCACACTCTCCAAAATCAACTTGTGTGTTAAAAGCCTAGATATTTCTAATATTTAATTTTGCTCATTTTTAGAATGAATTAAAATGAGATTTTCCAATTTATAAAGAATTAAGTCCGTGAGAGCCATGGTGAATACTATTAAGGGGCTAGAGATGCAGGAATTTAAGTCCATCTGAGAGAAAGCCAGTAGCCCATTGATTAGGAATTCAGCATGCATCTCCAAGGGTACCATGGAGATGGTATGAGATATGTATGAATTACAATGTGATGATGTGTCCTGGAGTGGTTAACTGAAGTGGTAGGCTCATTGCTTTACAACTAAGGTAAGGGTTTGTCACAAGGAGTATTTCTTGCCTGAACAATCCTAAGAAAATCTAATTGAGTATATTATTGGCTTGATAACAGTCACTCAGAAGATGACTTATTCCACAATACTGCTTAATTATATCTGATTCCCTCTGAGGTATAAATTTCTCCTATTCCCCAAATCCTTTTTAGGTACTAATAAAATGTGTCATACTTGATAAACAAGAAGAGTCTATTTACTTGTCCTACTAGAAGGAAATTTAAATATCCAAGCTACTAACTCAGTTTATGTGTACATGCACAGATTCAGGGGCAGCATCTCTATTTTATAGCTTCACTGTAAAGGAGCCAAAGTGAACATTATGGAAATAGGCATCCTCATGGGATATTCTACTTTAAAAGGTCAGAATTTGGCAGAGAAAACGAGTATTTTTCCTAGCATCTAAAAAGTTTGGAACTAAAACAGAATTTCATAACTAAGAAATGGAAATGGCTGTCTCCTACTAGAATAAACAAATATTGCCAGAGTCATGGCTAGTTGGCCACACGATACTATATGTACCCTATGTTCTATATAACATGTCTGCTATAATCTCCACTTTTGTTGCTGACCATAAGGCCTAAGTTGAAAATCATAGTTTCTTGCTTTCACCCCTCATTTTGTATTCTTCTTGCAGCTACTCACTGCTGGGTTGATCATGTTGAGCACTTTTAACTGTTAGGTAATCCCAATTATAATACACACTGGGTACAAGTTATCTTGTATTTGTTAGGTTGTCAGTTTCCCACTAACTTCTGTTATTAAGAACTTCCCCAATGAATCCTCAGGTTTCTGGACATAGCCTTTGTATTAGTTTCCTACAAACTGCTGTTGTAATAAATTATCACAAACTTAGTGACTTAACACACATTTATTATGTTATAGTTCTGGTGATCAGAAGTCTAAAATGGGTTTATAGGACATTCTGTCTGTAAGCTCTTTCACTCTGCCCTCAAATCTCTGACTCTCTCGCTCTGTTTCTACCTTGTCTTTGTAAGGATCTTTCTGTCTTTGTAATGATCTTTGTGATTATATCATTGGGCCCAACTAGATAATTCAACATAATCTCCCCATCTAAATACCCTTATTTTAATCACAACTGCAAAGTTCCTTTGCATAATTCACACATCCCAGATACAAGAAACATTTTTCGGGGATCATTTATCAATCTACCACAATCCTCTTTATTTTCATAATGTAGCAGCCATCCAATTTTTTCTTGGTAATTTGAAACAAATGCCTGACAGTAGAGCAGAACTCTTTTGTACCTGTTGGCTTATTAGTGTCAGGAGTCAAAAACTGTTGGTCAACAGTCTTAGCTTAATATTGTCTTAGGCACTGGGACCAGCAAATCTACGAGTCTAAAATCTAAAGCTGTAGACACCAGAAGCAAACATTTTCTGAAGATTCTTGAGTATAATATGAAAGAGGTCTCATTGACTTAGACTCCCTTAGTTCCTCCACTCATATATTGTCAGTGGAGGAAGTAACCCTACAGATCAACCTGTTTTAAGGGATAAATGGTGTTCTATAGAACAATAATCCGGCATCACAAAGTGTGCCCCTCAAATGGAGCGCTGAATGAATATATGCGAAGCTATTTCACCATGAGTAGGCTTGTGATACTTTGAAGGAATTCCACAGGGGAGAGCCTGTTCTGTATATCTTTTGCCTTACAGCAAATTATTTGTCTAGTGGAAACTTACATGTATACCATGTTGATGAATGCACCAGGATCCTGGACTGATCATATTGACTCCTGAGAGAAAACTGGTGAAATTTTAACAAATTTGTAAAATTGCTTAAAATTTCACAAATTGGTTATTAAGCACAGCCATTATGAAAAAATACATTATTTAAACTTACTGTGAAAAAATAAAACTTCTCTGAGTTTCTTAGCGCTTCGGTAAAAAAAGCATTCTCATACCTTGAGAATTGTTTGTGGCCATCTCTCTATTTCTCTGATCCAAAGGGTAATAAAACTCTTACCTACCTAAGAGAGCCAAATATTAATAGCAATAGCCGAGACAATTTTCTTGGGTTAAGCTCCTAAGATGTCAAACCTTGGTTTCACAAGGTTTGAAGCCAAAACTTTGCAGAAATATCTAGGTCAGAAAAGACAGTCACCTGGGATTTATCTGACCCTTGGAAAGATGCATTTACATTCCAAAGATCAGAGTAAGATACCAGAATGGGAGAACCTAGGACTCTTTCCAGCTGCCCCGGAGAAACAAAAGTGGGTTTGTATGTGTGTTTATTTTGTTTTGTTTTTTTCATTCTCTCTCTTATTTGAGAGAGAAGGAGCATGACTGTCTCTCTTCTATAAAAAAATGGAGAAAATCCATTGTTCTTCATTTTTTGTTTAAATAGAGTTCAGCTACCAGGGTGGCATATTTGACCTAGTTTTTATCACATCATTCCAGGGCTATAGCCAGGGGCAAAGGGGGTATCTGATGAGCTTTACTATTTAAGTAATAAGATATTTGTCTCTGATCTAGACCTCTTCATGTGTGAGCATTCAAGGTGAAATTAATAAAGGTGAATATCAAAAATCTAACACAATTAAACAAAATGTATTAAAAGTAAAAGCAATACATACAGATTTTATCACTTCTTAATTATTTTACTATATTTTACTATCCTCTATGGTCTTGAATTATGTCCACCTATTTTATCCAAATGGTGGAAATACTAAGTAAGCTTCCGAATTAGTCCAGGTCCAAGTTCAGTGGATGGCACACTGACCATAGCGGGAATATTTTCAGCCTGAAATTTGGAAAACATTACCCTCATAACTGCAGTGTTGATTGTCTAGATTTAAGAAAATAATGGAGAAAATGTTAATAACAGACGTTTCTCATTAAAATATGTCATGTCTGCGGCTATCACATTGTGAATTAAAAAAAAGACAGAGAAAAACTTCCCTTCAGTACTCAAGAACTATTATCCAATGTAACAAAAAAAATCACATACATCAGAACTGATGAGTAAAACTCTTACATATATCTTTATTATTTCACTTGGGTCTTATCAACATAAAGGAAAATATCAATTATCCTTAACGTTTGAATGTTATTAATTCATTAGTTGCAGCAATAGCTGGTTGCAGATAGAAGTCAGCATAAATCAAACTCATTTTGTAAGAATCAACTGGTTCCATATAACTCACAATAAATGTTCAGACATTATAATATTACATGTGTATCATATATATACTATATTACTATATAATTCTTAATAAGTATATGTATGAATATACATGTGTACTTATTCTTAGATAACTGGTTAAATATTTTCCAGCACAACATTGTTAAGGCTTTATAAAAGTTCAGTAATGATGATACTGGAAGACAAGTTGTGAGCATGAAGGCAAACCTGTATGCAAAATACAGATGTATTACAGTGTCCTTTCCTTGATGGAAGAGGTGAAATGAAATAAATCTGAGCCCCTAAGAAATGGTGCTATGCAAGGACCTCAGCATTTTAATGTTGGCAAAAGGGGAAGTCAGCAAGGCTCAGCATTGCAGTAACTCTGGTGAGAGAAGTCCGAATTGTTAAGGTCATACAGAACTTCTCTCTATCCCTGCCCCCTAAATAGTTCATCTGCCAGAATTAGGGGTGCATAAAACTAGATCATTCATTTAAAATTAGCTTATCTTCTCAGAGAGTTGAAAAAAAAATAAGCCTCCTTTTTAAAATATTCAACACTGAAGAATCATCTACCTAGCAACATTAACCAACACTGTAATTAAGACATTAATCCAGGGATTTTCTTGCATATTTCACACTGAGTAGGATTAGACATTATAAGAAAAATGAATACAATTAAAAAAATTTAAGAGGGAAATTGACTGTCATTATCTTAGCCAGCGGTATTATCATCTTATATAAAGAACTGAAATGATAATTTGCTGAGTGACTGTTGAAAATGTGTGGAGATGTTTTAGGAAAAGACTTATTTTTATCTGGAATGATGATTTTCTCAGCTGAAGTGAAGATGCACACAAGGCACTGATGAACTCCCTCAATGCTCTATTTATGGACCTGCAAATTGTTCAGGTTTGTCAGATTATATTTGAATTTCAACTTATCTGTTAATGCTGAGGTTGTTAAGGAGGAAAAGCAAAGCATTCTCTTAAAGCTGATCTTCATTTCATAAAAACTGCCTTAAAAACCCATTAGGATCTGGCATTTATTCAAAAAGAAACATCTCAAGTTAATATATTTAAATTAGAGAAACTGGTGACAAATCAAAATTTACCTCTTAATCTAACAATAGACTTCCCTTCCTCCCTCCCCAATTTACTACTTACATAACCCCTTTCTGCAGGACTCATTTTCTCTTAATAAACCAGGGTTCATCTATCACTTCTCGGTTTCTCTCACACATATATGCACGTTGTACACAGGAATAAAGAACTGATGCAAAGCCCATTATAATGTAAAATCAATACTTATTAAACTTGTCTCAAATGTTATTATTTCTTTTTGAATGTATTAGTTTGAGCTAATTCTTATGGTTCAACATAATAAGTCATGATCATTTTAGGAGTGGTGAGCTAATGAATGCTGTTAAGGATTAGCCTATCCCTTCTCCAGTGGATCTTTCTGACCCAGGAATCAAACTGGGGTCTCCTGCATTGCAGGCAGATTCTTTACCAGCTAAGCTACTAGGGAAGCACTAATAATATTGGAGTGGGTTGCCATGCTCTCCTCCAGGGGATCTTCCCAACCCAGGGATCAAACCTAGGTCTCCTGCATTACAAGCAAATTCTTTATCATCTGAGCCACCAGGAAAGCCCATGAATACTGAAGTGGGCAGCATATCCGTTCTCCAGTGAATCTCCCTGAGCCAGGAATCAAACCAGGGTCTCCTGCATTGCAGGTGGATTCTTTACCAGCTGACAGCTACCAGAGAAGCTCTGATCATTTTAGCATAAGAATTAGGTTATCTAATTAAGAACCAATGTAGTTTAACCTATGTAAAATGGAGTGGTGAGCTAATTAATGCTGTTAAAAATTTAAATATCAACAAAGGTAGAGAAGGACAATGAAGAGAGAGGTAGGAGTTTTGCATTCAGTCCAAAAAAAATAAAAAACACCTCCAAATGTTTTATTATTACTCACAACCAATCAACTGTAACCTCGCACATTTAAAAAACAATGGACATGACTAATTAACCAGAACCTAAGTCACCAAAGGTGGTGCAGCTCAATTTAAGGTCTTAGCATGTGTACTGAAAAGCTGAAATAGTAGCTTTACTTAAGAAGGAAGAGGACAAGATTATTGACTACTTCTTAGAAAGCCAGACACTATGTTAGCCATTTTGCATGAGGCATTTCATCTAATTGTTAATAAACTCAATGATACTTTGTCCCATTTTTTAAGAAAAGTAAAGCAGAATGAATTGCTTAAAGAGACATAGCTGATAAATAGCAGACCTGGGATTTGAACACATATTTCACTGAATTTGGAGCTCCTGATCTTTTCATCATTTCTGCATTAAATCCAAATCAATTAAATGAAAATAAAATAGAATCAATAGAATGAATCTAAAGAAAAAAGGAGTAGAAAGTGATTTGAAAAAAATCTTAGGGCAGAACAAATGTATAGCATCACTGCAAGTTGGTCAATGGACCAGAGAGAATATTTGCATGGATGTCATAAGCATGTTTTTCCCCTGTAATCAGAACCTTAAAATCCCCACAACTATTAAATTTTTCTAGATGAGAACTCAACGACCTGTAAAATATCATTTGAATATTAAAGTTGTGAGTTAGAAAGTACAAGCATCAAGAAGTACCCTTGTAATCCTCCTTTTCTCATTTGAAATGCAATCAGCAGCTCAAATACCCAAGTGGCATCTTTACAAAGTTCTCACATACATAACCGTGGCCTTTGAAAGGCACGTGTCATCTCAAGAATTGCAATTGCTGCTTCATGTACAAACTCCTCAAGATGGAAAAAAAAATGACTGTAAAAAGTAACACATTTCTAACCTTATGAAATAATTCCAGTCACTCATAAATCACCAGTATAATCATTTTACTGTGGTTTTAAGCAAAACTGATTTAATAAAATAAAACACTAGTAGGGACTAAAATTAAACTATTCATTTTTATAAATATTGTTTCTTGTTTAGTCACTAAATCATGTCCAACTCTTTTGTAACCCCATGGACTCTAGCCTGACAGGCTACTCTGAGCCTGAGATTTCCCAGGCAAGAATACTACAGGAGGTTGCCACTTCCTTCTCTAGAGGATCTTCCTGACCCAGGGATCAAACCTGTGTCTCCTATATTGGAGGTGGGTTCCAGGCTTCCCTAGTGGCTCAGACGGTCAAGATTCTGCCAGCAATGCACAAGAATCAGGTTCAATCCCTGGGTTGGGATGATCCCCTGGAGAAAGAAATGGTACTCCAGTACTCTTGCCTGAAGAATGCATGGACTAGAGGAGCCTGGCAGGCTATAGTCCATGGGGTCACAAAGAGTCAGACACGACTGAGCAACTAACACTTTCACTTTACTCTTTTCGTTTCTTTACCACTGAACCACCAGAAAAGATGCTTTCATACACTAGTTCAAATAAATTTGCAAGTAACCTTTACATTTTCTGATAAAATAACTTTTAAGTAAAATTACAGAATTGCACATGCAGTTAATATAAAATGTGCTTATTCTATTGAACTATGTCAGCTTACCTACTCTGAACATGAAAAACATATGGAGAATTAAATATTATAAATTGTTTATTAGAAGATGGTCAGCAAATCTAGTCAACATTAGAAACCATAAGAAAAGCCCTGAAGTACAAGTTGGACATTTTCTCTTCTATTTCAGCTATTCAAGCTCTCAGAGTGTTCTCTGGAGTTTTGAAACACTGTGAATCTTTGTAAACTACTTACTTCAGATATCCATACTTTAAATATGGTTAGTATCTTATTCATCAAGTTCCTAACCATGAAGCTTTTCAACTAGCAGTAATCCCCATTATCAAATACCAACAAGTCTCCTTATTAGAGTCCTCAACACATTTCACCTTCTAAGGGCTTCTTTGTAAATGAGTCTTTCTTCCCTGAGAGTGTGTAAAATCCTTGAAACTAGAAATATTTCCTCTTAAAGCTTTATACCTATACATATAAAATACATGAATTTTCTACAGTTGAATATTTTTGATACATTAAATATTTCAAATATATTGTTTTAATTGGCATATCACTCTGAACCTCATCTATAATGAGTCTAATCCAAGTTGAGTTACTTGTATTTTTTTTTTTCTAATTAAAATTCTTCTCCATAAAAACAATTACACTGCTTTTCACTACTATGAAGAGTCTAAATTTATCCTTGGGTGATGGTAAGGAGGAAGAGATTATCCCTTTTTACTTAACACACAGGAAATGACACAGCAATGGGTCGCATAACACTTTGTACTTCGCAATGCTCAAAAT
The DNA here is from genome assembly GCF_002263795.3 of Bos taurus. Taxonomy (NCBI): domain Eukaryota; kingdom Metazoa; phylum Chordata; class Mammalia; order Artiodactyla; family Bovidae; genus Bos; species Bos taurus. Next base: position 52,435,373 of record NC_037341.1, on the reverse strand, counting down.
GAAATATTTTTAAAGGTGTAATCCATCAGAATGAAAACCAACACACACTGGATCTGAATATTATTGAAACTAGATGGATCACTGATGCATGTTCCTGAGCACTCTCTAAACCATCTACTATCCTGGAATATCTCTATTCCCAGGCCACAGAATTACTCACATCTTACCTGTGACATGATTCTCTGAATTGCTGATGAGACCAAATACCTCCTTCTATGCATATTAGTCATTCTAGTTTTTTTTTTCTTTGATTAGCTCCCCAGAATTAAAGATGTTTTTAGACATGCAAACATTATATACATAGAATCCAATGCACACTATCCTTAGTATGCTATCGGAGGACTGAGTAACCAAAAATAAATGAATAAATTAAAAAGTAATGACAGAAATGCAGGGGGACCAAGGATCACGGAATCTTACTCAGGCAGGTGGCAAAGAAGATGCTCAGCATATCGCTGAAATAAAAACCAGGCTTGTAAGTGGGCAGCGGAGCTAGAAAGCAAGTGAAGCAGACAGGGGAACTGAGGGCGCTAAGGGAAGATTTCTCTAGAAATGCAGGTGGCTTTATGACCTGAGGTACTTCAGCACTGAAGGAGTTTTGTACCCATGGGAGTAAGTTAATGATAGATTCATGGGGCATAAAAAAGAGCTAATGAAAATATGAGATAAAACTTTACTTTGGTAGGGGAAAAAAGCTATACTTTGATTACAAATATAGTCTCTGTGGCTCAAATGTAAACTGCTTTTTCTTTCAAAATAATCAAACTCAAGAACTCTAAAAATGATTTAAAAATTCTTATAGTGTATTATGTGACTGGGACTAGTGAATGTTCATTTGTTATAGGTGTGTGAACAAATACTCATGGGCAGGGAGGCGGACAAAAAACTAAAATGCTCTTCTTACATAGTAATAAGATAATAGAATCTCATCTACAAAAAATAAACTGCAGAATAAATATGTTGCTTATTTATATCCTTCGTAAATATGGAAGTTAAATAACAGAAGAAAAGACTGAAGGCTTAAAAGTGATTATCTCTGGGGAAAAGGAAGGTAAACTGCTGTTTTACTCCCCAACATTTTGTGATTTTTTTTTTAATTGTGAGCACATGTGCACTGATTTATCTGAATGAATTCTATGAGCCTTGCTGTGAAGGTGCAATCCTCTAGAGAATATCTGTGATTGTTCAAGGTGCTCCTAACTTGGGGTCTCATCAAATTAATTTCCAAGGTTGGATGTTTTTGATACCACCTGTGTGGTGGGAATTTAAAGTAGTCTTGCATGAGGGTAACTTACAGTTATGAATTCTCTGGGGTGGCTTTTCATTCTACAAACAAGTGCCAGAGCTCTGGCAAATGTGTCAAACAATTGCCTTTAGAGAATGGATTATTTTTAGTTTCTCTGACACTGAGACTGTAGGCCTTCATTAATCTCTGTGTAGGGCTATTATGGTGATTCTCTACCTTGCACAGACACTAGGTCTTACTTCTTTTCCTCACTGCAACCATTAAAACGCAAGTTCCTGAGGCAAGTGCCTTTAGGGCATCTATGAACTCAACACACAGACTAAACTGGATTCATGCTCCTGGACTATTCTTGCCTGGATGGGAGTTTGCTTACTTTCTTGATTCAGCTTTGTATTTCTTAAAAAAAATGTTTTCAAACATTATAAAATTATAACAGCTTGAGATATGATTCACATATCACCCAGTATCTTAAATTGTTTCATAGCACAAATACTTGTAGAACATTTAATCCTACGTACTGTTGGAAGTGACAGCCTTTAGTATATATTCAATTATTATCTTCTATCCATTTTCTTTCTTCATATTGTTTCTGGATAATTTCCCAGATACAAACTTACCTAGATCGATTCTCTAAATTCTTATTTTTCACAACATTTTTTTATCTCTTTGCATTTTTAAGCCTACTCTTTGGATATTCCATACTTTTTCCACTTTTTTTCTTCTGCTCTCATATTGTACTTCCAAGAACATTTCCTCATTTTCTGAGTGTTACTTTCTATATAATTTTTACTGTATAAATACATATTATCTTCTATCTCTAGGGATATTGTATTTTTGCAAGTTTTAATATTTTAAAAATTTTAGCTGGTTTTATTCATTTTTCTTTGACATAAGATGCTGTCTGGGATATCTTCAGGTCCATGGCTATTCATTTATATTTGAGTGAAAATCTTGAGTGAATAGTATGGTTTGCTAACTTGGAGGTTTTAGTTGGGGGCACATCACTATATTATGATAAGACAAAATGCTTTGCCCATTCCTTTGGGAAACAACTAATTCCATTAGCTAAATACTTTATACTATGTAATTTCTCCACAAAGGAGTCTTCTCTCTTCAATAAAGGCTGCTGCTGCTACTGCTGCTGCTAAGTCGCTTCAGTTGTATACGACTCTGTGCAACCCCATAGACGGGAGCCCACCAGGCTCCCCCGTCCCTGGGATTCTCAAGGCAATAACACTGGAGTGGGTTGTCATTTCCTTCTCCAATGCATGAAAGTGAAAAGTGAAAAGTGAAAATGAAGTCGCTCAGTCATGTCCGACTCTTAGCGACCCCATGGACTGTAGCCCACCAGGCTACTCCATCCAATAAAGGCTAAAGTCCTGTTAACAGCTTCTGGAAGACGAGTACAAGAAGTGAGTCCACAGTTATTTACCATGAATGTAGACGTTGATTATAATTCCTCTGTTTTCAGTGACATGCCCCTTCCATTGTCCTTTGCTATGCCTAGAGTCTTTGAGTATAGAATCTCCTTTCCAGTTTTCTTTGCCTTTTCATGGTGAGAGAATTGTAGTTGTTTGACCATTGCAATGGAGGGAGCTATCTATGATTTTTCACAAATCCTTTTAGCTTTTTAGTCCATTCTTTTGAACACCAACTCCCTGGAAGTATCCAGGCCCTAGAATCCTGATTATTGTGTGTGGGGGAAGCAAATAATCATCTTCTTGTTGTCTTCCCCTTCGCCACACTTACATTTCAGCATCCTCAGCTTTCAATAAGTGACCACTTTGTGATTCACTTTCACCCTCCATAATTATGTTGACACCTCTCATCCAATGTTGTCTTCCTTCCAGTTCTATTTTTGCCCACTGTTATTAGTTTAAGTTTATTTTAATGTGTATTTTTGGAGAAGGAAATAGCAATCCAATCCAGTTTTCTTTCCTGGAAAATTCCATGGACAGATGAGCCTGGAAAGCTACAGTCCATGAGATTGCAAAGAGTCAGATAAAAATGAGGGACTGAGAATACACAAGCAAGTATACTTTTAGGAGAGAGTAGAAGACAAACATTTCATCACTCCACCATGTTTAACTGGAAGTACACCTATTAATTTTTATTGTATCAATAGTTATGTGTAGCTATGTAAGGCATGTATTTATAATTATTTTTCTTATGTCAGTTTTTATACTTATTTTTATTTGATTTATCTACCAGACCACAAGAATCACAACAAACTACCACTTCCCTCTAGTCTTCTGACCCAAATTCCTATCGTTCTATCACAATGCATAAATATAAACATCATCCTAGAGTTTTTATTCTTGGTTTCTACCATCTATGTGCCTTGGAAAGCAAATATGAGGAAGATAAATGGTTATTTCATAGGTGGAAGAGTAAAATTTGTCTCCTTGTAAAGAATAGCAATAAGAGATAAGAAAGCCTTTCTCAGTGATCAATGCAAAAAAATAGAGGAAAACAACAGAATGGGAAAGACTAGAGATCTCTTCAAGAAAATTAGGGATACCAAGGGAACATTTCATGCAAAGATGGGCTCGATAAAGGACAGAAATGGTATGGACCTAACAGAAGCAGAAGATATTAAGAAGAGGTGGCAAGAATACACAGAATAACTGTACAAAAAAGATCTTCATAACCAAGATAATCACAATGGTATCATCACTCACCTAGAGCCAGACATCCTGGAATGTGAAGTTAAGTGGGTCTTAGGAAGGATCACTATGAACAAAGCTAGTGGAGGTGATGGAATTCCAGTTGAGCTATTCCAAATCCTGAAAGATGATGCTGTGAAAGTGCTGTACTCAATATGCCAGCAAATTTGGAAAACTCAGCAGTGGCCATGGGACTGGAAAAGGTCAGTTTTCATCACAATCCCAAAGAAAGGCAATGCCAAAGAGTGCTCAAACTACTGCACAATTGCACTCATCTCACACGCTAGTAAAGTAATGCTCAAAATTCTCCAAGCCAGGCTTCAGCAATACGAGAACCATGAACTTCCAGATGTTCAAGCTGGTTTTAGAAAGGGCAGAGGAACCAGAGATCAAATTGCCAACATCCGCTGGATCATGGAAAAAGCAAGAGAGTTCCAGAAAAACATCTATTTCTGCTTCATTGACTATGCCAAAGCCTTTGACTGTGTGGATCACAATAAACTGTGGAAACTTCTTCAAGAGATGGGAATACCAGACCACCTGATCTGCCTCTTGAGAAACCTATATGCAGGTCAGGAAGCAACAGTTAGAACTGGACATGGAACAACAGACTGGTTCCAAATAGGAAAAGGAGTGTCAAGGCTGTATATTGTCACCTGCTTATTTAACTTATATGCAGAGTACATCATGAGAAACGTTAGGCTGGAAGAAGCATAAGCTGGAATCAAGATTGCCTGGAGAAACATCAACAATCTCAGATATGCAGATGACACCACTGTTATGGCAGAAAGTGAAGAGGAACTAAAAAATCTCCTGATGAAAGTGAAAGTGGAGAGTGAAAAAGTTGGCTTAAAGCTCAACATTCAGAAAACGAAGATCATGGCATCCGGTCCCATCACTTCATGGGAAATAGATGGTGAAACAGTGGTAACAGTACCAGACTTTATTTTTCTGGGCTCCAAAATCACTGCAGATGGTGATTGCAGCCATGAAATTAAAAGACACTTACTCCTTGGAAGAAAAGTTATGACCAACCTAGATAGCATATTGAAAAGCAGAGACATTACTTTGCCAACAAAGGTCCTTGTAGTCAAGGCTATGGTTTTTCCAGCGGTCATGTATGGATGCGAGAGTTGGACTGTGAAGAAAGCTGAGCACCAAAGAATTGATGCTTTTGAACTGTGGTGTTGGAGAAGACTCTTGAGAGTCCCTTGGACTGCAAGAAGATCCAACCAGTCCATTCTGAAGGAGATCAGCCCTGGGATTTCTTTGGAGGGAATGATGCTGAAGCTGAAACTCCAGTACTTTGGCCACCTCATGTGAAGAGTTGACTCATTGGAAAAGACTCTGATGCTGGGAGGGATTGGGGGCAGGAGGAGAAGGGGACAACAGAGGATGAGATGGCTGGATGGCATCACTGACTCGATGGACATGAGTTTGAGTGAACTCTGGGAGTTTGTGATGGACAGTGAGGCCTGGCGTGCTGTGATTCATGGCGCTGCCAAGAGTCGGACATGACTGAGCGACTGAACTGAACTGAATGACTAGTTAAACCACCTGTATTTCTCTTTTGTTTCAAATCTTTGAAAAACTTTCCGGTTTTCTTCTTTCAGTCAGTGATGCTGTTGGAAAATCTAAGTCAATGTGCTGTCTTTCTTGGGACTTTAATTATAATTCTTGAGATCTGTGGTTTAGAAATGATTGAATTCAAGTGTGAATACTTTGATTTGTTTAGTGCATGAGATTCGTTTAAAATGTTCTAATACCCTATTCATTTCCTTAGAATGGAAAAGACTAGAAATCTCTTCAAGGAAATTAGAGATACCAATGGAATATTTCATGCAAAGATGGGTACAATAAAGGACAGAAATGGCAAGGACCTAACAAAAGCAGAAGAGGTTAAGAAAAGAGCAAGAAAACACAGAAGAACTATACCAAAAAAGATCTTAATGACCCGGATAACCATGATGGTGTGGTCACTCACCTAGAGCCAGACATCCTGGAGTGTGAAGTCAAGTGGTCCTTAGGAAGCATTACTGCGAACAAAGCTAGAGAAGGTCATGGAATTCTAGCTGAGCTATTTCAAATCTCAAAAGATAATGCTGTTAAAGTGCTGCACTCGATATGCCAGCAAATTTGGAAAACTCAGAAACAGCCACAGGACTGGAAAAGGTCAGTTTTCAATTCAATCTTAAAGAAGGCAATACCAAAGAATGTTCAAATTACCATACAATTGTACTTATTTCACATTCTAGCAAGGTAACACTCAAAATACTTCAAAATAGGTGTTAGCAGTATGTGAACTGAGAACTTCCAGATGTTCAAACTAGATTTTGAAAAGGCAGAGGAAGCAGAGACCAAATTGACAATATTCACTGGATCCCAGAAAAACGAAAGGGAATTCCAAAAAACTTCTGCTTCTTTGAGTACACTAAAGCCTTTGACTGTGTGGATCACAGCAAACCATGGAATTTTCTTCAAAAGAGGGGAATACCAGAGCACCTTACCTGCCTCCTAAGAAACCTGTATGTAGGTCTAGAAGCAACAGCTAGAACCGGGCAGGGAACAACAGACTGGTTCAAAATTGGGAAAGGAGTACATCAAGGCCATTTATTTGTCACCCTGCTTATTTAACTTATATGCAGAGTGCATCATGTGAAATGCTGGGCTGCATGACTCACAAGTTGGAATCAAGATTTCTGGGAGAAATATCAACAGCCTCAGATATGCAGATGATACCATTTTAATGGCAGAAAGTGAAGAGGAACTAAAAAACCTCTTGATGCAAGAGAAAGAGGAGAGTGAAAAAGTTGGCTTAAAAATTCAACATTCAGAAAACTAAGATCATGGCATCTGGTCCCAACACTTCATGGCAAATAGATGGGGAAAAAGTAGAAACAGTGATAATAAATAAAACTGGGCTAGAACCGGGCATGGAACAATAGACTGGCTCAAAACTAGGAAAGGAGTACATCAAGGCTGTATATTTGTCACCTTACTTATTTAACTTATATGCAGAGTACTTCATGTGATATGCTGGGCTGGATGACTCACAAAATTTTGGGCTTTTATTTTTTGGACTCCAAAATCACTGGGGATGGTGACTGCAGCCATGAAATTAAAAGATGCTTGCTCCTTGGAAGAAAAGCTATGACCAATCTAGACAGCATATTAAAAAGCAGAGACGTCACTTTGATGACAAAGGTCTGTATCATCAAGCCTGTGGTTTTTCCAGTAGTCATGCACAGATGTGAGCATTGAACCATAAAGAAGGCTGAGCATGGAAGAATTAATGCTTTGGCACTGTGGTGTTAGAAAAGACTCTTGAGAGTCCCTTGGACTGAAAGGTGATCAAATCAGTCAATTCTAAAGGAAATCAGTCCTGAATATTCATTGGAAGGACTGAAGCTGAAGTTCTAATACTTTGGCCACTGATGTGAAGAGCTGACTCATTGGAAAAGACCCTGATGCTGGGAAAGATTGAGGGCAGGAGGAGAAGAGAGCAACAGAGGATGAGATGGTTAGATGGCACCACTGACTCAATGGACATGAGTTTGAGTAATCTCTGGGAGATATTGAAGAAGAGGAAAGCCTGGCATGTTACAATTCATAGGGTTGCAAATAGTTGGACATGAATCAGAGACTGAACAATTATTTCCTTATTTGGGGAAATTTTAAGTAAGTATTTTCTTTAATATTCCCTCCCTTCTAAGTGTTTTTCTTTTTTATATTTGTCTACTCTCATATTTTGACCTTTTAATTTTTTATGTATTTTATATTTTATATTTGGTCATCTCCTTCTAATGCCCTCTGAAAGAATTATCAGTTTAATATTTTACTTCCTAATTCAGTGTTGTGTTGAACCAACTGTTGGCTTCTTTATTTCAAATTCTGGCATGTAATATTTCAGGTTGATTATTTTAATACATTCCTATTTCTATTTTGTATTTCCACTATCCAAACATTTCAAAGGCATATTTATATGTTTGAAAATATGCTTATTTAAAATTCTTATTTTTAAATATCCATTAATTTTGCTTCATCACATTTAAAAATTATTAAGGAAACTTAAGCCTCATGGCAGAGTCTCTGGTATTAACTATGGCTACCATCCCTCCATGTCCATCTTTTTCTCTGTGTGACATTCTCTCAGGTCACTGTCCTGAACATCAAACTTTTTTTTTAAATTGTCTTTCTGGATTTTAGGTAAACTTTGGAGTTAAGTAGAGAGAAGAAGGGAACACTTAACCCCCCTCTGCCAGATACTGTATTGCTAATGTTTACCTAAATCAAATTCCTTATGATTATACAGTGGAAGTGAGAAATAGATTTAAGGGCCTAGATCTGATAGATAGAGTGCCTGATGAACTATGGACGGTGGTTCCTGTCATTGTACACAAGACAGGGATCAAGACCATCCCCATGGAAAAGAAATGCAAAAAAGCAAAATGGCTGTCTGGGGAGGCCTTAAAAATAGCTGTAAAAAGAAGAGAAGTGAAAAGCAAAGGAGAAAAGGAAAGATATAAGCATCTGATTGCAGAGTTCCAAAGAATAGCAAGGAGAGCTAAGAAAGCCTTCCTCAGCAATCAATGCAAAGATATAGAGGAAAACAACAGAATGGGAAAGACTAGAGATCTCTTCAAGAAAATTAAAGATACCAAGGGAACATTTCATGCAAAGATGGTCTTGATAAAGGACAGAAATGGTATGGACCTAACAAAAGCAGAAGGCATTAAGAAGAGGCAGCAAGAATACACAGAACTATACAAAAAAAAAATCTTCACGACCCAGATGATCACAATGGTGTGATCACTGACCTAGAGGCAGACATCCTGGAATGTGAAGTCAAGTGGGCCTTAGAAAGCATCACTACGAACAAAGCTAGTGGAGGTGATGGAATTCCAGTTGAGCTCTTTCAAATCCTGGAAGATGATGCTGTGAAAGTGCTGCACTCAATACGCCAGCAAATTTGGAAAACTCTGCAGTGGCCACGGGACTGGAAATAATCAGTTTTCATCACAATTCCAAAGAAAGGCAATGCCAAAGAATGCTCAAACTACTGCACAATTGCACTCATCTCACACGCTAGTAAAGTAATGCTCAAAATTCTCCAAGCCAGGCTTCAGCAATATGTGAATTGTCTTCCAGATGTTCAAGCTGGTTTTCAAAAAGTCAGAGGAACCAGAGATCAAATTGCCAACATCTGCTGGATCATAGAAAAAGCAAGAGAGTTCCAGAAAAGCATCTATTTCTGCTTTATTGACTATGCCAAAGCCTTTGACTGTGTGGATCACAATAAACTGTGGAAACTTCTTCAAGAGATGGGAATACCAGACCACCTGACCTGCCTCTTGAGAAACCTATATGCAGGTCAGGAAGCAACAGTTAGAACTGGATATGGAATAGCAGACTGGTTCCAAATTGGAAAAGGGGTACGTCAAGACTGCATGTTTTCACCCTGCTTATTTAACTTATATGCAGAGTACATCATGAGAAACGCTGGGCTGGAAGAAACACAAGCTGGAATCAAGATTGCTGGGAGAAATATCAACAATCTCAGATATGCAGATGACACCACTGTTATGGCAGAAAGTGAAGAGGAACTAAAAAGCCTCTTGATGAAAGTGAAAAAGGAAAGTGAAAAAGTTGGCTTAAAGCTCAACATTCAGAAAACTAAGATCATGGCATCTGGTCCTATCACTTCATGGGAAATAGATGGGGAAACAGTGGAAATAGTGTCAGATTTTATTTTTCTGGGCTCCAAAATCACTGCAGATGATTGCAGTGATTGCAGTGATCATAGACAGTGATTGCAGCCTTGAAATTAAAAGACGCTTACTCCTTGGAAGGAAAGTTATGACCAACCTAGATAGCATATTCAAAAACAGAGACATTACTTTGCCAACAAAAGTTCATCTAGTCAAGGCTATGGTTTTTCCATTGTTCATGTATGGATGTGAAAGTTGGACTGTGAAGAAAGCTGAGCGCTGAAGAATTGATGCTTTTGAACTGTTGTTTTGGAGAAGACTCTTGAGAGTCCCTTGGACAGCAAGGAGATCCAACCAATCCATTCTAATGGAGATCAGCCCTGGGTGTTCATTGGAAGTACTGATGCTAAAGCTGAAATTCCAATACTTTGGCCACCTCATGCGAAGAGTTGACTCATTGGAAAAAAACCCTCATGCTGGGAAGGATTGGCAGCAGGAGGAGAAGAGGATGACAGAGGATGAGATGTTTGGATTTCACCACCGACTTGATGGACATGAGTTTGGGTGAACTCCGGGAGTTGATGGTGGACAGGGAGGCCTGGTGTGCTGCAATTCATGGGGTGGCAAAGAGTTGGACAGGACTGAGCGACTGAACTGAACTGAACCTGCAAAACCTAGGCTATCATTGGGCTCACCCTGGGAAATGAGGAAAAGGACAAAAGCAAAGCATTAACCCCTTGCCTCTTGCTGTTCTTAGGAATCCAGCTTTTATCATTTCTATCTGACACTGCAATCAAAAATGTTTGGCCTCCACATTTCAGTTTTATGTTGTTTCAAAATCCTTCTAATTCACTCACATTAATATAGTCTCTCCAGTATTACATTCAGAGAAGGGGAAGTCAGCAGCAGCCTGTGTTAGTTATCCATGATAAAAATTAGAATTAACATTTTCATTCATTCTGGGTGTCAAATGATTATTCAAGATAAGGGATACTATAGAATCAAGAGTGAAAGATATAGGGTTAGGATGTGTGTGTGGTGTGCTCAGTCCCTCAGTTGTGTCTGATTCTTTGAGACCCTATGGACTGTAGCCTATTAGGCTCCTCTGTCCATGAGATTTTCCAGGTAAAAATATTGGAGTAGGTTGCCATTTCTTCCTCCAGGTGATTTTCCTGACCTAGGATTGAACCCGTGTTTCTGCCTCTCCTGCATTGGCAGGTGGATTCTTTACCACTGAGCCACTTGGGAAGCCAGGGTTAGTATATAACCTATATAAGTCCTGATATGTCAAAATCATATACAAAGAAGTTTTGGAAATAAATAACCAAGGCAAAAATGTGTTCATAAGATACACAGTGAGGGGATTTCAAGACACTATCGTCAATTAGAAGATTTCTTCCTCTAAAATAATTACATTAAAATATTTGGTATACTCTCCCAATGCTAAGCCCAGGCAAGTTTGTATCTTCTATTAACTGAAATCAACACAGATAGAAGACATTCAAAAGCAGTTTTCCAGTTTTAAGGCTCTTCACCTATCACATATAAGGGCATATTTTATGTTGTAGCACCATGAGTGACTCAGCTTAAAAAAAAAACATGGTGGATTTCAGTATCAAAGACTGAGTAAGAACATGTCATAGAAAGGAAAGAGAAAATGTTTACTGAAAGGACTATGATTTTTCTATCACTAAGACTATTGATAGATTAATTTCATTAGGAGCTCTTAGAAATATCTGTTCTTCAACTGTAAATCTCATTATCAAAAATTAAATGTCATATCTGATTTCCCTGCAGAAGATAGTTCCCCCAGCACTCCTTCCTTTTCCACTCTACTTGTCTTTGTTGCATGCTTCACCAGCTCCCGTTCTGTCTGCCTCCCTCCCACCAGACTACAAACGTCACGATGGTACAGACGCAGTCTGTTTTACTCTCTGCTAAACCCCAGCACCTAGAATAGTGCTTGTTCCATTAAGTACTAACATATATTAATGAGCAAAGACAGAACTCCAAAACTAAAAGGGACTTTTATCCAAAACAAATAGCCTTGACACTTGTCCCTGAGTATTGCAAGATATGCCCAGTAACAGTGAGTTTGGAATCTGAAATCTTCCCTGTAGCTAGGCACAAACTATGGTGCATGAATACCATGATGAACTTTCCAACTGCTGATCATCAGTCATGCTATTCAATAGACATGGCTGATATAGTTAGTTCAAAGCAATATGTTTAGATTGAGATGGGTTTTGCTCCAGAAGAATGGTCTGACAGGAATGATAATGAATTAGGCTATGATCCATAAGGGATCACACATGTACAAACCCAGGCAACTAGATTAATTTCTTAAAGTAGAAGTGGTTTTATTTCATGGTTAAAAAAAAAAAAAAAAAAGTGTTGTTCTCATCCTTAACCTCTAAGCAGGATTCAGAAAAACATGTAAGCTCCTAGAAGTTCCCTGCTTTACTCTGAATTGTTTCCTTTTATTTCACCTCTGGTTAATTAAGGTGAGATTAAATCAAACAAGTTTGAGTGGTAAATTCTTTCCTCAAAACTGATGCCTTTATTAAAGATATATCTTGTGCTTTTTAGAGAATTCTCTTGAGAACACATAAAATCTAAAATCTCAGGTAAAGAGTGAACCAATAAGTGCTTCAGAATAGTTAGTTCTGTAAACAGCTTGGATATAATAATACTTATGCTGGACAAGTGGCACTTGGATGAATCCTATCTAGAAACCAAACTTGAAATCAGGACCATATCCCTTATCTGGAGTCTTAGAGGGAGTTACTAGGAAAGATGGAATCAAACAATCAGGGAACCAAAGGTTATGCAAAAGGCATAGACTAGCAGAGAATAAATATTATAAAGAAGGTGATTAAAAGTTCAGAAAATAATACTGCCTCGACTCTCTCTCAGTATCAGTGTCAGTTCAGTCACTCTTGACCTCATGGACTACAGCACCTCAGGCATCCATGTACATCACCAACTCCCAGAGCTTGTTCAAACCCATGACCATGGAATCGGTGATGCCATCCAACCATCTAATCCTCTGTCATCCCCTTCTCCTCCTGCCTTCAATTTTTCCCAGCATCAGGGTCTTTTCCAATGAAGCAGTTCTTCACATCAGGTGGTCAAAGTATTGGAACATCAACTTCAGTCCTTCTGATGAATATTCAAGACTGATTTCCTTTAGGATGGACTGGTTGTATCTCCTTGCAGTCTAAGGGACTCCTGAGTCTTCTTGAATACCACAGTTCAAAAACATCAGTTCTTTGGCACTCAGTTTCCTTTATAGTCCAACTCTCACATCCATGCATGACTACTAGAAAAACCATAGATTTGACTAGATGGACTTTGTCGACAAAGTAGTGTCACTGCTTTTTAATATGCTGTCTAGATTGGTCATAACGTTCTTTCCAAGGAGCAAGCGTCTTTTAGTTTCATGGCTGCAGTCACCATCTGCAGAGATTTTGAAACCCCCAAAAATAAAGTCTCTCACTGTTTCCATTGTTTGTCGATCTATTTGCCATGAAACCATGGGACTAGATGCCATGATCTTAGTTTTCTGAATGGTGTGAGTTTTAAGCCAGCTTTTTCACTCTCCTCTTTCACTTTCATCAGTTCAGTTCAGTTCAGTTCAGTCACTCCGTTGTGTCCGACTCTTTGTGACCCCATGAATCACAGCATGCCAGGCCTCACTGTTCAGAGCCAACACCCTGAGTCTACCCAAACCTATGTCCATTGAGTCGGTGATGCCATCCAGCCATCTCATCCTGTCATCCCCTTCTCCTCCTGCCTCCAATCCTTCTCAGCATTAGGGTCTTTTCCAATGAGTCAACATTTAGCATGAGGTGCCCAAAGTATTGGAGTTTCAATTTCAACATCACTCCTTCCAATGAAAACCCAGGACTGATCTCCTTAGGAGGGACTGGTTGGATATTCTTGCAAACCAATGGACTCTCAAGAGTCTTCTCCAAAACCACAGTTCAAAAGCATCAATTCTTGAGTGCTCAGCCTTCTTCACCATCCAACTCTCACATCCAGACATGACTACTGAAAAAACCATAGTGTTGACTAGACAGGCCTTTGTTAGCAAAGTAATGTCTCTGCTCTATAATATGCAATCTAGGTTGGTCATAACTTTCCTTCCAAGGAGTAAGCATCTTTTAATTTCATGGCTGCACCACCATCTGCAGTGATTTTGGAGCCCCCCAAAATAAAGTCTGCCACTGTTTCCACTGTTTCCCCATCTATTTCCCATGAAGTAATGGGACCAGATGCCATGATCTTAGTTTTCTGAATGTTGAGCTTATATGCTGTCATACTTAAGCTAATATGATATTCAAAGTCTGCTTATATTCTCAACTACTTCTTAGAACAAAATTAGCAGTTCAGGGATTACTGTCTATGAGATTTTACTAAACCTGTAAAATGGGTGTGCCAGTCACTGGAAGTTACCAGCAATCCACAATAAGTGTTGAACCATTTGAACTTCTCACTATGATTTGGGTCCATTTTTTATGATAGTCTTGATTAATGTGAAAATAAGCATATAACTGGTAGACAGTATTCATATCAATTTTCCCTTAATTCAGGACAAAAATAAAATCAAATTTGTCATGTTATCTTTTTTCCCATGAGACACAAATTATGCAAATATGACAGGGAAAAATAATCTGAGGAACAACCAAGCAACCATTTAGAGCTTGTCACAAATATTCTGCATATGATATTAAACTTTCTCTCTTATTTAAATTTGTTTAAATTTAGAATGTGATCTTTAAAATGTTTCACAGCTTGAGGGAGTGTTTTGGAAAGAATACATTTAGGTTTAATTAAAAAAAAAAAAAAAAAAAAGAGCCACCGAGAAGGATAAAAGCAAATCAATACCCTGGTTGCAGAATCAGAATCAACTAAGGTATTTTTTTAAAGAATTTATTAATAATTTTCTCTGAAAATATTGTCAAATTATCTCAAAGTAGGTTTATAGTTTACAAATCTGCATGTGGTTTCCTAATGGCATATCGACACAGTATGGAATCTTAGAAGAAATTTTAACATCTCCTCGAAGGTATATTAGAGAAAATAAAAATGTAAAAGACCTAAAATAAGAACCAGAACCTCATACAGTTAGTAGAAAATTGCTATGATAGAAATAAAGTCTTTGAGATTTTGCTTAGAATTCTTCTTTTGTTTTATGTGATAAGTGTTGAACACCCAAAATTTTAAAGATACTTAAATTAATGGAGTTATGTTTTTATTTTCTGGCAATCTAAACATTTGGTTTTGATTTTATCATTCTCCTGAGTGGGTCCAGTAATCTATTTTTAGAAGATTGGGTTGTTTGGGGTGATCCTTGACCATGAAACTTTCAAGACTTAACTGCTTTAAATTGTTGCTGGTGATAAAAGATGACTTAATTGTTCATTTTCAAATGGTGCCTGTGTTGAATCAGAGAAGCCAGGCTCCTTCACCTGCTTCACCTTGTAGTCCCTCACTCTGGCCTTTCTCTGGCCATGCTCAGAGGAATTCAGTGATTTCCTCAAGGGACGAGGCCAAGACACCTTGTCCTCACCTTTGTGCTGTCTCCGGGAGACCCAGTTGCTTTCTTTTTAGCTCTTCATATTTTGTTTTATGAATATAGTTGCTTTACACTACTATGTCACTATCTGCTGAACAGCAAAGTGAATCAGCCATGCGCATACAAATATCCCCTCTTTTTTTTTTTTGGCTTTCATTACCATTTAGGTCACCACAAAGCTGTGAGTAGAGTTTCCTGTCCTATATAGTAGATTCTCATTAGTTATCTATTTTATACATGAGTGTATACATGTCAATCCCAATCTCCCTCACACCAGTCAGAATGGCCCTCACCAAACAATAGATGCTGGAAAGGGTGTGGATCAAAGGTAACCCTCTTACACTATTGGTGGGAATGTAGATTGATACAGCCACTATGGAGCACAGTATGCAGGCTTCCTAGGCAAACTAAACCTAAAACTACCATATGACCTAGCAATCCCACTATTAGGAATATACTTAGAGAAAACCATAATTAAAAAAGAATGCAAACACCCCAATGTTCATTGCAGCATTATTTACAATAGCCAGGACATAGAAGCAACTTAAATGTCCATCAGCAGAACAATGGTTAAAGAAGATGCAGTATGTGGTGTGTGTATGCACACACACACACACACACACACACACACACACACACACACACACACAGTGGAATATTACTCAGCCACAAAAAGGAATCAGATCAGTCACTCAGTCGTGTCCAACTCTTTGTGACCCCATGAATCACAGCACTCCAGGCATCCCTGTCCATCAGCATCTCCCGGAGTTCACTCAAACTCATGTCCATCGAGTCAGATGCCATCCAGCCATCTCATCCTCTGTTGTCCCCTTCTCCTCCTGCCCCCAATCCCTCCCAGCATCAGAGTCTTTTCCAATGAGTCAACTCTTCGCATGAGGTGGCCAAAGTACTGGAGTTTCAGCTTTAGCATCAGTCCTTCCAATGAAAACCCAGGGCTGATCTCCTTTAGAATGGACTGGTTGGATCTTCTTGCAGTCCAAGGGACCCTCAAGAGTCTTCTCCAACACCACAGTTCAAAAGCATCAATTCTTTGACACTCAGCTTTCTTCACAGTCCAACACTCTCATCCATACACGACCACAGGAAAAACCATAGCCTTGACTAGACGGACCTTTGTTGGCAAAGTAATGTCTCTGATTTTGAATATGCTGTCTAGGTTGGTCATAACTTTCCTTCCAAGGAGTAAGCGTCTTTGAATTTCATGGCTGCAGTCACCATCTGCAGTGATTTTGGAGTCCAAAAAAATAAAGTCTGACACTGTTTCCACTGTTTCCCCATCTATTTCCCATGAAGTGATGGGACCAGATGTCATGATCTTCGTTTTCTGAATGTTGAGCTTCAAGCCAACTTTTTCACTCTCCTCTTTCACTTTCATCAAGAGGCTTTTTAGTTCCTCTTCACTTTCTGCCATAAGGGTGGACTCATCTGCATATCTGAGGTTATTGATATTTCTCCTGGCAATCTTGATTTCAGTTTGTGCTTCTTCCAGCCCAGCATTTTTCATGATGTACTCTTAAATAAGCAGGGTGACAATATACAGCCTTGACGTACTCCTTTTCCTATTTGGAACCAGTCTGTTGTTCCATGTCCAGTTCTAACCGTTGCTTCCTGACCTGCATATAGGTTTCTCAAGAGGCAGGTCAACTGTGTAATTTACAGAGTCATGGATAGACCTAGAGGCTGTCGTACAGAGTGAAGTATAAGTCAGAAAGAAAAATAAACATTTATATTATGGCATATTATGTGGCATATAGAAAAATGAGGCTCTTTATTTTGAGCAGTTTCTTATCTGAGCCTCTCTCTAAGTCTCTTTTATTCATTAAGGAGGGAAGGTCAACTTCTGCTTCACCAGAATTGACTTTAATCATCTGTATTGACTTGGCTATATTTAGTCTCTGTGCAGGGATGCCATAGGATATCAGCCTGGTGGCAGTTTAGGGCAAATTGCTAATTCTGCCCATCAGATCCTAATCCACACATGCACCAGACAGTTATATTTCTTTCCCAGGCTTCTGATTCAGGATATTTTGCTTAATATTTTTTAATGACTTTACTAATAGACTTTTCTACTGTTTACATGGCCCTGATTCCCCTTCTCCCACATATAAATAAATCTTTTATTAAAGTAATCCAGAAAGAAAAACACCAATACAGTATACTAACGCATATATATGAAATTTAGAAAGATAGTAACAATAACCCTGTGTACGAGACAGCAAAAGAGACACTGATGTATAGAACAGTCTTATGGACTCTGTGGGAGAAGGAGAGGGTGGGAAGATTTGGGAGAATGGCATTGAAACATGTATAATATCATATATGAAACGAGTTGCCAGTCCAGGTTCGATGCACTATACTGGATGCTTGGGGCTGGTGCACTGGGATGACCCAGAGGGATGGTATGGGGAGGGAGGAGGGAGGAGGGTTCAGGATGGGGAACACATGTATACCTGTGGCGGATTCAATTCAATATTTGGCAAAACTAATACAATATTGTAAAGTTTAAAAAAAAAAAAAAGTATGACTAGAGAGGCTACAGTCCATGGGGTCGCTAAGAGTCAGACACGACTGAGCGACTTCACTTTCACTTTTCACTTTCATGCATTGGAGAAGGAAATGGTAACTCACTCCAGTGTTCTTGCCTGGAGAATCACAGGGACAGGGGAGCCTGGTGGGCTGCTGTCTATGGGGTTGCACAGAGTCGGACACAACTAAAGCGACTTAGCAGCAGCAGTAGCAGAGAGGAATTTGAGTAATCCACCTACTTTCCCAGCTCAAAACCCTCCCTCCACCCCCAGTTTTTTCCTGTTCCATGACTTGCCCCTTTGCAAAGACCAAGAATGTAATTACATTTCCTCGGATTGCAACTAGGAAGTTCCATGCCAAAACACTCTAGCCTGAGAAAGAGAAATTTCTTTTTAAACATCTGAATTACATGTTCCTATATATTTTAACCTAGAGTCAATAAATTTTTATATACATTTAATCAAAATACTAACCTGTGCTAATTTTGTTTCCAGGACAGAAAACTTACAAAACACATTTTATCTTAAAAGCAAGAGAAATTGCTTTTTTCACACCATATCAACAGAAGTCTCAAGTCTTAATTAAGTACTTTTGATTTTCAACTTGGAAGACATCCAGTCCAAGTAAATAATCATTCTTGCTTTGTGTCTTTAACATATTTCCTTTGAACCCAATTATTTTCTTCTTTGAACACATATTTTCATGGCCAGAGCTCAATAAAGAAGAAAATTCTCTAAAATTGTTTCACAGTAAATGTGAGAAAAATGAACTAATTTGGTCATTAAATTTTCGTATAATTACCTCTCTTTTAGCATCTTTATAATAAAATTATGCATTACTGCTTTAGCAATTTAATGTAAAGAGACTTTGAGTTATTTTACTAATATTTTTATCAGCATTTGCTGGTACATAGGACAGATATATTAGTGGTGGTATTTAAGGGCCTTTTAAACTAATAAGCTATGATCCTTTGACCATTTATCTCAGCCTTTACTCTAATATAATTTGGTCTAATGAAATGGCTATGTCACTGGAGTATGCCATCTAACCTTTATGTGTCCTCATTCTACATTTGCAGAAATAGTCACAGGCCAGACCCTAAGACTAAAGAAGTTAATATATGCAGATGACCTTGAACAGTTCCTGACACAAAAGAAAACCCCTAAAAAATTACTGTTATGAGAGTTCACATATCCTCTTCTATCTAAATATTTTTGACTTGAGTGCCTGAATTTTCTTGTTGTTTAGTTTTCACGTCAGAACTTCGCAATCATAATTCTGTGTTTAATGCTTTGCCCTTGAACCCTTTGCACATTGTTTTCCCTGCTGGTTTTTGTTCTCCAGCTTGCTGATTTTTATGAAAGGAGGTTAATATTATTGCGGACTGTGTAATTTTTGCCTTTCTCATTTAACACAAGACATTAGTGAACTTTAAATGTGTTTATTAGACATTTCTCCTTCTGCTTCTCCAGGGACGAATCTCAACTGTTAAGTCCATCATGGGGGTTGGCCAAAGGTCCTGCATCTAAGAAGGAGTTTCATAAGGAGCCAAAGCGATCATGCTTTGTCAATATTATCAAATTTTTAGATCAACTCTTTCCCTTTCCACGAGTTCCTCTTATTTCCTGAAATATGATAAAACAGAAACTTTGCTATGGTTCAGGAGAACTAAAGAAAGGGAGCTAGGAAGCTGCCAAGGCTTATTTGGCAGGTGAATTTTTGAGGGGAGCGGGGGCAAAGAAAGATATCTTTTTCTCTGTTTTATATGGTGATGTTCTTCTCCTCGCAAATACCAATACTTAGGTACAAGGAGAGCAATTATTAGTTTTTTCACTATTACTATTTATCATTAATTGGAGAAGGAAATGGCATCTCATTCAGGTATTCTTGCCTGGAAAATTCCATGGAGGGCTAAAGCCCATAGAGTCACATGGAGTCAGACACAACTGAGTGACTAACACGTTTATCACTATTATTAGTTTTATCCACTAAGTTTATTAAACTTAAAAAAATAATTGTTATAAATAAATGCACAAATAGAGCTAATAAATATAGTTTCAGCAAATTATATTTTTCCAAACACAGACACTGCTTAAAATGTTTTAAAAATTTTTATATGTAGTATATAAGATCTTCTTAAATGTCTCAGCCATATTAACAACAAACAAAATAATTATAGCAGGCTACAAAAATGTTAATATCAATTCTTTAATTTTCTTTCTATTTTCTCTATATTTTCTGTTATACTACATTTTTGAGAAAGTGGGGTTCATTAAATACTAGAGCAAGCATCACTTTCTCCCACTCTATTCAGTATATGGGCCTAAGGATTTAATTTAGTAATTTCTCTTATCTTATTCACTTCAGTTCAGTCACTCAGTCATGTCCAACTCTTTGCGACTCCATGAATCGCAGGACATCAGGCCACCCTGTGCATCACCAACTCCCAAAGTACACCCAAACTCATGTCCATCGAGTCAGTGATGCCATCCACCATCTCATATTCTGTCTGCCCCTTCTCTTCCTGCCCCCAATCCCTCCCAGCAACAGAGTTTTTCCAGTGAGTCAACTCTTAGCATGAGGTGGCCAAAGTATTGGAGTTTCAGCTTTAGCATCAGTCCTTCCAATGAACACCCAGGACTGATCACCTTAGGATGGACTGGTTGGATCTCCTTGCAGTCCAAGGGCCTCTCAAGAGTCTTCTCCAACACCACAGTTCAAAAGCATCAATTCTTCAGCACTCAGCTTTCTTCACAGTCCAAGTCTCACTTCCATACACGACTATTGGAAAAACCATAGCCTTAACTAGATGGATCTTTGTTGGCAAAGTAATGTCTCTGCTCTTTAATACGCTATCTAGGTTGGTCATAACTTTCCTTCTAAGGAGTGAAAGTGAAGTGAAAGTCACTCAGTCATGTCTGACTCTTTGAGACCAAATGGACTATACAGTCCATGGAGTTCTCCAGGCCAGAATACTGGAGTGGGTAGCCTTTTCCTTCTCTAGTGAGTAAGTGTCTTTTAATTTCATGGCTGCAATCCTATCTGCAGTGATTTTGGAGCCCTCAAAAATAAAGTCTGATACTGTTTCCACTCTTTCCCCATCTATTTCCCATGAATTGATGAAATCACATGCCATGATCTTAGTTTTCTGAATGTTGAGCTTTAAGCCAACTTTTTCACTCTCCACTTTCACTTTCATCAAGAGGCTTTTGAGTTCCTCTTCACTTTCTGCCATAAGGGTGGTGTCATTTGCATATCTGCGGTTATTGATATTTCTCCTGGCAATCTTGATTCCAGCTTGTGCTTCATCCAGTCCAGATTTTCTCATGATGTACTCTGCATATAAGTTAAATAAGCAGGGTGACAATATACAGCCTTGATGTGCTTATTTTCCTATTTGCAACCAGTCTGTTGATCCATGTCCAGTTCTAACTGTTGCTTCCTGACCTGCATATAGGTTTCTCAAGAGGCAAGTCATGTGGTCTGGTATTCCAATCTCTTTCAGAATTTTCCACATTTTATGGTGATCCACTTAGTCAAAGGCTTTGGCATAGTCAATAAAGCAGAAATAGATGTTTTTCTGGAACTCTCTTGCTTTTTTGATGATCCAGAGGATGTTGGCAATTTGATCTCTGGCTTCTCTGCCTTTTCTAAAACCAGCTTGAACATCTGGAAGTTCATGGTTCACATATTGCTGAAGCCTGGCTTGGAGAATTTTGAGCATTACTTTACTAGCATGTGAGATGAGTGCAATTGTGTAGTAGTTTGAGCATTCTTTGGCATTGCCTTTCTTTGGAATTGTGATGAAAACTGACCTTTTCCAGGCCTGTGGCCACTGCTGAGTTTTTCAAATTTTCTGGCATATTGAGTAAGCACTTTCACAGCATCATCTTTCAGGATTTGAAATAGCTCAACTGGAATTCCTTCACCTCCACTAGCTTTGTTCATAGTGATGCTTTCTAAGGCCCACTTGACTTCACATTCCAGGATGTCTGACTCTAGATGAGTGATCAGACCATCGTGATTATCTGGGTCATGAAGATTTTTTTTGTATAGTTCTTCTGTTTATTCTTGCCACCTCTTCTTAATGCCTTCTGCTTCTGTTAGGTCCATACCATTTCTGTCCTTTATCAAGACCATCTTTGCATGAAATGTTCCCTTGGTATCTCTAATTTTCTTGAAGAGATCTCTAGTCTTTCCCATTCTGTTGTTTTCCTCTATTTCTTTGCATTAATAGCTGAGGAAGGCTTTCTTATCTCTCCTTGCTATTCTTTGGAACTCTGCTTTCAGATGCTTATATCTTTCCTTTCCTCTTTGCTTTTCATTTCTCTTCTTTGCACAGCTATTTGTAAGGCTATCTTATTAGTAGTCGTTAATTTTTAAAATAAGTTTTAAAGCTAAAAGTTTGAGATTTCTGTATTAAAGCCAAAATTAGGAGAACTCTGTCCATTACATTTTGTTTTTTGATCTGATAAGAAACAAACTGACAAATTTTACTTCCAGTACTATTAGCAGATTATCTATTTTATCTTAGTCAATGTAAAAGTATTTTAAATTGGAATTATCTTACCCTAAAGAAATGTCAATTAACCAACTACTTGAAACTATTCTATTTATAATTATGTTGAATGTTCATTATTGGCATTTTTTACTATGATCCAAGCTCCAATAAAAATTTTATTCAAAATAACTTGAATAACTCTGTCAGGAGTTATTAGAAGCATGATGCTGTAGATAGACAGTAATGTGAAATTATTGTCTTGACAGTAAGAACCAAATCATGAACTCTACGCTACTGCACTCATCTGAAGGCCTTTCTTGTTGGATTACTTATTTTTTTAGGTATAGTTTACATACGATAACAGATTAAGCAAATTGATGAATTTTGATAAGTAAATATATTTAATTACCACAATCTAACCATAAAATATATCCATCACTCTAAAAATATTTCCTTCCCTCAAATGTCTTTGCACAATTTACATATCTGTTATTGTTGTTCAGTTGCTGAGTTGTGTCTGACTCTGCAACCCCATGGATTGCATCATGCCAGACTTCCCTGTCCTTCACTGTCTCCTGGAATTTACTCAGATTCATGGCCATTGAGTTGGTGATACAATATAACCATCTCATCCTCTGGCACCCATTTCTCCCTTCACCATCAATCTTTCCCAGCCTTAGGGTCTTCTCCAATGAGTCAGCTCTGCGCACCAGGTGGCCAAAGTATCGGAGCTTCAGCTTTAGGGTTGATTTCCTTTTGGATCAACTGGTTTGATCTCCTTGCAGTCCAAGGGACTCTCAAGAGTCTTCTCCAGAACCACAATTTGAAGACATCAATTCTTCAGCGCTCAGCCTTCTTTATGGCCCAAATCTCAGCTTTGAATATATGGACTTTTGTCAGCAAAGCGATGTCTTTGGTTTTTAATATGCTGTCTAGGTTTGTCATAGTTTTCCTTCCAAAGAACAAGCATCTTTTAATTTCAAGGCTGTAGTTACTATCTGCAGTGATTTTGAAACCTAAGAAAATAAAGTCTGTCATTGCTTCCACTTTTCCCCCATCTATCTGACCATAAAATATATCATTACTGTAAAAATATTTCCTCCCCCCAAAATTCCTTCCACAATTTACAGATCTGAACGGCCACCTAATGACATTTTCTTTAAGACTGAAGAACTTTCATTAGCATTTATTACAGTCCTGATTTATTGACAACAAACAAACAAAAAACATTTTTTGAACAAAAAGGATACATTTTGTTCTCAGTTCAGTTCAGTTCAGTTGCTCAGTCGTGTCCAACTCTTTGCAACCCCATGAATGGCAGCACGCCAGGCCTCCCTGTCCATCACCAACTCCTGGAGTTCACTCAGACTCACGTCCATCGGGTCGGTGATGCCATCCAGCCATCTCATCCTCTGTCATCCCCTTCTCCTCCTGCCCCCAATCCCTCCCAGAATCAGAGTCTTTTCCAATGAGTCAACTCTTTGCATGAGGTGGCCAAAGTACTGGAGTTTCAGCTTTAGCATCATTCCTTCCAAAGAAATCCTAGGGCTGATCTCCTTCAGAATGGACTGGTTGGATCTCCTTGCAGTCCAAGAGACTCTCAAGAGTCTTCTCCAACACCACAGTTCAAAAGCATCAATTCTTTGGTGCTCAGCTTTCTTCACAGTCCAACTCTCACATCCAATACATGACCATTGGAAAAACCATAGCCTTGACTAGACAGACTTTTGTTGGCAAAGTAATGTCTCTGCTTTTCAATATGCTATTTAGGTTGGTCATAGCTTTTCTTCCAAGAAGCAAGCAACTTTTAATTTCATGGCTGCAGTCAGCATCTGCAGTGATTCTGGAGCCCCAGAAAATAAAGTCTGACACTGTTTCCCCATCTATTTCCCATGAAATGATGGGACCAGATGCCATGATCTTCGTTTTCTGAATGTTGAGCTCTAAGCCAACATTTTCACTCTCCACTTTCACTTTCATCAAGAGGCTTTTTAGTTCCTCTTCACTTTCTGCCATAAGGGTGGTGTCATCTGCGTATCTGAGGTTATTGATATTGATATTTTTGTTCTTAAAACATCTTTATTTACTTGTATCTTTGAAGCATAGTGTAGTGGGATATAGAATTCTTAATTATACTTATTTGTTTTCCTCCATCCTTTGAAATGTCATTCCATCATTTCTGGTGTAGATAGTTTAATTCATTTCTAACAAATCATTCATTTATTTTATTGTTGTTATTCATCCCATTACATTTTCCTTTGCTTGCTTTTGAGATTTTCTTTTTCCCTGTTCAAATATTTGACTATGATGTATCTGGAAATAGAGTCTTTGTGTTTTACTTATTTGAGGTTTGGTGAGCTTCTTCAATCTGTAAACTAATGTTTTCCACAAATTTGGGAAGTTTTCAGTTAATATTTCCTCAAATGTTTTTTTTTTTTTTTTCCCTTTTGCTTTCTTCTACCTTTCTGCAAATCTATTTGGCCATATGTTGGACTGGCTTAAATTGTCCCTCAGGTCACTGAAACTCTGTTTATTATTAATCATTTAAATATTTTTCTTCAAATTGGATAATTTCTACTGATCTAGCTTCAAGTTCATTGGTTTATCTTTCAAAAATAGATTGTTTTTCTTCTCTCTGCCTGTTTATTTTTTGCCTAGTTTTTTTTTTTTTTTTTTTTTTGCTGTTCCCACAGGGGTCTCTCTCATACATGCCAGTTTAGTTGTCAATCATGTCTGTGTACAATCTATAATTTATATTCAGAAGTCACTCCTTCAATGATTTTTGGAATGCTGACTTTTCTCTTCATATTTCCATTTGTTTTTCCAGCTCAACATAGTATATATCCCTTCATATTTCCAGCTATTATTCCAATTCAATCTAATTGCTAGTACCTTTAAATGACAAGGTTTCTGTTCTGATCTCTCATTTACTTGTATTTATTTTTTCTAGCTAAATCCAAACAGGTTTAAGTTATCATCTTGATATAAGAAATTGTTAATGTTTTTGTCTTACTCTTGCCTGTTGGGCTTTCCAGGTGGCTCAGTGGTAAAGAATCTGCCTGGCAAGCAGGAAACATGTTCCCTGGGTTGGGAAGATCCCCTGGAGATGAAAATAGCAACCCACTCCAGTATTGTTGTCTGGGAAATCCTATGGACAGAGTAGCCTGGTGGGCTACAGACCATAGGATCACAAAAGAGTTGGACATGACTGAGTGACTAAACAACAACAAAAATCTTTCCTGTTACAATTTTTCAGATAAAATGTTCCTTAAGTTTCTGTCTTTTAATAGTTTTTTTTTTTTTACTTAATTTAAAAAATTCATTTACTTGCATTTATATGACAACTTCATTGCTTTACCATTATAATAAATCCTAAACTTCATTAGAGTATTTCAATATTGGTATACACTAAGAATATACTAGTATATATAGGAATATATTGGTATATACTACGAAAGAAACTGTCTCAAGTTTGTTAATATTGCCTAAAGTTTCTTGATCTCCTAAGCATATGGCATAAATAAACCAGAGTGATCTGATATACAGGACTCAAATGAGTAAAGTATGATTATTAAAAGCTATAAGAAACAAAACAAAACAAATGCACAACTAAAAAGGCAAATACATCTCATGTGAGTATTGAGGCCACTACTAAGACAGCCTTCTCTACCAGAAGACCCCAGTGCAGAATATAATAAATTGTTTTATTTTGAGTTGCAGACCAGAGTATGTGGCAATGGTTCCATTTCCCACTAACAAAGCCAATCTGAATAATGACCCCATACCTTAGATATGGGCTTCCAAGTTGGCGCCAATGGTAAAGAACCCTCCTACCAATCAATGCAGGAAACTTAAGACATGAGTTCGATCCCTGAGTTTTGAAGATCCCCTGGAGGAGGGCATGGCAATCCACTTCAGTATTCTTGCCTGAAGAATCCTCTGAACAGAGGAGTCTGGAGGGCTAAGTCCATAGATTTGTAAAGAGTCGGACATGACTGAGTGACTGAATACACACACTCGTGCATCTTAGAGATACAAAGCTTACATTTATTTTAGAGGATATGTTGTTTTGGCTTATATAGGATATGAATGCTCTTCTTTTGAGACAATTCCAAAGAAATATTATTCAGATGCAATTTTGAAAAGCTAGAAAATACCCTGGTAGAGTGTGGTCAACTGATTATATTCTAATTAGGACTTTGATTCAATGCAAATATTCTCAAACATCAGATCAGATCAGATCAGATCAGTTGCTCAGTCGTGTCCAACTCTTTGTGACCCCATGAATCGCAGTACACCAGGCATCCCTGTCCATCACCAACTCCCAGAGTTCACTGAGACTCACATCCATCGAGTCAGTGATGCCATCCAGCCATCTCATTCTCTGTCATCCCCTCCTCCTCCTGCCCCCAATCCCTCCCAGTATCAGGGTCTTTTCCAATGAATCAACACTTCCCATGAGGTGGCCAAAGTACTGGAGTTTCAGCTTTAGCATCATTCCTTCCAAATTAATCCCAGGGCTGATCTCCTTCAGAATGGACTGGTTGGATCTCCTTGCAGTCCAAGGGACTCTCAAGAGTCTTCTCTAACACCAGAGTTCAAAAGCATCAATTCTTCAGCGCTCAGCCTTCTTCACAGTCCAACTCTCACATCCATACATGACCACAGGAAAAACCATAGCCTTGACTAGATGGACCTTTGTTGGCAAAGTAATGTCTCTGCTTTTGAATATGCTATCTAGGTTGGTCATAACTTTCCTTCCAAGGAGTAAGCGTCTTTTAATTTCATGGCTGCAGTCACCATCTGTAGTGATTTTGGAGCCCAGAAAAATAAAGTCTGACACTGTTTCCAGTTTCCCCATCTATTTCCCATGAAGTGACAGGACCGGATGCCATGATCTTCATTTTCTGAATGTTGAGCTTTAAGCCAACTTTTTCACTCTCCACTTTCACTTTCATCAAGAGGCTTTTTAGTTCCTCTTCACTTTCTGCCATAAGGGTGGACTCATTTGCATATCTGAGGTTATTGATATTTCTCCCAGCAATCTTGATTCCAGCTTGTGTTTCTTCCAGTCCAGAGTTTCTCATGATGTACTCTGCATAGAAGTTAAATAAACAGGGTGACAATATACAGCCTTGATGAACTCCTTTTCCTATTTGGAACCAGTCTGTTGTTCCATGTCCAGTTCTAACTGTTGCTTCCTGACTTGCATACAAATTTCTCAAGAGGCAGATCAGGTGGTCTGGTATTCCCATCTCTTTCAGAATTTTCCACAGTTGATTGTGATCCACACAGTCAAAGGCTTTGGCATAGTCAATAAAGCAGAAATAGATGTTTTTCTGGAACTCTCTTGCTTTTTCCATGATCCAGAGGATGTTGGCAATTTGATCTCTGGTTCCTCTGCCTTTTGTAAAACCAGCTTGAACATCAGGAAGTTCATGATTCACATATTGCTGAAGCCTGGCTTGGATAATTTTGAGCATTACGTTACTAGCGTGTGAGATGAGTGCAATTGTGCGGTAGTTTGAGCATTCTTTGGCATTGCCTTTCTTTGGGATTGGAATGAAAACTGACTTTTCCAGTCCTGTGGCCACTGCTGAGTTTTCCAAATTTGCGGCATATTGAGTGCAGCGCTTTCACAGCATCATCTTTCAAGATTTGGAATAGCTCAACTGGAATTCCATCACCTCCACTAGCTTTGTTCGTAGTGATGCTTTCTAAGGTCCACTTGACTTCACATTCCAGGATGTTTGGCTCTAGGTCAGTGATCACACCATCTCAAACATCAATGTCATATATTAGGGCTTTGACAGAACAGACTACCTACATTTCATATCATACTAACACAAATTCATTTTAGGTTCTGATGATAAATGCTAAATGCACTTCCCAAGTGGCTCCGTGGGTAAAGAGTCTGCCTGCGATTCAGGAGATGCAGGTTCAAACCCTGGGTCACGAAGATCCTTGGAGGAGGACATGGCAACCTACTCCAGTATTCTTGCCTGGAGAAAAGCCCATGGACAGAGAAGCCTGCAGCCTACAGCCCATAGGTTTGCAAAGAGTAGGACACAACAGCAGGGACTGAGCACACATCATGCTAAGAAATACAATTAGAAATTAAATATAATGCTAAGTACAGTCAAATCATCAAGAGAAAAGCTGAGTAGAGAGCTAGCCAAAGAAGCCTAGCACTGAGTTAGAAGAAAGGACAGCATGCAAAAGCCACAAGTGTCAAAGATTCCAGTAGTGTGTTATTCTTAATTTTTAATAAAATTTCCTATAATTTCCTCAAAATGCATTTTATATTAATGCATTTGGAATTATTAAAATTTTTAATTGTGTTCTCACAATAGCTCATAATTTTTACATTAAAAATAATTTCTTCACAGATGCTGAGGGAGCTAGTAAGTTCAAAGAAAAATATACCTTGATATTATTAATTTTTTGTATCAAAATGTGTAAACATTTCAGTTGAAATATTTATGCAGATATAATATTTCTGCCTTCCCTGAAGGTACTTTTCTTCAAAAAGTATTTTTACAAGATAAAATTAATTATTTTCTATAATTTTGATTATTTGAATGCTTCACCAAATTTAGATGTTGTGAAATATACAACTCAACTCCATTACATTCAAGTAGAATATAAATCTATTTTAAAAATAAGAGAAGCATAGGAAAATTCATCCCATAGTATATATATTCTAAAGAACAAAGATAAATTTCAAAACTAAATACTTTAAAACATAGAGTTTATCACACAATTTACTACCTTGATTTTGAGGGAATACTGTTCAATTTGTTTCTTTTTTTAAGTTTAATTTCAATAATTAAAACTTATGAAAAGCTTCAAAGTTGAATTTTCTTCATTCTTTGGTTGTAAATATATGATTAAAGATTTCCAGCTAAGTTTGAACAAAATAGATCTGAAATTTTAGAAAAGGTATTTATAAAATTTTTAATAACATTTTAGAAAAGTTAATTTCCAAGCTTTTTTAAAATTTAGATATTGTCAAAAGCTCCTTTAAAAGCATAAAAGTAAGAAAATGTACTTATATATATACAAATATCCTTATAAGTACTAGTGTGTATACACACACACACATATCACCCTCTTGAAAACATTCTGTGCAAATATAAAAATAATTATCTTTTACATAGAATACATAGAAGTCACTCAGTCGTGCCCGACCTTTTGCAACCCCATGGACTATAGCCCACCAGGCTCCTCCCTCCATGGGATTCTCCAAGCAAGAGTACTGGAGTGGGTTGCCATTTCCTTCTCCAGGGGATCTTCCCGACCCAGGGATTGAACCCTGGTATCCCGCATTCCAAGCAGACGCTTTAACCTCTGAGCCACCAGGGAAGCCCTAATTATCTTTTAATACTACCATTTCTATTTTCATTGGTAAAACATTTCCACTTGGGACATGATTATAAATTACAAGAATTTTTTAAAATATAAATTTCAATGTTCCAATACCATTTTTACTCAGAAGCTTCTTCAGTTCATAATAGCAATACTTATACTGTGACATTTTGTTTCTATCAATTTTTAATTTATATTGTTATAACAAAAACCAATTTCATATTTACAATAAAGCCTCTTAATTGAATTTCAGATATCATCAGTGAACTTCCAAAACTTTTTTTCTGATTCCACAAATTGGACGTATAAATAATCCATTGTTGGAATTAACTGACTTTCTGTTTGAGGCATCTGTTGACACTGGTTTACTGGCACCATGTAATTGTTTGCAAAGCTCTTCTGCTAATGGATCTAACACACCAATTGCTATCACCACACTTCTCAGAAGTGCAAACACACATACAAACTTGCTATAAAAAATGAGCCAAATTAATTCAGCAGAATAGTCATTTGATACAATTAAAAAATCATACTTTACATAGTATTATGTAAATGAACTTTCTACAAATGCCCCTACTAACTTTACATCTTCAGACACAATGTTTTATATATTTATTAATTTGGCAATCTGATGCTTTTTGAGTAAATGTGTATATTCTGGTTTTGACTTCTGTCCAGTGATATCACCACAGTACCCAGGGTGGATAGTAGATGCCAATAAATATATCGGAAAGGTTACACATTTATTATCAACTTTTTTGAGAAATATAAGTTCAGTATCTAATATGTCATTAAAACATACACTTTTATTGAGTTCATTGCTCCTGATTTGTTGCAAATTTAGAAAAAGATGATTATGATTTGCCAATCTTATCCTATAAGCTGACTCATGAAATACATGTTTGAATGACATAAGGACTGTGTTTAATATTAAGATGCTCTTTTCTTTTCTCTCACTCATTTGAGGTTTTCCCTCTCCCATGAAAAATAATCATTTCTTTCATTATGAAACAAGTATTTAGCCACATACTCTTTTTCACACATTTAAAAGTTACACATCACAAATTAAACAGTAAATATTTCTTCTCAGCAATAGGAACCACAGATGCATTTAGCAAATAGATGTTAGCACACTAGGAAAAGAGATTCCAGCAGCTAAACCTCTCCAAAACTAATGTTTTATCATGCAATTAACTTTAAAATTAACAAGAAAATAAATTCAAGAAAAAAATTGAGAAAATTTGCATAGGCAATTCACAGAATGGTTGTAAGTTTATGAAAATAAGTTCATCCTTTTTAGTATTCAGAAAAATGTAAGTTTTAACAACAGTGCAATAGTTCAAATTGACTAAAATGAGTAGAAGAAGATGAAATACAATCTAGGATGTGGTAGGATGTGCTTTTCTGTTGGGAGAATAACCAGATTCTGCCATTTGGGGGCAGTCTGATAGTACTTGGAAAATAAGTAACCATAAGTTCTTGGAACAAGTGTTCTGACTCCTAGATACATACCCTAGAGAAATCTTTCATGGAACTACATCAATTCAAGCACTATTTGGGCTGGGGGGAATGTAGATAGTCATTTTCCATTAGAGAGAAATGATTAAATAAAATGTGACAAGGTAGCTCTTGACTGACAAGGCAGCTTTTGGCATACAATGTAACAATAAGACTAACTGGGATAGAGAGACATACAACAATGTGGATAGATTAAAAAAAAAAAAAAAAAAAAAAGCTCTGGCTAATTTTTTTTATAAAATCAGGAAAATGGAGAACATTTATAACAATTTAAAAGTAATTTAAATAAGATACATATGCTTACTATACCCAGTATTTTTTCAGATAACTCATATCCAAAGACACACCCCAAACATATTATAGGGGCAAGAATACTACATTCTGAAAGAAAAGCAGCAAGAACCACACTTCTAGGAAGTTACAGCAAAGAGAGGCAGATGTTGAGTTTATAAGCTTTGCAAGTGATGACTAGCAGAATATGACATCCAAACCATGACTACAGTAGTTCAGGACATACTACCTCAAAATATGGTTGATTTTGATGTTGATTATTTTGATCTGTAGGTACCTGGAAAACAGCGAATGCAGGGAGGAGCTTTCTCTAAACTCCCCTTCTCTGCCTAAAGACAGAAATTCAAAAAGGAACTCAATTGTCAGAAATGTTCTCCCAAGGATGTCACCAGCCAAGGATGATTGACTCTTGCTAGGAGAGAGGAGACTAGAAGCTGACGCCAAGCAGGGCCCTGTGGGGCTCCTGGGCATGGAGGCATTTCAGTCCCCTACTTCTTGTAGGCAAGACTCCAGCCTCTATGACCTTCTCTGAGGTCCAAAGGAGAACAGTTGCTAATCAAAGGAGAAGCAGCAATGAAACCATCTGAGGCAAGATTAAAGGGACCAGAGAGGCTCATAAAGAATGAAAAACAAAAACAAAAAAGATTAGGAGACCTACCACCTGAGACCCTGCACCAACCCTAACCTTGTCAGCAACCCCACCCTTTTGAAGCTTTACTGAAGAAGGAATGTGCTTATCACTTACTGCTGCTTGACTATATAACCTCTCCCTACTCAAGAGAGATCACAGCTCTTGAAGCGCTAGGCTACTGTGTTTCCCTTTTGCCTGGAAAATAATAAATTATAATAAAAATAATAATTACATTCTTTCTTCCTCCTCCATAACTCTGTCTCCATATTTTTGTTTGGCATTGGTGCACAGAAAGCCACAATTTTGGTGACAAAGTCAACACTTCACCTAGACAAATTTTGTTCAAACCACCACGCTGGTATTGAGCAGGACCCTGTAGGGCTCCTGGGCACAAAAGCCTTGCTCTGTTGCCAATTTCTTGATTATAGGAAATAGGCTTCATTCAGCCTCCAAGAACTTCCAAGAATTCTTATGGGAGGTTCATGCATGCATGGCAGGTTCAGTCACGTCTGACTCTTGTGACCCAATGGACTGTAGCCCACCAGGCTTCTCTGTCCATGGGGATTCTCCAGGCAAGAATACTGAAGTGGGTTGCCATGACCTTCTCCAGGGGATCTTCCCAACCCAGGGGTGGAACCTGGGTCTCTTATGTCTCCTGAATTGGCAAGCAGATTCTTTGCCATCGGTGCCACCTGGGAAGCCCATATGGCAGGTTCAAACAGATGCTAATTAGGGAAGGCAGGAGATACAGAAGCAAGGGAGGAACTGTCAAGAAAGAATAGTGCAACCTTGAACCAAATTTCTAGTTCCCCCTCAAGAGAGATACATAACCATATCTTTGAGCTGTTTTGCAGGTATTAAAAACCACTCCAGGTGTCAGAAGTTAATTGCATGCTGCAACAAACACAGAGACCCCAAAACTTGGTGGAAACAGAAAGTTGATTATGCTGACTCCCACTTACCTGATCATCAACCAACCAGACTGTCCACAAGCTGAGCACACCATCTTTGAACCATCACAATAAAACTCCTCACTACCCTCTCCAGTCTGGGACACATGATTTTGAAGGCATTAGCCCACTGTGGCCCCCTTTACCTAGCAAAGCAATAAAGTTATTCTTTTTTGAGGTACAAAACTCTGCCTCTGAGACTTGATTAGGAGCTGAGGGACAGAGGCTGGATTTGGCTTCTAACATCCCATTGAAATTGAGTACCCCCAAAAACCCAGTTTCTCTGCAGTTTATAATTAATCTCTCTATGCAAAATGTCATTCTCTTTCTTGTCTAACACCTGTTCCCCTCAAGACTGAGGAGAATCAAAGAAAAGGGAAGATCAAAACCAAGCAGGGCTCTGTTGACCCCTCTCAGGTGCAAAGGCTGTTTTACATCTCCTATTTTTTGTTTGCGGGGAAAAGGCTTTTTTTTTTTTTTAAGTTTTTTTTTTTTTTTGCTTTTTTAAAATTTAAATTTATTTATTTTAATTAGAGGCTAATTACTTTACAATATTGTATTGCTTGTGCCATACATCAACATGAATCCGCCATGGGTGTACACGTGTTTCCCATCCTGAACCCCTCTCCCACCTCCCTCCCCATCCCATCCCTCTGGGTCATCCCAGTGCACCAGCCCCAATCATCCTGTATCATGCATCGAACCTGGACTGATGATTCATTTCACATATGATATAATATATGTTTCAATGCCATTCTCCCAAATCATCCCACCCTCGCCCTCTCCCACAGAGTCCAAAGGACTGTTCTATACATCTGTGTCTCTTTTGCTGTCTCCCATACAGGGTTATCGTTATCTTTCTAAATTCCATATATATGCGTTAGTATACTGTATTGGTGTTTTTCCCTCTGGCTTACTTCACTCTGTATAATAGGCTCCAGTTTCATCCACCTCATTAGAACTGATTCAAATGTATTCTTTTTAATGGCTGAGTAATACTCCATTGTGTATAAGTACCACAGCTTTCTTATCCATTCATCTGCTGATGGACATCTAGGTTGCTTCCATGTCCTGACTATTATAAACAGTGCTGCAATGAACATTGGGGTACACGTGTCTCTTTCAATTCTGGTTTCCTCAGTGTGTATACCCAGCAGTGGGATTGCTGGGTCGTAAGGCAGTTCTATTTTCAGTTTTTAAAGGAATCTCCACACTGTTCTCCATAGTGGCTGTACTAGTTTGCATTCCCACCAACAGTGTAAGAGGGTTCCCTTTTCTCCACATCCTCTCCAGCGTTTATTGCTTGTAGACTTTTGGATCGCAGCCATTCTGACTGGTGTGAAATGGTACCTCATAGTGGTTTTGATTTGCATTTCACTGATAATGAGTGATGTTGAGCATCTTTTCATGTGTTTGTTAGCCATCTGTATGTCTTCTTTGGAGAAATGTCTATTTAGATCTTTGGCCCATTTTTTGATTGGGTCGTTTTTCTGGAATTGAGCTGCAGGAGTTGCTTGTATATTTTTGAGATTAGTTGTTTGTCAGTTGCTTCATTTGCTATTATTTTCTCCCATTCTGAAGGCTGTCTTTTCAGGTTTTACTCTCCTAGACCTCCCCAGAGTTCCAGAGGGTGAACTTGTACCCATATTAATTAGGGGACTGAAGGAATGCAGAAAGAAATAATAGTGTTCTGATGGGGCCTGGTTCTTCCCCAAGGAATATACATAACAATCTGATAAATATCTCTCAGTTTATCTACAGGAACTAAGGCCCCCACCCAGGTGCAGGATGGTAACTTCAGGCTGAGTATAAGCACATGGCTAGTTGAAACCGAAGGCAGATTCCAGCTCTTTGCAACACCGTGGATTGAAACCCACCAGGCTTCTCTGTCTACGGGAATTCTGCAGGCAAGAATACTAGAGTGGATTGCCATAGCCTCCTCCAGGGGATCTTCCCAACCCTGGGATCAAACTCAGATCTCCTGCATTGCAGGTAGATTCTTAACCAACTGATCCACCAGGAAAGCCCATGAATACTGGAGTGGAAAGCCTAACCCTTCTCCAGGAGATCTTCCCAACCCAGGGGAACTGGGGTCTCCCGCATTGCAGGTGGATTCTTTACCAGATGAGCCACCAGGGAAGCCCTATTCCTAGAATACCATCCTTCTCCTTCACCATCAACCAATTAGAGAAACATCACACATCCTGCAGACTTCCCCCAAATTTTACTTATAAAAACTCTTCCAAGAAAACCATCAGAGAGTTTGGGTCTTTTGAGCTTGAGCCCTGTCCTCCTTGCTGGGCCACTGCAATAAACCTTTCTCTGCACCAAACTTCAATATTTCAGTTTCTCTGTCCTCACTGCGTGTCTAGCACTTGAACAAGGATTTGACCATACCACTTTTTCTTCTAAGGAGCCATTCCTCTTTCCTAAAATAAAATTTTAGGAAAAAAATTTCCTAAAAATCATTTACTCAAAGAGGGCTCTATCCCTTCACCCTTTCCCCTATTAAGAGAGTATTTAGTCCTGAATTCTAAGCCATCTCTGGGAGTTGCTCATTTTTCCCTGGGTATTTCACACATAAACATGAGATATACATGTTAATAAACATTTTTTCTTTTGTTAATCTTTTTATGACAGAGGTCTTGGCTAAGAGCACAGAAGGATAAAAAGAAAATTATTTTTTCCTCCTCTACATAAGTTTGTAGAATGGAACTCAAGCAGCTCCAGATAGTAAAAAATGAGAGCGAGTCCTACAGACAACAGAACTCTCTCTGGTTCATGATATGATTTTTCACTCCCTCTCGATACTCAGTACAATTATACAGTGCATGATACTGAGTGCCACTGGAAAATATACTGAGAAATATAAAGAGGTCACCTGGGTTTGATGAAGTAAGTTGAGGATATCAAATAGCGAGAAACCTGAACAACTTAAGGCAGAGTGAAGAGCAGAAATCACAGAAGGCCTTTGAATAGTTCAAGGCTGTAAGAGTGCACTTCTAGTTTAATTAACATAAGGGTTAAAGAAGAAGAATATCCACACCCCCCCCAAGACATTTGTGTTACCTAAGGATTGAAGAAAATAAACATTTTCTGACATCTAAACTTCTATTTTCTAAAATTTGGAAATATAAAGATACATGTAAGTAAATGGGGAAGAATTTTTGTAAGTACATGAAGATAAATGGAAGGACAGAATAAAAGCACTTTTTTTTTCCTATCTAAACCACTCAAATTCCCCTTTGATTACATTTAAATTACTCATTTTCTTGGGTTTAATTTTACATGCTTTATGTGCATTGAATTAAAAAGTCAATTTTCAGTATGCATTTATTTATCATTTGGTGCACTGCTATTTTACAGGGTAATTTTGTTCTGAGTTAAAATGAATAGATGTTTGCTAATTCAATCCTATTCTTTAAAAGTTAATCCTGTGTTAATAAGAGTTAGGAGTCAATATTGCTTTAACTCATTTTTATATTTTCTTGTAAAAATGCTTCTTGTGTTCTAATATAAAAATAACAGCTTGATTGTAAAATAAAAGATAACTCAATAGTAGCATCTCATATCAATTTCATTTACTTTAAAGTGAGGGCTAAAAAAATAAAATAAAATAAAGTGAGGACTAGTAGAAAGAAATAATCATAATACATACTTAGAAGTACTTACTTTTTCACATATGTATTATCTGTTAACATAATACCTTTAAGATCAATGCTGTAATTGTAAACATACTGGAGAGTTTCAATTGAACATAGAAAAAACATTTAATTGGAACTAAAGTATAGAAGTTAGCCTTATGCTATGAAGCATACTTAATATAATTAATGAGATATATTTAATATATATTTGTTCTTGCTTAGGCAATAAATCATGTCTTACTCTTTTGCTATCTCATGTAGCCCACAAAGTTCCTCTGTCCATGGGGCTTTTCAGACAAAAACACTGGAGTTAGTTACCATTTCCTTCTCCAAAGGAACTTTCCTACCCAGGAATACAATTTGCATGTCCTATGTCTCCTGCATTGCAGGT
Organism: Bos taurus; assembly: GCF_002263795.3. Lineage (NCBI taxonomy): Eukaryota > Metazoa > Chordata > Mammalia > Artiodactyla > Bovidae > Bos > Bos taurus. The sequence goes on along the minus strand of NC_037341.1, from coordinate 52,398,331 downwards.
GGATTCTTTACCCGCTGAACCACCCAGGAAGCCCAGAAAACTATACAGAACCAAGGTATACTCCTGCTCATAGTCATTAGCAGAAGGAACTCAGTAGCACATTTATTCTTTTTGAAAGCTCATCATTTCAGTGGTAATTGGAAGTGCCCACCTATACCTCTACTCTGTCTGAACTGTTTTCTTAATATGTTATTAAATTTCAAATATGTATCAATACAAATATGTATCAATTTCAAAAGTATTTACAAGTGTAAAAGGTTTCTTTGGCCACTCATTGTTTCACAATTGTTTGATCAGGAACTTTGTATCTTCTACAAGAAAGAAACTTTAGCTGTCCTTCCCTCTTTTGTGAAGTACATGTGGGAACCTGAGGGTTTGATTAGATGTGAATGTCCAGATGTGTCTGATTTTAAAATTGAACACAAGTTAACTCTGGCCTTCTTGGGGTTTGGATAGACTGTTGTACCACTAATTCTTGTTCAATATCTCTGCCATAAAGGAAGAGCGATTTCCTCAGGAATGGATATATCTAGCTGGCTCAGTAAGATTTACTGTATTGTCTTCTACCAAGGACCTCATGGCCTGCAACGTTTGGGGACAAATATCCTTCTCTTAATTCCTCTTTGAACCTATTTCACTTTTGTGTTAAAGAGTATTTGTCTCTTTACCATATTGGCTATTGTTACCAAGGGGCAGTGGCTAAAAATAATTTTCTCAGAGGTCAAGTAATTGTTTTACCCCCATACCAAATCCATGAAAATGTTTTCAGCTTAATATACACTGGTTGTATGACTGTACATTCCAAGACATGTTCTAGATTTTGTTCAGTTCAGTTCAGTCACTCAGTCATGTCTGACTCTTTGTGACCCCATGAATTGCAGCACCCCAGGCCTCCCTGTCCATCACCAACTCCCAGAGTTCACCCAAACTCATGTGCATCGAGTCGGTAATGCCATCCAGCCATCTCATCCTCTGTTGCCCCCTTTTCCTCCTGCCCCCAAACCCTCCCAGCATCAAGGTCTTTTCCAATGAGTCAACACTTTGTATCAGGTGGCCAAAGTACTGGAGTTTCAGCCTCATTATCAGTCCTTCCAATGAATACCCCAGACTGGTCTCCTTTAGGATGGACTGGTTGGATCTCTTTGCAGTCCAAGGGGCTCTGAAGAGTCTTCTACAACACCACAGTTCAAAAGCATCAATTCCTCAGTGCTCAGCTTTCTTCATAGTCCAACTCTCACATCCACACATGACCACTGGAAAAACCATAGCCTTGACTAGACAGACCTTTGTTGGCAAAGTAATATCTCTGCTTTTTAACATGCTATCTAGGTTGGTCATAACTTTCTTTCCAAGGAGTGAGCATTCAAAAATAAATAAAATATAGCCTGTGCCCTCATGAAGATCACAATCTAGAAGCAAGTGAGAAAAACACCACAGTAGGTATAGCATTAAAGAAGAACTCTGATTTAAAGAAGTACTATAAACAAGTAATGGAGAGATGTCAGGTAAGGGCACGATCAGGTTCATCCAGAAGGGCTGTGAATTTCATCACAGATGTGGTAATATCTTGGTTGGTCTTGGACAAATGATGACTATTACTTGGCCGATATGAGAATATTTTAATAGATTTATTTCTCTGGATGATAAGAAACGTGGAGACAGTCAGTGAACCACATTGTTGAACAATAAAGTCAGGTCCAGTATCTCTCTGATTCAGTTGCCCTTTCTATGCTTAAAAAATAAAAAAAATAAAAAGACACTGTAGCTCCAGATAATATATTCAGATTCAGGAAAGAACTAGATGGTAAGCTCTAGTAAAATCTGCCACTTTAGTAGAAGAAGCAATATTTTTCTACTATAAGACAATTTGTATGTCCCACTTATAAGAATCCTGCCATTTGGCCATCTTAAGCTGAAAAGGGATTTGTGAAGAACCAGTCCAAAATGTCTAGTCTCTAGTTGAAAGGCAATAAGGAAAAAGGTTAACATGTTTGGTATGAATTAACCAATCTATGAGGTCAATCTCAGTTGAATAGAGATATATCACATTGAAAAATAAGAAAATAAAGTTGAAGTCCAAGGGAAAAAAGTGAGATTGAAGCAAAGAGAGATGAAAATATGAGCATAGGACATTTTATGTGAAAAGAGGTAGGTATGAGAATGGAATGACATGGCATCAGCTGTGTTTAGTGGATAAATATTCATGTTGAAAATAAATTTAATATGTCAGTTTCTAAAGGAAGTAAGCTTTGTCTTTTTCTTTTCAAGTGGATTAGAAGACTTTTGATTTTCTCTTGTTTCCGCCACCTCTAACCTACCACTGCAAGCATCATGAACACTATAGACTAATTTAATAAAAAATTTTGCACACTTCTTAGGTGTCTGACACTTTGCAAAGCATTGGAGTTATAAAAATGGACTTCATTCTGAAGAAGCCTTGAACCAAGTAGTAAAGCATTAAAACCTAAGGCCATGTTGCAGTTTTTAAGTGGTGTGATAAAGGAACCTAAACTCATGTTCTATTAGTAATATGAAATCTCATGATCTAAGAGATTTTTCCTTATGAAATTAAAGTCCATGGTACCTTATTAGAACTATATTCCATTTACAAAGAAATTAAGCATGTTCTTGTAATATGTTCATTGCAATTTAATGTATTTATTAAATCAGGTTTAGAATGGGAAAATGAAACAAGGAAAATTTCCTTTTAAAAATTACTTTAATTCATATTCAATAATTCCTCCAAAAAATCCAGAAAGAGAATAAAATAATCATTTAGGCAGTAAATTTGGCATCATCAAGAATTCTTTCACACTAATGCAGGGAGTTGAGGAGCAAGGAATACATACAGGAAAAAATCTAAGATGCAATTTAAGGACATTCAGGACAAAAGTAAAGGGTTTTCCTTTAAAAAAAATTTGGCCCAGATACTCTGGAAGAATATTTAAAAGCCATAAGAGGCTTTGCCATAGTCTAGAAATTATTAATTTTCTAGGCTTGGAAATTTAGTTTTGTCAATATATCCAAGTGTGATAGAATTCTCTGGATCAGACTTATTACTTTGCAGACAAAGGTCTGTATAGTCAAAGCTATGGTTTTTCCAGTAGTGATGTATGGATATCAGAGTTGGAGCAGAAAGAAAGCTGAATGCTGAAGAATTCATGGTTTTGAAATGTGGTGTTGGAGAAGATTCTTGAGAGTCCCTTGGACTGCAAGGAAATCAAACTAGTCTGACTGAGCAACTGAAGAACAACAACTTATCACAAAGAAGTAGGGAAAAACACAAAAAAGCCAGTTCATTGATATAAATAAAATAAAACTAAGATTGGAGAGATGACAAGAGACTGAGCACTTTTTCATAATTAACAAATATAAAGTGTGAAAGTGAAAGTGTTATTTGCTCAGTCATGTCTGACTCTTTGTGACCCCATGGATTGTAGCACACCAGGCTCCTCTGTCCATGGAATTCTCCAGGCCAGAATACTGGAATTGGTAGCCATTACCTTCTCTAGGAGATCTTCCCAATCCAGGAATCTCATCCTGGTCTCCTGCATTGCAGGTAGATTTTTTACCATCTGAGCCACCAGGGAAGCCCAACAAATATAAACTGAAAATATTCTGAGACCAGTCGTATTACAAATGTGTAAAATATGAAATCAAGATACTTCAGTTTTTCCTCACAGGAAGTTGAGGTGAGTCAGATTTTTAAAATATCTAGTTAATATATGGACAAAAGAAAACACAGACCAATAAATACTATTCAGATAACTAAAATGAGTGCTATGAAAGAGAACACTGAATGGCTAAATTAAATTGTCATGGAAACTCTTCCTGAGGAGATACCATTTTAGGCTGAATGAATGAATATCAAAGGTGATTCTACTACAAAGTCAGTAAGATAACCATTATAGGCAGCATGAATGTTTATGGAAAAAACCTAAAATGGAACCAGCTTGATATATCTGTGAAACCAAAATTTTTCAATATGGCTAAAGCAAAGCAAATAAGACAGAGAGCAGTATGAGAGAGAAGGATGGAGAGGAGGGCAAGAGTTGATGACATAAGGGTGTGGCCAGAAGAAGCAGTAGATTTTTCCACTAAGTCCATTGGGGAAGTTCTGGAGAATTTTAAGCAGGAAATTGACATAATAATGCATATTTTTGAAAGATACATTTCTAGCTGTTATGTTTTACTTTTAACGAAGGCAAAAGTGGAAGCAGGAAATACATTTAGGGGACTGCTGTGGTATTCCAAGTCAAAGATGTGGTGCTATAGCCAAGAGAATTTAAAAGATGTGAAGAGAAATCAATTCAAAACGTGCTTTCCCTCTGTATGGCAGGCTCTAGATTCAACCATATCACTTCAACTGATTCAACTTTGTTCCTTTTTATTGCTGAGTAATATTCCATTGTACATAGGTACCACATCGTCTTTATCCATTCATCTGTCATGGTTGCTTCCATGTCCTTGCTAGTGTAAATAATATTGCAGCAAACACTGGCATACATGTATCTTTATGAGTTATGGTTTTCTCAGGGTATATGCCCAATAGTGGGATAGCAGGGTTTGAATAGAGGTGCAGACGTAGGGAACAGATTGGTGGACACAGAGGGGGAATGAGAGGGTGGGATGAACTGAGTGTAGCAATTATATATATACATTTCCATGTGTAAAATAGATAGCTAGCAAGAAACTGCTCTACAGCAGCCCAGCTCGATGCTCTGTGATGGCCTAGATGGGTGGGATGGGAGGGTGGGAGATAGGTTAAAGAGGGAGGAGAATATATGTATGCATAAGGCTGACCCACGATGTTTTACAGCAGAAACTAACATTGTAAAGCAATTATGTTCCAATAAAAAATGCTTTCCCAGGATATCTGAAAGTACATATAGATGGATAGGATGAGATGGGTGTATCCGTTCAGATGCTTTCAAATGCAAGAAATAAAGTGTCTAATTGAAAGAGGCTTTAAAGAATCTCATATAACAACATATATGGAGGGAGATATTTCCAGATTTAGTAATTCAATATATCATCCATGATTGTTCTCCCTCTTTATCTGCTAGTGTCAAAATTATTGGCAGACATAGGTACATATATCTGACATATAAATGACAGAATGGGGAAGACAGGATCATCTCTTTCACCTTCTTTGTTTCTCTCTTAATTATATATATATATATATATATTTTTTTTTTTTTTTTTTCCCCATAGCTCCCATGCACACTTACTTAAGTTCAGTCATATCTAATTCTTTGTGACCCTATGCCCAGGTTCTTCTGTCCATGGGATTTTCAGCAAAAATACTGGAGTGGGTTGCCATGTCCTTCTCCACGGTATCTTCCTACCCAGAGATTGACTCCACATCTCTTACGTCTCCTGCATTTCCAGGTGGATTCCTTACCACTAGTGCCACCTGGGAAGGCTTCGGTCCTACTGTTGCTGCTGCAGCTGCTGCTAAGTCGCTTCAGTCGTGTCTGACTCTGTGCGACCCCATAGACGGCAGCCCACCAGGCTCCCCGTCCCTGGGATTCTCCAGGCAAGAATACTGGAGTGGGTTGCCATTTCCTTCTCCAATGCATGAAAGTGAAAAGTGAAAGGGAAGTCGCTCAGTCGTGTCCAACTCTTCGTGACCCCATGGACTGCAGCCTACCAAGCTCCTCCGCCCATGGGATTTTCCAGGCAAGAGTACTGGAGTAGGGTGCCATTGCCTTCTCCTCGGTCCTACTAGCTAGGATTAAAAACCTCATACTTATGTTCTATGAAAAAAGAAATAGGAAGAATTCTGTCATTTTTAGCTTCTCTTGCAAGATGTGGACTGATAGTCAGAGATGAAGATGACATTCAAACTTTCCAACTAATATGTTCCCTTCAAAAAACCTATTATTTTCCTATGTATTACATAGCAGTTAGATTCCACTATTCAACAAATCTCATTTGGCTATGTAAATGACAAAATGTTTGTATGATGTTCAATATCAAGTGCTTTCCTGAAAAATATATGATTAGATATTAACGTTCCTTTGACTTCACATCAGCATTTCTGTCTTTAGGAAGAAGCATCTACTTACATCAATATGAGGCTAAAAAGAAAGATGCAGAATTCCAAATAATTTTAAACTACTAGTAGATATAGATACCCATATATTCTATCTCCAGATAGAGATAGAATAACCATGTGCCTTTTAGTAATATATACTCTAAATATCTATATATATGTATCTATGATGAATATATGAGGCATGAATTTTATATATTAACATATCAAAACCATAAGATACTATGTTTATTAAATGATATATAAAAGATTCATTCTTAGTCCAGATTGTCTTACTCTTTCACACCCCATACTGTACAGATCAGATCAGATCAGATCAGTCGCTCAGTCGTGTTTGACTCTTTGCGACCCCATGAATCGCAGTACACCAGGCCTCCCTGTCCATCACCAACTCCCGGAGTTCACTCAGACTCACGTCCATCGGGTCCGTGATGCCATCCAGCCATCTCATCCTCTGTCGTCCCCTTGTCCTTCTGCCCCCAATCCCTCCCAGCACCAGAGTCTTTTCCAATGAGCCAACTCTTCACATGAGGTGGCCAAAGTACTGGAGTTTCAGCTTTAGCATCATTCCATCCAAAGAAATCCCAGGGCTGATCTCCTTCAGAATGGACTGGTTGGATCTCCTTGCAGTCCAAGGGACTCTCAAGAGTCTTTTCCAACACCACAGTTCAAAAGTATCAATTCTTCGATGCTCAGCTTTCTTCACAGTCCAACTCTCACATCCATACATGACCACAGGAAAAACCATAGCCTTGACTAGACGAACCTTTGTTGGCAAAATAATGTCTCTGCTTTTGAATATGCTATCTAGGTTGGTCATAACTTTCCTTCCAAGGAGTAAGCGTCTTTTAATTTCATGGCTGCAGTCACCATTTGCAGTGATTTTGGAGCCTCCAAAAATAAAGTCTGACACTGTTTTCACTGTTTCCCCATCTATTTCCCATGAAGTGGTGGGACCAGATGCCATGATCTTCGTTTTCTGAATGTTGAGCTTTAAGCCAACTTTTTCACTCTCCGCTTTCACTTTCAAGAGGCTTTTTAGTTCTTCTTCACTTTCTGCCATAAGGGTGGTCTCATTTGCATATATGAGGTTATTGATATTCTCCCAGCAATCTTGATTCCAGCTTGTGCTTCTTCCAGTCCAGCATTTCTCATGATGTACTCTGCATAGAAGTTAAATAAGCAGGGTGACAATATACAGCCTTGACGAACTCCTTTTCCTATTTGGAACCAGTCTGTTGTTCCATGTCCAGTTCTAACTGTTGCTTCCTGACTTGCATACAAATTTCTCAAGAGGCAGGTCAGGTGGTCTGGTATTCCCATCTCTTTCAGAATTTTCCACAGTCCATGGAATTCTCCAGGTCAGAATATTGGAGTAGCCATTCCGTTCTCCAGGGTATCTCCCCAACCCAGGGATCAAACCCAGGTTTCTTGTGTTGCAGGCAGATTCTTTACTAGCTGAGTCATCAGGCAAGCTCAATAATGAATACATGATGTATCAAATCTTAGTAACAAAGTCTGCTTCAGGCTCTATATATATATAAATAATTTATCAGGAAAAAATAACTCAAATAATGTTTTAGTAAGGATCAAAAATTTCTACTTATTATCACATCGTTTAATACTTCTATGACATCCTATAGTTGAATCACTAGCATATTCTCTGTGTGCTTTCAAAAACAGTTGCTGTTAATTCCAGCAGACAGGAAAGTTTTGTTTTGTTTTTTCTCCAATGGAAGAGGTAAATTTGCTAACAAAATTAAAATCTTTAAAGTAAGTTTCAGGATTTTGAAGAACTTTACACTTTATAATTTCCCAAAAGACAACTACTAATATACAACACTGACTTACATGACATTGAAATTATGATCTGTCAAAAAATAACTGGTGGATGAGTCAACAAGTGCATGTTGGAGGAATGAAAATTCTCACAATGAAAGTTCTCCATCCTGACTCTGATCAAACCTGGACAGAAGGGAGAGGCTTGTTTGTGGATTGTAATCAATGCTCTGATTATGTGATTATTTGGAAAAAATACGACTTTAATGAGGTGGATGAAACTAGAGCCTATTATACAGAGTGAAGTAAGCCAGAAAGAAAAACACAAATACAATATACTAACTCATATATATGGAATTTAGAAAGATGGTAACAATAACCCTGTATACGAGACAGCAAAAGAGACACTGATATATAGAACAGTCTTTTGGACTCTGTGGGAGAGGGAGAGGGTGGGATGATTTGGGAGAATGGATTTGAAATATGTATAATATCATATACGAAATGAGTCACCAGTCCAGGTTCGATGCACGATACTGGATGCTTGGGGCTGGTGCACTGGGACAACCCAGAGGGATGGTATGGGGAGGGAGGAGGGTTCAGGATGGGGAACATATGTATACCTGTGGCGGATTCATTTCGATATTTGGCAAAACCAATAGAATATTGTAAAGTTTAAAAATAAAATAAAATTCAACAAAAAATTGTTTTCCATATTATAGTCGATTACTTTGAATAAAGGGAGAAAATCTCAAACTACTGGTCCTGGAAGATTCAGTTCTCAGTCTGTCTGGGACATTACCATAGTAATTTTAGAGATACCTATAAAATGTGGATATACTTCATCAGTGGACCTTTTCTTTTCCCTTGAATTGCTGTAGAACTGAAAATTGGATGAAAAATCTAAAAAAAAAAAAAAAATTAAAAGAAAGAAGGAATTCCTAAACCACTTAGGAGGTTGATTTTAATGCCAAAAGAGTAAAATCATAACATGTGAAGCACATTCCTGAATTCACTGTTACCCATGCATTTATTACTCTATAATTTTACAATCAATTTCCTCACATAATAATAATAATCAAAAACACCAAGCACACATATTTACACACACATCTTTAAAAGTTAAAAATACCTGATCTCTGCATTTGAACTATGTTAGCTTTTTAAAATATATTCAGAAGATAGTGTTTTTAGCCTATCAATATTTGTGGTATACAACAAAAGAAGAGAATTTATAGCAGTTAATGTAAATATTAGAAAAGAAAGTATCTAAAATCAATAATCTAAGTTTCCATCTTCAAAAACTAAAAACAGCAAATTTAATCTAAAGTAAACAGAAGAAAAGAAATAAAAGAGCAGAAATCAAATTGAAAACATGAAATTAATAGAGATAAATCAATGAAAAAAAGCTATTCTTTGAAAAGATCAACAAAACCAAAAGCCTCTAGCTAGGCTAATATAAAAAGAGGACATGTATTACTAATATATGAAGTGAAAGTTGAAGCATCACAGTAGAAACCATGAATATTAAAAGCATAATAAAGAACATATATGAATAACTCTGTGCCCACAAATTTGATAACCTAGGTGGAGTAGACAAATTCTTTTAAAAAATATAATATTCCAGAACTCATACAAGAAGAAATCATTTGAATAAACTATCTATTAATTAAATTGAATCAATGATTAATTATGTGCCAAAACAGAAAGTAGCCAGCCCAACTGGCTTCACTGGTGAATTCTACTAAACATTTAAGGAATAAATTATACCAGTTCTCTGCAATCTCTTACAAAGATAGAAGCACAAAGAATACTTTCTAGCTCATCTTATCATGCCAGCATTACCCCACTACCAAAATCAAACAACAGCATTACAAGAAAAAACAAACATAAAACTACAAACCAATATCTCTTATCAACAGAGATGCAAACACCTTCAATGAAAAGTATTAGAACATAGAATCCAACAATGTATAAAACAAATTATAAGGCTTTGACCAAATGCTGTTTATCCCAGTTATGTAAGAGTGGTTCACAATTCCAAAATCAATTCATCCACTCTGCCACATCAGTACACTAAAGAAGAAAAATGACATGATTCTATTAATGTATGAAGAAAAAGCATTTGACAAAATTCAAGACCCATTCATATTAAAAACTCTCAATAAACTAGGAATAGAGGGAGATTCAACTTGATAAAGAGTATCTATAAAGCAGTCCTACAAATAACATCATACTTAGCGAGGAGCTCAACACTTTCTCACTAAGATCAAGTGCAAAGCAAGGATGTTTTCTCTCACCACTGCTTTTCCACATTGTACTGGAAGTCTAGCTAATGCAATAAAACAAGAAAATGAAGTACAATATGTACAGATTGTGAAGGAAAAAATAAAACTGTCTTTGCAGTTGCCATAACTGTATATATAGAAAATCTGAAAGAATTCTAAAACATTTTAAAAACCTACTGGAAATAACATGATTACAGCAAAGTAGTAGGATATAGAGTTATAAATATATAGAGTTAAGTTGCTTTCCTATATACTAGCAATGAACAAGAGGAATTTGAAACAAAAAAACACCATACCATTTACATTAGTATCCAAGAAAATGAAATGCTTAGGCTTAGATCTAACAAAACATATTTAAATCTGTACAGGAAAACTACAAAACTCTGATGAGACATACCACAAAACTAAATAAATGGAGAAATATTATATGTTCATGGATAGGAAGACTAAAAATTTTCAAGATGTTTATTATTCACAACTTGATCTATAAGGCCAGTGAAAAACAGAATAGAAAACCCAGAATTAGATCCCCACTGATATTTAACAAAACTGATCTTTAGCAAAGGAGCAAAGGCAATGAAATGGACCAAAAATAGTCTTTTTGAAAAATGGTATTGGAACAGAACATCCACACATGACAAAAGCTAACTCAAAATGGATCACAGACCTAAATGTAATGTAATATGCAAAACTGTAATACTTCTATAAGACAGTAGAGTAAAACCTAGATGATTTTAAATGTAGTTTTTTTTAAATATATAAGCAAGCCATAATCCATGATAAAAATAATCCACAAGCTGGACTTCATTAATTATTTCTGCTCTCTGAGAAACACTGTTAAGAGAGTAAAAAGACAATCCACAAACTGGGAGAAAATGTTTGCAAAAGACACATCTTATAAAGAACTGTTATCTGAAACATACAAATAATCTTGAAACTCAACAAGAAAGCAATCTTGTTGTGATGAAAAAGTGGCTCAGAGACCTTAATAGACACATCAACAAAGAAGATACATAAATACAAAATAAGGACATAAGAAGATGCTCTACATCACAGATCACCAGAGAATTTCAAATTAACATTGTGATACCATGACACACCTATTAGAATGCCCCAAACCAGAATACTGACAACACCAAATGCTGGCCAGAATGTGGAACAATGGGAATTCACATTCATTGTTGGAATGCAAAATAGTATAGCCACTCTGGAAGATAGTTTGATGATTTCTTACAAAACTAAACACATTCTTACTATGTGATAGAGCAATCCTACTCAGTATTTACCCAAATGAGTTGAGTACACATGTCCACATAAAAACCACCAGGCAGATATTTACAGCAGTTCTTTTCATACTTTCCAAAACCTGGAAGATAACCTTCAGTAGATGAATGGGTAATAATAATGTGGCAACACTGGAATGTGACACAGCACTAAAAAGAAATGATCTATCAAATCCTGAAAAGACATAGAAGAAACATAAACGTACATTACCTAGTGAAAAAGCCGGTCTGGAAAGTTTACAGTATTATATGACTCCAACCACAAGACACTCTAAAAAGGAAAAACTATGGAGACAGTATGATAAAAAATCAGTGGTTTTCTGGGGTTAAGGGTTGAGAGGAATGGATAGGCAAAAACAGCGGATTTTTATGGCAGTGAAATTACTCTGTGTGATCCTATAATGGTGGATATATCCCCTTATACATTTGTTCACACCTGTAGAATTTGCAACACCAAGAGTAAACCCTAAGGTAAAGTATGGACTTTAAATGATACAAAGTTAATATAGGTTCATTAATTTAACATAATGAATTGGCTATATATATGTGTGTATCAGTTCAGTTCAGTTCAATCGCTCAGCCGTGTCCGACTCTTTGTGACCCAATGAATTGCATATATATATGTGTGTGTGTGTGTGTGTGTGTGTGTGTGTGTGTATATATATATATATATATATGTTATATATGGGAAACCTCTGTACCTCTGTACTCATTATTGCTATTACTCTAAAATTACTGTAAAAGACAAAATCTATTAAGGAAAAAAATTTAAAGGGTGTTGTTTTTCCAACGAAGAATTATGTGCATCTCTTTTTGGTTTCAGTTCAGTTCAGTTCAGTCGCTTAGTCGTGTCCGACTCTTTGTGACCCCATGAATTGCAGCACTCCAGGCCTTCCTGTCCATCACCAACTCCCGGAGTTCACTCAAACTCACGTCCATAGAGTCAGTGATGCCATCCAGCTATCTCATTCTCTGTCGTCCCCTTCTCCTCCTGTCCCCAATCCCTCACAAAATCAGAGTCTTTTCCAATGAGCCAACTCTTCACATGAGGTGGCCAAAGTATTGGAATTTCAGATTTAGCATCAATCCTTCCAATAAACACCCAGGACTGATCTCCTTTAGAAAGGACTGGTTGGATCTCCTTGCAGTCCAAGGGATTCTCAAGAGTCTTCTCCAACACCACAGTTCAAAAGCATCAATTCTTCAGCGCTCAGCTTTCTTCACAGTCCAACTCTCACATCCGTACATGACTACTGGAAAAACCATAGCCTTGACTAGAAGGACCTTTGTTGGCAAAGTAATGTCTCTGCTTTTCAATATGCTATCTAGGTTGGTCATAACTTTCCTTCTAAGGAGTAAGTGTCTTTTCATTTCATGGCCGCAGTCACCATCTGCAGTGATTTTGGAGCCCAGAAAAATAAAGTCTGACACTGTTTCCACTGTTTCCCCATCTATTTCCCATGAAGTGATGGGACCAGATGCCATGATCTTCGTTTTCTGAATGTTTAGCTTTAAGCCAACTTTTTCACTTTCCTCTTTCACTTTCATCAAGAGGCTCTTTAGCTCCTTTTCATGTTCTGCTATAAGGGTGGTGTCATCTGCATATCTGAGGTTATTGATATTTCTCCTGGCAATCTTGATTTCAGTTTGTGCTTCTTCCAGCCCAACGTTTCTCATGATGTACTCTGCATATAAGTTAAATAAGCAGGGTGACAATATACAGCCTTGACATACTCCTTTTCCTATTTGAAACCAGTCTGTTGTTCCATGTCCAGTTCTAACTGTTGCTTCCTGACCTGCATACAGGTTTCTCAAGAGGCAGGTCAGGTGGTCTGGTATTCCCATCTCTTGAAGAAGTTTCCACAGTTTATTATGATCCACACAGTCAAAGGCTTTGGCATAGTCCATAAGGCAGAAATAGATGTTTTTCTGGAACTCTCTTGCTTTTTCCATGATTCAGAGGATGTTGGCAAGTTGATCTCTGGTTCCTCTGCCTTTTCTAAAACCAGGTTGAACATCTGGAGGTTCACGGTTCACGTATTGCTGAAGCCTGGTTTGGTGAATTTTGAGCATTACTTTACTAGCATGTGAGATGAGTGCAATATTGCGGTAGTTTTAGCATTCTTTGGCATTGCCTTTCTTTGGGATTGGAATGAAAACTGACCTTTTCCCAGCCCTGTAGCCACTGCTGAGTTTTCCAAATTTGCTGGCATATTGAGTGCAGCACTTTCACTGCTTCATCTTTCAGGATTTGACATAGCTCAACTGGAATTCCATCACCTCCACTAGCTTTGTTCAGTTAGTTATACTCAATTGCTTTGTACATAAAAACTTTCTAAAATATAACTTCTCTGATAAATGGATAAACTTTCGTTCCATGTTAGGTGCTAAAGTCCTTTCTTGATGTACTATGGTAAATGTAGCACTAGATGACACAGTATTTGCTTCTTTGAGTCACATGGTGCCTTGCTGTTCAGAGATCAAATACAAATAGCAACATAGCAAGTTAAGGCCATTGGAACTGTTTATTTAGTCCTTCATGTTTTGAACATGAGTTTCTACTGATGCTCTTACTCTCATATGCTCATCAGAGCTGTTATATTTTGACCTTCAGAATAATTTTTTGAAATATTTCTAGGTGAAGGGACTCAATTATAAATTGTACTTACATCGTTTCTGAATAGTTTATAATATTTTAGCTAAAATATACTTCAAAAAAGAATCTACATAGTATTCATTTTAAGTTCACACAAAAAAATCAGCATTGCCTGTGGTTAATGACCTCCTACCCTTTATCTATTGATTATGTTTCCTAATTTATTTTTTTCTCTCAAGTATCTTCCAGCTAAATTCACCTTTTCTCACCCTAAAATTAATTTTTTTCAATAAGTGACCTTGCTATTATTTCTTGTAGGCATGGAGGTTTTCATCATCTCTGCAGATATTCATATATATGAATATATATGAAAGGCTGGGACTTTCAGTTATTTTTATTCCTAACAATTGTCAATGTTCTACAGTAGAAATTTTTCTTCCTTTCATTAGCAGTAAATACTGCGTGGCCCTTTTAGCATACATAAAAATGCAGCTCTTCCTATTGCATTTAGGCATTTGGCCAAATGCTTTCACACTGCATTTAAATACAGTAAATTGATTGATTGGATTTAGCAGTAGGAAGAAATTAAGTTATTTTTATTTCTGTTTCATATGAATAAAAAAATTCATTCTGCAAAATATTCTGTTTGAATCATGTTTTTTGATTGTTGCTGTTTTCAAAGACAACAAAGCAAGTTGACTCTGAGGACTGTGTTCTTAAACATTAAGTAATACTGGTATTTAGATATTAAGTGCACCTGTATGTCACCCATTATTCATAAATACATGCTTTCTGTACAGAAATGTATGAAGAGATTTTATCAATGATTTTTGCTATTGTCAAAGCAGTGTAACAGGAACAGTTACTTATTTCCTATCTCACATCCTTTTCATTGCATTTACTTTCAAATATGGAAGTAATGTTTTTAAGAGAAGTTTCTAAAACCTGCAAACACTGAAAATGATATTATTGCATGAAATATTTCTATGAACATTTGTCTTAATTATTATATAAAGATGTATAAAGGCTTTATGCAGTCATATTTCTAAAAAAGAAAATTCTGTTTAGATAATATTCATATTGTAGATCTTATTTCCAGTTTTTTCTTTTATTTTTTAGCAGTTTTATTGCAATAAGATTTACATACCATGCTATCTACTTATTTAACATACACAAGTCAACATTTTTACTATATTCACAGAGTTGTAAAACCATTATGATAATCTAATTTTAGGATATTTTATTCCCCCCCAAGAAACCAAGTACCAATTAGCAGTTACTTCCAATCCCCTCTCTCCTCAGCTCCTGGCAACCCATTAATCTACCTTCTCCCTATGTATATCTTTTCTCATTCTGGACATTACATATAAAGGGAATCATATAATAGGTGGTGTTTTGTGACTAATTCCTTTCTCTTAGGTAATATCTTCCAAGTTCATCCATGTTGTAGCTAAGGTAGTTCCTCCATGTATCACTAATTTCTTCTAATAATTACTAATATCCCATTGTATAGATATATCATATTTACCAACACATTGTTTGATGGACATTTAGGTTGTTTAAAGCACATTTTGTTTATTATAAATAATGCTACTCTAAACATTTGCATGCAAGTGGTTTGTGTGTGTTTGCGGGGGGGGTGGGGGGTGCCTATGGTGTTTCTTATTCTCAGGAATATACCCAAGAGTAGAAGTTGCCTAGTCATGTAAAGACGTGATTCTTAGCTTTTCACAACTCCACAGCTGTTGCACCATTATATTATCAACACAGTATATTAGGAACTTAAGCTCTCCACATGCTCATAAACATTTGTTATTGTCCATCTTTTTGAATGTAGTTATTCAAATACTGTAGTTACTGTAGTTTTGGTTTTCATTTTCCTAAAGACAAATGATGTTGAGCAATTTTCATGCACATATTGTACATTTTATCAAGCAAAACACCCATTCCTACCATTTCCCTATTTTTATTTGTTTTTTAGTTGTTGATTTACAAGTTTTTTTTTAATTTAGTCTTCATATAGATCTTTATCAGTTATTTCATTTAAAAATAGTCTCTCATTTATGGGTTGTCTTTGCATTCCTTACACTTTGATGCACAAAAGTATTTAATTTTTATGATGACCAACTTATTTAACTTAGAAAGCATTACTGAATCCAAGGTCACAAAGACTTATCCCTATGGATCATTCTTTGATATTTATAGATTTGTATCTTACATTTAAGCCTTTGACCTACTTAGAGTTAATTTTTGTTTTGGTCTGAAGGGGTCCAGTTTCATTGTTCCACAAGTGAATATCCAATTGTAATAGCATCTTTTGTTGAAGAGACTGTTCTCTCCCTATTAAATTATCCTTATCAAAAGTCAACTAGCTGACTACAGATGTATAGATTTATTTACTGGATTGCAATTCTATCTCGTTGATCAAGATATCCATCCTAGTGATGTTTAGATTACTGTGGCTTTGTAACTGAATTTGAAACTGAGAATTATGAGTCAGACAACTTTGCTACTCTTTATAAAACTTGTTTTGGCTATTCTTACCCCCTTGTATTCCCAAACAACTTTAAGTATCTACTACTCCAAATCTGGAGAAATAGCCTTTGGGATTTTTAATAAGGATTATGCTAAATTTGTAGACCAATTTAAAGAATGTTGTCATCTTAATATTCAGTCTTGTGCATAGAATTGCTTTCCGTTTATTTATTTTCATTTAATTTCTTTTAATATTTTATAGTTTATATTGTAAAAAGTCTTGCTTTACTTTTGCCATATTAATTCTTATGCATTTTGTTATTTTTATGCTATTGTAAATAAAACTGTGTTGACTATCAGATGGTTTAGGGCAAAAGAGTAGAAATACACTTTTTTTAAATTGATCATCTGCTTATTGTCACTTCTTACCTGAATAAATAATAAGCATATCATGACAGAAATATTACAGAACTTAATTATCATCTACCTCATGTCTACAAAAATATGCCCTTCTTCCATTTTATCCATGGTCGTAAATGATATATTCACAACACTGTTTTAAGTCCCAAACCACAAAGCCATGCTAGATTTCCTTCTTTCCCTCCTTCCACATCCATTGTTCCTTCATTAAAAAGTCATCCTTGTTCTACCTTGAAAAATTATCTCAAAAATATATATATATGTATATATAAAATATTTAACTCTAACATATATATATATTTATCAAATATGTGTAGTTATATTATTACTACAAACAACATTAGCCCAGGACTTCAATATTTTTGCCAGAATACTATAAAATCTACAAAAACATCCTGGTTGGTCACTCAGGCCACTTTTGTCTCTTATAATACATTCATCTATTATTATCTTGAGTGGTCTCTTAGGATCTCATTTCTACTGACTGAGCTAAACAAGAGGCCTTCTGAAGTGTCTTTTGAAACACGAACTAAACCAATCCACATCCCTACCTAAAATCACTCCAGGTTTTTATCCTACACTTAGAGTAAAATTAGTATTACACATATACACCTCTTTGACTCTGTCTTTATGGCTTCCTGTGTTCCAGTCACACTAATTTTCTTATTCTTCCTCGAGCACGTTCATATGTGTTATTTGTACATGTTACTTCCTCATCCTAGAGCATCTGTCCCCATATCTAGCATGATAGGCTCCTTCTTGTCAAGAAGGTCACAGATCAGTTGTTACTCCCTTCAGGAACTTTTTTCCTGATCATCCTGCCTAAGAATCTTACCCTCATCCCTCTCTATTACATCAATTGGTTTTATGTTATGTATAGCATCTATTTGGAGAAGGAAATGGCAACCCACTCCAGTGTTATTGCCTGGAGAATCCCATGGACGGAGAAGCCTGGTAGGCTGCAGTCCATGAGGTTGCACAGAGTCAAACACGACTGAAGCAACTTAGAAGCAGCAGCAGCAGCATAGCATATACTGATTATTAAAATAACTCTTATTTGTTAATGTACCTAATTATATAGTCTATCTTCCCCCTTTGTTGTGCTTGGTTCAGGAACCTTGACTTTCTCACTCAGGATACTATTACCTATACCGGAAACCTGAGTGAATGAAGTCAGCATTACCACAGCAGATTTGACATTTAGAAATCACCATAACCACTTGTCAGTATAAAACTTTCCTGTAGGTTGAATTATAATTAGTATGGAATTCAAGAGAGATGCTTGTCTAAACATTGACTTAGAGATGAACTTTTATATTTTCTCAAGCACCGTTTTCTGTTTAAGTCTAGATCTTGTGTGTCAACAACAGAACCAAAGATGAATGTGTGCTGATGCCTGGAGTGTCCTAGAGTATTGCTTCAAAAGGCAGAGGATTAAACTCAACAGTTATGGAGTTATTTGGGGCACCACATTTTTCTTTTAATTTTGAAACTTCTTTAGCCTGTATTTTTAGTTGCCCATTATCCATTGAATTGATTCACAATAATTCAGTTAAATATGGAGGCACATTTTTCTAATCATGTGGAAATAATAAATGAAATATTTACTCTGTCACTCACAAAGTAATTTCCAGAAAGTTTAAGGGATTAATTGCAGAAAACTAAGCTTTAATGTTTTAAACATATAACGGGATAGCTTTTATGAAACACACATGCAAAACAACTCATAAATTACAAGAAAGGTAGATTTGACTTCATTAAAATTAAAAAAAAAACACATATGAGAAAAGACCTGATAAAAAGTAAATCATAGACAGAAGATTAGTAGAAGACATTTTGAACATAAAACTAAAGTATTACTCATAATATATAAAAAACTGCTAAAAATAGTAACATATCTACCCCCTCCCACTCCCAGCACACACACACACACACACACACACACACATATACACACAAAGGGCCAAAGGATATTCATTGAAAAATTCAAAAATCCAAAGAGCAAGCAATCAGATTAGCAAAAGTCCAATATCATTTGTAAGTAGGGAAATGAAAATGTTTTTAAAATTGAGATACCATTTCACACAGAATGTGGAAATAGAAACAGCCATGAACTCACAGTGAATTATATAATGGTATAATCATTTTGTATAGCAATTTGCCAGTAGCCAATAGAGGTGAATATGTACTTTTCCAACAGCTCAACAGGACCATTTCTAAGAATATTTGCTAGATGAAGTCTCAAACAATATACAAGAAAACCTGTTCAGAGATGTTAATTGCATTGTTTGCAATGAAAACAAATTAGAAACCACATAAATATTCATTAAAAGAAAATAAATAGATGTTTGGTCTTAAACAAAATGGTCTTACATTTTAAATGAGTGAACTAGAAGAATAGACATTTAGATAAAAATTTTTAGAAACATAATGTTTAGTGACTAAACATTGCATATAGACATAAATGTGTGTGTGAGCTCAGTTGCCCAGTTGTCTTGATTCTGCAACCCCATAAACTGTAGCCTGCTAGGCTCTTCTGTCCATGGAATTTTCCAAGCAAGAATACTGGAGTTGGTTGACATTTCCTACTCCACTATTTATGTAAAAGTTAAGAGTGACATAAATTTTAACACAATCTTATATTGATTAGAGATGCATAAATGTCTAGTGAAATATGAAAACATGCATAGGAAGAATTCACACTTACCTCAAGGTAGTGCCTACCCTTGGGGAGTTTGGGTGGCATGGAAAGAGTACTACTGTAGCTTCACTGTTTCTAAAAATATCTGAATCATGTATGATAAATATTAATATTATATTTGGTAGGAACATATAGGAATTAAGTTACTATTTTTATTTTTTTCTATGTTTTAAATAGTATATGTGTTAGTTTCCTATGGCTGGTCTAATAAATTACCACAAAATGGTAGGTAGTTTAACATTACAGATATTTACTGTTTTGCATTCTGGAGGCCAGAAGTCCAAAATCAGTTTTGTTAAGCCAAAATCTAGGTATTGACAGGACCACTCTTCCTCTGGAGGTTCTAGGGGAAAATCCATTCCTCTCTTCCTCAGGTTATGTTCGGTACTGGCATTCCTTGGCTTGAAGCCCCATCAATTTGTTCCCTGTCTCTGTTTTCATATCACTTTCTCCTTGGTGTCTGATCTCTCTCTGCCTCTCCAATTAGAACCCTTGTGATGGCAGTTAAGGCACACGTGGCTAATCTAAGCTCATTTAGCATAAATTTTATCATGAAAGGTAACATGCACAGTTTTCAGGGGTTAGAATCTAAAATGTTTGGGGTTACCATTTAGTCCACTACATTTTATAACAAATAAAAGGAAATAAATCACTTTTTTCCTTCCTTTTCTCTTTCAAACAGATATTTGTAGAGGACCTACTATATACTAAGTACTCTTTAAAAGTTGAGGATACAATAATTAGTAAGATAAAAACTAGGAACTTTCCACCAGTCTTCCACCAGACGGAGGAAATTTACATTGGAGTGTCAGAAAGACACAGTAGGTAATTATGTAAATGAAACCATTATAAAACATCATAAATACGATGAAAAATACTAATGTGTGATCAAAAATACAAGACAACTACTTTATTTTCCTAGGGAAGGTCTTTCTGATTGCATGTCATTTAAGTTATTACTAAGGCTGAGAAGGGCTGGTGATACAAAGAAGCAAAGAAAGAACTGAGGAAGCAGTAAAGTCCTATCGAGTTTAATGACCTTGCTATGTGACTTAATTTTCCTAAGCCTTATTATCCCCTCCAGTAAAAAAAGATAATATCACCTCTTTTTTTTATCCTTTTTGTGGAAGAGAAGCACAAGATGTCACAGTAATTAAGCCTCAATACAGTATAATTGCTGATATACAGAAATAATAGGAAACTGTCCTATTATTGTTTGAAAGCTTTCATCACACCTGCCATACTAATTTCCTTATTTTCAAATTGTCATCATTAATGCCATTACTTTAAACTCTCTAGCGTAGTATTAATTTTATATTGAGATATTATGATACCTAAATGTGATTACATTAAGCCAGATTGCCTACCTTTTTTAATAAAGGGACAGGCAATTTTTCAGCCACTACTCGGCTTTGGGGTTTCCCAGGTGGCACAGTGGTAAAGAATATGCCTGCCAATGCAGGAGATGCAAGAGATACAGGTTCAATCCCTGGATTGGGAAGATCCCAGGAAATGCCAACCCACTTTAGTATTCTTGTTTGGAAAATTCCATAGACAGTCCATGGGGTCACAAAGAGTCAGACACCACTGCGCACGTGCGCGCGCACACACACACACACACACACACACACACACTCAGGTTTAAAGCGTTAACTCACCCTACTCTTTGGTGTGAAGTAAAGCTGTGAAGTAGGTAAGGTTGCCATATCTATGAGATAATTTCAAGAACACTGCAAATGGAAATCACTAGCACCCACTGTCTTCTCTATGCTAGGACTCTGCCATACACTCTTTACAGTTTTCTTCTAATCCGCAAAACAACTTTAAGTTAGATATTATGTTCTCCATATTAAAAGAGAAACTAAAGTTCCATAAAAAGTAAGCACCTTTTTTCAAATTTACAAAGCAAGTAAATGCTGAAGCCCAAGATATGGCACCTTACTTCAGGACTCTTGCCTGGAAAACCCCATGGATGGAGGAACCTGGCAGGCTGCAGTCCATGGGTCGCTGAGGGTCGGACACGATTTAGCGACTTCCCTTTCACTTTTCACTTTCATGCATTGGAGAAGGAAATGGCAACCCACTCCAGTGTTCTTGCCTGGAGAATCCCAGGGATGGGGCATCCTGGTGGGCTGCCGTCTATGGGGTCGCATAGAGTCGGACATGACTGAAGTGACTCAGCAGCAAGATTAAAATTAGATTTTCCTGAGGAAGTCCTTCTCTCTCCCCATATTCACATTTACTCGAGTGTGTTTTTTTTAACAGCTGTTTTTTTTGTTTGTTTTGTTTTTAAGATATCATTCCCCTGGGTCTGAAATTTCAAACACTGAATTTACTCTTTTGAAAAAGATAATAAAGCAAGGAACTGTATTGAGAAAAAAATGTTGAAAGTATATATTCTTTTAAAATATCATATTACTTTGTTTCAAAAGGGGGGTGTAATTGCTTTGTTGAAAGCCTTTCTTTATATAAAGTAATAATTTAAAAATCTATCCTACTATTTGTCAAAATAGCTATTTATATTACTTACCTAAAATTGTATACAAGACTTTTTCATGAAGGATATCCCATTAATTGTTATTGTTATTAACCATAATAAGGTCTGTTAGGTAGGTAGAATAGGGAAAAGGAGTCCAGAATGGCAGTGGCTAAAAGACAAGGAAGGGAAAAACCCGCGAAAATAGAACAAAGGAAGGTCCGAGGACCAGAGTGAGGACCTCAGATAAAACAAACAACACTCCTGGCTGGCCCAATTTACATAGGACAGGCCCAGGGAGAGAAAAACATATAAACAGAGAAGCCAAACCTAGCTCGCTCTCTCTCTCCCACGCGCTGGGGCGCTCTTCTCTTTGCATCTTTGGATCAACGTGCCCTCACACCTCGAAGATGGATTTTTCTTCTATCTTCTAAATAAAATAGAGCTGTAACAGTGAGCTGTAACACTGATTTGTCTTAGAGCTATAACATGGTCCATTCAAGACCTGAGAGCTATAACACGGTCTGTCCAAGACCCAGGAGCTGTGACACGCCGTGGGGGCTTTAATGTCCATCACTCCAAATCTTTGTTGTGATTAGACATAAACCAAGAAACATACACTCATATGACAGATCTAACCACATAAAAGTGTTGTCCCTCAATCACGTCCCACTCTTTGTGACCCCAATGGACTGTAGCTCACCAGGCTCTTCTGTCCATGGAATTCTCCAGGCAAGAACACTGGAGTGGGTTGCCATTTCCTTCTCCAGGGGATCTTTCTGAGCCAGGGATCAAACTCAGGTCTCCTACATTGCAGGCAGATTCTTTACCATCTGAGCCACCAGGGAAGCCTATATTTAACCATATATTTCTACCAAATTTATTGCACTTTAGATAATTAGTGAAAAAACAAAAGTAGACAACTCTGAGTGGGGATTGTCTCCTGTTAAAGAGTCCATATCTACCAGAAGTTGGGCAATTTAAATTCATAAACCATGTTCCAGAGCAAATTTAAAATCATTTTGCCATTTTTGATATGTATGGCATTTATAATAGGTATCTAATAATTATAATTTGAGAAAAACAAGTTTTCATAAAGGAATACTATAACAATTCAGCTTTTATGATGCATCTAGGTCTAACAAAGTATCACATTTTTGACAATAAAAATGCTTTTAAATCTCTCAGTATAGTTGGGATTCAAAGTCAATAATGAAAGCAATACTGAAAATAAAATTCTTATTTAACTACATTCAAATTTGAAGTATGCAATTCAGCAGGTGGTAGATTTGGGCTTGCTTTTTTTTTTTTTTTTAAATATCTGAAACTTATTCCTAAAAACTGTAAAGAAAGAAGTTGAATTTCCACTTGGCAGCATTCACCTACACTACAATATGATTTTTCTTCTTTTCTACTACTTAGTAGCAAAGAGAAATTTATAAGCTATTTTTTAAAACAAGTACAAGAGAACTAAAATTTCAAAAAGTTAAAAGGATATTTATATAAATTGTTTATATAGAAAGTATATACAAAACCAATATGATTGGGTACCTTCCACTTGTTTTATTTGTACTTATCCCATTTATAGGAAGTTTTGAGAAATGAATATTACTCACAATAACATCATACATATTCATAAAGTAATATTAAAGGATTATTTTCATGGTGTCATTATTTACCATTTATGTAGCAAGGCTTAATGGCTTCTGTATCTATAAATAATCTGAAAATTGCAGGCTTTGGTGAATAAATTAAATCACTTAAAAAGAAGAACTGGAAAAGAATACAGAATACTAAATATTGCATATATATTCTTTTGTAGTTATTATAATTTATACTGAGAGAGGGAATGCAATTCTGTATATTAATTCTCTGATTGTTTTTCATCTTTCTTAAATGGTGATGAATGTATCAGAATGTGTGTGTGTAATGGAGAGCAGTATGTGAATTCATTTCAGTTAAACAACAAACAATTTTTGAAGAATTTAAAAAGATTTATAATTACTAGCCTTCTCAATACCTGTCAAAATAGCTGCCATTTAAAACAGACATTGTATTTGCTCATTCAAAAAAAAAAAAAAATTCAGGTAGGTTGCGTAGAACAATATTTTCATTAAAAACAAACAGAAAGTGTAAACATATCTTTTGAATGTAGTGTAAAATTGTAATATGTGATATATGTGATATAAAGAACTGAGTGATATATCCTTGGTAACTTATAATTTGCTGATTAACCTAATTATTTTAATATATAATTATTATGCATAATAATATTACACATAATACATTATCGATATAATAATATAAGTATGCTGCTGCTAAGTCACTTCAGTCGTGTCTGACTCTGTGCAACCCCATAGAAGGCAGCCCACCAGGCCCCACCATCCCTGGGATTCTCCAGGCAAGAACACCGGAGTGAGTTGCCATTTCCTCCTCCAATGCATGAAAGTGAAAAGCGAAAGTGAAGTCACTCAGTCATGTCCGACTCTCAGCGACCCCATGGACTGCAGCCCACCAGACTCCTCCATTCATGGGATTTTTCAGGCAAGAGTACTGGAGTGGGGTGCCATTAAATAGTATAATTTATTATAATATAATAATGTGTATTTATATATAACATATAATTCTATACAGTACAATCTTTTCCTTCTAATGGATCAACATATTTTAAGCTTCAATTTTCTCTCTGATTTATTAAGATAACCACCTACTATCTTTTTAACTCACTTCCTCTCTTGTCCCCACTCCAACTGCTCAGAACCTCCAGGTTTTATTCTACTAGCCTTCTACTTTCCTTTACCAGGCTTTACATTTCATCACCCCTTCACATCAAAATCACCCCTTTTTACATTACCCTTATCTGGTAAAACTTCAAAGTTTGTCAAATCCAGCTGTTTCTCTAAACTATACGTCCATTCAAGAACCAATGGCTGGAGAGTAATAGATCCCCATACTGAGTCTTCATCACTTTCAATTCTGGATCACCAACTTCAAATGAAATATTGATGCCAGTCACTAAGCAGGAAATAATTCACCTGCAATGCAGGAGATGCAGGTTTAATCCCTACGCTGGGAAGATACCCTGGAGGAGGAAATGACAACACCCTCCAATATTCTTGCCTGGGAGAATCCCATGGACGGAGGAGCCTGGCGGGCTACAGTCCACGGGATTGCAAAGAGTCAGACACAACGAGCACAATCACACAATCAAACAGTAACACTAGTCACTCTTCCTGATGATTATTTTATAGCTTCTCTTTCTCCGCAAACATACATATTCTTCTCCAGCCCCACTCTTGATAATGATGATCCTATTAAATATCCAGAAAATGTAGGGGAAGTGGAATCAAAACAGATCTTCCACTGACTCCGACAACTACAGCTACCCATCTGTGCTGGGACCACGTACTCTGCCTTTTAGCTGGTGCTATGGGTTAAACTGCAGGCCCACTAGATCAATTCTCCTTTTCTACAAAAGGTCTGGGTTTTTTTTTTTTTTTTTTTCACTTTTTATTTTTCCTCTAATTTCTGCCCTAAATATAACTGAAATTTTTGAGGAAAGAAAAAGGAAGAGAAAATAAGAAATTTCTTATCTCATACTCTTATACTAATATATACTACTATAGTGTAGTATAGTACTGTACTAATATTATATTCTGACTTTCTAACTCTCTGGCCCTTACAGATATTAAAACTGCTTCTATCCTGGACAACTTTCAAGGTTCTTCAGAAGTTCCCTGCTGGGCCCTCCTAACCAAAGATCCCTTGATGTATCTGGTATCTCTTCGTCAGCTAGACACTTTGATCTCAGCTCCACTCTCAGACATTAACTGCAGAGTTTCCTCACCCTCCCAGGCAATCTTCGAGAGGACATAAAAAGTCTCTATGCAAGATGTCTTCCACTTTGCCTACCTCTGATCTACAGAAAACAGTCCTATATCCCCTGTCTTCAGTGAGAGTGTTCAACGTCTACTGTGGCCCTCTGGGGACAACTTCGGCTCTGCCACCACCACACTCGCTGTGTCAGGTGTCAGTCCTTGGGTCCTCCAACACAGGACATGCAAATCAGGCTTCAGGGATGCTTCAGATTTCAGGCGCCTCTTTAGGAATGTTCCACCTGTCTCCCATTTGTCCTCACAGCGTGGTGTTCTGCTATTGTGGTTCCTATGCTGTGTAGCAAACCATTTTAAACTTCCTGGTAAGTAATTCACATTACAGTGCTAGCACACTTGGGGGATCAGGAATTATAGTTGGGTTGACTTGGAAGTCATGCTATCTGGAAGCCCATCCTGGGAACTCTTGAAGGTGGGAGGCGATTGACAACTGGGACACGAAATCATCTGGAGATATTTTCAGTCAGTGGATAGCAATTGATTCTAGCTATCAACTATGGCCTCTACAGAAGTTTTGGTCAGGCACCTAGTTTTACTTTTTCCAGTGGCCTTGATACAGTTGGATTTTATACATGTAGTTTAGGATCCAAACCAAGTATCCAGCTAAACAGGTGGAAGCTTTCTTAGTTTTTCTGGCCTAGCTTCAGAAATATACAGCATCACCTCTGCCACTTTCTGTTGCTTACAAGTGAGTCACACTGAAGATTCAGTGGAGAGAATTTGACTTTGCTTCTAGATAACAAATATCAATGTTCTGAGATTATTGTGATCAACTTTGAAAATGCCATATACTATATTTTCTTTTAAGGTAATTTTACTAACTACATTCTTTCTTCAAAACACACATCCTGAATATTTTATAACCTTGATCTGAATGAGAGGTCCACATTACTGAATGTGTTATCATACATTTCCTTGGTAAATTACACATATTTAAGTGTCACCTAACTTCGGTATGCCACATCTTGTTATACAATTTTAGCGTCTTATTACAGAAAAGGACAAAAAGAAGTAGCTTTTCCATTGTCTTCTGTCACCTGGTAACAACCATCAAGCATCAACCTCTCTGCACACAAGAATAAAGGAAACTCCAGATTATACACCTGCCTTTCTCAGCCACAAGAATAGCAAATTTTCCTTTTGAAGTTTTTAAGAAGTTAAGGAAGAACTCGGTCCTTTGAGCTGGAAGTTCTAAGTAGTAGTCCCAAGGGCCTTAAAACTGTAACAAGAAAGTTATAAAAAGACTTTCCTGGTGGCTCAGTAGATTAGAGCCTGCCTGTCAATGCAGGGGACACGGGTTCAATCCCTAGTACCGGAAGATTCCACATTCCTTGGAGCAACGAATGTGCCATAACTACTGAGCCCACACTCTGGAGTCCAGGAGCTGCCACTACTGAAGCCTGAGTGCCTAGAAGCTGGGCTCTGCAACAAGAGAAGCCACCACAATAGAAACCTGAGCACCTCAAAGAAGAACAGGCTCTGCTCACTGCAACTAGATAAAACTGGTACAAAGCAATAAAGACCCAGCACAGCCAAAAATAAATAAAAAAAGAAAGTTACAAAATAGAGAACCAAATAATGTACTCTAATGATTAAGTAAATAGTTTTCTTTTTCGTAAGATATACAGAATACAGCAACAACCTGATATAGTTTTGAAATTGTTTAAAGTGTTATGAAGCCAGGAGACCTTAATTTTCTATATGATCACTTAGGAGGCCACTTTTTAGAAGAAAAGTTACATTTGTACAGATAATATTTCTCTTAGCAAAACTTTCATTTTTAATTACGGTTTTCATCTCTACCAAGCATGTTCCTTATGACCTGATTATTTAAAAAATGTGTGAGTGTCTATAGCATCCTGTGAGATTGGGAAGATTTTAGAAAGGGTTAACAAAATACCCAACTCTCAATTGAATAAGGTTAATAAATCAGAGTCTGATAATTGCAAAAGCTCAACCTAGAGTAGAACATTGTTATTCTATTGTTAGAATTCTAACATTGTTATAATAACATATGTTATCTTACATAAGGTACTATTTATAGCTGAACAATCTAATTTTTGGATAACAGGCATAATATATATTCTGGAGATTACAACTTAAAGGCTGTAAGACCCACTCTGTGGGTCTTTCTTAAAGAAAGAAGATATTCTAATTTTTCATTTGTCTTAAGACTGTTGATCTGAAGAGAAAAAACAAGGTTTCAGGAGGTATAACTTGCCTTAGAGGAGAGGCATTCCATGCCTTAGAGAATGTTCTTGCAACTACACTCTGAGCAGTGTAGACTAAGTGCATTCCGAGTCTGTAAAGGTAAGCTGACATTAACCATAGAAGGCAGCCCAAGAGCTGGGCTGCTGCTAACCCTAACCCTAACCCTAAGTTTCTTCAGTCGTGTCCGACTTTGTGCAACCCCATAGACGGCAGCCCACCAGGCTCCTCCATCCCTGCTAGGAGGGGCATTTCCCAGATATTTTGAATCGTGGGACTGGATCTGAGAGTAACCATAATTAGAAATAGCTGACTCTCATCCTATCTGTTGGAAGGCAATTTGTTATCTCTGATCTTATTTAAAATTTTGCTTTTACTACTACTGTGGGGAGTCTAGAAAAAATGTCTCTTCTCACACTTAAAAGTACAGGAAGGAAAGAAATAGAACCCTTAGGAAAGGTGGCCAGGCAGTATTGAAGTTGCTTTGAAATAGAGTATTCAATAGCCTGTGGACAGACTGGAAAGCCATTATCTAGGGACTTGCTTTTTGTTAAAGCAAGTAACAGCCAAGAAAGATTTATCTAACATGTAGGTTTTGGAAGGTAAAAACCTTCAAAAATTGCCTTCAATTTTCCATTTTTAATCTAGATTTTTTTAAAGTGATAAAAGAACAAAACATGTTCTTTGGAGTTATGGAAATAACCACCAAAATAAACAAACATATATAGGGAAAATGGCTCTGTAAGGAAAATAGAATAAAGATTTGAACTCTAGTAAGTTACGTAAAGTTATATGAACTTATATAGCTCATATATATAAATTGATTTTATAAAAATAAACATTCAGAACTAAGTACAAAAATAACTCAGCGGCTCAATTTTATACAAGACATTCTGAGGCCAGGTGACATTCGAATTACATACTTTATAACATGCAAAAGTGAGAAAAGGAGGAAGTGGGCATGAAAAAAACTTTTCAGGAATGAAATTGAGGAGAAAAAATGTGCATTATATGTGGGAAGAAGTGGTTTGGTTAGACCATACTGTGTAAAATAGAATAGTAAAAGGTAGAATTAGAAACTAGAATGGAGAAGGCAATGGCACCCCACTCCAGTACTCTTGCCTGGAAAATCCCATGGGCAGAGGAGCCTGGTGGGCTGCAGTCCATGGGGTCTCGAAGAGTCGGACACGACTGAGCGACTTCACTTTACTTTTCACTTTCATGCATTGGGGAAGGAAATGGCAACCCACTCCAGTATTCTTGCCTGGAGAATCTCAGGGACGGGGGAGCCTGGTGGGCTGCTGTCTAGGGGGTCACACAGAGTTGGACACGACTGAAGTGACTTAGCAGCAGCAGCAGAAACTAGAATAAAATTCAATTGATAATTCAAGGAATATAAATTTCTTCAGAGACCATAAGACATAAAATGTTGTTAGGTGATCTGATTATGTAATTATCAGAATATTTTGGGTATTCTTATGAGAGTTTAAACTGATAGCACTGTGTAAGAAGTTTTGGGTGTAGGACAGATCAGAAGCAGAGATACTACTTAGCAACATATTTTAATCATTCAGTATATGTAAAATGGATGCCAGAACAAACTGAGGACAGAAAGGGTAGAGAGGGGAGACTTGGATATAAGAGTTACTGCTGTGGTACACTGCAAGGCTGGATATCTAGAATCATTTAGGAAAAAATGAAGAGTATCTGAAGTGATTCTATTATTTTAAAGCTAAGATCATTCAAAACTGGAGATTCCAAAGTAGAAACAGAAATGTAAGAGAAAGGAAGATTTGGAGAATAATTAGAAGGGCCAAGAAACTGTAATTAGCTTTTTCTACATTTGGTTTTGAGTTTCTGACAGAATATTCAGATAAAGTTTTTTATTTGTACCACCAAGCAGATAGAAATCTGGGTATAAACCTCTTATATGCTCAGCCTTTTCCTTGCAATGAAATACAAAATTTTTGTTAAAACTGTTAATATTTATTCTAAACTGCTTAGAGAATGCAACCATAAAAATAATACATGCAATTGCCACTCTTTAATTCCCATTAAGTATGAGAAAATATGAAATGAATGTTACATAATTTTATTGTACTAGATATTTGTGTCTGTATTCACAGCTCTATTAATCTAGGTTAAGTGAAAATCTATTATGAAAAAACAACACTCTAGAAAACACAACACTCCAGAAAGGAGTTAGTATAAAGGCATTCAGATTGACAAGTAGTTTTTAATACACAGTTAAATGAGGATTACATGGGTGTTAGTTGCTCATCATGTCTGACTCTTTGTGGTCTCATGGACTGTAACACACCAGGCTCCTTAGTCCATGGAATTCTGCAGGCAAGAATACTGGAGTGGGCTGCAATCCCCTTCTCCAAGGGATCTTCCCAACCCAGGGATCAAACCCAGATGCCCCGCATTGCAGGCAGATTCTTTACTGCCTATAATTGTACATATAAAGATTGGTGATTTATTCATTCAGAGTAGAAGAAAAAGTCCTATTTTATGGCTTAAATTTCCATCTATATACTGATGGCCTAGACCTCTCTCCTGCATTCCCTACACACCTGTCTGACTGCTTTCTTGAAACATTCAGTCGGATGTCTAACGTTAGTGTTCACATAAGTTATCTTAACTGGGACTTCTGAAATTTAAAATAGTGCTAAAAATAAGAGGATAAAATACACACAAAATTTAGGGGACTTCTTTACAAAAGCATTCAATACGACTAAAGGGCATTTTTGTTCGTTTACAAAATAATTCTTCAAAGACTCAAATATCTCCACATGAACACAAATTAAGCACTGTTTTACTTGGAGACATTTTTTGTATTTAACACCAGTTCTGACACAAAATATTTGAATTACCATCAATTTACTATGTGATTTGTAGCATGTATTTCTTCTTGTTGTTTAGTCTGACCCTTTTGCGACCCCATGGACTGTAGCTTGCCAGCCTCCTCTGCCCATGGGATTTCGCAGGCAGGAGTATTTGAGTGGCTTGCCATTTCCTTCTCCAGGAGATATTCCTGACCCTGGGATTGAACCTGCATCTCCTGCATTACAGGTGGACTCTTTACGGCTGAGTCACCAGGGAACCCCCATGTACCATGTTTGTGTGTGTGTGTGTGTGTGTGTGTGTGTGTGTGTGCTTAGTCGCTCAGTTGTGTCTGACTCTGCAACCCCATGGACTGTAGCCTGCCAGGCTCCTCTGTTCATGGGAACTCTCCAGGAAAGAATACTGGAGTGGATTGTCATGCCCTCCTCCAGAGGATCTTCCCAACCCAGGGATAGAACCGAGGTTTCTCGCAATGCATGGGGATTCTTTACCAATTGAACCAACAGGGAAACCCCAGAATATTGGAGTGGGAAGCCTATCCCTTCTCAGGGGAACTTCCCGACCAAGGAATCAAACCGGGGTCTCCTGCATTGCAGGCAGATTCTTTACCAGCTGAGATACCAGGGAAGCCCTGTATGCTATGCTATGCTAAGTCGCTTCAGTCGTGTCCGACTCTGTGCAACCCCATAGACGGCAGCCCACCAGGCTCCGTCGTCCCTGGGATTCTCCAGGCAAGAATACTGGAGTGGGTTGCCATTTCCTTCTCCAGTGCATCAAAAGAGAAAAGTGAAACTGAAGTCGCTCAGTCGTGTCCGACTCTTAGCGACCCCATGGACTGCAGCCTATGAGAAAATCCATCCATGGGATTTTCCAGGCAAGAGTACTGGAGTGGAGTGCCATTGCCTTCTCCCTGTATAGGTAAATGCATTTCAAACTTTTCAATTTAGTAACTTTCACAATTTTTAATCTCTTGGATTTTCTGCAGCAAAATTTCTTTTCCTAGTATCAATTCATTCTATTTTAAATGTTGAACCATTCAGTTGAATTTACAATAAACCATAGCCACAATTTTGTCATTCCATCTGATCACTATACATTGTCAACATTTTGACTTTTATGAATTTGAATATAAATGTCAAGCGTTATTAAAATTAATGATTTTTCTATCTGAAGTATTTAAAGTCTTTGATATAAAACTAGTATCCTCTAACTGTGGAATGCTTCTGTCAATGGAGGTATCACTTCATTTTTCACATGTGCACAAAAAAACTCAAAATTATAAATGAGTGAAATTGTTTTAGAAGAGAAATTCCATCTAAAAAAAAAAAAAAAAACCTCATCCAAATGAAAAGTCAAACACCAGAAAGTGCTTAAACATGCATTAAATCCTTATCATCAAGCAAATCTTTTAAAATAACTATGCATATTTGACCTAGATTTTTGTCTTCTGATTTACATGTCGTCAGCAGAACCACTTTGGCACACTGTCAGTCCACTCAGGCTGTCATAGCAATACCATAGACTGGGTGACTCAAACGAGGAAATGTATTTTTTACTATCCTAGAAGCTAGGACGTCCAAGATCAGAGGGCCAGCATGGCTGATTTCTGGTGAGGACTCCCCTTTGGATTTCAGATAGCTATTCTTGTGCTCTTGCATGGCCCTTATGGGGAAGTTGGGACTGCACTTTCTCTTCTTATGAAGTCCCCAGTCCTATTGGATTCAGACCTCACTGTTATGACCTCATTTACTTCCCTAAAGGTTATATCTTTATTCTCATTGGGGATTAGAATTTCAACATACGAATTTGGAGGGAACAGAGTTCATTCTATAGCACCAAAATAGTAGATGAGAAAAGGCCAACTATATTGTATAAGTACACATTCATTATCAACTTTCTTAAAAAACAAACTTTCAGTATTAAATGTTAATTAAATAATCATTTTCATTTATTTGACCTTATTACTGTCAAAGTGTTTATTGCATTACTGAACAATAAAATGAAAAAAAAAAGTTTTTTATAGCTATACTATAAATTCAGTGCTAAAATGACTACAGCAAGAGTGTCCAGACTACTGTCTTGATACTCTCTGGCAGGACTTCTCAGCTATTTTTTGTCCACATTTCCCATATACCTAGCTTATATTTGTTGTAAGTTTCCACTAATTTGGCTTACCTTAGGCCTGGGGTTTTGTGCAACTTGCAAGCACAATCAAGGCCATAGTATTTTGCATCTGGTATTAAACATCTCTCCTACCACCACCAGGGGCTTCCCTGGTGGGAATACACAGAGTAAAAAGCCATGTGAATACGGAGGCAGAGTTTGAAGTGATGCATCTGTAAGTCAAGGAATGCCAAGGATTATTGGGAACCACCTGACCCTAGAAGAGTGGCATGGAAAGAATTCTTCCTCAGAACTTTAAGAATCGACCCTGACCTCCAGAACTCTGAAAGAATAAACTTTGTTGGTTTAAGCCACAGTTTTGTTTTGTTTGGAAGTTTGTTGTAGCAGCCACAGTAAACTATTACTACTAATATGAACCTTTTGTTAAAATAGAACTGTTTTGTTAAGATATAAAATGCCAAGAGACATGCTGCGTTATACTCGATACAGGCAACAGGTATAAACCAAAACTTTTCAGGCAACCTGTTTAAAGCATTTCTCAAATTTATTGTGTTCAGTTGAATTCTTTATGTTATCCTCCTAGGTTCTATTGTTTAATCTTCTCCTCAAGTTAACAATTTCATGTTTCTATTTATCTCAAAAATGTTGAAATTATTTATACTGATGTATTTCAAACTTAGACTGAAATTATTTGTAAATCCCATCAACTTTAACTCTGAAATTATATCTAAATTCTACCACTTCTACATCATCTCAACTATTCCCACCTTGGGCCAACACTGTTAATAATTATCATCATCTCCTCACTGGTCTCCCTGCTTCCAAGGGTTTCCGTGGTGGCTCAGGGGTAAAGAATCTGCCTGCAATGCAGGAGACCTGGATTCAATCCCTGGGTTGGGAAGATCCTCTGGAGAAGGGAATGGCTACCCACTCCAGGATTCTTTCCTGGATAATTCCATGTACAGGGAAACCTGGTGAGCTGCAGTCCTTGGGCTTGCAAAGCGTTGGATGCAACTGAGCACATCCCCGTGCATGCAAACACACACGTGTACACACATACACATATGCAGTCTCTAAACATAGTAGCTAAAAAGACAGTGTTTAAAATCATAGATCGTGTAGTTTCTACAAAAAAATTATCTTGCTTCCTGTGTGTAATGGGTTGAATTGTATCCCTAGAAATTGAATTGCTAACTCTCTAGTCCCTCTGAAAATAAACTTATTTGTAAATATGTCATTATAGACGCACTTTGTTAATTTAGCTATGTCATATTAACAAAGCTAATTACATCTGTAATGATCTATTTCCATTATGTTAAAATATAGCCAATATGAGAGCCAACCTGGACAGCATATTAAAAAAGCAGAGACATTACTTTACTAACAAAGGTCCATCTAGTCAAAGCTATGGTTTTTCCAGTGGTCACATATGGATGTGAGAGTTGGACTGTGAAGAAAGCTGAGCACTGAAGAATTGATGCTTTTGAACTGTGGTGTTGGAGAAGACTCTTGAGAGTCCCTTGGACTGCAAGGAGATCCAACCAGTCCATTCTAAAGGAGATCAGCCCTGGGATTTCTTTGGAAGGAATGATGCTAAAGCTGAAACTCCATACTTTGGCCACCTGATGTGAAGAGCTCACTCATCGGAAAAGGCCCTGATGCTGGGAAAGATTGAAGGCAGAGGAAAAGGGGACAACAGAGGACGAGATGGTTGGATGGCATCACTGACTCAATGGACACAAGTCTGAGTAAACTCTGGGAGTTGGTGATGGTCAGGGCGGCCTGGTGTGCTGCAGTCCATGGGGTCGCAAAGAGTTGGACATGACTGAGCGACTGAGCTAAACTGAACTGAACTGAATATGAGTGATCCTTATTATAAGAGAGGATAACAAATACAACTGGTGTCTTTATAAGCACGAAAGAGAGACACACACACACAGGAAGAATGTAATGTGATGACAGAGGCAGAAACTGAAGTAATCCAGATAAGGGCCAAGAAATGCCAAGGTTCTTAGATCACCACCAGCAGTTAGGAAAAATCAAGGAAGAAAACCTCCCCAAGAGACAGTAGAAGGAGAATGTCACTGCTGAAATCTTAATTTCACATTTCTGATCACTAGAATTGTGACAGAATAAATGTAAGCTGTTTTAATCTACCCAGCTTGTGGTACTTTCTTTTGTGGCCCTAAGAATCTCATACAGCATGTCACTCTGAGTAAAAGCCAAAAGTGTTACAATGACCTGTTTGGTCCTTAATAGTTTGGTTCCCATCTTATCCATGATCTCATTTCTCACTAATTTTTGCTTGGTTCTCTCTGCTGTAGAGACATTACTTTGCCTGCAAAGGTCCATATAGTCAAAGTTATGGGTTTTCCTGTAGTCGTGTAAGGATGTGAGAACTGGACAATAAAAAAGGCTGAGCACCTAAGAATTGATGCCATAAAAGTGTGGTGCTGGAGAAGACTCTTGAGAATCCCTTGGACAGCAAGGAGATCAAACCAGTCAATCCTACAGGAAATCAACCCTGAATATTCATTGGCAGCACTGATGCTGAAACTGAAGCTCCAATACTTTGGCCACATGATGCGAAGAACGGACTCATTGTAAAAGACCCTGATGCAGGTGAAGATTGAAGGCAGGAGGAGAAGGGGATGACAGAAGATGAGATGATTGGAAGGCAACACCAACTCAATGGACATGAGTTTAAGCAAACGCCAGGAAATATTGAAGGACAGCGAACCCTGACATACGATAGTACATAGAGTCACAAAGGGTCAGAGACGACTGGGCAATTGAACAACAACTCTGCTATACACACATTTGTTGTTGTTGTACCTCCAATATTCTAGGCAAGATCTTGCCTGACAGAATTGTCATTTTTCTGTTGTCTGCCTGGAAAGCTCTTTCCCCAGGTGTCTTGACTGCTTGCTTTACTAATATTGGGGCTTTAATAATATGCCACTGTCTTCATTAGAATGTCCCTAACCTCTATGTTTAGAATTAAGACTATTGCTCCTAAATTCTCTACCCTCAATATCTTACTTTTAACTTCCATAGCACTTATCATGTACTTACACTCTGTATATTAGAAATTTTTTTCTATCTGTATTACCACTATGTTTCCAGCAATTGGCATAGTAGTTTGCATACAGCAGGGACTCAAGATTTACTTCTTAAAATAATGAACATATTTTAAAATGTGACATATTCAGGGAAATTTAAATAATTAAGTATGGCTGTGGTTGATTTTTGCTTTCTTGGTGAGGTGTGAAGGGTTAGAAAAAAGGCTAAATTTTAGTCAAAAACCAGATTGTACATGACCATGTATGCTTTTCAAATATTTGGAATTTATCCTTTAGTGCAGTTGTTTTCAAAACTGTTTGGTTGAATTTTTGTTGTAGTTGCTTAGAGTGCAAAACATTATTCAAACAAAATATTATACGAGATATGTAAAAGAGACAAAGTTAAGCTTCTCAGCAGGAAGAAATAATGTGAGTCCCAGAATCCAGCCCTCTCTCTATTCCTTCTCCTTTTCATGAGACCTGCAGGTCACTGTATTCACTTGGGGATTCACGAAATCACAAGGTGAAAAGCACTACTTTAAGAGATAGAAAACCTCTGAAGGATTTAAGTGAAGGAGTTACATGGTAAGATTTTCATTTTATTAGATAACTGGGGTAATAGTATGAGGGCTAAATCAAAGGCTTGTAAAACCAAAGACAAAAAGGCCAACAGGGAGAACTTCACGATAATCTAAAAGGGCAAGTGACTAGAACCTGAGCCAAGAAAATAACGGTTGGGAATGTAGTCAATAAATGAGAAACAGTTGCATAAACCAGACTAGCTGATTAAGTTCATAGAATGAAAGGGAGAAAAGGAGACTTTAGGTTGCTATGTTGAGTCATAGGACCACTGTGCCTGAAGTGGCCCCATTTACTAACACAGGAAACACAGAGGAGCAGATCTGAAGAACAGTGAGTTCAGCTTGTACTAGGGTGGTCAGGTGAATGGGTCCAGAGGCTTAGGGAAAAGCATCATATTGAGATATAGATTTCAGTATTACCTTATCCTTTACCATCTGAGCCACCTTCCCAGGTGGCCCTAGTGGTAAAGAACCCACCTGCCAATGCAGGAGATGTAAGAGATGAGGGTTCAGTCCCTGGGTTGAGAAGATCCCCTAGAGGAGGGAATGGCAACCCACTGCAGTATTCTTGCCTGGAGAATTCCCATGGACAGAGGAGCCTGGCGGGCTACAGTCTATAAGCTCACTAACAGTTGAACACGACTGAAGTGACTTAGCACAGCACTTTACATTATTCAGCATTCACTCACTAAGTCAAAAATATTCATGTGTTCTTTCTATATTCCAGCTGCTTTGAAAGTTAAGGAGCATACAATGGAAAAAAAAATCAGTCATATTCCTTATGTATAGTGATAAGAAACGAAGGCCCAAAATTCAAAGTGTGGAGAGAAAACTTTGATCCTTGTGTACCTGAACAAAGGAAGAAAAGCAGAAAGGGCTTTCTCAAGTTATTAATTTATTGCCTTTCAGCACCAAATTCATCCTTTTTGCCTTCTCTGTGAAAATGAATCTTGGCCCTTTAAGTGTGATTTTTCTTTGCCAGCTGCCATGATGTTTTGTCAATCAAGGGTAATGAAGGGACATTGCAGGAGAAAAAATTTTGCTTCCTGGTTTGGGTGAGCTCCTTTGCAGCCCTCATATAGCACAGCAGGCAGCTTCTCCAGCATCACTTTCCTGCAAAGCACAGTTTCCCCATGGCCTGGCTCTTTCAATTCACAGCACCTATCACCACTCAAAGCCAACAACTTTT
Organism: Bos taurus; assembly: GCF_002263795.3. Taxonomy (NCBI): domain Eukaryota; kingdom Metazoa; phylum Chordata; class Mammalia; order Artiodactyla; family Bovidae; genus Bos; species Bos taurus. The sequence continues at coordinate 52,360,351 of NC_037341.1, read as the reverse complement.
GCCAGCAACCCCATCAGACAGTTTTGTAGTCAGAATTTCTAATGAGATACCTCCTTGCGAAAAGCTTTTCCTGGCATTCTATAGAGTGGATTTCCTGCAAGTTCTGCCATCACTACAGCAATTTTTCTGCCATTCAGTTACTCACAGTTATGCACCCACACCCACCCCCCAAACAAAGTATGGATCACATTTCTGGCAGGGAGAAACTCTTACTTGGGAGTTCTGTATCCGCTCTCTGACTAATGACATATTATATTATTTCCATTACTATTTTATAAATTTGCTATTCCTATCATCTTTAAAGTTTTCTCTACTGCTTACTTGTCGATGTCTCATTGCTCTATTTCCATCTTTAGTCAATAATTCCTTATGCTGTACTTTTCCTGGTCAAATTACTCTACGGTTTCTTTTTCCTGATTTGACCTAGACTGATTGAGATAACAAAGAAGGAAGATTAATATATGTATAAATAGAATACAGTAGTTTTTCAGATGACAATAAAATTGAGAGTTTCAAGAAGAGAAAATAAAGTTCCAGTTTTAAATCATGCCAGCCCAAAGCTCCTTATGGACATGCTCATGATTTCCCATTCACACATTTATTAAGACTTATTTATTGGACTTAAAAAAAAGGTCCAATACCAAAACTGACCAAAAATGAAACAGAACATAAATCGATTCCAACCCTTTGAAGAAATCTTAATATAGTATCCATGCACATCCCCTAGGGACCCAGCCATTCCATCCTAGGTATTCACCCAACAAAAATGCATTATATATATGTTCCAAAATATATGGACAAAAACACTTGTAGTAGTATAAGTGATAGTAGGCAAAACTAGAAACATCTTAAGGAAGCACATCAAATTTAGATTTAAAAATAATCATGCATTTATATAATGGAATATCTCAAAACCACAATATGAATGAAGTTATGTAACACAGAAAACAATGATAAGTTTGCAGGCATAATTTTAAATGAAAGAAACAAGGCCAAATACTATTTATTATACGAGTTAATTTATATAAAGTTCAATGAAGGATAAAACAAATCTTTGGCATAAAATCTGGAATAGTATTTGAGTGGGGAAGAGAACAGTGTTTAGTTGGAAGCACTAGAAGATGGAGTGTTATTTCTTGACCAGATGAAGTTTAAACAATTATATTCAACCTTGTGATGATTACTAAGGTACAAATGTATGATTTATACACTTTTCCATATGTGTGTTACTATCCAATGAATTTTTTATTAAATAACCCCTGTACCAGGAATAATAATCTAAAATATAAAGCAAGGTAAAAAATTACAATTAAGGCATTCTTAGAAAATAACTAAAAATGTATTCTAAAATGCTAATTAAACTTACAATTAATAAGATATTTTTCCTATAATGATTTTAAGATTTACAACCTAATCATGAGTGGCACAATATAAAAGTAAGTATAACAACTATGCTGTTGTAATAGTCACTAAGTTGTGTCTGACTCTTTTGCAACCTCGTGGACAGTAGCCCACAAGGCTTCTCTGTCCATGGAATTTTCCAGGCAAAAATACTGGAGTGGGTTGAAATTTCCTTTTCCAGGGGATCTTCTGGACCCAGGAATTGAACCCAAATCACCTGCTGGGCAGGAAGATTCTTTACCACTGAACCACTTGGGAAACATAACAATTATATAACAATCTATATATTTTAAGAAATAGTAATTAAAATTCTCATTGAATTTTTTAAGAGTGCAAGAAATTCATTGTAATATTTATAAGAATGGAAAACTGTTCCATTAAAAAAGATGGACAAAGGAAAAGAATGGCCTACTAGATGTAAGATATTTTATAATTGCATGAAATAAAATTAGTATTGAGCATATTAGTTCCTCAGTCATGTCCAACTCTTTGCACCCCATTGACTGTAGCCTGCCAGGCTCCTGTGTTCATGTAATTCTCCAGGCAAGAATACTGGAGTGTATTGCCATTTCCTTCTCCAGGGGATCTTCCTGATCCAGGGATCGAACCAGGGTCTCCTGTATTTCAGGCAGATTCTTTACCATTTGAGCCACCAGGGAAACCCAAAATTAATATATTAGTATAAACATGGACACCAACTACATGGAGAATGATACCTCAGTATTAAAATAGAAAATAAAGATTGCTAAGAGAAAATTATTACTTACTGAAGATAAGAGTGCATATAAACAAGGCTGATATTTAGCCCAGCACATTGATACAATTGCACCTCTTTGTAACATACTGAACTGCTAGTAAAAACCTACCTCCTCTCAGTTCAGTTCAGTCCCTCAGTCTTTTCCAAATCTATGGGACCCCATGAATCACAGCACACCAGGACTCCCTACCATCACCAACTCCCAGAGTTTACTCAAACTCATGTCCATCAAGTCGGTGATGCCATCCAGCCATCTCATCCTCTGTCATCCCCTTCTCCTTCTGCCCCCAATCCCTCCCAGCATCAGGGTCTTTCCCAATGAGTCAACTCTTAGCATGAGGTGGCCAAACTACTGGAGTTTCAGCTTCAGCATCAGTTCTTCCAAAGAACACCCAGGACTGATCTCCTTTAGAAAGGACTGGTTGGATCTCCCTGTCGTCCAAGGGACTCTTAAGTCTTCTCCACACCACAGTTCAAAAGTATCAATTCTTCGGTGCTCAGCTTTCTTCACAGCCCAACTCTCACATCCGTACATGACTACTGGAAAAACCATAGCCTTGACTAGCCGGACCTTTGTTGGCAAAGTAATGCCTCTGCTTTTGAGTATGCTATCTAGGTTGGTCATAACTTTCCTTCCAAGGAGTAAACATCTTTTAATTTCATGGGTGTAATCACCATCTGCAGTGATTTTGGAGTCCAAAAAAACAAAGTCTGACACTGTTTCCACTGTTTCCCTATCTATTTCCCATGAAGTGATGGGACTAGACGCCATGATTTTCATTTTCTGAATGTTGAGCTTTAAGCCAACTTTTTCACTCTTCTCTTTCACTTTCATCAAGAGGCTTTTTAGTTCCTCTTCACATTCTGCCATAAGGGTGGTGTCATCTGCATATCTGAGGTTATTGATAATTCTCCCAGCAATCTTGATTCCAGCTTGTGCTTCATCCAGCCCAGCATTTCTCATGATGTACTCTGCATATAAGTTAAATAAGCAGGGTGACAATATACAGCCTTGACATACTCCTTTTCCTATTTGGAAATACTTTGTTGTTCCATGTTTCTAACTGTTGCTTCCTGACCTGCATATAGGTTTCTCAAGAGGCAGGTCAGGTGGTCTGGTATTCCCATCTCTTTCAGAATTTTCCACAGTTTATTGTGATCCACACAGTCAAAGGCTTTGGCATAGTCAATAAAGCAGAAGTAGATGCTTTTCTGGAACTCTCCTGCTTTTTCCATGATCCAGTGGATGTTGGCAATTTGATCTCTGGTTCCTCTGCCTTTTCTAAAACCAGCTTGAACACCTGGCAGTTCACAGTTCACGTATTGCTGAAACCTGGCTTACAGAATTTTGAGCATTACTTTACTAGCGTGTGAGATGAGTGCAATTGTGTGGTAGTTTTAGCATTCTTTGGCATTGCCTTTTTTTGGGATTGGAATGAAAACTGACCTTTTCCAGTCCTGTGGCCACTGCTAAGTTTTCCAAATTTGCTGGCATATTGAGTGCAGCACTTTCACAGCATCATCTTTCAGGATTTGAAAGAGCTCAACTGGAATTCCATCACCTCCACTAGCTTTGTTCATAGTGATGCTTTCTAAGGCCCACTTGATTTCACATTCCGGGATGTCTGACTCTCGGTGAATGATCACACCATCGTGATTATCTTGGTCATGAAGATCTTTTTTGTACAGTTCTTCTGTGTATTCTTTCCACCTCTTCTTAATATCTTCTGCTTCTGTTAGGTCCATACAATTTATCGAGCCCATCTTTGCATGAAATGTTCCCTTGGTATCTGTAATTTTCTTGAAGAGATCTCTAGTCTTTCCCATTCTGTTGTTTTCTTCTATTTCTTTGCATTATCGCTGAGGAAGGCTTATCTCTCCTTGCTATTCTTTGGAACTCTGCATTCAGATGCTTATATCTTTCCGTTTCTCCTTTGCTTTTCACTTCTCTTCTTTTCACAGCTATTTGTAAGGCCTCCTCAGAGAGCAATTTTGCTTTTTTGTATTTCTTTTCCATGAGGATGGTCTTGATCCCTGTCTCCTATACAATGTCACGAACCTCCGTCCATAGTTCATCAGGCACTCTATCAGATCTAGTCCCTTAAATCTATTTCTCATTTCTACTGTATAATCATAAGGGATTTGATTTAGGTCATACCTGAATGGTCTAGTGGTTTTCACTCCTTTCTTCAATTTAAGTCTGAATTTGGCAATAAGGAGTTCATGATCTGAAGCACAGTCAGCTCCCAGTCAGGTTTTTGCTGACTGTATAAGGCTTCTCCATCTTCGGCTGCAAAGCATATAATCAATCTTATTTTGGTGTTGACCATCTGGTGATGTCCATGTGCAGAGTCTTCTCTTCTTTTGTTGGAAGAGGGTGTTTGCTATGACCAGTACGTCTCTTGGCAAAACTCTATTAGCCTTTGCCCTGCTTCATTCCGTATTCCAAGGCCAAATTTGCCTGTTACCCCAGGTATTCCTTGACTTCCTACTTTTGTATCCCAGTCCCCTATAATGAAAAGGATATCTTTTTTGGGTGTTAGTTCTAAAAGGTCTTTGAGGTTTTCATAGAACCGTTCAACTTCAGCATCTTCATCATTACTAGTTGGGGCATAGACTTGGATTACTGTGATATTGAATGGTTTGCCTTGGAAAGGAACAGAGATCATTCTGTCGTTTTTGAGATTGCATCCAAGTACTACATTTCAGACTCTTTTGTTGACCATGATGGCTACTCCATTTCTACTGAGGGATTCCTGCCCACAGTAGTAGATATAATGGTCATATGAGTTAAATTCACCCATTCCAGTCCATTTCAGTTCACTGATTCCTAGAATGTCAACATCACTCTTGCCATCTCTTGTTTGACCACTTCCAATTTGCCTTGATTCATGGACCTGACATTCCAGGTTCCTATGCAATATTGGTCTTTACAGCATCGGGCCTTGCTTCTATCACCAGTCCCATCCACAGCTGGTATATTTTTGCTTTGGCGCCATCCCTTCATTCTTTCTGGAGTTATTTCTCCACTGATCTCCAGTAGTATATTGGGCCCCTACTGACCTGGGGAGTTCCTCTTTCAGTATCCTATCATTTTGCCTTTTCATTCTGTTCATGGGGTTTTCAAGGCAAGAATAATGAAGTGGTTTGCCATTCCCTTCTCCAGTGGACTGCATTCTGTCAGACCTCTCCACCATGACACACCGGTCTTGAGTGGCCCCACGTGGCATGGCTTAGTTTTATTGAGTTAGACAATGTTGTGGTCCGTGTAATCAGATTGGCTAGTTTTCTGTGATTATGGTTTCAATGTGTCTGCCCTCTGATGCCCTCTCACAATACCTACCTTCTTACTTGGGTTTCTCTTACCTTGGGCTTGGGGTTCCTCTTCATGGCTGCTCCAGCAAAGCGCAGCCACTGCTCCTTACCTTGGACAAGGGGTATCTCCTCATGGCCACCCCTCCTGTCCTTGAACGTGGAGTAGCTCCCCTTGGCCCTCCTGCGCCCACGCAGCCACAGCTCCTTGGTGTGGGGTTGCTCCTCTCGGCCGCCGCCCCTGACCTTGGGTGTGTGGTCAGGGGCAGCAGCCGAGAGAAGCTACCCACATCCAAGGTCAGGGACGGCAGCCAAGATGAGCTACCACACACCAAGGTCAGAGGCGGTGGCCAAGACAAGCTACCTCCTCTAGCTTCCAAATTTCTTTCTATCCCTGGACTTTGATACAATTCAACGAATAACAACATAATGCCTAATGTACAGGTGCCTGCCATAACTCTGTCAAATACTATCTTTGGTGAGTACAAAAGGCAGTCAGCCCTTAAAAATCTTGATTGGCACTCTTAGCTTCCCAAAAGACTATAAAAATGACCTGGATGATGCTTAGGGGCTATTTATCAGGTCACTCATTGCCAGACTCATATTCATATAATCCCCAGAACAAGACATTATTTACTATATTGTGTACAAAAGGCAAATTAAATATGAAAGGTACAGGTTGAAATATTATTTTTCTAAATGAAGGAAATGATATACTACTGAAACAATAACGAAAAGAAAGCTAGAGCGGCTCTATTACTAAATAATGCTCTTCAAGAAAATGAGTATTTTAAAGTGTAAAGATGGACATTATACAATGATGAAACAGTCAACTCATCAGAAACAACAACCTTAGTGGAGACAAAGACAAATCTAAAAGTTGAAAATTTAACACCAGTTTCTTAATAATTGTTGGAATATCTATTCAAAAAGATAATAAGGTTATAATATATGAACAAATTATCAACCACGTAAACCTAATTTATATTATAGCACAGTTCTCCCTATAAATATAGAATAATCGTTCTTCTTAAGAGCATATGGTCACTCAGACCATGTGCTTGCTAGTTCATAAAATAAGTATCTATAAATGTCAAAAATGTGAAATCAGTCATATTCCATATGAATACATGAAATTTAATTAGAAATCTTTAAAAAAAGAACATCTGTAAATGCCCCAAGGATTTTTAAGTTGTACAGTACATTTCCATAACACATCGCTATAATCAAGGATATAAAGAGAAAAACAGAATCCCAAGTAACTAAATAGAAAATTTCACTATAGATTATAAAGATATTAAAAGAACTACATTTTATAAACAACTTTAGGCCAATGCAGCAAAAAATTAAAAAAAAATAAAGTATTGAAGAGGATGTAAAGAAATTGGAACACTTGTATGTTGTTACTGGGAATATAAATAGTGCAGTCATTGTGGGAAAATAGTATAGAGGTTCCTCTAAAAATTAAAGACATATACCATATAATCCATCAATTCTACTTCTGAGTACATATCAGAAAAAATTTTGAAATTGGCAACATGAAACATTTGTATATCCATATTCATAGCAGCATTATTTAAAATAGCCAAAAAATAGAAGCAACCCAAGTGTTCATTAGCAGATAAATGAATAAATAAATGTGGTATATACATACAATTGACTATTATTCAGCTTTAGAAAAAAGGGAATTTCTGGCACATGTTATAATATGGATGAACCTTGAGGACATTATGCTTAATGAAGTAAGCCAACATAAAAAGAAAAATACAGTATGCTCTACTTAAATGAGGTTTTGTTCTAGAGTAGTCATATTCATAGAAACACAAAGAATGGTGGTTGCCAGGGTTTGGATAGGAGAAAATGGAGAGTTGTTTAGTGGGTATAGAGTTTCAGTTTCACAAGATGAAAAAGTTCTGGATATTTGTTGCATAACAAAGTGAAAATGCTTAATATAATTAACTGTAGCCATAAAAATGGTTAAAGATGGTAAATTTTAAGTATAACTTACAATTTGAAAAAAAACTATATTTGGCAGGAATAAGAAAAAAGAAATAATGATGGAGGTTTCGATCCTTAAGATGTAGGTAAAAGTAAATTAGGACAAAGGATAAATATATATACATATATGATTATATATTATATTAAATATATAAATATATATTAAATATATTTGTATGCAAATGTATATTTATGTGTATACACATGAAGTTTTAAAAGACTTGTGTGTGTGTGTTTGTAGCTATTGAATAAAGTAGTTCATGATCATGGAGAACATATCTATCTTATTCATCACCATATCTCTAGGCAAAGTACAATGTGTAGCACAGAACATTTGATCAGTAAGTATTCTTACATGAATGAATGAATGAATGAAGCAATCAGTTTGGGTAATATTTAACAATTATTTCCAGTTTAGACATGCCAAAATTATCGGTGAACAACTTTTGCACATTGGCGCTATAGTGGTGGAAGATGCAGAGAAGTCTGACACGGTAGTCAAAGTTTGGATCATGCAGAACTGTTCAGATAATGTTAATGGTTTTTGTCTTAACTGCAAGAGAAAATGAATTTATTGAGGCCAGAGGGATAATAATCATTAAGAAAGGTGGGTGATATAAGATTGATAAATTAATTGTAAATGAGAATTATAAAAATGCAATAAAGAATAACTATCTAAACAAACTTAATTTGAGAATTTCAGGTTTTACTCACAAGCAGCATCAAGTAATATTTCTTATATTCTAAAATACATTGTGCATATTTTATTTTCATGTAAATAATATGAGACTCCTACACAAAAGACACATAAGCCAGGAGAAGATATTTTAGTTTAAAAAGTTCAAATCATTTCTGTCTTCCCTGTCTCCCATGGTATTTATTAACAGTTTGAGTCTCCATTCAGATAGCTTGTAAGATCAAAAAGAGAAATTTAAATTCTACTTCAAAACATTTCCCTTGTGTAATAATTAAAATACTCTAGAAGATATAACCCAATTGTTAAAATAAAATTGTATATTAATTTCAATTTAACTCATTTCAAATAAATCTTTTCTTGAATACTATTTCAGGGAAGAGTATCACAGTGACTTAAATTTTAATTTTGGCTTAATTGATGATAACTATAACCCTTCCTTGCTGAAAAAAAAAGTAGATGACTAAAGATTACAATCTCTTTCATGTATTTTCTAAAGGTGGTCACAAGGAAGAGTTCAGTTAAATGAAATATCTATATTTATGTTATAGCTATTAGCAAAAGCTCTTTATAAAGATGGATAATCAGGTGTTACAAAAAGGAGCATGGATCAGAAATTTTCAATCTTAATTGATTTACGGAAATATCTTTATCTGTTAACTATTTGCTTATAAAATGTTTTTGTCGGCATTACTTTACCATTTTTAGACCCTCCATTCCCAAATTAAAGAGGAAAACATAGACATTAAACTCTTAGGGAGTTTCAAGTCAGAATGTTAAAGCAATATGTTAAGATTATGACTTAATTTCCTATGCAAGAGGGACCCTGAATGAATGAAGTAGAGATAAACTTTCCATCACAAATCTGTGGCCCCCTTTCCCTTGTATTCTAAAATGCATTGTGCATATTTTATTTTCAGCTCTTCGCGTCAGGTGGTCAAACCACTGGAGTTTCAGCTTCAACATCTGTCCTTCCAATGAATATTCACTACTGATTTCCTTTAGGATGGACTGGTTGGATCTCCTCGAAGTCCATGACTCTGAGGAGTCTTCTACAACACCACAGTCCAAAAGCATCAATTCTTTGGTGCTTAGCTTTCTTTATAATCCAACTCTCACATTCATACATGACTACTGGAAAAACCATAGCTTTGGCTAGATGGACTAGATGGACCTTTGTTGGCAAAGTAATGTCTCTGTTTTTTAATACGCTGTCCAGGTTGGTCATAGCTTTTCTTCCAAGGAGCAAGTGTCTTTTAATTTCATGGCTGCAGTCACCATCTACAGTGATATTCAGTCAGTCAGTCACTCAGTTCAGTCACTCAGTTGTGTCCAACTCTTTGCGACCCCATGAATCACAGCACGCCAGGCCTCCCTGTCCATCACCAACTCCCAGAGTTCACCCAGACTCACGTCCATCGAGTCAGTGATGCCATCCAGCCATCTCATCCTCTGTTGTCCCCTTCTCCTCCTGCCCCCAATCCCTCCCAGCATCAGAGTCTTTTCCAATGAGTCAACTCTTCTACTGGAAGAAGCACAAGCTGGAATCAAGATTGCCAGGAGAAATATCAATAACCTCAGATATGCAGATGACATCTCCCTGATGGCAGAAAGTGAAGAGGAACTAAAAAGCCTCTTGATGAAAGTGAAAGTGGAGAGCGAAAAAGTTGGCTTAAAGCTCAACATTCAGAAAAGGAAGATCATGGCATCCGGTCCCATCACTTCATGGGAAATAGATGGGGAAACAGTGGAAACAGTGTCAGACTTTATTTTTGGGGGCTCCAAAATCACTGCAGATGGTGACTGCAGCCATGAAATTAAAGGACGCTTACTCCTTGGAAGGAAAGTTATGACCAACCTAGATAGCATATTCAAAAGCAGAGATATTACTTTGCCAACAAAGGTTTGTCTAGTCAAGGCTATGGTTTTTCCTGTGGTCATGTATGGGTGTGAGAGTTGGACTGTGAAGAGGGCTAAGCACCGAAGAATTGATGCTTTTGAACTGTGGTGTTGGAGAAGACTCTTGAGAGTCCCTTGGACTGCACGGAGATCCAACTATTCCATTCTGGAGGAAATCAGCCCTGGGATTTCTTTGGAAGAAATGATGCTAAAGCTGAAACTCCAGTACTTTGGCCACCTCATGCAAAGAGTTGACTCATTGGAAAAGACTCTGACAGGGATCAAGACCATCCCCATGGAAAGGAAATGCAAAAAAGCAAAATGACTGTCTGGGGAGGCCTTACCAATAGCTGTGAAAAGAAGAGAAGCGAAAAGCAAAGGAGAAAAGGAAAGATATAAGCATCTGTTGCAGAGTTCCAAAGAATAGCAAGGAGAGATAAGAAAGCCTTCTTCAGCAATCAGTGCAAAGAAATAGATGAAAACAACAGAATGGGAAAGACTAGAGATCTCTTCAAAAAATTAGAGATGCCAAGGGAACATTTCATGCAAAGAGGGGCTTGATAAAGGACATAAATGGTATGGACCTAAGAGAAGCAGAATATTAAGAAGAGATGGCAAGAATACACAGAAGAACTGTACAAAAAAGATCTTCACGACCTAGATAATCACGATGGTGTGATTACTCATCTAGAGCCAGACATCCTAGAATGTGAAGTCAAGTGGGCCTTAGAAAGCATCACTATGAACAAAGCTAGTGGAGGTGATGGAATTCCAGTCGAGCTATTTCAAATCCTGAAAGATGATGCTGTGAAAGTGCTGCACTCAATATGTCAGCAAATTTGGAAAACTCAGCAGTGGCAACAGGACTGGAAAAGGTCAGTTTTCATTCCAATCCCAAAATAAGGCAATGCCAAAGAATGCTCAAACTAGTGCACAATTACACTCATCTCACACACTGGTCAAGTAATGCTCAAAATTCTCCAAGCCAGGCTTCAGCAATATGTGAACCGTGAACTTCCTGATGTTCAAGCTGGTTTTAGAAAAGGCAAAGGAACCAGAGATCAAATTGCCAACATCCGCTGGATCATGGAAAAAGCAAGAGAGTTCCAGAAAAACATCTCTTTCTGCTTTATTGACTATGCCAAAGCCTTGACTGTGTGGATCACAATCAACTGTGGAAACTTCTTCAAGAGATGGGAATACCAGACCACCTGATCTGCCTCTTGAGAAATTTGTATGCAGGTCAGGAAGCTTACAGAACAGTTAGAACTGGACATGGAAATAGTTAGCATACAGGAAACAGTTAGAACTGGACATGGAACAACAGACTGGTTCCAATAGGAAGAGGAGTACATCAAGGCTGTATATTGTCACCCTGCTTATTTAACTTATATGTAGAGTACATCCTGAGAAACAGTGATTTTGGAGCTCCCCCAAAAATAAAGTCTCTCACTGTTTCTATTGTTTCCCCATCTATTTACCATGAAGTGTTGGGAATGGATGCCATGTTCTTAGTTTTCTGAATGTTGAGTTTTAAGCCAACCTTTGGACTCTACTCTTCCACTTTCATCAACAGGCTCTTTAGTTCTTCTCTTTCTACCATAAGGGTGGTATCATCTGCATATCTGAGGTTATTGATATTTCTCCCAGCAATCTTGATTCCAGCTTGTGCTTCCTCCAGTCCGGCGTTTCTCATGATGTACTCTGCATGTAAGTTAAATAAGCAGGGTGACAATATACAGCCTTGACATTCTCTCCTTTCCCTGTTTGGAACCAGTCTGTTGTTCCATGTACAGTTGTAACTGTTTACATTGTCCAGTCTCTCTTCCCCATCTGCCAGCTAAATGAAGAAGACTATGAAGCCCTAGGAATAGTGAAATTACAGAAAAGAAAGAGGCCTGAATCTCTAACCAGCCCTGAAATGGAAAGCTACTCAGGAACTGTGCTTAGTTGCTCAGTCGTGTCCGACTCTTTGCAACCCCAGGAATGCAGCCCACCAGGCTCCTCTGTCATTGGGGATTCTCCAGGTAAGAATACTGCAGAGGGTTGCCAAGCCTTCCTCCAGGGGATCTTCCTAACCCAGGGATCAAACCCAGGTCTCCCTCACTGCAGGCGGATTCTTTACCATCTGTGCCACCAGGGAATCCCATGAACTAGGAACTTCCATATTGAACTGAAATGATCAAGAAATACATTTCTGTTGGCTAAAGTCAGTGAAATTTTAGAGTTTTTTTTTTTTTTGTCAGCAGTTAGAATGCTAATACATCACCCAATAGTGAAAAGAGTATTGTAGCATACAGAAAAAAAGCCATTCTTCTTTCTTTTTAAAAAGTAGTTTTTTTTTTAATTTTTATTTTATTTTTTAACTTTACAATATTGTATTGGTTTTGCCATATATCAAAATGAATCCGCCACAGGTATACATGTTTTCCTTAAAAAACTGGAAATAGAACTGCCTTATGATCCAGCAATCCCACTGTTGGGCATACACATTGAGGAAACCAGAATTGAAAAAGTAGCTTTTGAATGTTCACCACCGAATTATTTACAATAGCCAAAATGTGGAAGCAATCTAACAGATGAATAGATAAAAGAAAATAGGGCTTACTGTTCCCTACACATGCACACACACAAATGGAATATAGAGTTCAGTTCAGTTGCTTGGTCGTGTCTGATTCTTTGTGACCCCATGGACTGCAGCATGCCAGGCTTCCCTGTCCATCACCAACTCCTGGACCTTGATCAATCTCATGTACTTTGAGTTGGTGATGCCCTCCAACCATCTCATCCTTTGTCATCCGTTTATCCTCGGCCTTCAATCTTTCCCAGCATCAGGAATACTACTCAGAGAGAATGAAATTTTGCGGCTCAAAACAACATGAATGGACCTGGAGGGAATTATTCTTAATGAAATGTCATACAGAGACTGACAAATACTGTATGCTATCACTTATATATGGAATCTAAATATAAAACAAATGAATAAATATAACAAAATAGACTATTTTAGATAAAATAGTCTAAAGATTAATAACCTAGAGATTATCGGGGGGATAAGGAAGGGAGAAGAAGCAAGGTGGGGATAGACAATTAAAAGGTCTGTAGTATTATATGTAAAATTAATAAGCTACAAAGATATACTTTACAGCACAGGGAATATAGCCAATACTTTATAATAAATTTAGAGAAGTTTTGAGTCACCAAGTTGTATACCTGAAACTAATATTGTAAATCAACTATACTTCAATTCAGAAGTATCTTTTTCCTTCTTTGTTTTGTTGGATATTCATATAAACATGCTTTTCAATAATTATTTAAAGTGATTGATATTGTTTTAATCCACAAGACTTTCTTCATTCTCAATGACATTTTCTTTTGTTGAATAGTTTAATCATTTTGACTTGTAAATCAGAGTTTATGATGTACTGAACAAGCTGCTCTTTTCAAATGAGGCTCCCCTAATTTTTTTAATGGCCAAAGGAAAAAGGAAATCACTGATATTTAATTGGAATTTCACTGTTAGGTGTGCAATTTATATTGCATAAATAGTGCAAACTCAGTCCTTAGAATTTTAGAAGTAATTTATTATGCACACATATTTTTAAAGAATAGACATCGCTACAATAATTTAGTTGGACTCAACTTTTGTAACACTGTGCCATCTGGAAATAAAATATAATGCATGCATTTTCTGTTTTATCACCAAGGCACTGTTCTGCTAGACAAACAACTCTCTATCTTCTGTTTGCAAATGAGTTTGTGCAGGTGTGCTGAAAATCCTTACTCAATATTTTATCTAACAACCCTCATAAAATATTATATTTCCCTAACTGCTCATTAGGCATTCTCAAATGTTTTAGGTGGAAATAAGCACAGTTCAATAATTAAAATAAGGCGTGTAGTAGGAATACATTAAATTATTATTATATGTGTTATAAACATAATAAGGATGCATTCTTTAAGTTTGCAGTTCATTTATTTATTTAACAAATATTTTCTAAGTGAATGTATCAAGTAGATACTATTAACAAAATCACATATTAAAGTTTTTACTATATAGTAGGCAAATCATAACGGCATATAATGAAGATTATGATGAAGGTAAGTATAAGTTACAGTTGTGGGTAGCATAGGGAAAGGAGAGATCCTCTTGTTTAACCCTTTAATTTGACAAGAAAAATGAGGAACTTGCTCAATTAGTGGTGACTAAACACGAAAATCAATACATTCATTTCAATTCCAAATGAATTTGACTTTCTGAAATATGAAACACTGTCCTCATCACCCTGTTGGATACAAAGATAAATACGCATGCAATCTTTGATGACTCAGTACTAGGTTGCAGCACTCTGTGTGTGTGTGTGTGTGTGTGTGTGTGTGTGTGTGTAGAGAGAGGGATGGCTCAGGCTAGTTACTCCACACTAGTTTTATGGTAGGAAGGGCTTTCATCTGTTGTACTATTTCATCACGACACAACATAAATTTATAGCTTGTGTCAAGATTTCAAAGAAACAGAATGTAGAGCAAACACTGCACATCAAGTAATAGTTGGAACAATGACCTGAACAGCATGCATGTGATTCGTTGCTCAGTTGTGTCTGATTCTTTGCGAACCCGTGGACGGTAGCATGCCAGGGTCCTCTCTCTGTGGGGATTCTCCAGGCAAAAATAGTGGAGTGGGTTGCCAAGCGTGCATCAAATCAGATCAGATCAGTCGCTCAGTCGTATCTGACTCTTTGTGACCCCATGAATCACAGCACGCCAGGCCTCCCTGTCCATCACAAACTCCCGGAGTTCACTGAGACTCACATCCATCAAGTCAGTGATGCCATCCAGCCATCTCATCCTCTGTCATCCCCTTCTCCTCTTGCCCCCAATCCCTCCCAGCATCAGAGTCTTTTCCAATGAGTCAACTCTTCGCATGAGGTGGCCATAGTACTGGAGTTTCAGCTTTAGCATCATTCCTTCCAAAAATCCCAGGGCTGATCTCCTTCAGAATGGACTGGTTAGACCTGCTTGCAGTCCATGGGACTCTCAAGAGTCTTCTCCAACACCACAGTTCAAAAGCATCAATTCTTTGGCGCTCAGCCTTCTTAGCAGGCCAACTCTCACATCCATACATGACCACTGGAAAAACCATAGCCTTGACTAGATGAACATTTGTTGGCAAAGTAATGTCTCTGCTTTTCAATATGCTATTTAGGTTGGTCATAACTTTCCTTCCAAGGAGTAAGTGTCTTTTAATTTCATGGCTGCAGTCACCATCTGCAGTGATTTTGGAGCCCCCCAAAATAAAGCCTGACACTGTTTCCACTGTTTCCCCATCTATTTCCCATGAAGTGATGGGACCGGATGCCTGATCGTTTTCTGAATGTTGAGCTTTAAGCCAACTTTTTCACTCTCCACTTTCACTTTCATCAAGAGGCTTTTTAGTTCCTCTTCACTTTCTGCCATCATGGACGTGTCATCTGCATATCTGAGGTTATTGATATTTCTCCCAGCAATCTTGATTCCAGCTTGTGTTTCTTCCAGTCCAGTGTTTCTCATGATGTACTCTGTATAAGTTAAATAAGCAGGGTGACAATATACAGCCTTGACGTACTCCTTTTCCTATTTGGAACCAATCTGTTGTTCCATGTGCAATTCTAACTGTTGCTTCCTGACCTGCATACAAATTTCTCAAGAGGCAGATCAGGTGGTCTGGTATTCCCATCTCTTTCAGAATTTTCCACAGTTTATTGTGATCCACACAGTCAAAACCTTTGGCATAGTCAATAAAGCAGGAATAGATGTTTTTCTGGAACTCTCTTGCTTTTTCCATGATCCAGCGGATGTTGGCAATTTGATCTCTGGTTCCTCTGCCCTTTCTAAAACCAGCTTGAACATCTGGAAGTTCACGGTTCACATATTGCTGAAGCCTGGCTTGGAGAATTTTGAGCATTACTTTACTAGCGTGTGAGATGAGTGCAATTGTGCGGTAGTTTGAGCATTCTTTGGCATTGCCTTTCTTTGGGATTGAAATGAAAACTGACCTTTTCCAGTCCTGTGGCCACTGCTGAGTTTTCCAAATATGCTGGCATATTGAGTGCAGCACTTTCACAGCATCATCTTTCAGGATTTGGAATAGCTTAACTGGAATTCTATCACCTCCATTAGCTTTGTTCATAGTGATGCTTTCTAAGGCCCACTTGACTTCACATTCCAGGCTGTCTGGCTCTAGGTCAGTGATCACACCATAGTGATTATCTGGGTCGTGAAGATCTTTTTTGTACAGTTCTTTTGTGTATTCTTGCCATCTCTTCTTAATATCTTCTGCTTCTGTTAGGTCCATACCATTTCTGTCCTTTATTGAGCCCATGCATGCATAGGTTAATACAAATAATCAAATTAATCTCTGGCAAATATAGTTTCATAAGTTTATAAGTATAGTCATGCTATGCTGATCCTTTTAAAGTAGCATTTATCTTCATAGGTAGTTTCTGTTTTAGTAACTGTAGTCCCTATTTCTTAGGGCTTCCCTGGTGTCTCAGAGGTTAAAGCGTCTGCCTCCAATGCAGGAGACCTGGCTTTGATCCCTGGGTTGGGAAGATCCCCTGGAGAAGGAAATGGCAACCCACTCCAGTATTCTTGCCTGGAGAATCCCATGGACAGAGGAGCCTGGTGGGCTACAGTCCCCATTTCTTAGGCATTTAATGACCTAAATTTCATGAGGTCATATTTTCTACTTACTCATTCAAAATTATATCTAAAATAATAATATAATAATTGGTACACTAGGCTGTGCTTAGTCACTCAGTCATGTCCAACTCTGCAGTCTGTTGCCTGTCATGCACCTCTGTTCATGGGGATTCTCCAGGCAAGGATACTGGAGAGGGTTGCCAAGCCCTCTTCCAGAGGATCTTTGCAACCCAGGGATTGAATCCAGGTCTCCAGCATTTCAGGTGGATCCTTTACCATCTGAGCCACTTGTCAAGCCCAAGAATACTGGAGTGGGTAGCCTATCCCTTCTGCAGGGGATCTTCCCAATCCAGGAATCGAACCAGGGTCTCCTATATTGCAGGAAGATTTTTACCATCTGAGCCATCAAGGAAGCCCTATATGTTTAAGAGAATTAGTATGAATAAATGAATGAATGGACATGTCTGTTATGATGCTAAGTGCTATAATTACATTGTCTCATTTAATTCTCATACTGTTTTGATAAGGTAGACATTATTATCCCTCTTTTCAAATGAAAACACTGAAGCTTAGGGTTAAGTAACCTGTTACACTACACAAGAATTAGGAGCCAGAGTTATATAAAAAATATTTTCTTAATGATTATATAATCATAAATTTACTCTAGCAGAACAAGTAAATACCTTGAAATATAAAACATAGAAGTCATATTGGAAAAAAAGATGTTGTCAGAAACTTGAATTGTGCTTTTGAGTTTAGGATTGCTAGAAGATATGAAAAAGAAAAATAAATATAGTGTTTTTATTCTTTTCAAAAATAAATCATACAGAGCCAGTTGCAGATGCATGACTTTGAATTTGCTTGCTTGATACTTTCCTGGGAAAAATAAGATTACTGTGAAAACAAGGATTTAATGATAGGTTGACCCTATTTTCAAAAATGATCTTAGAAATTAAATTTTGAATAGTTCTTTTATCCATGACATATCCTGAAATAAAGAATATATGTTTATACTATAGCTGAGGGAAAGTATTTAAGTTACTGAGTTCATGTGCTTAAAGTATATTTTGCTCTGATTTTTAAATCAACATACCCATTAGACTGTATTTCTCAGGTAGAAGATGAAAATAGTACTTTTTTTGATAGGCATAAATCTCAATACAGGTTTCCCTTGCTATCTGAAAGTAGAGCACTCTTACAAAACTTTTTGTAAGCCAAAAAGACTTAAAGCAAAGCAATCACCTTAGGAGACATCTTGCTAAAGGGTGCATAAAATAAATTCAGATAAAACACGGATACTCATAGACACAGTTCAAAGTATGACGGTTAGTTGCTGCTATGCATAGTTCCCAGGAAAGGAGCTTGGCTGTACCACTATCCCTGCTCCAGATTTACACTGTCTCTGTTTTTTAATTTAAATTTATTTATTTTTAATTGGTGTGGACAAGGAAACAGCAACCCGTTCCAGTGTTCTTGCTTGGAGAATCCCATAGACAGAGGAGCCAGGTGGGTAACAGTCCATGGGTCACAGAGTTGGACACGACTGAGCGACTACCATCACATGTCTAGTTGGAAGATGATTATTTTATAATATTGTGTTGTTGTCTGCCATATATTAACATGAATCAGCCATAGGCTTTGCCTCTTTAATAGCTCACTGCAAAGCAAACTTTGAATGCTATGTTTGAGTTTTGCCTTTTTTCATAAAAGTGAAATTCCTCTTCCTTTATCTTTTGGTTAGCAAAAGTGGTGCTCATGTAAGTCTTTCCTAAAAGTGAAGTGGTCTGAACAAACTTTCAAAAAGTAGGGAATCTCTGTGAATAATAATCACACTTGTCACAAGTACCTGCCATGCATATAATCTGTATTAGTAACAGAGTAAAATACATTTTAGATATAAAATTTAATAGAACCAAAAGCTATTCTGGTAGGCATCTTTTGTTTGTTTGTTTGTTTGGATTGTTTTTATTTCTCCTGAGATAAAAACAAGAGATTTCCTTCTCCTTCCTCTTATGGATCTGCCTCTATCTGTCAATCACATAATCTTACTCCTCTATTGAAAGAAGAAAAGAAGATACAGGTTAGACAAAGAGAGAAACTAATATCTTAATACAAGTGATTTTGTGTGTGTGTGAGTGAACTGAAATGCAGGGAGACGTGTGACTTCCAAAGGAACCTCCAAGAATGGTTTTCCCTGGAGGACACTGAGGGAGGGTCCTTTTCAGTGACAGGGAGAGAGACACTGAGAATGAAGCCAAATGAAGGAAAGCAGGGTTTATAGACAAAGTCACTTAGAGACAAGGTTCTATTAAAACCTAGAAAATGCATCCAACTATGCTAGAAAGTCTACCTGAAATTTTTTTGTTCACTATGTTTAAGCAATAATGAATCAGTGTTCTTTCACAATGAATCAAATATGTGCTATAAATTGGTAGAAGATAGTGTTAGAAGTATGAGAAAGCATGCAGAGAAAAATATCCTTGGTTCCATGTAAGTTAGAATAGATACCTATCTACTTCTATATCATCTATCATTCCAGTCCAAACACTGGCTTACTGGTCAAGAATTATAGATTTGAAGTTACTTTGACTCAAAAATTTGAAAGCATTAATTTAGTATCTTTCGGATTCCAGTATAGCTCTGAATCAGTTTACTACTATTCTGATGATCAATCCATACTACTTATTCTATTCCCTGAATTCCTTCTTAAAAGCTTTAAAAGAAATCCTTTTTTGGTTTTCTGAGATTTTACAATGATATGTCTTGATATATCTCTTTTTATCTCAATAATGTTGGCTACTATTGGGCTTTTTAATTTTTTATGAAAAAAAAAACACCTTTTTTTCCCTACCATTTATTTACCTTCCTCTCCCTTTTTGAAAGTTCTAATAGATATTAAAATGCCTGGATTAAGCCTCTAAATTTCTCATCTTTTTACTAGTATTTTCTTTTTTTCTTATTTTATAAAATCTTATTTTCTGGAATAGTCCCTCAGCTTCATTTTTCAAATGTTAATAGGTTTTAAAAATATATTCTTACGATCATATTTATAATTTTAAGATATTTTATTCTATATTTTCTGATTTTTAAAACAAATCATTTTATTATTTCATAAGTATATCTTCTACTGGATCTTTAAAAATATTGATTTTGGTTTCATTATCTTCTTACATTTACACATTTCTCAAGTTCCTTTTTTTTTTTTCCAGTCATCCAGTTCTGTTTCTCCTATGCTTTTCTCAAATGCTTAGTAATTTTTTATGTCTATCCACATTCAAAATTCAAGGAACCTGCACTAGGGTTGAATAATGCCTTCCAAAATTAATATCCACTTGACTTTATTTGAAAATAGCCTTTGCAAATGTAATTAATTAAGTCAAGATGAAGTCCTATTGGATTAGGGTGGGCCCTAAATCCAATGACTGAGTTTTATAAGTAAGGGTGATTCAGACACAGAGATACAGAGGGAAGAAGGTCATGTGAAGATGGTGGCAGAGATCAGAGGGATAACTCTAAGCCAAAGAAACTAAGGATTGCTGCTGCTGCTGCTGCTGCTAAGTCGCGTCAGTCATGTCCGACTCTGTGCGACCCCATAGACGGCAGCCCACCAGGCTCCCCCATCCCTGGGATTCTCCAGGCAAGAACACTGGAGTGGGTTGCCATTTCCTTCTCCAATGCATGAAAGTGAAACGTGAAAGGGAAGTCACTCAGTCGTGTCCAACTCTTAGCGACCCCATGGACTGTAGCCTACCAGGCTCCTCCATCCATGGGATTCTCCAGGCAAGAGTACTGGAGTGGGGTGCCATTGCCTTCTCCGAAGGATTGCTAGCAACCACCAAAAGTTAGGACAAGGTAAGTGCTTTTAGAGGGACCATAGCCTTGCATGCATACACCTATATTTTGAATTTCTAGCCTTTAAAACTGAAAGAGAATAAATCATTGTTGTTTTTAACCAACCAGTTAGTGTTAATTTGTTCTGGCAGCCCTAGAAAATGATTACAAAACATTTTAATGAAAGTATGATTTGTTATTTTGGGGCTTTCAAATAGGATAATCAAGTGAGAACAAAGCCATTCTGCAGGTCATCTTTCTTGGTCTCATCACTATTCTGCTGGTGTGATGGAGCTCAGAGGGTGTGTGTGTGTTATGCACTCATATATATGTGTTTATAGTGGGGACTTAGGGAAGGGAAATGATTTAATAAATTTAGCTGCTGGGGTTAGCATTCCTAGATGGATTCTCACTTACTCTCCCAGCCCAGAATTCAGTAGAAGAGCAAACCTCTTCCTTCTGTAGTCTCTGGGGTCAGTAGACCAGAGCCTGTCTGGTTCAAGCTGTCCAGTTTTATATGTGTGCAGTGGCGTAACTGGTAAAGGATCTGCTCACCAACGCAGGAGACTTAAAAGACTTGGGTTTGAACCCTGAGTCAGAAAGATCCCCTGGAGGAGAATACAGCAACCCATTCCAGCATTCTTGCCTGGAGAATCCCATGAACAGAGGAGCCTGGAGGGTTACAGTCCATAGCGTCGCAAAGTGTCAGACACAACAGAAGTAACTTAACACACACACACACACACACACACACACACATTAATCTGATTTAGTGACACTCTGAGTATCTAATTACATACTTTTTCATCAAACTATATCCCCTACCTATCTTCACAATTAATGAGTGCCTCCAATTTTTTTTAACTTGCTTTGGCTTATCCTTTGCTATTTGTAAGTTTTCAGCTTTCTGTATTTTGCTAATTTATTTAGGATACAATTCACTTTCTTTTTGCAAAGTTTTTGACATCTATTCTTTAGTAATTCACATCTTTACCCAGAAGTTTATAACTTTTTCATGTACTCATTAAATATTAGTGGGATTTCAGGAAGTACTGGTTAAAACTTATGTGTTTAAGCTATCAAATTTAACAGAAGATCTTCAAATATTTATTTTTTTAAGTTTTAACCTTTCTTTTCTTTTTAAATCTATGTGATTACTGAGTTATTCATTTATTATGTTCTATGAGAAAGGCAGGGAAGATATTTGAAATAAGCTTTCAACATATTTAATATGCCTTAAGCTCAAATTCTAAATTGTTTTCTGGTAATTTTTGCTCAATATATTTAGCATTGATTCATAGAGATAGTTTTTAAATTAAATCCTTCATACTTAAAACATCAAAGTGATACAAGCTTAGTAAAAATCTAAGAATTTTTGAAAATACAAGCTATAATTTCAAATAACAGATACTAATATATGCTCTACTTAAGAGTGATGGGCTAATACAAAATATATGTAACTATATCTACAATAAAATGTAACATATATAAGATATATGGTTTCAAGTACATGTAATGTTTAATCAAGGAAATGAAATATAAAAATTATTTTCCTCATTGAATATTTCCTCAGTAATCAAGCTGTAGTCTAGACAGAAACAAATTGAACTAAGTGGTGGACAAATGTACTGTTAGTAACCTTTCTTGAATTATTCATCATTTTTATTTATCTTCCCAGCATTTAGCCATCTGTCTCCTCAGGTTTATAGCTCTTAAATATGGAAATACTCCAATATATAACTTTAATGATCAAGTATTTCAAGGAACCAAATTGGCATATGGAATACTCAAGTTTTACATGATACTGTGAAAGACACAAATTATAAAAATATACCAAGACTACTTCCAAATTAACAGAGATACATCATTTCAGGATATTTTTTTGGCATATGATCATAGTAATTGAAGATAGATAAAATGAACTGCAGACCTCAAAAAAAACCTCTCTCTTTGATCCTTTAAAATATTATTTATCCTTTACTTTCATAATTTCGCCATGAGAGTAATTCTTCTTTAGAAAAACAAAATGCACATCATAAAATTTGAGATGGAAATGTTTCTGTATAATTCAGTCTCCTAGAAATCTACTCTGAAAAATACTCGTTTCTTGTCAGATATTTATTCCATGCTGGGGGTATGGGAGGAAGTGATTAGAAATTGTTCATTAGATAGAAAACTGCTGAAAAAACATCTGCCTTTATCTTATCTCATAATCATTTATGCCTTAGACTTTAGTTCAGTGACATTCATTCAAGGACAAATTTTTGTAACTGTCTATAGAGGAAGGAAGAGTATTATTTTAATGAAAACTACCTTGGAGTTTTCTGTGCCTACATAATCCCTTGAAGTTAACCAAGATTAAATAAATTTAATAAATTCATGTTCTATTAATAATTATCACTTAATAATTATTTTAAAATCCTTCAAGTGTGCAGTGTACTTATCCTCTATTTCACCACAGTGAACTGAGTTGTTGAAACAAGTAAAATCTGACACTGACAGATATTTTCCAGATAAACATATTGTGGTATATTCAGAACTTCCTTTCTTAATTCATTCAGCTCAAAGACACATCAGATAAAATGGATTGGCTCATAAAGGTGGACAGAGAAGAAAATTCATTCCCTCTTAGTGTGGCCTTATTGACCCAGAAAAGATGCCACAGGGAATTTATAAAAAGCCCTTAAAGCACTTCTGTCTTTTAACCACTTCACCATTCCTCAAGCTCTACCAGTTTTTCTAATACTGATCACACTAACATATCATCAGTTCATTTCTTTTCAATGTTCACAAAACTCAACATCTCCTTTAAGCTGATCTACAGTAGTTTGACGATGTGCTTGAGTTGATTCAGGCATCAGCTAACACCAGTGTTTTGGCTCACCTGCAGCTCCACAGGTGGTATCTGTGTTTTTCTCTCACTCAGGTCAATAACCAGACACCAGCAATGAATCTGCACTCTGAAAAACTAATCCACTTATCCTGCTTATTTCTGTTTTAATAGGATCTTAGCTTCTTTGAAACATGCCTGGAGGCCTCTTTTGTTCTGGAGATATAGAACCTGCAAGTGCAAATTAATGGCATACCTAGTGTATAAGGAAGTAATTATGTGATTACTTGAGTATCAGTGAGTTCCTTCATGTTCTCATATGGTACACCGATGCCCATTCCCCAAATCTGGGGGAAAAGGTACACAAAATTCTTTTTATTTTGTTTATTTTATTTTATTTTTTTTTACTTTACAATATTGTATTGGTTTTGCCATACATCAACAGGCATCCACCACGGGTGTACATGTGTTCCCCATCCTTATGCCCCCTCCCACCTCCCTCCCCATACCATCCCTCTGGCTCATCCCAGTGCACCAGCCCCAAGCTTCCTGTATCCTGCATCAAACCTGGACTGGTGATTCATTTCTTATATGATATTATACATGTTTCAATGCCATTCTCCCAAATCATCCCCCCCTCCCACAGGGTCCAAAAGACTGTTCTATACATCTGTGTCTCTTTTGCTGTCTCCCATACAGGGTTGTCATTACCATCTTTCTAAATTCCATATATATGCATTAGTATACTGTATTTGTGTTTTTCTTTCTGGCTTACTTCACTCTGTATAATAGGCTCCAGTTTCATCCACCTCATTAGAACTGATTCAAATGTATTCTTTTTAATGGCTGAGTAATACTCCATTGTGTATATGTACCACAGCTTTCTTATCCATTCATCTGCTGATGGACATCCAGGTTGCTTCCATGTCCTGGCTATTATAAACAGTGCTGCGATGAACATTGGGGTACATATGTCTCTTTCAATTCTGGTTTCCTTGGTGTGTATGCCCAGCAGTGGGATTGCTGGGTCGTATGGCAGTTCTATTTCCAGTTTTTCAAGGAATCTCCACACTGTTCTCCATAGTGGCTGTACTAGTTTGCATTCCCACCAACAGTGTAAGAGGGTTCCCTTTTCTCCACATGCTCTCCAGCATTTATTGCTTATAGACTTTTGGATCGCAGCCATTCTGACTGGCTTGAAATGATTTCTCATAGTGGTTTTGATTTGCATTTCTCTGATAATGAGTGATGTTGAGCATCTTTTCATGTGTTTGTTAGCCATCTGTATGTCTTCTTTGGAGAAATGTCTATTTAGTTCTTTGGCCCATTTTTTGATTGGGTTGTTTAAAGTGACTAAAGAAATAGGGTAGTCCAGTTTCCTTGCACAGTCTAGTGGTTAAGACTCTGTACTTCCTCTACCGGGGCATGAGTTTGATCCCTGGTTGGGGAACTACAATCCCACATGCCAAAAAAAAAAAAAGAAGAAGAAGAAATTTAAACCACTTGTTCAGGTCAGTATTAAAGATGGGATTAATGTCTACTATGGTTGATGGCTTCAAAGGATGGGTTCTGGAGTCAAGTTGCTTGCATTAGAATTTCAACTACCCTACTTGCTAACTCTGCAACTTAGTTATGCTGTTGAACTTCATTTATTTCTGCTTTTTCAGTTATAAAATGGAGAAAACCCCAGAACTGTGAGGATTAAGTGAGATAAAGCAGATAAAGTAAACAGTACATATACTTAGCTCTTGCTCCTCTAGACCTGTGTTTCTGCAATACCAATGTCTATGGATCCTTTGCATCAGAAGTGAAAAAAAGACTTTTAAATACACACACACACTGAATTCTGATATGCAGCTGCTGAAAGTTTGCACTCAGTGAAATTCAAGTGTGACTTGTAAATCCATTTCTATAAGACTGTCCTCCCTCAAAAAGACAAACTTGAATCATAAAAAAATAACCTTATTAAGGTAAGAGTTAGATCATTCTATATGTAATTAGAAAGAAATTGAGGGTACGCTCTTTGTAGCTAAATCAGTTCTCCTTTACCATGGTCTGCAAAGCTCATCCTAATCTGGCCTTAATCAAACTCATTCTCCTCTCACCTTTACTCACAGTGCTCCAGTCTCGGTAGCTAAAGAATATTTGCACAAGCTTTCCCTTCCACCACACCATGCATCTTCCACTGTGACTTTGCCTACTTAGCCTCTATTTTTCCTGGTGTCAATTCCAGTCTAGCCTTTTCAGGATTCTGCATGACGGTCTTGTTCATATAACATTTCCTTACAGCATTTGTAACTTTCCATCACAGCACTTCATTGTAATCATTTTGTCTTCATGTATATAATTCTACTAGACTCTAATTTTATATAGAAATGTTTTACTGTTTGAGTTCACCACTCTATCCTTGTTATAGGGTCTGGCTCATAATAGAAGCTCAACAAATTCTATTTTAATGAATGAGTGAAGGCTCTACAAAATATTGTGATAAAATGTTTTTCATATTTAGGTTTTTGTTTTTGGCTTATTTTTTCCTTTTTTTAATGGATTTGATGGCTTAAAACAGCAATCATTCAATGTGTCTCAGGGGTCTGTGGATTGACTTGGTTTAGCTAGGGGGTTCTGGTCATCTCACTTAATTCTTTATGTGGTTCCAGACAGATGTTTGCTGGGGCCT
Organism: Bos taurus; assembly: GCF_002263795.3. Classification (NCBI taxonomy): domain Eukaryota; kingdom Metazoa; phylum Chordata; class Mammalia; order Artiodactyla; family Bovidae; genus Bos; species Bos taurus. Next base: position 52,334,274 of record NC_037341.1, on the reverse strand, counting down.
CTACTGTAATACTGGGATGGCCAGGCTTCTTTGCCATTTGTACACAATCAGAAACTCTCCTTCTTCATGTCCCCTTTCCACTTGATCTTTCCAGAGGGTAACTAGATTTCTTTGTAGTAGCTCAGGTACTCCAAAAGGTCGAAAGTAGAAGCTTGAAGTCTTTAATACCTAGATTCTTCAGTCTTACCTTCAACTGGTTAATTGAAGCCACAGACCTGGCCAGATTCAGTATGGGGAAGGACTACACAATTTTTATGTACCAATAGAGGACACATAGGAGCCAAACATTATTGAGAGAGAGGGAATTATATTCCCAAGTCTAAAATGAGATAATGAAGAAAAAGCAAACAAAACTAACTTAAGTAGGGTATTACTGTTAGAAAGCTGATTCAGAATCCAATCTCTACTCTTTTTTCACTTCAAAACTTGTATTACTTGCTCTTGTGACTTTCATGCTCTTCTTCAGAAAGGCAAAAATTCCTTTTTCCTATATTAGGAGTATTTTCCTTAAGCTTCAATATATAATTCAAATGTAAAAATACTAACATATTTCAGCCATGTCTATTAGTTTAATATATAAAGACAAAATAGAATTTTATATTCATACACATTTAATGAATGTAAGAGTAAATTATAAGCAACCTGAGCAACTGAGATCTCACTTATCTCCAAAGTCATCAGTTTGCATTTTTAACTGAATGTTGAGGACCTTGAAGTGAGATTGAGTGTGATCTTTGAATGATAGTTGCCACATGCTTTTGGGAGATCTTTAAAGAGTACACACAAGTAATTAGAATTGTGGAAATGTTTGATCTATTTGATCTTTTTCTTGTGGATTAAGGCCTAATATGTATTTTATACATACATAAATTCTAGTTTAGGTTCTTGAAAATGTCTCTAACCTAGTATGCCTAGTCACTCAGTCATGTCTGATTCTTTGCAACTCTGTGGACTATAACCTGCCAGGCTCCTCTGTCCATGGGATTTTTTAGGCAAGAATATTGGAGTGAGTTGCCATTTCCTCCTCCAGTGGATCTTGCTGACCCAGGGATTGAATTAATGTCTCCTGTGATTCCTGCATGGCAGGTGGATTTTTCAGCTACTGAGCCATCAGGGAAAGCCCCCACCCCCTATCTAGTATAATAGTATATAATCTGATCATACAGCTGCTAGGGGAGTTTAATATTCTTCTCATCTGTTCGCTGATGTTTTAGGATTGTCACATCTGAAATTTTAATCTCGAAATAAGGAACTGTGTATTGCAACACAAGGGCCACAGGATATCAAACGTGAGGAGGTTATGCTGGATAGTTGGTCTAAATTAGAAGAACGATTCCATTTCCTAATACCTGTTCACTTAGAACTGCTTTGCTTTCCTAATTCCTGTTCACATAGAACTGCTCTGCTTATTGTTTCTGATTCATGAAGTATTGTGATTCCAGGAAGGCAAACCCTTACTTTAAAATGTATATGACAGAAAAATGCTTTCAATGGACAAATTATAGCTTAGTTTTGTGCATTTTTTACATCAGAGGTTGATACTCAATTAAGAGTTACAAAATCACTTAGATGAGTTTTCTCTCTGCCTGGGAGAATGCCTGAAATATGCCCTTCTCAGTGGTGAGCCACTCAATGAACCGGATTTGCATTTTCATTTCCCCTCGCCCCCAACAGCATTTTCAACACTGCCAAACTGTGTCAATCTGACAAATGTAAAATGCTGTATCATTATTTAAATTCACCCTTCATGCATAATGGCAAGATTATCGCTTTTATTTTTGGTCATTCCTGTTTCCTCTTCTGTGAATTGCCTATTTATATATTTGCAATGTCTGAAATGGTCTTGTGGCTGTTTTTCTTACTGATTTGTGGAATGAATTTTGAGTCCATTGCCCTTCATAAATGTATTACAAATATCTTCTGCCAATCTATTACTCCTTTTATCTTTTTCTGTTGCCTTTTTTTGTAGCTTAATATTGTTACTGGTGTGCTTTTGCTATAGTTTTAATTTGAGATAAGATTAATTTTTTTGTGTGATTAAAGCATTTTACCTTTTTTGAAGAAATGTTTCCAAATGCTTTTTACTTAGGTCATTAACATATAGAATTTGTCTTTCTTTATGAGACAGAGCACTGACTTTATTGTACTTTCAGGGAGATAGCTAATAATTTCAACATGATTTACTAACCTCTTCCTGAGTGATTTGTATATATCAATGGCTTGTATTCACATGTAAGTGCTTCTGTTCTCTCTGTTTTCTTCCATTGGTCTACTTGATTAATCTTACATGAAAAGCACCCTCTTTTAAGGAAAAGAAAAGCACCCTCTATACAACTATTATATGTTTTGGTGTCTAAGTCAAGTATCAGTGTCTTCCTTGGTGGCTCAGTAGGTAAAGAGACTGCCTGCAATGAAGAAGACCTGGGATTCAATCCCTGGGTCAGGAAGATACCCAGGAGAAGGTAATGGCAACCCACTCCAGTATTCTTGCCTGAAGAATTCCATGGACAGAGGAGCCCGGCAGGCTACAGTCCATGGTGTCCCAAAGAGTTGGACACAACTGAGTGACTAACACTTTCAAGTCATGTATAGAGATATGTAATATTTAAAATTGCCTAACTTCTCATATGGACTTCCCTGGTGGGTCAGATGGTAAAGCATCTGTCTATAATGCGGAAGACCCGGGTTCAATCCCTGGGTCGGGAAGATCCCCTAGAGAAGGAAACCTCTCATATACCTTCTCTGTGCCTGTCAAAACCAGCTTTTTAAGTTACATAAGCATGAGAGAAGGCAATGGTTATCCACTCCAGTACTCTTGCCTGGAAAATCCCACGAATGGAGGAGCCTGGTAGGCTGCAGTCCAAGGGGTCACTAAGAGTTGGACACGACTGAGAAACTTCACTTTCAATTTTCACTTTCATGCATTGGAGAAGGAAATGGCAACTCCAGTGTTCTTGCCTTAAGAATCCCAGGGACGGGGGAGCCTGGTGGGCTGCCGTCTATGGGGTTGCACAGAGTCGGACACGACTGAAGCAACTTAACAGCAGCAGCAGCAGCATACATAAGCATATATATTCTCTATTTTTATTTTAACTTCAATTATAATAAGTTGCTTTTAAAAGGATTTTTAAAACAAATTAACTCATCACACCCGTTAAAATGGTATATCTCTACATTAATTGTTTCTCTTTTATTCCACTGAGTTTTATAATATTTATAAATGTCTTATAATAATTTGTTATATGTAGTCCTCTGTGACCCCATAGATGGCAGCCCACCAGGCTCCCCCATCCCTGGGATTCTCCAGGCAAGAACACTGGAGTCGGTTGCCATTTCCTTCTCCAATGCATGAAAGTGAAATGTGAAAGGGAAGTCACTCAGTCGTGTCCAACCCTCAGCGACCCCATGGACCGCAGCTTTCCAGGCTCCTCCGTCCATGGGATTTTCCAGGCAAGAGTACTGGAGTGGGGTGCCGTTGCCTTCTCTGATATGTATTCCTAGGCACTGTATATATTTGCTACCATGGTGAGTAATTGAGCTTTTCTTGTAAATTAAAATTTTCTGAAGATTTTCTTGAAATATTTTATCATAATAGCAGTTTTATTTTTCAAAATCTTATTTTAAAAATGCGATTATTTTCTTATTGCATGAGTAGGAACTCCAATCCAATACTGAATAAAAGGGTAGATGATACTAAAGGGTAACATTTATTGAGAGTTTATTATGTCCTAGGATTCATCTAAAGTACACTTAGTAACATATTCAAAACCACAACACTCTAGACAAGGTAGGTAATTATTTAAATTTTACAAATGATGAAAATGAATTAAAAAAAAAAAAAAAATCAGTAACTGTTGAATGTTTTAAATGATAGTGCTAGGATACTTCCTGGTAGCCTTTTCTAGCCTGTTAGCCCCCCAGTGGTTCAGAAGGTAATGAATTCACCTGCAATGCAGGAGACCCCTGTTCCACCCCTGAGTCAGGATGATCCTCTGGAGAAGGGAATGGTTACCCACACCAGCATTTTTGCCTGGAGAATGCCATGGACAGAGGAGCTTGGCGGGCTACACAGTCCATAGGGTTGCAAAGAGTCAGACACAACTGAGACTAACACACCTACACACATGCCCACCAATTGCAACCCTAGTAGAAATAACAATGGTTGTCTAGCTTGTATGTATCTGATTTTACGGGGATTTCATCTAATTATTTGAACTAATATTTGCTATTGTTTTTAGTAGTACTTTTAAAAATAGCTCACCTTTCTAGAAGCTCATGCTTCTAGATCTGACTTTTTCTTGATGTATTTCAAATACCAAGGCATTGTTCAACCCAAAGTAGATGTTCAAGAAACATCTGTGGACTATTGAATAAATATAGACTTTCTTACTGTAAGTGCTAAAAAAAAAAAAATCACCTATTGTCCATTCCTAGAGATGATGATGTGAACTTGAACAGATTACACAATATCTTGCTCTTCAGTTAGTTTTTAACCTTAACTCCTTATTCAGTTAAGGTTCAAAACTAAGCCTTTATTCTGTTTATAACTAAAGTTCACATTCCTAGCCACAGGCATCAAATTTATCATTATAGGAAATGGACACAGGAAGAGTTTCGGGAAAACATGTGGATAATTAAAACTAGTTTTCCTTAATCTGACAAAGAACATTCCTAAATATAAATTATCTAGTGCAGCTTACAAATGTGAAAGCTGAGAACAGCCCAAAAAGAGAATTGGCTATATTTTTACAGTGGTGTATTTAAAAAAAAGTATTATCATTTCATGTTTGGAGATTTTTTTTAATTAGTTTAAGCTATGCATGTGAGAGTTGGACTATAAAGAAAGCTGAGCACTGAAGAATTGATGCTTTTGAACTGCGGTGTTGGAGAAGACTCTTGAGCGTCCCTTGGACTTCAAGAAGATTCAACCAGTCCATCCTAAAAAAAGTCAGCCCTGAATATTCATTGGAAGGACTGATGCTGAAGCTGGAACTCCAATACTTTGGCCACCTGTTGCGAAGAACTGACTCATTTGAAAAGACCTTGATGCCGGGAAAGATTGAAGACGGGAGGAGAAGGGGACGACAGAGGATGAGGTGTTTGAATGGCATCACTGACTCAATGGACATGAGTTTTGTAAACTCTGGGAGTTGGTGATGGACAGGGAGGCCTGGTGTGCTGCAAAGAGTCACAGGGTCGCAAAGAGACACGACTGAGCAACTGAACTGAACTGAACTGATGGACTATTCAATTACTTCTGAGCTCACTCTCAAATTATTATTATGTCTGTTTTTATTTCAGTTGTATTCAAACACTGTTTTGCAAAAGAAAGGATAGGAAAAAAGATTTATGAGGCAGAAGGCTTAGAATTTTGTAACCATTCCAAGTTATGCAGACTGTGAGTTGGTGGAAAGAAGGGACTCTTATCTGATCCTATCAGCCATACAGATATAAAATGTTGAAATCTCCCCACCCAAAATGTGAAAGAAATATAAATTTGTTTCCTAAAAAGATTACATAGAAAACCATGTATATGTTGATTACTGAAATTATACATTAGTTCTGCCCCTCTACCTGAATACCAGACACATATATCCAGTGTCCTATTTAATATCTCCTCTTGGACTGCTGTTTTAAGTTTAAGATGTGCAAAACATAAATTCATGTTTCTCAATACTAATTACCTCCCCTGTCTTCCTCCAAGCTCAGACAATGGCAGCTACATTTAATTCTGCTCAGCCTCAAAATCATCAGAGTGAGTTTTGCCTTCTCTTTTCTTTCTGCCTCTTATTTGCCAGCCCTTTTGTTCTGGTCTTAAATGTACATCTAAGTACTCACTCCACGAGTGTTTCATGCTATCTCTTTACACGCTGTATTTTTCTACAGAGCATGTGACTTCATATAATGTATTTGTTTCTTGTCTGACTTTCCCACTATAAACTATAGGAGGGAAGGGATTTGATTTTTATTCAGTGTACATTTTAGAGCATCTAAACTGTGTCTGGCGCATAGTAGACATTCAATAAATATTGATGGAACAAAAAACTGAGGGATTTTGGTGAAAAAAAAAAAAAACAAAAACTGTTTTATTTGAAGACTCCGAGAAAGGTAGACAATTTTAAGAAATTTTGCTCTCAGCATTCTTTTGCCCTAACTCTAAAATATTCACTAAAAATGACCTATGATTTCAATATAGATTCCTCCAAATATGTAGTATAAAAAATGGTAAGTATAGCCATGGTTCTTTTTTTTTAATTTCTAGGAAGAGTAGCCAAATTAAAAAAAAAAAAAAAAAAGATTGAGAAAGGATATTTTTTAGGAAATATTTTTAACATTTTGAAGTTTATATGAAACTTTAGGTGTATATATTCCTCAGTGGAGAACTTGTAAAAATTTATTAAACCAATGTGTTTTCTTAAATTTACTTGTGTTTTATATTATTAAGTTGCTCAACAATGACTATTTAATGATAGTATAAAAATAAATGCGAAGTCAAAATAGTGACATCATTTTTACAAAACCTATAATAGAGAAGGTCAAGTTAAAGAGACTTCTGTTGTATTTATAATTTTTATTTATGATCAGTCATTGCTGTTCTTTAAGTTGTTTTTCATGATTTGGTAAACTAAGCACCACTTATTTATTACACAATGCACTGATGATCTTAAAAACGTCATGGAAATGATAACACTTACAAATTTCACCTCTAAAAATTGTGTCAACAGTTTCTCAAACTCTTGTTGAATTTTCATTTATACCTGTTACCAAAACGCTTATTGTTTGTTTTTTAACAATAGATCATTTACAACAGAATGCTTCATCTATTTATGATAATTTATCAAGGGAGAAGTAATGAAAATGCTTGTGAATGGTATCTTGGTTGGCCAAATGGTTTGACCTGTATGTGGTGACAAGACAATTTTAGAGTTTCTAAGAATCTCCACAGTATCTGAAGTTTCTATAAAGAAACATTATTATACCTTATATTATTCTGAAAGAAATTTACAAGGAATATGATCATTAAAGACTTATTGTTAAGGACTTCAAACATTAGTGAAACAAGGACATTATTCAATTCAGTGAGGCATTTAAAGTTTTCACTGAACAAAATATATAATATATAGCCTCTCCCTAATTTGGCAGGTAGATATGTGTCATTAAATAAAAATGAAAAATAAGAGCAATTTTTGAATTTAACATAGTCAGATGTAATATGTAGGATGTCTGGGCAAAACTAAATTACTTAATGTAGTAAGGGAACTATTTAATTTCAAGATTATTTTTGTTGTTTCCTTAATGTTGTTTTAAATTCTTATTTTACATGATTTCCAGTACTTTCCTGACTTCTTCCATTCATTTCTCCCTAATAGCTTTTCTATTCTTTAATGTAAAAAGTAACATCTGTGGGATTCTTATAGTTTAGAATTCTAGAGATAAATGAATTTTATTGACTAGAACAAAAATTAAGGTATATTTTTAATGACTAACTTATAGCATATCCAGGTAGAAATAAATCAAAATTCACTGGTAGACCTGCTGCTTTCTTTCAGATGAGACAATACCATGGGAATAGTGGGATCTTGATGGCTTTTAAGCTACCTGCTCACCCAGAACCACATCCACCTAAGTGTCTGCTAAGTCTATCTGGAGACTAGAGTGTCCTACCTGTGCTTATAAGCAAGCTGGATTCTGGGGTTTCTACTGCTATTGCACTTTCCTTGCTGGGCTACTCCATCTTTGGATGCATCAGATTGTACTGCAGGTTAATTGAGCAGTCCCCACTGTTCACTCAGCCTCACCATCTCCCCAAGGCTCCATGTCAGCTTTGCCTGGCACCTCCACCACCAAATCAAGATGGTTCCTTGCAGAAACGGGGCATGCATGCTTGCCTTTTAGAAAACTCCAAGTTTTTATAGGCTGAGTATAAAAGCAAGCATTCATCTGCATGCCACTTTGGAGCTGAGTGACTCGAGTGAAATTATGTAAGTTTCTATATATGTAAAATGGGATAGTAAATGTTTCTTTAGGGTTTTTGGAATATCTAATGAGATTATTTATGCTGCTAAGCAAACTGACAACAAAGGTTATTTTTGTAAGTTATATTCAGCACACTTGCTGAGGTAGAAAATATCTAAAGAGGAAGCTAGCTTTGAAATATCCTTTATTTATAGCAAAACAAATTTTATCCAATTTTAGCCGGCTTATCTGATGTGGGCAAAAAAGGTTTGATATGGTCATGGATGGACACCTTCACTTAAAAACTTCAGATAAAATATTAGAGTAATATAAATGCAGAAGTATGTCTTATATTCAAAGCTGTTTGGGTATGACAGAACAAATAAAATTCAGAGATTATAAATGAATTAACATGCTAAATGATATAGGCTTGGTAGAGAGAAGTAAACAATTTAGGAGAATATTAAGATAAACATACAGATAAAAACAGTTATAGTTTATTCATGGGAATAATTACTGTAGTACTTTGCTTACTCCCCAAAACATGAAATTAAAAACACAGTATTTCTCCAGGCAGTTTCATAAACATTGATTGACAATAGAAGCTATTAATTCCAGTTGTGGAGAAAGGCCAATATGTGATTAAAGGCATTAAAAGTGTCAAGCAAATAAAATTTACTCAGTTGTAAACTTTGATGTATGTATTTAAATGGCTTAGTACAGGGACATCTTGCAGATTTCACCAGACATTATTCAATTCCAATTTTACTGTGGTAAAAACAAAGTTGTTGAACCTACCAAGAAACTCTTAAACACTTTATAGGAGCATATGAATTTGTTACTACAAAGCACACTCACCATAAGAGTTTTAAAAATACAATTCACTTCAATCGTCTCATTTATTCATAATCAAACAAGTATTTGCTGAGCACCAGTCCCAACTACTTCACTCTAACATACATCACTGGAGACCACTGGATGCTACTCACAAGCTAAACAGAGATGAATACAAAATCATCAGTTTCTACTCATAGAGGAACAAACATGTGTACAACAAACCAAAATGACAAATAAATTATATTCATTATGGTCAAAGGGCTACGGAAGAACAAAGAGGGAGTGATTCATTCCATAGTGTAGTGTGGCTAGAAGAATCTAGTATTTATAGAGTCAGACATCTAAATGTGAATCATGGATCAATAATTACCAGTTATTTTCCTGACCCAGAATCCATTTATATTTTTTCCAAGTAATCACACCCTGACTTTCTTTCAGGAAACAATCCCCTTTTAACTCTTCATCCATGATTTCAAGTTGGACTGATAACCTACTTCCATCCTCAGCTGTGTGAAACAGAGAAGGACCCTATCATCCTTGCCACCCCATGTCCTCTGCTTGTCTTTTAGCTGTGGAAAAACTTTAGCCAAAGAATAAGTTTAATCAGAGAAAGATGTGAGAATGTACAAAAACAAAGCAAAACCGTCAAAGGTGACCAAATGATGATAATGCAATCACGAAGCAAAGTCAAGGACATTTAGTTCTTCCTCAAAGGCTACAGATGTATTCTGAGCCATATCCTGTGAGCTGTCTTATAGATAACTGAAACGCCACCAGCTGGAAAAGATAACTCCATGATGATCAGAATGTAGCCACAACATGCTACTGCTACTGTTGCTAAGTGGCTTCAGTCGTGTCCAGACTCTGTGCGACCCCATAGACAGCAGCCCACCAGGCTCTCCTGTCCCTGGGATTCTCCAGGCAAGAACACTGGAGTGCGTTGCCATTTCCTTCTCCAATGCATGAAAGTGAAATGTGAAAGTGAAGTTGCTCAGTTGTGTCTGACTCTTAGCGACCCCATTTTCTGCAGCCTACCAGGCTCTTCCATCCATGGGATTTTCCAGGCAAGGGTACTGGAGTGGGTGCCATAGCCACGACATAAGCTGCCACAATTCTGAGAATTGGCCTCAAAGAAGGAAACTAACTGACTCTGAAACTGAAGATTAACTGTACCTAAAGCAACAAAGATGACGCTGATCAGACCACCAATGACCGATCTGAAGACGACTATCAGAGCTGACCATCCTGTTTCTGCATGTAGCCCCTCTGCCTATGTAAAACCTCTTTCCCCCTCACTGTCGTGGGCAGGGAACCAGCTTTGGACAGACTTCCTCCCCCAGCCCAGTTGCTGGCAACCAAAATAAAGCAACTTTCCTTTCCACCAACCTGGCCTCTTTAATGGCTTTTCGACCCTGAGCAGCCAGATCCCGTGGACAATACAAGACCCAAGCCTGGCCAGCCTTCTCAATCTTCCTAATCAAAAGACCCACAAAGCCTCCTCTCATAGGAAACAATTGTTAACAATTTGCCATACTTGCTTAATTCTTGCTAAAATAGTTTTAAATAGATTAAGTGCACCATTACATTTTATTCCTAAAGATATTAGTATATATCTCTATAAAACTAGGTTGTTTTATTTCTAATACAAAATCTCTCAGCCATTACTATACATAAAAATTGGCAAAAATTACCTAAGAGCATATAGGTATATTCAAATTTTCTAAATTTCACACTATTGGATTATTTAGATCAAGATTCAGTCAAAAACCACATAGCTTGCTTTTTGATACTCTATCTCTAAAATAGAATAATCCCACCTCCCCCAAATTTTGTTTTTTCTATGACATCAATTTATCGAGGCTTGCTTAGTTATCCTGTAGAATATTTTCTCTTCTGGTTTCATCTGAACAAATTTGTTATGTACTGATTTTTGTCATTTAACTGCTATCTCTTATCTTCTGAATGTTATACACAATTAGATAAAAATGTATTTGACAGAAGTTAAATGTATTTGGAAGAAAACTTCACAGGTGATACTTTATAACAATGACTCATGTTTCTCCCACTCCCCCCTCCCCGCTGTTGGTAATTGTTAACAGAGTTACCTCTCTCCAAGTTGGAGCCACATTTTCCTGCTTGTGAGCAGCAAGGTATCTGTGTGATGAAAATCTGGTTTTATGAGAAGGCCCAGGTCCAATCAACCTTTCATCTACTGATTTTAGTCCCGAAGCCGCTCCATCCTGGAGTCAATCGTTTCCTTAGTGTTGCAAACTCCCAATTGCTAGCAGCAGCAGCATTCCTTCCATAATTACTAGTTGGTGAGTGAGTGAAAGTGGCTCAGTCCTGTCCGACTCTTTGCGACCGCATGGACTATACAGTCTACGGAATTCTCCAGGCCAGAATACTGGAGTAGGTAGCCTTTCCCTTTTCCAGGGGATCTTCCCAACCCAGGGATTGAACCCAGGTCTCCCTCATTGCCGGCAGATTCTTTACCAGCTGAGCCACAAGAGAAGATAGTCAGTATCCTTCTACAAATAAGTGTCTTTCTTTGTCAACTGCGGTCTTTTTTATTATTGAATATGATTCGCGTTGAAATTAGAATGCGTTTACTTCGTACATTTAATTACTATTTTTCAGTAGAGGTTATTTGTGTAACAGTCACATTGGTCCTCAACAAGATTTTGCTCTTTATTTTTCTGTTTTACTTTTTGGTCCTTAACATTTTAAAACATTATTTTTAAATGGTGTATATCAATAAATCAACATAGGATGTATTACTATTCACTGATATTTCTGCCCTCCCTCTTTGGTCCGAGGCTGTGAGACCACTGAGTTTCCTGGCTCCCTTTAAGTACAGGATGGCATAATCCTGCGAGAAGATAAAAGTTAATATGCGAAAACTGAGCGGTACTACAAACTCAGTTTTTCATCCTCTGTCTTTACACAGCCATAGCAAATATCCCTCTAGCTCAGTGGTCCCAGCCTGCCAATGCACGAGACGTGGGTTCCATCCCTGGATCAGGACAATCCCCTGGAGAAGCAAATGGCAACCCACTCCAATATTCCTACCTGGAAAATCCCATGGATAGAGGAGCCTGGCGGGCAACACTCCATGGGGTTGCAAACAGCAGACCATGACTTAGCGACGGAGTGTGCGCGCACCTGCGCGCGCACACACACGTCCCCAGATGCGGGCTACACTCCATGGGGTTGGGAACAGTGGGACGTGACTTAGCGACTGAGCGCGTGCGCACATGCACACATCCCCAACACCTGGGTCACGAATGGATAGAGGTCTGCCTTTGTAAGGAAGTGCAGCACAGCAGGAGGTGAGCTGGGGGCAAAGGAGCCAAGCTTTATCTGTGGTTCCTCATTTCTCCTTATCACTCGCATTACTGCCTGAACCCCTCGCCTCTACCTCCATGGAAAAATGGTCTTCCCCTAAACTGGTCCCTGGTGCCAAAAAGGTTGGGGACTGCTGCTTGAGACTTCATCTCCTGGTCCCTGGATGAGAACCGTGAGGAGAAGACCCTATGCAACTTTTGAATTATATGTAGATACAACTCGTTTTTATTGCTTTAAATAATTGAGTTTAAAGTTATATTACAATATATCATGACATATATAGTGAGATATTGTACAATATCTTACATAAGAGTTTTAAAATTATGCCTTCAGTATTTGCCCATCACTAAAATATCCAAATGCAATATGGGAGTGTTTTCAAATATTCAGATAGTCTATGCTAAGCAGTGAAAACTTGGTTAACTCTTTATATTTTATACTTTCTTCCATATGCTCTCACGTTAGGTACAGGCTTGTGACTAGAATGTGCCAGCTCATTTGGAGACATAGAGTTGAAAATTCTTTAGATACATTTTACTTAAATAGATAATTGTCGTCTATCTCCAGATTGAAGTAATTGGCAGAGAACTGGGAATAGCAGTCATAACAATTGTTTAACTGAGAAGCGATTATCCGTCTGTGACTACAGGGCTTGTGAGAAATCGAAAAGGCTAAATGCTCCCAGTGCCTCTATTCAGCTCCTCATCCTTTTGCAGCATGTTCATGTTTTTCAGCTTTCCAATTTTTAATTTTTTTCTGACTCAATCTCTGTATCACACCCAGCGCTTTCACACCATATGCTGCTTTCTGGCCTTTCACACTTTCCAAGAACACTTGAAAAGCTAAAATCTATAGTCTAGTCTGGGAAGTAAGAAATTCTCAAAAATAACCATACCACAAAGGAGAGAGTGATAAATGCCAGAGAAGAGGAACAGATAAAGTGTTAAAGAAGTAGGCAGAAAGACTGTTTCCAGCCATGAGATATGAGAGGTGATTTATTTTATACAGAACTAGAAAAGTAAATGAAGTATGGATATATGGCTATGAGAGGGAAAGAGACTTTCCAAACACCATGGTAAAAACACTGGTGAGTGGAGGGTGTGAGTGAAATCTCATCAAGGGGTTCTGTTAGAGGACAGATAATGGTTCCTTTCACTTCCCTGAATTGAAATATGTGACCTCCTTTGCACTTGAGGGAACAGTCACAGATCCTGATCCCAAGCACTACTTAGGGATAATTTCTGTTCATCATTGAGGTTACTATTTAAATATTACTTTTTCATGGAAAGAGATCTTTCAAACTTCTAGTTTAGGTTGTCTGCCTATAACTGCTTATTGCCTGTGGGACTTTTCTTTGGTTGCACTTAATAAAAGTCCTTGCTTTATTTTTTCCTACTTCCTCATCAGACTTTAAGCCCCACAAAAGAAGGGACTGTTAGTCTGTATCAAGGGCTCCAGACATATCTGTTGATTAAATCAAAGCCAGATTTTTTTTTTTTTTAAACCAGATAATCTTTTATTATACTTTATGATAGGGGTTGAGAGCCAGGCTAAATTAACAAAAAATAGACTTCAAGTTCCCAAATAAGAGGTTATTGAAGATAGCTCTATTTGTTTTTGTGTCTGCTGTACAAAAATATCTCAAATTTGGAGACTTAACACATATTGATTATGTTGTGCTCAGTCGTATCCGACTCTTTGCAACCCCATGGACTGTAGCACACCAGGTTCCTCTGGACATGGTATTTTTCAGGCAAGAGTACTGGAGGGTTGTCATTTCCTGCTCCAGGGGATCTTTCTGACCAGGGATGGAACGTGTGTCTCTTGCATCTCCTCTATTAGCAGGCAGATTCTTCACCTCTTTACCACAGAAGCCCTCATGTTACAGTTGATCTTGGCCAAAGGCCAATAAGTGATTTATTATGCTACAGTTTTGAAATCGGACATGGGTCTCAATATCCTAAAATCAAGATGTAGGCAGGCCTGCTTTCTTCACTGGATGTTCTAGGGGAGAATTTATTTCCTTGTTTTTTTCCAAATTCTCAAGGCCATCTGCTCTTTTTCTCATGGTTCTTTGAGAAATCTTCAATTCTCAGCAACATTGGATTGAATCCTTCTCATGCTGCCATCTATTTCTCTTGACTCCTTCTTCCACTCTTAAAATAGCCTTGTGATTATATTGGACCCACCGGGAAAACCAGAGCATGCTCAGTAAAGTCTGTTTACTAACAGCATTGATTTCATCTGCAACCCTGTTCTCCTCTGCCCCCTGCTACTGCTGCTGCTAAATTGCTTCAGTAGTGTCCGACTCTGTGCGACCCCATAGACGGCAGCCCCCCAGGCTCCCCCGTCCCTGGGATTCTCCAGGCAAGAACACTGGAGTGGGTTGCCATTTCCTTCTCCAATGCATGAAAGTGAAATGTGAAAGTGAAGTCACTCAGCCATGTTTGACTCTTAGTGACCCCATGGACTGCAGCCCACCAGGCTCCTCCATCCATGGGATTTTCTGGGCAACAGTACTGGAGTGGGGTGCCATTGCCTTCTCCCCCTCTGCTGCCTAACAAAACATAATTCATAGGTTTCAGGGATTGATAATGTAGATATCTTGGTGGGGTCATTATTCCATCTTCTACAGTAGCTATTTAAATGCTGGAGAAAAATGAGTAGTATTTTAGTCTTATGAAATTACTGATGAGATTCTCCTTGTGCAATAACTAAATAGTAATCCCAGTTACTCCTTACTACCAGAGTAAATAAAGCTGTCAACAGAACAGAGAAAGGGTAGACACCAGTAAGGATGCTATGAACTAAAAGCCATATGAAAGTGGCTCAGTCATGTCTGACTCTTTGCGACCCCTTGGACTATACAGCCCATGGAATCTCCAGGCCAGAAGACTGGAGTGAGTAGCCTTTCCCTTCCCCAGGGGCTCTTCCCAACCCAGGGATCGAACCCAGATCTCCCTCATTGCAGAAGGATTCTTTACCAGCTGACCCTTAAGGGAAGCCCAAGAATACTGGAGTGGGTAGCCTATCGCTTCTCCAGCAGATCTTCCCAACCTAGAAATCAAACTGGGGTCCCCTGCATTGCAGGCAGATTCTTTAAAAGCTGAGCTATCAGGGAAACCCCTTGCCCCCCAAAAAAGCCATATAAGTGTGCACTATTAAAAACAATCAAAAAAATAAAAAATAAAAACAATCAGAACTATATTCAGATTTACTACTTTTTCTCCCTAAAGGATATCATCTCTGATCTATTTCTGCCTCTCATTCTAGCTGCATTTATCCCACATTTTTTCCTTTCTTTTCTTAAAACTAACCACTCGTCTTATGCTTGGCTACACTAATATTTAAACATTTACATCTTAACCCCAATAACATTTTTCTTCTATTTGTGTCCATGCCTTTTCCTTTTTCCATTTACCAGATGGTAGACATGTTCAAAGAGTGAATTTATTTCTCTTTATAAAATCCTGAAGTTAGTTGTGGTTGTCATATGTCAATTAGCTGTTCAATAAATGTCTGCTAACTGAATTAATGAATGTGGACATGGAGTAAAAAAACCAAATAATTGAATCACATTATTTGAATACAGAATGGAAGGAAAGTACTCTGTGATCAAGACATTTAAAAACTGCTTAGGGAAGAATCAAATCAGCCATGAGAACATCACTTCCAATTCTGATTTTAGCAGACTTATAGGGATATAGGCTACATTAAAAGATCATTGTATGGAACTTCCCTGGTGGTCTAGTGGCTTAGACTTCATACTCCCATGCAGGTTGACTTGGGTTCAATCCCTGGTCTAGGAACTAGAACCCACATGCCACAACTAAAAGACACTGAATGTTACAATGAAGATCAAAAATCCTGCATGCTCAACTAAGACCCAGTGCAGTCATATAAGTAAACAAATTAATAATCATTACAAACAACAACAACAAAAAACTAATATGTAGTTAAATGACATGTCTCCCTCAGGAAGAATGGAGAACTCATTAAAACCTCTATTCTCAAAATATTTATAATTTTTCTGGTCTAATCTTGAGGAACAGGTTGTATTTGAAACATTAAAATCTTAGTAACTGTAAAGGTTAAATGATCATTTTCACCAAATAAATGTGTGCCTCTGAAAACTAAAGTAAGTACTAAGGAATCTTGTCATGGTGTTAGAGAAAAGCAATGCATATCTAACATTTCACATACAACTGTGATGATAAAGAGATAACTGACACTATTAAATTGTGGTTAGGTATTCACCTTTGAGAAATAATCTTACTATCCTGATTTTCTTAAAAGTAACTTTGCCAAGCCAAACTCTACCATCTCACTAAATAATGATGGCTATCAATGACTTGCATTGGAATATAATGCTGAAAAGATCTTAAAATATTTATGGACAAATGGATAACTATTTTTTAGATTTGTCAATATGGTTTTACATTTATATTAAGCAAATTTACTTTATTAAGAATCTAGGTCAGAATATTAGGCTAATATGAAACAAAATAACTCAGATTTTGCAATCAGAAGTCATTTTCTAAAAATGCATGTCTAAATGTGCAACATTTCCACACTCAAGGAGAGGTTATTTAATTGAAGTGTAATCAGAAATTTCTCCCCTCAAAGAAAACTTCCTTTAAATTAGAGTGAATAAGATGAGTGAGTGCTCAGCCTGTCTCCCCAGGTGATTGTGGAAAAAAGTTCCAGAGTGGACGGAGAGACATGATAAATTCCTAGATTTTGAGTTCTTGGAGAAGATGTCCCTTTACCTCGGGACTGCATAAAAAATAGAGAACTGACCAGTTTCCTGAGTAGAGAAATGCCATCTGAACTAGCACAGTTCATAAGTCTGGGAAAGTCTCCCAGAGGTTTGCAAAGCTTTTTAGACATTGCAAATTTAGACATTTGTCAAGTGTTTCAGACATTGGTCTTGAGAAAAACAGAGGAGTGGCTAAAGAAACTTAACACCACTAAATTTTCCATAGCTCCTATTCTTGCAGTTAGGAGTGAGGAACAACACAGCAAAAAGCTTTGAATATTAAAAATCAGAGACATATTTTATATCACATATGTGGAATGAAAAAGAGTACAGATGAATGTGTATGCAAAACAAAACAGACTCACAGATATAGAAAACAAACTAGTGGTAACCAGTGAGGACTTGGAAGAGGAGAGGGACAAATTAGGAATATGGGATTAACAGAGGCAGACTACTGTGTATAAAATAAACAAGTAACAAGGATACACAGTAGAGCACAGGGATTTATAGCCATTATCTTGTAATAACTTTTAATGGAGTACAATCTATAAAATACTGAATCACTATACTGTACACCTGGAACTACAATTTACAATATTATATTGTAAATCAACTATAGTTCAATTTAAAAAAAGAACCGAAAGCATTGCCTGTCGTCAATGTAATGAATACCTGTGTAGAGAAAGAACCTCGAGGCAGCAGATGAATTATCCCTACTTTGTGCCCTGCTGACACCTGAGGACTGCCAGGAGTGGTGGTGGGAGCCCTGATATGTCTAGAATTCCATAGAATTGACCAAGATTTAGCTTCTGCTGTCGAATAGATTTGTGGCACAAAACAGAAATTAGGTTGAGTTATATAAAAATAATGAAGATTATATTTCTTGCACACTTGCTTTTGTGGCTTGACATTTGAAACTAAGTAAAGATTTAGGAATCAATCAAGTTACTGCAAATAATTTGGTGGTACATTGAAGAAAGTACCTATGGAAATGAAGTCAGTCTCATAGGATTCTAAGCCCTGCAATATACCAGAGCCTTCAGTTCAGTTCAGTTGCTCAGTCGTGTCCGACTCTTTGCGAACCCATGAATCGCAGCACGCCAGGCCTCCCTGTCCGTCACCAACTCCCGGAGTTCACCCAGACTCACATCCATCGAATCAGTGATGCTATCCAGCCATCTCATCACCACAGCCTTATGAAGTAAGGAGAATACACAAGACTGGAGAATACACAAGAACTCTAAGGTTAGGGTTATCCCCATGTGCCCTCAATAGCAAGAATTTATTACTTTTATTTTGTGATGACTCAGCTTCTCTCTGTGTTGCTCCTATGTCTAACAATCACCTCATATTTTTCTTTTCCCCTATTCTGCATCTTATATTACCTGTGTTTTCATCACTTCTACTTACTTACACTTTAAGAGATATAGGCTCAGCTTCTAATGAGTTCCCTTTACCTTTTCTTCTTCTGCTCCCACTGTAAATTGACTGATTATTTCTATGTTTCTGATTCACATTCCTAATAGAAGAATCTGATTGGCACAATTAATCAAAATTATGCATAAATGAACAGACTTTATGGTGCTGACCAGCCATGGCCCCATAGGTCAAACATAGCATAAATTTGTCAGTTAGATATTTTTCCTTAAGACTTTCATATCCAGATCATTACCATAGGATTTACTATAATATTGATATTTATAATGTGTTGCTTACTTGCTTGGACAGTTACTAAACTAGTATTTTGCAAGCTTATTTGACTATGCATTCCTGTGAGAAAAATATTTGAACATACATGCTGAAATGTAGTATATCTATTTAGACACAATGAACATACAGCATGGTGCTAATACCATGGAAATGCTAACTCAATTACCATGGATATGCTATCTCAATTACCATGGATATGCTAACTCAATAGAATTTAAAAGCATTAGAAATTTGAAATATAAAACTGAGCTATACTTAATTCCTCAAACTCTAAAATCATATTTTTCTAGAATAGATTCAACTCACTTTGGATACTATAGTGCTGGATGAAAAGCCAATCAAGCTCACTGATGTTAATAATAGTAGTAAGAAAAAAAAAATAGTAGTAAGAGTAGTATTCAAAATAAGAATGGTAATAGTAGCAGTAATAGTAAATATAGTAGGAGTTATAATAGTAATAATAGGTGTACTAATGAGAGTAGTCACAGCAAATATTCAGGTACCGTATTAAATATTCAGCATATAATTTCTATTTTAACCAGCTGAGCACTGAGGAATTGATGCTTTTGAACTGTGGTGTTGGAAGACTCTTGAGAGTCCCTTGAACTGCAAGGAGATCCAACCAGTCAATCCTAAAGGAAATCAGTCCTGAAGATTAATTGGAAAGACTGATGCTGAAGCTGAAACTCCAGCTTCACAACTGATGCAAAGAACTGACTCATTGGAAAAGACCCTGATGCTGGGAAAGACTGAAGGCTGGAGGAGAAGGGGACAACAGAGAATGAGATGGTTGGATGGCATTACTGACTCAATGGAGATGAGTTTGAGTAAGCTCTGGGAGTTGGTGATGGACAGGGGAGCATGGCATGCTGCAGTCCATTGGGTCGCAAAAAGTTGGACACGACTGAGCAACTGAACTGAACTGAATGATTTGCTGATATAGGTATTAAATATATGTCCATTTTATGAGTAGAGAAACTAAGGCTTATAGGGACTGTGAGTTGCTTGTTTAGTCACTAAGTAGTGTCTGACTCTTTTGCAACCCCATGGACTGTAGCCTGCCAGGCTTCTCTATCCATGGGATTCTCCAGGCAAGAATATTGGAGTGGGTTGTCATTTCCTCCTCCAGAGATTTTCCTGATGCAGGGATTGAACCCACATCTCCTGCATTGGCAGCTGAATTCTTTACCACTGAGCCACCAGGGAAAGGAGAGAAAAATTGCTTACAGTCAAAGGCTTCCCAAGATTTCAGCCCTGACCTGGATTTGTTCTCAGCCAGATGTGTTACAATCCCCTTATTCTTTGTAATACATTGGTACTTGGAATTTTTGCCATTTATGGTTAGGAAAAAAAATTCCAACCTCTATTTAATGATGTGTTTGTTAGTTGTTCAGTTGTGTCCAACTCTTTTGTGACCCAATGGACTGTAGCCTGCCAGGTTCCTCTTCCCATGGGATTTCTCAGGCTAGAATACTGGAGTGGGTTGCTATTTCCTTCTCCAGAAGATCTTCCTGACCCAGGGATCAAACTGGGTCATCTGCATTGCAGGCAGATTCTTTACCATCTGAGCTTCAAGGGTTTCTAATAGTCAACAGGTCCTGGATATTAATTATTACTTCAAACACTGAATTGGCCTGAATGTAAAAAGCAAATCTGGAAAATCCACAACTGGACTGGACACGGAGCACAGGATTTAGTATTTCTAGTGACTTTTCTTAATCATTTCTTAGCTTTTCACATATTCTACACTCTCCTCCCTTTAAAATAAAATATCTTTCTAATTTTTCTGGCTGTTATCTCATGGACACAAAACTAACTTCACTCTGCCACTATAGTAATAATGTTGTTGTATTAAGTTATAGCTATTTCAATCAATACTGTTACTACTATTAGGTTTCTTATATTATATGGATGGAAATAGCTGTTCATTTGTCATACCAAGGGGAAAGAAAACATACTCTAAAATTCAACTGTATAGTTGCAAATGCTCATTTAAATTCTTCTTGGTTTGGTTAAACTCACTTCCTCCTAAATGCCTTTTCTGATCATTTTTCATTGTTGACTATGTTACTTGTTCCTTACTTAAAACCTCTCCTAGCAACTAGTACTCACTTATATATAATATCTATTATCACAAGGTTACCCATTTCTTTGCTCTAAGCTCTAAAGACAGAGATTGGTTTGTATTGTTCCCAGGATCTATCATTGTGCCTGGCTCAAGTAGGTATTCACTAGATCCAGTGTTGTCCAGTGAAGGAGCAAAGTGTACAGGAGTTCTTTGAGAAAAAAAATGTCTGAACAGGGAAGTGCAAAGAGAAGTGCTAAGTTGAAAACTTGGGAACCCATGAATAGGGCATCACTGACATCTTTGCTTTGGACCAGTTTGGAGATAAATGCAACAGTCATCAGAGACTTATTTGAACATGTCAAATAAGTTAGAATACAGGAAAAAAGAAAAAAGAGTACAGTTTGACATTTTTCCAAGCTCAGAATCACAGAGATCTGAGCTAAATTACTGGCAATAAGAGAAGGAAAAATGAATGACATCGCCTGCTCATTCTAAGTACCTATTAACTTGACTTGGAGATCAAACATGTATAACAAGCTAGAAAAAGATGGAAGGTAACAAAAATTATGTTTATAGATTATATTTTGGGCAACTGGAATGTCAATATAAGAAAGAGAAAAGGTACAAATATCCCCTTTTGCAAATGGAATGGGTTCGTTTTTAGATATGTTCCCATTGAGCATATGGGTCAAGTTTCAGTGACTTGAGAGACTGTCAGTTCAGATTTCAATGACTGA
The DNA here is from genome assembly GCF_002263795.3 of Bos taurus. NCBI lineage: Eukaryota > Metazoa > Chordata > Mammalia > Artiodactyla > Bovidae > Bos > Bos taurus. The sequence continues at coordinate 52,312,862 of NC_037341.1, read as the reverse complement.
AACCATAAAACAGCTTTACACAGTGCTCAAGAATTCTCTTAACATAAAATATATTTGAATTAAACATCAACCACTTGTTTTCTGACAGTCTGAAATAGTCAAAGATTACCAGCATGTCAGGTGTTCTTTGAGAAAAGTGTCTGAACATGGAAGTGCAAAGAAAAGTGTAAGTTGAAACTCTGGGGACCCGTGAATGGGGCATCACTGACAGCTTTGCTTTGGACCAATTAGGACATAAATGCAACAGACATCAGAGGTTTATTTCAAAGGTAGGGCCAGTTTCAAGAGCCGAAAAGACAGTGAAGGTTAAAAAAAAAAACCCAACAGATTCTACTAGGGAAGTGACCACATCCTCCAAGTCTCTCTCCAGAAATGATACTTTTTGAAAGTACAAGATGAAACTAGGTATTTGGAGGGTAGACGATCTCCCTTTGAACTGAGAATACTCATGTAATTCTGGATAAATTAGGGGAAATACCCCTAGAGATTCTGGTTATAATCTGACACATGGGTGTTCAAGACATTATCAATATGAGAAATAAAATTAAAATGATGGTATTTCCACCCAAGTAAGTAAAGAAAAATGGGTAACTTCTTTATGGTAAAGAAAGAAATTTAATGGTGAGCAGCATTTTTACTTAAATACAAATCAGCAAAAATAAATATATTTAATGGCAGCAATTATTTTCTATTTAATATAAAAATATGTATTGAATGTACCGTAAAATTATATCTACATGTGACTTTAAGTGCCCAGTTTATAGACAAAGATAGATCGTTAAGAAAATTGGTAGTGCTCTTTAGCCATTTAAAGTTTACTTTCTGGATATATTTATTTATGAAATGGCAGCACAAAAGTAGTTCTTTGTAGCACTATACAATTGTGAGGAATAAAAAAAGCAGAGTTCCCAGAGAGATTTCATTTGTTCAATAAGCATTTAATGATCTCCTACCATGTGCCAGGCATAGCAAAATTACTGCTCATTCTCTGGTTGGCAGAGCAGAGGTGATTCTTCATTTATTGTAGCTTCAATTCAGTTAAAGTGATTAGAAGTTTTCACATGTACTATCTTATTCCATCCTCTAATCAGCTACATGAGGTAAGAAAGTATTACCCATGATTTATTTTCCAATACGCTTAGGCAGATTAGTGAAAATCATGACTATTTTACAGAAAAGACAAGGCTAGAATTGGTTATTAAACTGAATGTGACATTTGTATGTGTGCTAAGTAACTTCAGTCATTTCCAACTCTGTGCAACCTTATGGACTGCAGCCTGTCAGGCTCTTCTGTCTGTGAGATTTTCCAGGAAGAATACTGAAGTGGGTTGCCATTCCCTTTTCCAGCAGATATTCCTGGTCCAGAGATGGAACCTGCATCTCTTATGCCTCCTGCACTGGAAGGCAGTTTCTTGACCACTAGTGCCACCTGGCAAACATGAATGTGATATTTACCAGAGGTTTATTGTGTGTTGCTAACATTGAAACCAAACCTGCCTCCTGAGAAATGTGTATGCAGGTAAGAAGCAACAGTTAGAACTGGACATTGAACAGCAGACTTGTTCCAAATCAGGAAAGGAGTACATCAAGGCTGTATATGGTAACCTTGCTTATTTAATTTATATTCAGAGCACATCATGCAAAATTCCGGACTGGGTGAAGCACAAGGTGGAATCAAGATTGCCAGGAGAAATATCAATAACATCAGATACACAGATGACACCACCCTTATGGAAGAAAGTAAAGCAGAACTAAAAAGCCTCTTGATGAAAGTGAAAGAGGAGAGTGAAAAAGCTGGCATAAAACTCAACATTCAAAATATTAAGATCATGGCATTCAGTCCCATTACTTCATGGCAAATAAATGGGGAAACAATAGAAACAGTGAGAGATTTTATTTTGCGGGGCTCCAAAATCACTACAGATGGTGACTGCAGCCATGGAATTAAAAGATGCTTGCTCCTTGGAAGAAAAACAATGACCAACCTAGACAGAGTATTAAAAAGTGGAGACATTACTTGGCTGACAAAGGTCTGTCTAGTCAAAGCTATGGTTTTTCCAGTAGTCATGTATGGATGTGAGAGTTGGACTGTAAAGAAACTGAGCAGCGAAGAGTCGATGGTTTTGAACTGTGGTGTTGGAGAAGACTCTTGAGAGTCTCTTGAACTGCCAAGGAGATCAAACCAGACCATCCTAAAGAAAATTAGTCCTGAATATTCATAGGAAGGACTGATGATGAAGCTGAAACTCCAGTACTTTGGCCAACTGATACGAAGAACTGACTCATTTGAAAAGACCCTGATGCTGGGAAAGATTGAAGGTGGGAGGAGAAGGGGACAACAGAGGATGAGATGGTTGGATGGCATTATCAACTGGATGGACATGAATTTGAGCAAGCTCTGGGAGTGGGTGATGGACAGGGAAGCCTGGCATGCTGCAGTTCATGGGGTCACAAAGAGTCAGACACGACTGAGAGACTGAACTGAGGAACATTTCAAAGTGAGAGAATAACCTCATTTCTCCAATTCTGTGTTATTTTACCCTTTCCATTAAGGCTATTCTCGCCTTTTTTTTTTTTTTTTAATGAAAATAACTGCAGGAACCCTGGTTAGAAGATTCTCTTCCTATTAGAAGTCATACCCTCTGGTAATTTCCAGTTTTACTTCTGTGACAAGGCCCTGCATTCAGGAGCCCATATGTCTAGTGCATTGCATAATATGGGAGTGGGAAGAGATGATAAACTAGAGAAGGTAGCAAGATAGTGCAGGACATGAGCAAAAGGTACAAAAGAGAGGTACTATGAGAGACTACATCTATTGAATAAAGCAGAAGGAAAGGTTGGGTACATATATTTTAAGAAATAAATGCTTGGGAAAAGCTCCAAAACCAATACTGGGCCAAGTCCTTAACTGCAAGTGCATTTTTTGGAAACAAGTAGATATTTATTAATTGGAAAGTAAACACAAAATTATTATTACACTATTATCTTTTTAGTGAATAGCTCTTTTAAATCAAGTTTCTTTCACTTGGGAAATGATAGGAAAATGTCACTGAAGAGTCAAAGGATTATTTCTCTGGACTGACCAATGATGCAGTAAGGTTCATTATTAACTTTTACAGCATGTACAACTGACATATAGAAGCCACTCGATTAACATTTGTTGAGTAAATGAATAGAGCTGACCTCAGCACACACAGACCTGATAGCTAGTACTAACTATATGGGGAGATTCAATTGAAAAGATAAACTTGGTATCTAAAAAGTAGTAGGAGATAACTAAATCCTCTCAGTTGGATTTTCCACACTCAACCGGCATTAGTTTTCTTACTTTAGTGATATATTTTAACTATGGTATCTTTTTCATACCATGTGATCAATAATTAAGGGTTCAACTGGAATGAAATTTAAACATAAGATGGTATCAATAATTGCATGTATAGAAATTTAACAAGTTTGATGCATTTTCTCTGGCTTTTAGAAATGGAAGTTTATATGGAAATGCCTTCTTCAGTATGTCAGTTACTTTTCCATTTTCAGAGGAGGAAAAGGCAAAAAAGAGTAGTAAAGATCCACAGTACCAGTTCTGGGGACTAACCCATACATTCTCACCTAGTTGTAACAGGGCAGGAAAGGATTTTTCCCAAAGGCAAGAAAATGTACTACAGATGTGCTACGTGTTCTCGTAATAAAAGTTGATTTTAATACAGGAAAAATATAGTCAACTTCTTTTCACAACCATATAATCTATGTAGACAAGTCAGACAGTTTTCAAGAAATACTTGTTTTCCAAAAGCTTCTCTTGAAAGAGTGGTAATGCAGCCTAAATTCTTGGATGTCAAGCTGCCAGTTCTCTGGTTTTATGATGAGATGCATGTCAATAAAATGGAAACACTCTCTCTGTGGCATGGTTGTTAATAGGAGCAAGCCAACATTCAAGTCCAATGGCCTTAAGAAAGCTTATTTTTTCTCCCCTTATTAAGCTAATTATCAGAGAAGAAATGATTCACAATGTTATGGATTACCATATTCACAACCCTTTAAACTAAAAGACAGCCAATTTGGAAATCAGGATAAAAGACTGGAGGGCACTAATTGTTTTTTTAATGGTTTACCTTTAATCTGAAATATTTAACAATAATTTTCAAAGACTTTCATTTAAAAAAATTATTTAATGGGAGTGTAACATGCAAGATAGACATGAAGATATCACAAATGTATCACAGCAATAACTTGTTATATGTTTATTTTTATTTTTTATATGAACTTTTGTTAGGTAGGCCAAAATTGTATTGGTCTAAGACATTATATATTATATATATAATTATTATATGGGTAATAAAATTACCCATACATATGTGTATGTATATGACCTTACAGAAGTATACATTTGCATATATAGAGAGATACAGATTTCTTTATATATATCCCTACAGAAATAAGTCTAATTCCTTGGGCATAAAGATTTCAGTTGAAACTTTTACATGAGATATTTTCCCTCTGTAATCATAACTCCTGAAGAGTTTATTTTGTTGCTTTAGGGCTAGACATTAATAAAAGGTGCTGGATTTACAAATAGGAAGTGTAAGAGGGGATCAGAAGACAAGAGGAGTGAGGTCAGCAACTGGGTTTCCCTGTCTCTCTCCTGGTTGTATGATCATAGCCAAAACCCTTGCAGGTGGCCTTCTTTTTTTTTTTTTTTTTGATTAATTTTTATTGGAGTATAGTTGCTTCACAATGTTGCATTAGTTTCTGCTGCACAGCAAAGTGAATCAGCTGGACATATACATATATCCCTTCTTTTTTGGACTTTCTTCCCATTAGGTCACCCCAGTGCACTGAGTAGAGCACTGAGCATTCTCTGTGCTCTACAGTAGGTTCTTATTAGTCAAGTTTATTTTAATATAAATTTATTTATTTTAATTGGAGGCTAATTACTATACAATATTGTATTGGTTTTGCCATACATCAACATGAATCCACCATGGGTGCACACGTGTTCCCCATCCTGAACCCCCCTCCCACCTCCTTCCCCATACCATCCCTCTGGCTCATCCCAGTGCACCAGCCCCGAGCATCCTGTATCATGCATCGAACCTGGACTGACGATTCGTTTCACATATGATATTATACATGTTTCAATGCCATTCTCCCAAATCTTCCCACCCTTGCCCTCTCCCACAGAGTCCAAAGGACTGTTCTATACATCTGTGTCTCTTTTGCTGTCTCCCATATAGGGTTATTGTTACCATCTTTCTAAATTCCATATATATGCGTTAGTATACTGTATTGGTGTTTTTCTTTCTGGCTTAGTTCACTCTGTATAATAGGCTCCAGTTTCATCCACCTCATTAGAACTGATTCAAATGCATTTATTTTAATGGCTGAGTAATATTCCATTGTGTATATGTATCACAGCTTTCTTATCCATTCATCTGCTGATGGACATCTAGCTTGCTTCCATGTCCTGGCTATTATAAACAGTGCTGTGATGAACATTGGGGTACACGTGTCTCTTTCAATTCTGGTTTCCTCAGTGTGTATGCCCAGCAGTGGGATTGCTGGGTCATAAGGCAGTTCTATTTCCAGTTTTTAAAGGAATCTCCACACTGTTCTCCATAGTGGCTGTACTAGTTTGCATCCCCACCAACAGTGTAAGAGGGTCCCCTTTTCTCCACACCCTCTCCAGCATGTATTGCTTGTAGACTTTTGGACCACAGTCATTCTGACTGGCATGAAATGGTACCTCATTGTGGTTTTGATTTGCATTTCACTGATAATGAGTGATGTTGAGCATCTTTTCATGTGTCTGTTAGCCATCTGTATGTCTTCTTTGGAGAAATGTCTGTTTAGTTCTTTGGCCCATTTTTTGATTGGGTGGTTTCTTTTCCTGGAATTGAGCTGCAGGAGTTGCTTGTATATTTTTGAGATTAGTTGTTTGTCAGTTGCTTCATTTGCTATTATTTTCTCCCATTCTGAAAGCTGTCTTTTCACCTTGCTTATAGTTTCCTTTGTTATGCAGAAGCTTTTAATTTTAATTAGGTCCCATTTGTTTATTATTGCTTTTATTTCCAATATTCTGGGTGGTGGGTCATAGAAGATCCTGCTGTGATTTATGTTGGAGAGTATTTTGCCTATATTCTCCTTTAGGTGTTTTATAGTTTCTGGTCTTATGTTTAGATCTTTAATCCATTTAACCCAATCCATGAGTTTATTTTTGTGTAGGTGTTAGAAAGTGTTCTAGTTTCATTACAAGTGGTTGACCAGTTTTCTCAGCACCACTTGTTAAAGAGATTGTCTTTAATCCATTGTATATTCTTGCCTCCTTTGTCAAAGATAAGGTGTTCATAGGTGTGTGGGTTTATCTCTGGGCTTTCCATTTTGTTCCATTGATGTATATTCTATCTTTGTGCTAGTACCATACTGTCTGTCTTGATGACTGTGGTTTTGTAATAGAGCCTGAAGTCAGGCAGGTTGATTCCTCCAGTTCCATTCTTCTTTCTCAAGATTGCTTTGGCTATTCGAGGTTTTTTGTATTTCTGCAGGCGGCCTTCTAACATCCCCCACCTTGTGTCTTCATGCTTCATGCTGTGGCTAACGCCAGGAACCCTGTAGGCTGAATTTGGGTTTTCCTAAATTCATTCTAGAGTTTTGTATTTAATAAATGTCTTTATGAAACTCGCCTTAAATTCCCCAATTTGGGTGTGCCATCTTTTCCTGACAGAACTCTACCTGATACATAAGGGGCCATATTCGCCTTTCTCTGGACTGAAAAGGCTAGACTATTTACTATGTGCTTTTTAATAATAGGAATGAAAGAAGAAACACAATTATTGAATGAAGGAAATGATGTGAGCTGTTAAAATTTACATATGAATTAAAATATCTCCTGTCAAAAGGAAATCTGAAAATACAGTTTCAATTATTTCTGAACAGTTAAAAATTCTGCAGATCTGAAGTGTGAGTATTAAACTTAGGGATGAACCAACCCTTGCCCTTTAATTGCCTGAAATTAAAAGGTGCTTGCCCCTTGGAAGGAAAGTTATGACCAACCCAGACAGCATATTAAAAAACAGAGATATTACTTTGCCAACAAAGGTCTGTCTAGTCAAGGCTATGGTTTTTCCAGGAGTCATGTATGGATGTGAGAGTTGGACTATAAAGAAAGCTGAGCACTGAAGAATCGATGCTATTGACTTGTGGTGTTGGAAGAGACTCTTGAGAGTCCCTTGGACTGCAAGGAAATCAAACCAGTAAATCCTAAAAGAAATCAGCCTTGAATATTCGTTGGAAGGACTGATGCTGAAGCTGAAACTCCAATACTTTGGCCACCTAATGTGAAGAACTGAATCCTTGGAAAAGACCCTGATGCTGGGAAAGATTGAAGGCTGGAGGAGAAGGGGACAACAGAGGATGAGATGGTTGGATGGTGTCACCGACTCAATGGACATGAGTTTGACTAAGCTCCAGGAGTTGGTGATGGTCAGGGAAGTCTGGCATGCTGCAGTCCTTGGGGTTGTAAAGAGTCAGACATGACTGAGCGACTGAACTGATTGAACTGAACCCTGCCCTGGTGTTGAGGTTAATAAGTCCAAGTTCTTCTGTGCTTATGGATGGTTAGTAAAGCTGACAGGTTCCAATTTTGGTGTTTGGAGGAGAATAATACTGAGATAGGTTTAGGGCAATGAATAAAGGGATTTCCAAGATCCAAATCGTGTTTAGAAGTTCTTGATAACAAGTCTGGCAGTACCATATGGTTTGCCTCTGGTGTGGGACTTCCTGAGAATGATAATGTCTCTGAGGATAAGTCAGAATTTTAAAAGTTAAATTATTCTAGCTACTCTGGAATCACAAGTATTCTTAGAAAACGTGGTTTAAGCTGACACTTAAAGTATAAAATTTAGATGAAATAGGTTTGGGGGTGAGGGTTGGAGAAAGATAATGTGTTTCAACTAGAGGAAAGATGCTTAGAGGCTAAGAGATAAGAAGCTTAGGATAAAAAGTAGAGAATTGTTTCCTGTGGTTTAAGTTTGGAATGCTTCAGGGAAGTGCACATTAAAATGTTACTAGAGAGGTAAACAAGACTAAATTTATGACTGGAAGAAAATATAAATTTTATTCTGCAAACAAGAAGTGAGAATGATGTAATCAGCATTTTAGAAAGATCAATATACTCAGTTTAGAGAATAAAACTGAAAGTAGAGCAAAAGCAGACAGAAGAGCTGAAAGTGCTTGTGAAAATACTGTTGAGAGAAGATGCAATGGTATCTGAGATTCTTTATAACTGAATAAAGCAAATATGAAAAGCTCTAAGAAATTATGAAGGTCGCTAAGCTTTTTACTCTGTGTCTCTTTATAGATTATCAGTGCACAAAACACTGACTTAGCAGGTGTATTTAGGAATTGTGGTCTACCAGTATTCTTACCTGGAAAATCCCATGGACTGAGGAGTCTGGTAGGCTGCAGTCCATGGGGTCATGAAGAGTCAGACATGACTGAGCGACTTCACTCTCACTTTTCACTTCCATGCATTGGAGAAGGAAATGGCCACCCACTCCAGTGTTCTTGCCTGGAGAATCCCAGGGACAGAAGAGCCTGGTAGGTTGCTGTCTATGGGGTCGCACAGAGTCCGACACGACTGAAGCGACTTAGCAGCAGCAGCAGCAACCAAAAGAAAAGTGAAAGTGAAGTCTCAGTCTTGTCTGACTCTTTGCAACCCCATGAACTGTAGCCTACCAGGATCCTCCGTCCATGGGATTTTCCAGGCAAGAATACTGGAGTGGATTGCCATATCCTTCTCCAGGAGATCTTCCCGACCCAGTGATTTAACCCAGGCCTCCCGCATTGTAGGCAGACGCTTTACCGTCTGAGCCACCAGGGAAGCCAAAAGAATATTCTTCCTAAGAAATCCTCCACAATTATCTTATTTAAAACAATAAACCTCTTACTAACAAATATTCAGTTTGGAATGTCACAGTTAATTTTCTATCCATTTTTTCTGTCAATGTATTGTGAGCTGGGGAAGATTAATCTGGTATCTGGGGATAACTATTTTTCACCTTTAAAGAACAAAGTTAATACACATTTCACTTGTACCTATGTTTTCTTAGGTGAGTTGTGTAGACAGGCAGCTCATCAAATAACCAAAAGGAAATTTGCCTGCTTTGATCTCAACTTAATATTATTAGAGATTGGGGGTGTGTGGAGCACTGGACTCTAACAAGCTTCACTGGATCAGAACAAATTTATAAACATGTGAGAATATTATATAAGACTTGGGCTACCTTCCAAATCTTTGGAAGGTACTCTCATTACTCTAAAAGATAATCAGGCATCGGAGTTCCCAATTTCACATAAAACCACTTCAAAATAAATATAATTTATATTCTGATACATTATTGAGTACAGCATTCAATTCCAAGTCTAGATCTGCTTTCTCTAAAGCTCTTTGGAAAGCCTACACTCTGGAACACCAGTATAAATGCTGATTTGTCCCAGGATCTACTGACTCAGAATATCTGGTTGAATTTCATGTATTTTCTAAGGTGTCATTTTGAGATTCATCCATGACATGGCCTGTAGCCATATTCCACTCCTTTTTCCTATGTCCTGACAGTATTCCACCATAGAGACAAACCACGACTTGTTTATCCATTTACCTGTTGATGGCTATTTGAATTCAGTTTTTTAACTAGTATAAATAAGGCTTCTATGATTATTTGTGTACAACCTCTGTATAAACATACATTTTCATTGAGGTTGGGAAAATACCTATGATTTGAGAACCACCACATAGTGTAACAGTGTATACATAAAATTCCACTAATTTGACCGGCTAACTGCTATCAATTATCTGAAACATGATAACAGTACTTGTTTGTATAGGCAAGACAAATAACATAATTCTAATATTTTTCTAAGAAAGTATTATTCCTCCACTAGGAACATCAATGCAACTTAGTAACAACTGATTACACCTAACTTTTATACATTGCTGTCTTGTACCTTTCAAATACCTGAAGCATTGCATGAGTAGACTTAGTTCCCTTCACCAGGACATTTCCCCAGATAACCATCAGTGAAATACTTAGGAAAGGCACTGCCACCTTGCTCCAGGGACAATTACAGACCATACAGCACATGCCACTTGGGATGTAATCTTCCTTGGCAGGTATGAGGTGACTCAATTCTAACATCTGCCTTCTTGGGTGACTTCAGGTATCATCTGTGTCCGTTCAGGTCCATCAGCAAACAGTATGACATTAGAAGTGTAGAATATTTATTGGGAAAAAATGCATTTGAATAATAGGAGAGTGATTGGAAAGAGAGATGGGGAAAGCAGAGTCTCAAAGCAAATGATATAGTAAACATATAGCAGATACAGCAGCTGCAGACTGTTAGCTAACCACATTTGTCACAAGCTAGATCCGTCTGAAAAAGAGAACTTGGTTCTCAACCATCCTAGAAGGAGAGGTCTTAGTCTAATGTTTATGAAGGAATACATACATACACGTGTGTGTATATATATATATATATATATATATATAAATAGATAGATAGATATAGATAGATAGATGAAGAAATATAATACAGGGCTTTGAACCAGTTTGGATTAATAGCCTCTACAGTGGTCTGCAAAACTCTATTAGTCTGACTTTTTCTTTCTCGCTTGCTTACCTCCCTACTCTCTTCCCTCTGCTTTCAGTGCCCTGGCCTCACCATTTAGTTTTGACTTCTTTGAATGTTCTTCAGTGTCAAAATATCTTTTCCTTATTTGTGATAGACTAAATAATGGCTATCCAAAAGATATCTTCATCCCTGAAACTTGTAAATGTTACCTTATTTGGAAAAAAAGTCTTTGAGATTAAGATAAATATTTTGAAAGGAGGCAATTATTTTGTATTTTACGTGCTTGCCTGCTCACTTGCTCAGTCATGTCCAAATATTTGTGACCACGTGGACTGTAGCCCACCAGGCTCCTCGGTCCATGGGATTCTCCAGGCAAGGATACTGGAGTCAGTTGCCATTTCCTTCTCCAGGGAATCTTCCCAAGCCAAGAATCAAATCCATGTTTCCTGTGGCTCGTGCATTGGAAGGCAGATTCTTTAGCACTGAGCCACCTGGGAAGCCCATGCTATACAGTAGATCCTTATTAGTTATCTATTTTATATATGCTACTTCTGCTAAGTTGCGTCAGTTGTGTCCGACTCTGTGCGACCCCATAGATGGAAGCCCACCTGGCTCCTCTGTCCCTGGGATTCTCCAGGCAAGAACACTGAGTGGGTTGCCATTTCCTTCTCCAATGCATGAAAGTGAAAAGTGAAAGTGAAGTCGCTGAGTCGTGTCCAACTTTCAGAGATCCAATGGACTAGAGCCTTCCAGGCTCCTCCATCCATGGGGTTTCCCAGGCAAGAGTACTGGAGTGGGGTGCCATTGCCTTCTCCTATTTTATATATAGCAGTGTGTATATGCAGTCAAGGTTATGGTTTTTCCAGTGGTTATGTATGGATGAGAGACTTGGACTGTGAAGAAAGCTGAACACCTAAGAATTGATACTTTTGAACTGTGATGTTGGAGAAGACTCTTGAGAGTCCCTTGGACTGCAAGGAAATCCAACCAGTCCATTCTGAAGGAGATCAGCTCTGGGATTTCTTTGGAAGGAATGATGCTAAAGCTGAAACTCCAGTACTTTGGCCACCTCATGTGAAGAATTGACTCATTGGAAAAGACTCTGATGCTGGGAGGGACTGGGGGCAGGAGGAAAGGGGATGACAGAGGATGAGATGGCTGGATGGCATCATGGACTTGATGGACGTGAGTCTGAGTGAAGTCCAGGGGTTGATGATGGACAGGGAGGCCTGGCATGCTGTGATTCATGGGGTCACAAAGAGTTGGACACAACTGAGCAACTGAACTGGACTGAACTGAACTGAACCATAAAGTTGTTTTCTACATCAGTAAATCTATTCCTAGTCAGATCAATAGATAAGTTCATTTGTATCCCTTTTTAGATTCCACATATAAGCAATATCATATTTGTCTTTGTCTGACTTACTTCACTCAGCATGACCATCTATTTTCTGAGTGCTAGGAAATGTGTTTTAAAGCAATGTTTTGCTTCTGTGCTTTTACTCCATTCCTTTTTACATCAAACATTGACTGGAATTGAAATGAGATTTTATAGTTATTTACAGCTATTTTTTTTTCATTTTTGCCTATAGCTCCAATACTATTATATCTTTAGATCAGACTCTGTGGGAGAGGGAGAGGGTGGGATGATTTGGGGGAATGGCATTGAAATATGCACAATATCATATACGAAATGAGTCGCCAGTCCAGGTTCGATGCATGATATTGGATGCTTGGGGCTGGTGCACTGGGACGACCCAGAGGGATGGTATGGGGAGGGAGGAGGGAGGAGGGTTCAGGATGGGGAACACATGTATACCTGTGGCAGATTCATTTGATATATGGCAAAACCAATACAATATTGTAAAGTTAAATAAAATAAAATTAAAAAAATGGAGACTCTTCATGTGTTTTCAATAAATTATAAAATTTAAAGTTTTAAAGTTAAAAGAATAAACAAAATCATCCTCTGTAATTCTATATAGTAGCTTAAATATTAGTTGTGGCTTGAAAAAGAGAAATTATCACTTTAACATAGAAGCTAAAAATGTTTACTTGAGCTCTTTCTTTATTCTTGTAGTTCCAACTTTTAAAAAAGAAACAAAATTTACATCCAAAAATATAAAATATTGCCAGTATATTTCAATTTATAACTTGAAGTTTATAAGGCTAATGTGGGGCTTCCCTGGTGACTCAGATGGTAAAGAATCTGTCACTAATGTGTAAAAATATTTTGAAATGTTAAAGAAACCACGATGTAGCTGGCTATTACTAGAATAACAATATAGGAGGTAAGCTGCATGTACCATTAAAATAAACCTCACCCACACATATTTTAAAACAAAGCCTTTAAATAAATCATTAGCTTGTATTCACAACTTAGAATACTAGTAATGATGAAAATTTCATTGAACTACATTTATAATTAAATAGTTTATTTTTTACATATGATTTTGTTTAGTTTTCTTCTATGTTGATCACGATTTCTCTTTCATTCAACATATCTCCTCTTTCTTCCTACTAAATAAGTTGACTTAAAAAAAAAAAAAAAGAATACAGACTCCTCTGATATTTCCTAAACTGCACTTTTGAGTACATTCTTGGAATACTTTTAAGAATAAATTTACATGTTAATGAACAATATAAATTATCTATCCTCACATTTGAGTTGATGAGCTAATACTAATCAACAAACTAAAATTGTGCAATATTTATTCTGAGGTTACTCTATGCTTTTCCAACATGCTTGGATTCTCAGGATATGTACAGTAAAATATATTTCTATGAAATGTAATCTCTGTCTTAGAGGGCTTTTAAAATCTATATGAGCAAACAAGATAATTGAAAAAGAACTTGCAAGCTTTTTTTTTTTTTTTTTTTTAACTGGCCCATTGTATTGCAGCTATAATTTTTTTAGGAAGAAAGCTGTCAGTCACCTTTAAGAACTTAACCTGATAAAAGTAGAGCAATAATTTAAAGCAAATCTGCTTATTTGTGAATGTATTTTTACCCTGGTAAGAGTATTTACCAGACAGGAAGAAAAAGACTGGTGAAATATCTTTTACTTCCTCCACTGAATTTAAAATTTGATCCTTAGAATTCTCCCAACTTTGATTCAAGCTTCCACAAACTTGCAAGCTCCTGGGATTTCTGGTTCAGTGTCTTCTAATGCTCTGTTACAAGAAGCCACCTTTCTCTTCTCCCCTGAGCATAGCTGAAACAGGTTGGTGTTAAAATAACGAAAACAAAACTTGAAAAATATAAATCAAATATTCAGAAGTACCAGGGGAAAATAGAAGAATAAAATGTGCAAATGTAAAACAGTGTGAAATCATTCCAGACTAGTTGCTCCTAAAGAGAAGTTGTCTGTATTAAGCATCTTCTTTCATGTTCTGTATATTTGGAGGAAAGATTTAAAAAAGGACACTAAAAGCTTTAGAAGTACAAGAACAGGAAAAATCTTGTATGTTATGCTATGCTATGCTATGAAGGTTTGGGTCTTCTCTATATTAAATTGGTATCCAACAAAGATTTTAAAGACAGTAACAGTATTAAATTTTTGTTCACGGGAAAAAAAATCACTCTGGAAGCATATATATCCTATGTAGTCTCATAGACATTCACACCCCAGGCCCCTACACTTCCAAACAAAAATCATTCTTTACTTCCCGTGTTCTAGGATGACCTATAAGATAGAAAAGAACCCCAGAGACTCAATGTATTTAAAATTGGGCTTAAGACCTCCTCTCTTATGTTGATCAACTTGTATATTATTTCTCTTATACTTTATTTTCACCAACATAATATTGGAGAGCCCATTTATACTTCTTTAATCTATTGCCATTCTCTATCTCTCTGCACATTCAATCTTTGTCAGTTTTCCAAGTCTGTCTCCTCTATATCACCTCAATACACATGCCGTCTCCAAGTCAACTAGACTTGGCTTTACATCATGTTCGTAACAGACTTCATTAGAATTTTATTATGCTTTTCCACAATATTTTTACTTTAAATTAATTTCCCTTATTATGTTGTCATTCTCTGTTTCTAGAGTGATTTTTTTCCCCTAAACAAAAATTTAGTGTGTTGCCATGTCTTTAAAATCTTTGTTGGATTCCAGTTTAATACTGAGAAGAGCTGAACCTTCATAGCATAGCATAGCATAGTGGAATGTTCCTGATTTTGTACTTCTCTAGCTTCTAGTTTCATTTTTTAATCTTTTCTTCAACTATACCCTGGACTTCTAGATCTCTAAACAACCATGTTTATTCTAACATACCTGTATCTCTTCAAAGTAGATCCCTGTGCTACTAGTCTGCCTGAGATCTTTCATTCACTACCCTTTTATCACTATCTACCATTTGGACTGCCATTCATCCTTTAAGAATCAACTAAACAAAGATTTTATTTTAGAATCAGCCTCATCTAACAGGTTACTCACTTCTTCCATGCTTCACTAGCACTTTGAATAGACTTTATTATATAACTTCTCACAAAGCAAGACTTGTGATTGAAAACCTCACTATGGCTGTTTTACAAAGAACAGATGAGAGGAAAAAAAAAACAGGACTAGATGTGGATAGTGCATTTGATCTACTGCACTGAGTAGAGTAAAAAAAAAAAGATAATGTTAGCTTGGACTAGGAAGGTAGCAATGGGATGTGAGAAGACTAAATGAACCCAAGAAATATTTAGTAGGTGAAATGAACATAACATTGTCATACATAGGTCTATGGGGAATGAAGGTGAAAGAATTGTTAGGGATAACAACTACATTAATGATACGAATTATATAATAGCTGGGATGCAAACCATTGAGATAGATGCCACATAATTTGGAAACCATCTGGTTTGACATACTAAGTTTTCAGTTCAGTTCAGTTCAGTCGCTCAGTCGTGTCCAACTCTTTGTGACCCCATGAATCGCAGTACGCCAGGCCTCCCTGTCCATCACCCACTCCCGGAATTCACTCAAACTCACGTCCATCGAGTCCATGATGCCATCCAGCCATCTCATACTCTGTCATCCCCTTCTCCTCCTGCCACCAATCCCTTCCGGCATCAGAGTCTTTTCCAATGAGTCAACTCTTCTCATAAGGTGGCCAAAGTACTGGAGTTCCAGCTTTAGCATCATTCCTTCCAAAGAACACCCAGGACCGATCTCCTTTACAATGGACTGGTTGGATCTCCTTGCAGTCCAAGGGACTCTCAAGAGTCTTCTCCAACACCACAGTTCAAAAGCATCAATTCTTCAGCGCTCAGCTTTCTTCACAGTCCAACTCTCACATCCATACATGACCACTGGAAAAACCAGAGCCTTGACTAGACGGACCTTTGTTGGCAAAGTAATGTCTCTGCTTTTGAATATGCTATCTAGGTTGGTCAAAACTTTTCTTCCAAGGAGTAAGTGTCTTTTAATTTCATGGCTGCAATCACCATCTGCAGTGATTTTGGAGCCCAGAAAATAAAGTCTGACACTGTTTCCACTGTTTCCCCATCTATTTCCTATGAAGTGATGGGACCAGATGCCATGATCTTCATTTTCTGAATGTTGAGCTGTAAGCCAATTTTTTCACTCTCCTCTTTCACTTTCATCAAGAGGCTTTTGAGTTCCTCTTCACTTTCTGCCACAAGGGTGGTGTCAGCTGCATATGTGATGTTATTGATATTTCTCCCGGCAACCCTGATTCCAGCTTGTGCTTCATCCAGCCCAGCGTTTCTCATGATGTACTCTGCATATAAGTTAAATAAGCAGGGTGACAGTATACAGCCTTGATATACTCCTTTTCCTATTTGGAACCAGTCTGTTGCTCCATGTCCAGTTCTAACTGTTGCTTCCTGACCTGCATATAGGTTTCTCAAGAGGCAGGTCAGGTTGTCTGGTATTCCCATCTCTTGAAGAATTTTCCACAGTTTATTGTGGTCCACACAGTAAAGGATTTGACATAGTCAATAAAGCAGAAATAGATGCTTTTCTGGAACTCTCTTGCTTTTTCCATGATCCATCAGATGTTGGCTTTTTGATCTCTTGTTCCTCTGCCTTTTCTAAAACCAGCTTGAACATCAGGAAGGTCATGGTTCACATATTGCTGAAGCCTGGCTTGGATAATTTTGAGCATTACTTTACTAGCGTGTGAGATGAGTGCAATTGTGCACTAGTTTGAGCGTTCTTTGGCATTGCCTTTCTTTGGGATTGGAATGAAAACTGACCTTTTCCAGTCCTGTGGCCACTGCTGAGTTTTCCAAATTTGCTGGCATAGTGAGTGCAGCACTTTCACAGCATCATCTTTAGGTGAATACAAATCAAAGTTTAAAAACAGGTTTCTAGGTAGGCAAAAGGATATTCCTTCAGAAATATTAATAATGTAAACAAAAATTTGCCTGAATTCACCATATATAACCACATATTCATTACCTAGAAACTTCAACCACTATACACATATTTGTTTACAATTCATTTTTAATGGGCATCTAGTTCTCATGTTATGAAACTAATACTTACATATGCCATTTAAGGATTTTAATATTTAAATATTAGTTTGGGATTTATGAAGATATGTACATAGCTTCCTGAAGAAGAGAATGGCAACCCACTCTATTCTTGCCGAATTTCATGGACAGAGGAGCCTGGTGAACTATAGTCCATGGGATCACTAAAAGTTGGACATTACTGAGTGACTAACACACACACACATATAGTTTATTAAAAATCTTAAAGTATAATAAATGTAGTAATAAAAAAATATGTATAGTAAGATAAAAAATGATTCCCTATCTTTTAACAAAACATTTTGGTTGATAACATTATTGAAATATCCTACAACTGAATTAACATATTCCCTCAATTAAAGCTAAAGGAAGAAATAAAAGAGCTATATTTTTTTCTGAGATTAAATTTGGTTGTAACTCATATTAGCATTTAGTCTAAAGAAGAATATATCTGAGAGAGATAAAAACAGCTTCTGACATCCAGGAGCTGGCCTAGTACATTCAGCCAGGATTTGGTGTAGCTACAAGCTAGCCTGGCTTCACAGCTAGAGCTGGTACTCTGTTAAACGTGGAGGATTTCACAGACCATCAATATTAGATTGTCCATAATGGATCAAGACAAGTCTAAGACCACACCTTAATAAAGTCTAAAGAAGACAAAGCATGAACAGTATCTAAGTGACAAAAATGACCAAACATCCCCCTTTTCTGACCAATACAAAGTAACTACTAATCTTTACTACTGCTGCTGCTAAGTCACTTCAGTTGTGTCCGACTCTGTGTGACCCCATAGACGGCAGCCCACCAGGCTCCCCCGTCCCTGGGACTCTCCAGGCAAGAACACTGGAGTGGGTTGCCATTTCCTTCTCCAATGCATGAAAGTGAGAATGAAGTCGTCAGTCGTGCCCGACTCTTAGCCACCCCATGGACTGCAGCCCACCAGGTTCCTCCATCCATGGGATTTTCCCAGTTACAGCTAAACTATAGTCTAGTGTTTCTTCCTCCCTAAAATTAAGTAAAATGCTTAATCAAAGAATTACTCCTGCTTCCAATCTAGAGAAAAACCTCACCAGTAAATTTGCCAAAATCATCTAACACAAGCAAAAATCCACTAACACTCTTACTGATACACACCTTGGAAAACCACAGTGAGCATTCTTGTTCTCCTTCACTGGGACAAGTAATAAACTAAATTTGTTCAAAAATATGTGTGTCTTCTGCTGAAGGACATTGACTCTAACATTTAAAATCCAATAAATGCAAACGCTTGTATCATATCAGATGAGCAAAACAATATTAAAGCACATTTCAATACAAAAAAAAAATAATTATTAAATAAGTTTATTTCACTAAAGAGTTTATGTTGGTTAGTTACTGACCCACCTTCCAGAATAGACATACAAATTGCTGAAATCAAGGAAGATATGTGGAGAGCACTGATGAAGTACTCATTGCAGAGCCACTGATAGCTCATTATTATGTGATTTCTAAAAATGTGTCTCTTAAAGTTGATATCCCATGTATGTCTGATGAATAATATATCAATTTCATCTAGTGTCCCAAACTACCAATTTGCAATTTTCTCTCATTAAAACCTTTGGATCTATTCTAAATTTGATTAAGAAATTCCTTTCAAATAACCTAGTTATAAAAAAACATGAAACATTTGAATCCTTGTACAATTATCACTAATACTAATAATGTCATTTGGATCTTAGTTCATTTTATGTTTTACACAAAATACTTTCAAGAAAGATTGCTACACATCATTTTTAAAATTTAGAGCTTTAACACAAAGCGGAATGATTTCATACAGTCAGCCCTTTAGTCCGGAGAGGAAATGTAGGGTCATCTTTATCCAAAAAGCTTTGATTTAATGTTTACTGGCTAGTTGCTAGATGCAAAGATTTAAACACCTTCATTACCTAATTGCAACAAAAGTATTAAAAATACATACTTTATACATAATGCTTAGAATACATATACATTCCATCTTCCCAGGTAATAACTGATACCAATATATATTCATTGTTCTTCTCACTTCATCACAGCCTCCCTCAATGGAGTAAGCTACAAAACCAATAAGATTTGACTTTGGAAAGGTTCACAAAATTTATATGAAGATTAGAACTTTTATCACATAAATGCATTAAGACATTAGATATAATTAATATGGATAAGAAGGATTATAAGAGCATAAACTTGTTTTGCTTGGAGGATTTTGAAAGCTACAATAGGAAAGTGATAAAGAGGATAAAGTAATGGAAAAGAAATATAAAAAGTAATGTATTTCTGTGTAATTTCTCTTATGTAGGTTTCTTTGCCCATAAAATATACTTAGGACAAAAATACTATTTTTAATTTTCTTCTGAAAGGTGAGTTGGTTCATACTTGCAGATATTTTATTATATATCACAGTTAGTAATACTTTGAATATACTAATTATTTTTCTTCATTTAGTCACTTTTGTAAATTATAATAGGGCAGTAGAATTCTTTTTGCTGTGACTAAAACTAAACTGGCAAAATACCAGGATTTGTATATTAATTTTTGAGTTGTATTATTCCTTGTCTAGAGCCTCAGGTATTAAATAAGAGAAATCAATTGAGATAAAGAAATAATGTTATTAAAATATTTGTTACTTAACCTCTAGACAAATTATAACCCTAAAATTATGCTCCAAGAAATGCTAGCCATCTATGTAATGCTAATAAGTTAATAAGTGTCCCATAGTTAAATGTTTTTGGAAATATTTCACTTATATTTTCATCTTCAGTATTCAAGATGTACATTAGCATGTCAACCGTTCAGAGAATTTCTAGGGAAACATATTCTATTCAAGATTTTCTAAACTATTTTTGGTATAGGGCTTTTGTTTTCAAAAAGATATCTATTCAGCTTTTGGATGGATACTGGTATCATGAAACATAAAAGGGGACATATCCTAGATGTTTGGCAGTTTGCTTAATATAATCAGATGAAATATAGGAAGTAACATTTTATCTAATACTGAGTATTGGAAAGCTGTCATATTCAAAGCTGTGGGAAAATATTCAGTGTTATTCATTACTGGTGGAAGCATAAAATGTCATAAACCTATTTTGCAGTCCTATCAAAATTTCAAGTACATCACATTTTTGATTCAGCAATTCCAGTTTGATAATCCATAGAATTGTAGGCAGTATGTTCATTTTTTATTGCAGTACTATTTTTGATAACTTGAGACAGGAATGTCAATGAAAATGTCCATGGGTAGGCTCTATTTTTATATAAATTGTTTATGTACTATAATATATGTAATACAATAGAATGAGAAAACTTTAAGAATCTTAATAAGATTTTCAAAATTTATTAAACTTTTTAAAAGACATCCTGGAATGTGAAGTCAAGTGGGCCTTAGAAAGCATCACTACGAACAAAGCTAGTGGAGGTGATGGAATTCCAGTTGAGCTATTTCAAATCCTGAAAGATGATGCTGTGAAAGTGCTGCACTCAATATGCCAGCAAAATTTGGAAAACTCAGCAGTGGCCACAGGACTGGAAAAGGTCAGTTTTCATTCCCAATCCCAAAGAAAGGCAGTTCCAAAGAATGCTCAAACTACTACACAATTGCACTCATCTCACACGCTAGTAAAGTAATGCTCAAAATTCTCCAAGCCAGGCTTCAGCAATACATGAAGCATGAACTTCC
Organism: Bos taurus; assembly: GCF_002263795.3. Lineage (NCBI taxonomy): Eukaryota > Metazoa > Chordata > Mammalia > Artiodactyla > Bovidae > Bos > Bos taurus. The sequence goes on along the minus strand of NC_037341.1, from coordinate 52,292,056 downwards.
AGATGTTCAAGCTGGTTTTAGAAAAGGCAGAAGAACCAGAGATCAAATTGCCAACATCTGCTGGATCATGGAAAAAGCAAGAGAGTTCCAGAAAAACATCAATTTCTGCTTTATTGCCTATGCCAAAGCCTTTGACTGTGTGGATCACAATAAACTGTGGAATATTCTTCAAGAGGTGGGAACACCAGACCACCTGAACTGCCTCTTGAGAAACCTATATGCAGGTCAGGAAGCAACAGTTAGAACTGGACATGGAGCAACAGACTGGTTTCAAATAGGAAAAGGAGTACATCAAGGCTGTATACTGTCACCCTGCTTATTTAACTTATATGCAGAATACATCATGAGAAACGCTGAACTGGAAGAAGCACAAGGGGGATCAAGATTGCCGGGAGAAATATCAATAACCTCAGATATGCAGATGACACCACTCTTGTGGCAGAAAGTGAAGAGGAACTAAAAAGCCTCTTGGTGAAAGTGAAAGAGGAGAGTGAAAAAGTTGGCTTAAAGCTCAACATTCAGAAAACAAAGATCATGGCATCTGGTCCCATTACTTCATTGGAAATAGATGGGGAAACAGTGTCAGACTTTATTTTTTTGGGCTCCAGAATCACTGCGGTTGGTGATTGCAGCCATGAAATTAAAAGACGCTTACTCCTTGGAAGGAAAGTTATGACCAACCTAGATAGCATATTCAAAAGCAGAGACATTATTTTGCCAACAAAGGTCCATCTAGTCTATGGTTTTTCCAGAGGTCATGTATGGATGTGAAAGTTGGACTGTGAAGAAAGCTGAGTGCTGAAGAATTGATACTTTTGAACTGTGGTGTTGGAGAAGACTCTTGAGAGTCCCTTGGACTGCAAGGTGATCCAACCAGTCCATCCTAAAGGAGATTAGCCCTGGGATTTCTTTGGAAGGAATGATGCTAAAGCTGAAACTCCAATATTTTGGCCACCTCATGCAAATAGTCGACTCATTGGAAAAGACCCTGATGATGGGAGGGATTGTGGGCAGGAGGAGAAGGGGACGACAGAGGATGAGATGGCTGGATGGCATCACCGTCTTGATGGACATGAGTTTGGATGAACTCTGGGAGTTGGTGATGGACAGGGAGGCCTGGTGTGCTGCAGTTCATGGGGTCGCAAAGAGTTGGACACGACTGAGTGACGGAACTGAACTGAACAGAAACATTTGCATTTCATTCTGCCATCAGTTAAAAATAAGAGATGGATTATTACATAAACTATGTGTCAGGGTAAACAAAAAACTAATAGTTCTGATTAGTTTTAGAAGATTCATTAGACAGAATATTGATGGGGACAGGGGTTAAAGAGAGACTTTTGCTTTAAGTCATTTTATTCTTTCTAATATTTGAAACATATAAATCCATTAAAAATGGAAAACAAATAATTACCATCAACCCTGCTCTATTGTGACATATATGTTACTGAAAAGTACACTGCAGGACAAAATCTTGCCTTAAAAATCCACAACATTCATGAGGTAAAAGAGAAATAGGGGGATACAAAAAAAAGTTCTTAGTAGAAAATAAAACAAAGATAGAAATTTAGCAAAAGTGATGGTAGAGTTATACACATATTAAGTAGTTAAAAATGCACTTGTATTATAATAAATAAAGCAGTATACCTTAAACAATACTGGAAGTGTGTTTTGGGATGTGTATGTCAGAAGGATTATAGTTTGTGTGTTATGGTGTAGTAGAGGAGGGAGAATTATATGAAATCTTATGAAGAGTTGTAACATCAGATGTACAGGGAGGATCCCATGACACATAAGTGACCTGAGGCAGGGTGTTTGTGTGTGTGTGGTTATTTCCATGCAATTCGGTTCAGGTGGCTGAAGTTATCTATGTTTAGGCTCATCTGTGACTGGGGCAAGTCCAACCATAAGCAAATGTGCAACTTTGCTACACTCAAATTATTTACTGATTTATCAGTCACACTGGAACAGATTTGCATTTACAAATCAAATATTAGAAGAAAAACTATTAACTCTTCTTAATAATTTTGCCATTTAAATATTTCACATATTAAACTTACTTTATGAATCAATTTGTTGATTTTCAAAGCAATTGAGTTAAAGTTAACTTTTCCACACTTTTTATAGACTACCTATAACTTTTATCACCATTCTCTAAGTGCTTTTATACATCTTTGTAAGCTGCCTAATGTCCATCATATCCTTAGTGTTAGAAGTGAAATTGTAATTTTAAACAATAAGGTATTGCTGGAGACTGTTACTGTAGGGGTGGAGAGACATAGAACTGCCAAAATGTCCTTTAAATAAAGAAACCACTTATCAAATTACTGGGTAAATTATATGGTTTCTCTTTCTTTACCATGCCAAGGAATATATTAAAGTGTCACTTAATGATGCTGCTTTGCACTTAGTTACATGGCACTATTCAAAGTTAAAGTACTTTAAATTCATCTTAGTAACAGAAATAAAATGTAAAAAGAAAAACAAAAAAGTTTGGATAGTATAATTGCTTTAAGGAAAAAGCAATTCATTACCTCCACAGGCTCAAAGGAATGATCATTAAAAAAAAAAAAAAAAACAACTTCTGGTCAGGTATGTTTTACGCTTTTCAACATTTCTTAAAATGTCCTGTAAAGTAAAACTTTTATTGTTACAATTATTTGGAGAGGTATGTATTTCATAAAATATAAAGAATAAACATAAAACTATTAGCTCAGGTTCTTTTCATTACTTTGAATTCTCAGTTGCTCAGTCTCATTGGATTCTTTGTGACCCCATAGACTGTAGCTGACCAGGCTCCTTTGTCCATGGAATTTTCCAGGAAGAATACTGGAGTGGTTGCCACTTCCTATTCAACGGGATCTTCCCAACCCAGGGATTGAAACTGTGTCTCTTGTGTCTCCTGCATTGGCAGGCGGATTCTTTACCACAAGAGCCGCCTGGGAAGCCCTTCTTTACTTTAGTTATATTGTTTTTTAGAGAAAGTTTACCTTTCAGAGGAAAAAAAAGTTACATCTGTCCAATATTCTTATTCTGGGCATTTTTGATGCAATTCAAACAGTAAAAAAAAAAAAAAAAAAAGTGAAATTATATAAATATTTGATAGAAGTCATCTATCATTCAATGGATTTATTAATTTTTCTAACTTGTTTAACTCAAACAATTTGGTATGTGTGACATTATCCCTTTAGTTCTCGTTTTCTTTTCATATTGACACAGTTGATGTGAATCTCCTTAACACAGGCTCTTCAACTCTCATTTCTAGGTCTGTATACTCTTCCAAGAGAAGTTTACCATCAGAATAAAAATCTACTTTTTTAACTCTCAAACTAAGGTTTTTTTTTTTTTTCTTTTTTCATTTAAAACTATGATTTTTGAATCAGAGAACAAGATGGCAGAGGAGTAGGTGGATGTGGAGTACATCTCTCTCCAGTGATGTATCAGGAATACACCTTCAGACACAGAAGTGCATGCTGAACACCAGCTGAGAGTGGACAGGAGTACCTGACCAGCAGAAAAGAATATATAGACCCATACAAAACTTGGTAGGATGAAGGAATTACAGGGAAAAACAGGAGTGTTAGGATTGGACCTACCTCAGCAGGTGGGGGAACTAAAGCAGGGGTCTGATCGACACATCATCAGGGCAATTGTCTGATCAGAGGAAAATCATTTAAGGCTGAGAGTGAAACAGCTGATCTGTAGCAGCCTAAATGGAATAAGGATCAGACAGGCCTTGCTGCAGTCATACATACCCTGGACAGGGATGCAGATCCCCTGGAAGGCCCAGTAGCTGGGAGCTGGGGTTTAGGGATTGTGGAGCAATCCCAGGGCTAGGGCTGCTGTTGAGTGCGGAGAGACAGCTGTGAGGGAGGAGATTGTGGTGGGAAATGCCTGAGGAGGAAAGCCAGGCAGCCATGGAAGCAAGGAAATACTGCTGAGACATGCACAGGGGGTGGAGTCATCACCATAGTCTCTCTCCCTCCACACACTAGAACTGGCAGCTGACCAATAGAAAGGCTGGCCCATCAAACACTTGACACACTGAACTACAGATAGGACCCCAGCCAGGGAGGGCCTCTCTATGTGCGTGATGTGCAGAAGAGCAGAGAAGGACCCCAGGAGCCTTCTAAGTGTTGAATGGGTGGAGCTACAGAGGAAGACTGGCCAAAGAGGCCTTCTGATCACCAGATACAAGAAGCTCCAAAAAAGACACCGATAGGGTCATAACTCCTGTGGCAGAGGCAGTCCATATCCCTGCACACTTGGTGTTTCTAGGATCCCTGAAAGCAAAGCAGCTGAGCCACCTTCACACTCAACTCTCACTGGGGCAGAGCAGCCACAGGCAAAAAAACATCTTGTGTCTACGCACACAGGTCACTTTGGTTGTGTCTGACTCTTTGTGATCCTGTAGACTGTGGCCTGCCAGACTTCTCTGTCAGGGAGGAGGGTTCTCCAGGCAAGAATACTGGAGTGCATTGGCCAAAACTGGTTTCCATATTCTTTTAAAGCACTCTATTTCCTGCTTCCCTAGCTGCAAACTCCCATGAGTACCTGGAACTGCCAGAACCCCTGTGACCCAGGCAGCTTCACCACTTCCACATTTGGCCCTCACAGGGGCAAACCCAAGTCCTTCAGGATAGCCTCAGGAGCAAACCCCAGTGGATGACTCACATGCAGAAGTGAAAATAAAACCACAACTGAAACCCAAGGGCAGTGTGGCTAAGACCCAAAACCTTCCCACCAGCTGTACAAGCAGATTGAATCCACATGATCGATTAGGCAGACTCTGTCTATGGAATTTATAAAAGGTCATTGAGAGCTTCCACAAAAGAAGATAGCTGTGGACATTGGAGGCAAGAACATAGAGAAGTAGAATCAAATTAGCATCTTAGCTGCCCCCAGAACAGGTCCAGGGATCAGCACAGTGTTGGAGGGCATCCTAGGGAGGTGAGGTGGACTCTGACTTCCAGGGGAGGGAAAGGACTCTGACAGCAGTGACTCAAGAAAAACATTTATTATTCTTATGTTTTGACTTGTTCTGTAGATTCTTTTGTATACTTTTTCCTATTTTTTTTCTGTTTTCTACCTCTGTTATAGTTGTTGATTTTATTGGCACTATGAAATCTAATTAAGCTTTTGAACTTTTTTCTTCCTTTTCTTTTTCAATCACATGTTCTATAGTTGTTATAAACCTCTGCCTCTACGTTCAGCTTTTGCAGTTCTGGGGAGTTTTCCTTTTTTTTTTTCTCTCTCTATTTTTAATTTTTAAACCTATTATTATTTTTTTTTATTATTTTTCTACATTTCTTTATTTGCTTTTCTTTATTGTTCTTTCCCCCTTGCAGTTAATCTTTAATATATATAAATATTCTTTACTACCTCTATTTAACTTTGCATATCTATTCTTTCTTCTTTACTTCCTTTCCTTTTCTCTCAATATATTTGTTAATTTTGTTTTCTTTGTTTTAATCCCCACTTGCCACTTTGCTTTAGTTTTGTTTTCCACTTTGTGATTTAGTTTTGTTCTTAACTGGTAAATATAATTTTCAATTTCCTTTGTTGGTTGGGTCAATCTATTATACTTTAATCTTACTGAATGCCATAACAAACAACTTTTGGAATCTTTGTTCCTGACCAGGGATCAAGCCCTGAGCCTTTGGAGTGGGAGCACTGACTCCAAAAGACTAGAAAAGCAGAGAACTGTGGAAAATTCTGAAAAAGATGGGAATACCAGACCATCTGATCTGCCTCTTGAGAAATTTGTATGCAGGTCAGGAAGCAACAGTTAGAACTGGACATGGAACAACAGACTGGTTCCAAATAGGAAAAGGAGTACGTTAAGGCTGTATATTGTCACCCTGTTTATTTAACTTATATGCAGAGTACATCATGAGAAACGCTGGACTGGAAGAAACACAAGCTGGAATCAAGATTTCCGGGAGAAATATCAATAACCTCAGATATGCAGATGACACCACCCTTATGGCAGAAAGTGAAGAGGAACTCAAAAGCCTCTTGATGAAAGTGAAAGTGGAGAGTGAAAAAGTTGGTTTAAAGCTCAACATTCAGAAAATGAATATCATGGCATCTGGTCCCATCACTTCATGGCAAATCGATGGGAAAACAGTAGAAACAGTGTCAGACTTTATTTTTTTGGGCTCCAGAATCACTGCAGATGGTGATTGCAGCCATGAAATTAAAAGACGCTTACTCCTTGGAAGGAAAGTTATGACCAACCTAGATAGCATATTCAAAAGCAGAGACATTACTTTGCCAACAAATGTTCATCTAGTTGAGGCTATGGTTTTTCCTGTAGTCATGTATGGATGTAAGAGTCGGACTGTGAAGAAGGCTGAACACCAAAGAATTGATGCTTTTGAACTGTGGTGTTGGAGAAGACTCTTGAGAGTCCCTTGGACTGCAAGGAGATCCAACCAGTCCATTCTGAAGGATATCAGCCCTGGGATTTCTTTGGAAGGAATTATGCTGAAGCTGAAATTCCAGTACTATGGCCACCTCATGCGAAGAGTTGACTCATTGGAAAAGGCTCTGATGCTGGGAGGGATTGGGGGCAAGAGGAGAAGGGGACGACAGAGGATGAGATGGCTGGATGGTATCACTGACTCGATGGACGTGAGTCTCAGTGAACTCTGGGAGTTGGTAATGGACAGGGAGGCCTGGCATACTGCGATTCATGGGGTCGCAAAGAGTCGGACACGACTGAGCGGCTGATCTCATCTGATCTGATCTGAACCTTAGGGAGTATCAAATAGTGATAACTCACACAAAGGAAGCCAATTGTATACAAGACGTGGCATAACCCAACCACCAATAGTACCCTGTACAGGATGCTTCATATAAACAACAAACAAAACAAAAATACAAACCCAATCATCAGCAGACAGGATTACCACTTTACTCAGCCTTGCCCATCAGATCAAAAACAAAGAAACAACAACAAAAAAGCTCAGCGCAAATCTCACCCTATAAGAAGCTTACACAAACTACTGGAGCAACCTTAGGATGGCAGAAACCAAAAGGAGAAAGAATTCAACCTGAAGCCTGGGAAAAGACACCTCAAACACAAGTTAAAAAAAAAAAAATAATGAAAAGGTAGCAAAATACTACGCAAATGAAGGGAAAAAGTAGAACCACAGAAGTCCAAATAAATGAAGAGGAAATAGGCAAACTTCCTGAAAAATAACTCAAAATATTGAGAGTAAAGATGATCAAAAACTTGAAAACAAAAGGGAGAAAATGCAAGAATCAATTAAAGAGATCTAGATGAATTAAATAATAAACATACAGAGACAAATAAAACAATTGCTGAAATTAAAAATACTCTAGAAGGAAACAGTAGCAGAATATCTGAAGCAGAAGAATGAATCAGTGAGCTGGAAGATAAAATGGTGGAAATAACATCTGAAGAGCAGAATAGAATAAGAAGAATGAAAATAACTTAGGATGGTCTCAGAGACCTCTGGGTAATATAAAATGCACCAACATTCAAATTATAGCGGTTCCAGAATAAGAAGACAAAAAGAAAAGGTATGAGAAAATTTTTGAAGAGATTATAGTTGAAAATTTCCCCAACATGGAAAAGGAAATAGTCAACCAAGTTTAAGAAGCACAAAGAGTCTCACACAGGATAGACCCAAAGACAAACACGCCAAGACACATACTAATCAAACTAACAAAGACTAAACACAAAGAAAGAATAGTAAAAGCAGCAAGGGAAACACAACCATTTAACAGCTGATCCTTCAGCAGAAACTATGCAGTCCAGAAGGGAATGGCAGGATATATTTAAAGTACTGAAAGGGAAAAATCTACAACCAAGATTACTGTACCCAGCAAGGATTGCATTCAAAATTGATGGAAAAATAAAAAGCTTTTCAGAAAAGCAAAAGTTAAGAGAATTCAGTTCCACCAAATTAGCTTTACAACAAATCTTAAAGGGACTTATACAGTTAAGAAATACAACATAAGAAAAAGGATCTACAAAATCAACCCCAAACAATTAAGAAAATGACAATAGGAATATATATATCAATAATTATTTTTAATGTAAATGGATTAAATGATCCAACCAACAGACCCAGACTGACTGAAGGATACAAAAAGAAGACCCGTATATATGCTGTCTATAAGAAACCCACTTCAGACCTCAAGACAGATATAGACGGAAAGTGAGAGGATGGAAAAATACATTCCATGCAAATGGGAAGCAAAAGAAAGCTGAAGTAGCAATTCTCGTATCAGACAAAATAGACCTTAAAATAAGGAAGACTGCAAGAAATAAGGAAGAAAACCACATAATGATCAATGGGTCAATGCAAGAGGAAGACATAACAATTGTAAATATCTATGCACCCAACATAGGAGCACCTGAATATATAAGACAAACAGTAACAGACATAAAAGGAGAAATTGACAGTAACACAATAGTAGGAGACTTTAATACCCCAATCACACCAATGTACAGATCACAAAACAGAAAATTAATAAAGAAACACAAATCTTAAATGATGCATTAGATACATTAGATGGATCTCACTGGTATCTTCAGGATATTCCATCCAAAGACAGAAGAATACACCTTCTTCTCAGTGCACATGGACCATTCTCCAGGACAGACCACATCTTGGGTCACAAAAACAAGCCTCAGTAAATTTAAGAAAATTGAAATCATATCCAGCATCTTTTACAACCACAACGCCATGAGACTAGATATCAATTACAAGGAAAAAAAAAAAAAAAACTGTAAGAAACACAAACACATGGAGATTAAAGAACATGTTTCTAAATAACAACAGGTTACTAAAGAAATCAAAAGGGAAATCAAAAAATTTCTAAAAGCAAATGACAATGCAAACATGACAACTCAAAACCTATGGGATGCAGTAAAAGCACTTCTAAGAGGAAATTTTATAGCCATACAATTCTACCTCATGAAACAAGAAAAACATTGAAGAGACAACCTAACTTTGCACTAAAACAACTGGAAAAAGAAGAAGAAGAACAACAACAACAAAATTAGTAGAAGGAAAGAAATCATAAAAATTTGAGCAGAAATAAATGAAAAAGAAGTGAAAGAAACAATAGTAAATAAATATTAATAAAACTAAAAGCTGGTTCTTTGAGAAGATAAACAAAATTGACAAACCTTTAGCCAGACTCATCAAGAAAAAAAGAGAGGAGAATCAAATTAACAAAATTAGAAAAAAAAGGAGAGGTTACAAGAGACAATGCAGAAATACAAATAAGAGACTATTATGAAAAACTATATGACAATAAAATGGATAACCTTCAAGAAATGGACAGATTCTTAGAAAAGTTCAATCTCCCAAGACTGAACTAGAATAAATAGAAATTATGAACAACACAATTACAAGCACTGAAATTGAAGCTGTGATCAAAAAATCCCCAAAAGCAAAAGCTCAGGACCAGATGTTTTCACAGAAGAATTATACCAAACATTTAGAGAAGAGCTAATGCTTATCCTTCAAAAACTCTTTCAAAAAATTGCAGAGGGAGGAACACTTCCAAACTCATTCGACAAGGCCACCTTCACCCTGATACCAAAACCAGACAAAGGCAACACACACACACACACTACAGGCCAATATAACTGATGAACATAGATGCAAAAATCCTAAACACAATTTTAGCAAACAGAATTCAGCAACACATCAAAAAGCTCATACACCATGATCAAGTTGGGTTTATTCCAGGAATGCAAGTGTTCTTCAATGTATGCAAATCAATCAATGTGATACCCCATATTAACAAATTGAAAGATAAAAACCATATGATCATCTCAATAGATGGAGAAAAAACCTTTGACAAAATTCAGCATCCATTTACGATTAAAACTCTTCAAGAAATGGGCATAGAAGGAACCTACCTCAACAAGAAATGGGCATAGAGGGAACCTACCTCAACATAGTCAAGGCCATATATGATAACCCTACAGCAAACATTATTCTCAATGATGAAAAACTGAAAGCATCCCCCCTAAGATCAGGAGCAAGACAAGGGTGTCCACTTTCACCACTATTATTCAACATAATTCTGGAAGCCCTAGCCACAGCAATCAGAGAAGAAAAAGAAATAAAAGGAATCAAAATCAGAGAAGCAGAAGTAAAGCTCTCACTCTTTGTAGATGACATGATACTGTACATAGGAAACCCTAAAGATAGTGTCAGAAAATTACTAGAGCTAATCAGTGAAGTTAGCAAAGTTGCAGGATACAAAATCAATACACAGAAATCACTTGCATTTCTATATACAAACAATGAAAAATCAGAAAGAGTAATTAGGGAATCAATGCCATTCACTATTGCAACAAAAAGAAATACCTAGGAATAAACTTACCTAAGGAGACAAAAGAACTGTACACAGAAAGTTATAAGACACTGATGAAAGAAATCAAAGATGACATAAACAGATGGATAGATATCTCATGTTCCTGGGTAAGAAGAATCAATATTATGAAAATGACTATACTACCAAATGCAGTCTACACATTCAATGCAATCCCTATCAAATTACCAATGGCATTTTTCATAGCATTAGGAAAAAATTTTCACAATTCATATGCAAACAAAAAAGACCCTGAATAACCAAAACAGTCTTGAGAAAGAAGAATGGAGCAGGAGGAATCAACCTTCTTGACTTCAGATTATACTACAAAGCTACAGTCATCAAGTTAGTATGGTACTGACACATAAACACAAATTGGATTAAAGACCTAAAGGTAAGACCAGAAATTATAAAACTCTTAGATGTAACATAGGCAGAACACTCAATGACATAAATAAAAGCAAGATCCTCTAAGACCCACTTCCTAGAGTAATGGAAATAAAAACAAAAGTAAACAAGTGGGACCTGATTAAACTTAAAAGCTTTTGCACAGCAATGGAAACTATAAGCAAGGTAAAAGACAACCCTCAGAATGGGAGAAAATAATAGCAAATGAAACAACTGACAAAGGGTTAATTTCCAAAATATACAAGCAACTTATAACACTCAATTCCAGAAACAGAAACAACCCAATCAAAAATTAGGAAAAAGACCTAAACAGACATTTCTCCAAAGAAGACGTACAGATGGCAAAAACACATAAAAAGATGCTCAACATTGCTCATTGTTAGGGAAATGAAAATTAAAACCACAATGAGATATCACCTCACACTGGTCAGAATGGCCCTCATCAAAAAGTCTACAAGCAGTAAATGCTGGAGTAGGTGTGGAGAAAGGCAACGTTCTTGCACTGTTGGTGGGAATGCAAATTGATACAGCCACCATGGAAGACGATATGGAAATTCCTTAAAAAACTAGGAATAAAACCAGGATATGACCCAGCAATCCCACTCCTAGGCATAGTGGGATTTCCCCGAGGAAACCAAAATTGAAAGAGACACATGTGCCACATTGTTCATTGGAGCACTACTTACAATAATTAGAACATGGAAGCAACCTAGATGTCCATCGACAGATGAATGGATAAAGATGTTTTGGTACATATACAAAATGGAATATTACTCAGCCATAAAATGGAACACAGTAAAATCAATTCTGATGAGGTGAATGAACCTAGAACCTATTATACAGAGTGAAGTGAGTCAGAAAGTCAAAGATACATATCATTTTCCAATGCACATATACACAATCTAGAAAAATGGTACTGAAGAATTTATTTACAGGGCAGCAATGGAGAAACAGACATGGAGAATACTTATGGACATGGGGAGAGGGGAGGAGAGGGTGAGATATATGGCAAGAGTAACATGGAAACTTACATTACCATATGTAAAACAGATAGCCAATGGGAATTTGCTGTATGACTCAGGAAACACAAACGGGGCTCTGTATCAACCTAGAGCAGTGAGATGGGGAGGGAGATGGGAGGGAGGTTCCAAAGGGAGGGGATATGTGTATACATATGGCTGATCCATGTTGAAGTTTGACAGAAAACAACAAAATTCTGTAAAGCTATTATCCTTCAAAAAATTTAAAAATAAACTATTTTTATAATGTTATAAACATATATGTCTTCCTGGAAAAAAGTCAAATGAAAAGACTGCAATTATTCACACTCCTGATCATTGTGATCATTTGTATTTTATTTCTTTGCTTCAAAACATTTATGTTTATATTTGGAATAAACAGAAAAATGGAAAGAGAAAACAGTGGTAAGAAAGAGTGGCTTTTGTTTTAAAAAACTAAAGTCTTCATATCATTAACTATGAACATAATTTTTAAAAATTACTTATAAATGCATAATAATTTCTAATGTAATCCCAGATCAGTGAATATTTATGCTGCTTACACGTTGTTAACTAGTGATATATTTTTCATCATACACTAATAGTTCACATGTCAAGTACTTCTCTATTGATTATTTCCTTTGGATAACCTATTGAGAAGAATTACTAGGTGAAAAATACTGATTTCGTTTACTTAATAACAGCATATCTTTAAATGTAAAATTTGGTTTTTGTCTGGTCTAATTGATTTCTGTTGAAATTATAGATGCTATTTTGTCAATAAACTTCAAATGACATTTTATAAAGCTTCAATAAAGATTCCTAGGAAAACATATACTGATAAAAAGTAAAGAGAAATTCATTATTGATATTGTGAATAGTTTCTGGTCATTTCATCAAGAAATGTCCAAGTTTTCCATTATATTAAACTGACCTAATATGGAGTCTTCAAATTAACTCCATCAAATTCTGAATATTCTGAAGACAAATACTGATGCCACATAACCCATATCACCTCTATACTCCTTAATCTTATTCAGTAGGCTAGTCAAATATTTGCTTTTAATGCCATAGGAGTCAATTTTAACAGAAAAAGAGTGAAAGCTTATAGAAATGAACATAGTTACCACATAGAATTATGTGACTTCTATGTATACTTTTAAAAAATTATTAATAGCTTGACAAAACTTTAATTTACCTCGATAAGATCTATGTGTTTCCTATATTTATCCACTAGACATTATACTTCATACTAGAGTAGTATGTGAATGTTTAATGTTAGAAAATATCTACTGTGTTAACATTAATTAATGATATTTTTCTATTTATACTCAGTCTTTCCTTTTAGGGATTTCTTCTTAGAAATGTTTCTTCTTTATGTTGCTATTTCATAACTAACATCCAACTCAAGCCCTTAATTTTCATTGCCAATCACTCAAGAGAAAGTTTTATTCCCTGTACCATGAAGCATGGTTCTAAACCTAGTATGCTAGTAGAATTCAAAAAATGTGTAAACACAGGTGGGAAAATGCCACACCTTTATCTTCACTGTTCTCACTAAAATATAGTATTTCCTTCAGTAAAAAGCTGGGTAAAAATAATCTCTGACTTTTGTCCCCTATAAAAATCACAGATATTCTATGTCATGTTAAATACTATGAATATATCCAAAAATTGCTTATGATACTCTTTAAAATTACAGAAATTATTAGCCCCACTACTTAAAGTATCAGTAGAGAAGTATATTAATATCTCTCTATAAGTATATATTCATATATATGTATGTTAGTATACATTTACTAGAATATTTGAAAATATTTAAAAATTTTTTATTATCATTAATTTCCTTTTTATTTCTTCTTATGTACTTAAAATCTTTGTTCAAAAAAGGGTGCCATAAACTAGAAAAGTCTTGGTTTAAAAATAAAGAGATCGGGGTACTTGCTCTATAATAAAAGTGAAGTCACTCAGTTGTGTCCGACTCTGCGACCCCGTGGATTATAGCCCGCCAGGCTCCTCCATCCATGGGATTCTCCAGGCAAGAATATTGGAGTGGGTTGCCATTGCTCTGTTAATTGGCTTACTGGGATTACAAAGCAATCAAATGACATTTTCCAGTAACACATTTCTTTCTAATAAGTTCCTTCAGGAGACACAAAATTTAACTAAATGATATGAAGAAAAGACTTACTAAGAAGCCCTTTTGGTTTATTTTAATTCACAATGTGGAGGTGGGTCGATATTTTTCTCTATGTATATGTATCTCATTGATCCTGTCAAAGCATTTGGGATTATCCCTATTTTCATATGTATGCAAATACTTATAAACAGGATTTGGATCTCATGAGAGTTTAAGCACAGATTTCTTGTTTTTTGTTTGCAATGCAACTTATAGCTATGAATTTGAACGTGTAGAATATACTTCTTTTTCAGGACTAATAAAATTATTACACATGGGAACTTATTAAAAGTTGGGAATGTATCTAGCCCGTGTTCACTAGCTCTATTGCTTTGTATTCTAAAGAATGAAATCTAATGTCCAGTGGCTGTTCTACTCTCCAGTAACTTTTAAATCTGCTTTAAAGTACTTTAGAATATCAAGCTCATGAAAGTAATCAAAGAAAGATATTTCTCAGATTTTTGCACATGTATATCTTTTGAGATTCTTATTCCCTTTCCTCCAAAGTCATCCTAAAAAAAAAAAAAAAAAAGCAAGAGAGAGATAGAGAGAGAGAAGCAAATCAATATTTCTTTCAGTCAAGTTTCAAACTTCTCATTTTTAATTATTTCCTAGACTTATGAGCTTCTATAATTTTATAGAGGTTTTCTTTCACCTTCCTTTAACAATGTCTATCTTACTTTTATAGATATTTATAGATTAGTACTTTGACAGCAAATATATTCTCATTCTCTTTAAGGGACACTCATATAGATATGTTTACTGACTGCTTTAGCTAACGTTATTGCTTTTTTTTTTCCTCTCACATAAGTGAAAAGGACAGGTGAAATAAATCTGACCTTTGGTTTATGCCCACAGTAATTTTCATTAGAATCCATTATCAAGAGATCCTGAGTGGAACCTACAGCTTTAATGTTCTTAAATATAAGAGAAACTCAAGAAGGCTCTTTTAAGTTACTTCCTTAATTGAAATCGAATAACAGAGTAGAACTGAAATGTTCTGATCAAAAAAACAAAAAAAAACTATGTTCCTTTACTAAATTATCAAGCTATACATTTTAAATATCTCACAATTATTAGTTATACTTCAATACAGCTAGGAAATGGAGAAGGCAATGGCACCCCACTCCAGTACTCTTGCCTGGAAAATCCCATGGACGGAGGGGCCTGGTGGGCTGCAGTCCATGGGGTCGCTAGGAGTCAGACACGACTGAGTGACTTCACTTTGACTTTTCACTTTCATGCATTGGAGAAGGAAATGACAACCCACTCCAGTGTTCTTGCCTGGAGAATCCCAGGGACGGGAGAGCCCGGTGGGCTGGTGGGAGCCATCTATGGGGTCGCACAGAGTCGGACACGACTGAAGCGACTTAGCAGCAGCAGCAGAGCTAGGAAAAAGATAAAAGTAAAGTGACTTCCACTAAAATAATTTTTGAGGGGGTTAAAAAGATAAACAGAAAATTTTTAAAATGAGAATTAATAATAAAAAGGCTAAAAAGGATAAGACATGTAAAAGAGGAAAGGATGCTAAGAAAAGCATCAATACAAAGAAAAATTTAAAAGTTGAAAAATAAAAAGGGAAAAAAAGAAAACACAGGAGGAATAAACATATAGACAAATAACAAGAGAAAATGCAGACAATATGAAGTGAATTAAAGGTGGAGATAATACAGTTAATGAAGTTAAAACAGAAACTGCAATATATCAAGAAGCAATTATTTCTAAAATAAAAGCAAAATAACAGTAATAGACTCGTAAAGACTGGAGATTCAGGTCTTGACATATAAAGACAATGTGTTCTGTAAAAAAGAGTTATCTAACAAAGTTGAATTTCAATAGCTTGTGATTTGAACTTTATAGAAATGATAAATCTCTTGAGTACAAAACTTTACATGTTTCATCCTGGAAATATAGATTTGTTTGTGAATATTAGTTTAATGTAGCAATTTAAAAGGTTATTGGGTTCATACCTAGGAAGCATGCTTAAGATAAATATCTCTAAGAAATTTACTATTGAAATACTAGAAATCATCAGTTATATATAATTTTAGATACTATGTATTGTTAAAATATTGACACTTAAGGTAAATTCTAAGATGAGGTTTTTATGATACTATTATGCTTACTGAGAATGTTTACTTTTAAGAGTGTTATACGTGGGAACTACAGAACATGAAAAAAATACCCATATTTCATTATTATGTTTTGAACTAAGTATATGCAGTTTCAGAACTTTATTATATCACCAAATAAAGAAGGGCTGCTCATTCCTTTTAATAACCACTGCACCGACAATTTTGAAAAGAATAGACATTTTACAAAAGCAATTATCCACTTTTATTTGTTTACATTGCACTGAAAATTTACATCATACTTTTACAAAGTTTTTTTTTCATAAAAATATACTTCTTTACAAAAGTGTATGCATTAATATAAGAGGAGTAGCCAGTTGCAGAAGAAACATTGTTTAAACAAGATCTTAAATGTATTAACCTTAACATTAATGAATGAATTGTTGTTATTGCAGTCATTTGAATAAACAAGAATAAATAACTGATGGAATAAAATTTAAAACAGCATCCTGTCAGTAGAGTACAATGTTGGGAAAATTATATGAATTTCCAAAACAATGTATTTCAAAGTGGTTTACAAGAAATTCACTACATTTGTAGAGATAGATCCAAGCAGCACTCTGGGTGCAATGATTTCTCGTAGGCACTCTGTCTCATGATACAAAAAGCCGAGACTGTTTACAACTTTATCCATATTTGAAAGGGACAACAATGAAGTGTTTACACCGGGTACATAATTTATCCAGTGAAGTAAAACATGCTATTAAAGGAAGACTATGACCTATTAAATCAAAATGCTGGCATTTCTGTGATACGGTTGTAAATAACTTGCAAATACATACCTTAATGACTATGAAAGAAACCTGTCATATCTGGAAGCTGCTTCTTAAGGATAAGAGAATAGAAATTTTTAAATATATAAAAATTTGGTAAATCCACAACTTTAGGAAATAAATTTATATTGGTTATTTGAAAGTAATTTTACTTTTACTCATTTTGATTTAGGCAATGGTCCAAAGTATATGTTTAACTCACTGTTAACTAAAAAGTTTAACAAGTTTATACTTCTAACTCACTGTTAGGTAAAAGTTCAAAGCAATATTAAATAAATTTGAACATTCAGCTGGAAGGAAAAACAGATAATTATAAACTAAATAAGTAGACTGATAGGTTCTATTTGGTCTTGCAAAAATATTAGAAAGAATGGTAAAGAATGGTAAGTTCAGTATCTCAGATAACTGCAAAATCATGATTATTATAGACAGTTTTTGCCAGCTAAGGTTGTTTCTGAGGGACAAAAAAGATTGAAGCAAGGAGTTAAACACTTACCCCATGGCTCACTGAATAATATTGGTTACAACATAATGAGGGAAATCAGGAAGATAGCATGATGAGCTTGCCATTTACAGAAACTATGACAACCAGTCTAAAAAAAGGTAGCAGTATGATACTGAAGAAAACAACCAGAAAGCATCAAATCAGAGTGGGCACTCTTATCTCATCTGTGACATAAATTAGCTCATAAACATTTCAGGGCATGACTCAATCTGAAATAACCAGGGAAATGAAGAAAACAATGACTCAATTAAAAGGAAGGAACAGCTGATAGAGTGGTGAAAAATACAGACTTACGGGCGTGATACAGCTCATGACAGTTAAAGAGAAGTCAGTGATCTATTGACTCTTGTAAGTATAGCTCTTATTTTCTACCCTATATCATTGTTTTAAACCCAGTCCCTCTAATATAGTTTATAAAGCACAGAAATACTGATAGTGGATGCTCCTCCAATATATGCAAATAAGTTTATGTTTTAGAATAATCTCCTTTTTAAAAAAAGCAAATAAACTGTGAGTAAGCACTCTCGGAGTGCAGCCAAATTTCTGTAAAATTCTCCATGGTAAACATGAAGAAGAATTATGGTCCAGTTTATGAAAAAACACTCTTCTCTATCATTCCACAGGAAAAGGTGACCCAGCAAGTCCTGATAAGTGTGCTTTGATTTGTTTGTCAGTGAACTAAGTGTGCACTGTTTTGTGTGTCGATTTCCAAGCTTCTGAAGAAGGCCAAAGCTGCCACGTTATACCATTGTGCAGACTGTGTTCAAGTTGGGATCGAACCGTACTGCCTTCCCTTCCACTGACTTTGTGTTGGTGTCATACATGGGATTTTCAAAAGCTGCTTGGCCATTGTTATTTTCATGAACTGAACATCCTGTATACTGGGTTTTGGGTGCAGTCCTGTAGATGAGAACACTAATTAGTTATACATTAACTTTCTTCCAGAAACAGCAGAATAGAACTCAAACACAATATATCAATACTTGAGTTATCACTGTTAATGGATAATATAACTTGAAAATATTGAGAAACCACAATTCATCAAATTTGAATAATTTACCTGTCACTTTTAAATCATGAATGACTTTTATTATTTACATACAATATATATTTATAAATGGTACCAATATGAGTAATATAAGTATAAATAAATATTATGGCTAGTCTTATAAATTTTCTTATGAGATAATGTTATCATAAATGATCATGTAAAATATAGCTAAATTATGATGATGATGAATTCAAATCTCATTACTATTCATTCCTCAAGTATTTATTGAGCATCCATTACATGCTAGGCATGACCCTAGGCATTGGATATATAATTTTTCTTTTTTACAAAAAACATACAAACTCATTACTCTCATATTACAAGGACAGCAATGAACAAATTAAAAATAAACAAGAAAAATGAAACAAGATAATGAAAATTGTTTTGCTGAAAAGGAAAATGGTTGATATGACCAGAAGTAACTGGGAGCCATGTTAGGAGAGGTAATAAAGAAAATAAGGAAGTAAAATTTAATCTGAGACTTGAATGACAATAAGGAGTTCATTCTGCGGTAATAAGAAGGGAGTCCCAAGAAAAGCAGACATCTGATACTGACACCTAGTTTTGGAAAGTGCTTAGAGTATCCCAGAAACATAAATACTCAATTGGCTTAAAATTATATACATTAGAACAAGTAAACTCAAAATCTCAAAGACAAAATGACTAACTACACTGATATATCATGTCATGAAATAGTTTCCAGAGTTCCTGATAACTGAATATTTGCTATTAGTTAACAAAACACATGGAATCTAAGCTGGCTGGTATAAGGTGTTCATTTTGAATCCCTCCTTTATTTTTTGTCTCACTTTTGACTAATGTTTATTTCTAGTTTCTCTTTCCCACATCCTACAGCATAATTTGCTGACATTTGTAAATCAAATGATAAAATATCAAATTGCAAAAAAATCATTTGTAAATAAAATTATAATTTTACGTGTAAATCAAATGATCAAAGGCATACTTGAGTTTGAGCAAACTCTGGGAGATAGTGAAAGACAGGGAAGCCTGGTGTGCTGTACTCCACAGGGTCGCAAAAGTTGGACAAAACTTAGGGACTGAACAACAGCAACAAAAGCATACTTACCCCTATGGGTTCCTCAAATTTAATTCCTAAAAAGGCCTTAAAATAATTCTCTTTTGCTTACAACAAATAACACAAAATTTCAACTACTTATTTTATTATAATTTGTATTTGCCACTCTGTGATTGTCCTATCCTTAGCACATTTTCTGAATTTTTCTCTGTATTAAAAATTGTCAGGGATTTGTATGATAACATTTAAAAAAATCTATCTAAAATTGCTTTCAATAGCATCATCTATATATACATATATATAGTTATATAATGTAAATTATATTGCTTACAACTTGCTCTTGCCAGGTGCATAATTCTAATCGATCACATTCATTTCTCTTTTTTAAACTAGATTCACAATAAAACAGAAGCAACATCATTTCCTTCTAATTAGGTAAGGATCACAAAGATTTAAAAGATTTGTTTCCGCAAATATTAAGCAACAACTTTAAGGAAAATAACATCAAACTTTAGAAAAGTTTATACTATCAATAAAAATTAACTTAAAACTAATCAATGTTCTAAACATAAGAGCAAAATCTATAAAATACTTAGGAGAAAACACATAGGTAAACCTTCATGACCTTGCATTTGGCAATGGTCTCTTAGGTATAATACTAAGAGCAAAGTAACAGAAGAAAAAAGAAATAAATTGGACTTCATAATAATGAAAAATTTGGTATATCAAAGGATACTATCAAGAAACTGTAACTACAACCCACGGAAAGAGAAATATTTGCAAACCATGTATCTGAAAAGGGTTTAGTATCCAGAATATATGGAGAACTCTTATACCTCAAAAATAAGACAAATTAGTCAATTTTAAAAATGGGCAAAGAATTTGAATAGGTATTTCTTCAAAGAATGTAGACAAATGACTAGCAGACACATGAAAAACGCCCAATATAATTAGTAATTAGGGAAATGCAGATCAATATCACAACGAAATACAGTTCACTAGGATGGTTAAATGAAAAGGAAATCACTCAGTCGTGTCCAACTCTTTGTGACCCCGTGGACTGCAACCTATCAGGCCCTTTTCTGTCCATGGGATTTTCTAGGCAAGAATACTTTTGTGGGTTGCCATTTCCTTCTCCAGGGAATCCTCCTAACCCACGGATTGAACCCGGGTCTCCTGCATTGCAGGTAGACGCTTTACCATCTGAGCCACCAGGGAAACCATATTAAATGTGGTTAAATGAAGGAAAAAGGTTAAATGAAGGATTACCATATAATCCAAGAATTTCATTCTTGAATGCATACTCAAAAAACTGAAACAGGCGTCTGAATAAAACTTGTACACAGATGTGTATAGCAGCACTGTTCACAATAGCTCAAACATAGGAATAATCCAAATATCCATCAGCTGATGAATGGACATATTTAAACATAACATATTCAAACATACAATGGAATATTATTCAGCCACATAGTCAATAATATGTAGATGTGTAGTATGATAAGGATAACCTTGAAAACACTATATTATATTTAAGAAGCCAGATACAAAATGTCACATATTGTATGATTCCATATATATATAATATGCAGAAGGTGAACCAAAGTAATTACCTGAGACAGGGGTAGGAGGAGTAGGGAGTGACTGTTTAGTGGGTACAGTTTCCTTTTAGGCTGATGGTTTTGTGACATTGTGAGTATACTAAATGTCACTGAATTGTATATCTACAATGGTTTAAATCATTTTATGTGCATTTTACCACAATAATAAAAAATGATTAGCATAGCTTGCTTTATAAATAAATTTAGTGATGATTTTTATCATTAACAACATCTGATATTGACAAGGCCTGAATGACTGTTAATGCACAATTGTTACAAATTTGCATAATATTAATTAAATCATTCTTAGATAATACAGACTGGCATTTATAATAATGATATTAGTTTTGATTTAAAAAATTAGGTATTCATTTAGTTATCTGGTTACCAGCATACTTTCTTCTTCTCCTTTTTTTTTTTTTTTGCCTTTTTTTGTTTCCTTAATAAGCGATGGTCTCAAATAGTGGATTAACTGCATACTAAAGCCCTTCATCAAGATGTTGTAATGGACATAGCAAAGAGGGGTCAACTGATAATCTATACAGTCATATGTGAGATATATAACAAATATACTAACTGCAGCATTTTCTAAAAGCAACAGAAGATAAATGAGAAGACTAGAAGATTTTATCATCTGTCAGCCTGGGTAAAATCTGTCAGTACTGTCATGTAAACTAAGAGGTTTAAACATAAACTTCTTCCTTGTTCTCTAAAGACACGTGGCAGCAGATATCACCTGTTCATTTTAAACCTTAACTTAGATTTTGTAAACTATAGTTTCAGCATGGATAGTATAAAAATAACTTATACAATTAGTTACATTCCAGAAAATTGACAGACAAAAAGGAGAAAGAATAAAGTTGAATGTTTGCACAACTCAACAGAGCAATTTTAGTTGTGTGTATATTGGGGTGATGGGATGATGGGCAGAGGAAATAATGGTTTTAACAAACTGTGGTTATATTTGCTACAACAATTCAGACCAAAAAAAAAAAAAAACAAAAAAAACAAAACAGAAGTTAGAATTTGAATTGGAGAGTAAAAAGAACATAAAATATAGATTTGGGAAACATTTTATACTTAACATCAATAAACTTACCTTTGTTTATAGAGATAAAATCCAAATCCTGCAAATATAAGTGCAAAAAAAGGCACCAGAATAGCAATGGCCACGGAACTACTATTTGTACCATGAGGTTGATTTGAAGAATTTGAGCCTTCTGACATATTCAGTCCTATAGAAGGAAAAAAATAACATACAAATAAAAAATTAGGTATCTTTTATCAACTTGATATTTTTTAGAAACCAATTAATTTATTCCTTGCTCAAGATATTTATCTACTTGGAAATACAAAAATAATTCACAAAACTCCTTCATTTCCACACAATTTTACACAACACCTACTATGTATATTTTTCCAGGAAAGGATACAGAATGAACAATAAGCTCAGTCTCTGAACTTTAGTTAATAACAACTGCAGGAAGAATACAGAGCCATAAATAAGTGTATATATGAAGCATGAATTAATGTTAGGCATATCTGTATAGAAAAGATATGTGATAGGAAAAGGAGGCTAAAATGATAAACATTTGAAAAGGCATAAATATTATTCTAAAGAGCTCAAAATTTTCACCCACCTACAGTGAGGAAGAACTGAAGATGTGTAGGGGAAAAAACTGCTCAGTGGTTATATACAAGATTTTAAACAGTGACTAAGGTGAGATGGACTTGAGAGAGTCTGGTCTGAAAGCAGGAGTAGTTTGAAGACATCCCAGATAAAAATGGAAATTAAGATGGGAACTATAGCACTAGGAAGAGCATGAAAAGATAGATTTCCAGGAACATTTCATATTTCAAATAAACAGAAGTTATCTGTGTGGATGAAGGAAGAAGGGTGTAAGAAGGCATAGGATTTAGGAGTGTTCTCCTTGGTACTGAGTAAATGGTTATGACATTCAGTTCAGTTCAGTCGCTCAGTCATGTCCGACACTTTGCGACCCCATGAATCACAGCATGCCAGGCCTCGTGTCCATCACCAACTCCCGGAGTTCACTCAGACTCACATCCATCAAGTCAGTGATGCCATCCAGCCATCTCATCCTTTGTTATCCCCTTCTCCTCCTACCCCCAATCCCTCCCAGCATCAGAGTCTTTTCCAATGAATCAACTCTTCGCATGAGGTGGCCAAAGTACTGGAGTTTCATCTTCAGCATCATTCCCTCCAAAGAAATCCCAGGGCTGATCTCCTTCAGAATGGACTGGTTGGATCTGTTTGCAGTCCAAGGGACTCTCAAGAGTCTTCTCCAACACCACAGTTCAAAAGCATCAATTCTTCGGTGCTCAGCCTTCTTCACAGTCCAACTCTCACATCCATACATGACCACTGGAAAAACCAGAGCCTTGACTAGATGGACGGTTGTTGGCAAAGTAATGTCTCTGCTTTTGAATATGCTATCTAGGTTGGTAATAACTTCTCTTCTAAGGAGTAAGCGTCTTTTAATTTCATGGCTGCAGTCACCATCTGCAGTGATTTTGGAGCCCAGAAAAATAAAGTCTGACACTGTTTCCACTGTTTCCCCATCTATTTCCCATGAAGTGCTGGGACTGGATGCCATGATCTTCGTTTTCTGAATGTTGAGCTTTAAGCCAATTTTTTCACTGTCCTCTTTCACTTTCATCAAGAGGCTTTTTCGTTCCTCTTCACTTTCTGCCACAAAGGTGGTGTCATCTGCATATGTGACGTTATTGATATTTCTCCCGGCAATCTTGGTTCCAGCTTGTGCTTCTTCCAGTCCAGCGTTTCTCATGATGTATTCTGCATATAAGTTAGATAAGCAGGGTGACAATATACAGCCTTGATGTACTCCTTTTCCTATTTGGAACCAGTCTGTTGTTCCATGTCCAGTTCTAATTGTTGCTTCCCACCTCTTGAAGAATATTCCACAGTTTATTGTGATCTTCACAAAGGCTTTGGCATAGACAATAAAGCAGAAATAGGTGTTTTTCTGGAACTCTCTTGCTTTTTTCCATGATCCAGCAGATGTTGGCAATTTGATCTCTGGTTCCTCTGCCTTTTCTAAAACCAGCTTGAACATCATGAAGTTCATGGTTCACATATTCCTGAAGCCTGGCTTGGAGAATTTTGAGCATTCCTTTACTAGCGTGTGAGATGAGTGCAATTGTGTGGTAGTTTGAGCATTCTTTGGCATTGCCTTTCTTTGGGATTGGAATGAAAACTGACTTTTCCGGTCCTGTGACCACTGCTGAGTTTTCCAAATTTTCTGGCATATTGAGTGCAGCACTTTCACAGCATCATCTTTCAAGATTTGAAATAGCTCAACTGGAATTCCATCACCTCCACTAGCTTTGTTTGTATTGATGCTTTCTAAGGCCCACTTGACTTCACATCTAGGATGTCTGGCTCTAGGTGAGTGATCATACCGTCATGATTATCTCGGTCATGAAGATCTTTTTTGTATAGTTCTTCTGCGTATTCTTGCCACCTCTTCTTAACATCTTCTGCTTCTGTTAGGTCCATACCATTTCTGTCCTTTATCGAGCCCATCTTTGCATGAAATGTTCCCTTGTTTCTCTAATTTTCTTGAAGAAATCTCTAGTCTTTCCCATTCTGTTGTTTTCCTCTATTTCTTTGCATTGATCGCTGAGGAAGGCTTTCTTATCTCTTCTTGCTATTCTTTGGAACTCTGCATTCAGATGCTTGTATCTTTTCTTTTCTATTTTGCTTTTTGCTTTTCTTCTTTTCACAGCTATTTGTAAGGCCTCCTCACACAGCCATTTTGCTTTTTTGCATTTCTTTTCCATGGGGATGATCTTGATCCCTGTCTCCTGTACAATGTCACGAACCTCAGTTCACATCAGGCACTCTATCTATCGGATCTAGGCCCTTAAATCTATTTCTCACTTCCATTGTATAATCATAAGGGATTTGATTTAGGTCATAAGGGATTTGATTCAGGTCACTAGACCTGAATGGTCTAGTGGTTTTCCCTACTTTCTTCAATGTCAGTCTGAACTTGTCAATAAGGAGTTCATGATCTGAGCCACAGTCAGCTCCTGGTCTTGTTTTTGTTGACTGTATAGAGCTTTTCCATCTTTGGCTGCAAAGAATATAATCAATTTGATTTCGGTGTCGACCATCTGGTGATGCCCATGTGTAGAGTCTTCTCTTGTGTTGTTAGAAGAGGGTGTTTGCTATGACCAGTGCATTTTCTTGGCAAAATTCAATTAGTCTTTGCCCTGCTTCATTCTGTATTCCAAGGCTAATTTGCCTGTTAGTCCAGGTGTTTCTTGACTTCCTACTTTTGCATTCCAGTCCCCTATAATGAAAAGGACATCTTTTTGGGTGTTAGTTCTAAAAGGTCTTGTAGGTCTTCATAGAACCATTCAACTTCAGCTTCTTCAGCATTACTGGTTGGGGCATAGACTTGGATTACTGTGATATTGAATGGTTGGTTTGCCTTGGAAACGAACGGAGATCGTTCTGTCATTTTTGAGATTGCATCCAAGTACTGCATTTCAGACTCTTTTGTTGACCATGATGGCTACTCCATTTCTTCTAAGGGATTCCTGCCCACAGTAGTAGATATAATGGTCATATGAGTTAAATTCACCCATTCCAGTCCATTTTAGTTCACTGATTCCTAGAATGTTGACATTCACTCTTGCCATCTCTTGTTTGACCACTTCCAATTTGCCTTGATTCATGGACCTGACATTCCAGGTTCCTATGCAATATTGTTCTTTACAGCATCGGACCTTGCTTCTATCACCAGTCACATCCACAACTGGGTATTGTTTTTGCTTTGGCTCCATCCCTTCATTCTTTCTGGAGTTATTTCTCCACTGATCTCCAGTGTATTGGGCATGTACTGACCTGTGGAGTTCCTCTTTCAGTATCGTATAATTTTGCCTACATTAGCCTAGCTAAAAGATGAGAAAAATGAGATTTGTCAATGTGTTGGCACAGGGACTATGGAAGAGAAATAAATAGCAAACTCTTTTTTTCAGAAAAATAGTTTCTTTTTCTTCTTAATAGGTTCTGTTTTAGACATGCAGTGCTTGAGATGATTTGGGGAATATAATGTGAAAAAATCTTGTATTCAATTATACGACTGTGACAATGTACTATATTAGTGAATGTCTTCTACTGATTTTAAAACTAACAATTGTGGCAAGACATTATCTGAAATGACATCTCCTTATTATTGTTCATCTGGGGAAAGCTGATTTACTTTTTAAAAAAACATTCAACTATATCAAATGTTCAACTAAGTCATGCTTTATTAACTATGCCAAAGCCTTTGACTGTGTGGATCACAGCTGATTGTGGAAAATTCTTCAAGAGAAGGGAATACCAGACTACCTGACCTGCCTCCTGAGAAATATGTATGCAGGTCAAGAAGCAACAGTTAGAACTGGACATGGAACAACAGACTGATTCCAAATCAGGAAAGGAGTATGTCAAGGCTGCATATTGTCACCCTGCTTATTTAAGTTATACGCAGAGCACATCATGTGGAATGCTGGGCTGGATGAAGCACAAGCTGGAATCAAGATTTCTGGGAGAAATATCAATAACTTCAGATATGCAGATAACACCTTATGGCAGAAAGTGAAGAAGAACTAAAGGGCCTCTTAATAAAAGTGAAAGAGGAGAATGAAAAAGTTGGCTTAAAACTCAACATTCAGAAAATGAAGATTATGCATCCAGTACTATCACTTCATGGCAAATAGATGGGGAAACAATGGAAACAGCGAGAGACTTTATTTTTTTTGTAGGGGGTGTGCTCCAAAATCACTGCAGATGGTGACTGCATCCATGAAATTAAGACACTTGCTCCTTGGAAGAAAAGTTATGACAAACCTAGACAGTATATTAAATAGCAGAGACATTACTTTGGTCCATCTAGTCAAAGCTATGGTTTTTCCAGTAGTCACGTATGGATGTGAGAGTTGAACTATAAAGAAAGATGAGTGCTGAATAATTTATGCTTTTGAACTGTGGTGTTGGAGAAGACTCTTGAGAGTCCCTTTGGTCTGCAAGGAGATCAATCCAAAAGGAATCCAGTCTGAATATTCATTGGAAGGACTGATGCTGAAGCTGAAATTCCAATACTTCTTCCACCTGATGCGAAGAACTGACTCCTTGGAAAAGACCCTGCTACTAGGAAAGACTGAAGGTGGGAGGAGAAGGGGACAACAGAGGATGAGATGGTTGGATGGTATCACCGACTCAGTGGATGTGAATTTGAGTAAACTCCGGGAGCTAGTAATGGACAGGGAAGCCTGGCGTGCTGCAGTCCATGGGGTCTCAAAGAATGGACATGACTGAGAGACTGAACTGAACTGAAGTCATACCCTAGTCAAGGTTAAAAATATTAGTACCATTTTGTATTTTAATTTTCCAGGGACTCAGAAAATTTACATAAAAGTTCAAAGCAATGGAATTTTAAAGATAAACATCAAGGAGTAGTTTTTAGAACATGGATTTGCTGTTTATGCATTACTACCACAATATAATAATGAGATACAGTATACTTTAGGAAAATTGTACACCAAAAGGTGTGTTAATAAATACATTCAAACGAGACTATTAAATATTTAGATATGTTTGAGAAGAGTTGGGAATAAAAATGACAAAACCCTGTACCTCCCACCACAGAAAATTTACATATCTGACTAGCACAAAGCCCCCACAATGGTTCACTCCTCAAAGTAATTTTCCCTTTCCAGATTCTATGAGTTTCTCAAAGTGCCACTACATTGGTTTTTTTTTTTTGGTGGGGCAGTAAGAAAATTGCAAAGATATTCAAATGGAAGAGAAGCAATACAATTCTCATAAGATAAAATCATTCACAGTTTAAAATTTTATTTCAAATCTTTATCACTTTTTCTCCTTTTTACTTGCTTGAGGGAAAGGCAGTTTGTCATATTTATTAGAAATATGATGAAAAACTAAACACTGTATTGAGGTGGAACACAGAGAACCAATATTTTAAAGACTGTACTTATTTAGAAGGCTATCAAGTGTATCAATGTATAGTCCTGACAATGCAAAATTCAAAATGCAGTAAGTGTGCCTAATGTACAGAATCCATTATATTTTCTTATGATATCTTGAGTAATAAAGTACATGAAAATGAAAATGACTACATTACCTAGTCTTTGTAGTCCAAATTGCCCATAATCTTTACCCTGAATAAATCCTTGAAATACATAAGTAGCTCCATCAGGCTCAGCAGAAACCTAAAAATATTTATAAGTTTGATTAAACATAAAAGTTGGCCACAGATATATTTTCCCAGTCTTAGAAAATATTCAGACTTAATATAAAATGAATATTATGCACAATTCCTTCCTCCATATCTTCTGTGTAAAACAGAACATCATGCAAATTTACCATTATTAAAAATAAAATGAAAATTTTCATCTTTAATTAGGATACTGGAAATAAGGGGGATTAGTTATTAATATAATGATACAGATTTATAGATTTCTTTTAGGTGAAGAAACTGATTGTCAAGAAAAAGACCAAGGATATGATAAAACAGAATAAGGCAAGTAGTCAATTAAAAATTAAAATATAATACTGTACTTTGTAGATTCAATTACTGTTCAGCATACAGGCACAATTTTCTCCCTTCCCATTAACATTCATGAAAAGTGTATTCATTCTTCCTCAGTGAGTTGGATTTTGTCCTGTGACTTGCTTTGGCCAATGGAATGTGGGTGGAATTGACAATAAGTCAGTTCCAAGCCTAGGCCTTAAGAGGCATGTTTCCCATTATAAGTGAAAGAAACCATATAATCCATGGTCACAAAAGACCAGGGATTGTATGATTCATAAATATGAAAGCCTAGAACAGTGAAATCTAGACAGAAAATAGAGTTGTGGTTGCTGGGATTTGGGGGAGAAAGGAGGGGTGGATGGGTTGGGCTATAGGTAAAGGATATGGTTTCTTTTTGAGGTGATGGAAATATTCTAAAATCAACTGTGGTGATGGTTACACATCTGTAAATATAGTAAGAACTACTGAACTGTACACTTTAAATGAGTAGGGTACATGGATTATATCTCAATAGGGCTGTTAAAATAAGGGAGACATATTTCCACTTTGCCCCTCAGAGTTTCAGGCCTTTGGCAAGAGAAGGACATGTTCCTGGCAGCTGCTGTCCCTCCAGCCTGGACCTGATATGAGACACCTGGAGCAACCTGAACTTGATACCACAGCTTCAAATGGAGCCCCCCAAGCTAGCCCCAGAAACATGAGAAAGAACTTGTTGCATGCTGAGCCTGAGATTTTGTGACTCTACCTAATCCTGCAAATGCTATTAACTGTACCTTGCATGTAAAGTTCTATACATAAAAAATAGGTCACATGCATAGTGTTATTTGATCTCACTAATAAAATATGAGTTGATACATTTCAGTGTTGCTGATAACTAGTCATATGAATTTACCCCAAAGTTTGTCCTGATTATTTTCAATGTTATCTAAGTCATGTATGTTCTTGTGAAAGCTGCAAAAAACCTTGCATCCTCGCCCTAAAAAGCAAAATATTATACCAAATTATTCATGTAAGTCTGACATTTCACAAGTGATTTATTCCTTATTATCAGAAATACCCTGGGCAAGGTCATTTTTAGACACAAAATGCTTCTAAAAAGAAAAGCTCAAACTCTAATAGTTAAATGAATGTATTCATTTTATTTGTTTCCTAAATGAAACAATCTAAGTGCACTGAAGATGAGTTAGACCTCAACTCCATGAATAATGGCACAGAAAGGGAAACAGGATGCACTTTTTATTTTCCCTCAGAAACCAAATTTACTCTTCATATTTAGAAAATTTTATAAAGTTGGCTATGAAGAAGAAGTTATGTGAGCCACTTCCTCTGAACAGTTACCATAACCTCACTTTGGAGTTACCCTGTTCTATTCAGTCACTTAAGTGAATGGAATTTCTAAACTGGCAGTTGGAAGCAACAAATCTTATACTTACACACTGCCCAGAAGTCTTTGATAAAATGACCATGGGAACTCTGACTATATGCTCTGAAGTAACAAAACTTTTACAAGGAAAACCTTCTGTAGGTCATAGGCTTCAGTAGTTTAGACACACTAGATTACTAAGTATTTATACTGAATCATTTATTTTTTCAAAATAAATTAGTCATAATAGTAGTTTTGCCATTTTATGTGTGTGCATTTAACTAGCTCAATTTAGAAACTTACATTTTTCTGTAATTTTAATGACAAACCATAGCACAAATGTGTTATTAAGTTTAGCAGCAGACTTTTAAAGAAATATACTTACAAAGCCATCCATGGCCCAATTTTCCTCCTTCATTTTCTTCACAGAAGCTTGAGCTGGTACTTTAATGAGATAGATGTGTAACATTAGGCGAGCTTCTTGGCTTTTATATACTCCTGTAAAATATAAGGATGTTTAGTCTACTAATTTTGCAAGTAGTTATGTTTCACTTTATTATCTATAGCTCCTTAAATATATCATAAATACATGTGATAAGAAAAGGAAAAAAAGCAACAAATCAAGCCCATTTTCATGCTTTTTCACAAATCCTGCAAAATATAGCAATCTCTCAGCTGAAATTCTCAACTTAACTATTACTGTGGGGTTTAAATTACGTATGCTATTAAAATCAAATATTATTGTTATTAATAACATCATTCCATGATTGTTGTAAAAATGATTTATTTCATCAGTCAGATTTAAAATACTCAAGGGTATGAATCAAATGTTGAAACTCTTGACATTTTCCTTAATAATTAAGTACAAGCCCACCCTTAGAAAAAGAATATTTGAGGTGCTACTGGAATCGCAAAGATGAATGTGTGGTTCCTATCTAAAAATGTGATGTTTATAAGAATTTCTGATGAAACAGGAGATATAATGACAGAGATAGAGAATATGATGAATTAAAGGCCAAAAGAAAGAAGGATCATTTCACACCAGAGTGATTAGGAAATGCTTATTAAGAAAGAGTATTTGAGCTGGATCACAAAAATCAAGTAGAATTTTTAGTTCAAGAAAGTAAATACAGAATGTGGCATAAAGAAGAGAAGCAAATGTATTCATTTTATTTTATTTTTTCCTGAATAAGAGTACTCTGAGAGTATAAATAAGTGGAATAAAAATGTGTTTTGGGGAACTGTATAAAATCATATTCTAAGTAAAAATTTTGTGATTAACTGATAGTTGAAATGACTCACTAATTCATTCACTTACTATTTCACCTAAGCAATAAGGTATCATAAAAATAAGCTGGGAGTATAAACATAATACATAGATCTTGATCTATAAATTATAATAGAGAAAAGACACAAAAGTAATCAAAGTTGCTGGAAAAATGTTATAATTAATTCTATGTAGACAGTGTTAGCAAGTTAAATTGGTCTAATTATTTATGTTTATTTTCCTATATTTGTAGAAATTTGATTAGGATAAATATATATTTATTTAGTGCCAACTCTCATACAGAATAAAAATAAAACTCATGTTTCAAAATTAAATAGATCAGTAGTCACAATTTAAATGCATTCCTTTAATTCAATTTATATCATGTAATTGTATATATATTTTAAATTAAAATACATATTAACTTCTAATATTTTTATTTTGGCTTTAGTGTAGAGCCATTCAACAATACAAAATGATGCTGTATAGTTCTTGTAAAATTTACAAAATCAATAGATAAAATTTTATTTCTTATTTTATTTATATCACAATTATTTCACTATTAATAATTATATGGGCTATATAGTCAATAAGTTTAAATATATACATTACATATTTTCAGTATCAATATTTTTTAAATCTATTTTTAAATGAAAACAATAATTCAAAGTCATTGAGACCAATTTTGCTCCAGTTTCATTTCTAACCTTTGAGGTATAGCAATGAACTGGAAGGCAAAGAGATGCTTTCTTAGGGCTTGAACTGTTGGAGTACAGACAAATTATGTCATGTCATGTCATGTCATAACATGCCATGATATGCTATACTATACTATGCTATACTTTCAAATAATGAAAAGAAGAAAATGAAATAAGATAAGACTGCCGATGACTAACAGAGTGAGTCTATTTGTAAGGTGAAGGCTACTTTACCTAAGGTCATCAGGAGTACTGTTGACAAGATGACATTTGAGGAAACATTTGAATGTCAGAAAAACCAGAGTAATCAAAGATACAAATGAAGCGACTTAGCAGCAGTGTCAGAAGTGAGTTGAATTGTGGGACACCCAGCTGGTGTCACCGGATAAGGCAATGGCACCCCACTCCAGTACTCTTGCCTGGAAAATCCCATGGATGGAGGAGCCTAGTAGGCTGCAGTCCATGGGGTCGCTAAGAGTCGGACACGACTGAGCGACTTCACTTTCACTTTTTCACTTTCATGCATTGGAGAAGGAAATGGCAACCCACTCCAGTGTTCTTGCCTGGAGAATCCCAGGGACGGGGGAGCCTGGTGGGCTGATGTCTATGGGGTCACACAGAGTCAGACACGACTGAAGTGACTTAGCAGTAGCAGCAATGAAAGATAATGAGGGAAGTATGCAGTAGATCAAAGAAACTTGAGAAGGCTGAGAAGATGAATAAGGCTCTGGGTTCCTTTTGCCTAATTAGGGTAGTGTAGCCCTATATTTTCTATTTTAGACAATAGTGTCCTCCTAAACAGCCTCATTTGAAGACATGATTTTGTGATGATAAAGCAGCTTGCAAATCACTTACCCAGTCTCTTTGGTGTTATGAGAATAGAGAAGAAGTTAGTTTTATTCAAATTAAAAGTTCTCTTCTATTTCATGACATGTCATTCTAGCCATGTAAAAATATTCTTGAGGGAGCTTATTTCAGAATCACAGAGTTTTATATTTGTGTAGTATTATATATGCCTCAATCAAACCAGAAAGCTTGTTTCTAAATGAATTATGAATGCCACCAGAAATAAAGCAAATATTTCACAGTACAAAAATCACTAATAAAAATGATGAAATGATGAAAATAAAGGCATGAAGGCAAAGTTTCTTTTCTTTAAAGTGATACCTGAAAGTAGTAGTTCCATGTTGCTATTACTGAGCGTTGCATTGACTCTCCCAGTGGAAGCATTGAAACTAGTAACTGTCAGGGTCATGGGTTGTTTCTTTCCTTTATAATTGTAAGAGCCTTTCCATATGTAATTTTGGGCAAACACATCATCAGGAACTGTGAACAAATTAAACATACACATTAATTTTGCAGTGCCCTATAAATATAAGCATTGTCAGATTAATGAGTATTAGTTTATAGAATAATCATTTTTCTAAATATACAAGAAAAAGAAGGTGCATTATAAAATGAATTTTTCCATACAAGTTTGCATATTTTTAGAATAAGCCAAAATAATGATAGCCTAGATTGTACATACATCATCATCAATGAGAGATAAATAAGCCACACCAATTAAAGACTAGCTAAATGTCATTTACTTATATTTGGCTTCCTATAATATCTTTTTTTCAGAAGGAAAATAAAATTATGTTATTGAGTCAAGTCAGTCTATATACAAGTTCCAGGATGCCTGCTCTTCTCCTAGCAGCAGAGATAGGTTCACAGGAGGAAGGTCATAGAGTTAAAACCTCCCTTGCTGAGCAGCCTTGGAAGACTAGCAGGAGGGATGCTCCTTGTCTCCTTTACAGAATACTGAGCTCAGTTATTTCAATAATAGGTGCTCCTGAAGAAGAACAGGGCTCCCTTGGTTTGCTCCTCACAGCTTTGAGGTTTACAAGTATTTTTAGAAATAAAAGAATTGTCACTAGAATTGGTAAACTCTCATGGGAAAGAAATGAGTTGTGGTAGAATCAAATAATATTCTAATATAAAATTTTCACCCAAAGAAGAAACATTCTTATTTTAAATGCATACGAATAAATAAGACATTATATTTATATAAATTAGTAATGTAATTTATAACCAATATAAATTAGGTGTGTCAAAGTCTACTTAGATCCTGGTAAGAGGCTGAAAAAAGTTTCCATTAATCCTGTACAATAAAGCCCATCCTTACATAGCAACTCTTCAAAACAGCCATGCCTATTTGTGTGAGTGAATGAACAACATAGATTTGGAGAAAAATCTTTCTTTTTTTTTTTTTTAACAAGTTATTGACATTTGTTACCTGATTTTCCCTACACCCATAACAATTCTTACTGCTCCAATCACAGAGACTAGAGTTACAAATTGTATACTCCCTGAAATCTACTCAGCAAACAAATAAAGCTATGGTAAAAGATGAATACAAAGTGCACTCTTAAGTTGAGTTGTTATATTGTATTTGATAATTCAAAAGCAATATAGTAGAAAGACTAGAAGTGCAAGCACTGGAGCTAGAATGCTTGTATTGATAGTTAAGTTCCCCTTCTACAATTTACAAACTGTGCGGTTTTTCCTAAATTACCTAACTCTCAAAACCTGAATTTCCTTATCATTAATGTGGAATTACCATAGACTTTACAAGGAAGATTAAATGAAGTTTTGCTAAATGTTAGTTGCTATCATTATTATTATCATCATTATATATATATATATATATATATATATATAAAGCATGCAGTTAGTAACATGAAAAATCCATAGTCCTGGCTCTGGGACTTTGCAAGTCATCCTAAGAGTGGCACTCCGTTCCCAAACCTCAAACTACAAAGCTGTGCTCTGTATGTAAAAGAGACCTTACCTAAAAATGTAATACAATGTACTGGTAAAAAGTCTTTGATTTGGTAAGCACCTTCAGTTCAGTTCAGATCAGTCGCTCAGTTGTGTCTGACTCTTTGTGATCCCATGAACTGCAGCACGCCAGGCCTCTCTATCCATCATCAACTACGGGAGTCTACCAAACCCATGTCCACTGAGTCCATGATGTCATCCAACCATCTCGTCCTCTGTTGTCCCCTTCTCCTCCTGCCCTCAATCTTCCCCAGCATCAGGGTCTTTTCAAATGAGTCAGTTCTTCACATCAGGTGGCCAAAGTATTGGGGTTTCAGCTTCAACATCAGTCCTTCCAATGAACGCCCAGAACTGATTTAGTTTAGGATGGACAGGTTGGATCTCCTTGCAGTCCAAGGGACTCTCAAGAGTCTTCTCCAATACCATAGTTAAAAAGCATCAATTCTTCAGCACTCAGCTTTCTTTATAGTTCAACTCTCACATCCATACATGACTACTGGAAAAACCATAGCCTTGACGAGACAGACATTTGTTGGCAAAGAAATGTCTCTGCTCTTTAATATGGTATCTAAGTTGGTCATAACTTTCTTTCCAAGAGGTAAGCATCTTTTAATTTTATGGCTGAAATCACCATCTGCAGTGATTTTGGAGCCAAAAAAATAAAGTCTGATATTGCTTCTACTGTTTCCCCATCTATTTGTCATGAAGTGATGGGACCAAATGCCATGATCTTAGTTTTCTGAATGTTGAGCTTCAAGCTAACTTTTTCACTCTCCTTTTTCACTTTCATCAAGAGGCTCTTTAGTTCTTCGCTTTCTGCCATAAAGGTGGTGTCATCTGCATATCTGAGGTTATTGATATTTCTCCTGGCAATCTTGATTCCAGCTTGTGCTTCTTCCAGCCCAGCGTTTCTCATGATGTACTCTGCATATAAGTTAAATAAGCAGGGTGACAATATACAGCCTTGACATACTCCTTTTCCTATTTGGAACCAGTCTGTTGTTCCATGTCCAGTTCTAACTGTTGCTTCCTGACCTGTATATAGGTTTCTCAAGAGGCAGGTCAGGTGGTCTGGTATTCCTATCTCTTTCAGAATTTTCCACAGTTTATTGTGATCCACAGAGTCAAAGGCTTTGGCATAGTCAATAAAGCAGAAATAGATGTTTTTTTTCTGGAACTCTCTTGCTTATTTGATAATCCAGCAGATGTTGGAAGTTAGATATCAGGTTCCTCTGTGTTTTCTAAAACCAGCTTGAACATCTGGAAGTTCATGGTTCATGTATTGTTAAAGCCTGGCTTGGAGAATTTTGAGCATTACTTTACTAGCGTGTGAGATGAGTTCAACTGTGCAGTAATTTGAGCATTCTTTGGCATTGCCTTTATTTGTGATTGGAATGAAAACTGACTTTTCAAGTCCTGTGGCCACTGCTGAGTTTTCCAAATTTGCTGGCATATTGAGTGCAGCACTTTCACAGCATCATCTTTCAGGATTTGAAATAGCTCACCTGGAATTCCATCACCTCCACTAGCTTTGTTTGTAGTGATGCTTCCTAAGGTCCACATGACTTCACATTCCAGGATGTCTGGCTCTAGGTGAGTGATCACACCTTCGTGATTATCTGGGTCGTGAAGATCTTTTTTGTACAGTTCTGTGTATTCTGTTTTTTTTTTTTTTTTATTTTAATTAGAGGCTAATTACTTTACAATATTGTATTGGTTTTGCCATACATCAACATGAATCCACCACGGGTGTACATGTGTTCCCAATCCTGAACCCTAGAGTGAAGTAAGCCAGAAAGAAAAACACCACCTCTTCTTAATATGCTTCTGTTAGGTCCATACCTTTTCTGTCCTTTATCTATCCTATCTTTGCATGAAATGTTCCCTTGGTATCTCTAATTTTCTTGAAGAGATCTCTAGTCTTTCCCATTCTATTGTTTTCCTCTATTTCTTTGCACTGATCGCTGAGGAAGGCTTTCTTATCTTTTCTTGCTATTCTTTGGAACTCTGCATTCAAATGGGTATATCTTTGCTTTTCTCCTTTGCTTTTGGCTTCTCTTCTTTTCACAGCTATTTGTAAGGCCTCCTCAGACAGCCATTTTTCTTTTTTGCATTTCTTTTTCTTGGGGATGGTCTTGATTCCTGCCTCCTGTACAATGTCATGAACCTCCATCCATAGTTCATCAGTCACTCTGTCTATCAGATCTATTCCCTTAAATCTATTTCTCACTTCCACTGTATAGTCATAAGGGGATTTGATTTAGGTCATACCTGAATGGTCTAGTGATTTCCCCCACTTTCTGCAATTTGAATCTGAATTTGGCAATAAGGAGTTCATGATCTGAGCCACAGTCAGCTCCCAGTCTTGATTTTGCTGACTGTATAGAGCTTCTCCATCTTTGGCTG
Organism: Bos taurus; assembly: GCF_002263795.3. NCBI lineage: Eukaryota > Metazoa > Chordata > Mammalia > Artiodactyla > Bovidae > Bos > Bos taurus. The sequence continues at coordinate 52,254,856 of NC_037341.1, read as the reverse complement.
CAAAGAATATAATCAATCTGACTTTGGTGTTGACCATCTGGTGATGTCCACATGTAGAGTCTTCTCTTGTGTTGTTGGAAAAGGGTGTTTGCTATGAGCAGTGCATTTCCTTGGCAAAACTCTATTAGTCTTGCCCTGCTTCATTCTGTATTCCAAGGCCAAATTTGCCTGTTACTCCAGGTGTTTCTTGACTTCCTACTTTTGCATTCCAGTCCCCTATAATGAAAAGGACATCTTTGGGGGAGTTAGTTCTAGAAAGTCTTGTATGTCTTCATAGAACTGTTCAACTTAAAGAGCAGTTAATTTAAAAAATATACCTAAAATTGTTTTGAGGAGGGAGTGACCAGTTAAATTATCCTACACTAGAAAGATCTGGAATTTGGAGGTAATGGACTCCCAGTTGGAGAGGTAAGAGGAGCAGCAAGGGAGAAAGAGATTCTAATAGCAGTGCCTGGCAAATTAGTAGGTACTCAATAAATGTGCTGTTCTTATCTTTCTCATTGTTTATCTCCCCCTGGCCTGTACTATGATTTTTCTTTGCTACTTCTGAATATTTAACAAAAATCTGCTACATCTGGTGATCTTGTCCATGGTGCTTAGGGGAATTAAGAAGGTTGGTTAAAAGAGATTAAAGAGAACTCCAATGGCAGAAGAACACAGCAATGAAAAAAAGTAGATACTGGCAGCAGCTACACTGTATCAGGATAAATTATTGATGTGGTTGTAAATGTTTAACAACTGGCACTTCAGAAAACAAATCTACAAATTGATTTAATAGTATATGCATTCTATAGTATATATATATATTTCCATAGTTGCAGTTTTCAAACCAGGAACATGACATCACTGAATGCAGAATTTGGAAGAATGCACAGAACTGGCTAAAGCAAAGCTCTACCTGGAGGCTCCAGCATGCCACCACCACCCTCCACCTTTCTCACACATAACCGAGAAATGTGAGTCATGATAGGCTGGGAGGTAGACACCATTTGGTCATTTAAATCCGTATGTACAATGGAGATGATAATACTTCTACTGTTGAGCCTAATATGAAATTTAAATGTGATTTAAATTAAAGATTTAAACTACTTATTCAGTAGTTCTTGTAAACTCTAAAATGTTATCCAACTAAAGCTGATGTGAAGCACAATGAAAAGGAGGAAGATGATGATTATCATCTTTTTTTTTTTTCAAGACATTTTGAATTTAAACTTTGTTTCATGGACCTCATAGCACTGCCATGTTCCTGACTTTGATACCACTGCCAAATTATTGTTTGTTTGGGGTAGTCTAATCACTGTGTCATGATTTTAAATGAAATGTTTCTAATATTTTCCCACTTTAGATGAAATTGCTCTACAGTTTTATAGCTACCTTTACCCAGGTTAAAGAAATTCTTTTTCTTTCTAATTTATTAAAACTCTTTAAAAATTATAAACAGATGTTCAGTCTTATAAAATAGTTTCTGTACAAGCATTGTGGTGTTCATAATTTGTGATGTTACTTTTTTAATGTGATAGATTATGTTTAAGGATTAGTTACATATCATGGAAATATCTATGTATATCTATCATTAAAACAATTTGTCAATGGTTTCATCTTTATGATAATGTTGTATAGTTGATCCTTGAACAACATGGATTTAAACTGTGAGGCTCCACTTATGCACAGATTTTTCTCCATAGTAAATACTAGAGTACTACTATACTGATCCATGATTGGCTGAATTCATGGATGTAGAATCACAAATACAAAGGAATCTTGGGTAAAGAAAAACACAGACTGAGGGTTGACTACAAGCTACACACAGGTTTTTTGATTGCACTGACTGCTAGCACCTTTAATCCACTTGCTGTTCAAGAGTCAATTTAATTCACTAAGTGTATCTAATTCACTAAGGTTTTAAGTAGGACTTCTTAATGTATAATCCTATATCAAATGGGCCTATAATTTTTTCCTTTTTATAATGTCTTTACTTGAGTTATTAGAGTTATACTGGACCCATAAAATGAGCTTCTTTAATAGTTTTTATAAAACTGAGATGATCTCTTCTGTTCCTTCAAAATTGTGTAGAGCTTATCAGTAGAGGCATATTTTTTTCTTGTGGAAATAGCTTTTACTACTACTTTATTTCTTACAGTATTGTTCATTTTTCTCCTATTAGTTAAGATATACTTTTTGAGTAACTTGTCAATATTTAACGTTTTTAAAAATTGACAATTATGTAATTTCTGTTGTTTAGTCACTCAGTTGTGCCAGACTTTTTGTGAATCCATGGACTTCCCTCTCCTTCACTATCTCCTGGAGTTTTGCTCAAACTCATGTCCATTACCCTGGAGAAGGAAATGGCAACTGACTCCAGTATTCTTGCTTTGAGAATTCCATGGACAGAGGAGCCTGGCTGGCTACATCCATGGGCTTGCAAAGAGTTGGACACAACTGAGCTACTATCACTCATGACCATTGGTTCAGTGATGACATCTATCCAACTCATCTTCTATCACCCCCTTTTCCTCCTGCCTTCAATCTTTCCCGGGGTCTTTTCCAATGAGTCAACTCTTCAAATCAGGTGGCTAAAGTATTGGTGCTTCAGTTTCAGCATCAGTCCTTCCAATGCATATTCAGGACTGATTTCCTTTCTGATTGATTGGTTTAATCTCCTTGCTGTCCAAAGGACTCTCAAGAGTCTTCTCCAGCACCACAGTTTGAAAGCATCAATTCTTTGGCGCTCAGTCTTCTTTATAGTCCAACTCACATCTGTAAGCTTTGACAAAACCATAGCTTTGACTATATGGACCTTTATCAGCAAAGTGATGTCTCTGCTTTTTAATATGTTGTCTAGGTTTGTCATAGCTTTTCTTCCAAGGAGCAAGTGTCTTTTAATTTCATAGCTGCATTCACATTCACAGTGGTTGGAGCCCAAGAAAATAAAGCCTGCCATGTTTTTCATTTTTCCTCCATCTATTTGCCATTTAGTGATGGGACTAGATGCCATGATCTTAGTTTTTTGAATATTCAGTTTTAAGTCAGCTTTTTTACTCTCCTATTTCACCTTCATCAAGAAGCTCTTTAGTTCCTCTTTGCTTTCTTCCACATTAGGATGGTGTTATCTGCATATCTGAGGTTATTGATATTTCTCCTGGCAATCTTGATTCCAAGCTTGAGCTTCATCCAGTCCAGCATTTTGCATGATGTACTCTGCATATAAGGTGAATAAGAACTGTGACAGAATACAACCTTGATGTACTCCTATACCAATTTTGAACCAGTTACTGTTCCATGACCAGTTTTAACTGTTGCTTCTTGATTTGCATACAGATTTCTCAGGAGGCAGGTTAAGGTTGTCTGGTATTTTCTATTATATAGTATTAATTTATTCAATATATTCTCTAGTTATCACATTTCCTTTTGAAATATTATTTAATTTTTGTTCCTTTCTTGATCAATCTTACCAGAAAACTTTCACTTTGAACATTTTTTTAAAAGAACTACCTTTGGCTCTGTTGAGATTATTTTATCTTCAGATATTTTTGGTTTATTTGTTCATTTATATTATATTGAATTCTGCTTTATTTTTGTCATTCCATTATACTTTTTATATATTCTTAATAGGACATTAATCAATTCTGAGGCTTTTTTTTCTTCTAATATAAAGGTTTAAAGCTTTATATTTCCTTCACATCTTTACCTCTGCTAGTCCCCAAGTTTTGATATTTAGATTTTTCAGCATAATTAAGCTCTCTTGCTATATTTTCCATTTTAATTTCTTCCTCAATTCATAAATTATTCATTAGTATTCATTTTGTTCTTAATTTCCAAACACTGAGGCATTTAAAAAAATTATCCATTTTCTTATTGACTTTCAACTGTGTCATGGTCAGATAAGACTAACTTTGCTTTGAAATTCATGTAGATTTATTTATTTCTTGATATATGATCAATTCTCATAGCTTTCCCATGGAATTTTAAAGAAAATATATATTATTTCATTGATTGATGAGAAATATTTATATGTATATATATTATACCACTCCATGGGGTTGCAGAGAGTTGGACATGACTGAGCAACTAACAGTTTTTTAAAATATTATATCACACATATTAGGTTTTTGCTTAGTTCTTCCATATGCTTTAAAAAAAACTGTCAGCCTGATTGGTGGATACTGGCCATATTTTGCTGAAGACAGTCTAGGGTTATACGCTATGTGCTGGAGCTATTATTCTGAGCACCCTTCTGGCTCCCAGAGAAAGCATCTTTCTTGGAGAGTTCTGGGCATTGATTGACCATTGTGGTTTTCTGATTCCATGAAATGCTTTCTCTCTTATGATGACATATTCATTGGTTACTTTAGAGAAATTCAGTTTGTTTTCACTGACTGTTGAAAAAAATCAGTTTTTCAGACTGATTTTTTTTTTTTTTTGGTAGGCAGTCCAGTTTTACCGTATGTACACTGAGAACTTCTGAAACCAACAAATATTACAAATATATTTGTAATACAAATATTACAAATATTCTAACATCGTACCTGGCTAATTACAACTGGACCAAATCTATTTCCAAGGTAAAGATTAGATGCTGAGGCTTTAATTCTATGTGTAGCTTTTCATTTCTACCATGTAAATATAATGTTTACTAATACGTTAAAAAGCAGGTCTCATATACTGAGGCCCTACCATGAGCTAGACACTTTGTACTTCATTTCAATGAAGTTCGTTCATATTAATCTAATCATTATTATTATTTTTTTGTACAGATAAAGAAATGGAGGCCCAGGTGTAGAAAGTATCTTTTCCAGAGTCTTAGGGTAGGCAGTGTATAAAATGGGAATTACATTATGGTTGTAGAACTTCAAGTTCCCTATGTTTAATGATTAAATAATTTTATTTTTAAATCAAATCATTGAAAATAAACTGAACAAGTTCTAGAAGTTGGTAAACTTTTACTCTCTACTCCAAGTGTATTTGGTTTCCTTCTTTAGAAAAATTACATTTAAAAATTATATATAAGCCTCATTTTGATTTTACTATTTTAAATAAAACATTGCCATTATTTTATAGCTATTTGCAGATATTCTTGAAGGGAAATTTCATAGAGAGAACTATACAAAATATTTTTGGAATATTAACATGTCACAGTATTACACTGCTTGAAGTTCAACATCTGATCATATACATTTTTAAATTTCAAATTCAAAACAGTAAAATGCACCATTTTCCCATGTTGAAATATAGTTTTCTAAATAAATGGTTGTCACTTTGTCAATGAACACCTTTAGAAACCATGACTACTAGAAAAGCATTTGAAAGGACTAACCACTTAGCTTTGGGCTGGGTGTTCCAAGTGCAGGTCTAGGATCTTTCACCAATATTTTGGAACCAGCTATGAAAAGAAACAAAAACGTTTCCAAAATTTAATATAATTAATAACACACACACACAGACACACACATACACAATGTGATGCCTTGTCAATTTTATTCTCTGACATATCAGAACTTTCTCCAAAATGTTCTGTTCACTATAGCATCTCAGTCCCCACTCAACATTACTGTTGTACAGCTAACAATTTTAATAATTATCTTCATTAGAATCCAGTGTGGCAAAGAGAATATTAGTGCTACCTTAGCATTTTTGCATCCTATTTCTTATTTTAAAGGCATAAATCAACATGGAAATAATTGATTCCAACATTGGAGCTGAGGGCTAAGGGTATGTTCCTATTGCTTAAAGACAAATAATTTGGATAGGTTTCATGTTTAGGAGTTAAAAACTACAGGGAATTCACTGGTGATCCTGTGGTTAGTACTCAGCTTCTTTATAGGCCAGGCCCAGGTCAGGCAACTAGGATCCCACAAGCTCTGTGGCATGGCCAAAAAAGAAAGAGGAATAAAAACTGAATTAAAAAAATTGTTAAGGTATCCCATGGTGTCATAAGAAATCAACTAGACTCAAAAGTAAAGACTTAGAGTTTCAAGCCAAACCAAAATGAGCCCAGAATCATGTGAGGTGCTGAATGTGTCTGCAAAGTTGAAGCAGCTGTGATATGCAGTGCTTGTGGACCTGTAAAGACGTACATCTTTTACCTAAGAGCAATGTAATGTCTTTAAAGGCTTTAAAGAGAAGTTATTTGGGTGAACATCACCTTGGCTGAAAGATAGAGAACAATTTGGAAACAAGTAGGTATCGATTTGGACAGAGAAATTAGAAGGCCATTTCAGTAGTCTCAGTAGAGATAATGCTGAGTTAAACTGCTGTAGTAGTGATGATAAACTGAGAAGTGGATAGATTTTTTTGTTTAAAGCTACTCAAATTCTGGTGGACTTAAAGGGACAGGAAGATGTCAAAGGTGATTACTAGATTTCTATTTATTATGTGATGATGGTACCACTAAGTTAGGGAACATCAAGAGACAACAATGGTGAAGGGAAATTGATGAGTTTGTATTTGCATGTATTATTTAAATATCTTTGAGAAATTCAAGAAGCAATATCATGTAAGCAATTGAAAATATAAGTCTGGGACTAAGAGCAGATATATGAGCTAGAAATATTAATTTGTAAATAACCTTCTTAGAGGAGACTAAGTCATTGGCTTGAATGAATTGGATCACCTAGGGAGAGAACATTGAGTGAAAGGAAGAGAAAACAAAGAACTGAGCTTTAGAAAAGATAGATAGAAAACATTAAGCTTAAAAAGGAAATGGAGAATGTGTAGCCAAAAATTTGAGGAGATAAAATATTTATTTATTCAACAAATACTGATTAAACACTTTTCACATATAAAGCACTGCAAGTGTTCAAAATTAAACTTGTAAATACATTGACAAAGTTTCTGGCTTTTTTTTTTTTTTTTTTTTAGCTTATATTCTAGTTGGAAAAGGGCAGATGAAAGGATAGGAGAGTGGAGAAAGACAATGACAAGTGAATAAAAGAATAAGATCTCACATAGAAGGGATTTCTATCATGAAAAAACTTTGGAAAGAAAAAAAATCTGTAGTGCCCGACAGAAGCAAAGAGAGTGAAACATTTCACAAGGAGAAGGTCGTTTACATTTGTGAATGCTTCAAGACATCAAGAACTAAAGGCCTGAAAAAAATGTATTGATGACTTTATTAAGAATTCTAGAAAAACTTATTTTATTCCTTCTTCTGGAAACTGTTTTTCCTCTCTTAAACTCATTATATCTTGTCCAGATGGAGACTGTCCTGATCGAGTAAAGCAGCTACACAGGTAAACACATCACCTAGATATGGTCAAACTGTCGTATAATCCTGACTGAGAAATGAATTTGGAGATTGATTATATTAAAAACTGTGACAATCAGACTTCTGGATACTGCTTTCCTAACCAAGTTTTGGGAAAGGCTTTCTATCAGATTTACTCTACCAGAAGGATATACACTCAGGAATGCTGGGAGCAATTTTCAGTACTGAAGTGCGTTGAATATTATATGTTCCAAATTCATGTTCACCAGGAACCTCAGAACATGACCTAATTTGGAAACAGAGTTTTTGAAGATGTAAAAAGGTGGGAATCTTGAGGTGACATATTACTGAGATAATCCTTAAATCCAATGACTGCTGCTTTTCTAAGTGAGGAGGACATGCAGAGATACATCGGAAAAAAGGCCATACGAAAATTGAAGCAGAATTTAGGAGGCCTTTAGGAGCCAAGCAAAGCCAGGGATAGCAAGAAGCCATAGGAAGCTAGGAAGAGGTAAGGAATGATTCTTCCCTAGAGCCCTCCGAGGATACAGGGCCTTGCTGACACCTTGAGTTTGGGTTTCTGGCCTCAGAACTGTGAGAGAATAAATTTCTATTCTTTTAAGCCATCCAGCTTATAGTACTTTTTATGGTGGCCTTAGAAAACTAATACACTTACTGTGAGCAGAGAACTAGGAAAAGTAATAAAGGTAAGAAGAAAAAAACAGAGCACGAAATGACTGCATCACTACTACTTTTGTTCCTAAGTTAATTATTTTTTTTCTCTCTAATATCTGAGGAAAGCCAAGTCAGTACAAAATCTTCTGCTGCCAGCTTTTATAGAGAAAGCTTACCTTCACAAACAGGAACTTTTCCAGTCCAGGTGTTATCAGATCTACACACTCTATGTTCTGTTCCACCAGCTAAGAAGAAGCCAGGCTGGCAGGTATAAACTAATGTATACCCATGGGATGGAAGGTCCATTCCTACTACATTTGCATGAGCAGGAGTTTCTGGCTGTTTACAGCTGTGGGCTATGTTAAATAAAGGAAAAAAAATGTTCAGTTTTACAGACATGTTAAAAAATTTTGAGATTGGAATCATTATATATTTTTATAGGTATGTTAACGCCTTTATACGGGCTTCCTTGGTAACTCAGTAGTAAAGAATGAGCCTAATGCAGGAGATGCAGGTTCAGTCCCTGGATGGCCACCCATTCCAGTATTCTTGCCTGGGAAATCCCATGGACAGAGGAGCCTGGCTCTTTTATGGGGTCGTAAAAGAGTCAGACATGACTTAGGGACTAAACAATAGCAATGCCTTTATATAAATATACTTTTAGATATTCCAGTGCATCAAGGGAAGCTTATCAATGTAAATGTAAATGTTTTCACAGACTAGCATTTTCTAAACAATCATCTCTGGAACACTGGTGGATGTTAAAAAATAAATAGAGAAAAAATAAAAGATGTATTCTGGAGAGTCAGTATATATTAGCATTTTAAAGAATCTATTAACTCCTGCAGTAAGATAACTCTTAAAGTTTATCAAACTCAGATTTTCTGTACCAGTTTAGGAAATATTAATTTGTAATTTTTCATTTACTATATTTACTTAAATTAAAAGGTGTGTTTTCTAAAGTTAAATTCAATAACAATTCAATATGTTGCTTTGCTAGTAATATTCCTAATGTAGAAAGTACAACTTAATAATTTTTTGCACATGGCATTTTCGGGCCATATTTTAGGTCCATATGCTAGCAGTAATTTTTCATTCGTTTGATTTTTTTGTCTCCTTTCCTCCATGGTTTTACCCATTACTAAATCTCTGTCTTAACTCCACTATTTCACTTATGACACTACTTGACCCTGCCCCTCAGTTTACCTGTTTTGTGTCTTATGATAACCACCACATTCTTAGTCAGAAAGAGATGCTATGAAGACTTCTCTTGCTAAACAAGACATATCTAATCATGTGTTCATGAATACAGACCCTGTCTGAGAAAGAATGTTCTGTGGACAAATTTGTTTGGAAAATAATTTTTGCATTCTTTTCTTAGTGGAGAAACAACTAAACTGTAAATAATATCTAATATTTTAACACATGTAAAAAATAATGTTATATGGATTATATTTAATATAACTCAGTTAATAAAAGTCCATTCTCATTAGGGAAATAAACACAAATAGTCTGTTTCTGCTATATTCTTAACCCTAATTATGCACATATTAGAAATTCTGATATGCTCTGCAGTAACAGAAGCTACTTAATTTTATTTAAGTCATATGCCAAGTGCAGGTCTCCAAAGAATCTTGGTTTACTATGAAAGGTCTAGTCACATCCCACACAGCTGTTCTAAAGTACGTACACACTGTAAGGAATTCTCTTTTAGGGAATTTTGCTGTATTTAAGTATAAGTCAGCCAGGCATGTGACATGACTTCTCAGTGGAGTGTTCCACTGCTTTTCAGTAAACTGTGGATCCACATAAGCCCCCATTATTATTTGGATGATTCTGACAGGGACAGAGTAAATTCGCAGGACTTATTTGGACTTCAGGAAATCCTAAAAGCTAGATGTCTTTCTGATTAGTATTTCTATTCCTGCTTACTCTTTATTTTTCTCCCCACCCAAAAAAGATGGAGGAAGAGATTAAAATGAGGAAGTAAGAGGGCGGGGGGGGGGAAGGATAACTCACCAGCTAAAATTTATTTCTAACTATAATTCAAAAAAGATGGTTTACTAATCTTTTTTCTTATTCAATCTGGTTAGAACGTTCTTCCAACTTATGGTCAGTGCACATTTAGAAGCTTAAGGAAATTCTAAGCAATATTCAATGATTTGGTTAAGGTATACATGCATATTTCTTTTCATGGATGTTTCTAGCTTTACTCAGGTTCTCAGAGAGTTTAACAAAAAAGCAAAAAAAAGATTGAGTCGCTATGTTGGAGCCTCCTATATCTCACAGTACTTCAGATTCATAGGTACATTTCTATGAACTAAAAAATCATCATTATCTAAAATCACCATGTGACCAAACTGAACACAGTTACAAGAGCTTTTCAAAAAGAACACAACTGTTCCCTGTGCCTTCTGGCTTCTTGAAAAATAATGCTCCTCACCGGGCACGGGGGTATGCTATAGTAATAACACTATATATGTGAATTATGTTTTATAATAACCTAGAAATAATGTGACTCACCATTTACATGGACATAAATTTATTTTCACACTTGGAAAATAATGCATATAAAGTCTTATCCTTTATAAGTATAATTTCTTATGCTTACGTATGCACTCAGGCTGAATTCCACTCCATGTGAGGTCAGGAAGGCAAGTCCGTGTTGTAGACCCTTGAAGAAGATGTCCTTTTTTGCAGTGGAACTGCACAACACTTCCCACCTAAAGCAAATTACAGACAAAAAACAAATATTCCAGTGTAACTTCAAATGCAGCAACAGACAGAAAAAAGAAAAAAAAGTATGGATGACAAAATGCTTTCAAAAGAAATTCTGAATGGTAGAGGTTAGAAGAAAACGGAAATCTGATTTAAAGTAAAAATGGGGAAAAAAAGAGCAAAGAAAAAAAGTAACAGATCTCTGTGTACATTCAGCATCAAATGCTTGAATATAATGTATACACAGAAGTCAAACTTTTTGCCATTGTAATTTGAAGAAAATTTGTAAGATGCCAAAAGGTCGATAAGCTATATATAAACATAAGGTAGACAAACAAAGAGTTAAATAAAGATATATACATGAAGATGGACAAAGACATATGCAGAAATAAAGATAACTAAAAACATAAGAGGCAAATGAATATGGAGGACAGTAAATTCAATATGAGATTAGACATGAAGGTGTTTACTGAAGGTTGTATTGGTAACAGAAAAATACAATGGAAGACGTTATTTGCTCTAAGCTTTTAGAGTTAGTCGCTCAGTTGTGTCTGACTCTTTGCGACTCCATGGGCTCACTAGGCTTCTCCGTCCATGGGATTCTCCAGGCAAGAATACTGGAGTGGGTTGCTATTCCCTCCTCCAGGGGATCTTTTAAGGGATATTCAACTTGTATAAATATACAGAACAAAGGTTCTCAAGGTGGGGTCCCAGACCAGCAACTTCAGCATCACCTAGGAACTTGTCAGAAATAGCAACTCTGGAATCTTAGCAACCAGTTATTTGTGATTTAACAAGTCCTCCAAGAGATTTTGGATAAGGCAATGGCACCCCACTCCAGTACTCTTGCCTGGAAAATCCCATGGGCGGAGGAGCCTGGTAGGCTGCAGTCCATGGGGTCGCTAAGAGTTGGACACGACTGAGCGACTTCACTTTCACTTTTCACTTTCATGTATTGGAGAAGGAAGTGTTCTTGCCTGGAGAATCTCAGGGATGGGGGAGCCTGGTGGGCTGCCGTCTATAGGGTCGTACAGAACATGGACACGACTGAAGTGACTTAGCAGCCAAGAGATTTTAATGAACATTGAAGTTTGAAAACAACTGATATAATAGTAGAAAAGATAATATTAAGAGAAAATACATAGTGGTTAAAACATATACCATGATATTAATAGTTTAGGAAAAAAGAGGACTTTTGGTTAGTTAACATGGATAATTTACACAGTGAACTGGGGATTTGGGAGAAAAGTGGTAAACAAAGAGATACAGCTGAAAAAGAAAATAGACCCCAGAGGCATGTATACTTGGCTTTAACTTTGAATCTGATCTTACTTGAATAAGTTCTATCTCCTCTTTGAAACTTAATTCCCTATATAAAAGTGAAGATGATATTATTTAATTTGAGATATAAGGATTAAATAGAATATATTCACTCCATATAGGCATGGGACATAAATTTTAAATAAATTCCAGCAGTAATTATTAGAACAGAGATATACTCAGTTTCTGAAGAATCTCAAATAGCAGGCTATAGTGTTTGAATCTCTCAAATAAAAACATAAAATTGCTAAAGGTTTCACAGCAACTAAAATTTCTGTAGAAAATAATATTTTTTAAAAATTAAACTAGCCACGGTATGGGGAAACCACAAAACAGAAGAATGATGAACAGTAATTCTAATTATGAAGCTTGTGTTGCCATTTTAGATTTGAGTGGATAAAGTTTGACCAACTTGTGGCAACAGACATAGAAAGGAGGTTGTTTACTTAAAATATATTACAGGGAGAAAATACCAGGATTTATTAAGGAATTAGAGACAGGAGAAGATAAGGATTATTAGAGTCTGCCACTTCAGCCTTCCCCACTGTGTGGAGTCTGAAAATGTTCAATTGTTGCCTTAAGGCTTTTCATATTGAGACCAGCTATACTCCACCATCTTCATATTCTTGATATTAGCAAGAATTATGCTACAACCAAAACATTCAGTTCCAGTAATCATTCTCATAACAGCCTTTATCCTTCCAGTTTTCTCATATAATGTCTTCCATTACAGCCTCATCTCTGCATCCAGGAAATTTCTTACCCTCTTAAAGCCCGATTTTGTCCAGTGCTACTATACTGCTCTACTCCAGGGAGCACTTTTCATGCTGTATTCAATATGTGCTAAGTTGCTCAGTCATGTCTGACTATTTGTGACTGATCCTATGGACTGTAGCCCACCAGACTCCTATGTCCATAGAATTCCCCAGAAGAATACTGGAGTAAGTTACCATTTCCTTCTCCAGGGAATCTTCCGGACCCAGGGATTAAATCTGCACTGACGTGTCGATTCTTTACCACTGAGACACCAATCCTTCAAATTATGCTCCAGAGCATGCCATTCATATACTCCCTGAAGTTGCACAATATGGTGCTACAGATTTTTTACTTCCTTGTGTGATTTATACACCTGATCATATAGACTTGGCAATTTTGTTCTTTTGTAAGGCCAGCTCTCCAAAAACCATCACCTCAATCAACCCAGCAATATTATTTTAGCTGAATCTCAGTTAATGGCCACCCTTCACCCATAAATCTCCCCTCTTAATCTACCATTTTACTTCCTAAATTTTTCTGAAACTGTCCCCTTCCCTTTTCTCCACATATACAACTTATTTCAGTCCTTGACATTGATTCTCAATGATTCTCCAACTTTAGCAGATATATTAATCACCAGAAGGGCTTTTCCAAACAAAGAGCTGAGCCTCCCTCAGGAATTTCTGACTAAGTAAATCTGGGGGAGATTCCTAAATCCACATTTCCAAGTTCCTAGGTAATATTGCTGCTGCAGATCAAGGACCAAACTTTGAAAATTACTATTATAGCCAATTATAATAATCATCTAACCTGTCTCCACTTCTCTAATCTTGACCATGTTAAATTTATTTTTCACTCGGAAGTTAGAGTGATTTGTTCAACATGAAAGTTCGACTTTAACATTATCCTTTTAAAATCTTTACGGGCTTATCCCTCATAAGATAAAGCTACACCATGCTAACTTGACTTATAAAAGCCTCTATAATCTGATCACTAGCCATCTCTCTAGCATCACCATTAACCACTTATTTTACTCAGATTGTGCTCGTATAATATTGAACTTTTGCAGTCCCCATAATGCATGCATGTTTTGACACTGTTCCTTCCACATGGTATGTATTTCCAAACTAATTTTTTCTTAGATCTTACCTTAAAAGATTTAGCTCAGATAAAGTTTCTAGAAAGCTCTCCTTGCAGTAAACAGATCAGGAAAACTGTCTCTTATGTGCTTCCATAGTTCCTTTCATTTTTATCAGTGTTATCAACCTATCCTATAAAATACTCTCTTCCATTTGACCCACACACCAAAACAGCTTCTCTCAGCCAAGGGTTCTATGTTATTCACCACCATATATCAAGAGCTCGGGAGTCTTGAAAATGTTGGACCAACTAAAGGGATGGGGACTAATGACTTAGTATAAAATTATTTGACTACTTAAAAAGGTTTAACAAGTCTATCGGTTTCTTAAAATGCAGTGATATCCTTTCCATAATTTAATAAAGTTAAATCATTATTTGTTCTTTGAAAAGTACATTTGGGTTATTTCAGCAACCTTTATATTAGTAAGGAATGAGAAACATGATGTATTACATTCTTTTTTTTAAACTTGTAAGGCTTTTTCCTAACATCTGTAATCTTTTCTGAAGTCATAATAAATACTGATTTATATATTAACCAGATACCATAGAACTAAAATCTACAGTTTTTCCATACATCATTAACACATTTAAATAGTAAAATTTTTGTCAAATTCACAAATATCTGGTGGTGGTGGTTTAGTTGCTAAGTCCTGTCCGACTCTTGGAACCCACAGACCGTAGCCCGCCAGGCTCCTCTGTCCATGGGATTTCCCAGGCAAAAATATTGGAGTGGGTAGCCATTTCCTCCTCCAGGGCATTTTCTCGATCCAGGGATCAAACCATGGTCTCCTGTATTGCAGGCGGATTCTTTACCGAATGAGTCACCAGGGAAGCCCCACAAATATCTATACCAAATATTTAATAGATCTAGAATTACACAGATTGAGAAACTGATTTTTATTCAGAATTTGTTGCACTCAAATCAATCATCAAAATATTCTCTAGAGACTTCCCTGGGGGTCCACTGGTTATTATTCCATACTCTCAGTGTAGATCACATGGGTTTGATTCCTGGGTGGGGAATTAGGATCTGGCAAGCCACAGTGCAGCCAGCCAAAAAAAAAAAAAAACTAAATATTTCAAAATGCTCTAAACATATTATAAAATGTTTTCTAAATATTACTGAATTTTTAATTAATAATTTTCCAGAGATCAATACACTTAATTGTATATTTTACATATCTCTGCATCCTTTTCCAACTTGCCATGTAAATTCCCTTCTGACTATAAATAATTTCTAACATAAATAACTTGAAAATTGTAGAAAAACAGTTCAGTTTAATCGCTCAGTCATGTCCAACTCTTTGCGATCCCATGAACCGCAGCACGCCAGGCCTCCCTGTCCATCACCAACTCCTGGAGTTCACTCAAACTTATGTCCATCAAGTCTGTGATGCCATCCAGCCATCTCATCCTCTGTTGTCCCCTTCTCCTCCTGCCCTCAATCCCTCCCAGCATCAGAGTCTTTTCCAATGAGTCAACTCTTCGCATGAGGTGACAAGCATCATAAAATTTTTTCCATTATATAATTCTGAAAATTCTTGTAAAATAATTTATGAACAATTTTCTTACCAATATTTACTAATACAAGTGTTATGTGTATAAGTAATTATATATAATGCAAGAATTAATTTTAAAAAATTATTTTTATATCAAGATTTTAAAAAATCCATATCATTTTAATTGCAGTTAATGTTTAAATAAAATTTTCTTTAAATTGTTTCAAATTAGTATGTTGTTTGCAAATGCATTGAAAATTATATATCTAATTAGTAAGTATGACTTATCTTCTTTAACTCTTTATTCCCTCTTTTAAATGTTGTATATTGGTGTTTTTTAGTATTTTTATAGTTATATTAAACATTTTGCCCAAGGAAAATTGAGGCAGCTTCTAATAAAATTTTGATAAATTAAAATTAACAAAATTGAAGTAAAAAGACAAAGTCATAAAAACAAAAGGATAACACATATGTTTAAGATGCTTAAGATGCAAGGGATTTTCACTGAGCATCAATTTTGGGCCCTGAGAAAAATTGAATTAAGGTGTTTTAAGAATTTTTATTCAAAATAATCAGAATATTTTAATTTTAAAAGTTTAATTTTACTCTTTTGCTTTAAAATTCCATGTTATGATATTCACCATTTAATGTAACAAAACACTATGTAATATTCAATGTACTTATGTACTTATTTCAATTACAAACTGGAATTCATATAAATTGCTACAGTTGTTTTGTTTTTTTTTTATTTTAGAAGAGTCATTTAATCCAAAAATCATACTTCCACATATTTTGTAGGGATCATCACATAAAGTAACCAAACGTAAGAAAGGCAAGTTTTAGAGGCAACTCAACAGAACTTATATTTCTTTATAGAGATGCAGGGAACTCCATGGTGGTCCAGTGGTTAGGACTCCTCACTATCACTGCGAAGAGTCCAGGTTCCATCCCTGATCAGGGAACTATTCCACATGCTGTAAGGAATGGCCCAAAAAAACCCAAACCAAAACACAACCAAAAATTCAAATTTCCTCAATATGGCTTGCCTTTATCTATTTGTCCACTTCTAGCATTATTTTCATGATTGCAGCCATGAAATTAAAAGATGCTTACTCCTTGGAAGAAAAGTTATGACCAACCTAGATAGCATATTCCAAAGCAGAGACATTACTTTGCGAACAAAGGTCCATCTAGTCACGGCTATGGTTTTTCCAGTAGTCATGTATGGATGTGAGAGTTGGACTGTGAAGAAAGCTGAACACCGAAGAATTGATGCTTTTGAACTGTGGTGTTGGAGAAGACTCTTGAGAGTCCCTTGGACTGCAAGGAGATCCAACCAGTCCATTCTAAAGGTGATCAGTTCTGGGTGTTCTTTGGAAGGAATGATGCTGAAGATGAAACTCCAGTACTTGTGGCCACCTCATGCAAAGAGTTGACTCATTGGAAAAAACTCTGATGCTGGGAGGGATTGAGGGCAGGAGGAGAAGGGGACAACAGAGGATGAGATGGCTGGATGGCATCCCAACTCGATGGATGTGAATCTGGGTGAACTCCGGGAGTTGGTGACTGGACAGGGAGGCCTGGCGTGCTGCAATTCATGGGGTCGCAAAGGTTCGGACACAACTGAGCGACTGAACTGAACTGAAGTGAGCGTTACTTTCGGAGAAGGCAATGGCAACCCACTCCAGTTCTCTTGCCTGGCAAATCCCATGGACAGAGGAGCCTCGTAGGCTGCAGTCCATGGGGTCAATAGGAGTGGGACACGACTGAGAGACTTCACTTTCACTTTCATGCATTGGAGAAGGAAATGGCAACCCACTTCAATATTCTTGCCTGGAGGATCCCAGGGATAGGGGAACCTGGTGGGCTGCCATCTATGGGGTTGCACAGAGTCAGACACGACTGAAGCAACTTAGCAGCAGCAGCAGCATTACTTTATGACCAATCCTGGATGATCACAAATAGTTGATCATGTTGTCTTTAGTTGATTATTTCTGTCTCCCTACTCCTCAGTCGTGGATGCTTTTTAGTCTCGTAGTCAAGACAGAGCTTTTCATCAAGGATATTTTGGTAGCGTTAAATATCCAAGTGTTAAATAACTTAGAATTAAATATCTAAAAGTCAAATTAAAAATAATTTATAATACCTTTACATAAAATGTCCTAAATCAATATAATGTGTCTTCTAAATACCAGAGCTCAATTTAGAGTAATAAGCAGTTAGCAAAATATTTGTGTTTGGTATTTCCTCCATAATTAATCTGGACATTGCATCAATCATTTTGACAGCAATTTTCCTTACTAGCTAAAATTGTTCCAAGTAACAATATTTTAGATAAAAAGAGAAATTACTTTTAATACCTTTTTTTCTAATGCTAGAGTGTTTGACATCCCTTACAAGAGATATATTCCTATATTTTAATAATTATATCAATGTCCAAAAATCTACTACATAAATCTTTATAGAAAAGGAGAATGAACAAATAAACATATTAAAAATAAAATTAAGAAATGCAGAGTGCTTCTGTAATTCATAACTTTCCCTTTTCTCCTGTCCCTCCTAGAAGTGGGCTAACCACAGCTATGATTTTATTTAACTCACTACTGGTCACTTGATCAGACCAGAGATAGATACAAAAGTTGGAACATTTTGATTCTGTCTCTGGATATGTGAAACTGAGATCAAGACAATCTTGCTGTATATGCTGCTACTGCTAAGTTGATTCAGTCGTGTTCGACTCTGTGCAACCCCATAGACAGCAGCCCTACCAGGCTCCCCCGTCCCTGGGATTCTCCAGGCAAGAACACTGGAGTGGGTTGCCATTTCTTCTCCAATGAAGGAAATGAAAAGTGAAAGTGAAAAGTGAAAGGGAAGTTGCTCAGTTGTGTCTGACTCTTCGAGACCCCATGGACTGCAGCCTACCAGCTCCTCCGTCCGTGGGATTTCCAGGCAAGATTACTGGAGTGGGTTGCCATTGCCTTCTCCGTATGTGACTGAGATGTAAATAGAAACGATATACCTTTTGCCATATGGCCAATCTACAGAGAAAGAAAATGAAGTATATAAATGCAGAGTAATGGAAGAGACTTAGTACTGTTGTCCGGTTCCTAGATTTTAGGCTTGATGAGTCTTACCCAGATCTCTTTTCTTGTGGCCTGGGACAAACCTACACATGGCTTATAATGTCTTTAGTTTTAAGCTAGTTGAAAATAATTCTTGTAAGCAAGGGTTTTCATCAACTGCTAGCTATACCTTTTCTAGTTATATAAGACCATATTTATTTGCTACCCACCAATAAATTGATATTAGAATTACATAACATTTTTTATTCTGTTAGCTCTACATAGGTTTAGTAAACATAATTTACATATAAATATATATAATAAGTATATATACAGACATACACATATATCTGCCATAAACATGTAAGAAAGTTGACGTCCATAATTTAACATACTTAGTATTTCATTTCTAATTTTCATAGAGATTAGTATAAATATACATAAAGATTTTAACATATCTTAAATCTAGCCTATTCATATTTATCTAGAGAGAATATAATGATCTAATATATGTTTAATATCTAAATAATAGTTTAACTTTGTGATAACATTTTTCAGTGATTATAATAGAATTCTTAAAATGCAGAGTGAATGATTCTATTCATTTTAATGGATGACTATTCTAAACTCCAGGAGAAGGCAATGGCACCCCACTCCAGTACTGCTGCCTGGAGAATCCCATGGATGGAGGAGCCTGGTAGACTGTAGTCCATGGGGTCGCTAAAAGTCGAACACGACTGAGAGACTTCCATTTCACTTTTCACTTTCATGCATTGGAGAAGGAAATGGCAACCCACTCCAGTGTTCTTGCCTGGAGAATCCCAAGGACAGAGGAGCCTGATATGCTGCAGTCCATGGGGTCGCACAGAGTTGGACACGACTGAAGTGACTTAGCAGCAGTAGCATTCTAAACTCAATTCTATTCATTTCTATTATTTCAAAGGATATTTGCTAAAAAAGGACACAGATTCTTTAGAAAGCCATCTGATTTAGTGTATAGACACTAACACCGAAATTCTGTATTCTATAAAAATACTGCCATTGACCTGCTTTGTTTTGTTTCAGTTTATTGGCTTATATGATGAGGGTTAATGCTGTCTAGCTAGTTGCTTATTTTTCAAGATCTCGATCAGTTGATAAACATTTTATGGAGATATGAATCTAAAGTTTTCTGAAAACATCAACATAATAGAGACCAAGACACTTCTTTACACTTTTGTGTTACCTTCGACAACCTGAGGCAAACAGGAAGAATTGGAAAAGCTATCAAATCAATGTTCATACTGTGCCTGAACTGTAGATAAATGATAACTATTTTCAGCAACAGAAATATGGCACCTTTGATGAGCACTTCCTTTAGAAATAGATGTTCCTCAGGTTCACACTGAATTTCACAGAAAATAGCACAATTTAGAAAACCCTGTGACACAAGGCAATTGGGTAACCTGTAAATTGGCTATTTTCTTTTGGAATCAGTATGCACTATCGCTCCCCTATGGCCCCTATAATGAAAATGTTTCTGAATCTCTACATAAAATCTAAACTGGAATAAGAAGAGAAAAGAATGTCAGCCACATCCAATTGGACATGTTAAGTACTCTAACAATCCAACTATGTGTTGTGGAATAATAGGTTATGGTTAAATTATATTTTCAGAAATATTCCACATCAATGATAATGTTTAAAATTATTTTAGTATTATATATATATATATATATAAAATAAGAAAAAAATCTTTTAGTCTTATTGCCTTACTAACCACATTTTTATGCATTTGTTAACTCTAACTCAGAAGTTTCTCTTTAAACCTCTTTCATCTACACTTTTCCTCACTGTCTCCATATTTCTTGTAGATTTTACTCATTTACTCCCTCACTTAATATATCTCTTACCTATAAGCTAGTGCTTATAGATTTTTCTATGCTCACAGGTCTCTCCAATTTTTCTCTTACTTTATACTCATGGTCAGTCAGGCTCTATCTTGAGGCATATATTTCTTTTAACTTCCTATTATTTTCACTCTTTTTTTGGCTGTTGCCTTTTTAAAAATGTGCTTAATGAATGCAGATATAAGCATGACTCTTTTTCTACTTGCATGAACAGGATCTGTGCCCTGAACCAAATAAGCCTTTTGATCTAGTTTTATATTAAATGAAAACATTTATTTAAAGTACACACTTGACGAATAACTTAGGCAAGAAAAAGACAAATACAATATGATCTCACTTACATGTAGAATCTAAAAAAATAAACAATGACAACAACAGTATAAATCCAAACTCACCTAAAAAGAGATCAGATCTGTGGTTACCAGAACAGTGGGCCGGGGGATGGGGGGTGTGGCGGAGAATTGAAGGAAGGTAATCAAAAGGTACAAACTTCTAGTTATAAGAGCAATAAGTACTAGATATGTAATATACAATGATGAGTATATATAACACTGTTGTATTATATACAGGAAAGTTCTTAAGAGAATAGGTCCTAATAATCATCACAAGGAATTATTTTCTTTTTTGCTTTTTTAATTGTATCTGTGTGAGAAATGGATGCCAACTAATACAACTGCAGGAATCGTTCCCAATATATATGTCACACCATTGGGCTGTACACTTTAAATTTATATAATAATATATATCAGTTATATCTCAATAAAACATGAAAAAATAATAACAAAGTACCTACTTGAAATCCAAATGTATTGTTCTGAGATCCATGACGTGGCACGCCTGGATTGTCACATGATGTACGGGTGGGTTCTAAAATAAAAGAAAATATTCTTTCTCTTAAAATAAAAAGTGTAATATTCCTTTAAAACATATAGGTTTATTTAAATGTATATTTATCCTATGTAAAATAATTTTAAGAGATCTAGGGTTTCATGAAAGGGTCCTGGTAATAATAAACAAAAAAATCTAATAAATATCTCCATGAACAGAAACTTGCTAATCTTAAAACCAAAAACTCAGGTATAATACTGCAGTTTAAACAAATTATGCAATCCATGAACTTTGAACACTTCTAATATAAAAGCATTTGACATCCAACTAACTCTGGTAATAAAAAGTTAAAGGAAAATGAAGGATATGAAAGAGGACCACATGCATAAAACATCTGCTTAGGGACTTTTCTAAGAATTAATCTCAAGTAGGGTAATAGTGCCTTTAAGAAATAATTTATTTTCCAGAAACAAGACTTAGTTATTTGCATTTTCACTGATACCTGTAAGAGAGTCAAACACAAAAATGGTAGGGCTGATAGCCCCTGAGTTGGCTAGCTTGTATGACAGAATTTTTCATTAGTTTACTCAATGTGAAATTTAATTTAAGGAGAAAAAGGAACCCTAAATACACTATTGGTGTGAATATAAATTGGTACAGCTGCTATTTAAAAACTAAAAATAAAACTACCCTGTGACTCAGCAATTTCAATCCTGGGTGTATACACCCCACAAACTAAAGCACTAATTTGAAAGATATTCACAGCAAGCATTATTTACAATTGCCAAGATACAGAAGCGACCAACCAGATGAATGGATAAATAAGATGTGATATACATATATATGAATGAAAATCTGCCATTTGTAGCAACATGGATGGAGTTGGAGGGTATTATGCTGAGTGAAATAAATCAGAGAAAGAAATACTGTATGATACCGCTTATATGTGAATTCTAAAAAAAAAAAAAAGAAAAAAAAAACAGTAAATATAACAAAAAAGAAGCAAACTCACAGATGTAGAAGACAGTCTAGTGGTTACCAGTGGAAAGAGGCAAGGAGGGAGGGACAAAAGAGGTGTAGGGAATTAAGAGGTGCAAACCATTATGCATAAAATAAACTAAGAAGATACATTGTACAACATGGGAAATAGAGCTAATATTTTATAACTGCACATGAGTATAACCTTTAAAAATTGTGAATCACTATACTAAACACCTGTAACATATAATTTTGTACATCAACTATATTTGAATGAAAAAATAAGACAATAAAAACACACAAAAATTAGGATTAGAGCAATGTACTTAGAACCATTTGAAATCAATATACCTTTGTAATATTTTTGAAGCAAGTTTAATTTCATTTGAGTATGTTTTATTAACTGCAAAGAGTCGGACACGACTGAGCAACTGAACTGAACTGATACAAATGTCAGTACTTCATGATAGTGATATGGAAGCTTTTTTCATTTTACTGGTAAACAGGAAAACTATTTCAAAAGTACTAAAGTAATAAATGTTTAATAATATTAATTTTCAGTGCCTTACAATGGCTATATTTTACATTTTTGTTTTTCATATTTGCTGCTGCTGCTGCTAAGTCACTTCAGTCATGTCTGACTCTGTGCGACCCCATAGACGGCAGTCCACCAGGCTCCTGCATCCATGGAATTTTCCAGGCAAGAGTACTGGAGTGGGGTGCCATTGCCTTCTCCGTTTTCACATTTAGCCAACTATAATTTATAGGATAAAGTAAATCATTAAATGTCATTACTAGCTATTAATTCCAAAATTACTGAGCACTGTCCATCTTTCATTAATATTACCTATGCAGTGAGGTGATGAACCACTCCAAGTGCCATCTGCTTGACATATTCTGGTGCTAGATCCCACTAATATGAAAGGAGAATTGCAGCTGAATGAAACCTCTGACTGGTATATAAAGCTTTTGCCTTCTCTTTTTCCTTGGGCAGGTATACCAGGGTCACCACAAAATTTTGCTATAAGTGAAAAGAGAGACAATTGTACAATGATTTAAATTCATCAGAGTTAACGGTTTAGAAAAGTAATAAAAATAATTGGAATATTGCACTAAAGTGACATGGAATCCATGTTAATCTATTCCAATGAAAATACTTTTAGCTTTTGTCTACATGAATAAATGCTTACTATTCAGCTCAGCATTATTGCTGAGGTTTTTAAAATTTTTTTTCCACCTAGTAGACAAGCATAACAGTTAATAGATTTTAAAAAATTTTATCTTGACCAGAATCAAACCACATATTTGTACATGCAAGCTACAAAATTGGAGTATATATTTGAAAAGGACGGGACTCACAAATAGCTCTATCAGAAACAAACAACCATAATAGTCTAGGATGTACTCTGCAGACTGCTCTATATTTTTCAGTGTATATAAAAGATGCAGGTTCTTGTTTCATAGATATGTGCTCTGTTGAACACCTGGGTCATGTATCCTAGTATCCTGCTGTCTCCCTCTTCAAAATATAGTGCATGTGTAGTGGTAGGTGGGATGCGTGTGAGTGTTTTTTAAAGAGAAAAGAAGGTCATTAGAATCCAAATTCATGCAAAAATAATCTCAACATTCTGCAGCCATTGAAAAGATAAACTTGACAGCAGTTCTAAGCAAACTGATCAGATGACTCCATTCAACACATATTTTTAAAGTACTAAAAACAGACACTATTCTTAGTAACTTTAGGTGCTTGCACTGATTGATAAACAGACTAAGGTTCCTGCACTTGTGAAGTTTATGCTTTTGTGAAGAAAGCAAACAGTAAACATAATTAATAAGTACAAATGATAGTATGTGGGAAGATAATAAGTCCCATGAGGAAAAATAGTGTGGGAGAAGATCAGGACTGTATTGTGGATGTGATAGATGGTGAAGAGTAGTAGTAGACTTTAATAAGGTAGATGGCTGTCTCTCACTGAGAAAAGTTTTGGAGGGAAAAAAAACAAAAAACAAAAAAACATCTCCTCCATTTATATCTCAAGACAGAACATTACAGTCAGAGGAAAGAGCATTGCCAAAGCCCTCTGCTGGGTCAAATCTAGCATGCTAGAGGAAGAGCAAGGCCATTGAGGCCAGAGCCGCAGTATAGTACAGGATGAGATCAGATGACTTCAGAGCCAATAGATATCCAGGCAAAGCACATACAGCGTATTTTCAATTTTAAAACTGTAGTAAAAAATAAATACACCAATACAGTATACTAACGCATATATATGGAATTTAGAAAGATGGTAACGATAACCCTGTATACGAGACAGCAAAAGAGACACTGATGTATAGAACAGTCTTATGGACTCTGTGGGAGAGGGAGAGGGTGGGAAGATTTGGGAGAATGGCACTGAAACATGTGAAACGTCATGTATGAAACGAGATGCCAGTCCAGGTTCAATGCACGATGCTGGATGCTTGGGGCTGGTGCACTGGGACGACCCAGAGGGATGGTGTGGGGAGGGAGGAGGGAGGAGGGTTCAGGATGGGGAACACATGTATACTAATTAAATAATTTTCTATTAAAGAAAGAAAGAATAAATAAATAAATAAATAACATGTAATTTTTTATTTTAACTGTGTTTAAAAATTTCATTGCTATCAGTTATTTTGTAATTATTTTATAACCTACTTTTGAAGTGTTTCTCATTCATATTTCTGCTGAGTTATTCAACAACAAAAAAAGGAGATATGTAACCACATAAACTTCTCAATCTTCCCCTCGCATCCCCCATATCATTCCATCTATTTTCTACCTTTATATTTTCATGTACTAAACCAAATAACTATCAGTGTTTGGATAGAAACCTAAGACACAGGGTTTATTTTCAAAAGGCTTCAGTTTACCTTGATACAAACTTTAGGATAAAAAAGGCATAGCTTGAACAGAAATAAAGAGGAAAGATTTTCCTCTTCATTAAATACCTAAAATGATTGAATGTGACTCTTCAATGGATAGGAGAATTGTCTCTTAAGTAAACTTTCTCTGAATTGAAATTTATACTCTGCCATTTACTAGTAATAGACCTTGAAGCCACTCAGTCCTGTCCAACTCTTTGTGACCACATGGACTGTAGCTGGCTCGGCTCCTCTGCCCACGGGATTTTCCAAGCAAGAATACTGGAGTGGGTTGCTATTCTTTTCTCCAGGGGATCTTTCTGAACCAAGGATCGAACCTGGGTTTCCTGCATTGGTAGGCAGATTCTTTATAGTCTGAGCTACCTGGAAAGCCAACTTTAGGTAGTGCAGTAATATCAAATCTTGTTTTAATTACATAAGTGTCTATTTTATTTATCCCATTCTAAATAATCACCCAAAGAGTTTTTTAATTTATTTGGGGTAAAATCTTCTTAAAAATTTTTTTAACCTCATTGAAATGATATATAGGCCTTTCTTATTTTTCTCCACGTTTTTTGTTGATATTCTTAATTGCTCTTATTAGCATCTGTAATGCCCATTGAGAAGGCCTCAAGGAAGCTTCGAAACTGTTTTCTCGTTCAAAAGAGATTCCTTAAAAAACTGGAAATAGAACTGCCTTATGACCCAGCAATACACTGCTGGGCATACACACCAAGGAAACCAGAATTGAAAGAGACATGTGTATCCCAATGTTCATCGCAGCACTGTTTATAATAGCCAGGACATGGAAGCAACCTAGATGTCCATCAGCAGATGAATGGATAAGAAAGCTGTGGTACATATACACAATGGAGTATTACTCAGCCATTAAAAAGAATACATTTGAATCAGTTCTAATGAGGTGGATGAAACTGGAGCCTATTATACAGTGAAGTAAGCCAGAAAGAAAAACACCAATACAGTATACTAATGCATATATATGGAATTTAGAAAGATGGTAATGATAACCCTGTATGAAAGACAGCAAAGGAAACACAGATGTATAGAACAGTCTTTTGGACTCTGTGGGAGATGGAGAGGGTGGGATGATTTGGGAGAATGGCATTGAAACATGTATAATATCATATATGAAATGAATTGCCAGTCCAAGTTCGATGCGTAATACTGGTTGCTTGGGGCTGGTGCACTGGGATGACCCAGAGGGATGGTACGGGGAGGGAGGAAGGAGGAGGGTTCGGGATGGGGAACACGTGTATACCTGTTGTAGATTCATGCTGATGTATGACAAAACCAATACAATATTGTAAAGTAATTAACCTCCAATTAAAATAAAAAAATTTATATTTAAAAAACAAAGAAAATATACCAAATTATTAAAAAAAATTTCTTAGGTTACTTTGACTTTGTTTAATAGGAACCAACAAAATAGTTATTTACAATGAGAGCCCTTCATATTTAATAATTTGTTAGTTTCTCTAATTTTAAAAGGATCCATCATTTATATAAACAAACACACATACACTAGAACAACCTAGAAAGATACATAATAGAAAAACCTAGGACGATCAGATAGGATGCTTACATCAAAGACTTTAGGCCATGAAATAGAGCAGCTGGTCCCTAAGTGGCAGAGTTACCCAGTGTCTATACAATTTGATCTCTTTCTCTGAACTCAGGTGTCATTATCTATTAAAATGTCATAACTAAACATGCCTACCCAGGACTTCTGCTATATGTATGTAAAGCAACTGGGTCAAAGTCAGCCTTATTATATTTGGATATCTTATATATCCAATATATAACTTATATAATATAGCCTTATTGAATTTTGGATACAATTTAAATGTCTATGGTATTTTATTAGTATTTGTGTTTTAATAGATCCCAAAATAAAACATTATGTTGAGAAACAAGATTTTTTTCACTCATACCAAACAAACTTTACCATAAACTCAATTCTGTAATATTCTCTTGTGTCTATCTGTTCTGAAGTAACTATTGAATAGTTACTAATATATAATATAGTTTCACTTAGAACACATTGGTCTATTCTTAGATGATCATTAACATGAATCAGAATTTCAAGGGTCAATTTGTGTGACTCAACCTTGAGGCTTGGAACACATTATTCTACTAAATCATGTTTACTAGAAACAGCTTGTTTAGATGTTGCATAAATTTCAGTCTAATAGATCACAACTGCTGAGGTACACTAGTTTTATCTCTCATGCTAAATAAAACTGGTTAGTATACTCTCTGCAGCAAATGTGATACAAATGATCTGATGGGCCAGCAAATGGTGGTATTCCCTGCCTAGTGTTTTCAATCACTTAATAGTAAGCTCTTCAAATAAACTATCCTGTTTATGATTGGCCTTTTGAAATGAGAAATTTTAAACATAGTTTATTTTTTCCACTTTTCAGTTACACGTAGAGCTCTTACATTTCATTTTAAGAGATCCTTTCTTACTCCAAGGTCATTTAGGTAGTCTTATAATCAATATCACAGTAATCCAAGTCTATGCCCCAACCAGTAACACTGAAGAAGCTGAAGTTGAACAGTTCTATGAAGACCTATTAGACCTTTTAGAACTAACACCCAAAAAAGATGTCCTTTTCATTATAGGGGACTGGAATGCAAAAGTAGGAAGTCAGGAAACACCTGGAGTAACAGGAAAATTTGGCCTTGGAATACGGAATGAAGCAGGGCAAAGACTAATAGAGTTTTGCCAAGAAAATGCACTGGTCATAACAAACACCCTCTTCCAACAACACAAGAGAAGACTCTATACATGGACATCACCAGATGGTCAACACCGAAATCAGATTGATTATATTCTTTGCAGCCAAAGATGAAGAAGCTCTATACAGTCAGCAAAAACAAGACCAGGAGCTGACTGTGGCTCAGATCATGAACTCCTTATTGCCAAATTCAGACTGAAATTGAAGAAAGTAGGGAAAACCACTAGACCATTCAGGTATAACCTAAATCAAATCCCTTATGATTATAAAGTGGAAGTGAGAAATAGATTTAAGGGCCTAGATCTGATAGATAGAGTGCCTGATGAGCTATGGAATGAGGTTCGTGACATTGTACAGGAGACAGGGATCAAGACCATCCCCATGGAAAAGAAATGCAAAAAAGCAAAATGGCTGTCTGGGGAGGCTTTACAAATAGCTGTGAAAAGAAGAGAAGCGAAAAGCAAAGGAGAAAAGGAAAGATATAAACATCTGAATGCAGAGTTCCAAAGAATAGCAAGAAGAGATAAGAAAGCCTTCTTCAGCGATCAATCAAAGAAATAGAGGAAAACAACAGAATGGGAAAGACTAGAGATTTCTTCAAGAAAATCAGAGATACCAAAGGAACATTTCATGCAAAGATGGGCTCGATAAAGGACAGAAATAGTATGGACCTAACAGAAACAGAAGATATTAAGAAGAGATGGCAAGACTACACAGAACTCTACAAAAAAGATCTTCACGACCCAGATAATCATGATGGTGTGATCACTGACCTAGAGCCAGACATTCCTGGAATGTGAAGTCAAGTGGGCCTTAGAAAGCATCACTACGAACAAAGCTAGTGGAGGTGATAGAATTCCAGTTGAGCTATTCCAAATCCTGAAGGATGATGCTGTGAAAGTGCTGCACTCAATATGCCAGCAAATTTGGAAAACTCAGCAGTGGTCACAGGACTGGAAAAGGTCAGTTTTCATTTCAATCCCAAAGAAAGGCAATGCCAAAGAATGCTCAAACTAGTGCACAATTGCACTCATCTTACACGCTAGTAAAGTAATGCTCAACATTCTCCAAGCCAGGCTTCAGCAATATGTGAACCGTGAACTTCGTGATGTTCAAGCTGGTTTTAGAAAAGGCAGAGGAACCAGAGATCAAATTGCCAACATCCGCTGGATCATGGAAAAAGCAAGAGAGTTCCAGAAAAACATCTATTTCTGCTTTATTGCCTATGCCAAAGCCTTTGACTGTGTGGATCACAATAAACTGTGGGAATTTCTGAAAGAGATGGGAATATCAGACCACCTGATCTGCCTCTTGAGAAATTTGTAGGCAGGTCAGGAAGCAACAGTTAGAACTGGACATGGAACAACAGACTGGTTCCAAATAGGAAAAGGAATATGTCAAGGCTGTATATTGTCACCCTGTTTATTTAACTTCTATGCAGAGTACATCATGAGAAACGCTGGACTGGAAGAAACACAAGCTGGAATCAAGATTGCAGGGAGAAATATCAATAACCTCAGATATGCAGATGACACCACCCTTATGGCAGAAAGTGAAGAGGAACTTAAAAAGCCTGTTGATAAAAGTGAAAGTGGAGAGTGAAAAAATTGGCTTAAAGCTCAACATTCAGAAAAGGAAGATCATGGCATCCGGTCCCATCACTTCCTGGCAAATAGATGGAGAAACAGTGGAAACAGTGTCAGACTTTATTTTTCTGGGCTCCAAAATCACTGCAGATGGTGACTGCAGCCATGAAATTAAAAGATGCTTACTCCTTGGAAGGAAAGTTATGACCAATCTAGATAGAATATTGAAAAGCAGAGACATTACTTTGCCAACAAAAGTCTGTCTAGTCACGGCTATGGTTTTTCTTGTGGTCATGTATGGATGTGAGAGTTGGACTGTGAAGAAGGCTGAGCGCCGAAGAATTGATGCTTTTGAACTGTGGTGTTGGAGAAGACTCTTGAGTGCCTTGGACTGCAAGGAGATCCAACCAGTCCATTCTGAAGGAGATCAGCCCTGGGATTTCTTTGGGAGGAATGATGCTAAAGCTGAAACTCCAGTACTTTGGCCACCTCATGGGAAGAGTTGATTCATTGGAAAAGACTCTGATGCTGAGAGGGATTGGGGGCAAGAGGAGAAGGTGACAACAGAGGATGAGATGGCTGGATGGCATCACTGACTGGATCGATGTGAGTCTGAGTGAACTCTGGGAGTTGGTGATGGACAGGGAGGCCTGGGGTGCTGCGGTTTATGGAGTCGCAAACAGTTGGACACAACTGAGTGACTGATCTGATCTGATCTGATCTATAATCTTTAAAACTTTTATATTTAATTCTCTAATGAATTTACATTGATTTGTTATTTAGTGTAAGATAAAGACTCTGTGTGTGTGTGTGTGTGTGTGTGTGTGTGTGTGTATATATAAATGAACTGCTGCTGCTGCTGCTAAGTCGCCTCAGTTGTGTCTGACTCTGTGCGACCCCATAGAGGGCAGCCCACTAGGCTCCTGTGTCCCTGGGATTCTCCAGGCAAGAATACTGGAGTGGGTTGCCATTTCCTTCTCCAGTGCATGAAAGTGAAAAGTGAAAGTGAAGTCGCTCAGTCGTGCCCGACTCTTAGCGACCCCATGGACTGGAGCTTACCAGGCTCCTCCATGCATGGGATTTTCCAGGCAAGAGTACTAGAGTGGGGTGCCATTGCCTTCTCCAATAAATGAACTACCTTATTGCATTAATTGAAATGTCCATTCTTCCCCCACTGATTTGTTCCATAATACATTAAGTATCAATACATGGTCTATACTCTGTATTCTCTAACACTGGTTTCTGTCTGTCTATGCCAGCACCAACGCTGCAATGTTTTAATTACCATAGCCTTCTAAGTTTAATATCTGCCAAGGATTACACTACATGCTAGGGTAGAAAAGTGAATGAAACAAGAATATTTGCCTTCAAGGAACACAAACCTGAGTAGAGGGCATCACTCAAAAAACAAGATAAGTAAAAAGTATAGTGTGTTTTGCACACAAAGCAGTTTGGCCTGAAATTTAGTCAGACAGAAGGAATATAATGGTTGGATTACATAAAAAATAGCTACATTGGTAAATACTGTTTTTAACTGAATTTTAATTATGCATGGGAAAGAGCTTAACAATCTCATTTTTGTTCTAGGAAAATCTGGAAAAAATATATAACAGTTATAATCTCAGTAAAGTAGCTCTAAGAGAGTGAAAGTAGAAAAATATAAATTTTAGAATGGAAATTATACTTACGTAAGCATTGTGGTACTTCCCCACTCCAGGTACCATTCCCTACACAGGTCAAAACGGCAGGGAAGGACAGTTCATAGCCTGGAGAACAGATGTAGCTAATACTAAAACCCCAGTCAAAATTTGTTCCTTCCAACCTTCCATTAGAGATCTGGGGAGGAGTTGGGCAGGTAACAGCTGCAATTACATTAAAAACGATTAGACACAGCTGTTGAAATATCCTGGTGTTAACAGAAATAAATATCATTAGAAGAAGCATATGTGCTAATTTAACCTTTTGGAGGACAATATGGTGTGACATGTTTTATTCTCTTGGTAGTATTCCTGAAACATCCCTGGAATTAATTCCTCTAGGACGAGACTACTTCTTGGCAACATAATGGCTACTGGTTCTCAGAGGTTCTCTTACAAAATAACAAGCTTCCTGACATTGAAAGAAAGGAAAAAGAGGATGACCTCTTATCCAGTATACTGCAACTGATTAATTATTAGTTTTATATAAAATCATTTCCAGCAACCTTTAGACAGACTGAAGAGCTGTGTTTGGCTATATACAGAGTTACACTGTAGCAAGGAACCTGGAAGTAAATCTGTGACATTTTTGAAACACAGATGATGTATCTCATTAAAATATCTCTATTAGTTCTATTAACCACTTAGATTCATATGCTAAATATTATTGTAGGGTTCTAAATGCATTATAAAATTTTTGATAATTCATTTTTAAAATTAAGATGTCCTTGAGAAAAGATAGGTTGGATAAGGAGATATAGATGAAAGGAAAAAGAGGGCCACCAATTATAAAATCTAAAAAGGAGGAAGGATTTTATTTTGATGACTAGCAACATATATAAATAATTTTTAGAGTTATATAATATTGTCATTAACATAATCAATAATTTATGAAATAATATGTAAATATAAAATATTTGTTTATATATTTTCATATACTAACTGTATATTTATCATGATCTGATTAGGAAATTGTGTAATCAAGAAAAAAAGACATGCATTGGAATTATTCTTTTAGTGTTATATTATGTCAGGGAGACATTAAACTGACAATTCACAGGTATTTAGAGATGTACCTTAATGAGAAGTTTCAATGATTAAAAATCACTATTATTATAAAACAATACATATTGTCTGACACTGAATGTATAGTATTTTACAAGTAATCAAATAATCGGCAAAAAACTTATGTAAAGAGTTTCAATGGAAAACAGCATAAAGTAGTAAACTTATATCTGTATTGACTAAAATATTACTTCCAACTTCCAGATTGCATTCTTCAAAGAAATAGTTTTACCTTTTAAGAACAGGTAGAGTTCTATAATTCAGGCTGATTGTTTTCAAATTATAGAAGGTTTTTCTCCCATTCTTGAATAACTGACCCAGGTGGATAACCAAATTAAAGTTCTATTTAATTACAGCTATATTCTCTATTAAATACTCATTGACCCGCATAAATGATGATGGTGATTATGTATCACATAACATGATATATATATTTTTTGGCAGTGCCATGTCAGCATGTGGGGTCTTAGTTCCCTGATTAGGGATTGAACCTGTGCCTCTGCATTGGAAGAGCAGAATCTTAACCAGTAGACTGCCAGGGAAGTCCCAG
Organism: Bos taurus; assembly: GCF_002263795.3. NCBI lineage: Eukaryota > Metazoa > Chordata > Mammalia > Artiodactyla > Bovidae > Bos > Bos taurus. The sequence continues at coordinate 52,222,244 of NC_037341.1, read as the reverse complement.
AACATATTTTTGCTGTATTACAGTTCATTGTCATTACTTAGAATGAGATACAACATTTTTGTTAAAAATTTTTTAAATCTTATATGTTATTATCTATATGGTTTAAAAGTAAAGACTGAGGCACTCAATTTTGGTACCAGAAAAAAAGACGAAATGATACAAAAAACACTATTTAAATTTATTTAAATATGCATATTGATACATAAAATAGCGATTATCACTAATAAATATTGACAAAATCATTATCTTACCTCTACAAGTTGGCATGACTCCACTCCATGTGCCATTAGTTGTACAAGTCCTGATTCTTGAACCATTTAATTCCATTGTATAGCCTGGCTGGCACATGTAAGAAACATTCTGTCCAACCACATAATCATCTCCATATCTCAGTCCATTGGCTGGTATACCTGGGTCTCCACAACTGATTACTATTAATATGGATTGGAAAAGCAGATGGTTAATGTGACATGTTTTTAATGGAGAGGAATAGTAAGCATATGGCATAATTAATATAAAAGTAGGTAAAATTAGTTATTATGTTCATTTTAATGATAAAACATAAGCATATTTAAACCACACTCTATCAATTCCTAACTATGACCATTTACTTATTACAGATTTTATACATATGGTCCAGAAATGGTCAGTTAGACTCTTAAAATGTTAATATGCTAATATATTGTAGGAAACTCTGATGTGGTAACCTCTTTTAATCTGAATTAAATAATTATAGAGAAGCAATGCTATCAGATCAAGATTTCTAACAGAATATTTTAAATTTACACTCCTATGTATGGTTACTGAAATCTCTAAATTATGAGGCTTGCTGGACTGAGACCTTATTTTCTGCACAGTATCACTCAACTGATATTACAATAGTTTTTAATTAAATGATGTCAGGTACAAAAATAATAATTTTATTGAATAAGTGAAAGAATGAATAAATTATAAAATGTGAATTTATCACATACTGGGTGAGATACACAATTTGTAAGCACAATGAAAAAATGAAAATGTCAGTTAGGGATAGAGAAACCAATTTCCCATTTCCACCATCTCATCGTCATCCCAAGTGATAGAACAACCCCAAGGAAATTGCAACCTCCACTCTGGAACGTGCCTGCTTCCTGAATTAGGAGTTAGTAAGAGGCCTATGTGGAGAAGGCAGTGGCAACCCACTCCAGTACTCTTGCCTGGAGAACCCCATGGACGGAGGAGCCTGGTAGGCTACAGTCCATGGGGTCACTAAGAGTCAGACACTACTGAGCGACTTCACTTTCACTTTTCCCTTCCATGCACTGGAGAAGGAAATGGCAATCCACTCCAGTGTTCTTGCCTGGAGAATCCCAGGGACAGACGAGCCTGATGGTCTGCCGTCTATGGGGCTGCACAGAGTCAGACATGACTGACGCGACTTAGCAGCAGCAGCAGCAAGAGGCCTATGTCAAGTGCTTATTATATCTTCCTTGTTATTGCCAGTCCAGGAAAGGGTAAACCATTGCCCTGCTCTGCTCTAAGACTCCATGAATATATACAACTCCAACTAGCCCCACCCATACCTGCACCCAGACCCCCATAAAAGAATGGAGAACAAGATACAATGTGAGCATCCCTCTGGTGATACATGATGGACAGGCTGGGCACAGGGTATCAGTGGCTCAGAGCAGGGGTGGGAGTGGGAAGGCCAGGCAAGGGCACCAGTTGGTAGGAAACTAAAGGCCTATAACATAACCTAGGAAGACAGGGAGGCAGGGAGGCAAATTTCACATGAGCAGAGCAGTGGCTCAGTGGTAAAGAATCTGCTTGCTAAGCAGGAGACATGGGTTTGATTCCTGGGTTAGGAAGATCCCCTGGAGAAGGAAATGGAAACCCACTACAATATTCTTGCCTGGAGAATCCTGTGGACAGAGGAGCCTGATCAGCTAAGTCCAGGAGGTCGTAAAGAGTTGGACACAACTTAGCAATTAAACAATAACAACAAAATCTCCAAACCCTTAGCACATGCTCCATTGTTCCAGTGGACTTCAATTATAAAACACAAATTCAACGATTAAACCATTAAGAATTTGAGACAGCAATCATCGAGTATTAAACCCCAAGCACAGGAAACTTTAGAGCATGAAGTTCTGTCAATAATGCTGGTCCATAAATATTGATCAAATTATATATAAAATTTCTCATTTTTGATGGTTTTTCCAGTAGTCATGTATGGATGTGACAGTTGAACCATAAAGAAAGCTGAGTGCGAAAGAATTGAGGCTTTTGAACTGTGGTATTGGAGAAGACTCTTGAGAGTCCCTTGGACTGCAAGGAGATACAACCAGTCCATCCTAAAGGAGGTCAGTCCTGAGTGTTCATCGAAGCTGAAACTCTAATACTTTGGTCACCTGATGCAAAGAACTGACTCATTTGAAAAGACCCTGATGTTGGGAAAGATTGAAGGCTGGAGGAGGAGACAACAGAGGATGAGATGGTTGGATGGCATCAGTGACTCAATGGACGTGAGTTTGAGTAAAAGTTGGTGATGGACAGGGAGGCCTGGCATGCTGCAGTCCATCGTGTTGCAAAGAGTCAGACATGACTAAGCGACTGAACTGAACTGATGGTGCCATATAAGAACTTTCAAAAAGATCAGTGACAGCATAAGAAATTTAAGCATATTTAAGTCTAAGTATGGGATTTACAAACAAGGTATGTATGTGTGTGTTCATTTATGAACAAGGTTTAATAGAGATCATATATATACATAAGCTTCCCTTGTAGCTCAGTTGATAAAGAATCTGCCTGAAATGCAGGAGACCTGGGTTGAATTCCTGGGTCCGGGAAGATCCTCTGGAGAAGAAAATTGCAATAAACTCCAGTATTCTTGCCTGGAGAATCCCATGGACAGAAGCACTTGGCAGGCTACCGTCCATTGGGTCACAAGAGTTGAACACGAGTTAGCGACTAAACCACCAAACCACCATAAGCCATAAAAGCACTTGCTGTTTCGAAAACCATTATTTGAGCTGCTGCTGCTAAGTCGCTTCAGTCGTGTCCGACTCTGTGTGACCCCATAGACGGCAGCCCACCAGGCTCCCCCGTCCCTGGGATTCTCCAGGCAAGAACACTGGAGTGGGTTGCCATTTCCTTCTCCAATGCATGAAAGTGGAAAGTGAAAAGTCAAAAGTGAAGTTGCTCAGTCGTGTCCGACTCATAGAGACCCCATGGACTGCAACCTATCAGGCTCCTTCGTCCATGGGATTTTCCAGGCAAAAGTACTGGAGTGGGGTGCCACTGCCTTCTCCAAACACTTGGCTAAATGCATTGTTGTGGCTAAGAGCAAAAGGAAAACAGAAGGTTACACGCTTCCTTTTCTGGAGACAAAATCAAGTAGCAAACCAGCCTTTCAGTATTTTTTTTTTTTTTTGGCTTTTGAATCACTTTTTTTTTTTTCATAAATGGACAAATAATTTTACCAGGTAAATCTAGGTTATACTGTTTCATTTTCATTTTTAATGATTTCTAGTATTTCTAATGTCTAAGGTTAAAGACCAAAAATAGATTAAGACAAAGAAGACCTTAATGGCAATTAAATTATACTGTGTTTTATTAACTTACCACTAAAAATTATGAATGCCAAGGTTTGTTTCATATTAATCTAATCTGTTGAGCCAGGAAGTTTTAGGACCATGAATGATGATATTTAAATTACAGAACAATATTCACAACACTCCATTTGATAATCCTCAGAACCCCCAAGAGTTTCCTGAAATTACACTCATTGATGTTTCCATCTGACTCCTAATAAGAGCTCTGTGTATAGAATGACTTTTGTTTTTTTCATTATTGATGAGGAAAATATATTTTTAAATTGTAAAACTGAGTTGGATAGAAAACCAAATCCTGCTTATTTACCAAAATGTGTCAATTCTTTTTGCAGTTTTAAAATATGTAATCATATAAAAAAGTTTGACTTCCATTTATTTTCTTGTATTTTACTTTTTTATATTCTATATATTGTTATTTTATTTATTTTTTATATATATTGTTATTTTATATCTTTAATCTAGATTTAAAATTAAGAAGAAGAAAAATTAAAGCAAATACCAACAGACAATTATTTTTTTTCTGGGCAGTACTTTAGAGACTGAATTAGAATTCTGGCAAGAGAGAACAGCTAACCCAATCATAAGGCACATAAGCTTAGTGAGATGTAGCCACCAAAAGAGACGACAGAGGGTTTATTTCAGAGAGGCACTGAGAAAGAGTTCTGCATATCTTGGCAGCATCATGAATGGAATGCCTGATAACAACAGCTTCAGAAGGATTTGTCTGGTGGCTTCATAATGAAGCAAAGGCCAAAGAGGCAGTTTCCTACAGCAACAATCTTTGTAAATAGCACCTGCTTCACAAGTCAATTCATTCACCACCAGCTTGTTTTCAACAACAAAAAGAGGCTTTCTGGTTTTTTTTTTTTGGTTTTTTTTAGGGAAAACCTTAGGATAGTGGCTCTTTAGGACTGTACCCTAAAATTCAGAGACAGTGCATAGCAGCAAGTTGCTGTGATTTAATTCAAGAAAATCTCTTCTAAGGTCACTAGAATCCTTTATGCACACAGCATGAGTGTATGCACGTGCACTCATCCACACACTCATACCCCAATAAACCCCATGGAGACAGTTGTTTTGTCTATTTCCCTTAGAATTATCTAAGCCTAGTCTAGTGCATGACTCATAAGAGATTAAATAAATACTTGTTTGAAGAGTAAATGAGTGAATGGATATGTAAGGAATGATTAAATAACTCAGATTCTCAAAAATACATAAGCTGAAAGGTTTGAATTTGGTTTTGTGGGAACTTTTCTCATTAGTTTCTATCGATTAGTTCCTAGTTTCTAATTGATGCCCATTTGATATTATTTATGATACATCTAAGTATAAACCTCTACAGCCAATATAAGACATAACTGTGGTATTTCTAGTCAATCTATGCCACTTCAAATCTACTTTCTCTTTTAGCTTCTTAAATGAGCATTATAAATCTGCATTTTTAAATAGAACATCAAAATAACACAAATTATTTTTGACTCTGTATCTAATGAACATATTTGATGGTAATACATATAGATCCATATGACTTGTTTTTAATGACATGACATTCCCTTGCATGGATATACATACACCATGATTCATGTAATCAAACCCATGTGACAGTTGAACTATCCCACCAATTTCCCACTGGCCACAAAGCAGCAATGGATATGTTTACTCGGGCACATGTGCTTTGCTGGGTTTCAAGTAGAGAACAGAATTCTCCTCTAGCACAGTGAAGTTGCAGAAAGGTGATCAAGCTATCTCCAGGGTAACACTTCTGATTCTATACAATCTCCAAATTCAGAAGTCGGTTTCCCTTTTTAGTATTTCAGTAAGGTAAGTTTTTTTGATATTAACTTTGGCACTATTGACATTTCATACCAATCACTCTTGGTTGCTTTTTATTCATCGGGAATGTTTAACATTGATCTCTACTTGCACATGCCACTCACTTGCACTATGATAGTCTAATATATGTCCAGACACTGCCAAATGTCCCCCGGGAAGCAAAATCACCCCTAAATGAGAGCACTGCACTGAACATTAGCTCTCTTCTGGAGACAAATACTCTCTTCCAACAACACAAGAGACAACTCCACACATGGACATCACCAGATAGTCAATATGAAATCAGACTGATTATATTCTTTGCAGCTGAAGATGGAGAAGCTCCATACGGTCAGCAAAAACAAGACTGGGAGCTGACTATGGCTCAGAACATGAACTCCTTATTGCAAAATTCAGACTTAAATTAAAGAAAGTAGGGAAAACCACTAGACCATTCAGGTAAAAAGTCCTAAGAGCCAAGGCATGCTGGCATAAGTCTTTTTGAAGGATGTTGCCATTATGGCCATTATCCCTACCATAGTTTGGCCTCAGGACAAAATACAGGGAGGAAACAGAGCCCCACCCATCAACAGAAAACTGGATTAAAGATTTACTAAGCATGATGCTCTTGAGAAGACTCTTGAGAGTCCCTTGGACTGCAAGGAGATCCAACCAGTCCATTCTGAAGGAGATCAGCCCTGGGATTTCTTTGGAAGGAATGATGCTAAAGCTGAAACTCCAGTACTTTGGCCACCTCATGCGAAGAGCTGACTCACTGGAAAAGACTCGGATGCTGGGAGGGATTGGGGGCAGGAGGAGAAGGGGATGACAGAGGATGAGATGGCTGAATGGCATCACTGACTTAATGGATGTGAGTCTGAGTGAACTCCGGGAGTTGGTGATGGACAGGGAGGCCTGGTGTGCTGCGATTCATGGGGTCGCAAAGAGTCGGACACAACTGATCAACTGAACTGAACTGAACTGAAGCATGATGCCAGCACAGCCAGTCCCTCCCAGCAGGAAGTATCCACAAGCCTCTTACCCATCAGAGGACAGATAGAATGAAATCACAATCACAGAAAACTAACCAAACTGATCACGAATCATAGCCTTGTCTAACCCAATGAAACTATGAGCCAGGCTGTGTAGGGTCATCCAAGATGGACGAGCCATGGGGGAGTTCTGACAAATAGTGGTCCACTGGAGAAGGGAATGGCAAACCACTTCAGTATTCTTGCCTTGAGAACCCCATGTACAGTATAAAAAGGCAAGAGATATGACACCGAAAGATTATATCCCCAGGCTGGTAAAGGCCAAGTATGCTACCGGAAAAGAGTGGAGAAATAACTCCAGAAAGAATGAAGACATGGAGCCAAAGTGAAAACAATGCCCAGGTGTGGATGTGACTGGTGATGGAATTACAGTCCAAAACTGTAAAGAACAATATTGCATAGGAACTTAGAATGTTAGGTCCATGAATCAAAGTAAATTGGAGGTGGTCAAACGGGAGATGACAAGAGTGAACAATGACATTTTAGGATTCAGTGAACTAAAATGGACCAGAATGTGCGAATTTAATTCAGATGAGTATTAAATCTACTATAATGGCCAGAATCACTTAGAAGAAATGAAGTAGCCCTCCTAGTCAATAAAAGAGTCTGAAATGCAGTACTTGTGTGCCATCTCAAAAACGACAGAATGATCTCTGTTCGTTTCCAAGGCAAACCATTCAATATCACAGTAATCCAAGTCTAAGCTCCAACCACTAATGCCAAAGAAGCTGAATAGTTCTATGAAGACCAACAAGACCTTATAGAATGAACATCAACAAAAGATGTCCTTTTCATCATAGGGAACTGGAATGCAAAGTTCAGTTCAGTTCAGTAGCTCAGTCATGTCTGGCTCTTTGCAAACCCCATGGACTACAGCATGCCAATGCCTCCCTATCCCATCACCAACTCCTGGAGTTTACTCAAATTCATGTCCATTGAATTGGTTATGCCATACAATCATCTCATCCTCAGTCATTTCCTTCTCCTCCTGCCTTCAATCTTTCCCAGCATCAGGGGAAAGATTGGCTCTTTTCAAATGAGTCAATTCTTCGCATCAGGTAGCCAAAGTACTGGAGTTTCAGCTTCAACATCAGACATTCCAATGAATACTCAGGACTGATTTCCTTTAGGATGGACTGGTTGGATATCCTTGCAGTCCAAGGGACTCTCAAGAGTTCTTCAACAACACAGTTCAAAAGCATCAGTTCTGCCCTCAGCTTTCTTTATAGTCCAACTTTCATATCCGTACATGACTACTGGAAAAAACATAGCCTTGACTAGATGGATCTTTGTTGGCAAAGAAATGCCTCTGCTTTTTAATATGCTGTCTAGGTTGGTCATAACTTCCCTTCCAAGGAGTAAGCATCTTTTAATTTCATGGCTGCAGTCAATATCTGCAGTGATTTTGGAGCTCTCCAAAATAAAATCTGCCACTGTTTCCACTGTTTCTCCATCTATTTGCCATGAAGTGATGGGACCAGATACCATGATCTTTGTTTTCTCAATGTTGAGTTTTAAGCCAACTTTTTCATTCTCCTCTTGCACTTTCATCAAGAGGCTCTTTAGTTCTTCACTTTCTGCCATAAGGGTGCTGTCATCTGCATATCTGAGGTTATTGATATTTCTCCTGGCAATCTTGATTCCAGCTTGTGCTTCCTCCAGCCCAGTGTTTCTCATGATGTACTCTGCATATAGGTTAAATAAGCAGGGTGACAATATACAGCCTTGACATACTCTTTTTCCTATTTGGAACCAGTCTGTTGTTCCATGTCCAGTTCTAACTGTTGCTTCCTGACCTGCATATAGATTTCTCAAGAGGCAGGTCAGGTGGTCTGGTATTCCCATCTCTTTCAGAATTTTCTAGTTTATTGTGATCCACACAGTCAAAGGCTTTGGCATAGTTAACAAAGCAAAAATAGATATTTTTCTGGAACTCTCTTGCTTTTTCAGTGATTCAGTGGATGTTGGCAATTTGATCTCTGGTTCCTCTGCCTTTTCTAAAACCAGCTTGAACATCTGGAAGTTCACAGTGCACGTACTGTTGACCTAGCTCGGAGAAATTTGAGCATTACTTTGCCAGCATGTGAGATGAGTGTAATTGTGTGGTAGTTTGAGCATTCTTTGGCATTTCCCTTATTTGTGATTGGAAAGAAAACTGACTTTTACAGTCCTGTGGCCACTGCTGAGTTTTCCAAATTTGCTGGCATATTGACTGCAGCACTTTCACAGAATCATCTTTTAGGATTTGAAATAACTCAACTAGAATTCCATCACCTCCACTAGCTTTGTTTGTAGTGATGTTTCCTAAGGTACACTTGACTTCACATTCCAGGATGTCTGGTTCTAGGTGAGTGATCACACCATCGTGATTATCTGGGTCATGAAGATCTTTTTTGTAGTTTTTCTGTGTATTGTTGCCACCTGTTCTTAATATCTTCTGCTTCTTAGTTCCATACCATTCCTGTCATTTATCGAGTCCATCTTTGCATGAAATGTTCCCTTGGTATCTCTAATTTTCTTGAAGAGATCTCTAGTCTTTCCCATTCTAGTTTTTCCCTCTATTTATTTGTACTGATCACTGAGGAAGGTTTTCTTATCTCTCCTTGCTATTCTTTGGAACTCTGCATTCAGATGCTTATATCTTTCTTTTCTCCTTTGTTTTTGGCTTCTCTTCTTTTCACAGCTATTTGTAAGGCCTCATCAGACAGCCATTTTGCTTTTTTTTTTAAATTTTATTTTATTTTTAAACTTTACAATATTGTATTAGTTTTGCCAAATATCAAAATGAATCCATCACAGGTATACATGTGTTCCCCATCCTGAACCCTCCTCCCTCCTCCCTCCCCATACCATCCCTCTGGGTCGTCCCAGTGCACCAGCCCCAAGCATCCAGTATTGTGCATCAAACCTGGACTGGCAACTCGTTCCATACATGATATTATACATGTTTCAATGCCATTCTCCCAAATCTTCCCACCCTCTCCCTCTCCCATAGAGTCCATAAGACTGATCTATACATCTGTGTCTCTTTTGCTGTCTCGTACACAGGGTTATTGTTACCATCTTTCTAAATTCCATATATATGCGTTAGTATACTGTATTGGTGTTTTTCTTTCTGGCTTACTTCACTCTGTATAATAGGCTCCAGTTTCATCCACCTCATTAGAACTGATTCAAATGTATTCTTTTTAATGGCTGAGTAATACTCCATTGTGTATATGTACCACAGCTTTCTTATCCATTCATCTGCTGATGGACATCTAGGTTGCTTCCATGTCCTGGCTATTATAAACAGTACTGCGATGAATGTTGGGGTACACGTGTCTCTTTCTCTTCTGGTTTCCTCAGTGTATATGCCCAGCAGTGGGATTGCTGGATCATAAGGCAGTTCTATTTCCAGTTTTTTAAGGAATCTCCACACTGTTCTCCATAGTGGCTGTACTAGTTTGCATTCCCACCAACAGTGTAAGAGGGTTCCCTTTTCTCCACACCCTCTCTAGCTACTGGAGGAATCAACCTATCTGACTTCAGGCTCTACTACAAAGCCACAGTTATCAAGACAGTATGGTACTGGCACAAAGACAGAAATATAGATCAGTGGAACAAAATAGAAATCCCAGAGATAAATCCACGCACATATGGACACCTTATCTTTGACAAAGGAGGCAAGAATACACAATGGATTAAAGACAATCTCTTTAACAAGTGGTGCTGGGAAAACTGGTCAACCACTTGTAAAAGAATGAAACTACAACACTTTCTAACACCATGCACAAAAATAAACTCAAAATGGATTAAAGATCTAAACGTAAGACCAGAAGCCATTTTACTTTTATGCATTGTAGGAAAAGTAGGAAGTTAAGAGATACCTGGAGTAACAGGCAAGTTTGGCTTTGGAGTACAAAATGAAGCAGGGCAAAGGCTAAGAGTTTTGCCAAGAGAATGCTCTGGTCACAGCAAACACTCACTTCCAAAAACACAAATGCTAACAAATGGTAAACACTGAATGACATATTTTTATTTATGCATAAAAATAATAACAATTTGAATGAAAAGTATAAAAGGGAAGTTTTGTTTTGCTTAGGTGGGTTTTCCAAAAATTCAAATCGGGAATGTGGTTTTGAAATTTAGTCCAATACTTTAATTTTTTTACACCTAGTTTAATTCAATTAATATTTATATCCTTGTATATAGATACTATAAAAAATGCCCACAAAAGACCATTACATTAAATCAAAACTTTTGAAAAACATATTTTATTTGAACTTACAGTTTCCTTTATTTCTAAGAAATTTAAAAATTCGTCCAATGGGAAATTTTCTCCATTTATGTGGTGGAAATGATTGCTCAGTGGTGAGCTCTGTCAGTAGTTGCTGTTTAGTCACTAATTCATGTCTGACTTTGTGACTCAGTGGAATGTAGCACGCCAGGATTCCCTGTCCTTCACTATCTCCCGGAGTTTGCTCAAACTCATGGACACTGAGGTGCTGATGCCATCTAACCATCTCCTCCTCTGTTCCCCTCTTTTCCTGCCCTCAGTCTTTCCAGCATCATGGTCTTTTCCACTGAATCAGCTCTTTGCATCAGGTGGCCAAGTATTGGAGCTTCAGTTTCAGCATCAGGCCTTACAGGGAATATTCAGATTGATTTCCTTTAGGATTGACTGGTATGATCTCCTTGCTGTCCAAGAGACTCTCAAGATTCTTCTGTAGCACCACAATTCAGATGCACCAATTCTTTGGCACTCAGCCATCATTATGGTCCAACTCTCATATCTGTACATGATTACTGTAAAACCAAAGCTTTGTCTAGATGGACCTTTGTTGGCAAAGTGATATCCCAGGTTTTTTAATATGCTATCTATGTTTATCATAGGTTTTTCCCCAAGAAGGAAGCGTCTTTTACTTTTGTGGCTGCAGCCAAAATCCACAGTGATTTTGTAGCCCAAGAATATAAGATCTGTTACCATTTACACATTTTCCCCATCTATTTGCCATGAAGTATTGGGACTGGATGCCATGATTTTAGTTTATTGAATGTTGAGTTTTAAACCAGCTTTTTCACTCTCTTATTTCACCCTCATCAAAAGGCTCTTTAGTTCCTCTTTGCTTTCTGCCATTAGAGTAGTATCATCCGCATATCTGAAGTTGTTGTTATTTCTCCCAGAATCTTGATTCCAGCATGTGAGTCATCCAGCCCAGCATTTTACATGATGTACTCAGCATATAATTTAAATAAGTTGGGTGACAATTTGCAGCCTTGATGTACTCCCTTCCCAATATGGAACCAGTCAGTTGTTCCATATCCAGTTCTAACTGTTGCTTCTTGACTTGCAACCAGGTTTCTCAGAAGAGAGGTAAGGCAGTCTGATATTCCTATCTCTTTAAAAATTTTCCACAATTTGTTAAGATTCACAAGACAAAGTTAGTAGTTAGTAAGTCAATTAAATGAACTGGTGCCTCAGTTTCCTGACCTATGCATGAGAGTCTATGCCACGATCTCTTCCAGCTCTGAAGTTACACTATTCTATCAATCATTTGTTTAAATCAACTTCCATTGCAAATTAACAAGAAAGACTCTGAAACTCTGGTTCTAAGCAATGGATCACTGCATATTAATTTTTAGTATCTTAAATTCTTTAATTATAAAAGTTTAATCTGTTTTAATTTCCAATGAAACTTCTCTCTGTGTTCTTTTTGGAAGGATAATTTTAGTTCTGCCTTTGGTTTGGGTTGCTTCTAGGTTTTAGCAGTTTTTTTGCCTAAATCAAAAAAGATTTGAAGAAGTAAATCAACAATTAAAATTCTCAGTTTTCAGTTTAACAGCAATATATCATTTAAAAGCTAATGTTTGAAATGCCTTACTGAACATAATACTTCTCCTTAAGGGACTTACACAAAAAAAGAGTTTATATTTTGATATGTTATTTCCTACCAGTCTGTCTCAATTGAGTGTTTTTAACTTGGTTAAAAATTTCCTAAGGAAAACAAAGACGATTCAGTAAAAAATTTAATGCAATATCGGTCTTAAGAATTAGGATGTGTTTATTTGTTTATCTTTACTAAAACTGGCAAACACTTTAGATAAACACTTAGGTATTTACCCATGAATAAATGAAATTGTTATTCAACATGAAAAAATGTGCTACTCAGCAGATTTCCTTTACTCTGAATGTATTCATTATTTCATTCTTTTCCATAACTGTATATTGAAACACTTTCCCTGATGACTCAGCATGTAGGTAAAAAATTTGCCTGCAATGCAGGAGATACAGGAGACTCCGGTTCCATTTCTGGTTTGGGATGATCCCCTGGAGGAGACGTGGCAACCCACTGCAGTATTCCTGCCTAGAGAATTCCTTGGACAGAGGAGCCTGGCAGGCTACAGTCCAAAGGGTCACAAAGAATCAGACACGACTGAGTGACTAACACTTGCATATACCAGAATCATGTGTCACGTTATGTATAAAATTACAAGCCCTTTCTACAAGTATTTTAAAATGGAGTAGAATGGTAAGTCATATGTACTAATAGCTTTAAAAAAAAAGCTCATATGAGATACATGAGTCAGTCAATAACTATTTACTAAATTTACATATCATGGGCTAGAGGGTCAATGAGATAAAACAGCCCTGATTCCTATTACCCTTTGAGGTTTATAGTTTAGTGGTATAAGTAATTGAAATAGAAGAGTTAAACAGCATAGAGCAAGATCAGTTTTAGCCAAAGGGATATGAAGAAGAAGTGTCCTAGCAGGGTTTTTCCCAAATGTGCCATTTGAGCTAATATTTCAAGGGCACTGGGTAAGAGTTTTAAAGGCTCAGGTAGGGTGGTATAGAATGAAAACAACAAAGCCTATTTGTCCAGGGGATCTTCCCAACCGAGGGATTGAACTTATGTCATGTGCATTGCAGGCAGATGCTTTACCATCTGAGACACCAGGGAAGCCCTATAGTATGAAAAGAGTAAAGCATATTTGTTAATTGTTAAATTGTTCAGTTTTACAAAAATGACACGTTTTCAAAGAAAGTCGGAGACTTTCTTTCCTTCAAGACAGAAAACCAAGGAAGTTGTTTTAAAACAACTTCTCAACCCTACTCCCCCTCAAAAAAAAAAAAAAAAAAATACAGCTTTCATCAGGCAGCAAAGCACAGTAAACCTCGAGTGACAGGAAACAGATGAGATGAGTGCTATGACTGTCTCATCTTACTGCCCAAAGATATTTTTTCAGCGGGCACAGGAAGAAGGACCCTATGCAAAGCCAAGTGGATTCCCTGAGTTTTAAAGATGGATTGGACAGAAGAGGACAAAGTGGAACTTTACGAGACGGAGTACAAAAGAGGACACGCATTCACAGAAATCTTTGGAGACCTAGGAGAAAACCTGATTAAGCCAAGACCAAACTGTCCAAAGAGAAATAAAGAACTTCTCCCAAAGAGGAGATATAACAGTATCTGGTACTGACACAAGGCCAGGAATATTACTTATTACTGACTCAGATCAAGAACTGGAAATTATTTTGCTACTGCAGATTGGGCTGATTGTTCTAATAGTGCTTATTTCAACGACCTTTGAGCTGTAGTTTGTCCTCAGCTTTCCAGAGACAAAATAATCACACAGTATCTCAACAGCCTTGCCATCACACACAGTCTTCAAGGAAGATATTAACTATTAATACAACCAACTTTCTCCAGAATCACAAATACGATATGGCATTACTTTGATGGCATCCTCCTATGAATAGATTGTTTTCAGTCATTTATTCAGAAAGTACAAATACTCACAAAGGAGCTAAAGAAAAAAAAAAAAGGCAGGTGATGGATCATTTACCCACATACAGTACAAGGTCTAGCTTATATATTTCTGGAAATTACTACATCAGCCAAGAGTGGATCCATTACTGACACGGTCAAGAACTATTGACCTTCTCAGCACCAACGTCTTTTTGAATCCTGGAAGCAGTATGCTCCTCATTTACAAATTGTATTTATGCCCATTTATTTTGATATTCACAAACTATTTTTAATGAAGACCTCTATTTCAAAAGTATAATCTGTTCAAATTTTAATACACAAGAAACTCCATTAGTGTCCTGAGAGCCTACTTCATTCAAAGACTTTGGCAACTTCTCATAACTCCTTGAGTGAGTCTCTGAACAGACATAAAATAGCTCTTCTTTCAAAAATTTCATGATTTATATGACGCTGCTGCAGTTCCTCTTAATTAATATAAGCAGCCATGATTTTCCAGTGGATAAATTATTGTTTGTTAAGTAAATTCTATTTTTTTCCATAGGTAAGCATTAATGTATATATAGGAATTTTAAGTACATTTAAAAATCCATCAAGTGGGTAATTTCTTTATGATGCTGAATCACTAGAATGCCATAAGATTTTACATCTCAAGAGGGCAAATCTGCCACTAAGATTTCCCTAAACAGTGCTGCTGCTGCTGCTGCTAAGTCACTTTAGTCGTGTCCGACTCTGTGCGACCCCGTAGACGGCAGCCCACCAGGCTCCCCCGTCCCTGGGATTCTCAAGGCAAGAACACTGGAGTGGGTTGCCATTTCCTTCTCCAATGCATGAAAGTTAAAAATGAAAGTGAAGTTGCTCAGTCGTGTCCGACTCTTAGTGACTCCATGGACTGTAGCCTACCAGGCTCCTCTGTCCATGGGATTTTCCAGGCAGGAGTACTGGAGTGGGGTGCCATTGCCTTCTCCCTAAACAGTGCAAGAACCCATAAATAATCAGTCCACTTTTCAAAAAACCAAGTTAACAATTAATATGTATGAGATTGGCAAAATAAAATTTCATTCTATTTTTAGTCTTGAATGTTATATGTTTAGTCTTGATTATAGGGGATAATTCATCTCTATTTTTAATATACTGTAAAATTATATTTAATAACACTGATTTTCTGTGATCCCTCTTTTCTCTGCCTATATAATACCTTGGAAGCTGAATCTTAAACTCACTAGTCTACATGCGACCATAACACTACTATCATTTTTAGGGGAAAGTGAAAGAGTGGCTCAGTCTTGTCTGACTCTTTGTGACCCTATGTACTAGAGCCCACTAGGCTCCTTTGTCCATGGAAATCTTCAGGCAAGAATACTGGAGTAGGTTGCCATTCCCTTCTCCTTGGGATCTTCCCAACCCAGGGATTGAACCCAGGTCTCCTGCATTGTAGGCAGATTCCTTATGGTCTGAACCACCTATAAATATTCAAACTCTTGCCTGGTTTGATTAATTATAATACAAAACACAGACATACATGTTTATACAACTACTTTTCATACGTCTAGTGATATTTCAAAATATTGAAAAAAAACTTACTTGTACAGTTAGGCAAAGTTCCAGACCATGTTCCATTGGCTGTGCACTGCCTAACTGAAGGTCCAGAGAGAATATATCCCTCCACGCAGGAATAAATGACTGAACTAGAAAATGTTGTGCCATCAATCCGAAAGACTTTTCCATTGGCTGTTGTCCCAGGGTTACCACACTGTACAGCTATAAAACAAAATGGTCAAGAGTATATATAAAAATAGTGCATTCAAGAATCCTCTCATGAACAGTTAAGGAATAAATGATTGTTTCAAATTGTCCAAAGAAGCTATAAAAATCCTTTAAGCATTGAAGTCTGTTTTATGAGGAGTTAAAATTCAAGATGAATTTATATTGATTTTATTAGTTTACTTACTGGGATACAAATCATAGAATAGCTATTTTTTTATGATTTTTGTTAGTCATTTTGGTAAAAACTTTGCACATAATTACTTGAGTATTGCTTTTGGGTAATATAAAATCTGTCCAAGAAGGATTTTAAGAGTCTCTGCCTAAAAAACTACTCATGTAAAATTGGAAGATATGTAATGAGAAGCAACAAAGATTTACTACAATTATATTTGTTAGAAAACAAATATAAAATATACACTTAAATATTATAAGCATTGTGTTTGCTTTTATATAACTGGTTTGCATTAAAACTTTATAATCTCTATTTCTGGACCAAAGTCTACAAAAATAAACTGAATAAAACAAAGTAGGAATGACTTTCATTAAGTTTTCAATACATCCTAAATAGGAGTCACAAACATAAATGCCTTATATGATTATTCCATATTATGTTTAACTACTTGCCATCAACGGTATAAGTGAATTTTTTATATATTAAAAAAGAAGCCTATGTCAGTCGCAATATCTACTTTTGTTGCAGTATAAGAAAACTTCCTAAGACTTTACAAATTTTAAGGCTATTTGTATGAATATGAAGTATAATTATACATTTTAAGGGAAGTCACTCAGTCGTGTCCGACTCTTTGCGACCCCATGGACTGTAGCCCACAAAGCTCCTCCATCCATGGAATTTTCAAGGCAAGAGTACTGGAGTGGGTTGCCATTTCCTTCTCCAGGGGCTCTTCCCAACCCAGAGATCGAACCAGGGTCTCCTGCATTTTGGGCAGATGCTTTACCCGTCTGAGCCATCAGGGAATCCCTACATCTTAAATACTTAATTTTGTCTGTCATTTTTAGCGGTGCTATAGGTTTGTGGGTAGACAGGAAACAAACAGTTTGCAAATAATAATTTGGGCATCTTTCATAAAGGTTAGTAATGGGATACTGTTCCATTCTGTGTGTATTCAGGATCTACTAACCAATGTCCTGCTGATAAACATGAAATTCAATTTAGTTTAGTTTCTCTAACATTTTGGGTTATAATATACTCTAGCTTAAATATACAACTACGTACATTGATCCTATTTTTAAGGTAAATTTCTAAAAGTGGAATTTCTGGATAATTTTAAGTTTTGAACAATATTTTGAGTATATACAGAGTTATCCAAATTATCAGAACACTATGTAACAATACACATTTGTATCAATGGTGTGAAAGTTTGCTTATTTTCACACAACCCCTCCAATATCATGTCCCATCATTTTTAAAAACCTTGTCAGTTTGTCAAAGAATGTTACACTCTTTAAATCTGTAATTTTTTATTTAAGATATTTTATCATATTCATTTGATATTTTAATATTTAATCTTTAATAGATATTTAATATTTAATAATAATCTATTGTATTCTCAGAAAGGTTTTCCATCACTAAAGTAATACGGCACTACAAAACATTTGAAATAAAGAGAATAAAAGTATTACAAATTTCACCTCTCTGTAATATTGTCATTTTTATTATATTGACTTTTATATTTTTCTCTCAAGTGACTATCATTTCCTATGATTTTAATAGAATGCATAATTTTGAATCTTATTTTTCAACTAAGCTTTGTATGATACATTTTCTCATATTGCTTCATGGCTTATTCTAGTATTTTCACTATCACATAATGTAAATATACAATTTCCTATGTGATATTTTTTCTAGTGTTGTCAGATTGGTTCCTGTTTTTGGTAGTTAGAGTGTTTGAAATAAAAATAATGATCTTTATGATTGTGTGTTCTCTTAAATATTTTTATTTTCTTTAGGAACTAAATTCTCAAAAATGGAGTTAATAGGTCAAAGCTAACAATATATATGCATTTTATCAAATTAATCTAAAATGTAATAAAAAGGCTCCAGAAATGCTTTGAAGTTCTAGTTTTGCTGTACATACACTACAATTTCATATTAAAACAAATGAAAAATGATGCTTTGATGCTTAACCATAATTTTCTGATTAGTACTTATGCAGAATTTCTTCTATAACTGCAATTTTTTTTTGCTCTTTTGTATTTTCTTTATTTGTTCTTTCTATTCATTTACTAGAATCTGTTTTACAAAGTGAATTGCATGGGCTCCATTTTATGAGAAAAGTATTAATTCTGTTATATTTGCTACAACTCCTACTTCTGTTTTATCTATAATGTATATATGAACAAAACAAGGTTAGCACTGGGTTGAGTTGCATTTCATCTAAAAATATTTTGCAGTACAGCTGAACAAAAGGCTGACTTTAGCTATCACCCACATAATGTGCAACATCATTATAAAGACTTTGCCTTTGGTAACTAAGCTTGAGAAATGAAGTGAAGACAGCGTACTTAGTGTCTTTTGCTCAACAACTTTGTTCCGCAACCTATAACGGAAACTGATTTGTAATTCTCTCTTACCATTATTAAATTCAGTCCACTTAAAAAAGGATGAATGCCCTTCCTAAATATAGATATAGTTTTTAAACATAATAAAAAGTTTCTGAAATATAGTCAATTAAAAAACTGTTAAGAAGGTTCCACTGGGAATTGTTTTCTATTTATAAAACCAATACATTTGGTACAACATCAAGCAAGTTTCATAAATACTTTTGTAAGTTTAGCTTTTGCCCTAAAATAACCTCAAAAAAGAGCAATTTAAATTATAAGGATATTTTCCCTGCAACATTTTCTTTTTAGTCAATATTGTAAAGATTTGATCCTGTTAACTCTGAATCGATCAGAACAATTCTGTGCTGTGCTGTGCTTTGTCGCTCAATTGTGTCTGACTGACTCTTTGCGACCCCATGGACTGTAGCCAACCAGGTTCCTCTGTTCTGATTATTAGCAATACCCATAAATGAAAAACATCATGTATACTTAGACATCTTTCTATATTTTACCATTTCTACAAACCTGAAAACTAAAACATATTGTGAGGTAATGTGTTGATGTAAGAACAACCCAATGTTTTTCCTAGTGCTGTCAACAATTCAGAGCACTGTGATGGGAGAAAAATATCTTTTTAGCTTTTCCAATCCTGTTATCTGCTGTGATGTGAATAACGTTTGTATATAAATGACACTTGAGACATACTTGAGACTAAATTAATAATTATTACCTGTCATATTTCTTTTATATGATAGTATTGGTAAAACTGGAATACTACTACTTTTATTCCGTGGTTGAAGACAGAGAGTACTGGAAGGAGTAATTTCACTTAGCAGCACACAGTTGAATGTGATCCACATCAAATTCCAGCACTCTCAATGTTATTAGTTTCTACTTGACTTTACCTTTGCATTCAGGCTGCCTTCCAGTCCAACTGCCATTGGGTAAACATGTTCTTTCTTCTGAACCATGAAGGATATAACCAGTATCACAGGCAAAGCGTACAGAACTCTTGGTTCGGAAATCGCTTTCCTGTCTAGAACCGTGACCAGGAGTACCTGGATCCCCACATGTACCAGTAGCATCACCTGCAATTCAGTACAGTCCAAGTTAATTTAATTCAATAAACATTTATTAAACTCATGATTTAGTCCATCAATCCTGTGGGCATTTTTTTTTTGTTGCTGTTAATGTTGTGCTTTAATATGGTAAGTTGACTGGGTAAAATCATAATTCATATTTTCCATTTGACTCCAGTCACAAGAAAAAGCCTAAAGGAAAAAGAAAATAGTTGTGGAGCATGGTGTTATTTTCCAGTGATATTTGGAAACATCTAATAAGTTGAAGACATTTCATTAGTATTTCCTGAATCTAGTTCTTAACCAAGGTAATGGAAAATTCATAATTGACAATTCTTTGGGCTCAAATGACAATGGATTCATACAGTTAAAATTTATAATGTGGATTTGGCAATTTTCATCTTTTCTTCTCTGAATTAAAATCAGTTTCTGTTAAAACAGAACAGTGATGTGTTGGAAAATGTAAATATTAAAGTATAATATTTCTAGTCTAAACTTATACCATTTAATCTTCTCTATTAATGACCATTGACCAAAGATGAAAAAACTCCATACTTTTTATACATAAAAGTACAAAAATGAATTATAAACAAAGACTAGAAACTCTGACAAGTTGTTAAGAAGGATTTTGCTCATGACAGGGTGTTTCTCTTGACTATAGTGTGTAGGGTGTGCTCAGTCCCATTCTCATTTCTTAAATATGTCTAATTAAAGTTGCCACAACTAGCATTCAGTAAGACAGATAGAGAAAAGACAGAGAGAGACAGAGAAACAGAGAGAGAAAGTTGAAGGTATAATCATTGAAAGTGCTTTCTGTCTACCTAGATGCCAATTTTGACATGCTCTGTGCATCTGGAATCTTTCCTAATACTTTCTTATCATCATATGAGCAATATTAATAACCACATAAAGATTTAATGACACTATTTCACTTTTAAATATATGTATACACACTTTATTCTACAACTAAGTAGTAGCTTTCTAATCCATCGTGAGTGTGTGGGACAGAGAAAATGCTTGTGGGTTTATGTGTATTATCAGTTATCTGAGTGAGTAAATTTACTGATAGTTTCCATAATTTATAGATTAAATCTGAAGTCCCAGGCAGTGACCTCATAGGATTTAACCATAATTACACAATAATTAACATAACTGAAATTAATGAACTATTTCACACCTTTTACCTCTAAAAGAAGAATAATGTGAAACAACTCCTAATAAGTCATCATATGATCTCCACAGAGATACAATAACACAAAAATAAATATGTAAATAAAAAATAGGCAGAAAAATAAGCACTAATATCGGCAGATAGGTAAAAATAGAATGAATAGTATCAAGTAGGGTAACCTCACAGCTTGAAAACTGAAATAACAATTATTGAAGAAAAATAGTAGCTTAAAGACCTTAGATAATATTTATCAAATGCTTACTTTGTGAAAAAATTATTAAAAATAGATTTAATGTTTACATATTCTAAGAAAATGCTATTGGGATTATAGCGACACAGGAGTTTTCTGTTGCCTTAATAAATCAAATTATGATAGATAAACATTTCTCATAAAACTTGGGTTAGTTTAATTTAAAACATTTAGGACTTTATTTTAAAATCATGCTATTAAATAATCAATTGCTTAAAAGTTCAGGTACAAAGAACTGAATTCTAAAAGGAAATCATTGATATAATATTACCTCTGGAATAAAGATTGCCGGGAGAAATATCATTAACCTCTGATATGCAGATGACACCACCCTTATGGCAGAAAATGAAGAGGAACTAAAAAGCCTCTTGATGAAAGTGAAAGTGGAGAGTGAAAAAGTTGGCTTAAAGCTCAACATTCAGAAAAGGAAAATCATGGCATCTGGTCCCATCACTTCATGGGAAATAGATGGGGAAACAGTGGAAACAGTGTCAGACTTTATTTTGGCGGGCTCCAAAATCACTGCAGATGGTGACTGCAGCCATGAAATTAAAAGACACTTACTCCTTGGAAGGAAAGTTATGACCAACCTAGATAGCATTTTCAAAAGCACAGCCATTACTTTGCCAACAAAGGTCTGTCTGGGAAAGGCTATGGTTTTTCCTGTGGTCATGGATGGATGTGAGAGTTGGACTGTGAAGAAGGCTGAGCGCCGAAAATTGATGCTTTTGAACTGTGGTGTTGGAGAAGCCTCTTGAGAGTCCCTTGGACTACAAGGAGATCCAACCAGTCCATTCTGAAGGAGATCAGCCCTGGGATTTCTTTGGAAGGAATGATGCTGAAGCTGAAACTCCAGTACTTTGGCCACCTCATGCGAAGAGTTGACTCATTGGAAAAGACTCTGATGCTGGGAGGGATTGGGGGCAGGAGGAGAAGGGGACGACAGAGGATGAGATGGCTGGATGGCATCACTGACTCGATGGACACGAGTCTCAGTGAACTCTGGGAGTTGGTGATGGACAGGGAGGCCTGGCGTGCTGCGATTCATGGGGTCGCAAAGAGTCGGACACGACTGAGCGACTGATCTGTTCTGATCTGAAAATGGAATTGCTAAAGCCTAAGTGATTTGCTATTCTAATGGATAAAAGCATTTCACAGAAAGTAGCATTCTAAACCCACTTATGTTCAATACAACACAGTCAAAACTTACACCTCTAATTTTTCATATATAAGATCAGTATTAATTTGCATTGTAAATTCTAAATTACCTTAAGAATTCTGATAAATGTAAAAATAATTTTATAGCTCCCCTCGTGATATTTTTAAAAGAGAAATGTATTATTGTATCTCTTTAGATTGCTTTGTGTTCAAGTTCAGTTGCTAAGTCCTGTCCAACTCTTTGAGACCCTATGGACTGTAGCCCACCAGCCTCCATTGTCCATGAAATTCTCCAGGCAAGAATTCTAAAGTGGGTTGCCATTTCTTTCTCCAGGGACTCTTCCTGACCCAGGGATTGAACCCGCATTACCTCCATCTCCTGCACTAGCATGTAGGTTCTTTACCACTGAGCCACCCGGGAAGCCCTTATCATAATACTACTAATAAAATAGCCCCAGTCATAATACTCATAATGTAATTTCCAATAAACATCATCCAATTTTCCTAGTGGTACCTGAACAATGAGGTTGTGATCCACTCCAATGGCCGTTTAATTGGCAAGTCCTTGATGATTGGCCTAGAAGTGTACGCTTTCCTGTGCAGGAATAGTGAACAGTAGAACCAAAGGTATACTTCTCACCAGACAGGACTGCATTAGGAGGAACGCCAGGGTGTCCACAGTCAATCACTACAATACATAATTATTGAATATAAAATTTTTTTATATCTCCTATCGAACAACCTGCACCAACTTTTTTTGAAATGTTAATGAATCAGAATTATCTGCTCCACTGTATACATCCTCTGAAAATCAAACATTTATATGAAGTTGAAGTTACAGGAGTTATTCTGTTAGCCCACTCACCCTGAGTATGAGTTTAATAGGAACACTGTAAGTAAGCTTAAATGACTGAGTCAATAAGCTTGTATGTATTGGGGTGGTGGGTGTTTGTTTATATACACATGTACATGGATTGGAAGCATTCATCTAGATAAGGATGTGAAAGATAGGGAGAGGAGTGGTATGGATTGGCTAAATAAGGTTATAGGATTCCATATAGAATTCAAAATGCCCTACAGAAATTAAAAGGGAAAAACTTTGAGGGTAAAGAAGGATGGAAGATGGATCTGTGGCACATGATTCAGACTATGCATATATAGTCTAAATTCTACTCCTGACCATTAATAAATAAATCATCCTGTAAAATGAAAATACTCAAAGGCTTATTAACCAAAATACAGCTGAGCTGAGCAGAATCAGATGTTAAAACACTGAGAATTCTCTATAAGCTGGAAGTAGCTTGGGGACTTACTATGTGTTCCCTTTCATGACTAGAGTATTACATATGATGAGTATTAAATATCACACAGGAGATATAAACTTAATAAAATCCCTGAGTAAATAGCACACTACCAGGAAGTACAATAGAAAATAAGGAAAAGGTAAAAAGTATATGAGAGCTATGAAAATCTGAAGAAGTTCATGTTTACAGGTCCTACAAAAGATTTTTAACTTTCATGTTGTAGCCATACAAGGATAAGTGAATTACTTAAACCATTAGACTAACTAGTCTACGAAGAGAAATCAAATACATTTTAAACAAGGGATCAACAATTGACTGAATTATCTGCATAGTATATGAAATTAGATAGGCACTCTATTTTTATTTGTTCATGAATGAGTTCATAAATGATGCCACAACTATTTAAAAAACTGCATGTACATAAAGTACCTCTAAACAAAACAATCATAAAATGATTTTGTAATTTAGCAATTTAGTATAACCAAAAATTACTTGCACAATGATTGTTTCTTTCCTATTATGTCCAATATTCAACTCTGAGAAGCAAATGTAACTAAGTCCTATCTATAAGCTGAATGCTTAGAATTCAAGTTCATTTCTCTGTCTTCAGATACTTTTGATTTATTTCTATTAAATTATTTTCTCACTATACATGCTAATTATATGCAAAACTGCTATAATTTATTTTATTTATATTCTATAGCTCCAAAATAACATATAACAAAATGCACTCTTATTCCTACTACCTTAAAGACAATGTATATTAACATTTCATATATGTATGTGCCTGTATAAGATAAATATTTAAAGTCAATGAGTTTTAAGTAACACTCTAATTTTCTCAAGCATTTTGCAGCCCTAGTGGCTATTTATATTGACTCATTTTGCTTTAAATGAAATTTGAAATAGTAGTACAAGAGAAAATAAAATTATAGTTGCCTCTCATGGAGTGGCAACATCACAGAGTATGAAATATATCTGCCTTTAATATTCTGTCTGTTCCATGAAGGTTCAAAATCAAGGAATAATAGAGAAATATTAATCATATTAATATTAATATGGATGGCACATGGGCACTGAATTGGCAGAATACAGGAAGGGCACTTTCAAAACAATAAAAAAGTACAATCAGTACACTTCCGTCTGATACACAGCTCTAAATATTTCATAAAAACAATAAATATACATGTATGGTTTCAGGGCATTTTCTCAAAAAAGAGTTCACATTATCTACTTACTGATACATTCTGGTAAAGGTTTGTCCCATTGTCCATTTGGTTGACATATCAAAACTGAAGATCCAAATAAGAAATATCCAGGATTGCAGTCGTAGAATACCACAGTGCCATAGGTGAAATTCCCATGTTCTATTTTACTTTCTCTTTTGGAATTGGCTGGAATTCCAGGATCAGAACAGTTGACCACTAAACAAATGACACATTTTTGAAATATATATTTAGAATAATATAATATATAAATTTTCATTAGAAACTTAGTTTCAAAGATAAATTTTATCAAACAAAACAAAGATTCAAGGAAGAAAATTAACATAAAGAACTATGGATATATGGCTGAAAATATTGGAAACAGGAGAGCTTCTTTGCAAATCTATTTTAAACAACAGCAACTCTGTAAATATACTGAATACAGATTTATAAAGAATGATACATAAAAAACGAAATATACCTTTCAAGCTATGGTTATAGAAAATGGAGGAAAGTGATAATTGAGTTGTATTTTATCAGACTATGAAATATATCATACCTCTTTGCAGACAGAAAAACTACAAATGATTCTCTATGTTTCCATAGAACGAACAATAAATAAACCCCTAACACAGGTATCATGGTAATTTAAAGCTCAAACATTGTTTTTCCAAAAATATGAAGATTGTCATACTGAGTAAAGTAAATCAGACAGAGAAAGATTTAGAAAATAGAAATAGACTCACAGATGTAGAAAATGAACTTATGGTACCAGGAGGAAGGGAGGAGATAAACTGGGAGATTGGGATTGATATATACACATTACTATATATAAACTAGATAACTAATAAGGACCTACTCTATAGTACAGGGAACTCTACTCAATACTGTGTAATTACCTATATGGGAAAAGAATCTAAAAAAGATATATGTATGTATGTATGTATGTATGTATATATATATATATATATATATATAAAACACCTGAAACTAACATCACATTGTAAATCAACTATACTCCAACAAAATTTTACAATATAACATTGTAAATTAACTATACTCCACAATGTTTAAAAATGTGAAAAAATAAACTGAGATTAGTTCCATTAATTATGAAGCCAACTGCAAGTAAAAATGAGCTAAATGACTTTATATACAGCTATAGAACAGGTACCAGATAACACAGTTAAGCAACTGAAATAACATTTACCAGTTTTATAACTTCTAAAAAAGTTAAAAAATAAGAAAAAGGAAAGCATTAGTAATGAGATGACATCAATACTAAATATTTGTTTTATTAATTTTCTACTGTTTTGCCCAAATTGTTTCAAATATTACCATTTGTGTTTACACAGACACATTATTACCATGCTCTCAGCAGCAATTCAGTTAGATTTTTACCTTTGCACACTGGTGGAGGATGGCTCCACTGTCTGTTGGCCTGGCACTGGGCCTTTGTTGGCCCTTGCATGAGATACCCAATATTGCAGGAGAATGTTACCACATCATTAAAATTGAATCCATTTCCACTTGTTCTTCCATAAATTGGACTACCAGGGTGACCACAGCTCACAGCTAATAGCAACGGGGTCGGGTTGGGAGGGACACAGAATAGAATAATTGGTTATCAATTATTAAATTAAAAGTACACTTAATTACCTCAAAGAATGTGGAAAGAAGGCCACTTTTGTAGGAAAAAATACTTAATTTTACTAATGCAAAGGAACAATTTAGAAAGCCAAACAGGTCCAATAGAGTAGAATCATTACAATATTATGTTAGAGAGTAGACAATTATTTGTAATTCTGGTAATGGTATGCAAGTGGTGCATAGATATTAAAAGTTCCATGGTAACTTTTCACTTTATTTCTTTTTAGGGAAGAATACTGAAATTAAAAGACATTTGGGAATGATTGAAGTTCACAAAACTAGTTAATGGCAAAAAGGAATGAAACTGAATTGACTTTCCTTTTCTAGTTGAGCTTAAGAATTGAAGATAAATGAAGGCAATTTTTTATATTTAATTTTGAAATCATTTCTTATATTATTTATGCAATCATGTTTTATGATTAATGGATAAACAAAAGTGTGCTTGAAGAATAGCTTAATATGACTGTAATAAAAATGATGTCTTATGCTGTATTAGAATCCTTAATATATTGAGATACCAATATTAACATTCCCTAAACCAAACAACCTTACTGGTATATTTTCTTCACTATTGATATTTGATAACCTAGCAGTTTTGTTTGGAAATACTGACGTCAATTAGATGAACTATTTAAATCATTTTAATGTTAAAGCTCTTTTTTAGGATTTATTTAGTGCTTGGTTTTCCCAAACACATTGTATTTCTATGAACTGTTTTATTGCATTATCTCACTAATTAATCATAGCAACTCCAGTAATACTGCTTCATAACTGGGCACAGTGAAAGATGACGTCACATTTAATACTTTAGAAATGACCCAACAGCAATTAATTTTCTGCTGTAATGTTAATGTAAACTGTTCATTTGAAAATGTAACTGCATCTTACTCCTGTTTAAAATTATTAATATAGAAACTTGTGCTTGTTTTACCTCAGGGACCAGTTTTCATTTATAGTCTCAATTATTCAGCAAGAAAAGTAGTAGTGTTAGTTGGCTATGCTTTTATATAATGAGGGGATTCCCCAGTGGCTCAGCCAGTAAAGAGTCTACCTGCAATTCAGGAGACCCAGGTTTGATTCCTGGGTCGGGAAGATTCCCCTGGTGAAGGAAATGACAACCCACTCCAGTATTCTTGCCTGGAAAATCCCATGGATGGAGGAGCCTGGCAGTCATACAGTCCATGGGATTGCAGAGTCAGACACGACTGACTGACTTCACTTTCTTTATATAATGAAAGGCAAAAAACCTGGTATAGATCCAGCATAATATTTCTGTCTTTAAATCATATGGTCTGTTATCACATGCATACACACCACAGAGAAGCAATTTTGATAACTGTATGCTCTATTATCTTATTAAATCTTAACAAACTAATGTATTTTCCATTAAACTAGAACTCCAATAAAATACTGTTGATTGATATGAGGTTGACAATGATAGAATTTATAAATATGTGAACTCATACTAAAAGCCCCATGAATTATTTCTCTGAAGCCTCCAAAATCTTTATCATTTAATCCTATAATGTTAAAACTATAATATGTTTACAGTATTTATCCTCATTTCCTAACACCGATTTTAATACAAATATCAGTGATTTCTGGTGGAAATTATCAGGAGAAAAATAAGAAATATATGGATAATTTACTTTTCAATCCAAAATAGGATAAATTGTGATGTGAAATACTGTGTTATTCTGAGTACTGGGTATTCAGTGAGAGAAAGAAAGAGTACTAGAATATTTTAAAATTCATTTTATCCTTCATGTGTAAATTCACATCTAAATTAAGAGATTAGATGAATATTTGCTGAACTAGTGAGATCTTTTATTAAAACAATTACAAAATTGTTCCAAATCCAAAAGAGTATTGACAGACATTCTAATATATTTTCCACTTTCATAGTGAATGGTTTTTTATACTTCTGAACACACCCTAATTTAAAATCTAGCATGTCAGTATAAAAAAATGCATTGTGAGAATTTAGTTCTTTAAATACACATGCATATGCATGTGTGTATCTGTCTATATAATCATTTACCTTACCTAAGAAAAAAATATTGGTAATTACATGAGAACTGAACAGAGGTCTTTGACTACTTTTGCTATGCTTACTTACGCACACAGGCTGGAAGTTGACCAGACCAATTGTGATCTTGTTGACATATTCTTACTGAAGAACCAATCAAGCGGAAACCAGGATTACACTGATAAACAACTGTGTCTCTGTATCCATAGTTTTCTCCAATGACTTGACCATTCACAATAAGCTCCGGAATTCCACAGTGACCCGCTGAAATGGGTCACAATAATATTTTTTAATATTATGATCTAGTTTTATGATGTATGTATTTATATACAACACAGCAATATCCTATTTTATGACACAAGGAATATTTCATTTTAGGAAAAGGATAATAAAAAAAGAAAAGCCAAAATAAATACATAGAAGAATATATTAAAGACATTTATAGAAATCAAGGATATAGATAAATAACAGAGAAAATTACCTGAACTAAAAACTCTTTCTTTAAAAATAAGAGAGAAGGCTCAAATAAACTCAGAAATAAAAGATGAGAAATTACAACTATTAGCACAAAAATACAAAGAATTATGAGACTACTAGGAGTAATTATAGCCAACAAATTGGAAAAACTAGAAGAAATTTATAAATCTTTAGAAATTTACAATCTTTCAAGACTGATTCATGAAGAAATAGAAAATCTGAATCAAACAATCACAGTACACAGATAGTAACAGTAGTCAAAAACCTTTCAACAGACAAAAATCCAGGACCAGATGACTTCACTGGTGAATTTTTAATAGTTATTCTTCTGAAACTCTTCCAAAAAATTATATGGCAGAGAAATCTTTGAAGCTTATTTTATGAGGCCAGCATTATTCTAACACCAAAACCAGACAAGGACACCACAAAAAGGAAACCTAAAGGTCAATATCCCTAATAAATATAGATGTAAAAAAATCCTCAACAAAATATTGGCAAACTGAATTCAACAATACTTTAAACAAATCATACACCAAGATCAAGTGTGATTTATTCCAGGGATCCAAGCACTATGTTGGGCTTCCCTAATAGCTCAGATGGTCAAGCATCTGCCTGCAATGCAGGAGACCTGGGTTTGGAAATTCTAACAACAGTAATTACACAAGGAAAAGAAATAAAACGCATCCAAACTGGAAGGGAAGAAATAAAACTGTCACTATTTTCAGATACTATATATAGAAAATTCTAAAGATGCTACCAAAAACTATTAGTAGTAATAAACAAATTTAGTATAATTGCAGTATACAAAATTAAATGTCATGGAACAAGTAAGCCTGTGAGCCACGGCTAATAAGCCTGTGCTCTAGAACCTGGGAGCCACAATTACTGAGCCCACATGTGGCAAGTACTGAAGCTCATGTGCTCTAGGGCCCCTACTCCACAATAAGAGAAGCCACCACACAGTGAGAAGCCCTAGCATCACAATTAGTTCTTGCTCAGTGCAATCAGAGAAAAGCCTGTCCAGCAATGAAGACCCTATATGGCCAAAAACAAAGTTATATATAAAGAACAAATATATAAAGTTTAAAAATAAAATAAAATTAAAAAAAAAAGAAGGATTCAAAACCATGACACTCCTAGAAGAAAACATAAGCAGCATGTTGTCTCACATCATTCTAAACAATATTTTTTTTAGATCTGTCTTCTTTGACAAAGACAACAAGAAAAATAAATAAAAAAGCTTTTCACAGTGAAGGAAAACTGTCATCAAAACAATAAAAACAATAAGGCAATTGGTGGAATTAGAGAAGATATATGAAAATGATATAAATGAAAAAGAGCTACTTTCCAAAATATATAAAGAGATCATATAGCTCAATAACAGCAGTAAAAAAAAAAACAAAAAAACAAAAAAACAAGCAGTTGAATTAAAAAAAAAAAAAATAGGCAGAGGATCTCAGCAAATATTTTTCCAAAGAAGACATACAATTTGCCAACAGGCACATGAAAAGATGCTTGATATCACTAAACATCAGGGAAATGCAAATCAAAACCACAAAGAGGTATCACCTTACACCTGTCAGGATCGTCATTATCAGAAAGACAACTAGAAATATCAAGTGTCAGTGAGGAGGTAGTGAAAAGTAACCCCTGTGCATTCTTGGTAAGAATGTAAACTGGTCCAGCCACTATGGAAAACAATATGGAGATTACTCAAAAAATTAAAAATAGAGCTTCCATGTGATCCAGCAATCCCACTACTGGGTATCTATCCAAAGGGAAAAAATAAACACTAACTCAAAAAGACTTATTCACTTCCATGTTCATTGTAGCATTGTTTACAGTAGCCAAAATATGAAAACCACTAAGTGTCCCTCAATAGATGAATGGGTAAAAAACTATAAAGTACACACACTCATCTCACACATGCATAATGGTATACTACTCAGCTATAAAAAGTACAGAATCTTGCCATTCGGAATAACATGGAGGGACCTTGAGGGTATTAACACTAAGCGAAATAAGTCAGTAGAGAAAGATAAATACCACAACGACTTCATTTATATTTCGAATCCAAAAAACAAAACAAAAAAGCAAACAGGATAAAAACAGAGAAGAGATTAGAGGTTGACAGAGGAGAGGAGAGTAAGAGGAAGGTGAAATGATTGAAGGGGATTGAGAAGAACAAACTTCCAGTTCTAAAATAAGTAAGTCATGAGGATACAATGTACAGCTTGGGGAATATATTCAATCATTTTGTGTTAACTTTGTAAAGTGACAGATAGTAACTAGACTTACTCTAGTAATCATTTTGCAATGTATGCAAATTTTGAATAAATATGTTGTAAGATAAACTAATATAATACTGCATGCCAGTTATCCCTCAATTAAAAAAAAAAAAAATAGAAGGAAAATGTAGACCAGGCCAGGTGAAATATCTCACTGAAAGACAATCAAGGTAGTCAAAGGTTAGAAACTTAAAAAAAGAGTTGACAAAACTGTTAAACTCCTAGCTAATCCTATCAACAAACAAAAAAGATACTAAAATTACCAATGTCAGGAATGAATGAGGTAACATTACTATAAAGCTTACAGATGTTAAAAGGATCAGGGAATATTAAGAACTGCTTTATTACAACATATTTAACAATTCAGAACAAAAGGACAAATTTTTTGAAGTTGTATCATCCAAAAACTAACACAAGAAAATATGAATAGTCCTCTATATATTAAAGTATTTGAATTCTTAAATAATAACTCCCTCTGCAAAAAAAATACACTTAGATTTATATTTTTTCACTGGTAAATTCAATCAAATATTTAAGCAAAAAATCAAGGAAAAAACAAATACCAGTCTTATACAAACTCTTAGAAAACAGAAGAAAAAGAATCACTTCCTAATTTGTTTAATGAAGTAATAATAACCCTAATATTAAACCTGTAAAAGACACAGAAAAAATGTCCCTATGAATACAGATGCAGGACTTTAAAGAAAAAATTTAGAAAAAATATATTTTTAATACATCATGATTATCTGGGTTTTATCCAGAAATGACTTGTTGGTTTAAGATGAAATATTGACCACTGTCATCTACCATACTTAGGAATGTACAGACATTTTCTGAACCTTATAAATACATCTAAGAAAAAAGTTCATATTATATCGACTGATGAAATATTAAATCCTTTCCTCCTGATACAGGGATCAAGAAAAGGATGACCACTCTCACTAGCTCTATTTAACATTGTTTGGTGGCCCTATCTAATATATATACTAATATAAAAGAAGAAAGGAAAAACATAAAGGAGAAAACAAAAAAAGTAAAACTCTTATATTTTATGCTCATGACATACACATAGACAATGCTGTTTTAAGAAAATCCATATCTAATAGGTGAATGAAAGCTGCAGGATACTAGATAAATATTTTAAATAATTTTTATAATAGAAAACAATTAGAAATGCAATTAGTAATGAACAATTTCACTATAACAGTGTAAACACACAAAAAATATTGCTGAATAAATTTAACAATAGGTATACATGATCTCTATGATAAAAATTTCCTATTGCAAAAAAAAAGAAAGAAGATCTTAATAAGTGAATAAATATACTAACTTCACCATGTTCAGGAAGTAGAAGACTTAACATTGTTAGATGCCAATTCTCCCCAATGACTTATACATTGAATGTAATTGTGATCATAATCCTACCAGGCATTTTAAAAATAAAAAAATAAGCTAATTCTAAAACATATATGAACACACAAAGGACATGGAGTATCCAAAGTGATCTTGAAAAATAAGAACAAATTTGGAGTGACAGATATCGTTCTGGAAAAAAAAAACAAGAAAAGAAAAACCCTCAGCTTTACTTCATGATATATACAACAACAAATTAAAAATAAGTTGTATTAACTAATACAATTATGTAAAGTTTAAAAATAAAATAAAAATACATGCCTGCTTAAAAAAAAATAAAAATAACTATCCAAGAGAAAAAAAAAGAAAAAAAAATAAAAGCAGCTATAAATCAAAAAAAAAAATAAGTTGTAGATATAAAGTAATACCAAAAATGCAAAAATTCTAGGAAAATAAATGAAATCTTTGTGATTTATGATTGAACATAGGTTTCCTAAACTAGAGACAGAAAGTAATAACTAGAAAGAAAAAAAGAGAGAGAAAATAGATTTTATAAAAATTGAAAACTTCTGCTCATTAAGATGGTAACGATAGCGAGACGGGAAAAGAGACACAGATGAGTAGAACAGTCTTTTGGACTCTGTGGGAGAGGGAGAGGGTGGGATGATTTGGGAGAATGGCATTGAAACATGTATAATATCATATATGAAATGAATCACCAGTCCAGGTTCGATGCATGATGCTGGATGCTTGGGGCTGGTGCGCTGAGACGACCCAGAGGGATGGTATGGGGAGGGAGGAGGGAGAGGGGTTCAGGATGGGGAACACATGTATACCTGTGGTAGATTCATGTTGATGTATGGCAAAAATAATACAATATTGTAAAGTAATTAACCTCCAATTCAAATAAATAAATTTATATTAAAAAAAGAATGAATACGCAAGTAATAGGTGGGGAGAAACTATTTTTAAAAAATCAATATGTAAAGAACTCCTATAACTCATAATAAAAGGCAATTTATAAGATACTTCAGAATTTCACAAAGGAAAATTTGTGAATGGCCAATAAGCCCAGGAAACTATACTTGATCAGTAGTCATCAAGATAGTGCAAGTTAAATTTTGCAAGATACCTTTATGAATGCCAAAAAAATGAATAAAATTTAAAAACTAGCTATACCATATGCTAGAGAAAATGTGAGACAACTAGAACTCTTCTAGGAATTTCACTCCAGAGTATCCACCAGAAAAGAATAGATGTGTCCACAAAAAGACTTTTATACAAATGTCCATACCAACTTTATTCATAATTACCCCAAACTGGATAGAGTACATATGACCATCAGTAGGGGAATGGTCAAGACAAGGAGATTCTACTTAGAGATTAAAAAAAATTACTGATACACACAAAAACATGATTGAAACAGAATAAAAGAAACCTTACACAAAAAGAGTACAAAACTTAGGATTCCATTCACATGAATTTCTAGAACAGGAAGAACTACCATACGGTGAAAAAAACAGAACAGCTATTATTTCAGAGTGTAGGGGAAGAGAGCTGCAAATTGACTATGAAGGGTCACAAGGAAGCTTTCTGAGCTAATGGTAATGTTCTGTAACTATTGAGTAGTTTTAGTTATATAGGAGTACACAGTTGTCAAAATGTATCAAGTGTGTTTATGGCACTGTACATTTGCCAACATTAAAAAAAAAGAACCATGAGCAAATATTGAACTCTAGCTAGCTTATATGTATATAGAAATGTTTACAAATGAAATGTACTGTATTTGGCAATTTCAAAATGCATCAAAAATAAAATGAATTTATGGGTTAATACAGGCATGAAAGGATGAATAGATATGTGATATACAAATACAAGTGTTTAACTGTACATTCTAGATATTAGGCATGTGGGTGTTCATCATCAAGTCTCTCAACTGAAAAATTTATAATAAAATGCTGGGAGTTTGAGAATAAATACACTGTATTTAAATAATCATAAGCACATTCTAGGACCATTCTAAGCCAAAAGTATCTGGGGCTATAAGGATAAGTTTGCAACCATGAGAAGAATGACTAGGCTATGTACATTATTCAAATTAATTCAAAGTATAAGTTACTAGGATCTGCTTATTTGGCAATAGCACATTCCTCCTACTGACACACTTTTGAATTTATATTAGATGTCAACACTATATCCTATGCAAGAATGCTGTCTTTATAGACTGAGAGTCAATGTTTGTTTATAAATATTCCTCTTACAACTTATTGTTCCAGAAAACAGAATCAGGATTCTAAGTAGGTGAATAAAACCACCCTCTATATACAAAATCCAATAAATAACATATAGCATACAATAGCAGTTCATCAGGACAAAGAGTTACCAAATAGAGTATTTTAAAGTTAGTTTACATATATTTAAAATTTTTTATTTATAATAATAATGTATATTATATATATTAATATTATATATAATAATATTTATTTATAATAAATATATTTATTTTAAAAATAAAATAATTTAAAATATAATTACAAATAATACTTTAAAATAAATTAAATAAGTTAATCTGCAATTGAAATGAGCATAACCAAAACCAAGTTAGAAAATAATAGGAAGTATTTTATTATTCAATTCTATATTAATACATTATTTAATTTATTTATCATTTTCTAGTTATGTAATAGTCTTACAGAATATTCAAATACATATGTATACTCTAATAAAGAAACCATCATTACTGAGTTTCCAAGTATACCTACTAACAAATATGCCTGAGAGGGTGAGAAAAGAATTCTTAACCAAAATCTCTACCTATACCCTTTAAAGTTTCAAATGATGACTGTACCATCACTAATGTTTTCAAGCTTATTATCAATACAATATGTATGTAAACTGTTAAAGTCACAGGCTTTACTCCCACGTGTCATATTTTTCAACAGTAAAATTTTAGAGTTGAAACACAGTACAAATTTAGAAATATCCTGTTCATAATAATCAGCAATTTTTAAAATCGTAAATAATAAGATTATGTTTGTTCCCAAGAGGCAAGTGTATATTTTATCGGAACAATTTTTATTATTATTA
This sequence comes from Bos taurus, assembly GCF_002263795.3. Taxonomy (NCBI): domain Eukaryota; kingdom Metazoa; phylum Chordata; class Mammalia; order Artiodactyla; family Bovidae; genus Bos; species Bos taurus. Next base: position 52,186,657 of record NC_037341.1, on the reverse strand, counting down.
TTTAATTTAACACTAGCTCTCATTTCTTGAAATAATTTTATAGAAAAATAAGTCATAAATCAAACCATTTTCTTAATCTTAAGGTAATTGTTTAAGTCTTTAAAAAAAAGATAAAACATATATCATAATATTATTTTAATAATAATAGAAGGGATTCAATAGAAGGCCTTCAAAAAACTAGCTATTCAGTTTCTTTTAATGAACAGTTTTTTTAGAATTAATCAAAAAAAAAAAAAAACCGGGGGGGAACCTATTTGCCTCAGATGGGCTACCCTGGTGGCTCACACGGTAAAACGTCTGTCTGCAATGCAGGAGACCCGGGTTCAATCCCTGGGTTGGGAAGGTACCCTGGAGAAGGAAATGGCAGCCCACTCCAGTATTCTTGCCTGGAAAATCCCATGGACGTCGGAGCCTGGTAGGGTACCATCAGTGGGGTCGCAGAGTCAGACATGACTGAGCGAATTCACTTTCACTTCACTCACTTTCACTTTTCAGGCTCGAAAAATAGATTTTTCAAGTTTTAATAAAAAGTAATATTACACATGTTGAATTGTTAGGAAGTAAAAAGGGAGAAACTTAAATGTGGAAATTGTTTTTCTTCCTTAGTCATTACCTTAAGCAAACAGGTGAAAGGAGAATTGACTATGGTTTAGAATGAATTAACAGCTACAGTGCTTAATCCAGTGGAGTTGCAGACATATAATTTTCAGCAATTAGTTTTCACCTTTTATTTTCACCATGCTGGGAAAAAATTCTGCCTTTCCTTAATGACTTAAGATTCTCATTTGGAATACTAGTAGATTAAGAGATATCTGTTTAATAGCTTTTCTACCATGAGACATTTTAAAAGTTAAACGTTTTCCAGTTTTTATCATCCTTACTGAGTGAATATAAGTTATTATCTCTTATTATGAAAAAGGGCTGCCTTTTGAGAGGGAGAATAAAGTGTTTGCTTAAAATGACTTAAAAATCTGTACCTAGGCATCTGGTGTCTGATCCACTCCAAAGACCTGAAGAAAGGCATTCCCGAACAGCAGAACCCACAAGCATGAATCCTGAATCACAGGTAAAGATGGCTGTTGAGCCATATGAAGTCTGAGTTCCAATCTTATTTCCATTGGGAGGGGTTGGGAGTTCTCCACAGGAAATAACTTGAAAACAATAACATAATAAAAAATCCTAAAGATACAGTCAACACAAACTTATAACAAAATCATGTTTTCAACATTCTGAATTCCTATGATTTGACCATTAAAATTGACAATTAAATATGACAATTAAACTTGATATTTGCAAAATGTGCTTGAAAGATCATGACAGTATAGAGAAAATAAATGACATAATTTAACATTTTTCTCCTTTGAGTTCCAATGTAATGTAATAAAGTCGCTCTGTCTTGTCTCAGACAAGAATTCTGAGGAAGTCTGTGGAATTCTCCAGGCCACAATACTGGAGTGGGTAGCTATTCCTTTCTCCAGGAGATCTTCACAACCCAAGGATTGAACCCAGGTGTCCCACATTTCCAGTGGATTCTTTATCAGCTGAGCCACCAGGGAAGTAACAGTGACATGGGATGACATATGATTTTGTTTGTGTTTTTTGCTTAGCCAACCTGGTCACTCAACAGGTTGTGGTGGAAAAAAAAAAAAAAAAAAGCAATACTAAAGGTAGGATCATTTATTAGCCCAAAGTCTTTCTCTGATTTATCAGTAACTTTAATGAGATTCCAGAGCCCATAAACAGCTAAATAAAAATTTACAGCTAGCAGTTTAAATCCAGAATTGAATAAGTAACCACCAGCCTTTATCTGGCTCCAGGTCTGGCTTTCATCTCTAGGCTTTAGGAGACTATTGGATAGACAAATAGAAAATTTGCAAACTTTGAAAAATTACATGTAAAATTTAAGATATATTCATTGTTTTGAATTAATCCCCCAAACAACCCTTTGCGGTAGCTATAATATTTATTAGGGTTAATAACACTGATATTTATAATATTTTAATGTAAAAAATGAATAAATGAAGGACCAGAAAAAAATTCTGTTCTTTCCATTTTTCTCTATTAACTATAATTCTTAGGTTCTGATTTTTGCTCCACTCTTACTTCTGGGCAGGAACTTGATCTTATGTAGAACTTAATATAAGAATATAAGAACTATATAATATAGACTATTATATAGTCCTATATAATAAAGGACAGAACACAAAGAAACCAGACACATATTTGTTCCATGTTTGATATAACGAATGCTGCTGTTATACATTTTTTCTTAGCTCTTTGAAATATCCTTATCCCATGTGTCCTTTTAATGAATTTAAAATGGAAGAACAATGAGACCAGAGAAAGGGAAAGATCTTGGGTGAAAAACCTAAAAGAATAAGGCAAAATTTACAAATACATATGCTATAGTTTTAGAATATATAACTTATACATGAATTTTGAGATTTAATTCATCAATGATTATAAAAACAGCAACCCCAATATTCTTTACTTACATGGAGATTAAGAAAATAAATCAAATATTCATAAGTAAATTATTATTAGGTACTTGTATACTTACTACATATAGTTATCTGTTAAGAGGTATCTGTTACGTTAAATATTTTAGTCACCATAATCCATTTAGATGTCAGATATTTTTATTAGTTTATTTCTAAATTATGTGTCTATATTATAAATGCCATGGTGGATTCATGTTGATGTATGGCAAAACCAACACAATATTGTAAAGTAATTAGCCTCTAATTAAAATAAATAAATTTAATTAAAAAAAATTGTGATGAACATGAAATAAAAGGATGAATTTTCAGCTTAGCATATTTCCTGGCACTAAGTAAATACCCAATAAATGTAGTAAAGAAAGTTCAAGATATTTCCACTGATTTTTCCATGTTCAGCTAGCTTATCTACTTTACACACTGGACATTTATGGTGATATTATAAGAAAGCATGAAAATAGAATGACTCAAATGTTCAATTTGATTCAATAAATGTTTACTGAATTTCTGCTATGAACAGGTTCTAGCTGGTATTTTCAACATGTAACACCAGTAAATCATAAATAGTAAGTATCAGATAGGTATTACTGTGGGCTTCTCTGGTGGCTCAGTGGTAAAGAATCTGCCTACCAATGCAGGAGACATGGTTTCAATCTCTGATCTGGGAAGAACTTACGGAGAAGGAAATAACAAGCCACTCTAGTATTCTTGCCTGGGAAATCCATGGACAGAGAAATCCATGAACAGCCTGGCAGGCTACAGTCCATGAGGTCACAAAGAACTGGACATAACAATTGAACAACAACAACAAGGTATAAATTGCTAGTCTAAGAAACAGAATAAACATCATACAACACCAAAAGGCAGAGGTTTTCATTAGAATCCTTGGGTTGAAGCCCAATTCTCCACCATTGATAGGCTCTATGACTTAACATAACATGATTAAATTCTTGGGCACAGTTCCATCTTTAGTAAAATAAATATAATAATATCAACTGAATGGGAACTAAGGTATAATTGAAATAATACATGTAAAGGGCTAAGATCAGTGCATAGTTGTTTTAATAAATGATAGACCTAGAATCTAAGCAAAGGATATCTGAACCCAAGGACTCTGTTTTTAATAAGCATTTACAAATATAAAAACAGTTACAAAGTTTTTAAGATGACTTGAGAATCAATCATTTTTAATTAATATTACCTCATTCTTGTTCTAGAGTGTGTAGAGAAGTGATCAAGTAATTTATTCACCAAGGACTGCTTATGAAATAAGTTTAATGGAATGTATACTTACTTTGGCAATATGGTCTTTCATTTCTCCAACTCCAGGTACCATTAGGAAGACATTCAATAGAAGCAGGACCTAATCCATGATAACCAGGATCACAGCTGAAAACTACTTTGGTTTTGTATTCGTAATGGGAACCATTCACAATTCTCCATCTTCCATGTTCCAAAGTAAAGGAATTGATACTTGGACATGTAACAACTATACAAAAACCAAGATAAATACTATTAAGTCAGTCATGTCTGTTTTACTTAATTATGTCTCATGTCTATTCCATTCTTAGTTCATCACTTCCTTACTTCCTTCACTCTTGTGCCATAAAAAGTCTTTAGTAATTTTTTTTTTCATGCTAATCTTTCCCTCAGCTCTATGGTATTATTGGAAGTTTCTTGAACATGTCATGCTATTTCACAGTTGAAAGTATTTGTACACATTGTTGCATTTACCTAGAATCTCTATTACTGACTATATATTTTGAGAAAATCTGTTTTATGAGAATGATCTTTTTATGCAAGACTTGTGATATTGAGGTGGAAATTGTTAGGCAGTCAGTGTAGGGTCAGAGGCTCTGTTCTTTTCTAATTTCAATTTTAATTCTCTCATATGAATGTTTTGCTTCACTAGCCTAAAGCCATAGTTGCTCCAGTTTCCAGGCATTCAGAGGAATGTCTACCTAGTCTGGAGGGTCATAAAACATGCAGACTCAGGACAAGACCAATATTAATTGATGTCCAGTTCATCAAGAAGAAAAACTCCAGGTGGACCATTAACTCTTAAACATACATTTGGTCCATAAATAATTGTCTGAGGTCCTCAGAAAGGGTCAATGGATGCATCATAGTGTCTGGAGACACTGAGAAAATGGGGACCCAAAAAAGCCATAAAAATGACAAACTGGACATGGCAACATTTAAACTGATTGGTCACAAATTACACACATCTGGCCTTGAGCCAACCAAAACTGAACAGATTAATTCTAATGAAGATACAAACTGCTGTTATTCACGCCTTTTGGGGGCTCTTTACCCCCTCTCAGTGTCTATGCTAAGAACTTTATATTTCTGTCCTTTAAAATAAACTTTGCCTGCATGAGCGTTTGAGTTTTCAGTATTCACTCTTTTGCTGAATGAACAGAATTCAGTTCCCAGTGTCAATATAAACTTCAGCTAATTCAAAAGTTGCTCATCATAAGTAAATGCATTACTAGACACTTACGTTAAGATTTCAAATAATTTAACAATCCCATTTTAAATGAAATCACAGCTAAGTCGAAATGTCATTACTAAAGGAGAATAAATAAGTGTTTTATAGAGAAAAATTAAAAACCTTATTTAAACACATTTCCAATCCTTTTGCTATCAAATATTTTATGTGAATTATTTTCAATAACCATTATATAATATTATTTTACTTATTACAGTATTAATGACAGCAATGAGAAATATTCTAAATGTAAGCTCTATGAAGAATTTTGACAATTATTAAAAAGTTTGGATCATCTCAACAGCATCATTTATGTTTATAAAAGCCAGAACTGAATGTATTAAATATAATTTAATTCATGCAAACTTAAACATTTTTTTCAAAAGACCTATGTAGTGAAAACATGCTGACTGATGGATGCCTTTCTACAAAGTAAATAAAAATTTTTATGTAAAATAAAATGTCACTTTATTCTCTTGACATATATATTCTAGAGCTTCTGAAAATGAGTAAAAAGTCCTTACACTATATTCTAGTTCTTTATAGCACAAGACAGCTTAATTTTATTTCTTAGACATCACTTCAGGGAAGAGCTCTACAATTTGGTACATAAAGTTTTAAATCATATAAGATACCAGTAGAAACACAAGTGATGAAATTTCCTTAACATACATACCAACACAACGAGGGGTCTTGTTATGATTGCTCCAAGTTCCATCTGATTGACATATGGCCGTGGTAAGTTCCTTAGATGACAATTTATATCCATCATTACAAAAATAGGTAACTCGAGTTCCTACCAAGTAGTCTGTTGTGAGTATTCCTCCATTTGTTGGAGCTTTAGGAATCCCACAGGAAATTGCTAAATTAAATACATACATAAAAGACCAAAGAAGCAGAAAAATAATTAGCTGTCTCATTAACTGTAAAGCACATAAAACTATTTGGAATTTTATTAATTCCTCTGAAACAATTTCAGAATATCTCCCCAAAAAGCTTCTCTGAGCTATAACATTTTCTGAATCATTTATTTCAAACTCTTGTTGAAAGTGCTTTTAAATTGGGGAATCCATACATTATTAATGCTTTCTTTCTTAGTTTCTTACTGAGTTTCTTGTCAGTGTGTGCATGATTATCAGCATGTTTATAGATTATATAAGAAGGCAAGGTAGGTAAATATAGATTTGTATTAGTGCTAACTCATGTCTGGGCCTATCAAATTGGCTCCATTCAATTTGACTAAAGAGTTTACAGGTGGTGATAACCAATACTCATGAGGATTTGGGGCAGGAGGAAAACAGAAGTTTTTACCTGGAGGCTGGATATACCTTACCTTAGGTCCAGTCAAACTCTATGTGCTTAAGTACCATTCATGGAATATGACGTGTATGGATATGTCTAATAAATACAGGGCCAGGACTTACTGTTCTCAGTGTAGCTTGGATATTTCTGCATTTTGCTGATATGTCTTTGATGTCTTGATTTTTATTTACAATAAATCTAATTTACATGAACGTTAGCTTTACCATAAGGTGTTATTTACAGTACAGATTTGTATTTAAATAGTTTATTATATATAAGATATTTTCACATAAGTTAAAATGTCTATACAGAAGTCCCCTGAAGTCAGTTGCTTTCAATCGGTGCTCTACATGTCCACAATTGCATCTCCAAAAAGAAAAAAAAATAAACTTTCAAAGAATATATTTGGCAGACAAACCCTAAATGAGATTCTCTGTATCTTTTATATAATATTCAGTATAAAGATTCATACATCTATCTGCAGAAAGATTAATATATTTGAATATAGGTATAGACTTGAACCAACTGGAGTTATTTATGACATCTGGTCATAAAATTTCTAATTTCTGAAATAGCTCATTTTATTGTTTTTACATAAGACATTTTGGACTTGTAACTATATTTTTCTCATATGAAAAGAACAGAAAAATGTGAGTTTCGTTGGAATATTTATAAAAGTTGTATTCTATTTACCTGTCTCTCATTTCAACCTAAAATTATTTCTGCTTCTCTTATAAAGCCCTTCACTTAGGTGTTTAATTTTGATTAATCCATGCAAATTGACTACAAGGTAAAAAAAAAAAAGTAATCTTAGCTAAACCTATAAAAAAATTCTCAAAATTAAATGGCAGACCCCCTACTGTTGAATAGTTTGATCTTTTGTAATTTGATAACTTATAAATTATAAACAGAAAAGTAATTTTGATTTAATAAATTATATAAGCAATCTCATATAATTATGTTATTATCCCAGCTATCTAATTATAGACTTCTAAAATAGTGTTCCAAACATAAATCATTCCCTGATGTCTATTAAAGCAATGTTAGTATTTCCACTTAGGACTTCTGGGAATTTCAATTTTTAACAAACCATACCCACTAAATCCCTGCTGAAGACTGTTAACTGCACATTGTTGGGATGGTGTAGGTTAAACTTATAGTAAAGTAACAGTGAAATTTAAATAGTATAGATTTCATATACATGGTTAGTATAAATGACTATATTTCAGAACTGAAAAAAAATACAACATACTAAAATGATAGAACAAATGTGCCTGTTCTTAAATGTTACAATTTAAGTTCTTAGCTAAAAATGAAAAACAAAGTTCAGAAGAATCTTCATCACTGAGTGATCGTCAGAGGCTTCTCTCCAAGAGCTCTCAAAAGGCACAAATTAAAAGTAAAAACAGGAAATATAAAGTGACTGTTTCTGCATAACCCTGTACTGTTGCAGCCTGGCGGAGCAGAGACCAGAACCTGCCACATGACTCGAGGGTGCGGCAAACTACGCCCTCCTGATTGTCCTCCTAAGCATGTCCACCGGACATACTAGGGACAGGACCTGCTTTCTGCTCCGCTTCACTGCCTGCCCCTGCGGCCGTCCCCATGGACACAAAACAAGATGTCCCTGATTAACAGAAGAGCCTTAACTTTACTCCTTCTTTATGGTGTGCTGATCAAACTCCCCAGAATAGCTATTTCCTAATGATCTCATATGACTTCTACCAATAAAAGTGCGGGCTGAAAGGAGTCATTTTGTCTTCCCGCCACAGAGAGCGGGAGGGCCCCCTGACTCGCTGCATGCCAAGTTATCTGTCTGTCGTTTCATTAGGCGCTCACCCCGTTTCGAGTCTTTCTCACCCGCTGTGCTGGACACGGCACTGTACAACACTCAATTGTGTAGAGGGATGATAATGATTTAATTCAAGGGGTCAATAATGATCAGTCAATATACAGACAAATAAAACACCTAACTAAACCCAAATAGAGACAACAGAATACTTTTTCTATCTTTAACTATGTTCACATTGTCTAACCACAGCTCAAGTAAAAGACATAAGAAGAATAAAAATGACTGAAGAATGCAAAACAAATTTGGAACAACAACATCAAAAAACTGTATTGTGTATATAGCTCTTTCCAATGATATTTAGCCATTTCATTTTAATTAGTTATATCCAAACACAGGTCACATACAATAAAATTTTTTTATAAAATAATTAATCTTTTAAATTTGTTGCAGTGAAAGTCAAGGGTCAATTTTGGAAATGATTTCAAGTTATTAATATAAATATTTTATCACTCTGCTATGAAAAATGTCTTTTTTAAGCTATATTTTGATTTATCTTTTGTAATTATAGAAACATTTCAAGTCAAGAACAGTAAAAACGGCTCTATATATAAATGTCACATTATATACCAAAAAATCCATGAAATTATAATGCTAACATTACAAAACAATGTCAAAATTTCAGAAAGTTCAGTATAATTTTTTATTTTAACTAATAGTTAACTGTTTTCACTAAAGTTTTCTTAAAGATTAATTATATACATGAATAATTCTTGATAACTGATATTTAATTGTTCAAAGTTCAGAGCATTTAAATGTTTATTTTAAATCCATATGAAATACTAGAAATGTATAAATACATTTACTATTCATTGGTCAAAGAAAAGCAGATGTTTTGACAGTTTATTAAATGTATCTATTCTATAAGAAGTCAGTGCCTTCAGTGTTGGTAACCCACTATCTAATAAGTAATTAATGTTTCTGCATCAATAAAACAAACAGTTTTTCAGTTCTCATTGTTTTCCATATATCTATGAAAGCTATATTTTCATGAATTAGAGATCACAATTTAACAAGTAAATCATTTCAGTTACCTGGTTAATATCAAATCTTTATTCATTTCAACTTGCTGTTATTAAATTTTAAATTTTAATTGATTTGTTTTATATTTTATTTTTTATATAAATTGCCTTCAATAGGCAAATTAGAGGTAACACCCATTATTTATTAAAAGTGCTTTGCATTTTTAATGTAAGGGTTCACAGTTGTTATATATGTTTTCATATGCTGGATAAAATAAATCAAATATAAATTTAAATTTGATATTGCAAAATAATGTGATATGTTTTAAGACTGTCAAAGTCCAATGACATTACATCTTCCTGTGGAACTGTTAAACTTGTCTTTATGACTATACCTAGTAGAGACTCAACTACTTTTTAAAAACATTTTTGGACCTAGTCCAAAGCTCTAAAATATGCCATTTGTTGATTTGTCATTCTTTTGCATTGCAAGATCAATGCTCAGAGTGTGCTTTGATTTTTAACAAAATGAAAGTCATTTCTGTCAAGTTAGCTAAACAGTGAAGAAAAAATAATGTGGTCATTGGCTACATTTTCCATTTTCTTTTACATTTATTACACTGAGAACACATGTTTGCATACTTGAGAATGAATGTTTTCAGTGACCTTGGCCATCTTTTCCTCTCTTTTCTCTCGCAGATTCCACACTAACACAAAATCCAGCTCCAGGTCATTCATTTCTGACAGCTAAGTGACGGGATGGTAGATGTATGAGTAGAGTATGCATATAAGTGGAGAGAGTAAAGACATAAATCACATAACAACAAATGAAGCATTATAAAACAATGTGTCACATGCTCCTCAAATTTATCAGCCTGTGTTTTCAAGCCTTATTTTCCTTAGAGGTGTCTATAACATGCTTCTGAATGTTTATAATTTTAGAAGTTTCGGCAATCTAAATGAAAAAGCTAAACGAGGTTAATCTTTTATCAATGGGCCATTTTTGGTTAATATACTTCACCTTGACAAGCAGGGACCGGTGCATCCCATGCATGATACCCATAGGAAGACTTTCTGCACACAGCACTGCTTTTCCCGACAAGTCGGAATCCTCGATCACAGGCCCAGCGGACCACACTGTTTAGCTGTCCTCCTGTTTGACTGATAATGTATCCATGAGGCGGGGATTCTGGTGTACTACAGTAGAAAGCTTTTTTAAAAGAAAATTAAAATCACTGTATAACTAATGAATCAGAAACTCTTTACAATCCAGTTATTAAAAATATAATAATACTAGTTCATAAAAACTGGTCAATTCAACTGCCATCTAGGTGAATTTTACTTCATATGGACATCATATTATTTGCCATCCACTTGACAATCTATTGACACAACCTTTAGGATACATAACTATTTCTGGACTTTTTTAAATTCTTATCGTCACTGAAGATGTCTCCTAAGTTGAAATACATTATACTTTTGTAACACCCTGAAGGTTCAAAAGCCATACAAATAGTTCATTGACTTTTGGAATGGTATTATTTCCTGTCGTTTGAAAGGCCTATATGCCACAGTTTGGGTAGAAATATTTTAAAGCATGTATCTACATGTCACTTTGAAATTATCTCCAGACACCTATGTCATGTTAGGGCATGCATTTCATTTTGGTGGATGTCTAAAATAGACCCCTCCACATTTCATAATCTTCTTTCCCAGTTTATTAAAGAGTTTCCATGCTGTCAAGAGTGCTTACATATGGTGATAAAAAATGCCAATAAAATAAAACTTTTTTCATCTGCTGAAGTCTGAAATGTCAAAAGATAATGTCAACTGGCTTTTTTATATACATGTACTTTTGAGACTATTCAGCCTGGCAGGATCCATTTACCCTTTGAAACTTCAATGTATTCATCTGAGAAAAAATGAGACTTTAGGGGTAAATAGTAAGAAAGAGATGGACTTGGAATATATGTGTCATAACCTGTCATTTTCTAAAGGCAAAATATGTACTCAATATGTCAAGTCATTCTTAGGGCTAAAAATGATGTTTCCATTATATTTATGTCCAACTTTGTCATGAAGATCAACATAAATAAGTCTTTAATATAGTCTTTAATATGGTGAATCTAATGCTTATAATTGTTGGATTTAAATGGTTTCCCTTTAAGTTATTATCATCATTAAAAATACAACTTAATGTTCTGACTTTTTAAATAGTCTGGGCACAGCTTTAGTAAAAAGATATATATAAAGTTCATATGATAGAAACTTTGATTCAAATGTGAAAATGTATTAAGAATGACTTGGGTACATATTTCAGTCTTTAAATATTTCTCCTTTGTATGCTTAATAATATTTCAAACAATGGATATTTATTATAGGATAAAAATTATAAATACGCTATCATGTAATGTCAGTAACAACTTACCTCTAATATGGAAAAGACACATTGTTGACAAACTATCATCTTATAATTTAAAAATCAAAGTAGACAAAAAATATTATATTTCTATATTTTATACTATATATGCAAATTTATATAAATGAGTAAAATTCAACAGTTTACCTTTAAAACTAGAATCAAATTTATTTAAGTTTATGTCTACAATTGTGTCAGAATAATTTATAAAGTATTTAAGAAAGTAATTTTCAGTAGAGCTGATTTGCAATGATACGTGGCTTCAGAAGACATGATCTGAACACTAAATAAAGAGATGACTGATTGGTTCTGAAGTGTTTTGTTCCTGAGCACATACCCATGGCCTCTGACATGACTTAGGATGGTAATAAAGAAAAGGGATATAATCTTTGCATAATGCAAAACCATGTATACTTATTCAACAGGAAAATTTGGGTTCAGTATCAGTAGACTTCATAAACAGGAAGGCATATAGAAAAAGCTATTTCATCATGATATTAAGAAGAATTTTCAGCCCTCATCTTTTCCACTATTACTCAGTGAAAAGCAATGATGAAAAAACAATTTTTTTAAAAACTAAAGGTTTTTAAGTGATCTATTTATCATTTTGTATTTTAATATTTAAAATATTTTAGCAAGTATCATAAATCAGTGCGCAATGATGAAAACAAAGGTTTTTACAAGTGTATGTTTATCTTTTGTTTAAACTTATTAAAGGAGTTATTTATATATTAAATAGATCAAATACACACAATTGAGCAACACTATTATTTTTTGAGTGTTCAAGGGAAACCTGTCTTGGGAAAATAAGCACTTAAAGTATCAACATTTATAATTAACTTAAGTCATAAATACTTTAAGTGCTTTTAATTATTTCAAATATCATGTGATAGACATAGTACTGTTTATCACTATAATAAGGAAACAGAGGGACAGAAATGTTATATAAATAACTCAAGAAACATCAATAGAGGAATTATGATTCAGATTTATACCTAACTGAATAGTATTTGTGTCTGTGCTCCTTAATCACAACCATACTGAGGATGCAGGTGAGATTTGCACTGAAGTTATAAGTATCACATACCTATATATCTTATCCGGAAGCCTTTTTTGTTATTGCCATGATCTGCTGACCACTGAAGGAATACTTCATGACCATTGCTTGTTATATTAAAGGCAGATGAATAATCCCCACTGAGTGAAACAAGCACTGGACTTTGAATATTTGGTCCTTCAGAAAGAAAATAATAGAATTTAGATATAACTGAGCAATTTCTGTTTAGTATTTCATATATTGAGAATGGTATTAAATATGGTGAAATTCATCCAGGACCGATTTACTTCATAAACAATAACTTAACAAAATGTGTTTGTTTACACATTTTAATTCCATAGCTAAAGCAGCTACAATTCATAACAAAATGATCAAGCTAAGTGCAATTTTCATATGGTATATAGGTAAGTTTGATGTTGCTACTTCTAAAATTATCCTTAAGATAAAATAAAGTCATATAGGCAGTTGTTTATATTGAAGGCCTGAATGTATACTTAGAGCATTTGAATTGAATTTGTGAATATCCAATAAATATAACCTATGGTTACCATCATACACCTGAAGAACATCAAATTCTTTTTCTGTCTGGAAGAATTCTACAAACATGCTGATGTTATATCCTTTTTCCACAGAAATGCTCCAGGCACACATTTGAAGATTTGGGTAACTGTCAGGATAACCAGGGCTCAATATGACTCCCGTGGAATCCAGGCGTAATTCATTGGCGGGACAGAGAACTGTCAGAAAAAATGAATCATTAGATAATGCTCATGTTTCAGACTTAAGTGAAAACTGCATTTTAAATACTGGATATTCTGTTTCTATGTTAAATAACAATAAAGGAAACAATACTTTGAACTATGTGTATAAAATGACAACTTGTATAGTAAGCTTGCAGTTCAAAAAATGAAGCAATGTCCCAAAATTGCATAATATTAATTTCCTTTTTATTACATGGGAGACACATTTTCTTTCTGGATTAATAAATATAAATATATAGATAATTAAAAGATAAGGCATTTACTTCCCTCTCTATCTTTATATTATTTCCCTATCTTTCTTCATCTTCTTATGTTCTTTTCCCTCTGTCTCTTATTTAAGTCCTATTCCTTCTTGACTTTTTCTTTTGTCCTCAAACTTTCATTCACTCAGGTATGTGAGAACAGACAGGAAGTTGCCCTACCTCAGAATATTCATTCCAGACAAAGCTACTTCTCTAATCTCAGGAATAGGCTTAAACCATGAGAATTTAAAACAATTTTGGGGTCACCAGTTACCTTTCCAGACCAAAAAGGTAAGACAAAGCATAAGCTGTTCACTTCATAACAATATATCAACTGCATCTCCAAACTATAATACACCAGTAAATTATGACAACATATGATTGTTCTTCAATCAAGTTAATAACTTGAAATAACTTGAGTTAATAAAAGCTGCCATAAATTAATATACAGATATTTGAATATTTACTGTAGAATATACTATAGCTAATCCAAGAACTGTTTTCTTTCTTTTTTTATTGCTTCTATTTCTCTTATTCAATCTGAGATGTTTGCATCTTGGATGTGATTTCAAAATTAAAAAGTAACAATTCAACAAATAGTATTGGATCATTCTCAGTCTAAAAAGAGAAATCTGATGTTTGCTTTTTACAAAGTGAAAAATATGTAAAATAAACAAAGAAATTTTAAGGTTAGAAATGGAATGGAAAAAAATGAATCAAAGATAAAGATTAATGAATATATCTATGGCATATTGAAATAAAGGATATAGATAACTAAAAGATATGACAAGTAAGTTTTAAGAAAAGGGTTATGTTGTGTGTGCCCAGCTACTGATATTTAATATTTCTGAAATATTTAGCTAGGTGAGTGTTACTGAACATGTCAACCCCTCACTAAAAACCATTCAGCACCTTCAAAGCCTTCAAGGTTAGTCCCTGCATGCCTCTCCAGCTTTGTTTTCTGCTGTTCCTCCTCTGAAACAGAATGCTCCAAACATACTGAATAACCTATAATTTTCTCAATTCAGCATATCTGTTAGTGCTTCTGTTTCAAATGTCCTCCTCTTGTCTGATACACTTGAAATATTTGGGCACCTCAAAACCCAGACCAAGTCTCATCCTCTGTGAAATACTTCCTGAATTTCTCCTCCATTAGTCCAAGCAGAACTGCTTATTTCCTTCTTGGCACCTCTTAATGTATGCTTCTATTATTGCAGTTAGTTAATTTTATGGCTATAATTTCTTTGCTTTTTAAACTTTCTTCTTAGGCTATTGTTATAGAAAAGCAAGTGTATGTCTTAATGGTCCCAATGTTTTCGACTGAACAAATATTCCATATTACATTTGAAAAACTGAGACAATTCAATATAACTTACTGTAAATACTAAAATTAACCTATTCTCATACTAACCAATATAAAGCAAGAATATACTGTTAAGCACTTTCTGTGTATTATATCACTGATTTGCCACCACAACTTTAAGAAGTGTATACAATTTTTCCCCTTTATACATGTTTTAGTTTCTAAGTCCTGTCTGACTCTGCAACCCCATGGACTCTAGCCCACCAAGATCTTCCATCCATGCAATTTTCCAGGCAAGAATACTGGAATGGGTTCCATTTCCTTCTCTACGGGAACTTCCCAACCCAGGAATCAAACCTATGCCTCATGCGTTGGCAGGTGGATTCTTTATTGTTGAGCCACCAGGGAAGCCTTAATCACTTATTATATTCCATTTATATTAAACCCTTTGAAGAACATCATATTTAGAAATGCTTTCCATGTTTTAAGTGTGATATAAAGAACTAAAGAGGATCCAGGGAGGAATAACAAAAGTGATGTAGCCTCTTTTATGAGAAGTGAAAAAGTAAAATAATTTAAAATAAATTAATAAAAACAGTATAGATTAGTTACAACAGATTCCAAACGAATGGCAATTGTTTATCAGGATTGTGAATTAATTCAATTGAAGAAAAAAAAAATATTTTTTTTTTGCCATACTGTGTGGCAGGATCTCATTTCCCCAGATCAAACCTCTTCCTCGTGCATTGGGAACATGGAATCTTAGCCACTGGACCCAGGAAGTCCCTAAACAAATATTTAAAATCAGATTTTTTTGCCTAAGTGTTAGGTCAATTAATTAATATAGCAACTCTGTCTAAACTCATTCTGAGGGATAATTAGCTAGTACCCATAGTGTTATTACGAAACAAACACAGATTGTCTCCTTTTCTGTATTCTCCACAGCAGATTAAATAGGAGGAGACACACTTACCACAGGAAATTCTGATTTTAGAAATAAGATATTGAAAGTCTTGAAATATGAGGGACTCAAATAACCAGGTTAACAAAATTGTTTTTTTTAATTAAAAATAATGCTGAATTTGGATCTAGATATAAATAAGAAGTATTGCTCTCTAAGAGCTCACAATTAAGTTATATATTGGGTCAAGGAAGAAATCTTGATATATAATTGCTTGTTCATTCAGCAATATAGATGATAGACTTCAGAATTAACAACCAACCCTAAGATGGCCTACAAAATCATTGATTAAGATCAAGGGAAATTCTTATACTGGTGCTGGTTATACCTCCAAACTCATCTTTTCTTTCTTAATGCTTTAAGAGCCCCTATCTTCTAAGGACTCCATAAAGGTAGAAAAATCAAACATTTCTTCCTACTGATATCATGTTCGAAATAATAAACAGAATTTTTATTTTATCATTATAAGAGTTAAGATACTGCATGGAAAATTGATTTTTATTTTTCAGGAATAAACCATAGTGAAGGAAGCAATTCAATAAAATCTGGGGAGGGATAATCAAAATCAATTTTACTCAAATTAACCAATATTTATAATTAATTACTATGTAAAAGAAAGAAAGAAAGAGAAGTCACTCAGTCATGTCTGACTCTTTGCTACCCCATGGACTGTAGCCTGACTGGCTCTTCCATCCATAGGATTTTCCAGGCAATAGGATTTTCCAGGCAAGAGGTTGTCAGGTGTATTAGGCACTATTATGGCCCTAGGAGCTACACAAGTTAATAATACATGATTCCCAAACATCAAAATCCCAATACATCATTCAAGAGCCATAATGGTCTTGTCCTTGTAACACTGAATTCCTTGAAGTCTGCATCTCACCATCTTTCATTTTTGTGTCTTTGCATATACCTCTGTTTCTTGGCTAACTCTTTTGCTAGCTCAGTTCTACCAAAGTAAGTATCACTGGTTATTCAGACCCAGGACTAAGGGAATAATGCCTCCATCAAGCTTTCCCTCTCATATAAACAGTTTAAAATTATATGATTCTACCTTACCACTGTATGCTACAGCTTATATGGCTGTCATATTCCTTACACCATTTTGCTTTCATAGAAGGGACTATTTACAACTTTTCTTTTGTTTATTCCCTTAGATCTTCATTCTTCATATGTGCTCAATAAAGTTTAATGATTTAGTGGTTAGAACAGAAGCTACTTGCAATCCACATTGGAACCTTTATTTAAAGTGGTTTCTCTTGCTTTCTATCTCCACTTCCAAACCTCACAGCAAAAGTAATTTAAATAAGTTGAACTGACTATGGGATAAACTAGAAAAATTAAACCTCGGATGAATAAACAATGTTTAGTTAAATCTGATAAATAATGGAATGAAAAACACCATATACGAATAGTATAATTTTTAAATTACTGTCAGTTAAATATATAATAATTACATAAAATAGAGTTTTCTCAATTTTGTTAGTACTGAATTAAACATAAAACAAATACTTAGAAATAAATATTCATAAGAATTGGTACCTTGACAAACGGGAGGTGCTCCATCCATCTGGAGTCGTTCTCCTAATCTGCAGGTCAGAATTGCATTACCAACCAAAGTAAATCCTGGAAGACACTGATATCTAATAATATCACCTATTGAAAAAACAGGCAGAAAAGGGCTTCATTAAGCACCAAGGTAATGGTTAAAATAAACAGATGGTTCAGTTATAAAATCTGAATATTTTTTCTTTCAGTTATTTTCAATCAGTATAAAAATTCTATTAGTTGTAAGCAGCAATGATATTCAGAATATTAAATTACTAGTAAGTCATGAGCACTGACCAATTGGAACTGAAGCCAAGAATAAATACCAGTAAAACTGGTACTGGGGCAATCTGATTATATATAAGCAATACTAGTAAGGAAATAATTTTGTTGGTATGGGTAAGATAGTCATTAAAAGTCTATCAAGCAGTTTAAAAGGGTTACTAGTTACTGCTATCAAGATTAGTTTCACATTGGTCATTGATATTTTCTTACATTTCTCAACCAAAATTAATATTAATAGATAATAATGATGAAATTATTATGTTACATTAAGATGCATTATTTTCTTACATAATTTTTCAAGCTATGAGATATTATTGAGGTTAAATTTCCAGTCAGTGTTAAAAGGACTTTATTTATGATCACATGGAATATAATGAGTTGTTTTCAAGGATATGGAAATAAAATATGTCATCTAATACACCCTGCATATCATTTATTATACATATCAAGTTTATGCCTGAATTTGAAGAACAATAGTTAAGACTACAGTGTTGGAAGGTAGCAAAATAATAACTACCAGAATAGTTATATGGCTCAGATTCCTGTACTGTTTTCTAACTGTACATCCTAAAAATACAGAATTCTTTTTTCTTACTTAACAATACCTTCCCTCTTTTCACTGTTTTCCATTCTTATAAATTCTAAACAATCCCCATCAATCCAGGGAAAGACGGTTTAAGACAGGCTGCTACTATTCTTTATTTTTATTGATTTTAAGCAAAACCTTTGTTAACAGTATGCTTTCTTTGAAAGTAATTTAAGACACTTTACCTATTTCAAATTCATCATCTTCTGTCAAAATTTCAGCATTGGGTACGGGTGGTGGAGGTTGACACACTCTTAGTTGATAGGCTGTAAAAATAGATAATGCTTATTCTTTCTCTGTACAGCTATATATATATATATATATATATATATATACACACATATGTGAAAAAAAAACAAAATTACAAAGGGCTTATTTATAAGAATAAAAATAAATGGTAGAATTTATCAAGTTTTAACCATTTATTTAAAAAAATGCTACAATATTAAGGGGGAATTAATAATTCCTTATGGAGTGGGGAAAGGCTACCTGGAGAAGAGAAAGACTACCCACTCCAGTATTCTTGCCTGGAGAATGCCCATGGACAGAGGAGCTTGGTGAACTTCAGTAAGTGGGGTTGCAGAGAGTTGGACATAAATGAGTGACAGAGAACAATCATTCCTTAAATAGTTTTCTATACTAACCCTTCTTATTTCTTACCCTTATTTTAGTCCTTCTGATTATGTACTTCCATTTTGGTGTGATCACTGTTTGGAATTACATACACATATTAGTTTATGTGTTAATACCAATCTTTCCAAGGATCACCAAATTCCCTGCATCTAGGAAAGT
The DNA here is from genome assembly GCF_002263795.3 of Bos taurus. Classification (NCBI taxonomy): domain Eukaryota; kingdom Metazoa; phylum Chordata; class Mammalia; order Artiodactyla; family Bovidae; genus Bos; species Bos taurus. Next base: position 52,167,601 of record NC_037341.1, on the reverse strand, counting down.
GCCTAGCATTTAGTCATAATTGAAAACAAGTACTCAATGGGTATTCCATTCCAAGAAATATTATAAACATCTTATTTATATTAACTCTACTAAAACAGAGAAGGCAATGGCAACCCACTCCAGTACTCTTGCCTGGAAAATCCCATGGACATGGGAGCCTGGGGGGCTGCAGTCCATGGGGTCGCACAGTCAGACACAAGTGAGCAACTTCACTTTCACTTTTCACTTTCATGCATTGGAGAAGGAAATGGCAACCCACTCCAGTGTTCTGGCCTGGAGAATCCCAGGGACAGCGGAGCCAGCCTAGTGGGCTGCCATCTATGGGGTCACACAGAATCGACACGACTGACGCGACTTAGCAGCAGCAGCAGCAACCCTCACAAAAACTATATTACTTAATTTATGTACCTAATCTATAATTACTCACATTTGAAAAAAGAAAATTGCTAAAAGAATTAAGAATGTGTCCAACTCCTATAGCTACAGAATGTCAGAGAAGGGATTTGAACACAGACAGTGTGGTTCCAGAGCTTCCTTTCACCAAGCTAGATTAGTATGCTTACAAGTTAAGTGCAAGTTCAGTCACTCAGTTGTGACCGATTCTTTGTGACTCCATGGAATGCAGCACAGCAGACGCCCCTGTCCATCACCAATTCCCGGAGTTTATTCAAACTCATGTCCATTGAGTTGGTGATGCCATCCAACCATCTCATCCTCACTTGTCCCCTTCTCCCCATGCCTTCAATCATTACCAGCATGAGGGTCTTTTCAACTGAGTCAGTTCTTCTCATCAATTAGCCAAATTGTTGAAGTTTCAGCTTTAGCATCAGTCCTTCCAATGAATATTCAGGACTGATTTCCCTTAGGATATATTGGTTGGATTTCCTTGCAGTCCAAGGGACTCTCAAGAATCTTTTCCAACAACACAGTTCAAAAGCATCAATTCTTTGGTGCTCCGCCTTCTTTATAATCCAAGTCTCACATCCATACATAACCATTGGAAAAACCATAGCTTTTTGGCAAAGTAATGTTTCTACTTTTTAATATGCTGTCTAGGTTGGTCATAACTTTCCATCAAATGAGCAAGCGTCTTAGTCTCATGGCTACGATCATGATCTGCAGCAATTCTGGAGACACCAAAAATAAAGTCAGCCACTGTTGCCATTGTTTTCCCATCTATTTGCCATGAAAATATGGGACCAGATGCCATGATCTTAGTTTTCTGAATATTGAGTTTTAAGCCAACTTTTCCATTCTCCTCTTTCACTTTCATCAAGAGGCTCTTTAGTTCTTCACTTTCTGCCATAAGGGTGGTATCATCTGCATCAGTTCAGTTCAGTTCAGTCGCTCAGTCATGTCCAATTCTTTGCGACCCCATGAATCACAGCACGCCAGGCCTCCCTGTCCATCACCAACTCCTGGAGTTCACTTAGACTCACGTCCATCGAGTCAGTGATGCCATCCAGCCATCTCATCCTCTCTCCTCCCCTTCTCCTCTTGCCCCCAATCCCTCCCAGCATCAGAGTCTTTTCCAATGAGTCAGCTCTTCACATGAGGTGGCCAAAGTACTGGAGTTTCAGCTTTAGCATCATTCCTTCCAAAGAAATCCCAGGGCTGATCTCCTTTAGAATGGACTGGTTGGATCTCCTTGCAGTCCAAGGGACTCTCAAGAGTCTTCTCCAACACCACAGTTCAAAAGCATCAGTTCTTCGGTGCTCAGCCTTCTTCACAGTCCAACTCTCACATCCATACATGACCACAGGAAAAACCATAGCCTTGACTAGACGAACCTTTGTTGGCAAAGTAATGTCTCTGCTTTTGAATATGCTATCTAGGTTGGTCATAACTTTCCTTCCAAGGAGTAAGCGTCTTTTAATTTCATGGCTGCAGTCACCATCTGCAGTGATTTTGGAGCCCCGAAAAATAAAGTCTGACACTGTTTCCACTGTTGCCCCATCTATTTCCCATGAAGTGAGGGGACCAGATGCCATGATCTTCATTTTCTGAATGTTGAGCTTGAAGCTAACTTTTTCACTCTCCACTTTCACTTTCATCAAGAGGCTTTTGAGTTCCTCTTCACTTTCTGCCATAAGGGTGGTGTCATCTGCATATCTGAGGTTATTGATATTTCTCCCGGAAATCTTGATTCCAGCTTGTGCTTCATCCAGCCCAGCATTTCTCATGATGTACTCTGCATATAAGTTAAATAAGCAGGGTGACAATATACAGCCTTGATGTACTCCTTTTCCTATTTGGAACCAGTCTGTTGTTCCATGTCCAGTTCTAACTGTTGCTTCCTGACCTGCATACAAATTTCTCAAGAGGCAGGTCAGGTGGTCTGGTATTCCCATCTCTTTCAGAATTTTCCACAGTTTATTGTGATCCACACAGTCAAAGGCTTTGGCATAGTCAATAAAGCAGAAAGAGATGTTTTTCTGGAACTCTCTTGCTTTTTCCATGATCCATCGGATGTTGGCAATTTGATCTCTGGTTCCTCTGCCTTTTCTAAAACCTTGAACATCAGGAAGTTCACGGTTCACATATTGCTGAAGCCTGGCTTGGAGAATTTTGAGCATTACTTTACTAGCGTGTGAGATGACTGCAATTGTGTGATAGTTTGAGCTTTCTTTGGCATTGCCGTTCTTTGGGATTGGAATGAAAACTGCATATATAAGGTTACTGATATTTCTCCCGGCAATCTTGATTCCAGCTTGTGCTTCATCCAGCCCAGCATGTTTCTCATGATGTACTCTGCATGTGAGTTAAATAAGCAAGGTGACAATATACATACTTGAGGTACTCCTTTTCTTGTTTGGAAACAGTCTGTTTCTCCATGACCAGTTCTAACTGTTGCTTCCTGACCTGCATACAGGTTTCTCAAGAGGCAGGTCAGGTGGTCTGGTATTCCCATCTCTTTCAGAATTGTCCACAATTTGTTGTGATCCACACAGTCAAAGGCTTTGGCATAGTCAATAAAGCAGAAATAGATGTTTTTCTGGAACTCTCTTGCTTTTCTGATAATCCAACAAATGTTGGCAATTTGATCTCTGGTTGCTCTGCTGTTTCTAAATCCAGTTTGAATATCTGGAAATTCATGGTTCACATATTGTTGGAGCCTGGCTTGGAGAATTTTGAGCTTTACTTTACTAGCGTGTGAGATGAGGGCAATTATGCAGTGTTTTGAGGAATCTTTGGCATTGCCTTTCTTTGGGACTGGAGTAGAAACTGACCTTTTCCTTCCTGTGGCCACTGCTGAGTTTTCCAAATATGCTGGCCTACTGAGTGCACCACTTTCACAGAATCATCTTTTAGGATTTGAAATAGCTCAACTGGAATTCCATCACCTCCACTAGCTTTGTTTGTAGTGATGCTTCCTAAGGTCCACTTGACTTCACATTCCAGGATGTCTGGCTCTAGGTGATGATCACACCATCGTGGTTATCTGTGTCATGAAGATCTTTTATGTACGGTTCTTCTGTGTATTCTTGCCACCTCTTCTTAATATCTTCTGCTTCTGTTAGGTCCATACCATTTCTGTCCTTTAATGTGCCCATCTTTGTATGAAATATTCCTTTGGCGTCTCTAATTTTCTTGAAGAGATTCTAGTCTTTCCCATTTTATTTTTTCCCCTCTGTTTCTTTGCCTTGATCACTGAGGAAGGCTTTTTTTTTTTTTTTAATCTCTCATTGCTATTCTTTGGAACTCTGCATTCAAATGGGTATATCTTTCCTTTTTGCCTTTGCCTTTAGCTTCTCTTCTTTTCTCAATTATTTTTAAGACCTCCTCAGACAAACATTTTTCCTTTTTGCATTTTTTTTCCTTGGGGATGTCTTGATCCCTGCCTCCCATACAATGTCATGAACCTCCATCCACAGTTCTGTAGGCACTATATACTCTGCATATAAGTTAAATAAGCAAGGTGACAATATACAGCCTTGACGTATGTTAGATCAGCAGATCTAATCCCTTGAATCTATTTGTCACCTCCATGTATAATTGTAAGAGATTTGATTTAGGTCATACCTGCATGGTCTTGGTTTTTCCTACTTTCTTCAATTTAAGTCAGAATTTGCCAATAAAGAGTTCATGATCTGAGGCACAGTCAGCTCCATGTCTTGTTTTTGCTGACTTTCTAGAGGTTCTCCATCTTCGGCTACAAAGAATATAATCAATCTGATTTCGGTGTTGACCATCTGGTGGTGTCCATGTGTACAGTCTTCTCTTGTGTTGCTGCAAGAGGCTGTTTGCTATGACCAGTGCATTCTCTTGGCGAAACTATATTAGCCTTTGCCCTGCTTCATTCTGTACTCCAAGGCCAAGTTTGCCTGTTACTCCAGGTGTTTCTTGACTTCCTACTTTTGCATTCCAGTCCCTTATAATGAAAAGGACATATTTTTGGGGGTGTTAATTCTAGAAGGTCTTGTTGGTCTTCATAGAACTGTTCAACTTCAGATTATTTTGCATTACTGACTGGGGCAGAAACTTGGATTACTGTCATACTGAATGGTTTGACTTGGAAACTAACAGAGATCTTTCTGTCTTTTTTGAGATTGCATCCAAGTACTGAATTTTGGACTCTTTTGTTGACAATGATGGCTACTCCATTTCTTCTAAGGGATTCTTGCCCACACTAGTAGATACAATGGTCATCTGAGTTAAATTCACCCATTCCAGTCCATTTTAGTTCGCTGATTCCTAAAATGTTGAAATTCACTCTTGCCATCTTCCTGTTTGACCACTTCCAATTTGACTTGATTCATGGACTTAACATTCCAGGTTCCTATGCAATATTGCTCTTTACAGCTTTGGACTGTACTTCCATTACCAGTTGCATCTGCAACTGGATGTTGTTTCTGCTTTGGTTCCATCTCTTCCTTCTTTCTGGAGTTAGTTCTACACTAATCTTTAGTAGCATCTTTGGCATCTACCGACCTGGGGAGTTCATCTTTCAGTGTCATATCTTTTCATACTGTTCATGGAGTTCTCAAGGCAAGAATACTGAAGTGGTTTGCCATTCCCTTCTCCAGTGGACCACATTTTGTCAGAACTCTCCACCATGACCTGTCTGTCTTGGGTGGCCCTACAGGGCATGGCTCATAGTTTCACTGAGTTAGACAAGGCTGTGGTTCATGTGATAAGATTGGTTAGTTTTCTGTGACTGTGGTGTTCAGTCTGCTGCCCTCTGATGGAGAAGGATAAGAGCTTCCTGATGAGAAAGACTGACTGAGGGGAAACTGGGTCTTGTTCTGAAGGGCAGGGCCATGCTTAGTAAATCTTTAGACCAATTTCCTGTTGATGGGTGGGGCTGTGGTCCCTCCCTGTTATTTATCTGCTGCTAAACTATGGTGGAGGTGATAAAGATAATGGTGACCTCCTTCCAAAGGTCCCATGCACACACTGCTACAGTAGGTGCCCCCAACCCTGTAGCAGGTCACTGCCACCTACGCTTCTGCCAGAGACTCCTGGACACTCACGGGCAAGTTAAATCTTATATTTCTAATTTTCTACATCATTTGAACCAGTCATCCCATTATATTAGGTTCCTATTTGAAATAAGTTAAAAGCCATTGAAACAAAGGTCTATATGAATCTAAGTATCATGACTACTGGCACCTGATGATATCTCTATCATAATCTATTTCCTTTCACTAGTTGCTTTCAAAAAATGTAATATGCTATGATCAATTCAAGAAACACGTTTTCTGTTATTAAAACATTTAAAGAAAAATGTATTTTATATGCTTAATTTTATTACTTAAACTTAGGAGTTAAACTCTTTATTTTGGAATTCCCAGGTGGCTCAGGGTAAAGAATCCACCTGCAATGCATGAGTCGTGGGTTCAACCCCTGGGTCAGGAAGAGCTACTGGAGGAGGAAATGGCAAGCCACTCTAGTACTCTTGCCAGGAAAAATCCTATGAATATGGGAGCCTGGTGTTCCTGACAGTCCATGAGGTGACAAAGTCTCAGATGTGAATGAGCACATTTTCCATTTCCAAGTTCTTGATATACCTCAATGTGAATATAAAAATTATGACGTTTAAAAGACACAGTAACTTGTCCAAGATCACACAACTAGCACAGGGTTTATCCAGAACTCCAGCTTATGTCCTCTAACTTCAAAGCCCATATCTTCAATATCAGCCCTATTGTGAGAGTATTATGAGGATTGTGAGGAACATCAACTAGACCAGTTAAGGAAAACTCTAATAAAAAGAGACGAAATGAGATAAATTTTAAAGGATGAGTGAGATCCTTTCACCTCCAGTGCTGAAGGGTAATGGTGGGCAGAAGAACATTCCAAAAGGTAGAGGAAACATTGGTAAAAATTACAATTATCAAGGTAAAAGGTAGTTTTGAGAAATGCCAGAGAGGTAAGAGAAAGGAGAGCAGAAGAGACAGAGAGCCCAGGGGGATGTAATGCTTATGAGACTGCTTCAGAGGACAGTATTTTATCTATGAATATCTTACTTGAGAAAGAGATCCATCAGAAGTTAGAGAAGTGTAGAGATACCCATAAGTGTATTTTACTTTTGTTTGCCTGTAAAGTTTTTTTTTTTTTTTAAAAAACTTCAAGCTAATCTTCTTGAGTTTTGCCAGTAGTCATGTATGGATGTGAGAGTCAGATTACAAAGAAAGCTGAGTGCCTGAGAATTGATGCTTTTGAATTATGGTGTTGGAGAAGACTCTTGAGAGTCCCTTGGACTGCAGGAGATCCAACCAGTCAATCCTAAAGGAAATCAGTCCTGAACATTCATTGGAAGGACTGATGTTGAAGCTGAAACTCCAATACTTTGTCCACCTGATGCAAAGAGCTGACTCATTTGAAAAAACCCTGATGCTGGGAAAGATTGAAGGTGGGAGGAGAAGGAGACAGCAGAGGATGAGATGGTTGGATGGCATCACTGACTCAGTGGACATGAATTTGGGTAAACTCTGGGAGTTGGTGATGGACAGGGATGCCTGGAGTGCTGCAGTCCATGGGGTCGCAAAGAGTCGTACACGACTGAGCGACTGAACTGAACTTAATCTTCTTGAGGCAGGAGGCAGATGGGCCCCTCCAGGGTAAAGTAATCGGAGATTCATTCTCTATGGACCAAAACTCCAAGAGGAGAATAGCAGGACAATTAAGAGAGGAGGTTGGGCCCTGCACAGAATATATATTTCTTATTTCAAAGTCAGGTCTCCCTGATCACACATGCACAGAAAATCTCCTCGGAGGTCAAAGGATGCTAACTAATGCCAGGCTACCTACAAGCCTCTTTAGTAGAATCTATTTTGACTAAGAGATGAATGTGCACACATGGAGGATCCTGAGATATACCAAATATGGACTGTGACTGGCCAAATGAAAATGACTGGCTAAAGGAAACCCAGAAGAAATACACCATAAAAAGTAATTCAAACTGCTACAAGGGGGAGACTTGGGGATTCTCCCTCTGAGTCTGCCCATGTGCCTCTATCCACTGTACTCTTTAGTATTTACTCTTCAGGTCTACTGTTCTCTTTTCCTCTTAATAAATACTTTCCTTAGTTCACTACTTTCCTTCTTTGTGGAAATTCTCTGCAAAGCTGAAGGGCCAGGGCCTTTGTCACTGACCACTGGACTAGTGGCTAGGACCTCATGCTTCTACCACCTCAACGTGCACCCAGTCTGTGACTGGGAACCCAAACCCCCTCCAAGTTGTAGTGAAGAGGAAAAGTTAAAGTTTTACATAACCTCCTACTTGTTCTGCCTCTGTAACTCAGCTTGCTCCTTGCAAGCTGACCTGGATCACGACGGTCACGAAGTCTCAGAAAGTGAGGACTTACAATACTAGGAACTGGTATTGTATTGAACTTATCTCACTCACCTTTGTGCTATTCTTTGCAATTGCCCAGCCCCTGCAAACCTGTTTAATCATGCCTGTGTAAAGGTCAGGCATCCCCCTCCCAATCTTGACTGCTGTTCCCACACCCGCGAAACCCCTTAATTTAAACCAGCCTATGATCTGCCTCTTGAGAAATTTGTATGCAGGTCAGGAAGCAACAGTTAGAACTGGACATGGAACAATAGACTGGTTCCAAATAGGAAAAGGAGTACATCAAGGCTGTATATTGTCACCCAGCTTATTTAACTTATATGCAGAGTACATCATGAGAAACGCTGGACTGGAAGAAACACAAGCTGGAATCAAGCTTGCCGGGAGAAATATCAAAAACCTCAGATATGCAGAACACCACCCTTATGGCAGAAAGTGAAGAGGAACTCAAAAGCCTCTTGATGAAAGTGAAAGTGGAGAGTGAAAAAGTTGGCTTAAAGCTCAACATTCAGAAAACTAAGATCATAGCATCCAGTCCCACCACTTCATGGGAAATAGATGGGGAAACAGTGGAAACAGTGTCAGACTTTATTTTGGGGGGCTCCAAAATCACTGCAGATGGTGACTGCAGCCATGAAATTAAAAGACGCTTACTCCTTGGAAGGAAACTTATGACCAACCTAGATAGCATATGCAAAAGCAGAGACATTACTTTGCCAACAAAGGTCCGTCTAGTCAAGGCTATGGTTTTTCCTGTGGTCATGTATGGATGTGAGAGTTGGACTGTGAAGAAGGCTGAGCACCGAAGAACTGATGCTTTTGAACTGTGGTGTTGGAGAAGACTCTTGAGAGTCCCTTGGACTGCAAGGAGATCCAACCAGTCCATTCTGAAGGAGATCAGCCCTGGGATTTCTTTGGAAGGAATGATGCTAAAGCTGAAACTCCAGTACTTTGGCCACCTCATGCAAAGAGTTGACTCATTGGAAAAGACTCTGATGCTGGGAGGGATTGGGGGCAGGAGGAGAAGGGGACGACAGAGGATGAGATGGCTGGATGGCATCACTGACTCGATGGACGTGAGTCTGAGTGAACTCCGGGAGTTGGTGATGGACAGGGAGGCCTGGCGTGCTGTGATTCATGGGGTCGCAAAGAGTCGGACACGACTGAGCAACTGATCTGATCTGATTAGCAGCTAGTGTTGCCCACTATATTCTGTCTATAAAAACTCTGTAACCCCTTCGTTTGAGGCTCACAGCTTGGAGTGTTAACTCTTCTGGGCCTGCCAGCATAATAAACGTGAGTTCTCCAATTCTCCCAGTGTGGTGTTTGGTTTCTCAATTACTGGTTTCTGCAACAGTAGCAAGCTGAGCCCACCTGAGATCATTCTAAGCTCTTCACTGCCCACTTCCCCTTACCCTTTGTTCTTTTTTTTCTAATCACAGAAGTCTATTTTGTGGTACATGCAATCATGAGTTGTTTTAACATTTATTATTTTCCATTTATTAGTTTACTTTTTCATTGATGATGATTCCATCTGGGCTTTAAGATAAGAGGGAGGAGACTGTTCATCTGTCTTTTTCACAATTTAGTAATTAGTGCCTATCATTTTTTTTATGATACAACAAATATTTGCTAAATAATACACAAACATAGGTTTCTTCAGGAAGGAGTCTCATAGTCTTCCCTAAGATGACTCTAACTCTAAAATTTTAAATGGGGATGAAATAGAGTCAATTGTGGGTCAGAGTACTAGAGAATGGGATCTGAACAGTTCCTGCCTGAGATGCTTTTCAGGATTGAACTATGTATTAATAATTCTTTTTATATTGTAGAAGCGAAGGGAATAATAAAAGGAACAACTTTGCATTTGTTTTTCTTTTGACTCTTGAAGACAAAGCACTATAAAACGTTAAGTCAAAAATAGCTGCCAACAACTGTGGTTTCAATCTTCACCTATTTCTACTAGTTTGTTCATTTAAAAAGTTTAAAACCCACCCAGTGTCTTTCCATTCTTGAGGCTGACATCTCAGGGAAGACCCCTGTCATTTTACCGTACCTGTTGTATTGGTTGAAAAATGTCTGCCAAATTTATGTATTTCCTGGAACTGTAGAATATTATTTGAAAATAGGATTATTGTAGATATGAGTTAAATTGAGGTCATATTGAATTAAGGTGGGCCCTTAAACCAGTATGACTACTCTCTTTATAAAAAGCAAAGGGAATGAGATGAAAACACAGGAAAAAAAAAATTTGTAGTAATGAGGACAGGGATTTAAGTGAATTATCTATAAGCAAAGGAATGTCAAAGATTTCTGGTTAAGGAAAGGGAGGGTCTTTACTAATAACCTTCAGAAAGAGAATGGCCTTCTCCATACATTGGTTTTGTAAGTCTACCCTTCAGAACTATGAAAAAAAAAAAAAAAAAAGGTCTTCTGCTGGTAAAGCCACCCAGTCTGTGGGGTTTTGTTGCTGCAGTCCTAGGAAACTAACACAGGTCTATATTGATAAACTGGCCTACAGGGTGTTCTTGCCTTCTGTGTCTCTGTGGCACAATCCTTCCTACACACAGGTGAGGTAGTGGAAGGAAATTAAGACAGTATTTATGAGGAATGCACTGCATACAAAGGACTCTGTAAGGTGATTTACCTGAGTTATTTCATTTAATCACCAAAGTACTACATCAAGATATGTGTAAATGTAACAGGGAAGAGCCAATTTTGACTCCGTGCTGAATCTGTTTCTCAGATTTTGACCTTTGCTTTTCATTGCTTTTGTTATTATAATCATACATAATGTCCTGCCTGGGGAACTCTACCCCTCTGCCTGAACGTTAAACAAAAGTGGTTTTGTTCGGCTCACTGGGCAATGATCTGACCCCAGTCCACTTGTGAATGGTTGCAGAAAAGAAAAAAAATAAAACATCCCCTCCTATTTTGCAAGATAAATAGCCTTTTTACTTTACTTCCTTACTTCTTCTCCCTCTCTGTTCTATACAAAAAAATTGGCATCCAGACCCTATAAGAAGGTTTTTTTGGAGACAAGTCTGCCATCTTCTCAATCTTCCAGCTTCCTGAGTAGTCATGATTCCTTGCCTCAATACTTAGTCTCTGGGTTTATTGACTTGTCCTGTGGCAAGCAGAGCAAGCCTGGACTTGGTAATGAGGTAGAAATTATTGGGCAATAAGTGTAGGGTTAGAGTCTTGGTTCTTTTTCTAATTTCACCTTTAATTTCAACTCATTCACTCACAGAAACGTTTTGTTCCATTAGCCTAAAGCCATAATCATTGCTCCAGGTCCTGCATATTCAGAGGAATGCCTTCCTAGTTTGGAGGGTCATAAAACATTCAGACTCAGGACCAGACCATCATTAACTCCTGTCCAGTTTATCAAGGAGAAAAACTCCAGGTAGACCATTAGCTCTTAAACATACATTTAGTCCCTAAATAATGGTCTGGGGTCTTGAGAAAGGATCAAGGGATGGTGACTTAATGTCTGGAGAAACTGAGAAACTGGGAACCATAAGAAAGCCATAAAAATGACAAACTGGACATTGTGACATTTAAACTTATTGGTCTGAAATTACACACATCAGGCCGGAGCCAACCAAACATGAACAGATCAATTCTGATAAAGACATACAGTGTTGCTATTCCTGCCTTTTCAGGCACTTCACCCCCTCTCAGTGTCTAGGCTGAGAGCTTTGTGTCTCTATCCTTTAACATAAACTCTTTGCCTCTGTGAGTGTTTGTGAGTTTGTGGAATTCATTCTTCAGCTTGCGGAACAGAACTCTGTTTCATGTTTCAGTAACATAAATATACTCATGCTGCAAAAAAACAAAACAAAACAACAACAAAAAAAACCTAAATGTAAGAATGGCTAAATTGTCGTCTAGTTCATTAAGGCAAAAGTTGAATCACATTCTGCTTGAAAAATAAGCCACAACTTCTCCCACATTTTACAGACAAATCAACGTGGACTGGAAAATTATTTTGGTTTTGTCATTTCCGTATTATCAATTTAGAGTGGCTTTTCATAGCCAACAGATTATAACCTTACATAATCAAGTTTATAATTTTAATTCTCACCAATCCTTACATCTGTTATATCTCACTCCAATTTTCCCAGGCCCCTTGTATTTGTCAGGTTAACTTCCAACTCTAAATTATTTTTACAACCCTGACAGTGTGGAAATTTTTACCATAATACTTAGCATTTAGTGTTCTACTCTTTTGAGTTGTTGCAGCCTTATTCATTAATGTGTTAGTTTTTATTCCATGTTTAGCTTGTGTGGGGACCATTGTGCACATATTTATATTTCCTATAATGTTCATTCTGTTAATTTATTAAATGAATATCATTGAGGGGGCCCACTATGTGCCAGATACCATAACATCTGTTTGGGGAACACAATATTAAACAAAACAGATGCAATCTCACTATTATAGGTACAAATTGTTGGTGAAATATTAATCAAGTAATCTCATTAAAGACTGGAATTTAATTGAAACTAGATACATGTTCATGTGTGTTGAAGAGTTAGATGTCACAGGGAAGAATAACTCAAGCAGAGGAATCAATAAGTATAAAATCAGCAAAGGCCAAGGCCAGGGTGAGAAGGTATGAGAAAGAGAGGAAAACTGGGTTTAAATCCAACAGACATATACAGGTCATGCTCAGGATATATTTTAATCTGATGCCAATAGGAAGTTTATGAAGAATTTTAAGTCTGAGAGTAAAGAGATTGAAAAACAACAACAAAACTCCAGCTACAGTAGAAAATCAACACAATTGGAAGGGAAGAAATGCAGATACCCAGAGACTAGTAAAAAGTCTATTTTGCCGTGGTTGTTAAATAAACAATAGTTAATTGGTTCTGAAAAAACTCACAAGTATCCCCAAATGACTTGATATTAAATTAAAAGTCTTGATTATGATCTCCAAGTGTCTCTAAGTTTAATTAACTTCAGCCCCACTTATTAGGCAGTATATATATTTTAGCTGCAAATAAAGGTAGTTCCTCTCTTCCATTTAAAACTCAAGGACCCCTGATTCGTTTTATCTACAATGCCATTCTCACCTTATAAAAAATTAAACCACATCTTTCAGTTTTTCAAAATAAACTTTGAAAGATTAAACCTGTCTACAATCTAATCCTTAACTCTAGTCACTTCTATTCCTTAATCAACATAGCTCTGAAATAGTTGATAATGTACCATTTGATAATGTGATGTCTAAACATGTTATATAATTTTACTTTTAAATATTTTGCTTCCTTGAAACCTATTTTCCAATTTCTTCTGTAGATATGTCCTCAGATGACTAGATAGAGACAGCTTCACTGATCATCTGACCTGGAGTAAACCTCTTGCAGTTACTCTGTATCACGTCTCTCTTATTTTCCCTCTGGTGATTTTCATGGTCTGTAATAATTATTTGTTAACTGTCTGTTTTCGTGCATTTTTATATTCTAGAATGTAAACAGCGTGAGAGCAGGGCCCGCTGTTCATCTTATTAACTGCAAATTCCTCAGGGCATAATGCAATACACGATATAGCAATATTTGATAAATACTTGCCAAGTGACTGAATGCTAGACAAATGAAAGAAGGAATAGTGAATGAGTAAAAAATACAGAAGCAATATAGTCTTAGGATACTGAATATGAACTTGATCCCGACTCTCTGGGTTTAAATTCTGTTTTTAATGTTGACAAATTAGGAAGTTGTGGCAAATTACTTAGCCAATAACTCACTTTTATTCATTTGTAAAATAATAATGATAATGGTACTAATTTTATGCCACCTCAACAGACTGGTATAAGATCAAAATGATTATAGATGCAAAGCCCTTGAAGCAGTACCTGGCAAATAGCAAGCACTCTATAAAGGTAAACTCTTATTACATCAGATTGGATTTCCAGATATTTGGTGACCACAAATAAAAAAGAAAATTTGGTAAAATATTAATACTTTCTGTGTTTCTTAAGTTTTACTTTTTAATTGCAGAAGACATTTAACTTGGTGGCAATTACTAAAATAACTATGAGCAAATTTAAGCACATGATCTTGGTTGGTAGGAGCAGGATATAATAAGGTTAAGGTTTGAGATGTGATATATCAGAAGTGTAGTAATTGAAGACAATAATGGGGAATTAGACACTGAAGCTCTGTTTATCTTTCTGAAGATGTTTCTATCATACCAATCAATCTCACGGGAAAACATACATTCTGCAATCTGTGTTGATGAGTAATATTTTGTGTACAAAGCAGCCTGATCTACCATTTATTCTGGAAGCAGACTGACTGTTCAAAATTGGCTCCCTTACTTGCATGCTCTATGACCTCAGGCAAATTGCCTGTGTGCTTCAGTTTTCACACCTACAAAATAAACATAAAACTAAGATTGAGTTAATATATTGTAAAGTATGTAGAATAGTGCCTGACACATACTATCATTTCAAAGAGCAAGAACATTCCCCATTTTGCAAAAGTTAAAATGAGCATGGCTGCTGTGGTAGCAGTTGTGCCCTGAACACATATAATCTCAATCCGATAAGAATTTACACATGACCCCAATGTCATTCAAAGGGCTAGTACCCACGTGATTTTTATAGAACACATCAAATTATTTTCTTTTTTATCTAGTTTAATTTGAATTGAATATACTTTGAAAATGCTGAGTTCTTTGTTTTACATTGATGTGCATTATACTGTAATATAAAGCCCTTGAGTGCAACATCTCATTTTATAGCCATGTGTAAGAATACTTTGCACATGTCTGCGATGTCAAAACTGCTAGCACAACGCTCTGGAAATCATATTCAATAAATGCTAACTCATAACTAATTAAATTAAGACAAGATCTTATCCTCAATGTATATTGTTGAGTTACTTTGGAAGAAAATAAATGGGTCTAGGATGAATACATCCAATATTGTATACATAAGAATCATAGCTTGTTTGAGGTAGAAATTACCTTGTAAATCAACTATTTTAATCTCTTATTTTTGGAGGAATGGAGAGAGGAAGAGACCTAGAGGAATGAAGTAAGGTAGAAAAGGACACATATCCAGTTATGAGCAGAATTGAAACTTCAAAATTGTGTCTTCAAAATTATAAATAGTACAAGCAGTATCTTAGTCCATGTTTTCTGTGGATTGTTTTATTTAAAAACAGCTTCAAAGTGATGACTATTAATGAAAAAATTGCATAACATAGATATTTACACATTTAAAATAAATATCTGAGCTAAATCTGTGTTTTCTTTTAGATGAATCACTTTATTTGACATGCCATTCCCTTCAAGACACTATTGACTTATTTAACAACTACAAGAGGGCATCTATCCTACATATCATTATATTTTCAGGATGACCATTGTTTGAAGAGTACTTTGTTTTCATTCAACTGTGTATAGATGTGTGGTTACCGGTCCACACATTTTACTTCTTAAAATCACTTTTAGGATTTAATTCTGCCAATATATTTGGTTATTTTTAATTTCCTATTTTCTTTGTAATCAAACATCCAACCCAATTCCAGAAAAGAAAGCTGCATTTATCTACTTCAGTTCACTGAGCTATAAAAGGCTTCTTCAAAAAAAGACAAAACAGGACACTGGCAAATTGCCATTCCTTCTCTAAACCAAAAAAGCATAAGACAAGTACACAACCTTTCTGCCAAATAAGGATACAATATTTCTTAAAGAGGAAAAAAAAATAATGTTTGACATTCCATTATAAACTCTAGGCATTCTCTAACCACTGGTGTACTTCAGTGTTGACCCAGATTAGTTCAAGTTTGATAACCTCGTCATTTGGGGAAGATTTGGAGGGGGAAAAACACTGATAATTACATAGTTATATAATTTTCTCAATGTTATGTAAAATAACTTCAAGCAGCTCCACTTGAAAGCAGAGTTATGACTGTTGAAACAAATGCTGAGTTCTAACTAAGAGGAAAAAAAAATATATATATATATATATATATTTTTTTTTTTTTTCCCATTTTGGAGAAAGTCTGCTATTCAGTTGATATGAGCCATACAGGTTAAGTTTCAGCAGTGCTTAATAGGTTACAAATATCTCTTTTTTATCTGTTAATATTTTACAATCAATTTGTTTCTCTGCCTATATAATGGCAGAGAAATCAAGAGAAAATGTTCAGTCCTAGATTTAGAGATGAGACAGAGAATGGATCATTAGAAATGTATCAAAAGAAGCTACTTGGTATTTTCCTATAGATGGAAAAACAGAACTATAGTAAACAAAATTTTGGGGAAATATCCTGAATTATCCACAAGATTTTAACAGCTTCTGCATGAAGTGACTTTCCCGTATTCTAGTAGCTAATTGAAAATATCCTACTTTAGTAGAGACCACTTCAGTCTGAGAAGTAATGTGCCAAAGGTCTCTTCTCTACATTGAGTGAGTTGCCTGGCATATTAGTAGCACATCAGGCGTGACAATTTGTTCTTTGTCAGTCTCTATTTCCCTTTTCTGTTCACTACAATAGTTTGGTTTGGTTTTTGGCTATGGAGGAACATGTTTCAGTTATTTAACCATCACTATAAACTATTCTACATATTGAAAAGAAAAGAAGGAAGAAAATAAGGGAAAGAAAACAAAGCACAGCCCCTGTATGCTGTGGCTTGGAGCTGGCCTGGCTGTAACTTTTAAGGCCATGATTTTCTACTGTTTACTGTAAACAAATTAAGTAACAACTAACATCAGATATGATAGCTCTCTGGCCTTCTTGGAACAAGACAGAAAACAAGACCTTCCATAATCATGTCTGAACATACAAATAACAAAACACAAAACAAAATGAAAACACCAATATGACCAAGATTCCGACAACTCAGCTAGTATGAAAGAATGCTGCTCCCCCTGCCAATCATAGTGTTAGGTGTGCCCCACACCTTTCACCTTCTAGAAGAAAAATTATTAAGACACAATTACAGAACTGCTCCAATTTTCTGACAGCACCAAATCCAGAGGAAAAACATGATTCTTTAAACTTTTCCAGAATCATCTTACACAGTCCAAATCCTATAAAAAGCCTTTCACTGAAACTCCACAGTTTTTCATAGTGTTATCCTCCTCATTACAGTGAGCCTATGAATTCAAATTGGTTTAACTACAGAAGTGTTCCTGATTGACTTTGGCTGGAGGGAACTGAGATATTGTAGAATTTAAATGCCATCTTATCAATGGGGGTGCACATACAGCAAAATATCAAACTATTCCAAGTAATTTTGACATGCCTTTCAATCATTTAAATAATCACTAAGCAGCAATTTAAGTAAATGGCATTTAAGTAAATGGCATTGTCATGTCATCATTACAGTTTCACCAGTTCTTTTTTTTAGCTTTATATCTATCTATCTAGATATGTATATAATTGTATGATGTGCATATCCCCTATGCTCTCTGGACATCAAACAATGAAACATTTTATAAGCTCAGGGCTCTAGCTATTGAAATATGAAAGGAAGTCAGATCTTTAGATTGTGCAAAGCAATGGGGTCACACAGTTCAAAGCAATGTTGATTTATGTTTTATATAAAATGTGTCCTTATATATACAGCAGTCTCTTTTAGGATGAGACTTTGTGGAGTTAAATATACTTGTCCCCAAATACAGGATTCATTATAAAGGCAAAATAACCTTAAAAGTTGACCTAAAAGATATTACAGGTCTTTCAAATGCACTTCTTAAAAATAATCTGAAGTTCAGTATATTCAGTTGGCAAAAAATTTTGCTCTGGATTTTCCATAAAGTGTTACAGAAACAAAACCATATGAGTTTTTTGGCCAACCCAATATATTAAACCGTTCTTTTACAGAAGCTACACCAATAACAGAAAATAATGAATACTATATACTAGTGAATTGCATTATCCTCACTAGGAAAATCTTCTATAATAATTGAGGTTCCCTAATATCCAACCTATATGCAGGTCAGGAAGCAGCAGTTAGAACTGGACATGGAACAGCAGATTGGTTCCAAATAGGAAAAGGAGTACATCAAGGCTGTATATTGTCACCCTGCTTATTTAACTTCTATGCAGAGTAAATCATAAGAAACGCTGGGCTGGAAGAAGCACAAGCTGGAATCAAGATTGCCAGGAGAAATATCGATAACCTCAGATATGCAGATGACACCACCCTTATGGCAGAAAGTGAAGAGGAACTGAAAAGCCTCTTGATGAAAGTGAAAGAGGAGAGTGAAAAAGTTGGCTTAAAGCTCAACATTCAGAAAACGAAGATCATGGCATCCGGTCCCATCACTTCATGGGAAATAGATGGCAAAACAGTGGAAACAGTGTCAGACTTTATTTTTCTGGGCTCCAAAATCACTACAGATGGTGACTGCAGCCATGAAATTAAAAGATGCTTACTCCTTGGAAGAAAACTTATGACCAACCTAGATGGCATATTGAAAAGCAGAGACATTCCTTTGCCAACAAAGGTCTGTCTAGTCAAGGCAATGGTTTTTCCAGTGGTCATGTATGGATGTTAGAGTTGGACTGTGAAGAAAGCTGAGCGCTTTTGAAAATTGATGCTTTTGAATTGTGGTGTTAGAGAAGACTCTTGAGAGTCCCTTGGACTGCAAGGAGATCCAACCAGTCCATTCTGAAGGAGATCAGCCCTGGGTGTTCTTTGGAAGGAATGATGCTAAAGCTGAAACTCCAATACTTTGGCCAGAGGATGAGATGGCTGGATGGCATCACCGACTCAATGGACGTGAGTCTGAGTGAATTTCACGAGATGGTGATGGACAGGGAGGCCAGGCGTGCTGCAATTCATGGGGTCGCAAAGAGTCGGATACGACTGAGCAACTGAACTGAACTGAATATCCAACCAGTCCATTCTAAAGGAGATAAGCCCTAGGTTTCTTTAGAAGGACTGATGCTAAAGCTGAAACTCCAGTATTTTGGCCACCTCATGCAAAGAGTTGACTCATTGGAAGAGACTCTGATGCTGGGAGGGATTGGGGGCAGGAGGAGAAGGGGACAACAGAGGATGAATGGCTGGATGGCATCAATGACTGGATGGAAGTGAATTTGCGTGAACTCCAGGAGTTGGTGATGGACAGGGAGGCCTGGTGTGCTGCAATTCATGGGGTCACAAAGAGTCGGACATGACTGGGTGACTGAACTGAACTGAACTGAATATCTGATACTGAAAAAGGAGGTACCTTAGATAATAGATTCAAACAATAAAATTACATTTTGTGTTTTAATTAAATAAATATATATTCTGGCTATACTATAGTGGTTGGCATAAGTCAGGACCCCCAGTAAGACTTTTCTCTTCACAGACAGATCATAGCACATTCTAAAATTATAAAGGGGAACACACTAAATTGTGACAAATCTACCAACATACTGTTGTTAGAATATAGGTCGCAGGGAAGAGAAGCACTAACATGCTCAAAGTTGTAATTAGAAGAGGTATTTTCTAGGAAATGAGATGACTTATTATCTTGCTAAAAATGAAAATCACTTTTGCTAAATATTAAAGAAAAATTATACTTCATATACATTAAATAAAACCCGTGCATGAAATAATACCAGCTTAGGACACTGCCTAGCATTCAGTAAGAACTCAATATAGTTTAGCTATTATTATTATTATTGCTGTTATTGTTGTCATTATTCATAAAGAGGGCAACCCGCTCCAGTATTCTTGCTAGGATATCCCCATGGACAGAGGAGTCTGGTGGGCCACAGTCCATGGGGTTGCAAAGGGTAGGACATGACTGAGAGACTAAACAACAATATTCCTTAAAGTAAGACAGACCTATTTTGAATTTCTGGCAGCCCGTTTATTTATTAGTTCTCTGGCTCTATATACATTACACATTTCTTTCTTTCAGTTCTTTAATGATTAAAATTGGAATAATAATACTTATGTTGCAGAGTTATAACAAAAATTAGCATAGAAAGCATCTAGAATAGAGCCTGGCACATGAAGTTTTCAGTAAATGGTAGCCATTGCTATTAGAATGACTATTAATACAAAGTCGGTATCTGCAAAAACATGCAGTTGAAAAGGATTTTTTTTTTTGTAATTTACTATCAGGAAGTCATTGATTAGGAATACTGTTATTATTTACTATGAGACAAACCCATCTTGACTCTGTGACAGATACCAAGAAAATTTAGCTCTTACTTTAAAGAATTACACTTACAGCAACACAGTAAGAGACACACACTTTTCCTCAGATGAAGAAGAAATATGATATGTGAGATAAAGCACCTCAACATTTAAGCCTGCCCTATTTTTTCACGGCATAGAATTTTCATTTTCCAAAGCTTTTTATGAATGTTATATTTGATCGTGAAAGGCTTTATGAAGGTGTTTTAAAAAAGACATATAGCTGACTAGATCTCATAAAGGAAGTCTGGTTAGAGTAGGAAAAAAAAACATTTTTTTCTTCCTTTTTGACATACTAAAATATACTAATAAATAAAATCTAAATAATCAATCTGACCTTAGAAAAATACATGAAAATACTGATCTGTTAAATTTATAAAATAAATACACAAATCCTAAAAAAAACCCAAAACTTCTGACTTAAAGGGTTAGGGTACAACAGAAGGAGTTATTAAATCAATAAGAGAATATAAAGAAAACTGAGTGGGAGTAAACCATTCTAAGCTTAGGTATATTAAAAGACCTTAAAATAAGTGTTAAATAGTAAATTATCTTCCTGGTTAACTTCTGAAAATGTACCAAATGACCAATTTTTTTTTTTTTTAAACACTATGAGAGCACATTTTGCCCCTCAGCTATAACTACTGACTGGAGTAGGAAATGGCAACCCACTCCAATCTTCTTGCCTGGAAAATTCCATGAACAGAGGAGCCTGATAGGCTAGAGTCCAAGGGGTCACAAAGTAGACACAAATGAGTATGCGCACACACACAGCTACTAAACATGAGCCTCAAGTATGAATATTATATTTGAGATTGTATTAAATTGTACTAACTGTATCAATACTAATTTGATAACAAGCATTTATTTTTTTAAATTTTTGTGAGAAAGGATGAACACACACGTATGTAACTGTAAAACAACCTTTGTAAAAAATCTCATTAATGCAGGTCAAATAAATTCAATAAGATAACTTTTTAAAAAGAATCTGAATACATACCACTGTGAGATAATTAAATATAATTATTTATTCAATAAAAAATATAAGGACTAAGAAGCTTAAGTATGATTTGTGTCCTCAAAAAAGCACTCTTTATTATTAAACTCACAAGCATATACTAGCTATGTAAAACAGTATAGCATACTGTAAGTTCTTAAAAGTTTGGTAAAAGAGAATAAGTGGAATCATAGAAGAGATGGCAGTGATAGCTATGAGTCTGGGTTATCAAGGAAAGGAGAAATTACACTTAACATAGGGGCAATTAAAGAACTAGTGATGAGTAAGAAACCGTTTAAGAATGGAAGCTCAGAAAGCAGTGAGAGAAAGAATCTGATGGGAGTCAGGGTAGGCACTGGGGAGTAAGAGTCAATGGATCAGATTATACAGTAAATTTAAACGAGTTAAGGCATCATGCATTCTTGAAAAAGTGAGTCAAAGAAAAGCAGTACCTTAGGAAAATTGTCCTGCTAGGGCTGATAGAATGTAAGGCACCTGTCAATTTTTAACAAGACCCTGTATACCTTTCCAAATTCATTGTTATTTTAAGGTTTGGGTAAAATTCCCAGAGATGATTGAAATTTTAGGATCTTCTAAGCTCTAGCAATTGTGCCTTATTATAGAATTTAAAGTATAAATGTAAATAAACACAAATACTCTATTAGAAAATCTAAAATGTAAGATAAGATATGGTAAGGAAAGGAATATTTACTGAACATATATTCTGCTGGGCACTATGCTAACCATGTACTATTCATTGTCTCTATTTCATCTCTGGAATGCAAAGTTGATGATAGTGATAATAAAAGCACTTATGTGGGTTGAGCTATATAAAATTGTTAATATTCAGTATTTTTGACCAATAAATTCATAAGGTTCAACCTAAGATACGCCAGTAATTGGAATAATTTCTATATATACAATAGTTCGCTAATCTTTTCTGCAACTATTCTGTGTTGTATAGGTGAAGAAAGTGGAAACCAAAGGGTAACTACTCAAAAGTTAACTGAAAACAAAGCCCTAAACAAATACTTGAACTTCTTTATGCCTAAACTAATTATATTTTTAATATATATGACTCAGAACCTAGTTATTAAAATTATGTGGAACATGGTCTGGAATGAGAAAATATGTTTATGCATTCACATAAATGCCAATGTAAATACATATTCATATTTTATATGTGTTTACATTATACTGTTATTCTTGCATTTTTCTATGTAAGGATTATCACATTTTCAAACACACACACAACCACACACATCCTTTTCTCTGACAATATTTCTCCTTTGAAATATTTCCTAAGTTGTTATAAGAATTTTATACTTCCTAAAGATTATTTGTATGCAGGTCAGGCAGCAACAGTTAGAACTGGCCATGGAACAACAGACTGGCTCCAAATAGGAAAAGGAGTACGTCAAGGCTGTATATTGTCACCCTGCTTATTTAACTTCTATGCAGAGTACATCATGAGAAACGCTGGGCTGGAAGAAGCACAAGCTGGAATCAAGATTGCCAGGAGAAATATCAGTAACTTCAGATATGCAGATGACACCACCCTTATGGCAGAAAGTGAAGAGGAACTAAAAAGCCTCTTGATGAAGGTGAAAGAGGAGAGTGAAAAAGTTGGCTTAAAGCTCAACATTCAGAAAACTAAGATCATGGCATCTGGTCCCATCAGTTTATGGGAAATAGATGGGGAAATAGTGGAAACAGTGGCTGACTTTATTTTTGGGGCTCCAAAATCACTGCAGATGGTGACTGAAGACAGGAAATTAAAAGACGCTTACTCCTTGGAAGAAAACTTATGACCAACCTAAATAGCATATTCAAAAGCACAGACATTACTTTGCCAACAAAGGTCCATCTAGTCAAGGCTATGGTTTTTCTTGTGGTCATGTATGGATGTGAGAGTTGGACTGTAAAGAAAGCTGAGCACTGAAGAATTGATGCTTTTGAACTCTGGTATTGGAGAAGACTCTTGAGAGTCCCTTGGACTGCAAGGAGATCCAACCAGTCCATTCTGAAGGAGATCAGCCCTGAGATTTCTTTGGAAGGAATGATGCTAAAGCTGAAACTCCAGTACTTTGGCCACCTCATGTGAAGAGTTGACTCGTTGGAAAAGACTCTGATGCTGGGAGGGATTGGGGGCAGGAGGAGAAGGGGACGACAGAGGATGAGATGGCTGGATGGCATCACTGACTCGATGGACGTGAGTCTGGGTGAACTCTGGGAGTTGGTGATGGACAGGGAGGCCTGGCATGCTGCAATTCATGGGGTTGCAAAGAGTTGGACATGACTGAGCAACTGAACTGAACTGAAAGATTATTTTACTGATATTTAGAGTCCATCTACAAACAGATCATTTACATATGACTTAAATCAAATCCCTTACGATTATACAGTAGAAGTGAAAAATACATTCAAGGGATTAGATTTGACAGACAGTGTGCCTGAAGAACTATGGATGGATGTTCATATAGTGATCAAAACCATCCCCAAGAAAAAGAAAGGCAAAAAAGCAAAATAGTTGTCTGAGAAGACCTTATAAATAGCTGAGAAAAGAAAAGAAGCAAAAGGCAAAGAGGAAAAGGAAAGATTTATCCATATGAATTCAGAGTTCCAAAGAACAGTAAGGAGAGATAAGAAAGCCTTTCTACATGATCAATGCAAGGAAACAGAGGAAAACAATAGAATGGGAAAGTCTAGAGATTGCTTCAAGAAAATTAGAGATACCAAAAAAACATTTCATGCAAAGAGAGGCACAATCAAGGACAGAAATGGTATGGACCTAACAGAAGCAGAAGATATTAAGAAGAGAAGGCAAGAATATACAGAAGAACTATACCAAAAAGATCATATGATGCAGATAATTACAATGGTGTGATCACTCATCAGGAGCTAGACATCATGCAGTGTGAAGTCAAGTGGGCCTCAGGAAGCATCACTATGAACAAAGCTAGCGGAGGTGATGGAATTCCAGTTGAGCTATTTCAAATCTTAAAAGATGATGCTGATAAATGCTGCACTCATTATGCCAGCAAAATGGGAAAACTCAGCAGTGGCCACAGGAATTGAAAAGGTAAGTTTTCATTCCAGTCCCAAAGAAAGGAAATGTCAAAGAATATTCAAACTACAGCACAACTGTACTCTTCTACATGCTAGTAAAGTAATGCTGAAAATCCTCCAAGCGATGCTTCAAAAGTATGTGAACCGAAAACTTCTAGATATTCAATCTGGATTTAGAAAAGGCAGAGGAAGCAGAGATCAAATTATCAACATCTGCTGGATGATAGAAAAAGCAAGAGTTCCAGAAAAACATCTATTTCTGCTTCATCAACTATGCCAAAGCCGTTGACTGTGTGGATAACAAAAAATTAGAAAAATTATTAAAGAGATGGAAATACTAGACCACCTTACCTGCCTACTGAGAAACCTGTATGCAGGTCGAGAAGTAACAGTTAGAACTGCACATGGAACAATGGACTGGTTCCAAATTGGGAAAGGAGTACATCAAGGCTAAATACTGTCACCCTGCTTATTTAACTTATTTCCGATAGTTGGTAAAGAATCTGCTGGCAATGCAGAACACTTCGATTCGATATCTGGGTTGGGAAGATAGAGTGGAGAAGGGATAGACTACCTACTCCAGTATTCCAGGCTTCTCTTGTGGCTCACTTGGTAAAGAATCCACCTGCAATGCGGGAGAGACCTTGACTTGATCCCTGGGTTGGGAAGATCCCCTGGAGAAGGAAAGGCTACCCACTCCAGTATTCTGGCCTGGAGAATTCCATGGACTGTACAATCCATGGGTTCCCATAGAGTGGGACATGACTGAGCTACTTTCAATTCACTTCACTTCATGCGGAGTGCATCATGTGAATACTGGGCTGGATGAAGCACAAACTGGAAACAAGATTGCCGAGAGAAATACCAATAACTTCATTTATGTAGATACTCCTGCTGCTGCTGCTAAGTCGCGTCAGTTGTGTCCAACTCTGTGCGACCCCATAGACAGCAGCCCACCAGGCTCCCCCGTCCCTGGGACTCTCCAGGCAAGAACACTGGAGTGGGTTGCCATTTCCTTCTCCAATGCATGAAAGTGAAAAGTGAAAGTGAAGTTGCTCAGTCGTGTCTGTCTCTTAGCGCCCCCGTGGACTGCAGCCTATCAGGCTCCTCCGTCCATGGGATTTTCCAGGCAAGAGTACTGGAGTGGGGTGCTGTTGTCTTCTCTGATATATGCAGATGACACCACCCTTATGGGAGAAAGCAATGAGATACTAAAAAGCCTCTTGATAAAGCTGAAAGAACAGAGTGAAAAAGTGGCTTAAAACTCAACATTCAAAAAACAAAGATCATGGCATCTGGTCCCATCAGTTCAGTTCAGTTCAGTCACTCAGTTGGGTCTTTGTGACCCCATGGATGGCAGCACACCAGGATCCCCTGTACATCACCAACTCCTGGAGCATGCTCAAACTCAAGTCCACCGAGTCAGTGATGCCATCCAACCATCTTATCCTCTGTTGTCCCCTTCTCCTCCTGCCTTCATCCTTTCCCAGCATCAGGGTCTTTTCTAATGAGTCAACTCTTTGCATCGGTGTTCAAAGTACTGGAGTGTCAGCTTCAGCATCAGTCTTTACAGTAGATATTCAGGACTGATTTCCTTTAGGATGGACTGGTTGGATCTCCTTGCAGTCCAAGGGGCTCTCAAGAGTCTTCTCCAACACCATAGTTCAAAAGCATCAATTCTTTAGCGCACAGCTTTCTTTATGGTCCAACTCTCACATCCATACATGACTACTGGAAAAACCATAGCTTTGCCTACATGGACTTTTGTCAGCAAAGTAATGTCTCTGCTTCTTTATATGCTGCCTAGTTTGGTCATAGCTTTTCTTCCATGGAGCAAGCATCTTTTAATCATGGCTGCAGTCACCATCTGCAGTCATTTTGGAACCCAAGAAAATAAAGTCTGTCACTTTCTCCATTGTTTCCCCATCTATTTGCCATGAAGTGATACAACTGGATGCCATGATCTTCATTTTTTTGAATGTTGAGTTTTAAGCCAGCTTTTTTCACTGTCTTCTTTCACTTTCATCAAGAGGCTGTTTAGTTCCTCTTCACTTTATGCCATAAGGGTGGTGTTATCTGCATATCTGAGGTTATTGATATTTCTCCCGGGATTCTTGATTCCAGTTTGTGCTTCATCCAGCCTGGCATTTTGCATGATGTGTTATCCATATAAGTGAAATAAACAGGGTGACAAAGTACAGCCTTGCCATACTCCTTTCCCTATTTGGAACCAGTCTGTTGTTCCATGTCCTGTTCTAACTGTTGGTTCTTGACCTGCATACAGATTTCCCAGGAGGTAGGTAAGATGGTCTGGTATAGTCTGTTTAAGCATTTTACACAGTTTGCTCTGATCCACACAATCAAAAGCTTTGGAGTAGTCAATGAAGCAGATGTTTTTCTGGAATTCTCCTGCTTTTTCTATGATCCAACAGATGTTGGTAATTTCATCTTTGGTCCTCTTCTTTTTCTAAATCCAGCTTGAACATCTGGAAGTTCTTGGTTCACATACTGTTGAAGCCTTGCTTGGAGAATTTTCAGCATTATTTGCTAGATGAGATGAGTGCAATTGTGCGGTAGTTTGAAATGTCTTTGGCACTGCCTTTCTTCGTGATTGGAATGAAAACTGACCTTTTCCAGTCCTGTGGGGACTGCTGAGTTTCCCAAATTTGCTGGCCTAATGAGTGCAGCACTTTCTGATCCCGTCACTTCATGGCAAAATAGAGGGGGGAAACAATGGAAACAGTGACAAACTTTATTTTCTTGGGCTCCAAAATCACTGCAGATGATGACTGCAGCCAAGAAATTATACAATGCCTGTTCCTTGCAAGAAAAGCTATGAGAAACCTAGACAGCATATTAAGAAGCAGAGGCTTTATTTGCTGACAAAGGTCCATATATTCAAAGCTATGTTTTTCCAGTAGTTATGTATGGCTGTGAGAGTTGGACTATAAAGAAAGCTGAGTGCTATATAATTGATACTTTTGAACTGTGGTGTTGGACAAGACTCTTGAGGGTCCCTTGGATGGCAAGGAGATCAAATCAGTCAATCCTAAGGGAAATCAGTCCTGAATATTTGTTGGAAGGACTGATGCTGAAAGTGATGCCCCAACACTTTGGTCACATGATGCCGAGAGCTGACTCATTAGAAAAGTCCCTGATGGTGGGAAAGATTGAAGGCAGGAGGAGAAGAGGACAACAGGATGAGACAATTGGAAGGCATCACCAACTTGATGGACATGACTGAGCAAACTCTGTGAGTTGGTGATGGATGAGGTATCCAGGCATGCTGCAGTCCAGGGGTCGCTAAGAGTTGGACATGACTGAGCCACTGAGTAGAACTGAATGAACTGTCCTTTCTTTATTCACTTGTTCAGGCAAGATGCAGACTAATAAATATTTATGTAGGGAATCATAAAGAGAGAAAATGTACAGAATACATTTCAGCAATGAATTCATCTTTTGAACTTAGAAATCATTTAGCTTTTGGTTCTCAAACTACGATTATCTTTCAAAGTATTAAAGCTATTGTTGCTGCTTTAGACTGTACCTACATACTGCTAGCACCAATGAACAATTTACTGAAAAAGGCTAATGAGTTACTGAAAAAGGCTAATGAGTTACTAAAAAAGTAAACAGCCTAATTCATAGTTTTCTAACTGATCTCCCTGTTTTCTAATTTGCTACGCTGGAGTATACATGCAGCTCTGGCCACTACAGAGGCACAAATTGGGCATTATCTACTGATTGATAAGTGCTGAGGTTAAGGAAATCAAATATTTTCTGGTCTGTTTCTATATATTTCTGTACCGAATGTACTTTAAGTGTTTTTGTTCATAACCATTTTTGACATCATATTTTTCACATAATATAATCTTTGACTCTCAAAGATTTTCTTACTTTGTGTTAAAAACAGAAGAAAACATTAAGCTATTTGTTAATATAATATACAAGGTACATGTTCACCTTGGAAATGCTAATATAATTTTTGCAAATTTAATTTAGTAGCATCTTGATCTTGTGAAATGATCATGGAACTGGTCTGACAAAGTCATATGAAACAGAATGAATTTATGAAACTACGGTCATAATAGATGAAAGAATATAGTCACTATGGTTTCATATTTCACTAAATATAAAAGTAAATATTTTCATATATATAATGTAACAGAATTTAACATAAAAATAAATTTAAAAACCTCTGAAACCATCTGAATGTTCTTTTAAGAAAGTGAATATTATGAAAACAGAACCCATAATAATTCTATACAAAGAACTGAAATTGCAATTCTTCATAAATTATGTTGCAGGAATAAAAGCTATGAAGTTAATGATCTGGAATAGTCATTTAAAACTATAAGATTCTAGAACAGATACAGTTGTGAAACAAGAGAGTATAAATGAATGAGTGATAATGATCCAAAGCATAAAGTTATTGGATGATAATTTTAGAAAGACTCACAGCATGCTGAATAGATTAAACATTTTATATTGAAAAAAAAAATCTATTGATGTTTTAAAATTACATGTAATAAAATATGAACAGCTGGTTCTCTTTTATGGATTTCTTTGCAAGAAATGATTATTTTCTACTGGGATAATTACTGACTGATTTATTTTTTATTTCCACTTGCTCACATTTTAATGTCCCTAAACACTTAGAAGAGGTCATTGTTTGCAAGTAAAAGTATTTGAAGTGATAAAAAAAAAAACTGTCTAATTTTAATATCTTTTCAATCACTGGCTAAATATATATTACACTCAATTTTTCAATGACAATTTCAAACATTGCCAAATCAAACAGAAATTCCTAGATGAAACCTACCATGATAACTGAGCACAAAAAAGCCACTTGTTGTGAAATCACTGTGGAATTTGATTAGAATCTGATTGGAAGTGCTGTAGACTGATTCCAAAGCAGTATTGCCACTGAACTGTCCAATCTGTGGTGAGTTTTGGTCTGGTCCATCCCTACAGGGGAGAGACAGGGCAGGGAGGAGGCAGGAGAGTGAGATTGATGTTTTGGGAAAGTTTCACACAAAGTATTACATATGAGATACAAAGATGCAGTAGATGAAATAATCAGCACATGCCAAATCATATTGGTGTATGTTTATTTGGATGACAAAATATTTAAAAATGTAAAGTGAGAAATAGATCACATTTTCACCTAAATGAAATGCACCTATATTGAGTGAAGTAGCTCAGTCGTGTCCGACTCTTTGCGACCCCATGGACACCAGGCTCCTCCGTCCATGGGATTTTCTAGGCATAGTACTGGAGTGGGTTGCACCCATATTAGCTGTAATTAATTAAATTGCCTTGGCTTCCTGGTCACAACCCAGATCCTCCCAAATGCTGGAGGTTTTCCCTCCTTTTATTTTCTTCAAAATAATCTTGAGAATCATAGACTGTCAAATTTAGAAAGAATTTTAGAGGTCATACAGTAATTCAATTAACAAACTAAAAAATTAATTCTTATGTTTTCTTTATAGTTTAGAGATATTTCAATTAACAGAATAATA
Organism: Bos taurus; assembly: GCF_002263795.3. Taxonomy (NCBI): domain Eukaryota; kingdom Metazoa; phylum Chordata; class Mammalia; order Artiodactyla; family Bovidae; genus Bos; species Bos taurus. The sequence goes on along the minus strand of NC_037341.1, from coordinate 52,138,049 downwards.
ATACAAAATAATATGATGAATTATTATGATAGAAATTCAGTAGCTGTATTAAGCAACTTATTGGAATACAGCCTTTTAAATTTCACTAGTTTTGAAATACAGAACTTTCTTACCATAAACTTACTCTGATTTAATTCCCAGGTTTTGCACATTATTTTAATAACAAATTTAATCTTCACCCATAAAGTTTTTGTTCTATGTGTTTAGCTACTTCATGGCAAACAAACTGAATCTTTTTTATTTGTCTTATTCTGCAAAACACAGTCACCTTCAGTTATTCACACCAGTTCAAGCATCACATGGCAATCTGTATAGAGGACCGTGATATATTTTTACTCCTATCCTATTTCACTGTTATACACAGTTGAATCAATCAGTAACAGAGGTCTTGGCTTACCATACAGTGATGAAATCATAGATTGGTTCTGTTTGTAGGACAGTAAAGTTGATGTAGATTCCATTCCCAGGGGGTACTTTTACGAGCCAAAAACAGTCTTGAAAGTTTGGATATTCATCTGGATACCCAGGAGAGTAAATGGTTCCATTCATTGCAGTTATATTCCCTCCACAAAGAGCTACAGAAAAGATACAATATGTTTAAGTAGAATCATAGTAAATTGATTACAAAATTTGCCAACATTTCATACCTCTTAGACAGTATAAAAGACATCTGTGTTATGTTTCCACCTCAGTTAAGGTATATAAAATAAAGCTGGAAACCATGAACCAAACAGAGTGAATGTTTGTTTATTTTTCAGCATGAGGTATTCTACATTGTTTTTCACTATCACTAGATTAGTAAATTACATTGTATTTGCTTTTTTCAAATACTTTATCCATATATATATATATATATATATATATATATATATACTGTTCAAAAGTTGAACAGTATATCATGTATAAATATAAGGACTTATATCATGTATAAATATATCATATATAAATATATCATGTATATCATGTATAAATATAAGGACTTATAAGAGGATCGAGGCATTTTTATTTATTTATTTTAGAAGAAATGACCCCAAATTCAGTAACAGTATCTGGGCTACTGTTTTATAAAAGAATGATTACTAAACAAACACACATGCAATCACATAGACATCGCATAGGAGAAGCTCTAAAGTGTTAACCAACTTTACTTCAGCATCCAATAGAGAAGATTAGGACTCTTGACTCAAGAATGACAAAATTAGTTCTTTATTATGGAGTTTTAAGGTCTTTGCTAACTATTATTCTTCAACTGAAAGGAAGACTCTATATTTAGCATGACATTTGAAGAGATAAAACAAACAAACAGAAAAAGAGTACCAAAACAAGAATTATTAAACACAGATTATATCACCTAAAAGATAGCTTCAAGTTAGAAGCATACCTTCACACCTTGGAAGTGGATGATTCCAGTTACGACTCACTCCATGAAGGCAAGTGAGGGCTGAATTTCCAATCAGTGTATATCCAGGGAAACATTCAAATGAAATGGTTTGACCCACAGTAAAATCATTGCCGATCACAAAACCATTTCGAAATGGGCGTGGATCAGGACAGCTTTGCAACTGATAGGCTGGAAAACGTAAAAAAAAGAAAAATTTCCCTTCTGAATTATGAAAGACCACAAGAGGGTACTATTTGCAATCTGCAAAATAGAGGTAGTGCTGCTTGCAGTTGGTTAGAAATAATAATTTGGGTTTATAGCAAGTGATGTTAATGACTGTATGTTTCTTATGTCTATAATTTTCATATTAAAATTTTAGCATAATTTATTAAAATGCATTGTTTAGTCACTCACTGATGAAATCTGTTTAAAGTTTTAATGAAAATATAAATTACCCTTAAAGCCACAATTTTAATCAAACATACTCTGATCCCTTTACCTAGAATGCAATTGCTTTCTGGTTATATCACATGTATATAAAATAAAATAAATATATGTGTAAGCCTAATTCTGAATCTTTCTGAAATTCTTAAGCTAATTTTCCCTCTAAAAGAAATAAATCACTCTCTATCAAGTTTTTCTAAAGAAGTCATTTAACAATATAAAGTACTAGGAAATAATTTCCTTCTAACACAAATTTTGTAATTCAGTCATCATTGAAGCACAACTATTTTATTTGTTCATACTAATGTTGTTCTACATGCTTTTATCACCGTATCCTAAAAGCTTTGCTTACTCCCTTTTACATATTAGGTGCTTAATAAACACTGCTGAAAAAATTTTGAACCTACAAACAGTATATATACTCATATATTATTAATATTTGAGACTTTATTTTTAAGAAATTCAAAACCATATATAATTAGTAAAATTTAAATTACCAGCAGAGATTATTTTTCTACTGACTATTTAAATTCCTTTTTTAAAAACTTTTTTATTTTTCAGTAATTCCAAAGTTACACAGAGGTTGCAATAGAAAGAACTATGCCATCAACAAGGTTTCCCAGTGGTTAACTCTGATACATATTCATCATTCTCTCTTTCTTTCCCTAACCCTGTCCCCATCTACATCTCTGTGTGTGTGTATATATGTGTGTGAACACACTTTCTTCTTTTCAAATTAGTGGAGAATAACTTGACATATCACTTCTATCTCACAAAGAAAAGGACACTCCTATGTAACCACAAAATTGAGAACATTGAGCATATTAAATTCTAAATTTTCCAAATCAGAAATTTACATTTAAGGTTGAATAAGGGGAGGCCTTACAATAGCTGTGAAAAGAACAGAAGTGAAAAGCAAAGCAGAAAAGGAAAGATATAAACATCTGAATGCAGAGTTCCAAAGAACAGCAAAAAGAGACAAGAAAGCCTTCTTCAGCGATCAATGCAAAGAAATAGAGGAAAACAACAGAATGGGAAAGACTAGGGATCTCTTCAAGAAAACCAGAGATACCAAAGGAACATTTCATGCAAAGATGGGCTCGATAAGGACAGAAATGGTATGGACCTAATAGAAGCAGAAGATATGAAGAAGAGATGGCAAGAATACACAGAAGAACTGTACAAAAAAGAGCTTCACGACCCAGATAATCACGATGGTGTGATCATCACCTAGAGCCAGACAGCCTGGAATGTGAAATCAAGTGGGCCTTAGAAAGCATCACTACGAACAAAGCTAGTGGAGGTGATGGCATTCCAGTTGAGCTATTCCAAATCCTGAAAGATGATGCTGTGTAAGTGCTGCACTCAATATGCCAGCAAATTTGGAAAACTCAGCAGTGGCCACAGGACTGGAAAAGGTCAGTTTTCATTCCAATCCCAAAGAAAGGCAATGCCAAAGAATGCTCAAACTACCACACAATTGCACTCATCTCACACGCTAGTAAAGTAATGCTCAAAATTCTCCAAGCCAGGCTTCAGCAATATGTGAACTGTGAAATTCCTGATGTTCAGGCTGGTTTTAGAAAAGGCAGAGGAACCAGAGATCAAATTGCCAACATCTGCTGGATCATGGAAAAAGCAAAAAAGTTTCAGAAAAGCATCTATTTCTGCTTTATTGACTATGCCAAAGCATTTGACTGTGTGGATCACAATATACTGTGGAAAATTCTGAAAGAGATGGGAATACCAGACCACCTGACCTGCCTCTTGAGAAATTTGTATGCAGGTCAGGAAGCAACAGTTAGAACTGGACATGGAACAATAGACTGGTTCCAAATAGGAAAAGGAGTACGTCAAGGCTGTATATTGTCACCCTCTTTATTTAACTTATATGCAGAGTACATCATGAGAAACGCTGGACTGGAAGAAACAGAAGCTGGAATAAAGATTGCTGGGAGAAGTATCAATAACCTCAGATATGCAGATGATACCACCCTTATGGCAGAAAGTGAAGAGGAACTCAAAAGCCTCTTGATGAAAGTGAAAGTGGAGAGTGAAAAAGTTGGCTTAAAGCTCAACATTCAGAAAACGAAGATCATGGCATCCGGTCCCATCACTTCATGGGAAATAGATGGGGAAACAGTGGGAACAGTGTCAGACTTTATTTTCTGGGCTCCAAAATCACTACAGATGGTGACTGCAGCCATGAAATTAAAAGACGCTTACTCCTTGGAAGGAAAGTTATGACCAACCTAGATGGCATATTCAAAAGCAGAGACATTACTTTGCCAACAAAGGTCCGTCTAGTCAAGGCTATGGTTTTCCTGTGGTCATGTATGGATGTGAGAGTTGGACTGTGAAGAAAGCTGAGCACTGAAGAGTTGATGCTTTTGAACTCTGGTATTGGAGAAGACTCTTGAGAGTCCCTTGGACTGCAAGGAGATCCAACCAGTCCATTCTAAAGGAGATCAGCCCTGGGATTTTTTGGAAGGAATGATGCTAAAGCTGAAACTCCAGTACTTTGGCCACCTCATGCGAAGAGTTGACTCATTGGAAAAGACTCTGATGCTGGGAGGGATTGAGGGCAGGAGGAGAAGGGACGACAGAGGATGAGATGGCTGGATAGCATCACTGACTTGATGGACGTGAGTCTGGGTGAACTCCAGGAGTTGGTGATGGACAGGGAGGCGTGGCGTGCTGCGGTTCATGGGGTCGCAAAGAGTGGGACACGACTGAGCGACTGATCTGTTCCGGAGGTCCCTGAGTTGTTAACTAACATATCACTCTATATTTTAAATTTTAATACTCTAAAGTTTTCAGAGTTAGTCAACAGTCCTTTAAGGATATTAAGTGTTTAATTGTCATTTTCATTTGAATTAATATTCCATAAGCAAAATATATCAAATCCAAAAAGTCATTTCAGTTTAGGGTAAATGTATATCAAGGCAATGGCAACCCACTCCAGTACTCTTGCCTGGCAAATCCCATGGACAGAGGAGCCTGGTGGGCTGCAGTCCATGGGGTTGCTAAGAGTCGGACACAACTGAGCGACTTCACTTTCACTTTTCACTGTCATGCATTGGAGAAGGAAATGGCAACCCACTCCAGTGTTCTTGCCTGGAGAATACCAGGGACAGGGGAGCCTGGTGGGCTGACGTCTCTGGGGTCACACAGAGTCGGACACGACTGATGCGACTTAGCAGCAGCAGCAGCAGTTAGGATATATTATTCTATTAAATAAATGCTTTCAATTTTCAATCACATTTAAAGGTAATTTTTCTCAGTTTTATTAAAATATAATTTATATACATCACTGCATGAATTTAAGGTGTACAGTAGAGTGATTTGACTTAGATGTTTTGTTCCAGTTCCAGTTCAGTCACTCAGTCACGTCCGACTCCTTGCAAACCCATGAACCGCAGCACACCAAGCCTCCCTGTCCATCACCAACTCCCAGAGTTCACTCAAACCCACGTCAATTGAGTCGGTGATGCCATCCAATCATCTCATTCTCTGTGGTCCCCTTCTCCTCCTCCTCTCAATCTTTCTGAAAATCAGTGTCTTTTCAAATGAGTCAGCTCTTCGCATCAGGTGGCCAAAGTATTGGAGTTTCAGCTTCAACATCAGTCCTTCCAATGAACACCCAGGACTGATCACCTTTAGGATGGACTGGTTGGATCTCCTTGCAGTCCAAGGGACTCTCAAGAGTCTTCTCCAACACCACAGTTCAAAAGCATCCATTCTTCAGTGCTCAGCTTTCTTTATAGTTCAAATCTCACATCCATACATGATTACTGGAAAAACCATAGCCTTGACTAGACAGACCTTTGTTGACAAAGTAATGTGTCTGCTTTTTAATATGTTGTCTACGTTGGTCATAACTTTCCTTCCAAGGAGTAAGGGTCTTTTAATTCCACGGCTGGAGCCACCATCTGCAGTAATTTTGGAGCCCAGAAAAATAAAGTCTGTCACTGTTTCCATTGTTTCCCCTTCTATTTGCCATGAATTGATGGGACCAGATGCCATGATCTTAGTGTTCTGAACGTTGAGCTTTAAGCCAACTTTTTCACTCTCCTCTTTCACTTTCATCAAGAGGCTCTTTCATTCTTCTTCACTTTCCGCCATAAGGGTGGTATTATCTGCATATCTGAGGTTACTGGTATTTCTCCCAGCAATCTTGATTCCAGCTTGTGCTTCATCCAGCCCAGCATTTCTCATCACGTACTCTGCATGTAAGTTAAATAAGCTGGGTGACAATATACAGCTTTGACGAACTCTTTTTCCTATTTGGAACCAGTTTGTTGTTCCATGTCCAGTTCTAACTGTTGCTTCCTGACCTGCATACAGGTTTCTCAAGAGGCAGGTCAGGTGGTCTGGTACTCCCATCTCTTTCAGAATTTTCCACAGTATATTGTGATCCACACAGTCAAAGGCTTTGGCATAATTAATAAAACAGAAATAGATGTTTTTCTGGAACTTTTTTGCTTTTTCCATGATCCAGCTAATGTTGGCAATTTGATCTCTGGTTCCTCTGCCTTTTCTAAAACCAGCTTGAACATCTGGAAGTTCACGGTTCACGAATTACTGAAGCCTGGCTTGGAGAATTTTGAGCATTACTATACTATCGTGTGAGATGAGTGCAATTGTGCGGTAGTTTGAGCATTCTTCGGCGTTTTCTTTCTTTGGGATTGGAATGACCTTTTCCAGATGTTTTGTGAAATGTTGTCTATGATAAGCTTAGTTGGCTGGATAATCTTGAATAGAATAAAACTCATTGACACTTGAATAATCCTGTGATAATTTACATATTTCACCTTTCTATGCTTTTTAGTTTAATGAGGATATATAGGAAATACATTTTAAATGATCAGGAGAAAGTTCTCATCCTAATATCATATATAATACAGGACCTAAATCCTAAATGTTGCCATTAATAGCACTAATGTGGAACAAGTCCTTTAGTAGAAGAGTATCCTTATCAGTAATTATATACAATTCATTCTTCCAATATTCAGAATGTTTTTAAATTTGCATCACAAACTTATGTAAAAATAACAGATTCTGTGAATCTGTATTAACTTTTAAAAAAATGTTATTAGCTCAAAAATATAAACTCAGTAAAAGAAGAGATAGTTTTTAAATTCAACATAATTAACAAATAATATCTAGTGATCATTGCTATACATGATGGCTCATGTCAATAATATTAATATTATATAAATAAAAGTAACACATGCTATATATTTTTATTTTATTATGCAAATAAATATTTTTTTCAAGGACATATTGACTGAAAAATGCAGTAAAAAATGTTCAGATTTTAGGTTTTTCACATTCAAACAAGAATTTGGCTTTGAAAGACCAAAGGAAAATGAGTGCATGGCAAGAAGATGAAGTCAGGTTTAAGGTGAATAGCAAAGTGTTTAGCATAAGACCCCATACACTTGTTAGAGAAGAACCACAAATATACTTCTGAGCCTTTTAGATGCAAAGAAGAAACTCAATCAGTTTCCCAGAAGTTTCTGAAATTAATTTCCTCAGGAATACTGTACATTTTGTACAGAAATGTGACAGTTATGATTTTCTGTTTTATATACAGGATGATATGTGGTACTATTAAATTATGTTTGCAAGCCTAAGCTAAACTGTAATCACTGAGACCCATGTGCAGTTGAATGTTACAATGTCTATTTTGAGTTCAGTTCAGTCACTCAGTCGTATCTATTTGCGACCCCATAGACTGCAGCATGCTAGGCCTCCCTGTCCATCACCAACTCCCCGAGTTCACGCAAACTCATGTCCATTGAGTCAATGATGCCATCCAACCATCTTAATCTCTGTCATCCCCTTTTCCTCCTGTCCTCAACTTTTCCCAGCATCAAGGTCTTTTCAAATGAGTCAGCTCTTCATATCAGGTGGCCAAACTATTGGAGTTTCAGCTTCAGCACCAATCCTTCCAATGAACACTCAAGACTGATCTCCTTTAGGATGGACTGGTTGGATATCCTTGCAGTCCAAGGGACTCTCAAGAGTCTTCTCCAACACCACAGTTCAAAAGTATCAATTCTTCAGCACTCAGCTTTCTTTATAGTCCAACTCTCACATCCATACATGACTACTGGAAAAACCATAGCCTTGACTAGACAGACCCTTGTTGGTAAAGCAATGTCTCTTCTTTCATCAAGTGGCTCTTTAGTTCCTCTTCACTTTCTGCCATAAGGTGGTGTCATCTGCATATCTGAGGTTATTGATATTTCTCGTGGCAATCTTGATTCCAGCTTGTGCTTCATCCAGCCCAGCATTTCTCATGATGTACTCTGCATATAAGTTAAATAAGCAGGGTGACAGTATACTGCCTTGACGTACTCCTTTTCCTATTTGGAACCAGTCTGTTGTTCTATGTCCAGTTCTAACTGTTGCTTCCTGACCTGCATACAGGTTTCTCAATGGGCAGGTCAGGTGCCCTGGTATTCTCATCTCTTTCAGAATTTTCCACAGTTTATGTGATCCACACAGTCAAAATCTAACTACTCTTAAATTTCTTTTTAGGTATATACTTCTATTCAGCAAATATTTATTGTGCTCTTACTCTTGTAGTTACTTGAGACACATCAATGAACAACACAAAGATCTCTGCTCTGGTGGAGCTCATGTCCAAAAGTATCACCTACTTGTGAGTCAACTAGAAATCAGGAAAAACTTGAATTAAATTTTTTAAAAATCACATGGTCATTAAATCCTTTAATAATTAAGGCAGTGATGTAATTAAAGTTTGTTACTTTTGATTGAATATTATAATCACTGGAACTGTATTGTTTGAATAAATATTATAACTTAAACATTTACTTTTAAATCTCAGATCTTTATATTCTAAAGGGATGAAATTCATGCTCAAGGTCATGCAGCAGACTTATATTGGAAATAGGCCTAATATAATATGATTGACAAAGTATTTATTTATTTCATATTCTCAGAGCAGTAGAGTGATATCAATGAATGTTATGTTATTCTTTCATTATAAAGTAAGAGAATAACTTTACATATAGTAGATGAGCACCACAAAATATCTTTTCAATATACTCATTTTGATATGAAAGCAAAGACTCAATCTTACATTTCCCCATGTCCTGTCTGACTGCCTGGCCTTGATTTGTTTTATTTGATTGTGTATTAAAATTAATTAAATACTTTTTTCATGGTTAGAATTTGTAAGGTGTCAAAAAGACATAATTTTCCCACATTTGGTTGCCTGAAAATTGCATTATTTAAAACTCTTCCTAACTGAAGCTTGCCTTGGTAGGGCTCCTTTTTTCTTTCTAAAACATAACATAGAAAATACTTAAGAGTTAGATTGCTAATAGCTGTCTATAGGCTAAATAATTTCTCATTTTGTATTATTCCACTCACCTTGGTATACAATGTGAAACCCTTGTTTGTTTTGTGAATAGTCACTGTGAAAATACAAGCTGGTTTCATGGGTTGTGCTAAACAGGGAAGATGGTATTTGAGGACCACTAAGTCGCCCAATAACAGTACTAGTTTCTGAGGATCCACTTCTTACTTCCAAATAATCATGTATGGTTTCTGTAGAAAAATTTACAAACTGCAGATGGACACCTAAGGAAGAAAAACAAACATTATGCTACTTTATTTTTTACCAAATTAAGTGCATGCATATACACAAACACACACATTCACATTAATGTTCTTAAGATACATTTGCATTTAGGTTGAGAGGCATACTGTCAAGATCTGGGCCATGGGTTTGTTGTCTGCTCAGAACAATTAGCTTTGCTATAGTTCAAATAGAATACTGCTCTCAAATGCCATAATTTGTCACATGGGAAACATCTCATTTTACTACAATGTCACCATAACAAAACTAATTAAGAAAGTAGCTTTCTTGCTCTTTAATACCATTTAAAATTAGATCAATCAACTCTTAAAGATGAAAAGCCACTCAATAATTTTTATTTTGTAAAAGGCCAATTTGAGGGCAAAATACGATTGCAAAGTTTTATATATTAACATAATCAGATTTCACGACTGTGTTAGAAATTAGTCACATACAGGGAATAAATCAACTTCTCCAAAATATCATTTTGAGGCATATAATTTTCAGTATTCTGTTTTAATATTTTCTTGTCAGAAGATAATGCCAAATGTTATATAATATTCGTGATAAAATCTAGGGGTCATTGTTATTTGCTACATTACAAAATAATTTCTTTATAAACATAACTAAAATATGGGACAGTGAAATGCCTCTGGGGTAGAAAAAATAAAAGTCGCATTGAGGTTGTTGTTCAGTCACTCAGTCATGTTGGACTCTGTGGCCCCATGGATGGCAGCGTGCCAGGCTTCCCTGTCCTTCACCATCTTCCAGAGTTTGCTCAAACTCATGTCCACTGAGTTGGTGACCTTAAAGAGGAATGTCCACCTAATTCAATTAATATTCAATTTTTATTGAATTCTATGTTTTGTTTTCACAACTACCATTCTTCAACTTGTTGTGTTTTCCTTTCACTAGGCACTATTTTAAGTTTTTTATATGCTAACATTCCATGCTCATGGTTACTTGTGAGAATGAGGAGACTGAGGCACAGGGAAGCTCAACATTATACTAAGCTTACACAATATCCTAAAAGAGCTGAAATTACAACTCAGATACTCTGGCTCTTGAGCTGTTGCTCTTAATAACTAGTGAGGTTTTCAAGTCAAGTCATTTTGTTCCTGGAAACAGTTACATGCAAATCCTGATACATGGAAAAAGAATTATATGAACAAATAAATTTGGGAAATACTGAAAATATGCTTTAAAATATTATATACATTCCTGGATAAACAGAAAATCTTAGAAGTTTGAACATGATTATCTTAATATGTGAAGCTACAAGAAGTACATATTTTTCTAAAAATTTCCCCAATCTTTTCACAAATTATATTATCAACAATATTTGCATAGATGTGAGAAAAAATATTTCTTTAACTTTATATGTATTCAATTTTCTTTTAATGCTTATAAATTATTTGTCAAATACACTAGAACCAATATTTGAGGTAACCAATATCAAAGAAAACAGTGGGAAAACTTAAATGTAATCAAATCAGAAACAGTCTCCTGTTTCTATTTCTAAAACAGAGAAAGAGATGCATATAGTTTTTAAGTTTTAATAAACTTAATCTTTAAAATAAACAAAGCATTAACAAGAACTATGATGATATGACACTACTGCAAATATATATACTAATTTATTTTAAAATAATTCACTTATCTCCATAAGCAACATGGGATGAGCCCTCTTAAGTAGCTAGTAAAAGACATAAGAATAAACATATTGTTTCAAATCTATTATTCATCTATTCACTTTCAATCAAAAGGCATAGAATTTGGCTATGACTTCAAGTTAAAGGGTGTTCCTATGTTGGAGCTAAAATAATTATCCTTAGAAAGTTCCCCAGCATTCTTCTCTCAGTGACCTACTATTCTCCCCAAACTTCAAACCAGTCACATAGTGCTCAAGTTTGTTGAATTTCTTTAGCTTTGTTATCTGCATTTTTCCATATGTCATTCTGTTTACCTACAATTTCTTTTGTGTTCCTCACAGCCTGACCCTCTTTTCTGGGCTTACTTATATTTAAAGCCACAATTCAGGCATCACTTCCTCTGGCAAACCTTTTTTGCATTTCCTGGACTAGGTTGGAGGTCTGTACTAAGCTTAATCCTGTACTCTTTAATTTACTTCACTGCAATTGCATATTTGACTATCTGTCTCCTCATCATGACTGTAACTCAACTGGGGAAAAGTGCAGTCTGTTTTACCATGCATTTATCCCTAGCACTTAGCAAAATACCTGGAGTATGATATGTACATAAGTATAGAATTCCAAAACTATGAGTTTCTATTAATTTACATAAAACATTCTTAATGAATTATGATTCTGAGGCTATTGACGCTTTTGGGTAAATGCATGCATGCAGTTAACTTGCTTCAGCGACTCTATGGACCATAGTCCATCTGACTCCTCTGTGCATGGGATTCTCCAGCCAACAATACTGGAGTGGGTTGTCATGCCCTCCTCGAGGGGATCTTTCCAACCCAGGGATCGAACCCACACCTCTTACATCTCCAGCATGGGCAGACAGGTTCCTTACCACCAGCACGACCTGGAAAACCATTGGGTAAATGAGGCATCTAATAAGTGAGTTGGGCTTCTGTGATAGCTCAGTTGGTAAAGAATCTGCCTGCAATGCAGGAGACCCCGGTTTGATTCCTAGGTTGGAAAGATCCGCTGGTGAATAGATAGGCTACCCACTCCAGCATTCTTGGGCTTCCCTTGTGGCTCAGTTGGTAAAGAATCCGCCTGCAATGCGGGAGACCTGGGCTTGATCTCTGGGTTGAGAAGATCTTCTGGAGAAGGGAAAGGTTACCCACTCCAGTATTCTGGCCTGGAGAATTCCATGGTTTGTATAGTCCACAGGGTCACAAAGAATCTGACACGACTGAGCAACTTTCACTTTCACTCTCAATAAGTGAGATAATACAGAATATCTTAACTCTAAATATACTAGGTTTGTATTTCAAGGAATATCTATATGTTATTCTTCTGTGATTTAATGAATAAATCTATCCCCAATCTAACACTATTTATGCATTTATAGACTAGTGGGATATGAAGTAGCTGCAAGAGAAAATGTTAGTGACACAAGAGGGAAATAATTTATTATTCAATGTATTATATATATTTAATGCTAAATATATGAACACTGGGAATTATATTATTAGAATTAGAAAGGTCTTATTACATCAGCTGCTGCCGCTGCTGCTAAGTCGCTTCAGTCGTGTCTGACTCTGTGAGACCCCATAGACGGCAGCCCACCAGGCTCCCCCGTCCCTAGGATTCTCCAGGCAAGAACACTAGAGTGGGTTGCCATTTCCTTCTCCAATGCATGAAAGTGAAAAGTGAAAGTCAAGTCGCTCAGTCATGTCCGACGCTTCGCGACCCATGGACTGTGGCCCACCAGGCTCCTCCATCCATGGGTTTTTCTAGGCAAGAGTACTGGAGTGGGGTGCCATTGCCTTCTCCGATTACATCAGCATGGGTATTTAAATCTTACAGTAGAAAATCTGTACTTTTTAAAATGTACAAAACTTATTTATTTATAATGAATATTAGATTCAATATATTACCAGAAAATAATTTTTCTATGAACTACTTGGCTACATTAAGCAGAAAGTGAAAGTGAAGTCTCTCAGTCGTGTCCGACTCTTTGTGACCCCATAGACGGTAGCCTACCAGGCTCCTCTGTCCCTGGGATTTTCCAGGCAATAGTACTGGAGTGGATTGCCATTTCCTTCTCCAGGGGATCTTCCCAACCTAGGGCTCAAACCCAGGTCTCCCGCATGGTAAGCAGAAGAGAGTTACAAAAACAAAATACATGAAAATCATGTTGCATTTATCACTACTACACACATCTAAGTCAGCCTATATTCATACATATTGTCTGGAAAATATCATGGTTTTCTATTTATCAACTACCTATAAAATTTAAAAATGTCCATATTCTTTCAATTATCCAAGAACTCCAAGTCAAGCACATGTAATAACAAAGTAAACTATAATTTGTGAATATTTCATTAAGCTCTTACCGCACTTTGATATTTTTTAAAGGATGAATTAATAATATAAAAAACTCTTTCATGTGTTTTTAATATACGTACCAAAACCTATGGGCAGCTTTATTGTCCACGTGCAATCTAAACTGCTGGGGTAGTTTCCAGGAAACCCAGGGCTGAGGATCACACCACTGAAATCTGACATTGCACCACCACACTGAGCTGCAAGAGAATTGAGGTCCCACTTAAGCCAAAGTACTTTATTGCATTGAAAACAGACTGAAATCATTTCAAGTATGAATCAAGTCTCTAAGTTAAAACTGATACAAATTTGAATATTTTCAATCTAATTCACCACGTACCAGTATTCAAATATAATCAATTGAGAAGGCACTTTGTAAAATACAAAAAAGGATAATGTATTTCCTTCCTCAGCTGTAAATACAAGCTAAATCAATTACTGAACAGAGAAGAGTAGTTCATGTGCAGTGAATACAATTCAACAAGAAGCACAGATCCTTTTCCATAGTGAGCAGAACATTTCTGATCCAAAGTACATCTAGAAATGTTTTGATTCATTCAAAAGATGATACAATTTAGAATAAAATCAAGCCACCAACACTCATTCTAAGTATTATAGTGAGGAGAGTTTCATTTCCCAATCTTCCTCTTTTCTTCTTTTTGTGAGGAGGCTAAAGGTTTTTAAGTAAAATACTGTTTTCTATTGATAATATGCAAGGGATGAACAGGACTGTAAGATATGGCCTCACTTTATCCTAAAAGAATCTAGACAAAAACAGGGAGTATAACATAAGTAAAAAGATGCCCCCATATTTGAGAATTTGGGGATAAATTTATACTTTTTTAGAGTCCCTATTATACTTATTTATTATAGATGAGCTAACCATAAACTATAAGAACAGATAATTACCCAAGTTTTAATTTTACATGATTATATAGAATTATTTAACATGTAATAATAGAACTGCAGTCTAGAAGCTAATTCTTTCCTCTTAGTGTATATTTTTATCCTTTTGTCACAGAAGGACTAAAATACACATCTCAGTTGTTGGTTGAAGAATCAGGTTTCATGACTGCACATCAGGTTAGAAAATTACCTGTACAAGTACCTGCAACTTCATTCATTTATTATTATGAACAGCAACAGATAGATATTCAAACTTCAGCTTATAGATCAAAGAGGCAAATTCAGTAGAAAGTTTATCAATGTTCTATGTGATATCAGCAGCTAGTTTGATAGCTATCTTTAGCTATGTGAGCTGAATAAATTATGTATCAAGCAGATTTTACTAAGGGGATATATATAACCTTGTAGTTAATCTGCATATCAATCTTTCTTTAAAAGTTGTAATTATCATTGTGTAATACACCTGTATATTTTCCATTCTTCTCAAATCTCAGCTCATCCATCTTTAAACCAGAGCAGTTTTCAACATATATAAACCATTAATATTCACCAATTATTTTTCCTAAAATTTGATTATCCACATATATATATTACACAATCAATAATTGGGAATTATAGAGAAAATATTTTGGCCAATCAAAAGTACTTTTAAAGTTCCTGGAAAGAATGCAATTGTATATTTGTTTTGCTTTATTCTGAATTTTAAGTGAAAGAACACAAGGACTCTCTTTTGCTTTCTTGCCTTCACAATCTCAAGTGTTTGAAGTACTCCCTGTCCCTCTAATTCTGCTACATTCCATCTCTTTAGAAATGATCTCAAAATCCTGTCCTCTGCACTGCCCACATTGCTAGAGTGTAAATCTCAAAATCAGAGAAGGGAGAAGGAAAGAATAAAAGAAAACAGATAGTGAAAGAGAAAGAAAAATAGCAACAAACCATGAAAACAAGAATACAAGCACTGCATCTGCCTTCAGGTCCACGCCCCTGCCTATTTTCTCAGTGACTCTGCCAGCTCACGCACACCCAGGCCTTAATGACAGTGCTGTGCTTCACCAGTCATTTCACAGGAGACTCTTGAGCCCTATTATATGCTTTTTTCTTAAGGACACAACCACAGCACAGTCCTCCAAGATAAAATCATCTTTGATTTTTCCTTCAGATTTGTCTCTATTCCAAAGAAATCTCAAGTGATTTTTCCTTCCTTCTACCACAATATCTGGCAGACTGTTTATTTTTCAGTTTATAAGATTGTAACGTTGAGACCTGATGACTACAGTTTTAAGGCATTCTCTGAATCAGCCTCTTGCCTTCAGTTTCTCCTTAAAATATGGCCATGATATCAATTCTAACATTTGTCAAGTATAGTATAAGTTTACTGTCCAAAATTTATAAAATATAAAAATTGAGTAGAAAATAAATAACAGTGCTCTGGAATTCCACTCCCCATAGATAACCTGTCTACCTTTATAATTCTTTATTTCTCTGCAGAAAAGCGTACATTCATGCATGTGTGTTTATACACTACATATATAAAGAAAACAGGATCATGCTGAGAATCACTTTAAGCCTTTTTATATTTGACTACATATTATAAACTTTGTTCATGTTATTAAATATTCCATTACAATGTTCACTTCCCCTTTCCCCATTATTGGACCCTTAAGTTGTTGCACATTTTTCATTATAATACCACTGTGGACACCCTCTGTATTTCAGGTTTGAGTTAAATACTTTAATGCGTTCTCTCATTTCGTTCTCATAATGGGCTTATTACTATTCCATACAACAGATAAGCAAACAGAATAATATACTTGCCATGCAAAGCTATTGCACCTTAGCTGAAATTCAAATATAGATACATTGCACATCAAAATATGATCAGTATTTGATACAGTTTCATACAAATTTAGCCTATATAAATACAGAATTTCTAGTTTAATTTTATTGAAATATCACTTCTATCTAATATTTCCCTTGTTAACAATATTCAATGGAATATAGATTTAATCAAAACACAATAGTTACCTAAAAACTAAGCAATTTGTTAAGAGTAATAACTGAAGCTACTAATACAGCAAAATGGAAATTACCATATCATAACTGAGTGATATTCAAATTGATACAACTTTCTAAAGCAATTTGATGATATTTATAGAATTTTTAAATAGTTATTCAATAACAAAATTAATCTACTGTAAGATCCTAAGTAAAGAATATCTGCAAAAAGGCATGTGAAGAACACTTTAAAAGAAATGTGTATAAATGTGAACCAAAGGTGTATAAAACTATATCAAAAAGACAAAAAACTCAGCTAACAAAAGAGAATAACTATACAAATTAGACTATGCTATGTGCTATAAAGCCATTTAAAAAATAAAATTTTTGGAAACATGATATGATGGAGAAAATGTTTCTAAGTGAATGTCAAGAAAGATATCATAAAAACTATACATACTATAATCTAAAACTTTAATTTGTTCACTAAACTATATTTATCGGATATGTACTTAAGATACTAACTGTTCTTGGCAGTAAAGAACAGTAATGAATAAAAGACCGAAACTCTCTGCTTTCACATCAGCAATATATATATATTATTTTAATCTTTATCATCTCAATTTTATACTTAATTGGATATATACATACCACATATTCATAACATTTACATAAATGACGTTATCTGTATATATAATTTTTATAATAATTACTATATGTATATGTGCAATTTGTAATTGGTATTATATGCATAAATTATTTATAATACCTAAAGAAATAAATCCTTCCAAAATTGTCATCCAATCTAAAGTCTGAATGCTTTTAATATTGTTTGTCAATAAAAGACATCTTTACTCAAACATTAATTTCCAGTACTCTCTAACAAAAATTGTGCATATGGCACATAGGCATCACAGACTGAATTGTGTCCTCTTAATATTCACATGTTAAAGCCCTAATTCCCAAATGTGACTGCATTTGGAGATAAGTGATATCTCTTTTAAGGAGATAGTTAAAGTTAAATAAAGTCATGAGGGTAGGGAGCTCTAATATAATAGTACTGGTGTACTATCGGGGAGCTCCCTCACAGTGAAAAGGCCATGTCAAGATGTAGGGAGAAGATCATCTTCCACAAGTCAAGGAAAGAAGTACTCCAAAAATACATCCCTGCCACCACCTTGACCTTGAACTTCTAGCTTCTAGAAATGTGACAAAATAAACCTCTGTCGCTGAAGTCATTTAATCCATAGCATTTTGTTACACTAGCCCAAGGAAACTAACACATTACAGGTTTGTTCACTGTAAATTGGTAGGTATTTAGGTCACACCAATTCTTTTATTTTTTTCCTACTCAGGAAGGGTAATCTTATTCATTCATTTAATTACATCTGCCATTCAATACCCTTTGTAAATTTTATTGACTGCCTGTATTTCCCAATGGCTTCAGTCAACACCATTCTCATCTTTCTTAATTCCATCAGGTAGTCAATGGCACTAAACACTAAATCACTCTCCTATTTAATTTCATTTATTTCTACAACTCTAAATGGTAAACAAATGTTTTAATGATGGAGATCATAACTCACACTTTCTTTTCATACTCTATCAGTTCAGTTCAGTTCAGTCGCTCAGTCGTGTCTGACTCTGCGACCCCATGAATCACAGCACGCCAGGCCTCCCTATCCATCACCAACTCCCGGAGTTCACCCAGACTCACATCCATCGAGTCAGTCATGCCATCCAGCCATCTCATCCTCTGTCGTCCCCTTCTCCTCCTGCCCCCAATCCCTCCCAGCATCAGAGTCTTTTCCAACGAGTCAACTCTTCACATGAGGTGGCCAAAGTACTGGAGTTTCAGCTTTAGCATCATTCCTTCCAAAGAAATCCCAGGGCTGATCTCCTTCAGAATGGACTGGTTGGATCTCCTTGTTGTCCAAGGGACTCTCAAGAGGCTTCTCCAACACCATAGTTCAAAAGCATCAATTCTTCGGTGTTCAGCTTTCTTCACAGTCCAACTCTCACATCCATACATGACCACAGGAAAAACCATAGCCTTGACTAGACGAACCTTTGTTGGCAAAGTAATGTCTCTGCTCTTGAATATGCTATCTAGGTTGGTCGTAACTTTCCTTCCTACGAGTAAGCGTCTTTTAATTTCATGGCTGAAGTCACCATCTGCAGTGATTTCATACTCTATAGAGCCCAGCATATTAATGGTGGCACACAGACACCAGAATTTTAAAAATGAAAAGAATTAAGGTGGATAGAAATAACTGGAAGCTGCATTAAATTAGGGTAAATATTTGGGCTCAAATTTCAAAGTCTCAAGTGTTCTTTTGATACATCATACATCTCATTGGGTGTCATGCTCCCTTTGGTAGACTCTAGTTTTCTTACCTATTTTGGCTCAAGAGTAAGCAGTAGAATATTTACTTGTTTTCCTGATCTATGAGTGTGAGTAATTCTACAACATTATACTGAGAAAACTCTCTGGGAATCAGAAAACCTAATACCGTTTCTCAATTTGTAGTGTTAAGCCATACATTGATAATTACGTTGGGACAAAAAAATGTAAAACTTTAAAATTAAAAAAAAAAATGGAAACATTTATCTGGGAATATAATTTTCATAAAACTTGCAAAAGTCAAACTTTATGTTTGAAAAACAACATATACAAGGTTTATCTTTAAAACATCTAATCAACAATTTATAGTTCTTTAACTCACCCAAACAAATTGGGATTGGATAATTCCATCTTCTTACAGGTCCAGGCATACATGTAATATGAGAATGGCCCTATATAAACAAGACAGTACAGGTCAGTACACATTTTTAAAAGTCTAAATATCACACAGGATAGTGAATGATACTTATGAAAACAATATATTGCATTGTAATATTTTTAATACTATGGAAAATCTTAGTGTGACTTAAAACAAGGAAGGTTATTATATACACTTGTGTTAAAATGTAAAAAAATAACAAGATTTTGGTAGAAAAATTAAGACTCTATATCACATTAAAATTGTGGTTTTAACATTGTTCCACCAAAACATGTTCTACTAAGGTACTGCAATAATTACACAAGGGAAATAGCCATATACATAGTGGTTTATAATAAAGTGCTGTAATATTCAAGGTGGGATAGATACAAAATGATTATAAAATTATTTTATAAAAATATGAAAAGTCAACTAAGGTATATTAAATTTATATAGAGTCTAGAAAAACTTAATGTTCTACTGAGACTAATAATTAGGAATAAAAGTTTAAAGACTATAAATCATTCATTTTAAATTTTATTTCCTCTAAGGAATTTATTGATTTAACATGTGAAATAGTTTCTGTCTCATTTTTTTTCCCTTAATTTCTTAATAGGTCTATGCTTTAGGGAGATTTTTATGAGGCCATAAATTCAGACCCTTTAAAAAACTTGCAAAAGATTATTAATATAAATACATAAATTGAGAATTTA
The DNA here is from genome assembly GCF_002263795.3 of Bos taurus. NCBI lineage: Eukaryota > Metazoa > Chordata > Mammalia > Artiodactyla > Bovidae > Bos > Bos taurus. The sequence goes on along the minus strand of NC_037341.1, from coordinate 52,118,208 downwards.
CACTGTAACTCCATAATTTTAGCAAAACTTATTTGTAGTCATTTTGTTAATGAATCTGGGGAATTTATTATCATGGAAGCTTTATTTAATGCTTTAAGTAGCACTTTCATTTTTATTTGCAAATTCTGAAAATCTAGGAGTTTAATTTTTATATCTTATGTGTACAGAGATAAAAGGAAACATTCATTTTGATTCCAAAATCATCTTTGATTACTTGCAAACAAAACAATTTAGTTCATTCCAGCAATTTCTCTCACAAATACTTCACTGACAAATTGAATACCTTTTAACATTATAATGTTAAATTATGCAGCCTGAGATCAGTATTGTTTTATAACTTCTGTATTATTAATCATTAATTTGTTAAAATATTCTGAAAGGGTAATGAAATTCAAAACTAAAATTTTAAAATAGACCTACCTGAAGAGAATAGCCTTGATCACACTGAAAGGATACTACATCACCAACCATGTATCTGTCTCCAATTTTAATCCCACTGCTAGGAGTCTGTGGTTCAGGACAGGAATCCAAACCAATAGCTAAGAATAATTAGCAGTAAAATGTAACTTTCAAATGATGAATGCTTAAATCATGCCTAAATTACCAAAATTGAATATTGATGTCATTAAAGCTAGATTTACACTGAGACATTAAGGATATTCTGTGAATAAGATTTAACTGTATATGGTTACAGCAATGTATTTTGAAACTACACCATAGAACTATTTGAATTTTCATGGCACCAACCGTTAATTAGCTGTGTGATTATACCTAAACTCTCCTTTAATTCTCAGCCTAAACTTCTTCTGTGATACAAGTAAAAATTCCTAAAAAGAAACTCACTAAATAAAAATAATAATTTACTGTGATAATAAAATGGAATTATATTTCTAAAACATTCTAAGTAAAATGACTAAAAAATATTTGCTATTTTGTTCATATCACTTAGTAGCTTTTTATGAAATGGAGATGATAATTCAAAACACTTCCATTATTTTTACATTAACAACTTATTTCCCAATATAAAAAATAAAAGCATACTAAAAGTAAAATGTTTTTCTAAAATGTTTCATTTAGTTTAGCATTTTTTATTGAAGTATATTTCACTTACAATGTTGTGTTAATTTATGCTGTATAGCAAAGTGACTCAGCTATTATATATATAATTATATATTTATATATATATATATGTACTTTTTTATATTATGTTCCAATATGGTTTATCACAGGATATTAAAGACAGTTCTCTGTGCTATACATCAGGATCTATTGTTTATCCATTTTTTATAAAATAGTTTACATCTACAAACCTCAAATTGCTACTCTGTCCATCCTACCCTCCCTGTCTCTTGGAAACTACAAGTCTGTTATCCACGTCTGAGTCTGTTTCATAGATTAGTTCATCTGTGTCATATTTTAGGTTTTACATATAAGTGGTGCCATCCAGTATTTGTCTTTTTCTGACTTACTTCACTTAGTATGATAATCTCTAGGTCAATCCATGTTTCTGCAAATGGCCTTATTTCTAAAATTATTCATTTAAGTGCTCAAAAATTGTTTGATTTTTTTTTGCCAAAACATTTTTTAAGCATGTGAATATATTACTATCAAAAACCTTTTTATCTTCAATAGAAGCCAATGTTTGTTATCTATTTCTCTATAGTTCACATTTTGAGCTAATCTAATACATATCTGATGGTTTCCCAGGTGGAGCTAGTGGTAAAGAACCTGTCTGCCAATGTAGGAGAGGTAAGAGACCCAGGTACAATCCTTGGGTCAGGAAGATCCCCTGGAGGAGGAAATGGCTACCCACTCCAGTATTCTTGCCTAGAGAAACCCATGGACAGAGGAGCCTAGTGGGCTATGTCCACAGGGTTGCAAAGAGTTGAATATGTCTGAAGCAACTTAGCATGCATGCAATACATATCTGAATGGATGAGAGGAAGCAGTCACCACTCCAAAATCATTATGTGTGTATGTATATACTCATTATAAATACTCACTGTATATAATAATTTATTTAAAAAGCATTAAAACCTAAATTCTAAAGAATAACAATACTTTGGCCACCTTATGCGAAGAGCTGACTTGTTAGAAAATACCCTGATGCTGTGAAAGATTTAGGGCAGGAGGAGAAGGGGGCAACAGAGGATGAGATGGTTGGATGGCATCAACGATTCAGGAAAGCAACTCCAGAAGATAGTGAAGGACAGGGAAGTCTGACATGCCGTGGTCCAGGAGGTCGCAAAGAGTTGGATATGACTTAGTGACTGAGTAACAACAAAAAGTATGACAATATCATATAGATTCTTTCACTCCTTGACCACGTTATTTCTCTCTGATAGATGCCATCATACTTAACACCACCCTATTCATCATCTTTGTTGCATTTGACATAAATTAATAATGAATAATTATGTAATTAATTATTCAATATCCCCTTCTGAGAATATAAATTCCATAAGCGTGGCTTAAATCACACAGTCTTAAGGAAGCACTCAATAAACATTCTTCGTAAAGATGAATGAATAGAATGAGAAAGAAAGAGCATTCTATTATATTTCTTAATAAATACAAATGTCTGCCTTTGCAAATGGAAGAAACTTTATCTAATAACATAATGGTGAGAGTAGGTACAAATTAAAGGATAGAAAATTAAATAAAAGCAGTGACTGTATAAAGTTGTGGTTAGATTGGAAAGTAAGGTAGTAAAGACAAGGAGCAAACTGGTCATTTAGGAATGCACTTGAGGTAGTCCAAAAGGAGACTGAGTCATAGAGACTAGAATGTCAATGCTGGTGCCACAGTTAGCTAGGTCTCTAAGCATATGTCAAGCTCCATGTTTCTTGATCTTTTGTAATCTTGAATTTATAGAACCAGGCAAGTTAAGTTATCCTTAAATTGTGACCTACCTTTTAAGAGTTAATGTCTCACTTTCCATATAACTTTTGAAATCCAAGAAAAGACGAAAATGATGTTACATTTACTTTCATCTCATTCAATATCCACTAATGGGTCTTATCCATTAAACTCATCTGATTTTATAGAAAGCTTTCTAAGAATGATTAACCAAATAGAACAGTTATGATATAAACATATACATCTGGTCAATATGGTTTCACTTTCCTTTTCAGTTCATTTCAGTTCAGTTCAGTCACTCAGTCATGTCTGACTGTTTGCAACCCTATGGACTGCAGCATGCCAGGCCTCACCAACTCCTGGAGTTTACTTTAGAACAAGGAAAAGTAGTATACTGGATGTTCTGAACAGTACATTTATTATCCTTTACCATTAAGGTAATTTATGTGATCATTTTTGCTAAGAAGGCTAAATTCATTACATGTTCATTTCTCTTTCTTTCTATCAAGTACTCTAGTCAAGGTCATATACATAAAAAACTACTAATTTCCCAAAGTGTTGATTTTCTCCTCTGGGAGGATAAAGAAAATATTGCACAGTGATGCCACAAAATAATGAGACTCATTTTTAAGAGAGATTTTTTCCATAATGTATGTACATATAGCAAAATATTTATGAAAGTTTTAACTTAAAACATGATATAAACTCTATAGACTATGCATTAATAATTTTGTATGTTAAAAATTCTTATATGCAAATAATCACAGACAAAAATGACCAAAAGGAAATATGTGAAATATTAGCAGTAGTTAAGATTCTTGATATGAAATTATTGGTGATTTTATGCACTTTATTATATATTCCTGCATTTCTAAAAGTTATATAATGGAATGCAAATACTAACATCACTTATTTAGTAGATGGACGTATCTTTCCTTTTCCCTGATACCAGGAAAGACTGAAGGCAGGAGGAGAAGGGGGTGACCAAGGGTGACATGGTTGGAGGGCATCATCGACTCAATGGACATGAGTTTGAGCAAACTGTGGGAGACAGTAAAGGACAGGGAAGCCTGGCATGCTACAGTCCTTGGAGTCGCAAAGAGTCAGACATGACTGAGCGACTGAATAACAACAATAAAATCTAGTAGATAAATGAGAATTAGTAGAGAATTTGGGGGTATAAAAACATATTGCCTTCTATTTTCCTAGAAAAGTTTGAGTTTGACACTCTAATCTGTTTAATAAGATTGTCTCAGGGGAGGAAATAAGTTAATGAAGTAATTAGATAAGAAAGAGAAGTCATATATTAACAACCCCTCTCATTTTTTTTGCATTCAATTATTTTACATGCACTAAAGAAAATAAAACAGAAATATCTTAAAAAACTGCAGTTCATATTTTTAAGTCATTTTTTTAATTTACAAAACTGAGTGATTAAACTCAGTAGTTTAAAAATGTCTTCTTTATTATTTTTCACTGCTTTCTAAGTAACAATACCAGTAGGTTATTTGCAGGAATCAACAAAGAAAAGGTACTTGTAAAATGTTTCAAACAGCTCTCTCCTGCTTAACTAAGCTTAGCCAATCAACATATTGAGTCATTTTCATCTTTAAGGGTATAAATTTTGTAAAATTATGTCTCTGGCAATCAAAGATGCTCTTTGAGTAAAATTTTTTAATGGGAATTGGTTCAATGAATTAAGTGCTATAGCCAAAAACAAACAGAAATGAATACAAGGGAAAATCCACATAAAAAGTTGCACAGAATTAATTATATATGCTGTTAAATTACTGTGGGCAGTTACCCTGGCTGTAAACATTAAAACCTCAGTCCTTCAACTTTAAAAGTTCATTTATAAACAAAAATATTCTTTAATTTTGTTCACAAAGCAATCTGAAGGAGAAAATGGTGTAAATCATAGCATTTGTATTTGATCATTTTGAAAATATACATATATAGTATTCCATAATGATTTTAATAAATCCTTAATGCAATGAGATAGGGAGAAAGGGAGAAGAAAGTTTAATTATTGCTAAGACTCCCAGTAACACTGTTATGTAAAAAGGAAAAAAAAAAAAAAACACTTTATGAATTTGACATGACAACCCATGTACAAATTTATTGAAAATAACCAAAAATCCTGGATTTATTTCCTGCAAATGCAGGAGACTTAAGATACACAGGTTCGATCCCTGGGTCAGGAAGATCCCCTGGAGGAGGGCATGGCAACCCACTCCAGTATTCTTGCCTGGAGAATCTCCTGTGGACAGAGAAGCCTGGCAGGCTACAGTCCATAGGGCTGCAAAAAATTGGACACGACTGAAGTGACTTAGCATGCATGCAAAAGAAATCAACAGGAACTGAACCATATGTCTTTGGACCAGTGCTTGTATTCAATGATAGTGAAGATCTTATTTTAAGAATACTGCAGGTCTTCAATTTAAAAATTTCTCTAATGGATACAAAATAACTATTATTTCTAGGTTTACACCACATTTAATGATTTTTTTTAATATGTTAGAATTATCACTTGGCATTTAATATTTATCATTATAAGATAATGGTTTGAGAATAATGTAGAAGGTGATAAAGGATGAATTCAATATGAGCTGGGCTACTAGTTGCAGGACTTGGAGAAATCAGCAATGATAAGTATACAGACTTTTTCAACAGAATGTACCTTGTATTAACTAATCTACTAAACACAACTTGTCACATATTATTATGTAACATGTACATGTATATTTTAACTCTATTTATTTAACTTATATGCAGAGTACATCATGCAAAATGCTCGCCTGGATGAAGCTCAAGCTGGAATCAAGATTGTTGGAAGAAATACCAACAACCTCAGATATGCAGATGATCCCACTCTAATGGCAGGAAGTGAAGAGGAACTAAAGAGCCTCCTAATGAGGGAGGAAGAGAGAAAAAGCTGGTTTAAAACTCAACATTTAAAAAGCTGAGATCATGGCATCTGGTCCCATCACGTCATGACAAACAGAAGGGGGAAATGAGGAAGCGGTGACAGATATTATTTTCTTGGGTTCAAAAATCACTGCAGATGGTGACTGCAGCCATGAATTTAAAAGATGCATGCTCCTTTGAAAAAAAAGCTATGACAAACCTAGACAACATATTAAAAAGCAGAGACATTACTTTGTCAACAAAGGTCCTTACAGTTAAAACTATCGTTTTTTCACTAGTCATGTACAGATGTGAGAGTTGGACCATAAATCTGAAAGCTAAAGAATGGATGTTTTTGAACTGTGGTACTGGAGAAGACTCTTGAGAGTCCCTTGGATAGCAAGGAGATCAAACTAGTCAATCCAAAAGGAAATAAACCCTAAATATTCATTGGAAGGACTGACGCTGAAGTGAAACTCCAATACTTTGGTCACCTGATGTAAAAAACCAACTCACTGGAAAAGACCTTGGCGCTGGGAAAGATTGAAGGCAGGAGAAGAACGCACTGGAGGAGATGGTTAGATAGCATCACCAACCCAATGGACATGAATTTGAGCAAACTCTGGGAGACAGTGAAGGACAGGGAAGCCTGGCATGCCACAGTCCATGGGGTTGCAAAGAGTTGGACATGACTGAGAGACTGAATAACAAAATGTAATGTAAATGTCTGTCAATAAAGTTTTTCAGACAGAACAATTTCGACTTCAAAAGCAAGTGGTGCTGGGAAAACTCAACCACTTGTAAAGAACGAAACTAGAACACTTTCTAACACCATACACAAAAATAAACTCAAAATGGATTAAAGATCTAAATGTAAGACCAGAAACTATATAACTCCTAGAGGAAAACATAGGCAAAACATTCTCTGATGTAAATCATAGCAGGATCCTCTATGACCCACCCCCCAAAGTAATGGAAATAAAAGCAAAAATAAACAATGGAATCTAATTAAACTTAAAAGCTTTTGCACAACAAAGGAAACTATAAGCAAGGTGAAAAGACAGCCTTCAGGATGGGAGAAAATACTAGCAAATGAAGCAACGGACAAAGAATTAATCTCAAAAATATACAAGCAGCTCCTGCAGCTCAATTCCAGAAAAATAAGCAACCCAATCAAAAAATGGGCCAAAGAACTAAACAGACATTTCTCCAAAGAAGACATACAGATGGCTAACAAACACATGAAAAGATGCTCAACATCACTCATTATCAGAGAAATGCAAATCAAAACCACTATGAGGTACCACCTCACGCCGGTCAGAATGGCTGCTATCAAAAAGTCTCCAAACAATAAACGCTGGAAAGGGTGCAGAGAAAAAGGAACCCTCTTACACTGTTGGTGGGAATGCAAACTAATACAGCCACTATGGAGAACAGTGTGGAGATTCCTTGAAAAACTGCAAATAGAACTGCCATATGACCCAGCAATCCCACTGCTGGGCATACACACCAAGGAAACCAGAACTGAAAGAGACATGTGTACCCCAATGTTCATTGCAGCACTGTTTACAATAGCTGGAACATGGAAGCAACCTAGATGTCCATTGACAGACAAATGGATAAGAAAGCTCTGGTATACAATGGAATATTACTCAGCTATTAAAAAGAATGCATTTAAATCAGTTCTAATGAAGTGGATGAAACTGGAACCTATTATACAGAGCAAAGTAGGTTAGAAAGAAAAACACCAATACAGTATATTAATGCATATATATGGAATTTAGAAAGATGGTAATGATGACTCTACATGCGAGACAGCAAAAGAGACACAGATGTAAAGAACAGACTGTTGGTCTCTGTGGGAGAAGGCAAGAGTGGGACGATTTGAGAGAATAGCATTGAAACATGTATATTATCATATATGAAATAGATCGCCAGTCCAGGTTCCATGCATGAGACAGGGTGCTCAGGGCTGGTGCACTGGGATGACCCTGAGGGATGGGATGGGGAGGGAGGTCGGAGGGAGGTTCAGGATGGGGAACCCATGTACACCCATGGCTGATTCATGTGAATGTATGGCAAAAAGCACCACAATATTGTAAAGTAATTAGCCTCCAATTAAAATAAATTTTTTTTAAAAAGTCACTGACGAGTAGCAGTGTAAGTTTAGAAATATGTGGTACAGGCTTCGCTCATGTTTACCCTGATTCTCAACTTTTCTTACTTATGTTTACCTATTTAACATTTGACCTAGCATTATTCTGAAAAACTGAGTACTCAGTAATAAATGTGTGTTTGTGTGTATGCTCAGTCGCTCAATCATGTCTGCCTCTTTGTGATCCCATGGACTGTAGCCTGTAAGGAATCTTCTGTCCACAGAATTTTCCAGGCAAGAAATACTGGAGTGGGTTGCCATTTCCTACTCTAGGGGCTCTTTCCCACCCAGTGATCGAACCCATGTCTCTTGCGTCTTCTGCATTGGCAAGCAGATTCTTTACTACTGAGCCGCCTGGGAAACCCCAGTGATAGATTCTACCTATAAAATTTTAGTCTAAAGAATAAAGATAAGTAAAATGATAAATAGAATCTGGCAGGTAGGGACCATTCATTCATTACATGAGCAATTACTGGTACCAATTGTATGTTCTTACTGTGTTACACACATGCTGGAAAAGCAAAGATCAATTAGCAACATAAGCAACCATGCTCTGAAGAAATTCTGGGTAGAGCTAGAGAGGGGGTTGTTTTAAAAGATGGCTTCAGAGTAGCAGAACAAGCACAATATAAGAAGGCTGTCTTCTATTTAAATAATTATTTCATAGAAACTAACCTGTGTGAGTACTAAAAAAATATATATTTTATCAGTTCATAATAATAAAGAGGAAGGTGAATATGCTGTCTTGGCATGTTAAGTGGATAATGTTTTATGTTATTTTTCCTTCTTTTATGGAAGAAAAAAGGGGAGCATTTTTTGTAAAACATATTATAGTGTTTTGGGAAGGGCAGTTAAAAATGAAGCTGAAAAGGGAGACAGGATATAGACTATATAAACAATCTTGTAATCTAATCAATGTAGAAGTTTGTATTTTCCTACTGTGGTTAATGGAGGTAAAATTCAGAGTTATTAAGAACAAAACTTATGTACTCTGTGTGCATTCTGGTTCCACTAGTTTCTTGCCTTTTTGTGGTAAAATCTGAGATAATCTCTATGTCTCAGTCTCCTCACCTATAAAATAGATGCAAAATTATACCAACTCCACATGAATATTTTGGTGCATAAAGAAAACAATACATGTATAAGAATTAGATAGTTTCAGGAACACAGGATGCCCTCAAAAAACATTTACTAGCATTACTGAATGGTTTTAAGCATGGAAGTTAGGTTGTACATTTGGATTCTAGATAAAGGATATATATATATATATTTATTGTCATGAAAGCATGTCTCTATGTTTAAGACCAATAGATCTCACATAAATATTCTAGTAATATAAAGAACACATATAAAGATTTACATAAAGCCCCAAACTTAAGGACCTTCAGTTTTGTGATTGACTCACAAAGAGAAGCTTCTATAAGAAAATCCAGAAGACTAGGAGCAGTGTTACTACAATAGCTCAAGATATAACTAGAGAAACTTTAGAACTACACAAACACAATGTTTTATGAATTCAGAGACTCTCTAATTAAGAACCATCTCTAAATCAATACCACAAAGACATGAAAAATCAATGAGATGATCATGAAATAAATTTGGATAAAAGAGTAAACTATGCCAAAACTAGAATGGCCTTATAGGTTTAAGGAGTGAAATGTGTTTATAAAGATCAATTACACATATTTGCATGTAATATAGTCTAGGTTAATAGCAATTTAAATTAGAAATGACAAACATTAACAATTTAACTTGGACAGGAGGTGTTTCTAAAATTAATAGTTACAAGATGATATACATGAAGTAGAATAAGACAATTAGTTTAGGTAAAAATATAATTACCTTTTTCACAAATCACTATTTTCACAAATCACAAATCACTAATCACAAATCACTATTTTTTCACAAATAATCAATTATCTAACTAGCCCATTTTTTGTGGTTATAAAAATAAACTTAAGACCTAATGCATTAGGTCTTAAGCATACTGTTCAAGGAAGGAAAGCAATAAAATAACTATTGTGTTGAATTGAAACCTTTTGTTATTTATAAACTACATTTAAATGAATACATTCCTTAGCATTGACTATTTTACAACTATTTTTATAATTTGGGTACTCAGACTAGCCTTCCAACTATTGCACAACATGGAAAGATGTTTTCAGGCCACATGAGTTTTTATAAGATTTACAGCAAAATTATTAGTAGTAGATATAATGAATGATCTCAGGTGTGGGAGGAGGGAAAAAATTATTCATTATGGTGACATTACCTTTGTCTTCCTCAGAGACTACATCCTGAGATCTTTGAGCACCCATAAATTTTCAAACACAATTACTATATAGTTTCCCTTTTTAAAATAAGTTCATTTTATAAGTTCAAGACCAAAAACTGTTCATTGATTTATAAATGCTCACAGTCCCTCTAGGATTTTCCATTAGGTGCTAGTGAAGAGGCTCAGATATGTTCGACTATTCACGACCCCATGGACTGTAGCTTGCCAGGGTCCTCTGTCGATGGGATTTTTTTAGGCAAAAATACGGAGTGAATTGCCATTTCCTTCACCACGGGATCTTCCCAACCCAGGGATCGAACCTGGGCCTCCTTCACTGAAGGCAGACTCTTTACTGTTTGAGCTACCAGGGAAGGTGCTGGATTTTCCATTAGTGGGATTTAAAAGTGTGCCTCCACAAATAGGAAGTATGAGGAAAACTGCATATGTATGTTACAATCAAATGATCATTTCAAAATGATGAGGCTGGACCTGAATTCAAGTAACAAGAGCAACTAGAAACTACAGGTTCTTTTTGTGGAAGCCTACCCAACACTGATACAACTAATGGCATTCCACGCACTAGGAACATTTTCCCTAGCAACAAATACATTTATGCAAGACATACAATTATAACCAGAATCACATATGTTTAAAATACACACACACACACACACACACACACACACACACAAACTGATGAATAGATTCCCACCTTCTAGTGCTCTTGTGGATCAGGAAACAGAAAGAATGTGAACAATGCTGGAAAAAATATACTAACTCAGAGCAGCTACTTCTATTTACATGACTACTAAAACAGAATGTTAGCACACCTAACTACACTAGTACACATGACTATTAACCAGAACACCAGTACAATTTCCAATACAAATAATGATGCATCTTCATGTCAAATTATGATCACTCATATCAGAAAATAGAAAAACGTAAATCAGACTCTTTTAATAAGTGTTTTTCAGCTTATCTCGATTAAGCAGAGAAAACTGTATCCTTTAAACTCTGGAACTCTGATATAAATATTTGCGGCCTTCCAAAGTTGCTAGGCAAACATGTCTTCCGCCTACCTTCTTTCTCTTCAATGTCCAATTTCTTTAGTTATTAACAGACAGAAAAACTGACTTTTAAAAAGTCTTTTCATTAATATCGGTTATCTCATTATATATCAGATAATTTAATAGCATAAAATTAATAGAATATATCAACATCTCAGAAAAATGTTATTGAGAATATTTCCAAATTTATATTTATTATCTCACTTTGTGTGTAACTTAGAAGATTTACCCTGATTTGTGGAACTACAACCTCTAAGAGAGTACAGTTTGTAATACTAATAAATATATTCATGAAGGTAGTCAAAAGGTATAACTTTCCAGTAAAAAGATAAATGAGTGTAATGTAATTAGGGGTATAAACCACTACAGGATGGCTATAGTTAACACTTTTCTATGATACATGTTTGTTAAGAGAGTAGATCTTAAATGTTCTCTTTACAAGGAGAAATGCTTTTTTTCCTTTTTTTTTTTACTGCATATATATGAGATGATAGACGTTAACTAAACCTATTGCATTAATCATTTCACAACATATATAAATCGAACCACCTTTTTTGTATACCTTAAACAGTGATGTATGTCAACTATTTCTCAATAAAGCTGGAAAAAGATTTTTAAAAGTATTTCAAGATCAAAAGGTAGAAATATTAATCTCTGTTTTCTAGAATTTTATAACTCAAATTCAAATGTTTTTCCATCTATGGAAATCAAAGATTAGAATAGATGTAAAAATGGGATTCTAAATAATTTTTGTCTGCTACAGAATATTTCTTCTGAATTATACATCTGGAATATGTATTAAGAGAACACTGAATTTATAGTCAGTTTTTTATTGATTATCATAGTTTGTCTAACCTCTAAATCCTAACTGGATAATAAATAACTTCAAGAAGGCATTTAACCCATTTCTAAATCCTTTGCAAAACAGCTTTCAAAGTCACCATGGAAGACAAGTGTGTATTCCTAAATTCAGAAGTTTCCAGAAAGGATTACATAATCCTTCAATAACTTTTAACAGTTTTTACTGCCAGAAAAATAACTTTACCCAAACTGAACTTTTATTCATGAATCTCTTGAATTCTCTTCAAAATTTCTACAGTACATCCTTAGTCTGTTGACTAGGCCTATACTCAGTGTTTCAGTATGGTAGGCAGGATTTTGGCTACCATTATGTTATACTTCAAATATGTTATGTTACACGTCAAAAGGAATTTGTGGATAAAGATAAGAAGGCTAATAAGTTAACTATAAAATATAAAGATCACTGACTGATTATTGGATGATTCAGATCAGATCAGATCAGTCGCTCAGTTGTGTCCGACTCTTTGCAACCCCATGAATCGCAGCACGCCAGGTCTCCCTGTCCATCACCAACTCCCGGAGTTCACCCAGACTCACGTCCATCAAGTCAGTGATGCCATCCAGCCATCTCATCCTCTGTTGTCCCCTTCTCCTCTTGCCCCCAATCCCTCCCAGCATCAGAGTCTTTTCCAATGAGTCAACTCTTCGCATGAGGTGGCCAAAGTACTGGAGTTTCAGCTTTAGCATCATTCCTTTCAAAGAAATCCCAGGGCTGATCTCCTTCAGAATGGACTGGTTGGATCTGTTTGCAGTCCAAGGGACTCTCAAGAGTCTTCTCCAACACCACAGTTCAAAAGCTTCAATTCTTCAGCACTCAGCCTTCTTCACAGTCCAACTCTCACATCCACACATGACCACAGGAAAAACCATAGCCTTGACTAGACAAACCTTTGTTGGCAAAGTAATGTCTCTGCTTTTGAATGTGCTATCTAGGTTGGTCATAACATTTCTTCCAAGGAGTAAGCATATTTTAATTTCATGGCTGCAGGCACCATCTGCAGTGATTTTGGAGCCCAGAAAATAAAGACTGACACTATTTCCACTGTTTCCCCATCTATTTCCCATGAAGTGATGGGACCGGATGCCATGATCTTCGTTTTCTGAATGTTGAGCTTTAAGCCAACTTTTTCACTCTCCTCTTTCACTTTCATCAACAGGCTTTTGAGTTCCTCTTCACTTTCTGCCATAAGGGTGGTGTCATCTGCATGTCTGAGGTTATTGATATTTCTCCCGGCAATCTTGATTCCAGCTTGTATTTCTTCCAGTCCAGCATTTCTCATGATGTACTCTGCATAGAAGTTAAGTAAACAGGGTGACAGTATACAGCCTTGACGAACTCCTTTTCCTATTTGGAACCAGTCTGTTGTTCCATGTCCAGTTCTAACTGTTGCTTCCTGACCTGCATACACATTTCTCAAGAGGCAGATCAGGTGGTCTGGTATTCCCATCTCTTTCAGAATTTTCCACAGTTTATTGTGATCCACACTCAAAACTTTTGGCATAGTCAATAAAGCAGAAAGAGATGTTTTTCTGGAACTCTCTTGCTTTTTCCATGATCCAGCGGATGTTGGCAATTTGATCTCTGATTCCTCTACCGTTTCTAAAACCAGCTTGAACATCACGAAGTTCACGGTTCACATATTGCTGAAGCCTGGCTTGGAGAATTTTGAGCATTACTTTACTAGCGTGTGAGATGAGTGCAATTGTGTGGTAGTTTGAGCATTCTTTGGCATTGCCTTTCTTTGGGATTGGAATGAAAGCTGACCTTTTCCAGTCCTGTGGCCACTGCTGAGCTTTCCAAATTTGCTGGCATATTGAGTGCAGCACTTACACAGCATCATCTTTCAGATTTGGAATAGCTCAACTGGAATTCCATCACCTCCACTAGCTTTGTTCATAGTGATGCTTTCTAAGGCCTACTTGACTTCACATTCCAGGATGTCTGGATGATTACATACATATAAATGTTGTATCCATCTACCATTTTTTTTTCTTATGTTGAAAGTAGTACCAAATAAACCTTTAATATGTTTCATTCTTTTTTTTTTAATGGGAATATAATTGGTTTACAATGTTTTGTTAATTTCTGCTGTACAACAATGCAGATCAGTTATAAATGTACATATATCCCCTTCCTCTTGAGCCTCCATCCCACCCACACCTCCTACCCCACCCCTCTAGGTCATCTCAGAGCACTGAGCTGAGCTCCCTGTGTTATACAGCAGCTTCTTATTATCTATTTTACACATGCTAGTGTATATATGTCAGTACTACTCTTTCAATTTGTCCCACTCTTTCCTCCCCCACTATGTCACCAAGTCTGTGTCTCTATTCTTGCACTGTAAATATGTTAATTCGTACTACAACTTTATATATTCCATATATATGCATTGCTAAGCTACTGCTGCTAAGTCACTTCAGTCATGTCTGACTTTGTGCAACCCCATAGATGGCAGCCCACCAGCTTCCCCTGTCCCTGGGATTCTCTAGACAAGAACACGAGTGGGTTGCCATTTCCTTCTCCAATGCGTGAAAGTGAAAAGTGAAAGTGAAGTTGATATGGTATTTGTTTTTCTCTTTCTGACTTACTTCCACTCTGTATAACAGACTCTAGGTTAACCCACATCACTATGAAAGACCCAATTGCATTCCTTTTGGGCTGAGTAATATTCCATTATATATATGTACTACAACTTCTTTATCCATTTATCTCTCAATGGACATTTAGGTTGCTTTCCTGTCCTGGCTATTGTAAATAATGCTGCAGTGAACAGTGGGGTACATGTGTCTTTTTGAATTGTGGATTTCTCAGAGTATATGTTCAGTAGTGGGATTGCTGCATCATATGGTAGTTTTATTCCTAGTTTCCATTTGTATGGAAACACAAAAGACCCTGAATAGCAACATGAGTGAGTTTCATTCTTGAAATCTTATCCCTAAACTGATACTAACATTAGTTAAATTAGGAAGTATTTTTGGTTCCTAGATCCCACTACAAGGTGTGCTGTCTAATATTACAGATAAATAAAAGTACTTGTGTTGATCTTTATTTAATTCCATGTCTAAGTTCTAAAAATCAAATAAAAAGTCTAAAAAAGTAATCAGCTTGCCAAAGAAATAAAGAAAAACTATGATCATATACAAAGTGATATGATCTAAAGTAAAAATCAAAACACCAAAACATGAAAATCATCCTCTACACCTCTCTCTTTCTCATCTCCAACACCTAACTGGCCATAAATCTTTCAATTTCACCTCATTATTTCCTGCATCTTTTAACATTTCATTTACAAAACCACAATAATCATCTTCAGAGTTTCTCATTTGAACCATTGCTACTCCTTTTCTTCAGCATATTCTCTTCCTGCAATGCACTCATCCCTTTTTAAAATAAAAGGGACTTTGAAAATTCAAAATTGATTATCTTATTCCTCAAATTGAAACCCCTTCATTGAATCTCTTCCATAACATCTCCAGTCATGTGGGTTCATCTCATTTTTAGGAAAACATGATATCTACTGAGGGTTTGCTATGTACCTGGTCCTATGAGAAACACTTTGTATGGATGATCTCATTGAACTCTGACACAATCTTTCAAGTTACATGCTACTATTATCACATATTACAGGTAAGGAAACTGGATTCTTAGGGAATCTTAGAAATCACTTAATGTCACAAGGCCATCAATGGCAGTGCCAAGACAGAAACCTAAGTCTGATTTCAGCATACATTATCTTATGTCCACCTACATTCTAGGAAGGGCTTCTCTCATGGTTCAAACAATAAAGAATCTGCCTGCAATGCCGGAGACCTAGGTTCAGTTCCTGAGTCAGGAAGATCCCCTGCAGAAGGGCAAGGCAACCCACTCCAGTACTCTTGCCTGGGGAATCCTATGGACTCAGGATCCTGGAGGGCTACAGAGATGGGATTGCAAAGAGTCAGACCCAATAAAGAACTAACATTTTTACATTCTAGGAGGTCTGTTAAAAGTCCAAGCTATTTCTATATCTATACTTTAATTCTTATCTGGAAAAAAGCACTTAGATTTGTCCTTTGGTGACGTCTTCCCTGACTCTACTATGAGTAACCCATAAGAGTTTTGATCACTACCTTCTCTGACATCATCTACATTACATATGATATCATACTTTAGCCATTGTGAGAGTAACCTTGGGAGGTTGGTAAAAGTACACATGGTTTGCTGAATCTCATAAAGACTGACTTGATCTATTGGGGTTGAGTCTCATTACCTGGATTTTCAACAAGACTTTGAGATAACTACAGTGTACAATTATCAGAGAAGCATCAACTTACATAAACTATACTTATAGTGTTTACACTGTAATTTTGCAATTATGGCTGTTTGTATGTCCTTGTTTTCAGTTAGTCTGAAGCTTTTTTTTTTTTTTTTTTTTAGGACTGGATCTGATACAAGTACGTAGCACTTACATTTAGAAAGTATACCTAACATCTAGTAGCTATTCAATTAAAATTTGATAAATAAACAAGTGAATTTGTTCTCATTTTAGGAGGCAATAAGAACATGAGGAGAGGAAACTAATTGCTGCCTTTTTTCAGTAGATAACAGGAAAATAATGATATGAAATGATCAAAGTGGGCCTTTAGAAATATTAATGAGACGAAGGCATGAGAATGATAAATTGAGCAGAAGGAACATCAGACTTGTATGATCGTAATCATAATAACACATTTCAAAGTTAAAATGACATGATCCCAAGTTAAAGAAGCAAAATTGTACTCTAAGACAAAAATCAGCCACTTGTCAGCATTTCCCTTTTAAGTAAATATAAAACAAGGCCTATCTGTCTAATATCTTGTGCCATCAGATAATTGAGATTGTTTTTTTTTTTTTTGTTTTTTTCCCTGAAATACCTCATGAGTGAGTAGGAAAATCAGACAGAGAAAATATTCACTTGCTAGAAGAAATCTCAGCCAAATTTCCTTTTCCCAAGGTACAATACCTGCCATGTTTCCTGAAACCTTTACAACTTGAAATATTCCTTTAGGAATATAGAAAGAGCCTACTTTCTTGGTTAAAAAGAAAGAAAACACAAGATCTGTCCTTTTTATAGCAAATGTTAATGTCTTTTGCATCTGTTGTTGGTATTCATAGTGTGATTATGAGACTGTTATTTCCCCAATGTGATTACTTCCTTATGTTACCCTGTGGGCAGAACTTTTATTTCAGGGATTGTCAGAAATGAAATACCAAAGATGTGCAGTAAAATGTGTGTCTTCTCAATGCAGAAAAGTTATTAGACCTACCTTATTTGTAATGCACACACACACACACACACACAACATTATTTTTTCCAGTACCCTACTGGATAAGTATTCTGCTTTTTCTAAATATTGAAACTAATTTTTAAAAAATTTCTTAAAGGTCCTGTTTCTATTCATTTAAAATATACAGTTTTCTCTTACAGAGGTTACTATGTTCTTATAGCTCAACCAGTGATTTTGGAGGCTTCTGCATACAAAAGGAAGTTCTTTAAAATGCTTACGTCTAGTTAATATGGTCTGCCCCCACAAGTGGACAGATTCTTAAATTACCACAAATGAAATATTCCCCCACTAAGGAGATATTTAACTTATATGAAGAGTACATCATGAGAAATGCTGGGCTGGAAGAAGCACAAGCTGGAATCAAGATTGCTGGGAGAATAACAATAACCGCAGATATGCAGATGACACCACCCTTATGGCAGAAAGTGAAGAGGAACTAAAGAGCCTGTTGATGAAAGTGAAAGAGGAGAGTGAAAAAGTTGGCTTAAAGCTCAACATTCAGAAAACTAAAATCATGGCATCTGGTCCCATCACTTCATGGCAAATAGATGGGGAAAACAATGGAAACAGTCTTTATTTTCTTGGGCTCCAAAATCACTGCAGATGGTGACTGAAGCCATGAGATTAAAAGACTCCTTGGAAGGAAAGTTATGCCCGACCTAGACAGCATATTAAAAAGCAGAAACATTACTTTGTCAACAAAGGTCTGTCTAGTCAAACTTATGGTTTTTCCAGCAGTCATGTATGGATGTGAGAGTTGGACTGTGAAGAAAGCTGAGCGCTGAAGAATTGATGCTTTTGAACTGTGGTGTTGGAGAAGACTCTTGAGAGTCCCTTGGACTGCAAGGAGATCCAACCAGTCCATCCTAAAGGAAATCAGTCCTGAATATTCATTGGAAAGACTGATGCTAAAGCTGAAACTCCAATACTCTGGCCGCTTGATGGGAAGAACTGACTCATTTGAAAAGAACCTAATGCTGGGAAAGATTGAAAGTGCGAGGAGAAGGGGACGACTGAGGATGAGATGACTGGATGGCATCACCAACTCAATGGACAAGAATTTGAGTAAACTCCAGGAGCTGGTAATGGACAGGGAGGCCCAGCTGGTGTGTTCCATCCATGGGGTCACAAAGAGTTGGACATGACTGAGCGACTGAACTGAACTGAACTGAATATGGAGAACTAGTATTTCCAAAGTTGCCCATACTGCCCAAAGCCATGTATAGAATCAATACAGTCTTTACCAAAATTCCAATGGGATTTTTTTTTTCAAATAAATAGGAAAAAAAAAAGCTTAAAATTCATGAAAGTGAAAGCTTTAGTCATGTCCAACTCTTTGTGATCTCAGGGTTTTCTGCCTCTGGAATTCCCCAGGCAAGAATACTTGAGTGATAAGCATTCCCTTTGCAAGGGGATCTTCCTGATACAGGGATTGAATCCCAGTCTCCACATCACAGGCAGATTCTTTAGAGTCAAAGCCACCAGGGAAGCTCCATACGGGACCACAGAAGTTTCCAAATATCGAAAGCAATCCTGAGAAGGAACAAAACTAGAAATATCATTCCCTCTGATTCTAAATTGCATTGCAAAGATATTGTAACTTAAATAGTATGGTCCTGGCATAAAAATGCACACATAGAACAATGTAATAGAATTGAGAGCCCAGAAATAAACCCTTGCATATACAGTCAACTAATATTTGATGAGCGAGATAAGAATACTCAAGATGGAAAGGTGAGTCTCTTTAATAAGAAAAAGTGAAATAAGCCAGACACAGAAGGACAAATGCTACATGGTACCTAGAATAGTCAAACTCATTAGACATGACAATAAACTGGTGGTTTCTAATGGCTGAGAAGAGGGAGAACGAGGAGCTGTTTATCGACTGGCTTCATTTAAGCAGGGGAGTCAAGTTCTAGAAATCTGCTGCACAGCATGGTGCCTACAGTTCACAGTACTGGATTGTACACTTCAGATTTTTGTTAAGAAGGGAAATCTTATGTTAAGTGCATTTAAAATTTTTTAAATAAGAAAATACCTGAAAATTCTGATGAAAATCATCAGAACTTTATACATATAATTTTCTAGTTGAATTGAATAAACACTTCAGAAATCTTAAAGACAGACGTTTTATTTTGACAAAGTCCGTTAACTTTCTATATTCAGAAAATTAATATTTAAAATTAATATGATTTTTCTTAATTGTCTTGGACAGCACATATTTTATTTACCTGTGTATTCAAGGTGAAATCCTGCAGCAGAAACACTGATGTCTGATTGAAAATTTAGATATAGATTATTAGATGTACTATTCAAAAGATGGGGTATTGTTGTTCCTGAAATGATAATTGAAAAAGTGGTTTAGTGATCACATAATAATATATAATAAAACTAAGTTAACTATTAATCAGCCAACAAGTTATAAGTGAAATTATATATTATTAAAATGTCTTATAAGAATTTTTAAATAAAAATATTTCTCATATATTTGTCTTTCATATTACTGTTCTTGATTATCTCCAAGGAGACAGACCTTTGAGAGCACGTTAGATGGCTCCCTAAAATAGGTAACAGCAAACAAAGCTGATGAAAAGCAGAAAAATTTACTAGTCACCTAAAATAAATATTTGGAATTTCATGTGGATTTCAATAATTCATGTACAAGATAATAAATTGAGTTTTAAAATTTGCATGTGTTTTGATGAAATAATAACTAATTTTATATGGGTTTAAAGAAATATTCATTTATCACCCTTTATTGTGATATTTAAGTATATACACTTTTTTCTATATCAGGTGAAGTACCTTGATGTTTCTTATAACAACAGCAAAGCTGGTTGTTAGAATTTAAAAAATGCCAATTATGAACTACTGCCTGCCTTGTCTTTTAGCAAATGCTTTATAATCTTGTTCTTCTGAACTTCTATAGGAAATCAACTTTAATTTATTCAATTATTGAATTGAAAATATCTACTTGAACCAATTACTTTTTGACTATCTGACACTATAGTTTAAGATCCTTAAGATTACAACTGAAGCAATTTCAAATGACAAGCATAAAAATAACTTTCAACTGTGTCTCAAGATAAAATTCAACAAGCATATGAGTTGATAGGGCTACCAACATTTTTTTGGTAATTTTCTAGTTACTTCATATTACTTTCCACAACACTATGAACCTTAACCACTGAGTCTTCTATAAGAGAAACCAGGACAAATTCATTACAAAACACACAATTGTTTCCCCCACCTAGCTGACCTTGCTCTCTGATTTATACTGTCCTAACTGAATCAGTGAAGACAGAGGTAAACAGAAACTCAGAGGTCACCCTGATTGCCTTTGATCTCTTAGAAGATCTTAGTGATTAAGAGCTTTGACTGTGGAGTCACACCAGCTGGGTCCCAGTCTCATTCTAATGTTAGATGTACAACCTCGGGCAACTTAATTTCTTTTAGTGTCAATCACCTACCAGGGCTGCTGGAAAGATCAAATGAGGAAATGTATGACAAGCTTCACACAGAGCTAGCACTTGGTAATCAACAGCTGTTACTATTTATCACTTTTTGCCATTTAGTTATTATACTTATCATTCAGAAAGTATTATACTAAGTCTATTACAGACAAATGCATACACACAAAAATTCATACAATTTTTCTAAGAAAAATTTCTTTTTAAATCTATTTCCAGAATATTTGTAATGCCTAAAACAAATTATTCTTACTCTAGATATTTATTCTTTGCTTTCGTCAATGGTGGTGCTGAAAAGTCGATTAACATCTCCATTTTCAAATCTATTAAAAACTTAATGACACTCAAAATTCTGTATCTGAAATATTTGAGTTCATAGTTTAGCTATGTTTATATTTCTAGAGTTAAACACTATAACCCAAATTAAAGCATACAGTTAAAGTGAAACTTCATTTCACTCTAAATATGTTGTAAGAAGCTGTTAGATTATTGCACAAACTACCTTCACAAACCATAACAAATTATAAAATCTTCTGGTTTTGACACATATGTATATAGTATGATTTTTATATAATTTAATTCATTTCATAGAATTAATTTCTTATTCTCTTTCTTCTCATACAACAGTACCTTGTAGCACTTACCATGTTGTTACATAATCTCTATAATTGTTTTAATGGCTGCATAAATTCTATCAAGTGAATATATTATAAATTTCAGGCATTGTCTAATTTTTAACTATTACTTCTCATCCTTTTTCTTAAGGGAGAGGAGCATATATACTATTTCTGAGCCAAGGCTCAGCTAAAAATATTGCTATTAACACAAAAAGCATAAATAAATAATTACTCAAATACAGTAACACTGTATAGTAAGGTTTTAAATAGCAATTTCAATTTTATTGCCTTTAAAGCCTTTCAAACTTCTACCTTGTAGTTTAGTTCTTTGCATATAGTTTGTAAAAAGCAAAATTAAAACCACCAAGTCAGAGATCTAGGGAGGGCTTTAGAGCAAGAGCTAGAGAGATTTTAATTAAACTTAGTTCTCTTATTTACCTGAATAACTTCCAAGTCTTGGGGCATTGTTGTCTCCCCCATCATAAAAGTCCAGAGAATCCCAATTATGTTCTGTAGCAAAGCTGACAACTTGCACCTATGAAATAATAATTATCTGTAAGAACACATACTTCTAATGTGATGCATATACTATAGTTCACTCATCTCTTCTGGAAGAGAGACCTCAAAGCCTGGACCATATCATTGTGGCTCTCCATGGAAGCATTTTAACAGAAACGATCATTGCCTTTATGGCACTGGCATACACACACTGACTTTTATAATAAAAGCCTCTGAGGTATCTAGCAGTGTTCAGTACTGGTATAGCACTGAGAATGTCCGTCACCACCTTATTGCGTTAATCCAATGTCTTAGTGCCTAGAATCTGAATTAAGCCATGTTCCAAACAATTGATTAATTTTTGTTTTGTTTTGTTTTAGAATGTTTGATTCTTTTGTACTGACTTTTCTCATCTGCTTTACCTATTAGGATATAAGCAGATTTCTGGCCCACACAAAGCACCATATAAGACTATAATATATATCTTTTTGAACTAGGTTTATCCTGGATACATTTTATTATGTTTTACTTTGTATAATCTTTGTTAAATTTCCTGTTTTTATTTTATTTTACAAACTAACATAATAATCCCTTATACACATTTTTGATATATTTCAATATGAATAACCAAAAATAATACTTTATAACTGATTTGGATATGTCTTTTAAAGATTAATTTCATAAATGATTATATTTTTATAAACAGCATCATGATAACTAAATCACTGTGAAGATTCACAAAGTTGGTAAGGGAAATGCTGAGTATAATTCTCTCATGTCTATCAAATTTTATTTAAAGAAAGAGGCATGTGTTACTTTGTTGCACTTCACTTGGCACAGCTTGAATTTTTGCAAGAACCCACAGAACCCTCACAACTATGGATGTTGTCTATTTTTCTTTGTTTATTACATATTTTATAGTTTAGGAGGAGGTAAAGGAATAGTCTTATTCAAATAAATTTATTTTTATTTAGCTAAGGTCTGTTATAAATATAAGCATTTCACTTATTTACTAAATACTTCTAACAATTGCATTCATTAAAATTTTTCTTATCCACAAAATAGGTCATCACCATTCTTCCATTCAAATAAATGCTTATGCCTCTTTTCCAGAGGTGAGTGCCACATGGCAACAGATACCCTGCCTGTGTGACAGGCTTTAGGCCGAATGGCAATGTTCCAGGAGAGGAGGAAGACTGGAATTAAAACTGTATGATTGCAATATAATCACCAACTCCTTAAAAAATGGTCAGTTTTCTCTTCATATCTGACTTTTCCTTCTTTTCAAGAAAATAAAAAGTCATATTTGGCTTTAAAAAACAAGAAAAAGAAAACAGAAGTAAGGATTTTTGTAGGAGTTGACATTTGAAATAAGCAAAATATACTGCAAGGTTCTGCATGGAAAGAAGTTATTGAGTTGGTAAAAATGTAGAAGAGACAAGCCATGGGGTAGATTAGAGGAAAACTTATTACCTTTGTAAGAAGAAGAAAATCTGTTTAATTCTGGACATTTATATGTGAATATAACTCCCCAAAATAATCAGGTTCTGATCCCTTGAGCCTGTAAATATTGCCTCGTATGGGAAAGAATCTTTCAAATGTGAATAAACTAAATATCTTGAGATAGGGAGACTATCCTAGATGATTTAAATGAGCCTTTAAGGCAATCACAGATGATCTTATAAGATGTCAAGGAAGATTTGACACAGACAGAAGAGAATGCAATGTGATCACAGAAGCAGAGATTGAAGGGATGTAGTCAGAGGAGAAGGGGATGACAGAGGATGAGATGGTTGGATGGCATCACTGACTCAACGGACATGAGTTTGAGCAAATTCAGTGAGACAGTGAAGGACAGGGAAGCCTGGTGTGCTACAGTCCATGGGGTTGCAAAGAGTCAGACACGACTTAGTGACTGAACAAGTCAGAAGCCACGGAATGATGGCAGCTACCAGGAACTGGAAGAGGCAAGGAAAGGACTCTTCCCTGGAGGCTGAGCAGAGGCGAGCTGGACGGTGGCA
Organism: Bos taurus; assembly: GCF_002263795.3. Classification (NCBI taxonomy): domain Eukaryota; kingdom Metazoa; phylum Chordata; class Mammalia; order Artiodactyla; family Bovidae; genus Bos; species Bos taurus. The sequence continues at coordinate 52,094,168 of NC_037341.1, read as the reverse complement.
GGAGTGCAGTCCTGTCAGCACTGCTGTTTCAGGGCAGTAAGACTGATTTGGGACTTCCAGCTTCCAGTACCATGAAAGAATAAATTTCGGTTGTTTTAAACTTGTGAGTTCGTGCTTTGTTACAGGAGTCACAGAAAAATAATGCAATTTGCCAGTCGGATTCTGTGCAAGTTGTGAATGTTGTTTGGCATACATAGAAGTGTAGGATAATTAAGTAAATGGTTGAAGATTCATTGTGACAGAAAGTCAAATGAGAGTCAAGTAAAAGCCTTAAAAAGGAGAAGATACAGACTCAGTGTTCAGAAGAACTTTAAATTAGATGGAGTTGTCCATTATGACAACAGGACAGCTTTATGAGGTAATGGATTTCCAATAACTAAAACCATATATCCCTTATAGAGACATTCAAATCCCATTTTACTTTAAAGATTGCTCTTTGCTTGATAATTCTGTTACTATTAACTGTAGCTTCTTTGGAATTCTCCCTCCAATATACCTTGCTAAAATATACAGGGAAAAAAATGAATATACTCCTCCCACTCATGTAATAGAAACATAATAAGTTAGTTTATTTGTTGAGGTTATTTCCCAAAAATGCTCAGTCATTCTATCTTATTTGTAACTTTTTCAGCATTACAAATGTTTCTTCTCTCTACCAGTGGTTATCCCATTTCATATATGATTTACTGAATATTCATATAAATCTTTATTTGCACATATGTTTAGTGCAAAAGAATAAAAGACAATAAACATTACTTTAAATCTGGTGTACTAGCCAGGTTGCTTTTAGGTGAATTTAGTGAAATTTCAAATATGTCCTAAATTATGGGTGTGTGTGTTATAATTTTCTATGATTTAGTGATACATCTAAAACTGTGCTCGGTTGCTCAGTCACGTTTGACCCCAGGGACAGCAGCACACCAGGATCCTTTGTCCACTGGATTTTTCAGGCAAGAATACTGGAGCAGGCTGCCATTTCCTTCTCCACGGACATATAAAATTAGCAAACATATAAGAGGTTAATTAGGAAAGAGCACTTTGTAGTTATACCAAGTATTTACATTAAAATATGCTTCACAATCTGTGACTTTGATCAATACTGTGCTAAACTCAAACTTTGTTTTCTAAGGTACAATCATTAAATGAAATGCTACTTCAGTGAAAGATCTCATAGCATCATTGATACAAGGTTTCTAGTTGTGAACAGTGTTTGCCAGGACAATGATATAGAACATAACCTTATCTTCAGTATTAGTCCAGTATTCTATGTTAACTCCTTAAAGTGGCCTAAAACTTCACCGCTTTTGGAAATATTCATTGGTTCATTTGAAAAATAATTACTGAGCACAGACTGCTAGGCTCTGTGCTAGCTGTCAGAAAAGATTTAGTTACTTATGCCATGAACTTACAGGTAATTAAGTAAAAACAAATGGCAACCCACTCCAGTATTCTTGCCTGGAAAATCCTATGGACAGAGAAGCCTGGTGTGCTACAGTCCACGGGGTCACAAAGAGTCAGACAGGACTGTGCAACTGAGCACACAAATCAAAACAGTAACATATGATGGGTATCATGACATAAGGATATTGCAGCGATCAATGTGAACATGTAGCAAGAGGGCTTAACGTTGCTTCAAGCTCATGGATGGTCTTCCACAGGAACTGTTTTTAAGGTGAGATAGAAATAATGAGGAAGGATAAACCAAATAAAGGATATGATGGAGAGTATTGGCAGTAAAAGGAACAACATTTACAAAGGTCCAGAGGCAAGAGAGAGTCAGGTTTCTATAAATAAGTGAAATAGAGGCAAGAAATAAGGACAAAGCACAAAGGCGTAATCATCTGTGTCAAGGAGTTCAGGATAGAGAGGACAATCGAGGTATTGTAAAGCAGGAAACTTAGAGCATTAGATTATTATTTTTAGAAAGTTACTCTCTTTGCCCTGTGAGGAATAGATTGGAGGAGAATAAGAACCTGGAACAGGGATGATGGCCACCTAATCTTGAGTGGTCAAAGTGTGGATGAAGAAAATAGACTTTGAGAGGTTTGTGAAAGAACTGATATAGTTCTTTGTGTACGTGAACACAAAAAAAATCATCAAGGTTTTTGGCTGCTGCAATTGAATGCGATGAGGGGTTCATTCTGAGAGAGCAAAATGGGGAAGATTCACAACTTTGAGAAAAAAAAGTCATGAAGTCAGTTTTGAACAGGTTGAATTAGAGGTGTAAGAAGTTTAGGGGCTTCCCTGGTGTCCAGTGATTAAGAATCTGCCTTGCAATGTGGGGACACTAGGTCGATCCCACATGCTGCAGGGCAACTAAGCTCACACCCTACAGCTGAATCCCATGCACCCTAGAGTCCATGCTCCACAAGAGAAACCACTCCAATGAGATGCCTGTGCACTAAAACTAGAGAGCAGCTCCCACGTTGCAGCTAGAGGAAGCCTGTGCACAGCAATGACAACTCAGCACAGCCAAAATGAATAAACACACACACACACACATACACACACACACACACACACACACACACACATATATATGAGAGATGTAAAAAGTTTAGCTGAAAATGTTCTGTGGGCAGTTGGATAAATGGCAAACTTAGGTGAAAGGTATAGGTTAAATATTAGGTTTGGAAATCATCATTTATTCAATCCTTAATTTAAAAAGATATTTTCTAATTATCTACTATGATTCAGCATCAGCACATAATAGTAACTGACGCTATGAAAGTAGACAACGTGGCACAGAGAATGGTGCCACGTGAGATGGACAAAGAACGCAGAATCTCACAAACACCATATTTGATGAATTGAAGAAGAGGAGATCATGCTCCTAGATATAGAAGCGACAACTATAAATGTAGAAAAGAAAACAAAACAAAATTCAAGAGAGTATTAGGTAGAATGGAGGGGAAAGATATCTTAAGAGTGAGAGGAGAATGGACACGACAGAATGTTGCTAACAAAATAAGGAAGATGAGCAGTGCAGTGGATTTAATGGCATGTTCCTCAGTGATCATTGTAAGTTGAAAGTTGAAAGTTAAGTTGCTCAGTCTTGTCTGACACTTTGCGACCCCGTGGACTGTAGCCCACCAGGCTCCTCCATCCATGGGATTCTCCAGGCAAGAACACTGGAGTGGATTGCCATTTCCTTCTCCAGGGGATCTTCCTGACCCAGGAATTGAACCCAGGTCTCCCGCATTAGAGGCAGACACTTTAACCTCTGAGCCACCAGGGAAGCCCCGATCATTATAAGAGTGACTCAAATACAGCATTGGACGCTGAAGCAACATCACAGGGGGTTGGGAACAGAGGGTGAGAACTAGAGGGAAAATGCCAGGGGTTTATTATTTTAAGATGAGGTAAAAATGGACAAGCTGATGCCAATATATAGATGCTCTAATATAATTCGCATAAATGTATAACCAGATGATACAATAAATGTTCCATGAAGATTTTAAAGGTATCAGCTCATTTCAGATTGCCTATGCCATCTGGAATATGGACCATCTTCAAATCTTTGCTAATTCTACCAATAACAGGATAGAGTGTATTGGTTATCTTCAAATTTTAAAAGTTGACCATAAAATAATAGCACAACTAGCCAGAATATAAGCAGTATTTTGACTGCTAATATTTTTAAAACACTGAAAAAGTACATTTCAAATTTTCTCATTCATTTACTGACCTATTGACACCTGACATCTATTAAGTAATTTTTTAAATTTTCTGAAAAGTTATCAAGTTAAATCGAAAAATTTACTTTTTATTGAAAATTATTTTTCTATCTAAGTTCAGTTTTAATGAATCACGTATTGGCTATTTTTTCCATGACTGATATATGCATCTCAAGTTTCTCAAGGAAAACCCTATGACTCAATTGGAGAACAGCAAGTTATTTTTATGAAATATCAGTTCAGTTCAGTTCAGTTTAGTTGCTTAGTAGTGTCCTACTCTTTGTGACCCATGGACTGCAGCACACCAGACTTCTCTGTCCTTCACCATCTCCTGGAATTTGCTTGGACTCATGACCACTGAGTCAGTGATGCCATCCAATCATCTCATCCTCTGTCATCCCCATCTCCTCCTGCCTTCTGTTTTTCCCAGCATCAGGGTATTTTCTAATAAGTCAGCTCTTCGCATCAGGTGGCCACAGTTTTGGAACTTCAGCTTCAGCCATCAGTCCTTCCAATGAATATTCAGGACTGATTTCCTTTAGGATTGACTGGTTTGATAACCTTGCTGTCTCAGGGACTCTCTGGAATCTTCTCCAACACCAGAGTTCAAAAGCATCAATTATTCAGTGGTGCTCAGCTTTCTTTATGGTCCAACTCTCACATCCACACATGAAATATAGTCTGTGTAATGTTCTGTGAAGTTTAATTATGTTCCATGGGGTAAACACTGACTCAGCAGTAAAAGGCTATCTACTTTCCCAGAAACAATTTTCTTCTCAAACAGAGTAGCTGGTCAAAGTGCTCCCCATACAAAATGGTCACAATTGAAGTAATATGGTAGATACTATTGACAGCCTGTAGACTAGTATTCTTCTTCCTTGCTGACAGAGAACAATTTTGTTCAACTGAGTGAGAGCTGTGTACATCAGAGAAGGATAAGCCCCTTGCCAGATCCAGATGACTAATCTTGATTTTTTCAAAGCCAAATCATAGTAAGTCTTTTGCTATTGTCCAGTGAATGGCTTAGGAATGGATATGATTGAAATTTGGTCAACAGGAGAGAATGGAAAGTCTGCTGGAAAGTTTGTGTAAAGTTCTCAGACATTATAGAAGTACATAACATAGAAACATTCCATTCCATCCATTGCTGAGAAATACTGTTATGCCTAGAGATTTTATAACTATCTCAAGACCATGAGAGAGGAAGTCCAAGAATTAAGCCAATATGCTAAGTATTGCAGGACAGAGATGGAAAAAACCTGGGTCAGGAATGATACAACTGAACCTTTGCAATAAACAACACTTAAACCATGTTACTCAAAGATTCACTGTTATATGGAGCAACATATTTTTCTTATTGCTTATGCAGTCATGAATTGGTTTTCTGTTACTTGCACGTAAAAAATGGAGAAGGAAATTGCAACCCACTCTAGTATTCTTGCCTGGAGAATCCCATGGATGAAGGAACCTGGCTTCCCTGGTAGCTCAGAGGTTAAAGCTTCTGCCCGCAATGCGGGAGACCTGGGTTCGATCCCTGGGTTGGGAAGATTACCCTGGAGAAGGAAATGGCAACCCACTCCATTATTCTTGCCTGGAGAATCCCATGGACGGAGGAGCCCCGTGGGCTACAGTCCACGGAGTCGCAAAGAGTGGGACATGACTGAGTGACTTCACTTTCACTTTCTAGTATTCTTGCCTGGAGAATCCCAGGGACAGAGGAGCCTGGTGGGCTGCCGTATATGGGGTCCCACAGAGTTGGATACGACTGAATCTATTTAGCAGCAGCAGCAGCAGCAGGTGAAAAAAAATAATGGTAAGTGTCTTTCTTTACGGCTTTTCTGATGACTCAGCAGGTAAAGAATCCACCTGCAATGCAGGAGACACAGGGGATGTGGTTTCAATCTCTGGGTCAGGAAGATACCCTGCAGGAGGAAATGGCAACCCAATCCAGTATTCTTGCCTGGAAAATTCCATGGACAGAGGACCCTAGCGGGCTACAGTCCACAGGGTCACAAAGGATCGGACTCAACTGAGTGACTGAACACGCACATCTTTTTTTAAATTCAGCCATGCAAGTCAAAAGCACTGGCTGAAATTCTCGAAATTATGTGTGTCCTGTCATCTCTGAAAAGATTAACTTCAAATGTACAATGAAAAGAAGAAAAATTTAAATATTCTTACTTGAATGCCAGCTCCCTCTGGCACTGTGATCTTCCATACACAATTCAGATTGTTGTCATAAGGCTCAGGGTATCCAGGAGACAAAATAGTCCCTTTGCGCTTAGTTAAAATTCCACCACAGGGCACTGAAAGTAAAACAATCCATGAGAGGAAGTTAATTCTAACGCAAAAGATTAAAATAAGGAAAAGGTCAGCAATAACATAGATACTAGACTTGCAAACATAATCAAATCATATTATGCTTTAAAACTCAAAAGAACCATGAAAATTGTCTTCCTATAGCACAAAAACTTCCTATAGCACACAAAAAAGAACTAGATATTAAAGGATAACCTGGCGATAGCATATCTAAAGTCATTCCATAATTAACTCAATAATAGCATATTATTTGTATATTACTAAAATGTTCATTGGCACAAGTTAAACATTGTTCATACATACATAAAGAATTTTTGAATAATTATTTTATATTTTTTTCTCTTCATGTATCTTTTGAGTAGTAATAAAATCCCTTTCAGAGTAATAATGATGATGATTACAATTATGTTATGATTATAACATTTATATGGAGCCTACATACCAGTACTCTTCTAAACACTTTTACATACTTTATCTTATTAAACCTTCCCAACAATCCAACAATATACGAATAAGTATCCTCCTCATTTTACAGCTGAGGAAATGGAAGCAGTAACAGTTTAACTTTCTCAAGATCACATAGTCAGAGATGAAACTGGAGTTTGAATACTGGTAGTTTGGCTCCACATTCATGTTATTCAGTGTAAAGAAAATACTCAATATGGAGACAGTCTGGTTACTGCCAGTACAACTACTAAAGAAAGAATACGTACGGAGACTTGCTCTAAAGACAATAAAGACTTTTAACATTTTTCAAAGGTACCAATCTTAAAGCAAAATTCTTACACTGCTGGTAGTATCAGATTGACTCTGGGAATGACAAAACTTACAGTTTTAAATACTGTGTGATGTTGGACATGTCCTTGAATTCTGTGAAACTCAGATGCTTTATTAAAAGATAATGCAATTGTTTCCAAGGGGCTTTTGTGGAAAGTAAATAGATATTATAATCTACATAAAGGGGCTTCTCTGGGGCCCAGTGGTAAAGAATCCATCTGCCAGTGCAAGAGAAACAGGTTCAAAGCCTGGGTCAGGAATAACCCCTGGAGAAGAAAATGGCAACTCACTCCAGTATTCTTGCCTGAGAAATCCCATGGACAGAGGAGTCTCAAAAGATTCAGTTACGACTTAGCAACTAAACGATAACAATGCACATAAAGAAGCTTACACACTGCTTGAAACATAGTAAGAAGTCAGTAAATTATATTTTCTTTTGCTACAACTATTGTTATTTTATGTTCTAATGGCACTATGATCCTTGGACATGTGTCCTAATCTGGCTCTAATGATGAAATATCAGAAAATATTTTTGTAATAGTTTTTAAAGGTAATTATACAACTTTGTGTCACTTCTAAAACTGAATGCAAAAAATCTAGGGTAATTGCTCAAAAGAATGCTACAAACTTTTTACATTTTCAAACTTTTAAATCAGTGTGATAAAGAAAATTTTAGCTCATCCTCCGTCTGATCCTTTCAATTCAAATGCTAGCTCTCTGTGACCTACACCATCTTCTCATCTCTTTTTAACCACTGCTCTTCTGTAATGGCATCTATTACCGTGTCATCTATATACTATGACTCCAGTGTTAGTCGCTCAGTAGTGTCTAACTCTTTGCAACCCCATGTACTGTAGCCTGCCAGGCTCCTCCGTCTGTGGGGATTCTCCAGGCAAGAAAACTAGAGTGGGTAGCCGTTTCCTTTTCCATGGGATCTTCTCGGCCCAGGGATCAAACCCAGGTTTCTGGCATTGCAGGCAGTTTCTTTACTGTCTGAGGCACCAGGGAAGCTATATAATATGATTACTAAACATTTATCTCTAGCCATAACTTCTACCCAGAGTTATACAATAATATGTCAACTCAATATCTCAAAATTCATACGTCCATATCAAGATTTTTTAAATTCTCCCTGATCTATATTATTTGCCCTCTCAGTAAATGTTACCGCCTAATTCTTAAGCCAAAAATCTAGAACTCAATTCATCTTTCTTTTCAAATTCACATGTACATCTATATTCAGCCTATCAGCAAACTATGTCAATTCTATTTTAAAAATATATCCGAAAGTTTACCAGTTCTCATCACTGATCATGATCTGCGAATCTAAATCAACATTAAGATTCCCCTTCACTTCCGCAATAGGCTTCTATTCAGTCTTATTGCTTCTATACCACCCCCATCCCTTACATTAGCCACAGTGATTTTCCAGAAACTGAGATCGTATCTTCTATAGGTCAGTGAATTTCCACAACTTAGAAAAATTCTAATTGTTCCAGCCTTTGAGGCACTCTATGACTTGGCCTCTGCTCTGCCTCTCCCAATTCTTCTGTCATTTTTGCCATCATTCACTCTTTTCTTGACACCTGAGATTATTGTTGTGGCTTGCTTACCTCTTTGACTTTCATATATCCCACCCCTCTTCATTCATCTCATTTGGATTTAAAACAGCAGCACGCTCTGGATGTCTTCCTCTAACCTCCAGCCTCTGCTCTCTTTTGCTCCATAGCATTTACCATTATCTGAAATAAAAGTAAACTCCCTAAGGGCAGAGACCTTATCCTCTTATTCAGAGCTATGTGGCCAGTGCCTGGCACTTTGTTGTTATTGTTCAGACGCTAAGTCGTGTCAGACTCTTTGCAACTCTGTGCACTGCAGCATGCCAGGCTTCCCTGTCCTTCGTTATCTCCCGGAGTATGCTCAAACTCATGCCCTTTGAGTCAATGATGCTATCCAATCATCTCATCCTCTTCGTCCCCTTCTCCTCCTGTCTCCCATCTTTCCCAGGATCAGGGTCTTTTCCAATGAGTCGACTCTTCACATCAGGTGACCAAAGTATTGGAGTTTCAGTTGTTCCAATGAATATTCAGGGTTGATTTCCTTTAGGATTGACTGGTTTGATTTCCTGGCTGTCCAAGGGACTCTCAAGAGTTTTCTCCAGCACCACAGTTTGAAAGCATCAATTCTTTGGTACTCATTCTTTTTTATGGTCTATCCATATATGACTACTGCAAAAACCATACCTCAGAGTATACGGACTTCGTCTCTGCTTTTTAATACACTGTCTAGGTTTGTCATAGCTTTCCTTCCAAGGAGGAAGCATCTTTTAATTTCATGGCTGCAGTCATCATCATGTGATTTTGGAGCCCAAGAAAATAAAGTCTGTGACTGCTTCTACATTTTTTCTCAACTTTTAGCCATGAAGTGATGGCACCGGATGCCATGATTTTAGTTTTTTGAATGTTAAGTTTAAAGCCAGCTTTTTCACTCTTCTCTTTCACTATCATCAGAAGACTCTTTAGCTCCTCTTACCTTTCTGCCACTAGAATGGTATCTTCTGTATGTTTGGGCTTCTTTGGTGGCTCTGAAGTAAACAATCTGCCTGCAATGCAGGAGACCTGGGTTTGATCCCTGGGTTGGTAAGATCCCCTGGAGAAGCGCATGGCAACCCACTTCAGTACTCTTGCCTGGAGAATCTCCATGGACAGAGAAACCTGGCGGGTTACAGTCCATGGGGTTGCACAGAGTTGGAATGCTTGAGGTTGTTGATAGCTCTCCTAGCAATCTTGATTTCAACTTGTGATTCATCTAACCCAGCATTTTGCATGATGTACTCTGCATATAAGTTAAATAAGCAATATATATATAACCTTGATATACTCCATTCCCAATTTTGAACCACTCAGTTGTTCCATGTCTGGTCTTAACTGTTGCTTCTTGACTTGCATACAGGTTTCTCAGGAGACAGGTAAGGTGGTCTGGCATTCTCAACTCCAAGAATTGTCCACAGTTTGCTGTTATCCACAGTCAAAGACTTTAGTGTAGTCAGGGAAGCAGATATTTATCTGGAATTCTGTTTCTTTCTCTATGATCCAACAAATGTTAGCAATTTGATCTCTGGTTCTTTGCCCTTTTCTAAACCCAGCTTGTACATCTGGAAATTCTCAGTTCATGTGCTGCTGAAGCCTAGCTTGAAGGATTTTGAGCACTGTTGGCTAGCATGTGAAATGAGTGCAATTGCAGAGTAGTTGAACATTCTTTGTTATTGTTCCTTTTTGGGATTGGAATGAAAACTAACTTTTTCCAGTCCTGTGGTCACGTTGAGTTTTCCAAGTTTGGACATATTGAGTGCAGCACTTTAACAGCATCATCTTTTAAATATTTAAATAGGTCACCTGGAATTCTATCACCACTAGCTTTGTTTGTAGTAATGCTTCCTAAGGCCCACTTGACATTATACTCCACGATGTCTGACTCTAGGTGAGTGACCACATTATCATGTTTATCCAAGTCATTAAGACCTTTTTTGTACAGTTCTTCTGTGTATTCTTGCTACCTCTTCTTAATATCTTTTGCTTCTGTTAAGTTCTTATGATTTCTGCCCTTTATTGTACCCATCCTTATATGAAATATTCCCTTGATAGCTCCAATTTTCTTGAAAAGATCTCTCTAATACTTGGTAAACTAAATAAATGCTTGTTAAATAAATTACTGAGTGACTGTCTATCTGTATAAATCTTATGATTATGTAAAGTTACTTTTTACCATTCCTGTATCATTCATTTCTACTAGTATTTTTCTAAAGAAGCCATACTTAATTCTACTTCACTTGTTTTTATTTTTCCCAAGAAAATACATTATAAGTGTGTTCCCAGATGTGCATTACCACACAATAATGTTTTACAAAGTTTTATATCCTTTGTATATTACTTTTCCTAGTATTTCTTTTCTATTTTAAAAAGAATGTATTGTATATTTTTAATATCTTCTAATCAGTATTATTCAATATAACATACAGATTAAGAAAACAGATTTTAGAATCAAGCAGCTTGGGTACAAATATTAATTCCTTTTTTTGTCTCTAAACCATAGGGGTTTCACTATCTATCTGTAAAAAAAAGAATATTCTTATCTACCTCCTGGTGTTGGTGTCAATATTAAATGAGATAATGCTTAATAGCACTTCATACAAATACTAGTCAGTGCTATTCATTATTATATTTAATAACTTTTTCATGATTGAATGGATGAGCGAATCAATGAATGAAGATTCAGATACTATATGTATTTCTTCATCTGTTTCTTTCCACTGAAAAAAGACAGTGTGGACAAGCATTGCCATGGATCCAATATAAGTAAAAATAGTTCTTTCTGGGTTGCTAAAGGACTTGAAAAAAACAAAGCTTGATAAGAGTGATGGGATAAGCAGCTAATTAAACACTTCTTCTGAAGGGAGGTAAGTGGCATGTTCAGGAGCTTTTCAAAAGATACCTCCCACTAACAGAAATACTTATGCCTAAGGCCATATATTGTCAGAGCTATTAGTGGCTACAGGGGCTTTTTCAAATCACAGAATCTCAGAGAGAAGAGAATTTTGGGTTTTCAGAGACTAAAAATTTTAAGAAATCTGAAGTGTAGTAAGGTCAAATTTAGAAGATAAAGTTCAGTCTTCAGCAAGTTTATCAAGTTTACCTTTGTTCAAAGTCCAACATTCTTATAAAAACATTATTGTGCTTTATAATTTACCTAAGAACTACTTGATGAGACAGATTTGCACAAGAATATTAAATATTGTTTTTTTATACAGGTTAGTTAAATTTGTGAATTACCTAATTCAGTATCTGACCATTTTAACTATAAGTACAATTTGCGTATCATGTCTAATGGGGCTGCTTTCAAGACAACCATTTAATTTCAATATATCAACTTTTTCTAAAAAAATTAATGAACATTTTATTTAGTTCTACTATGACAGAAAAAAAAAAACAAAAGTGTTGATAGCAGTAATAAGAACTGTGAAACTCAAACAATTATATTTGACATGGAATTCACTAGAAATGTAGGTCACTGCTTTTATTTGGTTTCAATTGTTGGATGCTCATTTGGCCTAAGCTATCAACTGAGTATTCATTGAACCAGTGAAGGGAAGGGAAATAAAATCATTATGTATAATACTCTGTAATAGATTAACAAACATATAATTAAACTGTAAAATATAGAGAATTTGTTCTTTCTCAGAATAAAATTACCTATACACTATGAAAATCTACTGTGTATGTTTTACCTATGCCTCCTTCTACGGATTCTCAAATGTCTTGTAGTTTCAAGATGGCTTTTAAAGGTCTAAGCAAGCAAACTGAACAAGAATATCACCATGCAGTGAACGCCTGAAGTTGAAAAAGCATGGGTTCTGGACTTGGGAAGTTGGTCAGTTGTTCTATCTCTATAAAAATTTATGAAATTATCAAACTTATCTGCTAAAATCCATTCATTGAACAAATGTTTATTGAAAACCTCTTGTATGCCACATCCTCTTTTGGTTGAGCAAAAAATAGAATATAGTGACAGGAAGAGGAGGGCAAGAAAGATTAGAGAAGCATCCTGCTGCTGCTGCTAAGTCGCTTCAATTGTGTCCAACTCTGTGTGACCCCACAGACGGCAGCCCACCAGGTTCCTCCATCCCTGGGATTTTCCAGGCAAGAATACTGGAGTGGGTTACCATTTCCTTCTCCAGTGCATGAAAGTGAAACGTGATAGCGAAGCCGCTCAGTCATGCCTGACTCTTAGCGACCCCATGGACTGCAGCCTACCAGACTCCTCCATCCATGGGATTTTCCAGGCAAGAGTACTGGAGTGGGTTGTCATTGCCTTCTCCAGAGAAGCATCCTAACTATATATAATCTGGTGAATGGTTGTTGCTTAAAAACAAACAAACAAACAGAATAAAGATATAAAGAACAAATGGAGGATGAGTAGAAGAAAATTACTTTAGATAGGATGGTCAAGGAAGATATTCAGGTGAAAACTGGAATGAAGCAATGCAGTAAGCCCAAAAGGTATCTTGGGGATGATTTTCCAAGGAGAAAAAATCGAAAGCTTAAAGACTTTGAAGCAGTTAGAATTTTATCCAAATAACAGAAACTGAAGTGAAGTTGCTCAGTCATGCCCGACTCTTTGCGACCCTATGGACAGTAGTCCATGGGATTTTCCAGGCAAGAATAGTGGAGTGGGTTGATGAACACAAATTACAGATAATTCTTTAATATCAACCTAAGATAACTCTGCATTTGACTCATATTTGAATTAAGACATCAAGCCTTCTCTTTTTCTGAATTTTTGAATACTTAAAGACATTATCATTTTTATTCATAACATTTAAAACTAAAAATATTTATAGCTAAAAATAGAAATGCAAAGTATATTTTCATTTATGTAAAGACTAGCAGTGGGATCAAATGGTAAAACCTAAAGTGAGCTATCATCCAACTGTCATTTAGAATCTAGTTCTTGTCTCATACAAATCCCATTCAGTTTTCTGGATTTATACCTGTTCTACAAAGTATACATTACTTTTTTAAGTGATATAAAGTAATATGCCCTTTTTGTGTTATCTTGTCAGGAAACAGAAGCCATCTGATAAAATTTTCTGTATCTAAGTATGCGCTTTCAAACCAATGCAACATAAAAGGTAGTGTGTTTTATGTTTAAACACCCACCATAGATGCACTCACATGTTTCTCAAAAAGCCCAGGTATCTAGAGAGAAATGGACTTTTGACAGAGAGTGTGTAATGGCTCCTGAGTCCCTCATCTTTTCACCTTAAAAGTAAAAAGTGAGGCTGAATGCATCTAGGCTAAGGATGACAGTCTGTTAGCATTTACTCCTGATGTTGTATTTCAGCCATGGCAAGGTCTCAAAGGCTTTCAAAGGCTTTAATGCTTGGTAGAAGCTTCTGCACTTGTTGAAATGAATTTATAGTCAAATGGCCTGATCTTTTTCTTTACATGGATTCTTATTTCTTATGGCAAAAACACCAAGATTAATCAACTGACACATTTGACATATGGAAAAGCTTTGCGATAATCATGTAAAATAGGGGTTTTCTTCCGCTTTAAACAAAAATGTTTACAGTGTACAGTTCTTTTTCTCTGTTTTCCGTCACATAGAATATTATATTTTTTTCTTATTTCCCTCTCCTATTCCTAAACTATTGTTACATGTTTTTTTTTTTTTTCCTTCTTTCTTTAATTTCAGCTCATTTCTCCCTTTTATCTCTTTCCTCTTTCTAACATTATCATCATACCTTCATGGACAAAATAAAATATAATATTTTGGATAATGTAATGTTCAAACTTTGATTAAACATATATTTTTCAACCAATTAGAATAACGGTAATCGTTATTTTAATTTCAAGTTTATTTTTTATTTAAGACAAACACTAAAACCAAAGCAAATCATGAATATATGTCTATTGTTATAAGTCTGCTCCTTTTAAATCAACTGTCCTTAAATTTATAAATTGATGGAAAGAAATTTTACAACCCCTAAATAGAATATTCTAATAATTACTATTATCCTCAAGAAAATTGTCATTATATTTCCCTAAAGCCTTTCTGAAAATTTTTAAGTGAGAAAAAAAATCTCGCTTTTAAGGAACTAAATTATCAGAATTAGAAAAACTAATAGAAGCCCATGCTTTTAGACCTTTCCAAGATGCAAAAATCTTCAGAAGATAATCTTTACATATAATAATTTTAAAGTGTTATTAAAACTACATATCAACAGATTAAAATCAATAATATCAAATCCTTTATGAATACTACATAGAAGTTCTTTATTTGAGATCCAATACTTTTAGAATTGAAGTTGTATGTTCTGACTTTATGGTGGAGAATTTGGAAAGCACAAAAACAACTTAATTTTTGAGTACTTACGTGAGTCCAAGAACTTTGCCAAGGCTTTAAAATATGTAATAGTCACAATAAATCTATAACTTCCCTGTTTTCTTGATATGGGAATTGAGAATCAGAGATTATGCAAAAATTTTCAGACTCATGTAGTAATTCACCACAATTTAGTGTTAAAGTCAAAGCCTATTACTACCCAAGACTCAATTGACCCTTATACTGAGAATCTACTACAGCTCCCAGTTATGAAGACTTTATTCAGTTTTTTATGATTTCTTACAATTTTTTTTCTATTAATTAGGACACTGTTGTGCATATGTTGGTTCTTTGAACACTCTAAATGGACAAATGAATGTTTTCAATAATATTTAAAGATTAATGAGCTAGTTTATGCCTTTCCATAAGTCTCTTTATCAATCTGCTTTTATAATTGTCTTGAGGGAATTTTCATAATATATATGAAATGAAAGGAAGACAGCTACTTATTCATTATCTTCCATTGTATGGTATTAATATTTTATATCACTATGTACATAAAGAAACTAAAAGTTACAGAGAAATGATATAAATAATTACTGAGAAAAGTGAGGCAGAAATAATGATTGATTCCTGATATTTAGAAAGCAATATTTAAAAATCCACTGTAAGGCTAAAGAGATTTATTATCTTTTGTCTTCCTTCAATTATTAAACTGAATTGGAGCAATGTAATTTCTGATTTATGCATATTGTATGACTAATTTTGGCCTAGACATAAAGGAACATTTCTCTCAGCTCATAATCTTTTAGGATAATTAATATATTCACATTTTATAAGGCTATAAACTCAACATATAGTGTGGTCATAAGGAAGAGCATTATCTATTTTCTCTTATGAGAGTAGAAAAGTATATAAAGATCTTTTTGTCCCATTAACCATAGCTCTATGCTAGGTGCAAAAGAGGAGAGACATTAAGTGCAAATGATTTCTTCTCCTTTGCTTGCTGATTGTCAAAAATATACTTTAACAGGTTAAGAAATTCCACATTATAAAAAAGATATAGAATTTGAATTAGGAAATTAGCTTATCAGTCAAAACAAAAAGGAAAAAACTTTTCTATCATGCACATTGAAGTATGGAATCAGAAAATATTTTCAAATCCTGCTCCTATGGTACTACTTATTAGGCTGTGTCCCTTTTAAAGAAAACTGTTTTACCTCTCTAAGACTCAGTTTATTCATCTGTAAATTCTGAGAGTAACTTCTCCATAGGTTTGCTGTAAGAAGTTAATTAAATATGTGTTTATTGCTAAATTATTCAGAATGAAACCTGGCAAATGGGAAGTGTTAAATCATACTAGAAACTGGTTATTTAGTTGAAAGAGAAGAAAGTTGAGGAGTCATTTATAGCTTTCCAGTGTTTAAAATTACTTTCTGTATGTGGTTTTCAACAAATAAAAGAAAAATAAAAGAACAGTTCCCATTCCATTTACTGTATAAGGAAGAATTAGATTTTTTGTTGTAAGAAAAATACTCTGTGAAATATGCAAGATATATTTGTTTGAGGGAGTGGTGATATCAAGTTCCTATAGAAACTTAGATCCTACATTTTTGTTTATGATAGGCCCAATTTGTACCACTCTGTTTTATTTTTTTAATTTATGATAATCCTAATTTGCACATTTCCCAAGCACAAATATTAATTATGTTCTCATTTGAATGGTAAAAGATTTAAAGCAGTTTTGTCCTATATGCAGTATGTGTTATATAAATGCATATCACCAAACTTTATCTTTACTCCTTCCTCAGTAGAAATGAGTGTAACTTCCATATCATTTCAATTAAAATCTGTTTAAAATACATTATTCTAATTAAGTATGAACTAACATTACATTAATCTCTGTTAAAATATGGTAAAATATGTTTTTAAATGTTAAAAATAAAAACTACTTAAAATTTCTTTTCAGGTATGGCAGGATGTGTTATTAAAAATAGATTTTATATATTTATAAATGTACATGCTATATTGTTTATATATACACGCATATCTTCTCTATCACAAAGTAGGGAATTGAGATTATTAAAATAAAAACAAAATTTTACTTATCTTTTATTTAAAAAAAACCTTCCTCTCATTTTCCAAATCTCATGCTAATAAAACTTTAATGAGGAAGAACTCATTAGAATTATTTCTTAACCTGAGATTAAGCTTTACTATTCTTCTTTTAGTTTTACAATATGTAATTAAAAAACTTAATTTCCAGACATGCTCTTAGAACAGAGAAGAAAGCAACTTCACTACAGTCTACATTTTCAACATCCATGGAATTCTACAGGATCCAAAAGTCATTGTAATGATCCTGAAATATGATAAGATTCTAAACTATTGATATTTTTATTGTTTAGAAAATGTTTTAACTGCTTCAAATAACTTAGCAGAGCTAAGTTTATAAAGCTTGCATTTTGTTTATCAATATAAACTGTATATGTGTGTTGTGTGCTCAGTCCTCAGTCATATCTGATTTAACCCCATGGACTGTAGTCTGCCAGGCATATCTGTCCATGGGATTTTAAAGGTGGGAAGAGGGGACTGGGTTGCCATTTCCTTCTCCAGACGGTCTTCTTGACTCAGGGTTCAAACCCACATCTCTTATGTCTCCTGAATTGGCAGACGGTTCTTGACCACTAGTGCCACCTCAGAGGCCCTGGATATAACATTACAAAAATAGTTTCAAATAATGAGATTTGACTAATCCTATTGCCATCTACCCATTTAAAGTTTTTCCACTTATATCTGTGAAAGACTGGGAAAATTTCTTATTTTATATTTTTATAACATATATATAACTTAAATGGGGCTTCTCTGGTGGCTCTGTGGAAAAGAGATGCAGGTTCGATCCCTGAGAAAATCCCAGGGAAAATCCCCTGGAGGAGAGCATGGCAACCCACTCCAGTGTTATTGCTTGGAGAGCTTCCTGGACAGAGGAGCCTGGTGGGATATGGTCCATGAGATCTCAAAGAGTCAGTATAACTTAAGTGACTAAGCATGCATGCATGTAACTAACAGAGAAAAGGAAACAAAAAATGTATTAATGTGTATTTTCTAATTTCTTTGCTGATAAAAAATATGCAGAAAAATCAATCTCTGTGATCTTTAAAAGATAAGTAAATTCCTTATATGTTGGCATAGACATCTTTGCATAAATTTTAAAAATGAAAAGTGTTTATTTTAAAGGATGGTGATGTCTAATAATGCCATATTAATAGCATTCCAATTCTGTGTTATTGGAAATATGTATGTATATTTTCATTGATTACATCACACCTCAATTGCATCAAATAGCCACTGTAATTTCCATATTTAGATACATCATAACAAATAAAGTATTAAATATTGACAGATGTAAGATAACTAATTTTGATATACAATATGTACAACATGAAACATACAAATTTATAAACTTACCAATACAGGTAGGTAAGGAATCATTCCATTGGGCCAAAGAATTCGGCACTGTATCACACCTAATTGCAATGGATCCATGGAGAATATATCCTGGGTTACATTCAAAAAGAACCAATGAACCAACTGCAAATTCATTGCCAATCCTTCTTCCAAACCTTGGTTCAGGTACAGAACTGCATTGTGTGGAACTTGTTCTAGGAACAGCTGCGTACAAATAATTGTGGATTTTAATTTCATGTTTGGTAGAGAAATATAGGTTTCAAAATGTGACTATACAAACAGATTTCAGAGAAATCTTCACTAACTCGAACTTTAGGTAACAATTTGAACATATTTATAAAAGTTTAAAATTTCATACATGATGAAATGAATAAATTCAAAATGAATAAATATTGCTATTGTCATTAAGATTTTTTCTTTAAAAACATTTTTATTTTGGATTCTTTAAACAATATCAGTTACTTTCTGTTTTTTGTTTTACCATACTTTTATAAATATAACAATGTAGCATGAGCAAAGATATTTCAATTTAAGGAATGGTAACAGATACATTTTTTTTTTTCTTTTTAAATTGGAATGCCAAGCATACAAAAAGCAGATGTCAGGTTATGTAAAGCAATGCCAATTTTTTAACACTATTTGCTCCCTAAAAACACAGATTTTAAAAAAGCAAAAACACTTGATTAATTTCACAACATATTCATAAACTTAGTTGTTCAAAACATGTTTGCTATTGATGAAGACAATATGTTCAGGCTAAGCAGAATAGAAGTCAGACAGATTAACAACAATAGAAACTTTAATAACCATACAATATCAAATTTGAAATTCCTTTTAGGTATGTTCTTCAATTGTGACTTTTTTAAAGACAGAATGATAACAGGATGTTTTTTCTTTTTAAAACACATACAGATGGGATTAAGGAGTTTGACAATAGTCCAAAAAATGATAAGATGAATTCCAAATAGATTCCTCTTATGTCACTTGAGTGAAAATAATTTCATTTGTTAGAGTGCCTTTTAAAAATCATAATACCACGCATTGTTACAGAGGGACTATTATTAAGAATGAAACAGTGTAATATTATAGCCAATATTATAATTAGAATAAGAGGGTTTAATAAGAATATCAAATCACAAGTGTTTATAAATTTATTTGGAATAAAGTTCAAGATACATTTGAGAATAACTACATTGATCATATATAATTCAAATAAAATATTCAGAAGATAGCTCTTAATTTAGTTTTATATAATGTGGAAGTTTGTCTATTATAAGTGACAGAAAAACTGTGTAAACTAATTTTGAATTGTGCAAAAATATTTAATAATCATGAAGAAAGTTTGAATTCTCCTAAGAGAATGAGAAACTACAATTTTAGAATGGAGTAATGATTTCCTTGGCATGTCTAAGTACATCAACACAAAAAGTTTTTACATTCTTAGAGTGCTAGACTATAAGGAAATAGAATATGTAGAGTGAAGCATTGTCAAAAAAAAAGATGTTTTAAAAACAGTATGTTAAAAACAAGGAAAAGCATGAAATTTGCTTGAGAATGATGATGGAAGCAACAGATTTTTTTTTTTACTTTGGTAAAAGTAATAATGCTTTAATAATGGGGAAGGGGAAAATGCAAAACAATTTTTTTTTTAAAGCACACAACTTTTATCTGTCCTTTATGGTTATGAGGCTCTCATCATTCAACAATTCTGAACATAGCATGGAAACTGATTACATTCCTTAGTGTGTTTCTATGCTACAGGGTCACTTACCTTGATAAACAAAGTGAAATCCCTTAGCTGTTATTGGTCCAACTGAAGTAAATCGAATTGTGATCTGATTACCTGAACTCAGTGGAAGTGATTCTCCTACTCAACAAAACAAACACTAAGATATCATAAATAATTTCATTCAGTAAACCTAACAAATTATACTAATTTACACTGTCATTTGAAAACATCAATCTATGCTCTATTAAATTACTTTAATATATTCTACCACTGACAATATATTATTTTGGGATCAGCTTCAATTGCAACCTTTTCTTTTTTTTTTACTGGAAGGCTTTTATTACATTTTGATAATATTGCCTCATTTTGTAAAGAATCTTTAAATATTACATCAAACACCATGGACAAAGTGACTAAATACTATATTTACTTGATTACAATCCCAGAAAATGGTTATATTTTTATCAAGAGTCTGAATTACTGTTGCGTTTCTATTCTTTTTTAAAAAAGTAATGACTTTATGTTCAGTTTACTTTATTTCTAATATGGATGATATAAATCTCAACTTTCACTACATTACCAATCAAAGTCAGTCTTTTATCAATAACTGATGCATGGCAGTTCTAGTAAAGGATACCTGAATGGGATCCTGAGAGGGAAGATAACAGAGAAGATTGCTGAGTTGGCCCATCATACACCTCAACAACATCGTGGAGTGATGTCTGGAAAAATACAAACTGGCCAAACACCACTGATCAACAGGAACCAGGAGAAGCAAACAAATCACCAATCATCCAAAAATGAAAACAAAAAACAAACAAACAAAAAAAAATAGAAAGAGGAGGAGAGAGAGAACAAAGTATTACAATATAATAGTCATCTTTTTTTTTCTATCTTTAAAAGAGGATGTGTGCCAATTGGTTGATATGCCTAACACATGTACTTCAGGTCATAAAAGTAATGAACATGACCTAAATGCAATAAAATTTTAAGAAGATTGCTTTTAAAGTAAATTAAATGGGCATAACTTTTAATTTAGCTCAGAAATCATAAGGTTGGTAATTAATAATGTATAATAACTACTTTTTAATTTTTCCATTGGTAGTTTGATTGTTTTCACTTTGCGACTCTCTTCTCTTTTTCTAATTTTTTTTTCCTCTTTTAGATGAGATAGACAAAGTTTTAGTTTAGGGGATTCAGTTTAGATTGCTTTTAAAATGCTATTCCATTATAAGTAATAGTGTTTAGAAAAATATAGCAAGATACTTCTAAGGTACAGTGTTTAATCCACATTCTAAATTGAAAATGATCCCTAAAAAATTATTGTTCTTCTTCTGCCAAAATAAGGACATATTATTTATCATTTCTTGGCAATTAAGATATTTTAATTAAGATATACAATTTTACAAAATTATTGCTTGTTTGTGGTAAGTACAGATCTGACACACTTACCAATAGTTTTATATATGCCTCCTTTTTACTTCATTTTGTACTTTTCCTTTAATAATATATTAACTTTACATGCTGAAAATAATTAAACTATAACTTAAAAGAAGGAACCTGTTACAGAGTAGAAATCAACTAGTGTTTTGTGTCTTAAAAAAGGGAAATAGGTAATAAAATTCATACTTAAAACATTTCATGGATAGAAAAATTGAGGGGTCTAAAAAGAGTATGATTTTTTTAACATTTAATAATGTAAAAGCAAGGCAGCTTTTATAAATTCAAAATCATATATTGTAATTAAACTTACATTGAACAAATATTTATAAAGTTCTTCATATTTTACCCCTTAAATCGAGGTTATGGTTACCCTACAGTGGTCATATGAATGCAGGCTTATTCATTTGAAACATACTGAGTTTTGCATATGAACCCACACACACGATACTGTAAACAAAGCCACATGTCTTTATTTTTGGCTTACTAAAATAAGCTGGTGATCTCAGTCCAGTTCTTTGTGGGGTAAAATAAAATAAGCACAGATTGAGTGTTGTTACTTAGGATAATTCCTGAACTGTAGAGGGCTGAATTTCATAAGCGATCCTCCTTAAAACACTATCTCAATGTCATGGAAACAAATTTATGTTTCTATCAAATCACATACGTGTAGCCAATTATTTTAATGGTTTACAACTCTTATGAAAAAATTTCAGTTCAGATATTTTAAAAAAATCCGTATTTGGGTCTACCAAATCCAAAGCTATTTCAAAAATACTCCTAAAAATATTAAGAAAGTTTTTGTTTTGTTTTTGCATTTGTTTAGATTGATGTTTGGATGATCTGATTTCAAATATATCTTGAAAAGTTTCTGTTAAAATGCAGATGTTGCCACTGTCTTTCCAAGTGCCCCTCCACCCCCTAACCCATCAAAATCAAGGTAGTCTAATCATCAGAACTTTGCTAAGTCAAGTAGGTTGTGCAACAAGACTCTTGGCAGATAACATTCTTTCTCTGTATGTTTATGGGGAGTCATTAGGGGAAAATGTCAAAATGCAACATTCTTTATCTCTGTCTCCAAAATAACTCTGTCTTCCTAAATATCTCAAATAATCCATGGCCATGCTACCCTGAACAGATCTGATCTCATCTAAATATCTCAAATAATCCAAATTTCCAAGCAAACCACTGTATTTACAAATAACATATAAAACAACTAACATACACAGTGATCCAAGATCTTTTTCTAAGGAAAAAGGGAAAAAAATACTCCCTCTTTTTTCCTCCTTGTAAGCTTCTTATTCTCAATTATTACTTCTTTACAGTAGACTATAATTTTGTGTCACCTATAAATTGAGTATGTTGAGACTATGGCTTTTAATGACATAGTCAGTAATATGACATATTTATATCATATTAAGTAAAGAAAACTACTCTTTTGAGAGATATTAGTCTGTAGTTAATGTAATTCTCTGATGAGATTGGGTAGGAGATGAGAGAGTTGAGTGTTGAATCTTTATTAAGCAATCAGTAAGCTACTTCTCTTGAACTGCAACCTTACTCTGCAGTAATATGGTCAATAGAATCTTAAAAACAGTTTTTATCAGGCAAAAACTTTGAGAGGGTACTGAATCATTATATGAAAGTGAATTTTAAGGTACATGTTGGATAAGTGTTTTGTATATGAAGACTCAAGAGCAGTTGCATAGTGATCTGATTTCCTACATAGTCTCAGGTTAACTATTGGCTTACTAAACTGAGGCATTACAATTGTGAACCAAATCTCCCTTTCTCGGTCAAAAGTATCAAGAATTAAATGGCTTCCCCTCTGTTTGCCTACTTATTCAGCCTCTAAATATCTAAATTTACTTAGTTTTCATATGTTCAGATAGCAGTAGGTCTTTTGACTCTAAAATGTTCTGAATAGCCAGCTGTACTCTTTGCAACAGCTTCCCTGGTGGGTCAGATAGTAAAGAATCTGCTGGCAATGCGGGAGACCTGGGTTTGATCCTTGGGTTGCAAAGATCCCTTGGGGAAGGAAATGGCAACCCACTTCAGTATTCTTGCCTGGAGAATCCCAAGGACAGAGCAGCCTGGTGGGCTACAGTCTATAGGATGGCAAAGAGTTGGACAAGACTGAGAAACTAACACTTTCACTTTCTTCCTTTACCCTTTGCGTATTTCAGACTAAACTAGGAAGGAAAATGTGAAAGATTTTAAGGTGGACCAAAAGGTAACTGGATGTTGTGTTTTGGTTAACAAGACATTTTCTAGCACATCATTATGTGTTACCTGTGTTTATGGGGGCTGTTGTGTAATGCAAGTTCAGTTCAGTCAGTCAGTCCTGTCCAACTCTTTGCGACCCCATGAATCGCAGCACGCCAGGCCTCCCTGTCCATCACCAACTCCCGGAGTTTACCCAAACTCATGTCCATCGAGTCGGTGATGCCATCCAGCCATCTCATCCTGTGTCCTTCCCTTCTCCTCCTGTCCCCAATCCCTCCCAGCATCAGGGTCTTTTCCAATGAGTCAACTCTTCGCATGAGGTGGCCAAAGTACTCGAGTTTCAGCCTCAGCATCAGTCCTTCCAAAGAACACCCAGGACTGATCATCTTTAATGGACCGGTTGGATCTCCTTGCAGTCCAAGGGACTCTCAAGAGTCTTCTCCAACACCACAGTTCAAAAGCATCAATTCTTCAGAGCTCAGCTTTCTTCACAGTCCAACTCTCACATTCATGCATGACCACTGGAAAAACCATAGCTTTGAAAAGATGGACCTTTGTTGGCAAAGTAATGTCTCTGCTTTTTAATATGCTATCTAGGTTGGTCATAACTTTCCTTCCAAGGAGTAAGCGTCTTTTAATTTCATGGCTGCAATCACCATCTGCAGTGATTTTGGAGCCCCAAAAAAGCAAAGTCTGACACTGTTTCCGCTGTTTACCCATCTATTTCCCATGAAGTAATGGGACCAGATGCCATGATTTTAGTTTTCTGAATGTTGAGCTTTAAGCCAACTTTTTTACTCTCCTCTTTCACTTTCATCAAGAGGCTTTTTAGTTCCTCTTCACTTTCTGCCATATTTAATCCATTATTATCCAATGGACAGAGCAATTTTGCAAGTTTGTAAATTCATTCCAGTATTCTATTAATGTCTCTCTATCAATTCATCAATCTATTTTGCTATTTGAATTCTTTCTTGAACTGTTGTAACATTTTACTAGGTCCCTCATTAATTAATGACTTAAATACAAAATTTAACATGTTTATTTTAGGTTTGTATAGTAGTCATGACTGTGCTGTTAAAAAGTCTACAAGCAATAAATGCTGGAAAGGGTGTGAAGAAAAGGGAACCCTCTTACACTGTTGGTGGGAATGCAAACTAGTACAGCCACTATGGAGAACAGTGTGGAGATTCCTTAAAAAACTGGAAATAGAACTGCCTTATGACCCAGCAATCCCACTGCTGGGCATACACAACAAGGAAACTAGAATTGAAAGAGACATATGTACCCCAATGTTCATCGCAGCACTGTTTATAATAGCCAGGACATGGAAGCAACCTAGATGTCCATCAGCAGATGAATGGATAAGAAAGCTGTGGTACATATACACAACGGAGTATTACTCAGCCATTAAAAAGAATACATTTGAATCAGTTCTAATGAGGTGGATGAAACTGGAGCTGATTATACAGAGTGAAGTAAGCCAGAAAGAAAAACACCAATACAGTATACTAACGCATATATATGGAATTTAGAAAGATGATAACGATAACCCTGTATGTGAGGCAGCAAAAGAGACACTGATGTATAGAACAGCCTTTTGGACTCTGTGGGAGAGGGCGAGGGTGGGATGATTTGGGAGAATGTCATTAAAA
The DNA here is from genome assembly GCF_002263795.3 of Bos taurus. Lineage (NCBI taxonomy): Eukaryota > Metazoa > Chordata > Mammalia > Artiodactyla > Bovidae > Bos > Bos taurus. The sequence continues at coordinate 52,068,996 of NC_037341.1, read as the reverse complement.
CATGTATAATATCATATAAGAAATGAATCAGCAGTCCAGGTTTGATGCAGGATACAGGATGCTTGGGGTTGGTGCACTGGGATGACCCAGAGGGATGGTATGGGGAGAGAGTTGGGGGGGGGTACAGGATTGGGAACACGTGTATACCCATGGCGGATTCATGTTGATATATGGCAAAACCAATACAATATTGTAAAGTAATTAGCCTCCAATTAAAATAAATAAATTAAAAAAAGAAATATTTTTTAACACTGGTCTAGAATCTCATACCTCAACCTGATAGCTAGACGACCACTTTCCCCCTCTAAGGATACAATTAACCCCAAAAGTCTGGGCTGACTATGCGTTCTGGAATGATTAGCAACTCTCTTCTTTTTTTTAGTTTCTGACAGAGAAACAGAATTCTTTGCATCTCAGCTCCAGGCTCTTCTTTCTCTATCTCTGGGGAGTTAATGTAGATATCAAAAGCATTTTGCTCTCAAGCTATTAGAGTAGGTTATAAACACTAAGCACTTTCTTAAAGGAAACACCATTTTAAAGGAATTTTCCTTCTTTATGCATAATAAATGATAAAAAATATCTTTTACTCTTTTGTTAAAAATCCATTTTTATAATATTATATATATTACTGCAAGTTAGATATAGGAAGACAAGGAAGCTTAGTAAGGCAGAAATAAACATGTAAAAATAGCTACAAAGAAGCCAATGCAAATAACCTATTATTACACCTGAAACTATTTCTGAGCCTCTTAATTTCCATATATTTTAATCCTAGAATACAGTTTATTAATTCGACTAATATTTATGATGTACCAGGAACTAAGTGCTGGGGTTAAAGAGAGATAGATGCAAAAAGGGTCCCTCCTTTCAGGCCTCATTAATTATATTTGTGATCATTTAGGTGGCTCCTTATCTTTAATCGATGTATGATAAGGTGTTAAATTAGCCAATTAAATTAACTATAAAGGAGAAGGCAATAGCACCCTACTCCAGCACTCTTGCTTGGAAAATCCCATGGACGGAGGAGCCTGGTTGGCCCGCAGTCCATGGGGTCGCTAAGAGTTGGACAAGACTCAGCGACTTCACTTTCACTTCTCAGTTTCATGCATTGGAGAAGGAAATGGCAACCCACTCCAGTGTTCTTGCCTGGAGAATCCCAGGAACGGGGGAGCCTCGTGGGCTGCCGTCTATGGGGTCACATAGAGTTGGACCAGGCCTGACTCTCCTGTCCCAAGTCTGCAGGGACCCTGCGTTCGGAGTCTGAAATCAGAGGAACCCTGAGGTTCCTGTCTCAACTGGAGATGAGGCCCTCTTCCAATGCACCAAACCCAGTGGAGTCCCGAGAGGCCCCTCCCACCTCCAGTTTCCCTGACTTCTCAGAGCCACCATGAGAAGCCCCCTGACGTCACCTGCACAAGTCGAGGGAACCCAGGGTTTCCTGCCTCAAACCGAGAAAGACCTCGAGAGACCTTCTTCAACACGTCTTGAGGCCAGATTCCCCTACTATGACTCAAGAGCAATGACGCGCTCCCCCTCGCCACTAGCATGAAGACCCGACTTCCCTGGCGCCCCACGAGAGGCTCACTGACCTCGCCGTCGTACCTCGTGAGAAACCGCACACTGGGGCCGCCGCTGGAGAAAAACCCCGAGACTCCCCCATCATCGCGAGATGAGGGCCTTCTTCTCCTGCATGGCCTAGAGACCAATCTCGCAACCTCTCTCCAAACGCCTCAGGAGGCTTGACTCCCTTTAGTCCACTCAGTGAGCTCCAAGAGATACCCGTCGCGACTCCGGAGCAGAGCGGGGTTCTTTGCTTCCACTCGAGATGAATGCCTGTCTCCCTGGGTGCGTCTGGAATGCAACCCCGAGATCCCTGTCGACCCTGGAGAGGAACATTGGCTTCTGGACACAAGCCTAGATGAGGTCTGTTTGCCCTGCAGTCACTCGAGAGCAATCCCCAGCTTTCCTTCGCAACTCGAATGGAAGATTGGACTTCCCTGGGCCAACACAAGAGGCATCCTGAATTCCCCGTCGTAACTCGAGAAAAACCACATGGTTCCCCCGTCATGGCAAGATGAAGCCCTTTCCCGCTACAGCGTCTCAGGAGAAGTCCCACGTTAAGAATTGGAGGTCCAAACGGTACTTGGCACCCTTGATGCGACCCACAAAGTTCCCTGACATACCGGTCTCCCTCAAGAGGAACACCGAGGTTTTCCGGCACCACTTCCTCTCAGCCCCTTCTATCCTCCTGATCTCGACAGGAGGGTCGACTCCCCTGCTTTGTCTGGAAGGGGTTGCCGACCTTCCGGTCGCACCTCAGGATGAGGCCGGTCTCACGACGAAATTCCAGACGTGGCTTCGTGGGTGGTTCCACATTCTAAACCAACAAAGTTACTTTGGGTATGTCTTCCCACACAGATCATTCATATACTAATCATTTAATCTATTCTTCAAAGCAAGTCCACTACTAGCAACTTATAATGGGCAACATTTGAACCAGAATCCCAGACTGCATTTTAAAGAAATCCATAATTTGGATTTTTAAAAATCACTTAAATAGTCCATTTAAATGACTTAAATAGAGGAAACCTCTAACTTAGATGATGTTGGTTAGGATTCTTACCTCAACTTCAAAATTTTGTCCAAGTTCATTCATTTGCTCTCCCATGAGCAAATAGACTCAAAAGGAAACCAGATACTTTGTCTATCTACTCTTGTTTGTATATAAAACAAGGTTTACTTGACATTTAATTTTTATAGTATCATATTCAACCAGGACAGACAAGCAGGGTTCTATTTAATGCGAAGGTTTACATGGTTTAAGTACTCACCAAACTTTCAAAGAGCATTTGTTTCCTATTCTCACCGAATTCTGTCCAATCCTTACTCCTTTAATCATGTTCATTTAACTTTCAGGACTTTGTCTACTCTACTTAATTTAACCATTTCAAATGTAAGCCAATAAATAATGACAGAGGCCTCACTGGGATGGCAGAGAGAAACTCCTGAGCCTTTGTATGGCTTAATTATTAGAATATTCTGCACAGACCAACAGTCTCTCTAAAAACATTGTGGAAAACCGTACAGTGAGTGTCTAGGGTGTGACACAGCACACTACATAATTAGTGCCCAGAAGGGTGTACATTTGTTAAAATAAGAAAAAATGGAATAAAGAAGGTAAAGCTCCTTTTCCCACTAAACTCTACTCTGGAATATTACTGAAATGTTCCACCATTGCTTAAGCAAGTCAGAAACTCTTGGATGTTAGTTTTCATTTTTGTGCCATGAAAATAACACTGTACAGTGACTCACTGATTTAGCAGTTAATTAACTTTAAATGAGGATAAAAAACAGTCATGGACATGGTTACTGTTATTCAGTATCAGGATTGGAGTTGTTGAGTTAAAAAATGAAAACTGAGTTCATGCAAATAAAGAAGGGTTTCATTTTGTTTTGCCAAATGTGTTATTCTCTGAGAAGGGAATAGTCACAGAGCTTTCCAATGTATTGCTAGTGTAAGAAGGGAAAAACTCAGAGTGAGACTGAGCCAGGACTAAGGGAGCTGATCTAAGCACTTCAGGAAAAGGTGGTGAATAGTTAAAATGTCTAAGAGGTTGTGATAAATTTAAGTCTGATTCAAACTTGCTTTGAGGTATAAGGGTTCTAATTTATTTGGTAGAGGAAGGTGGGTTAGTAGGTCTTTCTTGGCAGTGGTAGTTCTAGTGGTCAGATGGGTAGTGCCTTATTAATTATTAATTATGATGCCAAGGTACACAGTATCTTTGCTCCTTGACAGAACAGATAAAGCTGTTTAAAGACCATCAGCATCTGCAGCTTAGCAGATTTAGAAGGACTAATGTTTTCAAATAAGCAATCTATTGGTCTGAAATGCCTCAATTAGGGCATTTCAGTAAACTATCTAATGAAGAGTTAGGGATTCTGGTTCTGGAATCAGACTCTCAAGGATTGAATCTAGGACAAGCCACACAAAGAAGTCACTTCACCTTTTCATGCCTCAATTGCATCATCATTTGTAAAATAGGAATACAAGTTCCTAAATTCATAGGATGTGAATATTACATAAATTGATACTTGTAAAACAGACTGAACAATGCCTGAAACATAGTGGTAAATATGTTACTGTTACTAATCACTCAGTTTTTTTTTGTTTTTTTTTTTAATATATTGCTACTAATTCAATCAAAAAGTTTACTGACAGGCAAAATTTAATTGACCTTTGATGTTAAATATAATATCTTTTCTAATTCTCTGTTTTCCATACATGCATATTTAGAATGAATGATAGAACTGATTGAGTCAGAATAATATTACAGCTATTTAAATCAAGGTTCATTTGTCTTTTGAATTCAATATGGCTATTACTTCTCTAACTACTTGATTTTGCATTCTATACTTTTGGGTGAAATATGAAAATGTAATTAGCAGCTTTTTGTAAGGGCTAAGAAAAGGACTGCAAGGTGAGAACATTCATCTTTTGTTTTGTTTACTCCATTCACCTTAAGTCCATGCCATTTTATTTCAAAGGCATTGAAATTCCATCACAAAAGAAATAATGTCACACAGAAGGGAGTCTGGGTGGAGAAAAGAATAGAAACATAAGAAACATACAAATTCCTATTAGACCTCAGTCTGATTCTCAGTATGCCTGGTACTCTTTGGGCAAAATCTACACTTTTTTTGTATTCTAAAATTTATTTTGATAATATTAGGCACTCAGCTGATTGGTCACTTCATTATGAATTTTTAATAATTCACCCTCTAGTTTGCTCAGCTTGCACTTCAGTCATCAAAACAGCACAGAAGGAAACACACATGTACACCCACACTATGGACAGGACAGAAATAAAGAGGATTCAAACCAAAGATGTGTTTAGAAATGGACTTGATTATGTACAAAAGCATAAAAAATAACTTTTGGTGACATAAGGTATCAAAAAGTTTGTCTAGCTTTATATGAATTTTGTCTCATACTTGCATCTTATATGAATATTTCAAAATACTAGTGTAGAAATATCCATGCATGCAAAAGACTTCCCTTTAAAATTAATAACATGTAAAGAACTCTTAGTCTATGGGTCACGAAGAGTCGGTCACAACTGAGCATACACACACACACACACACAGAACTCTTTGCTCTCTATGCTCTGGTTGTGAAATGACCTGTGTAAATGGCTTCAGGGTTGCATTTTGGGGATCATTATACTACTACTTGAATGCCTCATGATTTCAAAAGCTGTCTCACTTAAAGATTAAGTACAAGGTATCCAATTAAAACTTCAATTTTATAAAAAATATATATAAGTATATAGGTATGTTAAATATATGACAATTTACTTTCAAAAGTACCAAAAAGCAGAACTTTTAAAATCAGTGCCAAATAAAATCAGTGTGGTACTTATTTCTAGAACATTATCTATCTCTAGAAACGTTTGGTAGAAGTTGCATTAATTGATGTAATAAGTGAGAGTCTCATCAGTATTTTGGGAAGTTTAACATTTTCACATATCAGTGAGATCCCACATACTATTTTTGTTTTTAATTGTATAATACTATTAAACTGCACTCACACTGAGGCACTTTATATGAATACAGTATTTTAGTTAAGGTGAGTCAAGGGAACGATATACCAATTATCTAGGGGCTATTGAAATACCCACACAGAAGCCTGACTCCATCCTAGATGTTGGGGCCAATCCTGCCTTTGCTACTCAGTCACTCATTGTGTCTGACACTTTGCAACCCCATGGAGTGTAGCATGCCAGGCTTCCCTGTCCTTGTCTATCTTCCTGAATTTGCTCAAACTAGAGCAAAGAATTTCTAAGTTCTAGGTTATCAGCTCACAGAGAACAATGAAATCATTCTGGCTCTGAAAATAAATATAAGAAATCTAATTATTGCTATTTTGTAATAATTAGGAAATAAAACGTCATTTAAAAGAGAAATTCATTGCTTCACCATAGCATCCAATTATCTAGTAGTTACAAGGTGCAGAAATCTAGTCCTGCTTCGAACTCATAACTGTAAATGAAGCCCTACTTTATTTTCCTGTAGCAATTTCTTGTGTGATACTCTGTCAACTCATAAACGAGTTTTACTGAATAATCTGTAATATCTATTTCAGGTTTCTTTAAAGCTGGTTTTCTGTCTATAATGTGACCATTTGCTTACAAACCAAATTTCAAAACTGCCTATTTGACATATTTTAAATATATAGGCATTGTAAAAACACTCTTGTAACAAATATAGTTCAATTTTATTTAATTGTTCCAGGAGCAAATAACCATTCAACTACAAGCCAGTAGCTTATTTTCAATTCTGCACTTGTAACATTTCCCATTAGCTGAAAATTAATTTGATGCTTAAAAAGCAATGAAATCTAGAAAAACACAATAAGCAATTCTACTGTATGTTTAAAAGTATTAAAACAGAAAAGCAAAATTAAAAGTTTCAAGTGTTGGAAAACTCTATTAACACTTCCTTTTACCTCAGTTTCAATTTGGATTAGTGTTTTTCTTTAATTAACCTTAAGATATTTTTCTACACATTTGGCAGATTATGTCTGCCAAATCCAACTATGCTAGAGAGATTTAGGTCATGAAAATATTCTCACATAGACTATAAATTTGTGGAATTGCTTTTTCCTATGTAAAGTTCCAAACATATACAAAGTATAGAGATTAGCAAAATAAACAAAGGAAATGGCAACCCACTCCAGTATTCTTGCCTAGAGAATGCCATGGACAGAGGATCCTGGCAGGCTACAGTCCATAGGGTCACACAGAGTCAGACATGACTGAAGCAACTTAGCATGCACAAACTCATCATCTGTTTCAACACTAATCCACATGCCAATTTTGTTTCATTTGCTTTCTTTTACCCCTTGTCTTGTATTTCCAAACTGAGAATACTTTAAAACAACATCTGATACCATAACTTTTTCTATGAAAACTTCAGTATTTATTAACAAATAACCTGAAATAAACAATGTAATTACTATAGCTAACAAAAATAGAAATAATCTATTACCTAATAACAATTTCTTAATTCCATTTCCCCAATTTTCTCCAAAGGGAGGATGAGAGAAAAGGAAAAAACACAAACAAACTACTCTTATAGTTACATTTGTCACATCAGGATCCAAACAAAATTTATAGATTTCCTTTGGTTGATACGTCACTAAAGTCTTTTAATGTAAAAAAATCTCTGTTGTTGTTATTGTTTAGTTGCCCAGTCATGTCCAACTTTTTGCGACCCCCATGGACTACAGCATGCAGGCCTCCCTTGTCCCTCACCATCTCCCGAAGTTTTCCCAAGTTCTTGTCCATTGCATCGGTGATGCCATCTGCCATCTCATCTTCTGATGTCCTCTTCTCCTTATGCCCTCAATCTTTCCCAGCATTAGGGACTTGTCCAATGAATCAGCTGACCTCTATCTTGATTTTATTGCCATGTATTTATGGGAAAATATGGATTTTTTGGAGGCAGGGAGAATAAAAATAGGACAAAACTCAATTGATTAAAATTTTACTGTCATCTAGTTTTTGCTGAGAGTTTTTAATTGTATGAAATTGCTAAAGCAAGCAGCTTTCTCTGTTTAGAGGACAGCTCTGGAGGTAAGAGGGCTGATGCGTGGACATAGTTTTTGACCAACCTAAGTCCTATTTCAAACACAGAAGCTTTTTCTGTTTTATATCAGGAACTTTCACAAAGAATCCACCATTAAGCCTGGGTTCAAATTCTTTCCTTTAATGAATTCTTTAACCATATTCTGCATATTGCCTCCTACATGTGCCACGCTTTTTCTGCAGGCAAAGCACCCTGAACACCTGAATTCCCTAAGTTCCACTGCTTAAGATATCTTTAATTCACAGAATTTTCATCTTTTAGAATGATAAATGGGGGGGCATACATCATTAAATAACATTTTAAAGGAGTTTCTCAGTTTTTCCAAAAACTCATCACTAATAATCTTTTTTTAATTTGGACTCTTGCTTTACCATCTTGAGAGTCATGCTTGTACATATTCATCACAGGGATATCCAAGTGTATTTACTTTTAAAATAGACAGAATCTTACCATGTGCTAAGATTTATTTTCCTGGACCAGAGCCCATTAGAAATGTCCAATTAAAGGAAGAGAATTTGCTAGTGCTAGAAATTTAGAAAATAGAATGTCTGATATACTCATTTATTTACCAACTGAACAGACATTATATTTAAGAAAAGCAAACAGTATAATATTAACCTGGTAACTTTTGTTGAATTCTTACTGTACGTAAAGATCTATGCTAAGTTCTTTATAGATATCAGGTAGACTGATATTCAAAACAACTTTTAAGTTAGCACTATTATCTCCATTATTAATATGAAAAAAATGGATGCTTAAATAAGGTAAGACAACTATCAAAAAATACAAAGCCAGCAAGAGGAGGAGCTAAGATTAGAATTCACTGAATACAAATCTGTCTTGATCCTGTCTTAATCATTACCCTTTAGAATCTGGAGTTTACCAGTGAACAGGAGCCCCAAAAGTCATTGAGGAAACCCTACTACAACAAAACCTGACGATTAAGATTCATGATAAAGATTCTGAACTAAAAATAAAAAATAATTACTTTTTAGTATTTTTTTGAGAAAAATAGAGAAAGCATTTTATAATATATTAATATAAATGCATTTGTCCTAAATGGCCAATTATTTAGTATCATTAATAATAGAGGAATAAACTTCTATTGTCTTAAAATATATATCACTTATATAATTTATATAAATATTTTCTTAATAAATAAGTTTTATGTTCTGTAGACTCAATACTTTTTAGGGACAGATTTCAAGGAGTAGCAGAATCTAATATGTTCCTTTGTACTCATATTACAAAATAAAATATTAGTCATAAAGACCCTGAGATTTGTGTCTTGTAAACCTAGATTTGACCAGCTTTGCTATTTACTATTGTGTGACCTTAACCAAATTACTAAACCTTTTCGAATCTTTTTCCTATTCTGCAAAATAATATCCACTCCAAAGGACTGTTGTGAAAATTGATATGTAAAGCATATTGCCCAGAAGGTGCTTAATACACACAATAACATTAACACAAACATACAAAAATGTACATCATAACTTGTGACCTTTAAATCTCTTCTTTCAAAATTTAAAGTCAATATACAGCTTTATAAATAAGGGAAATTAACCACTCATTTTTTCTAAACTTTGTCAAATGTGATACTCAGCAGATAATAGTAGTCATAATAATGGAAACAACTTCAATACTTTGGCCACCTGATGGGAAGATATGACTCATTTGAAAAGACCCTGACGCTGGGAAAGACTGAGGGCAGGAGGAGAAGGGACGACAGAGGATGAGATGGTTGAATGGCATCACTGACTCAGTGGTTTGGGTGGACTCCAGCAGTTGGTGATGGACAAGGAGGCCTGGTGTACTGCAGTTCATGGGGTCGCAAAGAGTCGGATATGACTGAGCGACTGAACTGAATTGAACTGAATAATAGAAACAAAGAAGAATGATAGAATATCAGTTTTAAAAGAGAATTTATATGTGATTTAGTCCAAATCATCAGATTATATGAATATCCTTTTAGTCCCTTAAACTTCTCCAGGGAATATATACACATATAATGGAGCATTGCAGAATTATAGAAATAAATCTACCTAACATGCATTGTTCAAGAAACACAATGAGCTGTACTAGTGGAGAAATGGTCTTATTTATTGTTTCAGTTCCCCAAAAGACTTTTCTTCTATAGTTATTTTTTTTCTTTTCAGAAACAATCTCAAACTGTTTTTTTCCAGATAGAAGGAAAAAAAAATAACATTTTATGTTATTTTGGAGGGCTACTCTTCTAAATACAACTGAAGTAACAAATCTCACTCACTCCTGCTCTCTTAGTATCTTTACCATCCTGTTGTTGCCCTCCTCATGTATTATTGGCAACATCATTATCATTATTATCATTACCAAAAGCATTTAATATTCATATAAAATTTCATTCATATATCTTTTAAGTTAGTTATTATTTAGTATATTATTATTTATAGTAAATAGTTATTAGTTATAGTAAATTAAAACTATAGTTATGATAGTAAATAATAATTTTAGAAAATAATAACTATAGCTATTATTTACTATATAAAAATACTACACTAAGCAATGAGTCTATTGGTGTTTGTGTCTGTTCTGTTTGATACAAAACTTCTGTATATATAGATCAATTTACTTTTAAGAAAACTGAGCTCCAACCAGTCAATCCTAAAGGAAATCAGTTCTGAATATTCATTGGAATGACTGATGCCAAAGCTGAAGCTCTAGTACTTTGGCTACCTTATGCAAAGAACCGACTCACTGGAAAAGACCCTGATGCTGGAAGAGACTGAAGGCAGGAGGAGAAGTGGACGACAGAGGATGAGATGGATGGATGGCATCACCAACTCTATGGACATGAATTTAAGCAATCTCTGGGAGCTGGTGATGGACAGGGAAGCATGGTGTGCTAACGATGGCAACAGCCTGGGGTTGCAAAGAGTTGGACGTGCCTGAGCGACTGAACTGATTGAAGAAAACTGGTAGACATTCTATGTTAAAACAAACCAATTCTACATTGAAGTAATAAAAGCCAATTTTTGAGAAATGACCTTTCATTAACAAAGAACTAGATCTTATGGAAAATTAGTGATGATTTAATAAATACCAGCGGTGCTTAATAACTATCTCTAATCTCACATTGGCCCAATCTACAACTTAGGCATGGATTGTGTCTGAAACATATTACTAGTAGGTTGTTAATATTTTAAAATGCACATTCTGATGCAAATAATGTAAAAATGATTAACTGTCAAGATCAATTTGACAAATCAACATTCATGAAAATTATAGAGCATTTTAACTGTACAAGTGATTCTGTGATCTTCTCACTCACTTCTTTGTTTCACTGAGACAGCTGAAATACAAAGAGACTGATTTGAATACCAACCTTGTAGGAAAATGCATTCTAAGCTCCAGTTAGAATATCAAGAATCATATCCCAATAGGGTTTGGGTCTTCACTGGGACAAGAGAGGTTAAAGTTCTTAGATTTGAATAATTTAATTTATAAACCTGTATGGAAAACACTGCTTAATCTTTTATGCCTGTAGCGTTCTACTCAAAGGCATGTCCATGTTGATCACTAAGATGGAGAAGTGGGAAAGAGCGAAGTGTTTATACTGAAGTGTAGTATTTTCAAATTGGATATGGAGATAGGTAGTATCCTGAGCATGATTATTACTTGTTCTGCCTTATTTTCATCAGATTTTTATCTTTTTCCCCCACTGGCTGTTAGAGGGTGAAAGCCCTTGAAGTACTGTGTGATAAAGTATTCAAGTTTCTTCTGTTTAGATATGTCAGAAGCTGTGAAGTGGACAATCATTCTAAACATTCTAAATTTCTTATCAAGCTACAATTCCAATGGAAATATCTGATATTACAGTATAAAAGAAGTTTGTTTGTTTTTTAATAAGGGTAAAATGCATTCATATAAGTGTGTAAAGCATTTAGTCTTTAAAAGAAGCTGTGTGCAAAATGTATTTTGGATTGTCTTCAACAGAAGAATGGTTGTAAATTAATCTTTTTATATCTGAGTGCAAAAGGACCTAAAAGGGCATCATCTCCATTCTTCCCAACTTACTTGTAGTAATGACCCTGACCAGTGGTAAATAGAAAGATCATCTAAAAATATGAGCTTAAAAAACAAACTCACCTATTTACTTTTGTTCCCACTTACCGTATGAAAAATAAGAATAATTAATAACTTTTAACTAAATATTTAAAATTAATTCATAATCATATTAAGAATCTATAAGGAACATAAATAATTTGTGCATGTTGTATTGTGTGTTGCTTAAATTGTTTACAAAGTCACTGTTAAGTAATTTTAAAACATCAATGAAACATTCTATTTTTTTTCCCTTTAATAGAAAGGGAAAGTAGAAAACCTTGTTTTTAATAGAGCTTTTGTCAAAACTCTCCTTGGAGATCAAGGATATCATATATAATCCCCTAAAAGTATTCAAATATGTATTACTGTCAGATAATTTTTGCTTATTTTCAAATTCCTGTTCTTCTATTTTTTATTTAATAAGAATTTTGCTATTTAAATATTTCTTGTAATATAGTTATCCTAAATAAGTAATTATACTCAATTTCTTACAAGTTGTTAGAGATTCTTTACAATTAAATGATGCTATACCCTAATTGGGAGAAGGCAATGGCTATAACCATTAAGCAAAAAAAAAAAAAAAAATCACATGTAAAAGAAATGATTATCATTTATTAGGCATAATGTGATATTACAAAATAAAATAGAGACTGAAAGCCTTTGGACAATATGCTGTAAAACAGTCACATGTGAATTACAGATAAATTTTTGAAATTAGAAATATCAGAAATCTTACACTAAATTCTATTTTTATATACATTTTTATATAGAGATGACAAGTAATAATGTTTTAAATAATATTCCAACTTCAATTTGTGAACTTTATATATTCTTTTAGGTTAATTTGAGTTTAATTTGTGGATTAGATAATTCATTTAAATTCAGTGGAGTATAAAAAGGGGCCACAAAAAACAAACAAACAAAAAAAAACAAATGAAATCTACTGTCACTCTTTAATGGCCACATTCACTACACTTACTTATGCTGCCAGGAGTTTGATTGTCCCTGGCTTAATTTTGATGACTTGAGCAGTAAGTATTATTATCCCCATTTTGAACCTAACGAACCTGAAGCCTCAAGGTCACCATAAAGGAAACTTGTGCACCTGAGATTCACACCCACACCTCCTGAACTAACACCTGCTTTTAACCACTGCAGTAAACAATGGCATACCAAGCACATTGCACAGAGTAAACATTCCCTTCTCCATACATTAAATTTTTTTGTTAATAACCAGAAAATGGATAGGTAATAATGGTCAGAAAAGAAACAGTGAAAACATTTCTTTTATTGAACTTTGTTCATTATAGTATTATATGTACAATTATATACATATATATGACTATACATAGTAATATATAATAGTAAAAATTCAAAATAAGGAAATAAATGTTATAATAAATGAAAGATGTAATGGACTAATCTTTTAATTATATGAGTGCAATTTTTAAAATATGAAAAAACAACTTTTACTGAAGTTTGGACTCTATTTCAGCTTTTAAAACTCTACAGAAATAAAAAATTCCAAGTATCCACACAGGATGGCCTGACTTGCCGGGGACCAGCCCTGGCTGATCCAGGGTATTCGAAGGAGAGACGGCATAGGCGAGGATCAGGATACAATAGCTTCAATTAGATATTAATTAAAGATATAAAGAGTAATAGAATAAGGATAGCTCAGTAGGAAAATTCAGTGGAGAAAAGAGGCTGAGTAGCTTGGTTTACGCGGGAGACCAATAAAACTTCAAGACAAGAAGTTTGCACCACTTACGTAGGCCGCAGGCGTCCTTCCGTTCTCCCGAAGGAGAGGAGACACTGAGGCCTCCCCGGTCGGATCTTAGAAGCCCAGGCATAATTAGTAAGCATGGTGGGTTCCGCGCTCCAGATGGAGACTCAGCCAGAGTGAGAGAGAGACATGGGGAGACCAGTATTTCGAGAAACTGATCCCAATTCTTTATTTTCCAGAGTCTGTTTTTATACACTGAGATGTTATACAAAAGTCACGTGGGGACAGCAGTCCTGACTTTTATTGAAGTCAGGTGCTTCACACAAATGTATACAGAGGTCTTAGGGGTGTTACATCATCTTCTGGCCAGGGGGGGCCTGCTGACAATTTACGACCCTCTCCTTGTGACAGCGGTCAGTCAGTCAGGACACTTATTTCTCCAGGGCTGATTAGTCTCAAAACAGACGCCACCCAAATAAAGTTACATTCCTACAGGGTGAGGGTGTAGTGGGTTTTAGCTAAGGAAAGAATTTACTTAGCCTAAGGTCTAACGTGATTAATATCAAAGGTTAATACTTATTTCTTCTATATATTCATTAATGTGTGTAAGGGCAGGGGATGTGGAGACTTAGCAACAAACATTGGCTCAACAAATGAAAAACCCTTCACCAACACAATTTCTAATTAGCCCATTATACTAATAGTTTTCTAACTTCTCTAAAGAACCTGTTTTTAGAGGGTTTAAAGCATCTTGTGCCTCTCACGGTTGGGAGGCTGTGAGCAATCACATGTGGCTGGACGAGCCTGTCAGGCAGGCTAGAGAACCTTCAGAGGAGTTTGTAGGTTAAAACACTATCACGCCCAGGAATTATTATTAACTGGAGCTCTAGGTTAACTCCTTCTCCGAAAGAGGTGGTGGGGGACAGCCCCCCGTAAAGTCATAGGTGTAGGTAAGAGCACAAAGTAGTAAAGTAGGCAGGCTCTGGTTATGGGGGTAGACGCTCGAGGATTTCCAGGGGGACTCCTGAGGCTCGATCCCGCCTTTGTGTATGTCGAGCCTCCTTCCTCATGACCTTTGCCATGGGCGGAGTACCTCACTCTGGCCCCCAACACTGACTGAAATAAGTCAGGATCTCTTTATCTGTCTTACAATCACTGCTTTATTATGTTCAGTTCAGTTCAGTTCAGTCGCTCAGTTGTGTCCGACTCTTTGCGACCCCATGAATCGCAGCACACCAGGCCTCCCTGTCCATCACCAACTCCCGGAGTTCACCCAAACTCACAGCCATCGAGTCAGTGATGCCACCCAGCCATCTTATCCTCTGTCGTCCCCTTCTCCTGCCCCTAATCCCTCCCAGCATCAGAGTCTTTTCCAATGAGCCAACTCTTCACAATGAGGTGGCCAAAGTACTGGAGTTTCAGCTTTAGCATCATTCCTTCCAAAGAAATCCCAGGGCTGATCTCCTTCAGAATGGACTGGTTGGATCTCCTTGCAGTCCAAGGGACTCTCAAGAGTCTTCTCCAACACCACAATTCAAAAGCATCAATTCTTCAGCGCTCAGCCTTCTTCACAGTCCAACTCTCACATCCATACATGACCACTGGAAAAACCATAGCTTTGGCTAGACGAACCTTTGTTGGCAAAGTAATGTCTCTGCTTTTGAATATGCTATCTAGGTTGGTCATAAGTTTCCTTCCAAGGAGTAAGCGTCTTTTAATTTCATGGCTGCAGTCACCATCTGCAGTGATTTTGGAGTCCAGAAAAATAAAGTCTGACACTGTTTCCACTGTTTCCCCATCTATTTCCTATTAAGTGATGGGACCGGATGCCATGATCTTTGTTTTCTGAATGTTGAGCTTTAAGCCAACTTTTTCACTCTCAACTTTCACCTTCATCAAGAGGCTTTTTAGTTCCTCTTCACTTTCTGCCATAAGGGTGGTCTATTATGTTATTATTGTTTAAAAGAAGGAATGCATAGTACCTCGAGATTAAGAACTCAAGTGAGCTGGAATGATTCCAAATCATTAAAAAACTTACTCTAAAAAATGATTGTTTGCTTAATTCTAGTGGGTCAAGGTCAAAAAAGAAAAGTAAAATAAAATAGCACTGGTGAATTGGCATGGGAGTATATGTGAAAACATTAAAAAATTAATGCATATTTCAATATGATTTGTATTAATTATAAACTTTTCATAATTCTGAAAACAATTCTTTTGCATCAAAGGAATTAAATATAATGTGTCATCTTAAACTCAGTTTTTTGGGGTTTTTTTCGATTTATTACATAAAATCTGAAAAGATGGAATTACTCCTTTCAGTTCAGTGAGTTCCTGGATACTCTGTGACCCATTATTCCCATGTCCTCATGAAACCAGCTTGATGCCCCCGCTTTCATCTCCTAAAATTATGCTCTCCCCAATGTTGCTGACGTTGTTTATCTAGACTCTATCCCATTTTCTTAGCTGGTGTCTACTCTTCTTCAAAGACTCAGCTCAGAGAAGCTATCACTGAGTACTCATTACCTTACAACTTATTGGATTAAAGGTTGCTCATATACATCTTCATAGAATCCAGTGCTCATCCAGTTCTTTTTGGTCTATTTTGAAATTTTAATTTAAAATATCTTTCCCTCCACTACTTGAGATTATTTATTTGTGCATCCGTGTGTATCTTACTTTCCTGGCATTTAATAAATGTTTGTGCAATAAATGCAGAATTCAAAAAAAAAAAAATCTGCTTCATTGGTGGTGTAGAGGGTAAAGCGTCTGCCTGCAATGCAGGAGACATGAGTTTGATCCCCAGGTCGGGAAAATCTCATGGAGAAGGAAATGGCAACCCACTCCAGTACTCTGGCCTGGAAAATTCCACCGATGGAGAAGTCTGCTAGGCTACAGTCCATGGGATCATAAAGATTAGCACAAAACTGAGCAACTGCACACACACACACAAAATGCTGAGACACTGTTTTCACTATTTTCAGGTAATTACAATACCTTGCAATCATTTTCAATCAGCAGGTGCTAAAAAAGATGTGTCAGCATGGCCTTCTTTTTTCATTTCTTTGTTTTGCATCACAAACCATGTTATTAAGCAATTATCAATCATATCTGACATTGCTTCTTTAAATATAAATTGAATTCTCACAAGTTGCTTAAAAAGAATAACAAAAAAGAGGATATTTATCTCAGTTCACTCAAGATTGATGGCCCCATGTCCGTAAGGAGGCAATGCAGAATGCTAACAATCAAAGAAAAACAAGCTGCCTGTTCTCTGCCAAACCTCTGAGGAAAGACATCTTCCTGGTTACCTGATCCTTTTACTGGTATTTACAATGACCTACTCTGTGTCTATATTAGGCCCTGAGGCACAGGTTCTGCCCCTTGGAGCTTCTTCCTGAGTACCTCTTGATAACCTCATACATAAAAGCACACAAGTCACTACTTTCTAAATGTCTTGATTCTAATTGATCACCTCTTCTCCTCTCCATTTCCTCATTACATCCTCAATTCAGGCCCTTACCATATCTTCTTTAATGTCCCTGTGTATAAACATGGGGCAACTGTACTTCATTTTCCATACCTCTATGAGAGTGATTTATCTAAAATGTTAACCTGATCATATGCCTTTCCCTATATGACAGTTTTGTTGTAGAACTGAGCAGAAGGGCTACATGAATAACTTGTTATTTTTGTCTTTTTTTCCCCTAACTACTTCCCTGGCATTTCATTTCTAAAGTTTATCTAATTTCCTGCCCACCACCACCAAAACTACTATAAAGAAATATTCATGGACACATTTTCACTTTCTAGTATGAACTCTAGATCATTAAACCATACTGATGTTTTATTAATGCCCATTAAAGAACAGCAACTGTTTCATGATTTTTAGTCTTGATCTGGATGTGGAAGCACTGAAAGCCACATTACAATCAGAGTATTAAGAATTTAAGCACACACAAAAACATTCTTAAAACAGAGATATAAAATAATTTCATTGCAAAAGGTAAAAACTTGGATATACCAAGCAACCACATAGAGATCTGGTCTAAGGAAAAAAGAAGGGATTTAAAAAAAAACAAAAAACAAAAAACAGAAACTTGACTTCAGTTTCATGGGGAGATTAGAAGTCAGGTTAATATCCACTTATTCAACAAATATTTATTAAGTGCTAGTCATGTATAAATAAAAATTCTTGGCACTGAGAACATAACAGTCCCTCAACTCAAAAATCTCACAGGCTAGTGGAGGAGACACCATAGCAATATACACTTATGACCTTGTATGGTAAATTTAGCAGTTAAGATTAGTCTTTGGTGTTTATTTATGCTAATCCTTCCTTGCAATGCCTTTTCATTTCCCCTCTATGTGTATGACATATACCCCTTAGTTGACAGAAAATAAGTCTCATCTACTCCTTAAACCCTCTCTGAATTCTCATCTTTCAACCCCCCTTATTTTTAACTTAATTGAACACCCAGGTATCAATACCTGCACCACCCATTCTGATATGCACATATTGCCACTGGTTCTTATCTAAAGATAATCCTTGATGGCAGGCACTGAAACTGGGGACACGGGTGTAAAAACCACAGGCACAGTTCCAGGTCTCATGGATATGGCAGGCTAGCACTGAAGACAGTCATTAAAAACCAAATTATAAGTAAATGAAATGAGTACTATGACCCCAGGGTATGGCATGATAACATGAAATTACAACAACAATTTTGTATTACAGTATGAAAACCATATAAGGAAGGCTTCACACAGTGCCTCCTACATGGATTTTTTCTCGTGCAGAGGTTTCAAGAAATTGTGGTTAATCATCAAAAAACTGTAGGAAATCTAACTTAAATCACATTGAATTTTAACTAATATGTATAGACAATCAATAATTTAAAATGTTTAAACCGAAATCTCCAAAATATCAAACTCATTTACAAACATGGAGAAAGTCTTATTCTTCTTGAATAAGTTATTAGAGACTTTTCCTCTTTTTCATAAAGATCTTAAAGTTTAGAAATTATTAGTGATTTCTCAGTAAATAACATTCACTGAGAAATCACTATTCTGTGGAATTTATAGAAATATAACAAGTTAGAGTTCAGATTACAGTTCCATACTTCAGCAACAGTTGAAAATAGGGGAAAAAGTGTCTAGTGCCCTCAGTTCTATTCAGTTCAGTTCAGTTGCTCAGTCGTGTCCGACTCTTTGCGACCCCATGAATCGCAGCACACCAGGCCTCCCTGTCCATCACCAACTCCCGGAGTTCACCCAGACTCACATACATCGAGTCAGTGATGCCATCCAGCCATCTCATCTTCTGTCGTCCCCTTCTCCTCCTGCCACCAATCCCTCCCAGCATCAGGGTCTTTTCCAATGAGTCAACTCTTCACATGAGGTGGCCAAAGTACTGGAGTTTCAGCTTTAGCATCATTCCTTCCAAAGAAATCCCAGGGCTGATCTCCTTCAGAATGGACTGGTTGGATCTCCTTGCAGTCCAAGGGACTCTCAAGAGTCTTCTCCAACACCACAATTCAAAAGCATCAATTCTTCGGTGCTCAGCCTTCTTCACAGTCCAACTCTCACATCCATACATGACCACTGGAAAAACCATAGCCTTGACTAGATGAACCTTTGTTGGCAAAGTAATGTCTCTGCTTTTGAATATGCTATCTAGGTTGGTCATAACTTTCCTTCCAAGGAGTAAGCATCTTTTAATTTCATGGCTGCAGTCATCATCTGCAGTGATTTTGGAGCCCAGAAAAATAAAGTCTGACACTGTTTCCACTGTTTCCCCATCTATTTCCTATGAAATGATGGGACCAGATACCATGATCTTCATTTTCTGAATGTTGAGCTTTAAGCCATTTTTTTCACTCTCCGCTTTCACTTTCATCAAGAGGGTTTTGAGTTCCTCTTCACTTTCTGCCATAAGGGTAGTGTCATCTGCATATCTGAGGGTATTGATATTTCTCCCAGAAATATTGATTCCAGCTTGTGCTTCTTCCAGTCCAGCGTTTCTCATGATGTTCTCTGCATATAAGTTAAATAAGCAGGGTGACAATATACAGCCTTGACGTACTCCTTTTCCTATTTGGAACCAGTCTGTTGTTCCATGTCCAGTTCTAACTGTTGCTCCCTGACCTGCATACAAATTTCTCAAGAGGCAGGTCAGGTGGTCTGGTATTCCTATCTCTTTCAGAATTTTCCACAGTTTACTGTGGGTTAAAACAATACAAATTAAACAATCTAATTTTAAGCAGTACCACACATTTCTAGCCACTGAAATATTAATCATTTTGGAAACTGAGGCCAGTGCCTTTATTTATGCATTTATAAAAATTCCCTAACATTTTTTTCATAAAATCTTCTTACAAATACATTTTATCATGTCCCACATGTCTGGGGTAGGAAGGAAAACAAACCAAAGTTTACTGAATGGGAGTACTGGTACTCTACATATCATGCCAGGGAGTTTAAGATCAGTTTTCAAACCCAATATTTTATTTCCCTCCCATTACCCTCTTCCCTAAACAAATCCAAGAATTAGCTGTAAAATTATTCAATGAAGGAGTGATAAAAGTCAGAATAAACAGGAAAAAGAGAAAGCTGTTATCACCAACTCCTGTCACCTCTCTCTATAACTCTTCCTAAGTCAGACACATTATCCTGGGAAAAGCTATTCCATGATTAGTAGAAGTAGTAGTTAAGTCGCTAAGTCATATCCGACTCTTGCAGTCCCATGGACTGTAGCCTGTCACATTCTTCTGTCCATGGGATTCTCCAGGCAAGAATGGAAAAATTATTTTTTGATTTTACCATTAAAAAATCAATACTTTGAAAGTTTTAGTTTTGTTTAAAGCTGATTGGCATATAAAGTGGGGTTGATAATTTAAGAATAATTTCCTGAAAGGACAGTTTCTTACTGTATATTTATTGCATACATAAACCATACAGTAGTGCACTTAAATGTTGTGGATTGTTAGTAACGATTTAGAGAAAAGGACAGTAAGAAAAATGAATGGTGATGAGGTATTGCGTGTGCCTACCATTTAATTTCTTTAGAGAGGCAGAGTTTGAATAGGAGAGAAATGATGGATGCTTTCTATAGACTGCACTACTCAATAATTATGTAAACGCCATCTTGAGCTGTGAAATCTACTATCTCTACAAGGTGAACATTTTTTGAGCTGACCCATGCTTGTTGCATGAACATGACTCCCACTGTTTTATATCTACTTGTTACTTTGCAGAGATTGGTTGGTTACGTGACAAGCATTCATGAACTACTACATATTGAGTAAACAGGAAAAGGAGTACCTCAAGGCTGTATATAGTCACCCTGCTTATTTAACTTATATGCAGAGTACATCATGAGAAACGCTGGGCTGGATGAAGCACAAGCTGGAATCAATATTTCTGGGAGAAATATCAATAACCTCAGATATGCAGATGACACCACCCTTATGACAGAAAGTGAAGAAGAACTAAAGAGCCTCTTGATGAAAGTGAAAGAAGAGAGTGAAAAAGTTGGCTTAAGGCTCAACATTTGGAAAACTAAGATCATGGCATCCGGTCCCATCACTTCATGGCAAATAGATGGGGAAACAGTGGAAACAGTGTCAGACTTTATTTTTCTGGGCTCCAAAATCACTGCAGATGGTGACTGCAGCCATGAATTTAAAAGACACTTACTCCTTGGAAGGAAAGTTATGACCAATCCAAACAGCATATTAAAAAGCAGAGACATTACTTTGGCAACAAAGGTCCATCTAGTCAAGGCAATGGTTTTTCCAGTGGTCATGTATGGATGTGAGAGTTGGACTGTAAAGAAAGCTGATCGCCAAAGAATTGATGCTTTTGAACTGTGGTGTTGGGGAAGACTCTTGAGAGTCCCTTGGACTGCAAGGAGATCCAACCACTCCATCCTAAGGGAGAGCAGTCCTGGGTGTTCATTGGTAGGACTGATGTTGAAGCTGAAACTCCAATATTCTGGCCACCTGATGCAAAGAGCTGTCTCATTTGAAAAGACCCTGATGCTGGGAAAGATTGAGGGCATGAGGAGAAGAGGACGACGGAGGATGAGATGGTTGGATGGCATCACCGACTCAGTGGACATGGGTTTGGGTGGACTCTGGGAGTTGGTAATGGACAGGGAGGCCTGGCATGCTGTGGTTCATGGGGTCGCAAAGAGTAGGACACGACTGAGCCACTGAACTGAACTGAGTAGTAATAATCACAATGTAACAAAATGGGATAGAGAGGAGATAAATGCCTAGTAACTTTTCCTCTTCCAAATGAATTTCTCCTACCTTGTGTACAGCCTGCAACTTTTCTCTCCTCTCTCTTAGAGATTCCACCTCTCTCAGTCTTAGTCCTAACCTTTGCACCTCAGTTTTCCTTTCCTTTCACCTCTCTAGTCTGGCTCCCTCTCTCTCATCTCTTGATTTGACTTTATGAAATCCTAATGAATCATATTAAAACTGGAAAATACTTCCTGCAGAAAAAAAGAAAAACAAAAGAGAGAGAGAGAGAACCACAGTAATTTACATAAGGAGTAAGACTAAGGACAGCCACATGTTAATAAATATTTCCTATCACATAAGAGTTAGAAAAATACACCTATTGCATTTTGTAACACCCTTTACTGTATACTCAAGGTTTTAGAAAAGTGTTTACACATTGAAGGTCAAAACTCTAAGCTTATAATATCAATTTATTAGGTCAGAACAAACATTATGTTTTTAATGGATTAGGACCATATTGAACAGGGTAGAATAGAATAGGAAAAAAAAAAAAAAGAATTGAATAGATCAGAGACGTTTCAGGGGGAAAAAAAGGGAAACTAAATATGAGTTGGGTTGAGAAGCAAAAAAGTTCTTCATGTGAAAGTGTTGTTAGTTGCTCAGTCATATCTGGCTGTGTGGCCCCATTGACTGTAGTCCGCCAAGCTCCTGTGTCCATGGAAATATCCAGGCAAGAATACTGGAGTGGGTAGCCATTCCCTTCCCCAGGGGATCTTCCCCACCCAGGGATTGAACGCGGGTCTCCTGGACTGCAGGAAGATTCTTTACCATCTGAGCCACCAGGGAAGAATGTGAATCTCAGTCAAATAAGTTGAAAGTTTGTGATGAAATAGGTTATTAACCTATTATTTTCTGCTGCTGCTGCTGCTAAGTCGCTTCAGTCGTGTCCGACTTTGTGCTACCCCACAGATGGCAGCCAATGAGGCCCCCCCGTCCCTGGGATTCTCCAGGCAAGACCACTGGAGTGGGTTGCCATTTCCTTCTCCAGTGCATAAAAGTGAAAAGTGAAAGTGAAGACGCTTAGTTGTATCCGACTCTTAGCGACCCCATGGACTGCAGCCTACCAGGCTCCTCTGTCCAAGGGATTTTTCCAGGCAAGAGTACTAGAGTGGGTCGCCATTGCCTTCTCTGATTAATTTCTACCTAAAGCCAAAAATTAACATTGGAAAATATTTACTTTAGTGCTCTGTTAAATTAGTAATTGAGATCCGATCACATTTTGGCAAGAGTTACAGGGACAGAAAACTGTGTCCTCAATTAAATTCTTATTCCAGAAGTAGAGGCTGAGCAGTTTAAACAAAAGTTTGTGTAAGAACAGTGCTATCACTGCTTATTTATAAATAAATTTAGAGGGTAAACTCATATTCCAAGAAGACAAAATAACTCAGCATTGCAGACAGTTAAGTCCCAAAGGCAGAAATGACCTACAGCAGGGAAAGAATGAAGAATGTTCCTTTTATGTTTTTATCAGCTGTGTGGAACAAAATATACATTCTCGTGGGCAGAGAAGTCTAGGAATGTATTTGTCACCTTAAAAAAAGGTACCCAAATATTGATCATAATTTTATGCTCTACAAATGATGCAGAAGTACTTTTTACTTAAGTTTAACTTTTGGATTTAGTGAGTTAAAAAGAAGGTAGTAAACTACTTATTTCAGTAGTAAATTCTTAGTGTTCAAATCAATTATTTCTTGCATTTATTGTATGAATATTTTGGTAATTTTACAGAAAAAAGGAAAGGGTTAGCCTCTAAAGACTTTACTTGCAAATTCCCATTAATGTGTGCAAATGAGCTAGTAGCTATTTTGTCTCTTAAATAGGGTATAGGTGATAAAGCTGCCAGGAAACTGGACAGTCTTTCAAATATTCTAACTCCAGACCACTCCCATTTGTTGAAAGAATAAATTAGAGTTCTTTACCTGTGTCCAAGAATATGATGTATTCAAGCATATGCAGATGACACCATCCTTTTGGCAGAGAGCACCTCTTGATGAAAGTGAAAGAGGGGAATGAAAAAGTTGGCTTAAAGCTCAACATTCGAAAAATGAAGATCATGGCATCTGGTCCCATCACTTCATGGCAAATAGATGGGGAAACAATGGAAACAGTGAGAGACTTTATTTTGGGGGGCTCCAAAATCACTGCAGATGGTGACTGCAGCCATGAAATTAAAAGATGCTTGCTCCTTGCAAGAAAACTTATGACCAACCTAGACAGCATATTAAAAAGCAGAGACTTTGCCAACAAGGGTCTGTCTAGTCAAAGCTATAGTTTTTCCAATAGTCATGTATGTATGAGAGAGTTGGACCATAAAGAATGCTGAATGCAGAAGAATTGATGCTTTTCAACTGTGGTGTTGGAAAAGACTCTTGAGAGTCCTTAGGGGCTGCAATGCAGAGAAGGGAATGGCACCCCACTCCAGTACTCTTGCCTGGAAAATCCCATAGATGGAGGAGCCTGGTGGGCTACAGTTCATGGGGCCACTAAGAGTCAGACACAACTGAGTGACTTCACTTTCACTTTTCACTTTCATGCATTGGAGAAGGAAATGGCAGCCCACTCCAGTGTTCTTGCCTGGAGAATCCCAGGGACGGGGGAGCCTGGTGGGCTGCCGTCTATGGGGTCGCACAGAGTCGGACACGACTGAAGTGACTTAGCAGCAGGAGCAGCAGCAAGGGCTGCAATAAGCTCCAACCAGTCAATAATCAAGGAAATCAGTCCTGAATATTCACTGGAAAGACTGATGCTGAAGCTGAAATTCCAATACTTTGGCCATCTAATATGAAGAACTGACTCATTTGAAAAGACCCTAATGCTGGGAAAGATTGAAAGCAGGAGGAGAAGGGGCAGACAGAGGATGAGATTGTTGCATGGCATCACACACTCTATGGACATGAGTTTGGGTAAGCTCCAAGAGTTGGTGATGGACAGGGAAGCCTGGCATGATGCAGTCCATTGGGTCACAAAGAGTCAGACACGACTGAGAGACTGAACTTAACCGAAGCATTCTTGAGAGGTTGTTAAAGGCACTGTGAAGTGGTACCTATGAATAAAGTCTAATAGACTTGAGTTGCAAACCCAACACCAAGGTTCATAACAAAACAATTTGGGGCAAAGTAATAAAATAAGCCTATTTCATTTCACTGCTTCAAAGATTAAATGAGATAATAATTTACTCTGAGCATAATGCCTGAGAAACAATCAACATGCCAGACATACGGCTAACATGATTGCATTTATTTTTATATAATTTGTGAGGCAGACTTGGGATTTGGTACCAGGTTGGTTGTTCCGTTATGGGAAACAGATATTGAAACCACCCACCCTGTCCAGACACCATAGTAACCATTTGCGTGAGTTACTTTACAAATGGAGATCCCAGTAAGCAACATGGCACTAACAAACCACCACCAATCAGCAGAATTTGGGAAAGGTCAAAAGGATGCCATGTGTCCTATCACCTCCCAGAATCCTCCTCACTGGGATTCATCTTGGTTAAGCAATGAGTGCACCAGCAGGAAGGATCCTGAATCAGAATGATTGACCAGAGACAACCTGGAAACTAACCCCATCACCATAAACTCTGAGACTGTGAGCCATTTGGCAGAGCAGTTCTCCTTGGTTCCCTTACCCTCCTGTTTTCTGCCTGGGCTCCCCTTCCCAATAAAGTCTCTTGCTTTGCAGCACATGTGTCTCCTTGGACAATTCGTTTCTGAGTGTTATACAAGAGCCCACTTGTGAGCCCTGGAAGGAGTGCCCCTTCTTGCAACAGTTCAGCTTATAAATTCAGCTTTCAACCCACTCTACTAACTTAGAATCATCATTGTCATTGTTGTAGATAAATTTGTAAACATATTCCTTTTACTATCCACCTCCAAATGACTAGAACTATTGTTTTCTCTCTTTAATGGGACCTTTAGTATTTAAAATCTATGCCACATAATACTGTCTAAAATGCTGTATAGTTATTAGTACTATGTGTATTTTTATAGTGGGCTTTCTTGTCCCTGGCATGAAATCTTACACTTCTCAAAAGAGAGAGAAATATTACCACGTGACTCCTCTCAGCAGATGTAAATTTACTGTGAAGTTAAAGAAGCTCCTGCCTTGTATAGGCTCCTTCAGAAACCCTGGAAGAGGACCATCAATGTGTTTACAAGAATATATGGTTTGACAAAATTTGTGAAAGCAACATATTTTCCTTAAAGAATTTTCTTCAAGTAGATTGGCTTTAGGCCACATAGAACCTGTATCTATTGCCACCACTGGGCATGAACTCAAAGAGAGAATTCATGTATTTGTAAATTTGCCTCCAGCTTGAAAATCTTGATATTCTAATTTTTTTGAAACAAATTCAGTGACTAGTTCACCAGAGTAGGTTTGCAGTTCACAGTACATCTTGATTGAGTGTATAATTTCAGCAAAGACAAAAGGGCAGCTGGTCTTAGCTTTGGCAATAAAAATAATATTTAGATTTTGGATGGGAAAGTGAAATGAGAGATATTGGGGACTGTCAGCTTTGGGGAGATATTTTTAAAATAAACATAAATTCGATCCAAGAAAAATAATGTATGGAAAGGTGATGAACAGACAATTATTTGTCTTAAAAAATAGGGAGTATTTTTGGGGGGTGGGAGAGAGAGAACTGAATCCTCAAATATGCCAATAACAGTAATAGTAATGATAACAATAAAATGATATCAACAATAAGCAGGGTGCTAAATGCTTTATAAAAAATTATCTCTATACTCTAAACAACTATCAGGCAGGTATTAATATTCCTGTTTCATATATAAGCTAATTGATACTTAAATAATTGCACATGATCATACAGCTATTCAAAGATAAGCCAGGGCTTCCCTGGTGGCTCCGTGGTAAAGAACCTGCCCGCCAGTGCAGAAGACATCCCTGATCCACGAAGATCCCACAGGCTATGAAGCAACTAAGCCTATGCACCACCACGATTGAGCCTGTGTTGTAGAACCTGAGAACGACAACTGCTGAAGACCGTGTGCCCTAGTGCCTATGTTCCACAATAAGAGAGGTCACTGCAATGAGAAGCCCATTTACAGCAACTAGAGAAAAGCCCACACAGCATCCAAGATCCAGCATAGACAAAAATAAATAAATGAATAAAAAATGTTCAAAAAAGAGCCAGTACTAGAACCTAGCCCATTTGACTCTTAACCATTGCACCTATTGCATGTATGGGGTATGTCAAAACTGAGAGTCTTGGCTTTTAAAAGTAGGAAAGTCATTAGAAAATTTGTTTATTCATCATGAGCTTATTCCTAAGACTAAATTTCTTAGGTGTATTTTAGTGAAATAAGATCTAGGTTCTGGAAACCAATAAACTCTGGGTGTATGATGCAACAACTTAAAAATATTTTGTATTAAGTAATGATTTTTCACAGCAGTTAGCAGAGTGCTTACTAGGACAAAACAATAGATGTGACGTATTTTTTAACTTGGCTGCTTTTCAAGATAGCTTTAAAACTGATCTCTGACTTACCTCTCATCTCAGAATTGTGTCTGATATGCTATGCACTAAAAACAATGTGTATTTTTTTCTATATATCTTTTCATTGTGTTGTTAATATTAATTAGTGGATATACTTTTCTGGCCTCTCTCAAACACTCTAAAATGATTTTTATAAATTATTTCTTGGGTATTTATGAGCATGATGCATTTCCTATAGATATGAATGAAGACAACCATTTTTATTCAATTAACTTAAAAATCATTTGTGGCAATGTCCTGAGTGCATGTGTGTTCAGTTGAATCCCACTCTTTGTGACTACATGGACTGTAGCCTGCCAGGCTCCTCTGCCCATGGAATTTTCCAGACAAGAATATTGGAGTGGTTGCTATTTCCTTCTCCAGGGGATCTTCCTGACTTAGAGATCAAACCCATGTCTCTTGTGTCTCCTGCATGGGCAGGCAGATTCTTTACCACTGAGCCACCTGGGAAGCCCCAATGCCCTGAGTACAGAAGGATAAACATGAGACGGCATATTCCCTCAAATGGTTCCCAATCTAGTGCAATTATTGTCAAATAGAGTGTACATGGGAAGCAGCTTGGATGTTTTTGAATTTGTGGAGAAATAGTCTCCAGAGGATTGCTATTCCAAGTGGCTCAGTGGTAAAGAATCCACCTGCCAATGCAGGAGACACAGAAGACTCTGGTTTGATCCGTTGGGAAGAACCCCTGGAGGAGGAAATGACAACCTACTCCAGTATTTTTGTCTGGGAAATCACATGGACAGAGGAGCCTGGCTGGCTATGACAGTCTACGGAGTTGCCAAGAATTGGACGCAACTGAGCACGCACGCACGCAGTTCCCAGAGAACCTTAGTTATAACATTGAAATTGAGGCTAAGGAATCTATCTACATTTTTGAGAAGTACTCCAGTGATTATTATATGTTTTTTTCTTACCTTGAGAAATTGATCTAATAAAAAAGACAGACACGTATACAACTTATTGCAATATAAAATACACTAAAATAAGCATAGTATAAGTTATAATGTAAGAAAAGAATAATTCTTTTCTGCATCTTTTTTGGATAAAAGAAATCACTGTTACAGTCATTCTCCATTCACAAAGAGAATTCAGACAAAGACACAAGCTTTAATAAAAAAGTTACCTTCTTTTATCCACATATAAAATGATTTATAATTTGATATATATATATATATATAATATATAATACATCTACAGACATAGCTTTCTGCTAAGTTATATTTTATTGTGTATACATAGGGACATTTTCCACTGACCTGCCTTCTTATTTAGTAATATTTGTTTCTTTCTAGGCTCTATCTGGATGTTTTATGCTAGTGTATTAGAAGCCTGGCATAGTGCAGTCCACAGGGTCAAAAGGAGTTGGACATAACTGGGCGACTGAACAACAAAAATAGGAGCCTACTGAAATGCTGGCATTTTAAACATATAACTGGAAATGAAATCAGTAAATCAATAAAGTCAAATGTGTTACAAATCCACACAAAACAGAGACATAAGGCATTTGAATAAAAGTGAATGCCATTGTGCCATTGTGAGTAACCAACTGTGGATGCCCAGTGGGAAATACTCATGGTTTTGTGTCCAGCCTTTATCCAATGTGGACTTTACACTTGGCTGAAAGACAGGCTCTTATTCCAGCACAGCTAGAGGCTGATTATGTTAGGTTGGCTACATCTAGATGAAATTCACTGGATTTATATAAGCTTTATTACCTGAACCAAAAGGGGAATGAAGAGTTACATCAACATTAGAATGTTAAAAAGGCATAGCTTTTGGAGTAAAATCAATAGTCGAAATCAGTTGAAGCATCAGTAGATTAATTATCTGCAACATGTTTCATGTATTTCTGTCAATTATCATTTCCAACCAGCAAACAAATTATGCTCTATTTCACTCATTTTAAATCTTATAAAAGGGAAAATAAAATTGTAATCCATTGTATACTTATTTAAAGAACAGTTTCTCTATAATTTGAATATGCTCTTTCAGCAGAATAGATTGCAAACACCACAGATTAGGAGTCATATCTCCCCATAGCCTTTGGCATGGTGAGGTGTGTGTGTGCTCAGTCATGTCCAACTCTTTGCAGCCCCATGGACTCTAGTCTGCCAGGCTCTTCTGTCCATGGAATTTTTCAAGCAACAATACTGGAGTGGAGCATCACTTCCTACTTCAGGGGATCCCAAGGATTGAACCCATGTCTCTTACGTCTCCTGCATTGGCAAGTGTGTTTTTTGCCATTAGCGTTACCTGGGAAGCCCCGGCATGATGAGGGGTTCATTGTTACTTATGTTCACTGAACTGATGAATAAAACAATTGCTTAATACAAAAATAAATATGTAGATGAGATGTAGACATGCAGTAAGACCTTGTTTTTTTTTTTTTTTTTTCTCTTTGGAGCTTGTTTTTGAGCTACATATCCATACAGATCTGAACTAAATAAAAAATATAATTTGGATATGGAAAGCTTTTCTTGTATGACAGAATAAACTCTTTTTGGTTAGA
Source organism: Bos taurus (assembly GCF_002263795.3). Lineage (NCBI taxonomy): Eukaryota > Metazoa > Chordata > Mammalia > Artiodactyla > Bovidae > Bos > Bos taurus. The sequence continues at coordinate 52,039,198 of NC_037341.1, read as the reverse complement.
TTTTGTACTATTTTTTATAAGAGTCAAGTTTTGTGGCTTTCCAGTATTTTTATTAAATTTGTTTCTTACAAATAAGTCAAAATCTTCATAAATATAGTAGCATCATTAAGAGAGAAAAAAAAACCTCATATAACTACATAAAAATGTAAGGGGTTCTCTAGCATCTAAGAAGATACTTTTCAATACTCAAGATTTCAGTGATGTCTCCTCCTGTATGATTCAATGTTCATTCTACATACCACTTACCACTTGAGGATATATTTTCATTTAGTTTTCCATTTGCTGGGTCTCATCTAACCTCACATGCTATCAATTAATCAAAGGCAGAGACTAAACTTTTTTTTAAAAATAACTCCAATATTGTCCATGTTCTCAATCACTGAGATTGTATGAAGTCTTTACATCATCTATTAATAACTTCTCTAGCCCATGCCCACTACTGAGACTGGAAGAGTTATCTCTGATATGCTTCTTGAATTTTATCATTTTCCTTCAATTCACATTGAAAGTTGTGATAGCATTTACAGTGACAAAAAACAGAAATATAAGTAAAAACTGATTCACTTAAATTTAAGAACCTGAGACCAACTGTTGCCATTTTAAGAAGTGACACTGAGAAAAGAGCTGATCAAGAGACAGAATTTCTTTGAGATAGGTTTTGATTTCTGATTAAAAAGCTGTAATTACAAAAGATCTGTTGACTTTTATAGTTTTTCTATTTTTTCTGGTGACTACTTTGCAAAGTTTTTACAAACTATTTTATAATAGAGGTGCTAAATATTTGTTACATATGTGAAAATTCTTTTTACTGTTGATTCCTCATTTACTTACAGTATTTTAAAATTATTTTTAAAGATTGAAATGTCTTTGAGAATCTATAGGAATAGAAATACCTTACATAACTTAAAACTTTAATTCAATAAGCAAACAATTATGAAAATTCTAATTATCACATTGTAATCAACTTCAGATAGTACTAACATTTGACAGAGAGCTGATCATTTGGATTTCTGCTGGAGTCACTAAAGTGGCATTCTGTTGAGTTCACTGCAAACTTTTCTGCTTATGTGACTAAATTAATCCATTGATATATCATACTGTAATGAATTTTCATAATGATGTGACCAAGATTTCTTTTTAAAAAAGTCTTTAACTCTGTTCTTGGATTTTCTCTTTGAAATCTGAAGTAATCGGGTATCAGTTCAGTTTGGTTCTATCACTCAGTTGTATCCGACTCTGAGACGCCATGGAGTGCAGCACCCCAGGCCTCCCAGTCCATCACCAACTCCTGGAGTTTACTCAAACTCATGTCCACTGAGTTGATGATGCAATAGAATCATCTCATTCTCTGTCGTCCCGTTGTCTTCCTGCCTTCAATCTTTCCCAGCATCAGAATCTTTGCAAAGGAGTCAGTTCTTCGCATCAAGTGGCCAAAGTATTGGAGTTTCAGCTTCAACATCAGTCCTTCCAACGAATATTCAGAATTCATTTCTTTTAGGATGGACTGGTTGGATCTCCTTGCAGTCCAAGGGACTGTCAAGAGTCTTCTTCAAAACAACAGTTCAAAAGTATCAATTCTTCAGTGCTCAGCTTTCTTTATAATCCAACTCTCACACCAATACATGACTACTGGAAAACCATAGCCTCGACTAGATGGACTTTTGTTGGCAAAGTAATGTCTCTGGTTTTTAATATGCTGTCTAGGTTGGTCATAAATTTTCTTGCAAGGAATAAGAGTCTTTCTATTTCATGGCTGCAGTCACCATCTGCAGTGATTTTGGAGCCAAAAAAATAAAGTCTGTCACTGTTTTCCAGTCTATTTGTCATGAAGTGATGGGACCAGATGCCATGATCTTATTTTCCTGAATCATGAGCTTTAAGTCAACTCTTTCACTCTCCTCTTTCATTTTCATCAACAGGCTCTTCAGTTCTTAGCTTTCTGCCTTAAGGATGGTATCATCTGCATATCTCAGGTTATTGATATTTCTCCCAGCAATCTTGATTCCAGCTTGTGATTCATCCATCCCAGTGTTTCTCATGATGTACTCTGAATATAAGTTAAATAAGCAGGGTGACAATATACAGCCTTGATGTATTCCTTTTCCTATTTAGAACCAATTTGTCATTCTATGTCCAGTTCTAACTGTTGCTTCCTGACTTGCATACAGATTTCTCAGGAGGCAGGCCAGGTGGTCTGATATTCCTATCATTTTCAGGATTTTCCACAGTTTATTGTGATCCACACAGTCAAAGGCTTTGGCATAGTCAATAAAGCAGAAATAGATGTTTTCTAGAACTGTCTTGCTTTTTCGATAATCCAACAGATGTTGGCAATTTGATCTCTGCTTCCGCTGCCTGTTCTAAAACAAGCTTGAATATTTGAAAGTTCATGGTTAATGTACTGTTGAAACCTGGCTTGGAGAACTTTGAGCATTACTTTACTAGTGTGTGAGACGAGTGCAATTGTGCGGTAGTTGGAGCATTCTTTGGCATTGCCTTTTTTGGGATTGGAATGAAAACTGACCTTTTCCAGTCCTGTGGCCACTGCTGAGTTTTCCAAATTTGCTGGCCTATAGAGTGCAGAACTTTCACAGCATCATCTTTTAGGATTTGAAATAGTTCAACTGGAATTCTATCTCCTTCATTAGCTTTGTTTGTAGTGATGCTTCCTAAGGCCCACTAGACTTCACATTCCATGATGTCTGGCTCTAGGTGAGTGATCATACCATTGTGATTATCTGGGTCGTGAAGATCTTTTTGTATAGTTCTTCTGTGTATTCTTGCCACATATTCTTAATATCTTATGTTTCTGTTAGGTCCATACCATTTCTGTCCTTTATTGAGCCCATCTTTGCATGAAATGTTCCCTTGGTATGTCTGTTTTCTTGAAGAGATCTCTAGTCTTTCCCATTCTATTGTTTTCCTCTATTTCTTTACATTGATCACTGAGAAAGGCTTTCTTATCTCTCCTTGCTGTTCTTTGGAACTCTGCATTCAAATGGGTATATTTTTCCTTTTCTCCTTTGCTTTTTGCATTTCTTCTTTTCAGAGCTTTTGTAAGGCCTTCTCAGACAACCGAGTTTCTTTTTTGTTTTTCTTTTTCTTGGGGATATTCTTGATCCCTGTCTCCTGTACAATGTCAGGAACTTGTGCCCATAGTTCATCAATCTCTCTATCAGACCTAGTCCCTTAAGTCTAATTCTCACTTCCTCTGTATAATCATAAAGGACTTGGTTTAGGTCATTCCTGAATGGTCTAGTGGTTTTCCCTGTTTTCTTCAATTTAAGTCTGAATTTGGCAATAAGGAGTTCATGATCTGAGCCACAGTCAGCTCCCAGTCTTGTTTTTGCTGACTGTTTAGAGCTTTCCATCTTTGGCTGCAGAGAATATGATCAATCTGATTTCTATGTTGACCATCTGGTATCCATGTGTAGAGTCTTCTCTTGTGTGGTTGGAAGTGGGTGTTTGCTATGACCAGTGCATTATCTTGGCAAAACTTTATGAGTGTTTCCCCTGCTTCATCCTGTACTCCAAGGTCAAATTTGCCTGTTACTCCAGCTGTTTCTTGACTTCCTACTTTAGCATTCCAGTCCCCAAAATGAAAAGGACATCCTTTTTGGGTGTAGTTCTAGAAGGTCTTTTGGTCTTCATAGAACCATTCCACTTCAGCTTCTTCAGCATTACTGCTCGGGGCAGAGACTTGGGTTACTGTGATAATAAATGATTTGCCTTGAAAACAAACAGAGATCATTTTGTCATTTTTGAGATTCTATCCAAGTACTGAATTTTGGACTCTTGTTGACTATGATGCTTACTCCATTTCTTCTAAGGGATTCTTGCCTGCAGTAGTAGATATAATGGTCGTATGAGTTAAATTCACCCATTCTAGTCCATTTTAGTTCACTTATTCCTAAAATGTTGACATTTACTCTTGCCATCTCCTATTTGATCACTTTCAATTTGCCTTGATTCATGGACCAATATTCCAGGTTCCTATGCAATACTGTCTTTATAGCATCAGACCTTACTTCCATCACCAGTCATATCCAGAATTGGGTGTTGTTTTCGCTTTGGGTCCATCTCTTCATTCTTTCTGGAGTTATTTCTCCACTGATCTCAGGTAGTATATTGGGCACCTACTGACCTGGGGAGTTCGTCTTTCAGTGTCCTATCTTTTTGCCTTTTCATATTGTTCATGGGGTTCTCAGGCAAGGATATGAAGTGGTTTGCTATCCCCTTCTCCAGTGGGTCACCTTTTGTCATAACTCTCCTCCATGACCCATCCAACTTGGGTGGCCCTACAAGGCATGCCTCATAGTTTCACTGAGTTAGACAAGGCTGTGGTCTTCGTGATTACATTGTTTTCTGTGATTGTGGTTTTTAGTCTGTCTGCTGTCTGACAGAGAAAGATAAGAGGCTTATGGAAGCCTCCTGATGGGAGAGACTGATTGAGGGGGAAACTGGGTGTTTTTATGATAGGCAGGGCCATGCTCAGTAAATCTTTAATTCAATTTTCTGTTGTTGGGTGGAGCTGTGTTCCCACCGGGGTTCAATCCCTGGGTTGGGAAGATCCCCTGGAGAAGGAAATGGCAACCCACTCCAGTACTCTTGCCTGGAAAATCCTATGGATGGAGGAGCCTGGTAGGCTACAGTCCATGGGGTTGCAAAGATTTGGACACAACTGAGCGACTTCACTTCAAACTATGGTGGAGGTAATGAAGATAATGGCAACCTCCTTCAAGAGTTTCCATGCATGTACTGCTACATTCAGTGCCCCCAATCCTGTAGCAGGCTACTGATGACCCACACCTCTGTTGGAGACTCTTGGACACTCACAGGCAAGTCTGGGTCAGTCTCTTGTGGGGTCATTGCTCCTTTCTCCTGGGTCCTGGTGCACACAAGGTTCTGTTTGTGCCCTCCAATTTTCTCTGAGTGAGTGAGTGAAGTTGCTCAGTCGTGTTCGACTCTTTGCAACCCCATGGACTGAGGAGCCTGGTTTGCTACAGTCCACAGAATTTTTCAGGCAAGGATACTGGAGTGCATTGCCATTTCCTCCTCCAGGGGATATTCCCGACCCAGGGATTGAACCCCGGTGTCCTGCATTTCAGGCAGACGCTTTACTGTTTGAGCCACCAGGGAAGCTCAATTTTCTCTAGGCAGTGTGAAATTGGCCAAGTGAAGTGAAGTGAAGTGAAAGTCACTCCGTCGTGTTTGACTCTTTTCAATGCCTGGACTGTATTTCATGGAATTCTCCAGGCCAGAATACCGGATTGGGTAGCCTATGCCTTCTCCAGTGAATCTTCCCAACCCAGGAAGTGAACCAGGGTCTCCTTCATTGCAGGCGGATTCTTTACCAACTGAGCTATCAGGGAAGCCTAAATTGGCCAAAGGGGTCATAGATTTTAACTTATTTATCTTAGTGTGGCTAGTGCTCAACAGACTCTTAAATGGATAGTTATAATTTGGTTAAGTAAATTTAAAAGCAAGTATTATCCAGTATAATAACTCCTTGATGCAAGATATTTGCAATATAGGCTTTTACACTGCATTTCTGATCTTTTAAATGAATTTTCTGAACCTTTTCCAAAGTATGTCCTGAATTCTGAGGCAGGATGAAAGGGAAAGGATTCTAGTTGTGGCCATTTGTCACTGTTGTGTACTCTGGCTGAATTTACAAGACATTAACATTTGCAAATTTTCTCATGTATGAAACTGTAATAATCATGCTTTCTCTCCATGCTTCACAAGTATTGTAGCTGATAAAATGAGGTTCTATACTGTATATACTTTGAAAAGTACTATGCAAGGTAATATAATTTTAAAATAACACTTCCATTTTGGAGGCTGGAATAATTATCTCAATAATGATAGCATAAATGTACAAAATCTGTAGAAACATTTTTAAATGAACAGTGTTTATACATGCAAGTAATATTTATGGAGGCATGAGACATAATAGAAAGAATATAGAGCTCAGAAATACCATCAACATTATTATCAGCATTGCAATACCTGTATTTAGACCTCAACTCTGGCAATTTAGAAAGTATAAGATCACAGGTAAATTTCTTAACTCTGAGCCTCAGTATATCCATCTAAAAATTACATAATTTGACACACTTCAGAAAGATGTTTTTCTTTCACTTTTACCACTTTCTCTTTCTTGCCTGTAGCTTAGACAACTCAGTATCCCCCAGTATCCCTTTTATCCTTTGTCATTTTAGATTTTATTAGGACATATGGTCACAAACCTAGAAACTCCATTCACAGGGGTTCCTGAAGACAAATGTAATTTTGCGATGAAGTGCCCACCAACAGAATATGAGCAGAAGTGATGGGGACAAGTTCTGTTTATCCTTAAAAGGAAATGACTTTCCATTTTATCCAATTGATCTTTCCCACAGGCTGGAATACAAATATGATGCAGGTGAGTCAGGTTCTACCATAGACAAGGCCAATATCTTGGTCTAAAGGATGTCAGAGCAGAGAGGCTCAGCAGACCTTGTCTGCACAAGACTATTATACAAGAGACAGAGAAACTTCTATTTTTCTCAAGCCACCATATTTGGGAGTCTCTCTGATGCATTATCTTAGCTTCCACCTAGTAACCTTTCCTTTTTTATTTGCTTTTCATTTTCTTGTTTTATTGAGTGTCTATCTGGTGCCAAGCCTTTAGGTATGAACTTAAGTAGAAAACTTATATGAATTGCTTAGCAGAGTGCTTGGGACAGTGAAAGTGAAAGTTATTTGGTCATGTTCGACTCTTTGTGATCCCGTGGACTGTAGCCTGCCTGTAGACTCCTCTGTGTATGGAATTCCCCAGGCCAGAATACTAGAGAGGGTAGTCATTCCCTTCTCCAAGGGATCTTCCCAACCCAGGGATTGAACCCAGGTCTCCCACATTGCAGGCGGATTCTTTACCATCTGAACCACCAAGGAAGCCCAAGAATTCTGGAGTGGGTAGCCTATCCCTTCTCCAGGGAATCTACCCAAACCAGGAATCAAACCAGGATCTCCAGTATTGTAGTCGGATTCTTTACCAGCTGAGCTACCAGAGATGCTAAGTAAATATTCTTCTCTCGCTAAATGCCAGGGGCTCTAGTGACACAAAGGAGACATAAAATTTATAGCCCTAACCCATATTCATGACCCTTACAGATAAAAACTAGACATGCAGTAGAGAGCAATTATTTTTACAAAACTTATCTCATGATTATTTAACTGCAATTTAGCTAAAGTTCAAACATGAAGGAAAACAAGAATTACACCATTAAAAGTTGAGAAATGTGAATTTTTGTGGATAAAAGGGGACAGTTCAACAAAATCAAATTTCTAAGATTTAACTGAAAAAAAACCTTATTAACAGTTTTGAAAATGATAAGCTAAAATAAAGTAGTATATTAACCTCTACATAGGATGCTGCTTATACAATTTCCTGATCAAATACAGTATGCATGCTGCTGCTGCTAAGTCGCTTCAGTCGTGTCCGACTCTGTGTGACCCCATAGACGGCAGCTCAACAGGCTCCTCCATCCCTGGGATTCTCCAGGCAAGAACACTGGAGTGGGTTGCCATTTGGGTCTCCAATGCATGAAAGTGAAACGTGAAAGTGAAGTCACTCAGTCATGTCCGACTCGTCGCGACCCCATGGACTGCAGCCTACCAGGCTCCTCCATCCATGGGATTTTCCAGGCAAGAGTACTGGCGTGTCATTGCCTTCTCCAATAGTATGCATAAAGGGTTTTATTTTTTTGGTTGCTGTTGTTTTTGGCTCATTATTTTCAGATGAATGGGGAAAAAGTTAAGATGAGAAGGGAAAATACTCTACTGTATCTCTCTTTATATTAAACTGGGCTATACTCATTTTCTCAAGAGGCAGATCAGGTGGTCTGATATTCCCATCTCTTTCAGAATTTTCCACAGTTTATTGTGATCCACACAGTCAAAGGCTTTGGCATAGTCAATAAAGCAGAAATAAATGTTTTTCTGGAACGCTTTTGCTTTTTCCATGATCCAGCGGATGTTGGCAAACTGATCTCTGGTTCCTCTGCCTTTTCTAAAACAAGCTTGAACATCAGGAAGTTCACAGTTCACATATTGCTGAAGCCTGGCTTGGAGAATTTTGAGCATTACTTTACTAGCGTGTGAGATGAGTGCAATTGTGCGGTAGTTTGAGCATTCTTTGGCATTGCCTTTCTTTGGGATTGGAATGAAAACTGACCTTTTCCAGTCCTGTGGCCACTGCTGAGTTTTCCAAATTTGCTGGCATATTGAGTGCAGCACTTTGACAGCATCATCTTTCAGGATTTGGAATAGCTCAACTGGAATTCCATCACCTCCACTAGCTTTGTTCGTAGTGATGCTTTCTAAGGCGCACTTGACTTCACATTCCAGGATGTCTGGCTCTAGGTCAGTGATCACACCATCGTGATTATCTGGATCATGAAGATCTTTTTTGTACAGTTCTTCTGTGTATTCTTGCCATCTCTTCTTAATATCTTCTGCTTCTGTTAGGTCCATACCATTTCTGTCCTTCATCGAGCCCATCTTTGCATGAAATGTTCCTTTGGTATCTCTGATTTTCTTGAAGAGATCTCTAGTCTTTCCCATTCTGTTATTTTCCTCTATTTCTTTGCATTGATCGCTGAAGAAGGCTTTCTTATCTCTTCTTGCTATTCTTTGGAACTCTGCATTCAGATGCTTATATCTTTGCTTTTCTCCTTTGCTTTTTGCTTCTCTTCTTTTCACAGCTATTTGTAAGGCCTCCCCAGACAGTCATTTTGCTTTTTTGCATTTCTTTTTCATAGGGATGGTCTTGATCCCTGTCTCCTGTATAATGTCATGAACCTCATTTCATAGTTCATCAGGTACTCTATGTATCAGATCACGTCCCTTAAATCTATTTCTCACTTCCACTGTATAATCATAAGGGATTTGATTGAGGTCATACCTGAATGTTCTAGTGGTTTTCCCTACTTTCTTCAATTTAAATCTGAATTTGGCAATAAGGAGTTCATGATATGAGCCACAGTCAGCTCTTGGTCTTGTTTTTGCTGACTGTATAGAGCTTTTCCATCTTTGACTGCAAAGAATATAATCAATCTGATTTTGGTGTTGACCATCTGGTGATGTCCATGTATAGAGTCTTCTCTTGTGTTGTTGGAAGAGGGTGTTTGTTATGAGCAGTGTATTTCCTTGGCAAAACTATTAGTTTTGCCCTGCTTCATTCCGTATTCCAAGGCCAAATTTGCCTGTTACTCCAGGTGTTTCTTGACTTCCTACTTTTGCATTCCAGTCCCCTATAATGAAAAGGACATCTTTTTTGGGACATCTTAAAGGACATCTGAAAGAGATGGGAATATAAGACCACCTGATCTGCCTCTTGAGAAATTTGTATGCATGTCTGGAAGCAACAGTTAGAACTGGACATGGAACAACAGACTGGTTCCAAATAGGAAAAAGAGTACGTCAAGGCTGTATATTGTCACCCTGCTTATTTAACTTATATGCAGAGTACATCATGAGAAACGCTGGACTGGAAGAAACACAAGCTGGAATCAAGATTGCCACAAGAAATATCAATTGCCTCAGATATGCAGATGACACCACCCCTATGGCACAAAGTGAAGAGGAACTAAAAAGCCTCTTGATGAAAGTGAAAGTGGAGAGTGAAAATGTTGGCTTAAAGCTCAACATTCAGAAAACGAAGATCATGGCATCTGGTCCCATCAGTTCATGGGAAATAGATGGGGAAACAGTGGAAACAGTGTCAGACTTTATTTTTTGGGGCTCCAAAATCACTGCAGATGGTGACTGCAGCCACGAAATTAAAAGACCCTTACTCCTTGGAAGGAAAGTTATGACCATCCCTGATAGCATATTCAAAAGCAGAGACATTACTTTGCCAACAAAGGTTCGTCTAGTCAAGGCTATGGTTTTTCCTGTGGTCATGTATGGATGTGAGAGTTGGACTGTGAAGAAGGCTGAGCGCCCAAGAATTGATGCTTTTAAACTGTGGTATTGGAGAAGACTTTTGAGAGTCCCTTGGACTGCAAGGAGATCCAACTAGTCCATTCTGAAGGAGATCAGCCCTGGGATTTCTTTGGAAGGAATGATGCTAAAGCGAAACTCCAGTACCTTGGCCACCTCATGTGAAGAGTTGACTCATTGGAAAAGACTCTGATGCTGGGAGGGATTGGGGGTAGGAGGAGAAGGGGATGACAGAGGATGAGATGGCTGGATGGCATCACTGACTCGATGGACGTGAGTCTCAGTGAACTCCGGGAGTTGGTGATGGACAGGGAGGCCTGGTGTGCTGCGATTCATGGATCGCAAAGAGTTGGACACGACTGAGTGACTGAACTGATAGTCATTTTAACAAGAATAAGCTTCATAACAACAGATAACATGTGGTTTCAACAGTCATCGTTCTCTAAATGGCTAGCAAATTTCTGACCCTTAATACTAACCATGGTTTTGACAGCATTTATTAATTACATTTGTTCTTATTAGTAAGTAATAAGTACTGCTATTGAATGTTCCTGTGTGCCAGACTCTGTTCTAAGCACTTTTATATGTTAATTGCTTAATCTTCATAACAGACCTATAAGGTGGGTATAGTACTTATCCCCATTTGGCAGAAAACGGACAGAGAGATTAAGTAATTTACTCAAATATATCATTATAATGTAGTAGTAGAGAAGAACATTCCTGAATATATAAGCTCCACATCATTTTGGTGATTCATTCAACTGAATTATTGTTTTGTGTTTACAGAAGAATTAGAGGAAAAGGTTTTTAAATGAAGCATACACACAGGATGGCTTAAATTTAAAAGACTGATAATACTGGTAAGCATAAAGTGCAAATCTAATACTCATACACAGTTGGAAAGAGTATATACTGGTGAACTACTTTGGAAAACGATTTGGCAATTTTTGTGAAGTTTAACATACACTAAACTCTGATCCAGCAATTCCACTGAGAGGTATTGACCCAAGAGAAATGGAGACATATGGTCACAAGATGATTTGAACAATGTTCATAGCAGCTTTGGTTGCAATATTTCCAAACTGGAAATAACCCAAATGCCCATTAAGAAGAGAATAAACATCCTATGGTTCATAAAGTGGAATGTTTGTGTTCAGTCACTAAGCTGTGTCCAACTCTTTGAGACCCATGTACTATAGCAAGCCAGGCTTCCACGTCCTTCACTATCTCCTGGAGCTTACTCCAACTCATGTCCATTGAGTTGGTAAAGCTCTTCAATCACCTCATCCTCTGCAGCCCTTTTCTCCTTTTGCTTTCAATTTTTCCCAGCATCAGGGTCTTTTGCAATGTGTCAGCTCTTTGCATCAGGTGGCCAAAATATTGGAGCTTCAGCTTCAGTGCCAGTACTTCCAATGAATATTCAGAGTTGATTTCCTTTAGAATTGACTGGTTTGGTCTCCTTGCTGTCCAAGAGACTCCTAAGAGTCTTCTCCAGTACCACAACTGAAAAGCAACAATTCTTTGGGGCTCAGGCTTCTTTATGATCCAACCAATACATCTGTACATGGCTACTGGAAAAATCATGGCTTTGACTATATGGACCTTTGTTGGCAAAGTGATATTTTTGCTTTTTAATATGCTGTCTAGGTTTGCCAAAAGCTTTACTTCCAAGGAGCAAGTGTCTTTTAATTTCATGGATACAGTCACTGTCCACATGATTTTGGAGTCCAAGAAAATAAAATCTGTCACTACTCCCACTTTTTCCCCATCTAGTAATAGGACTGGATGCCATGATCTTAGTTTTTTGAAGGTTGAGCTTTAAGCCAGCTTTTTCACTCTCCTGTTTTACCCTCATCAACAGTCTCTTTAGTTCCTCTTTGCTTTCTGCCATTAGAGTAGCATCATCCGCTCTTCTGAGGTTGTTGGTATTTCTCCCAGAAATCTTGATTGCAGCTTCTGAGTCATCCAGCCTGCCATTTCCCATGAAGTACTCTGCACATAAGTTAAATAAACAAGGTGGCAATATACAGCCTTGATATACTCCTTTCCCTACTTTAAACCAGTTAATTGTTCCATGTAAGGTTGTAACTGTTGCTTCTTAGCCCACATACAGGTTTTCAGGAGACAGATAAAGTGGACTGATATTCTCATCTCTTTAAGAATGTTATACAGTTTGCTGTGATCCACACAAAGGCTTTAGCATAGTCAACGAAGCAGAACTAGATATTTTCTGGAATTCCCTTGCTTTCTCTATGATCCAACAAATGTTGACAATTTGATCTCTGATTCCTCTGCCCTTTTAAACCCAGCTTGCACATCTGTAAGTTCTTGGTTCAAGTACAGCTGAAGCATAGCTTGAAGGATTTTGAGCATAAATTTATGAGCATGAGAAATGAGCTCAATTGTCTGGTAGTTTGAATATTCTTTGGCACTGCCCTTCTTTGGGACTGGAATTAAAACTGACTTTTTCCAGTCCTGTGGTCACTGTTGAAAGTTTTCCAAATTTGTGACATATTGAGTGCAGCACCTTTACAGCATCGTCTTTTAGGATTTTAAATAGCTCAGTTGGAATTCCATCAATTCCATTATCTTTATTTGTAGTAATGCTTCCTAAGGGCCACTTGACTTCACACTCCAGGATGTATACTCTTCAATTAAAACAACAACAACAAACTACTGATTCACAGAATAAAATGAATGCATCTCAAAAACCATCTAGAACAAAAAAAGCCAGACATGAAGTAGTACGTGCATAATTTTTCATTTCTATATCATTCAGGAAAAGACCAAGCTGATCTATGGTGATAAAAACCACAACAGTGTTTCCTGGGAAAGGGAGGGGAGAGTTAGCAAAGGGGCACAAGGGAACTTTTTGGATAATGAAAAGGTTCTTTATATTGATCTTAGTGATGGTTACAAAAGTGTATGCACACTTATCAAAAGTCATCAAGCTTGTACAGTTAGGAGCACAGATTTTATTACATGTAAATGATACCTAACTATGTATAATTAAAATTAAAAAAAGAAGTATATAATATTAAGAATAGCTCCAAGAAAGAAAACTGTTCAAAACTAGATATTCCTAAGAAAGGAGGAGGTGACGGCGGGGGCCCTTTCTAAAGAAATATAGATAGTCATTTTTCTCTTATAAGACACATATGGTATGGCCTAAGGGCAGCTACCGCATTAAACTATTTTTTATGAAATTATGTTCAAGTGTAATTTTTTAAGCAAGTGCTTATTGTTGTAATTACTTCTTTTATGTAATACAGACTATAATACTACACTTAAAGAGGCAAATAAAGTATTTGACAGTGAAGTAACAACTTTAATTTCCAGCATTGGTTAGTATTTTTGTAACAGAAGGTATAGTGTTAAAAGCTTTTCGGGACAAATACTGTAGTGTTTCACTGATATGAGGTATTTAAAAGAGTTAAATTCACAGAAACAGAGAGTAGACTGTTGGAAATTGGAGAGAGGCAAATGGTTTAGTGGCAGAAAGTTTCAGTTATGCAAGATGAATAAGTTCTAGAGATTAGCTGAATAATACTGTGTTGATATTTAACAATACAGTATTGTACACAAATTTTTGTTAAGCATATATCTCATGTTAAGTATTCTTACCACCATTACAACAAACATTTGCATAAACAATTCTAGGAAGACATAAGCACATATTTTTTCCTTAAGGAGATTTTATAAAACTTAGATTTTTTTTTTTTTAATATATTTCACTCCAGAGTCAAACAAGTCTCAGAAAGATTAGTGAACGCTCCTGAGAACATACAGCTGGGAAGTGTTGGGATCAGAACTTGAAACGTGGCAGTCTAAAGACATAAACTGAATTCAACTCATTAGGAATCCTGTGCTGCCTGATAATACTGTGTTCCCAGATCACAAGCTCAGTAGCAAACTTGCTGCTGCTGCTGCTGCTAAGTCGCTTCAGTCGTGTCCGACTCTGGGCGACCCCGTAGACGGCATCCCACCAGGCTCCCCCGTCCCTGGGATTCTCCAGGCAAGAACACTGGAGTGGGTTGGCATTTCCTTCTCTAATGCGTGAAAGTGAAAATGAAGTCGCTCGGTCGTGTCAGACTCCTAGCGACCCCATGGACTGCAGCCTACCAAGCTCCTCCATGCATGGGATTTTCCAGGCAAGAGTACTGGAGTGGGGTGCCATCGGCTTCTCAGAGTAGCAAACTTATGTAAGCACAAATATCTTTGCAAGATATCATAAACATTATTAGATATGGCAGGAATGCCAGCATAGATGTCTACTGATATTGAAAACTTTGTAGGTGCCATGAATCAAACACCTGTAAGATTTATAAATTAGGAGATCCTCAAACTTAGGGTACACAGAATGTTAATTTTAATTAAGCCCTCTAAATAATTCTTCTGCAGGTAACTCACACTTTGGGACCTACTGCTAAGGGTGTTTTAAATTTTATAAGTAAAAAACTATGACATTTGAAAGCTATTATATTTAGGCCATACTAAAACAGAGTTATTCATTTACTTTCTACCTATGGTTTCAGAATGAAAAGCTTTTGTAGATCTGTTGATTTTTATAGTTTTTTACATTTTTTCCAGTCGTTATTTTGCAGTTTTATAAATGTTTTTCCAATAGAGATGGTGCTAATGTTTGCTATATACACGAAATTTCTCCTTTTTATGTTTTACTACTCATTTATAGTATTTTTAAATTCTATTTTAAAAATTGAACAAATATCTTTGAGAATCTATGAAAGATAGAAGTAGTTTATGCAACTGGAAAAATTTAATTCCATAAGCAAACAATTATGAAAATTCTAATTATCAAGGTTTAAGACTTCATATGGTACTAATTATTTTTTTTTCTTTCAAAGTGATTGAAATAACTCACAATTATAAATCTTAAGTAAAGTTAAGAGGAGTGAATATTCAGGATGCTCTTTGTTAGGAATTGGAAGGATCTTTGGGTTCAGGGATCCATATGTAGAGGGGATTTGTTGTTTTGTTTGCTACTGTAGATCCATTTATTTATTTATTTATTTTCCTATATTACAACTTCATTCTGAACTCATATGATTTGAGTGGGACTGGTTCTACAATCAGCCTACTGTTGCTGCTGCTGCTGCTAAGTCGCTTCAGTCGTGTGTGACTCTGTGGGACCCCACAGATGGCCTAAGGGTAACCTTAATCAGTTAAAGCAAACTGATATTTCCTATTCACTGGCCTTAGTGGGTAGTTAAGGTATTGAAATGTAATCTAATCAACATCCTTGCGATACTAGGAAGTATTAGGGGATAATTTCTGGAAGTTAAAAAAAAAAAGTAAAAGGTTTCCTTTCCAGTTTGTGTATTAAACAATCAGAAGAGACCCTCAATATTCTAATGGCATGGTGCAAAAATCATGAGGTTTAAACTGTCAGAATCAACTTATCTCCAAGAACAGGGAGCCTCAATTTGTGGTGTGGGAGAGTCAGGTTGGAGATACAGACATGTATCTGTAATCGGAAAACAATATATTTTTTCTTATAAATTAGGAAAAATAGAAAATGTACTCTGAAGTAAAATATGGTATACAGTTTATAATATGAAAACAGGGTGATATTTTAGAACTATATATTAATACAGGGCAGATATTAGATGTTTCAAAGTACTCAAGCAAATATGACTCTAAGAATATTTGGATATAAACTGATATGATCTCTTTTGTTTCAGTTATTTCATATAAGAAATAATTTTAACATTTGCTGAGCTGAAATATCTCACAAGATATAGCAAATATATGATGTGTTTTTTGAACACAACTCATAAGATAGCAATCTCAGGTTATAGATAGCCCACAAACATATTATACACCGATATAAAATGCTTCAAAGAAAAATAAAACAGTCTTTGAAATTAATCTGTGGAAACTGACATGTAAGAGCAAATAATTAAAGTGATAGGAGTGTTTTTAAATACGAAACACTTATTTAAAGCACTGCTTCATTTTAAAGCTTAGATAGAGTCCTTACAGTGAAGTGAATCTCAGGAAGTATCAGGCCAACCTCCCAATTTATGTAGGTATCCATTTTCCTGGTGGCCAATGTAGGGGACTCAGGTTCAATCCTTTACTAGGTCAGGAAGATACCCTGGAGAAGGAAATGGCAAGCCACTCCACTATTATTGCCTTGGAAATCCCATGGACAGAGGAGTCTGGTGGGCTACAGTCCATGGGGTCTCAAAAGAATCTGACATGACTTAGCAACTAAACAACAAAAAACCCATTTCCAACATCTTCAGTAATGGAGAATTTATGATGTGATAGGGAAATTTGTTTCTTGTCAGATAAATGTAGTTTCTAGACCATCTTTTGCTATAGTTTGCCAAAATTTGTATCCATGCATTTTCTTCCTATCCTTTCACATTATTTCCTAGGAAGCTCCCAGGCAGTAAGCCTTACTTGAAATGTTTCCTATCCTTTAAATATTCCCTTTACAGAGAGGAGAACAAGATGTCAGAGGAGTATGTGGATGCGAAGTATATCTCTCTCCAGGAATACATCAGGAATACACCTTTAGACATAGAAGTGCATGCAGAACACCAGCTTAGAGTGGACAGGGGTACCTGACCAGTGAAAAGAATATACAGACCCAAGCAAAACTAGGTAGGATGGAGAAACTAGGGGGAAAAACAGGAGTCTTAGTAGGACTGGACCTGCCCTCAGCAGGTGGGGGAACTGAAGTAGGAGTCCGATCCCCACAGAGGGGCAATTGTCTGAGTCAGAGGAGAAACATTTAAGGCTGGGAGTGAAACAGCTTATCTGTGACAGCCTTAATGAAATAAGGATCAGACAGTCCTTGCTGTAGCCATTCATATGCCGGGCAGGAATGTATGTCTCCTGGAAGGGGCAGCAGCTGGAAGCTGGAGTTTAGGGATTGTGGAGCAATCCCAGTGAGAGGGCTGCTGTTGACTGCAGAGAGATGGATGGAGGGGATGTGAGGGAGGAGATTGTGGTGGGAAATACCTGTGGAGGAAAGATAGGCAGCCATGGAGGCAAGGCATACTGCTGAGTCATGCATAGGCAGTGGAGCCATCACCATCCCCTCTCTCTCTCCACACTCCAGCATTGGAAGTTGAACAATAGAGAGGCTGGCCCAACAAAGGTCTGACACGCTGAACTACAGAGTAGAACCCAACCCAGAGTGCCACTTTAAGAGCCTGATGCACTGATCTACAGAGTAGGATCCCAGTCAGGGGAGCCCGTCTATGTGCCTGACTTGTGGAACAACAGAGAAGGACCCCAGGCAAGGGATCCCTCTAAGAGCCTGAAGGGGTGGAGCTACAGAGAAGTACTGGCCAAAGAGGCCTTCTGATCACCAGCCATAAGAGGCTTGAATAAAGACTCTGATAGAGCCATAACTGCTGTGACGAATGCAGTTTGTGTCCCTGAACACTTGTCGCCACCAGGGTCCCTGCAAGCCAAGCAGCTGCACCACCTTCAGCTTCAACTCTCACTGGGCAGAGCTGCCACAGGCCAAAAAAAAAAAAAAAAAAAAGTCTTGTGTTTATATGCACGGGGTCACTTCGGGCCTGTCCAACTCTTTGCAACTCTTTGTAGACTGTGGCCTGCCAGGCTTCTCTGTCAGAGAGGGGGTTTTCCAGGCAAGAATACTGGAGCGTATCGGCCAATATCGGTTGCCATACCCTTCTAGAACACTATATTTCCTGCTTCCCTATCTGCCAACCCCACTGAGTACCTGGTACTGCCAGAACCCCTGTGACCTAAGCAACTGCACCACTTCCACACCTGGCCCTCACAGGGGCAAACCCAAGCCCTCCAAGGCAGCCTCAGGAGCTAAACCCCAGTGGACGACTCACATGTAGAGGTGGAAATAAAACCACAACTGAAACCCAGGGGCAGTGTGGCTAAGGAAAAAATTTGTACAAGCTGCAGATTAAATCCACATATCAACTAAGCAGACTGTCTATAGAATACATAAAAGGCCATTGAGAGCTCCCACCAAAGAAAACACATTAGCTCTGATAGCTGCGGACATTGCAGGCAAAAACACACAGGAGTATGACCAGATTAGAATCTGAGCAGTGCCCATAGCAGGTTCAGAGATCAGTACAGTGTTGGAGGGCATCCTAGGGTGGTAAGGTGGACTATGATTCCCAGCGTGGGAAAGGACTCTCACAGCAGTGACTCAACGTTTATTATTCTTATTTTTTGACTTGTTCTGTAGATTCTTTCAGAATTTTTTTCTTCTTTTTCCCTCCCCCCAACAACAGAATGGTTCCAAATAGGAAAAGAGATATGTCAAGGCTGTATATTGTCACACTGCTTATTTAACTTATATGCAGAGTACATCATGAGAAATGCTGGGCTGGATGAAGCACAAGCTGGAATCAAGATTCCTGGGAGAAATATCAATAACTTCAGATATGCAGATGACACCACCCTTATAGCAGAAAGTGAAGAAGAACTAACAAGCCTCTTGATGAAAGTAAAAGAGGAGAGCGAAAAAGTTGGCTTAAAGCTCAACATTCAGAAAACGAAGATCATGGCATCTGGTCCCATCACTTCATGGCAAATTGATGGGCAAACAGTGGGAACAGTGGCAGACTTTATTTTTCTGGGCTCCAAAATCACTGCAGATGGTGACTGCAGCCATGAAATTAAAAGGTGTTTACTCCTTGGAAGGATAGTTATGACCAACCTAGACAGCATATTAAAAACCAGAGACATTACTTTGCCAACAAAAGTCCGTCTAGTCAAGGCTATGGTTTTTCTAGTAGTCATGTATAGATGTGAGTGTTGGACTATAAAGAAAGCTGAGCACCGAAGAATTGATGCTTTTGAGCTGTGGTGTTGGACAAGACTCTTAAAAGTCCCTTGGAATGCAAGGAGATCCAACCAGTCTATCCTAAAGGAAATCCATCAGGAGTGTTCATTGGAAGGATTGATGTTGAAGCTGAAACTCCAATACTTTGGCCACCTGATGTGAAGGGCTGACTCATTGGAAAAGACCCTGATGCTGAGAAAGATTGAAGGCGGGAGGATAATGGGACAACAGAGGATGAGATGGTTGGATGGCATCACCAACTCAAGGGGCATGACTTTGAGTAAACTCCAGGAGTGATGATGGACAGGGAGGCCTGGCGTATTGCAGTCCATGTCGTTGCAAAGAGTCAGACAGGCTGAACCACTGAGCTGAACTGAACTGATTTTGTAATGACATTTGTTTGGGGTTCATCTTTGGTTTCTGTTTTTTTGATATGTGTTTTACTGTCCCTTAATGCCATAACAAACCACTTGTGGAATCATTAGTTCCTGACCAGAGATCAAACTCTGAGCCTTTGGAGTGGGAACACTGACTCTAAGACCCTAGGTTACCAGAGAACTAAGCCTAAGGAGTTTCAAATAGTGAGAACTCATACAAAGGAAACCACCTGAATACAAGACTGGCATCACCCAACCACCAGTAGCTACCTGTGCAGGACGCTTCATCTAAACAACAAACAAAACAAAAATACAAACACAATCATCAGCAGACAGGAGTACCACCTCCCTCAGCCATGCCCATCAGAGAAAAAATAAACAAACAAAAACTCAGCACAAATCTCACCCTATATGAAGCTCACACAAACCACTGGAGCAACCACAAGGAAGAAAGAATTCAACCTTCCTTGAAGGAAAGGAAGGAATTCAGCTTTCCTTGAAGCCTGGGAAAAGGAGACCTCAAACACAATAACTTAAAAGAAAATAAATAAATAAAGGCAGAGAAATACTGCACAAATGAAGGAACAAACTAGAAACACAGAAGTCCAAATAAATGAAGAGGAAATAGGACAGTTATCTGAAAAAGAATTCAGAATAATGATAGTGAAGATGATCAAAAACCTTGGAAACAAAATGGTGAAAATCAAGAATCAATTAAGAAAGACCTAGAAGAATTAAAGAATAAGCATACAGAGACAAACAATACAATTATTGAAATTAAAAATACTCTAGAAGGAATCAGTATCAGAATATCCAAAGCAGAAGAATGAATCAGTGAGCTGGAAGACAAATAGTGGAAATAACTTCTGAAGAGTAGAATAAAGTAAAAAGAATGAGAAGAGCTGAGCACAGTCTCAGAGACCTCTGGGACCATATCAAATGCACCAACATTCAAATCATAGAGGTCTCAGAAGAATTAAGAGGAAAAGAAATGGTATGAGAAAATTTTTGAAGAGATTCTAGTTGAAATTTTCCCCAACACGGAAAAAGAAATAGCCATTCAAGTCCAAGAGGCACAAAGAGTCCCAGACAGGATAACCTAAGGAGAAACACGACAAGACACATACTAATCAAACTAACAAAGACCAAACACAAAGAAAGAATATTAAAAGCAGAAGGGAGAAGCAACAAGTAACATACAAAGGAAATACATACATACACTTAACAGCTTATCTTTCAGCAGAAACTCTTCAGGCCAGAAGGGAATGGCAGGTTATATTTAAAGTATTGAAAAGGAAAAATCCACAAACAAGCTTAATGTACCCAGCAAGGATCATTCAAAATTGATGGAGAAATAAAAATCTTTTCAGACAAGCAAAAGTTAAGAGAACCCAGTACTACCACAATGGCTTTACAACAAATGTTAAATGGATTTATACAGTCGAGAAATACAATAGAAGAAAAAAGATCTGCAAAATCAACCCCAAACAATTAGAAAATGACAATAGAAATATATATATATCAATAATTACTCTAAATGTAAATGGATTAAATGATCCAACCAAAAGACACAGACTGGCTGAATGGATACAAAAAACAAGAACCATATATATGCTGTCTACAAATAATCCACTTCAGACCTCAAGGCACATATAGACAGAAAGTGAGAGGATGGAAAAATATATTCCATGCAGATGGGAAGCAAAAGAAAGCTGGAGTAGCAATCCTTTTATCAGAAAAAAAAATAGACCTTAAAATAAAGAAGATTACAAGAGATAAGGAAGGACACTACATAAGGATCAAGGGATCAATCCAAGAGGAAGAGATAACAATTGTAAATATCTATGCACCCAACATAGGAGCACCTCAATGCATAAGACAGACACTACCTGACATAAAAGGAGAAATATGACATAAATCAATGCAAGATCCTCTATGATCCACTACTTAGAGTAATGGAAATAAAAACAAACATAAAAAAGTAGGACCTGATTAAACTTAAAAGCTTTTTCAGAGCAAAGGAAACAATAAGCAAGATGAAAAGACAACTCTCAGAATGGGAGAAAATAATAGTAAATGAAACAACTGACAAAGGATTAACTTCCAAAACATACAAGCAGCTCATACAACTCAATACCATAAAGACAAACAACCCAATCAAAAAGTGGAAAAATGACCTAAACAGACATTCTCCAAAGAAAACATACAGATGAAATAGACATGAAAAGATGCTCAACATCACTCATTATTAGAGAAATGCAAATCAAAACTACAATGAGATATCACCTCATACCGGTCAGAATGGCCCTCATTAAAAAGTCTACAAGTAGTAAATGCTGGAGAGGGTGGGGAGAAAAGGGAAGACTTTTACACTGTTGGTGGGAATGTAAATTGATATAGCCACTATGGAAGACAGTATGGAGATTCCCTAAAAAACTAGGAATAAAACCACCATATGACCTAGCAATCCCAGTCCTAGGCATATACCCTGAGGAAACCTAAATGGAAAGAGACACATGTACCCCATTTTCATTGCAGCGCTACTTACAATAGCTAGAACTTGGAAGCAACTTAGATGTCCAGTGATAGATAAATGGATAAAGAAATTGTGGTATATATACACAGTGGAATATTACTTAGCCATGAAAAGGAACACTTTTGAGTCAGTTCTAATGAGGTGGATGAACCTAGAACCTATTATATGGAGTGAAGTGAGTCAGAAAGAGAAAGATAAATACTGTTTTCTAACACTTATATACGGAATCTACAAAAAAGATACTGAAGAATTTATTTACAGGGCAGCTATGGAGAAACAGAAAGGAAAAAGACTTATGGACATGGGGAGAGGGGAGGAGTGGGTGAGATGTATGGAAAGACTAACACAGAAATTTACATTACTGTATGTAAAATAGATAGCCAATGGGAATTTGCTGTATGGCTCAGGAAACTCAAAGAGGGGTACTGTATCAACCTAGAGGGGTGGGACGGGGAGGGAGATGGGAAGGAGTTTCAAAAGGGAGGGGATATATGTATACCTCTGGCTGATTCATACTGTTCATGGGGTTCTCAAGGCAAGAATACTGAAGTGGTTTGCCATTCCCTTCTCCAGTGGACCACATTCTATCAGAGTATATCATGAGAAACGCTGGGCTGGAAGAAGCACAAGCTGGAATCAAGATTCCTGGGAGAAATATCAATAACCTTAGACATGCAGATGACACCACATGGGAGAAAGTGAAGAGGAACTAAAAAGCCTCTTGATGAAAGTGAAAGTGGAGAGTGAAAAAGTTGGCTTAAAGCTCAACATTCAGAAAATGAAGATCATGGCATCTGGTCCCATCACTTCATGGGAAATAGATGGGGGAACAGTGGAAACAGTGTCAGCCTTTATTTTTTTGGGCTCCAAAATCACTGCAGATGGTGATTGCAGCCATGAAATTAAAAGATGCTTACTCCTTGGAAGAAATGTTATGACCAACCTAGACAGCATATTCAAAAACAGAGACATTACTTTGCCAACTAAGGTCCGTCTAGTCAAGGCTATGGTTTTTCCTGTGGTCATGTATGGATGTGAGAGTTGGACTGTGAAGAAAGCTGAGTGCCGAAGAATTGATGCTTTTGAACTGTGGTGTTGGAGAAGACTCTTGAGAGTCCCTTGGACCGCGAGGAGATCCAACCAGTCCATTCTGAAGGAGATCAGCCCTGGGATTTCTTTGGAAGGAATGATGCTAAAGCTGAAACTCCAGTACTTGGGCGATCTCATGTAAAGAGTTCACTCATTGGAAAAGACTCTGATGCTGGCAGGGATTGGGGGAAGGAGGAGAAGGGGACGACAGAAGATGAGATGGCTGGATGGCATCACTGACTAGATGGATGTGAGTCTGGGTGAACTCCGGGAGTTGGTGATGGACAGGGAGGCCTGGCGTGCTGCGATTCATGGGGTCGCAAAGAGTCGGACACAACTGAGCGACTAAACTGAACTGAACTGATGGCTGATTTATGCTGAGGTTTAACAGAAAAGAGCAAAATTCTGTAAAGCAATTATCCTTCAGTAAAAAATTAATTTAAAAATATTCTTACATAATATGGGTTCCAGAAATTTTACCACCCTTTTCCCGTTTCTCTTGAGGAAAATGTCTTGCTTTTTTAGCAATTATATTAAATAAATTTCCTGGCCTAAGCCATCTTTTTTGGTTGTTAAATCTTTATGCTTATCTGAGCACAGGAAGATATTATCTACCATTCAAATCCCAGGCCAATATTCGTCATGTTTCCACTTTCAATTAGTTACAGTGCAGTATCTTTCACATGGTGTTACTACTTTCTGACATTTATATGTATGATATATTTTATCTCTTTATCTATATTGAAAATCTCAAGTGCATTTAATCAGCATTTGTTCAAAGGGAAAAAAAAACTAATTATTTTACATGATGCAATTAATTCATAAGCACCTGAGTCTGAAAGCTTAGCTTTAAATAAACTCTTAATGACTCAGGTTTTAGAAATCTTTCACTCAAAAGCTTCTTATGAAATCATGTAAATACTAATCTGTTTTAACCATATTTCTTCCTGGTTATTACTATTTTAGAGGAAAGCCAATGCATATTTATCTTTCATTCAGTTTTATTATCTTTTAAAGGCTTTTTTCAATTTCTTTGAATTTTCTAATGTGCAATTGTATCATTTGCAAGTAATGATATTTTCCATTTTCAGTTCAATATTCATACACTTGTCCCATACCTTAGGATATTTAAAAAATAAGACAAAATAATAACGCTTGCAGGTATCTTCATTTTAATCTCAAGTTCTCACAGGAATGTTCTCTGTATTTACCAATTAGTAATATATTCTTTGGAGAAGGCACTGGCACCCAATTCCAGTACTCTTGCCTGGAAAATCACATGGATGGAGGAGCCTGGTAGGCTGCAGTCCATGGGGTCGCTAAGGGTCAGACACAACTGAGCGACTTCACTTTCACTTTTCACTTTCATGCATTGGAGAAGGAAATGGCAACCCACCCCAGTGTTCTTGCCTGGAGAATCCCGTGGACGGTGGAGCCTGATGGGCTGCCGTCTATGGGGTTGCACAGAGTCAGACACGACTGATGCCACTTATCAGCAGTAGCAGTAGCAGCAATATATTCTTACTTGGCTAAGAACGTATCAATATTTGGTAAATTGAGAATAGACTTAAAATTTTAAACATGCATATTGTTCTTTTTAATTCAAAATCATTTCTAAATTTAAAAATAGAAAAATCTTCAGGAAACTGAAATAAGAAGGTATGTGGATTAGAAATCCTGATACTGCAGAGGTTCTAAAATAATGTTTTATTTTTGAATGTGTTTGTTCCATATCACTTGTTCCTATGAGTATATGACACCCTTTTAGATTATGGAACATATTTTTTTCAAACATGTGGGAAAAGATAGACTTGATTATTTGTATTATGTCACAGTAAAAATAATTATAACTACATTCTACATTTCTACATTTTGGGCACTAGTTTATAATTATTTTACATGGAAAATCCCCCTGATTATGCTATTAAAATTATTATCTTCATCTTACAGATGACAAATCTGAGCCCTGGAGAGGGAAAGAAACTCATCCAGTATTATATTTCTATTGAGACTGAAAGCTAGATATAAGAATTAGGTTGTTTGCAAATTTAAGAACCACATTTTCAAAGGTTAATGTGATTTTTGAAAAGTGAAATTTAAGACTGATTGCAATGTATTACCTTCTAATTAGTATGCAGAATGGTATATATCACAAATAATTTGCATCTCCGTAATGAGGAAGCTTTAATAATTTCATTTCTGGAATGAACAACTGATACAAAAACAACAACAACCACCACCACCTGTGGAAGTTGGAAGTTGAGATAGTTGTAGAAAACCAAGTATAAGCACATTTTGTACTTTTGCTGATGAGAGCACAATGATTTTAAAATAACAACCTAACAGAAATTGATAGAGTACAATCTTACATACTGAGAAACACCCAAACATAAGTGAAATGTGATGCCCAGTATGCAGGGTAGAAAATAAAATTCAAAGAGCAATTACTTGTTGGTCAAGCAACGTGAGTTTATAACCTATAGCAAAGCAGCATGTTTTAGCTTATAATAGTTTGAAAATATAACTCATTATTATCATTGAGTTACTTTATAAAATGATTCTGTACTAAAAACTAATCTTCAGATTTTAGTTTTCAAAAACTTTCCAATCAGAGAAAGAATATTGGCTTGCTAAAATTAGTATTTTGGCCTACTTAGCATATATATTTCCCTATGTAAATTTATTTTTTAAAGGTCATCTGATTTATAAATCTGTGTGGTTGAAGTGCTTGAGTCTCTAGGGACATGTTCATATCTTGGTTTGGAAACAGCAAAGCTAGGACTGAACACTGTGAATTCATTTGGGCATGAGAAATCCATGAGGCTCTTGCTGACTGTGTTTTTCTCCTGGACATTTTAATTGTAAGAAGTGCTTTTGAACTTGTGGGTTACTCACCTATAGCTTCTATCTAAGTGACATAAGCTTTGTTTCAAAACAGCAACTTAGTTGAATAATCTAGGCAATTTCTTATACTTCTTGCTGGGAGTCTGAATTGGATAAATCTTTCTAGAAAACAATTTAGAAATATGTATCATCAGGAGCTTTGAAAAAGTTCATCCTCACTGACTTAGTGATTCCTCTTGAAACTCATCAGAAATGCAGTCAAAGATTGATACATTAACATGTTTATTATAATAATATTTGTAAAGGAAAAACCCTGATGCTGGGAAAGATTGAAGGCAGGAGGAGAAGGGGATGACAGCGGATGAGATAGTTGGATGACATCACCTACTCAATGGACATGAGTTTGAGTAAACGCTGGGAGTTGGTGATGGACAGGGAGGCCTGGCGTGCTGCAGACCATGGGGTCACACGACTGGGTGACTGAACTGAACTGAAAGGAAAAACAGGTGGGAGAAACCATTTGAATAACCAGCCTTCTAGAAATGAACAGACTCTGGTAAAATAATAAACAAAAATTATGCAACTATTAAAAATCATGATGATGAAGAATATTTACCTGCATAAGAAAATACCTAAAATATAATTGGCTAAAACATTAGATAGAATGTGATATATATTATTTACTATTTCATTAAAACTCATGTAAAATACTAGAAAAAAAAAGCCTACATTTTCCCAGTATTTTCTCTGGACGGCGGAGTCATGGATGGTTTAAAACAAACTCTTTGTATTTTCTATTTTTTTTTTCTAGAATTCATGTGAAATATTCAAAATAAGCCAAAAGTATTTCTTTTAAAAATTTTGTTAGAAGCATTATTGAAAGTTTTAGAAAGCATTCAACACGATTTTAAAGTAAAACTATTCTTTTAAGTATACCCTTTTAAGCTTGATCAATTATATGGCCTTTAATATAGTTGATGAACCAAATCAACAATTATTTAAAATATAGACTTTTAAAATATTTTAAACTTAGATTTTAATAGTGTTTCTGTTTTACTGGATGTAAAGATATTCATTATTTAGAAACATAATTTTTAACAAAGCTTGGGATCATTTATTACCTCAGTTAGATACTAATTTTCCCCATGGCATGTGCTCATTTGGCTTATATTTCTGCCACACAACCAGTGACTGAAATCCTCCCTGGCTGTGATTTATGATCTGTTTACATACAATCTGCCAGGCCACAACTGCCATGAAGTCCACAAGATTCTCAGGAAAGTCAGGTTATATAGCTTATCCTCAACTTCCTTACATTATGCTGTTTAAATCTTAGCAAACTACAAAATTGATCTTGGATATAAAAAATCAGAATAGGTATAAAATAAAACCAGATATGGGTTTTTGAAAAATATTTTATGCTTCAGCACTGAATTCAAATTTTTAATGTGTTGTTGGAAAGAAAATTTTAAACATGTACATCATACCAACACATTCTTAGTTTCCTGAAGATATGAGGATCTTTAATGGAAGAATAAAAGAGATGCTGTGAGAAAACAGTTATTTTAAAAATATGCTTTATATTATTTCTCTGAATGTATATGGTTTAAAAACTTAAGAGTAGACAAAAATGAAACCATATTTTCTATATCAGTAAAATTTTGTGATTAAATTTCTTTATAATTTTTTATACAAGAAATTGACTACATAATCTAATATGCATAACTTTCTTGCAAAATATTTGATGGAAAGGCTATTTTACTGTTTTAAGACACAATAACAGCTTTACCTCTAAGAGGATGTTTTTAGTATTTTCAGATAGCGGTGGACTGTCGGGTAATTATATATACATATGTCACTTGTTTAAATAGTTCATTTTTTTTTCTTTAATTACTGGCTTGAGAGATCAAACAACTAACCCATGCACATGTAATATCATCCATGTTATGCCAGGACATGGTTGCTCTGATGCTGCTGCTGCTGCTGCTGCTGCATTGCTTCAGTCGTGTCCGACTCCGGACGATCCAAGAGACGGCAGCCCACCAGGCTCCCCCGTCCCTGGGATTCTCCAGGCAAGAACACTGGAGTGGGTTGCCATTTCCTTCTCCAATGCATGAAAGTGAAAAGTGAAAGTGAAGTCGTTCAGTCGTGTCTGACTCTTCGCGACCCCATGGACTGCAGCCTACCAGGCTCCTTTGTCCATGGGATTTTGGAGTTTGCTCAAACTCACGGAGTTGAGTGGAGTTTGCTCAAACTCATGTTCATTGAGTTGGTGACGCCATCCAACAATCTTATCCTTTGTTGTTCCTTTCTCCTCCTGCCTTCAGTCTTTCCCAGCATCAGGGCCTTTTCCAATGAATCAGTTCTTTGCATCAGATGACCAAAGAATTGGATTTTCAGCTTCAGCATCAGTCCTTCCAGTGAACACACAGGACTCCTTTAGGATGGACTGGTTGGATCTTCTTGCAGTCCAAGGGACTCTCAAGAGTCTTATCCAACACCACAGTTCAAAAGCATCAGTTCTTTGGTGCTCAGCTTTCTTTATAATCCAGCTTTCACATCCATATATGACTACTGGAAAAACCATAGCACTGACTAGACAGATCTTTGTTGGTAAAATAATGTCTCTGCTTTTTAATATGCTGTCTAGGTTGGTCATAACTTTTCTTCCAAGGAGCGTCTTTTAATTTCATGGCTGCAGTCACCATCTGCAGTGATTTTGGAGTCAAAAAAATAAAGTCTGTCACTATTTCCATTGTTTCCCCATCTATTTGCCATGAAGTGATGGGACCGGATGCAATGATCTTAATTTTCTGAATGTAAGCCAAAATTTTCACTCTCCTTTTCACTAAAAAGAGGCTATTAAGTTGTCCTTCACTTTTTTAATAAGAGTGGTGTCATCTTCATGTCTGAAGCTATTGATACTTCTCCCGGAAATCTTGTTCTAACTTGTGCTTCATCCAACCTGGCATTTCACATGATGTACTCTGTATATAAGTTAAATAAGTAGGGTTACAATACACAGCCTTGACAAACTCCTTTTTCTATTCGGAACCAGTCTATTGTTACATGTCCAGTTCTAAATGTTGCTTCCTGACTAGCATACAGATTTCTCAAGAGGCAGGTAAGGTGGTCTGGTTTTCCCATCTCTTAAATTTTCCACAGTCTATGGTGATCAACACAGTTAAAGGCTTTGGAGCAGTCAATAAAGCAGAAGTAGATGGGTTTCTGAAACTCTCTTGCTTTTTCTATGATCCACTGGAAGTTGGCAGTATGATCTCTGGTTCCTCTGCCTTTTCCAAAACCAGCTTGAACATCTGAAGTTCACGGTTCACGTATTGTTGAAACCTGGCTTGGAGAATTTTGAGCATTACTTTGCTAGCATGTGAGATGACTGCATTTGTGCAGTAGTTTCAACATTCTTTGGCATTGCCTTTCTTTGGAATTGGAATGAAAACTGAACTTTTCCAGACCTGTGGACACTGCTGAGTTTTCCAAATTTGCTGGCATATTGAGTGCAGCACTTTCACAGCATCATCTTCCAGGATTTGAGATAGCTCACCTGGAATTTTATCACCTCCAATAGCTTTGTTCATAATGATGCTTCCTAAGGCCCACTTGACTTCACATTCCAGGATGTCTTGCTCTAGGTGAGTGATCACACCATGGTGGTTATCTGGGTCACGAAGATTTTTTTTTTTTTTTTTAATAGTTCTTCTGTGTATTCTTGCCATCTCTTTTTAACATCTTCTGCTTCTGTTAGGTCCATACCATTTCTGTCCTTTATTTTGCCCATCTTTGCATGAAATGCTCCCTTGGTATCCCTAATTTTCTTGAAGAAATCTCTAGTCTTTGCCATTCTATTGTTTTCCTCTATTTCTTTGCATTGATCACTGAGAAAGGCTTTCTTATCTCTCCTTGCTATTCCTTAGAACTCTGCATTCCAATAGGTATATTTTTCCTTTTCTCCTTTGTCTTTAGGTTCTCTTCTTTTCACAGCTATTTGTAAGGCTTCCTCAAAGAGCCATTTTACCTTTTTCATTTCTTTTTCTTGGGGGTGGTCTTGAACCCTGCCTTCTGTACAATGTCATGAACCTCTGTTCATAGTTCTTCAGGCAGTCTGTCTATCAGATCTAATCCCTTGAATCTATTCGTGACTTCTACTGTATAGTTGTAAGGGATTTGATTTAGGTAATACCTGAATGGTGTAGCGGTTTTCCCTACTTTCTTCATTTTAAATCTGGTTTTGCAATAAGGAGTTCATGTTCTGAACCACAGTCAGCTCATGGTCTTGTTTTTGCTGACTGTATAGAGCTTTTCTGTCTTCGACTGCAAAGAATATAATCAATCTGATTTCAGTAGTGACCATCTGGTGATGTCCATGTGTAGAGTCTTCTCTTATCACATAGTACTAATTGCCTTGTTTGGAAAACTATACAAAGCAATTCCTCAATCAACTCTTGGTAATACAAGATGAGGATTTAAAAAAATTAAAGATACAAATATTTGCATTTATTTATGGTTTAGTTTATTTGAAGGATTATTGCTTACAGTATTATATTAGTTTCTGCTATACAATGACATGAATCAGACATAAGTTTAAATATATCCCCTCTCTCTTTGAGCTTCCCTCCTACCTCTCTAGTTGTCACTGAGCACCAGGCTGAGATTCCTGTGTTACATAGTAGCTTCATTCTAGCTATCCATTTCAAACATGGTAATGTATATATTGAGAGGAGCTACTGCACGCTCGAGGTCAGGGGCATCGGCTGAGAGGAGCTACACCACGGCCAATATCAGGGGAGGCGGGCGAGAGGAGCAACCCCATGTCCAAGGAGCAGTGACTGTACGGGCCCAGGAGGGCCGAGAGGAGCTACTCCACGTTCAAGGTCAGGAGGGGTGGCTGTGAGGAGATAACCCTCGTCTGAGGTAAGGAGAGGTGGCTGCACTTTGCTGGAGCAACCATGAAGAGATTCCCCATGTCCAAGGTAAGAGAAACCCAAGTAAGATGGTAGGTGTTGCGAGAGGCATCAGAGGGCAGGCACACTGAAGCTATAATCACAGGAAACTAGCTAATCTGATTACACGGACCACAGCCTTGTCTAACTCAATAAAACTAAGCCATGCAGTGTGGGGCCATCCAAGACGGACGGGTCATGATGGAAAGGTCTGACAGAATGTGGTCCAATGGAGAAGGGAATGGAAAACCACTTCAGTATTCTTGCCTTGAGAACCCCAAGAACAGTATGAAAAGGCAAAATGGTAGGATACTGAAAGGGGAACTCCCTGGGTTGGTAGGTGCCCAATATGCTACTGGAGATCAGTGGATAAATAATTCCAGAAAGAATGAAGGGATGGAGCCAAAGCAAAAACAATACCCAGTTTTGGATACAAGTGGTGATAGAAGCAAGGTTTGATGCTATAAAGAGCAACATTTCATAGTAACCTGGAATGTTAGGTCCATGAATCAAGGCAAATTGGAAGTGGTCAAACAGGAGATGGCAAGAGTGAACATCAACATTCTAGGAATCAGAGAACTAAAATGGACTGGAATGTGTGAATTTAACTCAGATGACCATTATATCTACTACTGTGGGCAGGAATCCCTCAGAAGAAATGGAGGTAGCCATCATGGTCAACAACAGAGTCCAAAATGCAGTACTTGGATGTAATCTCATAAACGACAGGATGATCTCTGTTCATTTCCAAGGCAAACCATTCAATATCACGGTAATCCAAGCTCATGCCCCATCCAGTAACGCTGAAGAGGCTGACATTGAACGGTTCTATGAAGACCTACAAGATGTTTTAGAATTAACACCCCAAAAAGATGGCCTTTTCATTATAGGGGACAGGAATGCAAAAGTAGGAAGTCAAGAAACACCTGGACTAACAGGCCAATTTGGCCTTTGAGTATGGAATGAAGCAGGGCAAAGGCTAACAGAGTTTTGCCAAGAGAACACACTGGTCATAGCAAACACCATCTTCCAACACCACAAGAGAAGACTCTACAAATGGACGTCACCAGATGCTCAACACCTAAACAGATTGATTATACTCTTTGCAGCCAAAGATGGAGAAGCTCTATAAAGTCAGCAAAAACAAGACCAGGAGCTGACTGTGGCTCAGATCATGAACTCCTTATTGCCAAATTCAGACTTAAATTGAAGAAAGTGGGGAAATCCACTAGATATTCAGGTATGACCTAAATCAAATCCCTTATGATTATACAGTGGAAGTGACAAATAGATTCAAGGAACTAGATCTGATAGACTGAGTGCCTGATGAACTATGGATGGAGGTTCATGAAATTGTACAGGAGACAGGGATCAAGACCATCCCCATGGAAAAGAAATGCAAAAAAGCCAAATGGCTGTCTGAGTAGGCCTTACAAATAGCTGTGAAAAGAAGAGAAGTGAAAAGCAAAGGAGAAAAGGAGATATAAGCATCTGAATGCAGAGTTCCAAAGAATAGCAGGGAGAGATAAGAAAGCCTTCCTCAGAGATCAATGTAAAGAAATAGAGGAAAACAACAGAATGGGAAAGACGAGAGATCTCTTCAAGAAAATTAGAGATACCAAGGGATCATTTCATGCAAAGATGGGCTCAATAAAGGACAGAAATGGTATGGACTTAAGAGAAGCAGAAGATATTAAGAAGAGATGGCAAGAATACACAGAAGAACTGTACAAAAAAAGCTTCACGACCCAGATAATCATGATGGTGTGATCACTCACCTAGAGCCAGACATCCTGGAATGTGAAGTCAAGTGGGCCTTAGAAAGCATCACTACGAACAAAGCTATTGGAGGTGATAAAATTCCAGGTGAGCTATTCCAAATCCTGAAAGATGATGCTGTGAAAGTGCTGCACTCAATATGCCAGCAAATTTGGAAAACTCAGCAGTGGCCACAGGATTGGAAAAGTCAGTTTTCATTCCAATCCCAAAGAAAAGCAATGCCAAAGAATGTTCAAACTACCACACAATTGCACTCATCTCACACAGTAGTAAAGTAATGCTTAAAATTCTCCAAGCCAGGCTTTAGCAATACGCGAACCGTGAACTTCCAGATGCTCAAGCTGGTTTTCGAAAAGGCAGAGGAACCAGAGATCAAATTGCCAACATCCGCTGGATCATGGAAAAAGCCAGAGAGTTCCAGAAAAACATCTATTTCTGCTCTATTGACTATGCCAAAGCCTTTGACTGTGTAGATCACAATAAACTTTGAAAAATTCTGAAAGATATGGGAAACCAGACCACTTGACCTGCCTCTTGAGAAACCTATATGCAGGTCAGGAAGCAACAGTTAGAACTGGACCTGGAACAACAGACTGGTTCCAAAACGGGAAAGGAGTACATCGAGGCTGTATATTTCACCCTGCTTATTTAATTTATATGCAGAGTACATCATGAGAAATGCTGGGCTGGAAGAAGTACAAGCTGGAATCAAGATTGCCTGGAGAAATATCAATAACCTCAGATATGCAGATGACACTACCCTTATGGCAGAAATTGAAGAGGAACTAAAAAGCCTGTTGATGAAAGTGAAAGAGGAGAGTGAAAAAGTTCGCTTACAGCTCAACATTCAGAAAACGAAGATCATGGCATCTGGTCACATCACTTCCTGGCAAATAGATGGGGAAACAGTGGAAACAGTGTCAGACTTTATTTTGGGGGGCTCCAAAATCACTGCAGATGGTGACTGCAGCCATGAAATTAAAAGACACTTACTCCTTGGAAGGAAAGTTATGACCAACCTAGATAGCATATTAAAAACCAGAGATATTACTTTGCCAACAAAGGTCCAATCTAGTCAAGGCTATGGTTTTCCCTGTGGTCATGTAGGGATATGAGAGTTGGACTGTGAAGAAAGCTGAGAGCCGAAGAATTGATGCTTTTGAACTGTGGTGCTGGAGAAGACTCTTGAGCGTCCCTTGGACTGCAAGGAGATCCAACCAGTCCCTTCTGAAGGAGATCAGCCCTGGGATTTCTTTGGAAAGAATGATGTTGAAGCTGAAACTCCAATACTTTGGCCACCTCATGTGAAGCATTGACTCATTGGAAAAGACTCTGATGCTGGGAGGGATTGGGGGCAGGAGGAAAATGGGATGACAGGGATTGGGGGCAGGAGGAAAATGGGATGACAGAGGATGAGAAGGCTGAATGGCATCACTGACTCCATGGACATGAATTTGAGTGAACTCCGAGAGTTGGTGATGGATAGAGAGGCCTGGTGTGCTGTGATTCAGGGGTTGCAAAGAGTCGGACATGACTTAGCGACTGAACTGAACCGAATGTATCTATTTTCAGTGCTACACTTTTGGCTCATCCCTCCCTCTCCTTCCTCCACTGTGTCCACAAGTCTATCCATTCTCTTTGTCTGCATCTATATTTCTTCCCTACAGATCGGTTCATCAGTACCATTTTTCTAGGCTCCGTATATATGCATTAATATACAATATTTGTTTTCCTCTTTCTGACTTATTCTGTATAACTTACTGTGTTATGACTCTGTATAACAGCCTCGAGGTTATTCATGTTAGTTCACTTGACTCGAATACATTCCTCTTTATGGCTAATATTCCATTGTATATAAGTATCACAACTTCTTTATCCATTCATCTGTTGATGCACATCAAGGGTGCTTCCATGTCCTGTCTGTTGCTAATAGTGCTGCAATGAACATTGGAATACATGTATCTTTTTGAATTATGATTTTCTTAGGGGCTACCCCCAGTAGTGGGACTACTGGATCATATGGTAACTTTATTTCTAGTTTTTTAAAGGAATCTCCATACTGTTCTCCATAGTGGCTGTATTAATTTACATTACTACCAACAGTACATTAAAAATTAAAGGTATACATTTACATATTTTTAAAATTCTGTTATTTTGTAAAGAATCTAATCCTTTGAAACAGCAATTGAGTTTCAAAGACATTTTCATACAGAAAAATTTTAATTATCTATTCACAAACTGGCTAGTGTCACCACATAAACCACTACAGTGCCAGGCCCTAGGATTACTTAGAGATATTCCAGATATAATATTGTTTCTAAGTAAAAAAAATTAAAATTTCAAAGCAAAAAATATGGAGGATGATTATGTTTTAAGTATTATGAAGCCAAATGACTGGTAGATAGCTGGAAGAAATGTTTAAAGATATATCTTATAAATAAGTACAAATGGTGAATGTAGACTATTTTTCAATCAGAAAATCCCCTCAACAATTATAACTGAAAATCAGCATAAATGAGGGCAAATTACTAAGTAAATTTTAGAAGAACTTAGCAAATTGGTGTGGAAAGAAATCACCAGATCGAAGAAAATTAGTGATCAGTAGCTTGTGGAGCTTGAATTTCATTAAATAGAGGATTCTGGTGTAGTCAGAGTTGCTTTCCAAGTACAGTAAGGATTAAGTAGAGATAAATAGTTTTATGGAGTACAACTAAGGAAACATGTATGTAGAAGAAAGGCTGTTGTCTGAAGAAAACAAACAGAACCAGGTGTTTGTTCAGTACTCAAAAATTATTTAAAATAGAGTTCTTAAGTGACATTCCTTACAATTAGCCAATGAGAAAACAAGATATTGAAAAGATTATAACTAAGCTTTACATGGAGCCTTAGAATATACAACATGATTGTGTACACATACACATAGAAATTTATTGTTTTATGCTCACAAATTAAGCAAGTGGCCAGCACTGATAAGCTTGCTGGATACTCTCTCACAACAAATTGGTTAACTGGCAATGTGATTTTTTAATGAGTCTCCTCTGGGTTTGGTGAGTGGGAATCAATGTCAACCAATCTCCTAAAGTTTGACAGCATTGCATTTCTGAAGCTACTAAGCTTACAAATGGATTCTAGATTTAACTCATGTCCAACATTAGGAAGGGCTTTGGCTCCAGGTGTGATTGCCTCTGTGATATCACTTGGCATCTGTCTGCTTCCATCACTCTTTGTCCAGACAATGAGTTACTCTAGAATACTAACCACACATATTTTATTCATCTCTAGTATCCCCTACGAACATTTTCTTCCCTTCTTACACAGCCAAAACTTGTCCTCTCATTGTGTCTAATCCTGTGCCTCTAGACTCATCTCCTGTCACCAATATTATGCCTAAAGTGTCCAACAGGCTGTGATATTCCCCTGTTTAAATAGTTTCATTAGTTTCTACAGCATACATGACATATTTCAACCTGCTTATCTTTCAGTTTACAGAATATTGTAATATTCACTAATCTCAAGTTAAATTTGATCCTTCCATTATTCTTTCATAGCAACCTATTTTCTTCTCATTCTGCACCCCTATTAGCAGAATTTGAGATATATTAAGTGTGTGTGTGTGTTTGAGTATATTCAGTTATATTTACAGGGTGACTCAAAATATTTAATCCATATGATACAGGCATAGACCAGTCAGAATTAATGCCAGGCTAGATATTACTCATTTAGTTGTTGAGGGGAAGGGTTAAGCGAAGGGGTAAGTGGAGAGAAATGTGGAATTGTCCAGGAGATTGTATTTCAAAATTCTAACGAGTTCAATGGCTGTGCCAATGTGTACCAGGTGGATAATATTCCTACACTGTCGGACTATTCAACTAGAGTATATGCTAATGAAGCCAATCAAACATTTTTGTTTTCTTGGACATCAGTATGGTCAGGCTAGAAAATGTCTCTCTGAAGCTAAGTGGGATTAAGCATTTGTGAATTGACATAAACGTTGCATAGAAAGCCTTCCATAATCTTCTCTCTGTGTGCTTCTCGTTTCAAACATATTAGTTTCTGAGTAGCGCTTTTCTCTTCACCTAGAGAGAAAATTACTTAGTTTTTTTCAAAAACTGTGTACCGTATGTCTGTGCCTTTGCCTGTGTCATTTTCTCTGGCTGTAATTATTTCTCTTAAAGTGACTGATACATACGGTATCATCAGGTAAATGTTCCTGACACTGTGACCACTGCCCCCATCTCCCAAACTTGCCACCAGTCTGCCTAAGACGTTTTCCTTAACATGCTTACAAACACCTGTTATAGCAGTTTTCACATTCTTTTTCAATAAACTCTTCAATTATCTAGTTCCTTGCTGATGCCCTTCTAAAAGGCAGAAAGCATTGTTTACATAACCTTTATTCCCAGATTTTAGCTCAAGGCTGAGTGTATATTATTGTTTAAATAAATAATTGATGCAACTAGTGAATAATTGCCACTTACAAGCATAATAATACAGGTATCAACCCACAATGAGGTTGGAATTAACAGCAGCATATATCTATGAATTAAGAGATAGTGGACAGGAACAAAAGGATGAGGAAAAAGGAAAAGGGAGTCATTATTAAGTTTCCATACCTTTAAACTAAACACAGCAAACAGGTTGAAAATCAAATAATTCCACAGATGAGTTTTGTCTGGACCACACTATGTTTTAAACATTTTGGAATTTGTTTTCAAGAAGGCACAGAACTTAGTTCAACAAGTTACCATTATTTAGTACTGACTATGCCCACATCCTGATCTCTGTTATGTTATCTGCCATTAAGTTAATGCTTTTAACTTGAATTCTAATTGACAACCCCTTTTACAATGAAATAACTGTTATACTAGATTTTAAAACATACGTTATATAAAAGGCTGCTAAGAAAAGCAATATGACAGATGAAACTCTGATATTTAATTTGGTATTTTAATAGATAAGACAGTCTTAGTGAATTTGGAAAACATTCCAGTTACACATCTCTTTTGGAGTTTCCCCTTCCCAGCAAAAGCAGCTAGGGTGAAATATTAAGAGTATATATAAACTGTAAGAGATTACTAGTTAAATCCCTCTTATAACTCAGGGACTGGGACAACACTTCTACAATGTGTGATATATACTATGTGTTTATATATCAACTACAAAATAAACACTATCGATCCTTTAACTTATCTGAAATATAACTTACAGAGTTTTCAAATAAATGAATTATTTCAAACTTCTGTATTGTCAGGTCTACAGCAGATACATCAAATCACGAGTCACCAAAACAGGAAAAAAAATATATATTTTAATTGTAATCAGCACTGGATTTCAGTACTAAACAATTAGAGACCATTATATTATCCTGAAATAACTGAGAAAGTGTCGAACATGATGAGTATTTCATGTTTACAAAAGACTCTGCCTCTGGCATGCTGTGTGCTTTTGTGAATCATTTGTCCTCTAGTTTTAATATGTCATAGTATGAAATATTACAACTATGATTCTGCATGGAAGAATAATGAAACACTAAAAAAAAAAAAAACTGTATTTAATTACTTCTCCATAAAAACTTTTTCCAGAAAAGTTATGAATACCTATATGAAACTGTACTTTTTTTTCCCCACTATTTCAAATATTCTTTCATATTGAGTTCTTAAGGGAAGACCACAAATTTCATAGTAAAATTTTCTAGGTAATATTTTCTCCTTGCATATGAATATTCAATTTAATAAAAGGAATTATTTTGTACAAAAATATCAGTAGGGGAATATAGTAAAAAATTAATTTCCTAGTAATTGTAGTGAATGAAGAATGAAACATGAAGTTTAAGGATATAATGGTGCATAAAAAAAAAAGAAGTAAAAAAGGAAAGAAATCTTTCTTTTCTACAGAAAGAAAATAAAAAAGAGTTATCATTGTTATATAACTTATTTCTTCAGGAACATAAAAGATTCAGAATTTCTGTTAAATATGTTCAGTTCAGTTCAGTTGCTCAGTCGTGTCTGACTCTTTGCAACCCCATGAATTGCAGCACACCAGGCTTCCCTGTCCATCACCAACTCCCGGAGTTCACTCAGACTCACATCCATCGAGTCAGTGATGCCATCCAGCCATCTCATCCTCTGTCGTCCCCTTCTCCTCCTGCCTCCAATCCCTCCCAGCATCAGAGTCTTTTCCAATGAGTCAACTCTTTGCAGGAGGTGGCCAAAGTACTGGAGCTTCAGCTTTAGCATCAGTCCTTCCAATGAACATCCAGGACTGATCTCCTTTAGAATGGACTGGTTGGATCTCCTTGCAGTCCAAGGGACTCTCAAGAGTCTTCTCCAACACCACAGTTCAAAAGCATCAATTCTTCAGTGCTCAGCTTTCTTCACAGTCCAACTCTCACATCCATACATGACCACTGGAAAAATCATAGCCTTGACTAGATGGACCTTTGTTGGCAAAGTAATGTCTCTGCTTTTGAATATGCTACCTAGGTTGGTCATAACTTTCCTTCCAAGGAGTAAGCGTCTTTTAATTTCATGGCTGCAATCACCATCTGCAGTGATTTTGGAGCCCACAAAAATAAAGTCTGACACTGTTTCCACTGTTTCCCCAATATGTAGTCATATTGAAATTACATAAATCCATGAATTCTATGAAAGACTCTTGAATTTCAGGAAGTTGGTAGTAGTTTCCTATATTTCACTTCTCTAGCTGCCAGTCGCATACTCTTTGAATTTAAACGTAAATTTCACATTTTTTTTAAAGCTGGGAGGGTCCTTGGAGACCACTGTTATCAACACTTTTCATCTTACAGAGCAAGAAAATGAGGCCCAAAAAACTCATTACTTGCTCATATGATCATATGGCCAGCCAATTAGAGGCAGTTAAAGATTATAATCCAAACCTTTAGATCTCAATTCAGTTTATTTTCCACTATTTCAAAATAACTATCAACTCTTGTCTTCAATGAGTTTATTAGTTACCGTCATTGACTTTATGACTTTAATAAAATATACTTCAAAATAATCTTCAGAAAGCTGATGCCAACTAATATTAAACACCTAATTTGGTAACCACTGAACTTAGCATCTTGGTAAAATAAAAAAAAATAAAAATAAAAGAAAATATAAATGAGACAAATAGGGTGAAACATTATAATGACACTTTAAAGAAATTTTTGTGAAGATGGCAGAGGAATAGGACAGGGAGACCACTTTCTCCCCCATAAATTCATCAAAAGAACATTTGAACACTGAGAAAATTCCACAAAACAACGTCTGAATGCCAGTAGAGGACATCAGGCACCCAGAAAAGCAGCCCATTGTCTTCAAAAGGAGGTAGGAAAAAATATAAAAGATAAAAAGAGAGACAAAAGAGGTAGGGACGGAGCTCTCTCCCGAGAAGGGAGTCTTAAAAAAGAGAGAGGTTTCCAAACACCAGGAAACACTCTCACTGCCGAGTCTGTGGCAAGCCTTGGAACCACAGAGGGCAACATAACTGGGAGGAAAAATAAATAAATAATTAAAACTCACAGATTACGAGCCCAACGGTAACTCCCCCAGCCCAGAAGCAGCACAGATGCCTGCATCTGCCACTAGCAGGCGGGGGCTGGGCAGGGAGGCGTTCCTGAATGCCTGGAAGGCAATCTGAGGGAACTAACTTGGGACAGCAAATCAGACTGTGTGATAGCTACCACGAGAAAAGCCCTAACCTAAGACACCGCCCGGAGAAGGCAATGGCACCCCACTCCAGTACTCCTACCTGGAAAATCCCATGGATGGAGGAGCCTGGTTGGCTGCAGTCCATGGGGTCACTGAGGGTTGGACATGACTGAGCAACTTCACTTTCACTTTTCACTTTCATGCACTGGAAAAGGAAATGGCAACCCACTCCAGTGTTCTTGCCTGGAGAATCCCAGGGACGGGGGAGCCTGGTGGGCTGCCGTCTATGGGGTCACACAGAGTTGGACACGACTGAAGTGACTTAGCAGCAGCAGCAAGACACTGCCAGGCCCACTCACAGAACAAAGGACTGAGTAGAGCTAGCTGGGTGCAGGCCGGCCCATCCCCCTCCAGTGACAGGCAGGTGAGTGCAGCCAGAGCCGGAAGGGGGCAATCGTGGCCCCAGAGAGGCATTATCCAACAAAGTGCAAGCAGGCTTCATTGCTAACCAAGACTTCTTGGGTTTCTGGACGGTCAACATCCGCCTGAGAAGGTGCTCCAGGTGTACACCCAGAAAACCGAGCAGCAGGGATGGGGAAGGTGATAAGTTGCAGCGATCGTGCTTGCCAAACACCTGGTCACCTGAGCTGCTTGGACTTGAGAAGGGCACAAAACGCAAGCCCAACTGAGTCTGTGCCTTTGAGTAGTATTCGAGTACCTGAACCTGAGCGGCTTAGACCTGGGAAGTGCATACAACCCAGGGCCAGCCTCAGACAGTGCCCCGTAGAGCAACCTAGAGCCTAAGCAGTGTAGACAGGGAAAGCACACACATGGTGAGTGGGGGCAAACCCAGTGTGGCCAAGACATTGCGAGCACACACCAGTGTTATTTGTTTGCAGCGTCCCTCCCTCCCCACAGCACAACTGAACAAGTGAGCCTAAAATAAGTGTTCACCACCACCCCCTTGCGTCAAGGCAGAAATTAGACACTGAAGAGACCAGCAAACAGAAGAAACTAAAACAGAGGGAAACTCCTCGGAAGTGACAGGTACAATAGATTAAAACCCTGTAGTTAGTACTGACTACATAGGAAGGGGCCTATAGATCTTGAGAAATATAAGCCAGATCAAGGAACTATGCAAAAATGAACTGACCCCACACTGCCCACAACAACATCACATAAAGTCCTAGATATTTTTTTTTTACTATTTTTACAATCATCCTTTAATTTTTTTAAAAAATTTTAAGTCCTCTATTACTCTTTTAATTTTCATTTTTATAACCTACTATTCCTTTGCAAAAACAAACAAAACAAACAAAAGAGACCATATTTTTAAAGGAAACTTCATATATATATTTTTTTTAATTTTTGTGACTTTTTTTTTCCTTTAATATTGAATTTTTGAAAATCCAACCTCTACTCTAGATTTTTGATCTTTGATTTTTGGTATTTGTTATCAATTTTTACCTTTAAGAACCCAATTCTCAGTACCCATTTTTACTTGGGAGCGAGATTACTGGCTTTACCGCTCTCTCCCCCTTTGTACCCTCCTTTTTCTCCACCAGGTCACCTCTATCTCCTCCTTCCCCCTTCTCTTCACACCCAACTCTGTGAATCTCTTTGTGTGTTCCAGGCTGTGGAGAACATTTAGGGAACTGACTACTGGCTGGATCTCTCTCCTTTTGATTCTCCACTTTATCCTCCTGGCCACCTCTGTCTCCTTCCTCCCTCTTCTCTTCTCTGTATAACTCTGTGAACATCTCTGAGTGGTCCAGACTGTGGAGTGCACATAAGGAAGTGATAACTTGCTAGCTTGCTCTCACTTCTTTTGATTCTACCTCATCTCATCCTGGTCGCCTTTATTTCCCTCCTCCCCCTTCTCATCTCCATGTAACTCTGTGAACCTCTCTGGGTGTCCCTCACTATGGAGAAACTTCATCTTTAACCTAGATGTTTTATCAATGGTGCTGTATAGATGGAGAAGTCTTGTTATGCTATGCTATGCTAAGTCACTTCAGTCATGTCCGACTCTGTGTGACCCCATAGACCGTAGCCTACCAGGCTCCCCTGTCCCTGGGATTCTCCAGGCAAGAACACTGTAGTGGGTTGCCATTTCCTTCTCCAATGCATGAAAGTGAAAAGTGAAAGTGAAGTCGCCTAGTCATGTCCAACTCTTAGCAACCCCATGGACTGCAGCCTACCAGGCTCCTCCGTCCATGGGATTTTCCAGGCAAGAGTACTGGAGTGGGGTGCCTTCTCTGGGAGAAGTCTTGAGGCTACTGTAAAAATAAGACTGAAAACCAGAAGCAGGAGGCTTAAGTCCAAATCCTGAGAACACCAGAGAACTCCTGACTCCAGGGAACATTAATCAATAGGAGCTCATCAAATGCCTCCATACCTACACTGAAACCAAGCACCACCCACGGGCCAACAAGTTCCAGAGCAAGACATACCATGCAAATTCTCCAGCAACACAGGAACATAGCCCTGAGCTTCAATATATAGGCTACCCAAAGTCACTCCAAACCCACTGACATCTCATAACTCATTACTGGACACTTCATTGCACTCCAGAGAGAAGAAATCCAGCTCCACCCACCAGAACACTGACACAAGCTTCCCTAACCAGGAAACATTGACAAGCCACCCGTCCAGCCCCACCCACAGTGAGTAAACTCCACAATAAAGAGAACTCCACAAACTGCCAGAATACAGAAAGGCCACCCCAAACACAGCAATATAAACAAGATGAAGACACAGAGGAATACCCAGCAGGTAAAGGAACAGGATAAATACCCATCAAACCAAACAAAAGAGGAAGAGATAGGGAATCTACCTGATTAAGAATTCCAAATAATGATAGTGAAAATTATCCAAAATATTGAAAACCAAATGGAATCACAGATAAATAGTCTGGAGACAAGGATTGAGAAGATGCAAGAAAGGTTTAACAAAGATCTAGAAGAAATAAAAAAGAGTCAATGTATAATGAACAATGCAATAAATGATGTAAAAAACACTCTGGAGGGAACAAATAGTAGGATAATGGAGGCAGAATAATGGTAGAAATAAATGAATCAGAGAGGAAAAAAGAAAACAAATTAAATGAAATGAGGACA
Source organism: Bos taurus (assembly GCF_002263795.3). NCBI lineage: Eukaryota > Metazoa > Chordata > Mammalia > Artiodactyla > Bovidae > Bos > Bos taurus. Next base: position 51,996,039 of record NC_037341.1, on the reverse strand, counting down.
ATCTCAGAGACCTCTGGGACAATGTTAAACACCCCAACATTCGAATCATAGGAGTCCTAGAAGAAGAAGACAAAAAGAAAGACAATGAGAAAATCCTTGAGGAGATAATAGTTGAACTTCCCTAAAATGGGGAAGGAAATAATCACCCAAGTCCAAGAAACCCAGAGAGTCCCAAACAGGATAAATCAAGGGGAAACACCCCAAGACACATATTAATCAAGTTAACAAAGATCAAACACAAAGAACAAATATTAAAAGCAGCAAGGGAAAAACAACAAATAACACACAAGGGATTCCCATAAGGATAACAGCTGATCTTTCAATAGAAACTCTTTAGGCCAGGAGGGAATGGTGGGACATACTTAAAGTGATGAAAGAAAATAACCTACAGATACATTCCTAAGTATTTTATTCACTAAAGAACTATATATATATATATATATATATATATATATATAACTATAAAACACTGGTGAAAGAAATCAAAGAGGACACTAATAGATGGAGAAATGTACCATGTTCATGGATCAGAAGAATCAATATAGTGAAAATAAGTATACTACCCAAAGCAATCTATAGATTCAATGCAATCCCTATCAAGCTGCCAACGGTATTTTTCACAGAGCTAGAACAAATAATTTCACAATTTGTATGGAAATACAAAAAACCTCGAATAACCAAAACAATCTTGAGAAAGAAGAACTGAAGTGGAGGAATCAACCTGCCTGACTTCAGGCTCTACTACAAAGCCAGTCATCAAGACAGTATGGTACTGGCACAAGACAGAAATATAGATCAATGGAATAAAATAGAAAGCCCAAAGATAAATCCATGCACCTATGGACAACTTATCTTTGAAAAAGGAGGCAAGAATCTACAATGGAGAAAAGACAAACTCTTTAACAAGTGGTGCTGGGAAAACTGGTCAACCATTTGTAAAAGAATGAAATTAGAACACTTTAAAAGATGCTCAACATCACTCATGGTCAGAGAAATGCAAATCAAAACCACAATGAGGTACCATTTCACGCCAGTCAGAATGGCTGCAATCCAAAAGTCTACAAGCAATAAATGCTGGAAAGAGTGTGGAGAAAAGGGGACCCTCTTACACTGTTGGTGGGAATGCAAACTAGTACAGCCACTATGGAGAACAGTGTGGAGATTCCTTACAAAACTGGAAATAGAACTGCCTTATGAGCCAGCAATCCCACTGCTGGGCATACACACCGAGGAAACCAGAATTGAGAGACACGTGTACCCCAGTGTTCATTGCAGCACTGTTTGTAATAGCCAGGACATGGAAGCAACCTAGATGTCCATCAGCAGATGAATGGATAAGAAAGCTGTGGTACATATACACAATGGAGTATTACTCAGCCATTAAAAAGAATACATTTGAATCAGTTCTAATGAGGTGGATGAAACTGGAGCCTATTTTACAGAGTGAAGTAAGCCAGAAAGAAAAACACCAATACAGTATACTAACGCATATATATGGAATTTAGAAAGATGGTAACAATAACCCTGTGTATGAGACAGCAAAAGAGACACAGATGTATAGAACAGTCTTTTGGACTCTGTGGGAGAGGGCGAGGGTAGGATGATTTGGCAGACTGGTATTGAAACATGTATAATATCATATGTGAAACAAATAGCCAGCCTAGGTTTGATGCATAATACAGGATGCTTGGGGCTGGTGCACAGGGATGACCCAGAGGGATGGTATGGGGAGGGAGGTGAGGGGGGTGGTCAGGATGGGGAACATGTGTACACCTGTGGCAGATTCATGTTGATGTATGGCAAAACCAATACAATATTGTAATTAGCCTCCAATTAAAGTAAATAAATTTATATTAAAAAATAAAGAAATTGTTGCAAAATGTCTAGCTTGGTGTTCCTGTGCTATGTTTTTCAAAGGTTTATTCAGAATCATTAATAATTTATTTCCTATAACTGTGTTTTAAAATGAAAGAAATGTGAAACACCAACTTTGACACCCATTACACAATTAATGCAAATATACATTTATCATAATGACATAACAGATTTTTTGATAGTTATTTTGAAAATTTAGTTAATCATATTCTAGAGCATATTACTGCCATTGTCTTAGAGTATAAAAGGAATTAATTTTGTTTAAAGTGGAGAAAATATAATAGCAATAGGAAGTTATGATATACATGGTATTATACCAACACATAAGCTACTATACAATTTATAAATTACAGCTTTATAATAAATTAAAGCTCATATTAAAGGGTCTGAAACCCATTATGATGTCTACTGCTGAGAACTTTCAAGACCTACTGCTCCCCTTTCCCTTAGAACTCCTATATGGGCAAACTGATTAGAAGGCTGAATTTTCCATTTCCTAGGGCATTAGTGGAAAATTCAAACCATAAATGCACTGATCTGAACATAGAAACCCTCACTCCACTACCACCCTGTAACCACACTAAAACCCCCAAAGTCAATGCTTTTCCCTGATATTTTACACTATTTGGGACTTGTTTAAACTTCATTACGTGAATAATAAAAATCTTCATACTCCCCTGGTGTTTGTGTGGTACCAATCATTGCAGATGGTGACTGCAGCCATGAAATTAAAAGACGCTTACTCCTTGGAAGGAAAGTTATGACCAAACTAGATAGCATATTTAAAAGCAGAGACATTACTTTGCCAACAAAGGTTCGTCTAGTCAAGGCTATGGTTTTTCCTGTGGTCATGTATGGATGTGAGAGTTGGACTGTGAAGAAGGCTGAGCGCCGAAGAATTGATGCTTTTGAACCGTGGTGTTGGAGAAGACTCTTGAGAGTCCCTTGGACTGCAAGGAGATCCAAGCAGTCCATTCTGAAGGAAATCAGCCCTGGGATTTCTTTGGAAGGAATGATACTAAAGCTGAAACTCCAGTACTATGGCCACCTCCTGCAAAGAGTTGACTCATTGGAAAAGACTCTGATGCTGGGAGGGATTGGGGGCAAGAGGATAGGAGGACGACAGAGGATGAGATGGCTGGATGGCATCACTGACTCGATGGATGTGAGTCTGAGTGAACTCCGGGAGTTGGTGATGGACAGGGAGGCCTGGCATGCTGCGATTCATGGGGTTGCAAAGAGTCAGACACGACTGAGTGACTGATCTGATCTGATCTGATTATTCTCAAAATCCAAAAAAACAAAAACAAAAACTTGGTTAAAGGGCAACCAGAACAATGGATGCAGTTAAGAGGGTGTCTAGGCAATGACCACTAGATTTTCTTTCCTTTTTTGCTTTGAATTAGTAATCAGTTCTGTTACCTACTAGCAGTCTTGGAGTTTGAGCTATGCTGCTTTGATCTACATTTGCTGAGTTCCAATGAATCTTTATCATAGATTCAGTCAAATTACATCATAAGTTTTCATAATTGACATTTAGAAACAAGAGTTGGGACCCACCTCAAAAAGACTCTGGATTGTGCATCTTAGACTGGACCTGTTTTGTGCCTCAGATTGAATTACATATATTCATTCCAGCATAAACTATGACTAATGCTTGGTTCAGAGAAATGACTCTTACTCTGTGATTGCTGGCTGTGGGTCTCAACCAGGCAGTGGCCTTTCTTCTATACAGTTCTCAGGAAAAATACTGATACTCTGTGAAATATGTGGTCCTGTTGGATGGCCAATTGCGTGGAAGAAGAGTTAGCATGTGGCATGTTGAGGTCTCCAGTCCTAAAAGCAGATGACTCACCACTCTATAAATATCTTTTGCTATAACTGCTGCCAAGGTTTCTTTGCAAACAAAGATCTTTATCCTCAAGCTTATAGAATAAAACACTCATGGTACCCATGTGGCACAACTAAGAAGATAATTCAAATGCTACTTAAACTCCCAATCCTTAATCTGTATAAAGCGATGATTGTTGTGGTGGAGCCCATAACTCTGATGTTACAGATTTGACATTCTGGAGGAAGAAACTTATAAATATGAGGAGATCAAAGGGATCTTCCCTCCTCCAAAGCATGCATGCGTGTTAAGTCGCTTGAGTCATGTCTGAGTCTTCGAGACTCCAGGGATTGTAGCCCACCCAACTCCTCTGTCCATGGGATTCTCCAGGCAAGAATACTGGTGTGGGTTGTCAAGCCCTCCTCCAGGGGATATTCCTGACCCAGAGACTGAACCGACATCTCTTTATGTCTACCTGCTTTGCCAGACAAGTTCTTTAACACTAGCCTGCAATGCAGAAGACCCAGGTGTGATCCCTGGGTTGGGAAGACACATTGTCGCATAGTCAGACATGATTGAGTGACTAACACTTTCATTTTAGAGAGCATTTCTGGAACCTCTAAAACACATCTGGTAATCAATAAACAAGCTAGTTAAAAAGGAGGTCCACAATTTGATCCAAATAGCAACTTAAATTTTACTACAATATTTATAAAGTGAAAATTTAAAATGTCTCAGATGGGCTTTTGTATCTCTATAACATGAGTTTGGAGAAGGCAATGGCACCCCACTCCAGTACTCTTGCCTGGAAAATCCCATGGGCAGAGGACCCTAGTGAGCTGCAATCCATGGGGTTGCAAAGAGTCAGACACGACTGAGTGACTTCACTTTCACTTTTCACTTTCATGCATTGGAGAAGGAAATGGCAACCCACTCCAGTGTTCTTGCCTGGAGAATCCCAGGGACAGGGGAGCCTGGTGGGCTGCTGTCTATGGGGTCACACAGAGTCGGACACAACTGAAGTGACTTAGCAGCAACATGAGTTTTGAATTAACTTTAATATTTACTAATATGAACCAACTGGCAAACCTTCATGGCCTTAATCAAAATAGAAGGTGAAATTATAATTATTCTTGGAGATCTCACTATACTTAAATAGATTACAGTTCATAACCTGTAATCTAAAGGACTTATTAAATATAAAGAGATACCCCTTGTCCAAGGTAAAGAGCAGTGGCTGCGATTTGCTGGAGCAGCTGTGAAGAGATATCCCATGTCCAAGGTAAGAGAAACCCAAGTAAGATGGTAGGTATTGCGGGAGGCATCAGAGGCCAGATACACAAACCATAATCACAGAATACTAGTCAATCTAATCACACGGACCACGGTCTTGTCTAACTCAATGAAACTAAGCCATGGCCTGTGGGGCCACCCAAGACGGGTAGGTCATGGTGGACAGGTCTGACAGAATGTGGTCCACTGGAGAAGGGAATGGCAAAGCACTTCAGTGTTCTTGCCTTGAGAACCCCATGAACAGTATGAAAAGGCAAAATGATAGGATACTGAAAGGGGAACTCCCCAGGTCAGTAGGTGCCCAATATGCTACTTGAGATCAGTGGAAAAATAACTTCAGAAAGAATGAAGGGATGGAGCCAAAGCAAAAACAACACCCAGTTGTGGATGTGACTGGTGATAGAAGCAAGGTCTGATGCTGTAAACAGCAATATTGCATAGGAACCTGCAATATTAGTTCCATAAATCAAGGCACATTGGAAGTAGTCAAACAGGAGATGGCAAGAGTGAACATCGACATTCTAGGAATCAGTGAACTAAAATGGACTGGAATGGGTGAGTTTAACTCAAATGACCATTGTATCTACTACTGTGGGAAGGAATCCCTTAGAAGAAACGGAGTAGCCATCATGGTCAACCAAAGAGTCCAAAATGCAGTACTTAGATGCAATCTCAAAAACAACAGAATGATCTCTGTTCGTTTCCAAGGCAAACCATTCAATATAAGAGTACTCCAAGTCTATGCCTCAAACACTAACGCTGAAGAAGCTGAAGTTGAACGGTTCTATGAAGACCTACAAGACGTTTCAGAATTAACACCCAAAAAAGATGTCCTTTCATTATAGGGGACTGGAATGCAAAAGTAGGAAGTCAAGAAACACCTGGAGTAACAGGCAAATTTGGCCTTTGAGTATGGAATGAAGCAGGGCAAAGGCTAATAGAGTTTTGCCAAGAGAACACACTGGTCATAGCAAACACTGTCTTCCAACAACACAAGAGAAGACTCTACATATGGACATCACCAGATGGTCAACACTGAAGTCAGATTGATTATATTCGTTGCAGCCAAAGAAAGAGAAGATCTATAAAGTCAGTAAAAACAGGATAGGGAGCTGACTGTAACTCAGATCATGAACTCCTTATTGCCAAATTCAGACTTAAATTGAAGAAAGGAGGGAAAACTACTAGACCATTCAGGTATGACCTAAATCAAACTCCTTATGATTATACAGTGGAAGTGAGAAATAGATTTAAGGGACTAGATCTGATAGAGTGCCTGATAAACTATGGATGGAGATTCATGACATTGTACAGGAGACGGGGATCAAGACCATCCCCATGGAAAAGAAATGCAAAAAAGCAAAATGGCTATCTGGGGAGGCCTTACAAATAGCTGTGAAAAGAAGAGAAACAAAAAGCAAAGGAGAAAAGGAAAGGTATAAGCATCTGAATGCAGAGTTCCAAAGAATAGCAGGGAGAGATAAGAAAGCCTTCCTCAGTGATCAATGCAAAGAAATAGAGGAAAACAACAGAATGGGAAAGACCAGAGATATCTTCAAGAAAATTAGAGATACCAAGGGAACATTTCATGCAAAAATGGGCTTGATAAAGGACAGAAATGGTATGGACCTAACAGAAGCAGAAGATATTAAGAAGAGGTGGCAAGAATACACAGAAAAACTGTACAAAAAAGAGCTACATGACCCATATAATCAGGATGGTGTGATCACTCACCTAGAGCCAGACATCCTGGAATGTGAAGTCAAGTGGGCTTTAGAAAGTATCACTACGAACAAAGCTATTGGAGGTGACAGAATTCCAGTTGAGCTATTTCAAATCCTGGAAGATGATGCTATGAAAGGACTTCACTCAATATGCCAGCAAATTTAGAAAACACAGCAGTGGCCTCAGGACTGAAAAAGGTCAGTTTTCATTCCAATCCCAAAGAAAGGCAACGCCAAAGAAAGTTCAAACTACTGTACAATTGCACTCATCTCACACGCTAGTAAAGTAATGCTCAAAATTCTCCAAGCCAGGCTTCAGCAATACATGAACCGTGAATTTCCAGATGTTCAGGCTGGTTTTAGAAAAGGCAGAGGAACCAAAGATCAAACTGCCAACATCCACTGGATCATGGAAAAAGCCAGAGAGTTCCAGAAAACCATCTATTTATGCTTTATTGACCATGCCAAACCTTTGACTGTGTATAACACATATAACTGTGGAAAATTCTGTAAGAGACAGGAATACCAGACCACTTGATCTGCCTCTTGAGAAATTTGTATGCAGGTCAGGAAGCAACAGTTAGAACTGGACATGGAACAACAGACTGGTTCCAAATAGGAAAAGGAGTTCGTCAAGGATGTATATTGTCACCCTGCTTATTTAATTTGTATGCAGAGTACATTATGAGAAACACTGGCTGGAGGAAGCACAAGCTGGAATCAAGATTGCTGGGAGAAATATCAATAATTTCAGATATGCAGATGACACCACCCTTATGGCAGAAAGTGAAGAGGAACTAAAAAGCCTCTTGTTGAAAGTGAAAGAGGAGAGCGAAAAAGTTGGCTTAAAGCTCAGTTTCTAGAGGCCAACCTGGTACTTGATATCTTGTAGGTGCTCAATATATATTTAAGAGAATGAGGAATGCTTATTGTTGTCCTGGTTGATAAAATACATAATGATGCCTACATTAAAAGTTTATAACTTTGTGAAAGTCAAAAGATTAAATTGCCTTTGATTATGTTTGCATAGGTACATGTATTATAAACTGTATAATTAAAACCTTTTTATAAAAATAAAATTAATTTTGTTTTTGAAAAAAAAAAGAAAATGAAGATCACGGCATTTGGTCCCATCACTTCATGGGAAATAGGTGGGGAAGCAGTGGAAATAGTGTCAGACTTTATTTTGGGGGGTTCCAAAATCACTTCAGATTGTGATTGCAGCCATGAAATTAAAAGATGTTTACCCCTGGGAAGAAAGTTATGACCAACCTAAATAGCATATTCAAAAGCAGAGACATTATTTGTCAATCAAGGTCCATCTAGTCAAGGCTATGTTGGTCATGTAGGATGTGAAAGTTGGACTGTGAAGAAAGGTGAGCACTGAAGAATTGATGCTTTTGAACTGTGGTGTTGGAGAAGACTCTTGAGAGTCCCTTGGACTGCAAGGATATCCAACCAGTCCATTCTAAAGGAGATCATTCATGGGTGTTCTCTGGAAAGACTGATGCTAAAGCTGACACTCCAATACTTTGGCCACCTCATGAGAAGAGTTGACTCATTGGAAAAGACTCTGATGCTGGAAGGGATTGGGGGTAGTAGGAGAAGGGGATGACAGAGGATGAAATGGCTGTATGGGATTACCCACTTGATGGAGATGAGTTTGGGTGAACTCTGGGAGTTGTGATGGAAAGGAAGACCTGGCGTGCTGAAATTCATGGGGTCTCAAAGAGTCAGACATGACTGAGTGACTGAACTGTGCTGAGTGAACAAATAAGTATGCTTCATTTTAATCATCAGAACTACTGCACTCCCTAAATATCCAACAGTGGTCATGAAAGAAGCTGTAACCAGAAATGTAATAAATTAAGTTATATCTTTTGCATTTACAACAGGCTAAGAAATTGAGATCCCATGGCCTTTTCTTAACACTTAAAATAGTTCATATGGTTCACTGCATTTTAAAACAGAGTCTTCATATATTGAAGCCCACTGTAAAAGACATTTATAGAAGGGGTATTTATCACCACTACTTCTCCATTTAATAGCCAATTTGGGCTTCCCTGGTGGCTCAGACTGTAAAGAATCTGTCAGCAATGCAGGAGACTGAGGTTAGGTCCCATCCAGGGGACCTCCCATCTTCTTCCGTGGAGAAGGGAATGGTTAACCACTCCAGTATTCTTGCCTGGAGTATTCCATGGACAGAGGGGCTTGGTGGGCTTAGTTCATGAGGTCACAAAGAGTTGGACACAACAGCAACTAACACACAAGCTAGGCTTTTCTTAAACCTGGGAAAAATGAATGGTAACTCACAGTGGTTTTCTGAAACTCTAATTCTGTTGCTCCACTCATTAAAGGCCTCATATCCAATATTGTCTAAGTTATGAGCCCCATCTAATCACTAGGTGGTAATATTTTGCTAATGATTTGGCTCATGTGTGTGCTTAGTCGTTAAGTCATGTCTGACTCTTTGAGACCCTGTGTACTATAACTATCAGGCTCCTCTGTCCATGGGATTTTCTAGGCAAGGATACTGGAGCATGCTGCCATTTTTCTCCAGGGAATATTCCCAACCAAGTAATCAAACCCACATCTGCATCTCCTGCATTGGCAGGTGGATTCTTTACCACTGCGCCACCTGGGAAGCCCTGATTTCGCTCATCTCATCTATTTAATATCAGTTTCAAAAGACACTCAGCTATAGTTTGCCTTTGAGATATGCTCTCTGCTTTGCACTTTGAAAGGACAACTTTACCTGGCTACCTATGAGGTCTTCAGAAGCCTAGCCACTGCATACTGCCTTGGTAGGCAAGATGGTAACTGCATTCAACTTTGTCTAGGAGCACAGGTAACATCATATCTTCCTTCAAGGAGATTCATTTGTCACAATCATTCAAGACAAGCAGATATAAAAGAGTTCACAAAAAGGGGTGGTGGTGGTTTCATTTCCCTACACGTATTAGAAGGCCCTGTCTCTTGAGTTAAATCCTGAGCTATTAATTGGTCAGTCAAAAGCTACTCCATCCTTAACACCATTAAGAAATAAACCTTGACTCTCATGGTACCACAGTGTTAAAACAAGCTGAAAATATTTTAGCAATTTTTAGATTTTGAGGGCAACATATTTTTCATGTATAAAAATATGTTTCATTTACTTAAGCCCATTTATCCTGTTACTAGTATACTGAACTACCTTGAACGGGGCCTTTTACCAAAAAAAAAGAAAAAAAAGCCTCTAGAATCCTTCCAAATTTTAATATAACTGGTGCTGCCACTTTTTACCCTTTGACTTCTTCACTGTAAAGGCTTTAGCAACTTCCTCTCATGCCTCTTGGAATTTCTGGGCCACTCATAGTAGCCATAAGTTGCCCATGGACTACAAATGCAAGAGGTTCCCACCTGAAGCCCTATGTCATCACAATGACAATGCTGCATACTGGGATCTCCTGGAAACAGAGGCAGTCACAGGCTCTAAGATCATGATCCTCTCTATCCAGCTTTCCATTACACCTTGGATCATGAAAGTAGTACCTTGCAAGCTGGGTATGGCTGCTAAGGCTTTCTTGCTAAAATGGAAATGATACCTATTTGTTAAAGCCAAACGTAGGCCCCCTGGGGTAACCCACCCCAATGAGGGTGTGGTCTGCCCTAATCTTAGTTCCTTGACAGACACTATGGTTTCACAGGCATTCACTACTCTTCTGAACCCCTTAGCTAGAGGAACTGCTTGGGATCTTGAGTGGATAGCAAACAAAGTTTGTGCATGTCACAGCAAGTACAGCTACCATCATCATACATGACTCAACTTCCTGGAGAGCCATTGCTTTTCAAATCTTAACTAAGACATCTCTGTTAAAGGACTCAATTAGTGCAACTGCCCAAACTTCAGTCAGGCATTTTACACTGACCACCCTTGTCAATAAATCAGTCCAACTGAACACTTTTTGCAAACTACTGGGCCGTTGCCAACTGTCTGACCATGTGGTCGAGGGTTGCCCTTTATGAGGAAAAAAATTTTGAAATCTTGTCTTAGACATTCCCAAAATGCAGACAATGCCACATGTGCCTCTACACAAAGTTCTAGTCATTCTTGCTAATGATCAAGGTACTCATTTCACTTCTCACCATATTGCTGAGCTCTAGAACAAGGTGTTCAATGAATTTTCATCTCCTTTACTAAATAGATCTATGATTCACAAAGTACCACTGTGGCTATAAACAAGTTCAAACATGGTGCAATTCACTCAGTCAAACACTGAGAGTGAATTGTGATGAAGGCCGATCCATCGTTGATCTTTAACTGCTCACAAGTTTCAAGCTCTCCTCCCCATCCCCCAGTTTCCCTTTTGCCTGATATTTGGGCAAGCTGATAAGAACACATGTATGCATTCTCCTTTATAAGCAATGGGAATTTTGAATCTCACAAGCCCTGACCAGCATGTAGGAGCTTTCACTCCAGTATCACCCCTATAAAACCCAAAACCAGCTAGCTTTCTTTGCTCCCTTAAGCAATTTTGGATCTGCTTGGATCCAATTTTGGATACTGTCCTGCTCTTCTCAGAAAGCCTCATTGTATCAGTAATACATCTTTTTTACCATCTTGGTCAAAGTGTGGTATCATGAGTCTTGACATCTGAACCAAACTTGAATGGGGGGGTCCTATTCTAGCTAGTGACCAAATATGGCCACAAATCTAATTATGAATACTAACCAAATAATTAAATAATATAATTTTACATATGCTAATTAAATATTCCTTACCCTAAAATATTAGGCTCAAAAAAAGCTTCCTTTCTTACAAGGGTAAAATTAGCTTAGTCATTTTGTATACTGACATTAACACAATCATCAGTTTTAAAAGAGTAAAAGAGCTTTCCTTTTCAAGTGTTTCATATTTAACTAGTGATGATAAATAGTAAATACAAATTTTGAGTAAACACACATTTTATGAAGATTATTCATCATTGTTAGATAAGTAAATTCAATATTTACAAAAGACAAATCATTAAATTTGATACAAATGTACTGCTAAAAAATGAAGTATCATACACTTCAAATATAAATAGCCTTTATTGACTGTAAGAGTTTATTTATTACTGAAAACTTCATACCAGGCAAAAACAGAATGCCAATAAAATGTAGTGACCTAATGAGAATAAAAAAAAAAAAATCTCAAAACAGTTTGTCACTAAAATGTGGGGAAACTCAGTGACAATAAATTACTGAATTAAGTATAAAGACAGGTAACAACCACATAAATTATGTAAACAATGCTGAATAAAATAGGTCATTTGAGAACACTATAAGATCAAAAGGGAAATGGTTGACGACAAGGGATTAATCTCCAAAATATAAAAACAGCTTATGTAGCTCTACGTCAAAAAAAGCAAACAATCCAATGAAAAAATGAGCATAAGATCTAAATAGATATTTCTCCAAAGAAGACATACAGATGGCCAAAAAGCACACTAAAAGTTGCTCAACATCACTAATTATCAAGAAATAAAAATCAAAACTACAACCTCACACCAGTCAGAATGGCCATCATTAAAAAAAAAAAATCTGCAAACAAGAAACACTGGTTAAAGTGTGACCAATTTACATTCTCTCCTACACTGCAGGTGGGAATGTAAATTGGTACAACCACTATGGAGAACACTATGGAGGTTCCTTAAAAAATGAAAAAGAACTACCATATGATCCTGCAATCCCACTGCTGGTTGTATATCTAAAGAAAACCATAATTTGAAAATATGCATGCACCCCGATGTTCCCTGTGGCACTATTTACAATGGCTAAGACATGAAAGCAATCTAAATGTTCATGGACAGAGGAATGGATTAATAAGATGTAGTGTATATATATATATGTGGTGTATACACACAGACACACACATATATATACACACAAAAACACATATGTATATTTGTTGTTTAGTTGCTTATTTGTGTCTGACTTTTTGTGACTCCATGGACTGCAGGACGCCTGGCTTCCCTGTCCTTCACAGTCTTCTGGAGTTTGCTCACTTATGTCCATGTCCATGTGTACACACACACACACACACACACACACAGTGGAATATTACTCAGTCATTAAAAAGAATGAATTAATGCCATTTGCAGCAACATAAATAGACCTAGAGATTATCATATCAGACAAAGACAATATCATATAATATCATTCATATGTGGAATCTAATTAAAATTATATAAATGAACTTGTTTACAAATAGAAACAGATTAATAGGTTTTGAAAACAAATTTATGGTTATCAAAGGGGAAATGTGAGGGGGAGGGAAAAATTTGGAGCTTGGGATTAACACACACTACTATATGTAAAATAGATACTAATAAGAACCTATTGTATAACACAGGGAACTCTTCAATATTTTGTAATAACCTATGGGGTAAAGAATAAAAAAAGAATGAATATATGTACTGATATAACTGAATTGTCAATATATATATGTATACACATATATATGTTTATATATAGTGTGTGTGCATCTTAGTTTCAATCCATTTTGGTTTTTCCTTCTAAGTTTTAAGGAGACCTAAATTTTTAAAGACTACTTTTCATAGACTAAGAGTTTACACAGAAAATTGAAAGATGTATTGCAAAAATAGATTGTATTCAACAATCATCATTCAATTTCCTAAGTCTGTAAGATGGAAGGGAAGTAATACATTTAATGTATATAATAAGGATTAATGAGATAGTTGCTAATAGATCATAAGTTTTAATAAAGTTCAAATTAGTTTAAAAAATAAGTTTAATCCTATTTTGTAGGCAGTATCATAGAGAAAGATTTTTGCAGATTGACTAGAGGGAAAATACCACACTAGGAAATATAAAGACAATGGTTGTGAATAAGAAACAAAATATGTAGAGTAGAAGAAAAGTTTAAGGTGATGATAGCTAATTTAAAGATAAACAAAAATCTTTTCCCACAGCAAATACACAAAAGGTCTTGGTAACTCCATGCCCCTGTACAGAGTATACTAGACTGACAATAACTTTGTGTGATTTAAGGATTCATGAATTTCAAATCTATGCAGCCAATAGTCTACACAACAACAAAAGATAAGAGATAGGGCAGATATCTGGGAAACCTAAGAAGGAAAACCTGAAAAGCTTTTCATGCACATTTCCAAGATGCCACTTTTGAAAGCCAGTCTTGGGAAAAAGTAAGCTTTATATCTTAACAAATATGTGTTCAGTATGGGTCTTTAAGGAGGTGAGACTATCTGGGAAGCTAAACACAAAGTTAAGTCACCATAGACTATCCTGGATTTCCTCAAGGTGATTTACATGTTGGAATTCTCCAAGAAATCTGAATGTTAGTTTACATTCTATATAGTTAATATTTGATACATGCTTTGTAGAGTAATTTATACTAGGATTTTCTACATAAAACCATAGTAATATAGTCTATCCTCTGTAGTGTGTTGAATAGAGTCCCCTTAATATTCAACCCCACCCAGGCACTCAGAATATCATTGTATTTGGAAAAACGACCTCTGCAGATATAACTAAGATTCAGATGAGGTTATGGATTAGGGTGGACGCTAAATCCTACAACTGGTGTCCCTAGAACAAATGATACAAAATGCTACCAGGGTGGGTTGCCATGCCCTCCTCCAGGTGATCTTCCTGACCCAGGAGTTGAACCTGAGTCTCTTGTGTCTCCTGCATTGGCAGGGGGTTCTTTACCAGTGGGTAGCCATTCCCTTCTCCACTAGCGCCACCTGGGTGATGTAGCTACAAACTACAGAACTTCAAGGATTGCTTGGGGCCATTAAAGATAGGAAGAAGCAAGGAAGGATTCTTCTCTAGGAGATGCAGAGGGAGTGTAATGTTACTGATACCTTGATTTCAGGGGTCTAGTCTCCAGAACTGTGAAAGAATAAACCTCTGTTGTTCTAAGCCACTAAATTTGTGATACTTTGTTAAGGCAGACTTAGGATACTAATACATTTATTTTGCAGATACTTTCCAGAATGTAAAGAGTGAGTGATGGAAGAAGGGGAAGAGAGGAAGGAGATCAGGAAGCGATGATAATTTCAAAAGGCAGTGTTGCATGTGAAATTAATTGAGGTACAATGATACTAATCATGAATGATTTCTCCTGCATTATAGTTTGAAGAGGCCCTCTAGGTTTTTAAAATCCCATCTCCTTAGATTGCTTTAAGCATCGTGCTTTACTAACTGGTCCATCTAAAATCTTCAATTTTGCCCTCTCTACTATATTTCTGTTAGGCTTTAAGCTAAAAACTCCATTACTTTCTATCCAAAGAAAAAACAGACAAACACAAACACTAGCCTTTGACTAGTATGGTACTTTGGTTATAGCTCTTACCTCTTTCTGTTTTATTTCAGCCAAGCTTATGGAAATAGAAATCCACAACATTTATTCCCCAAATTTACTAGCCACCTCCTCCTTGCAAAATGACTTTGGCCCTACACTACAGGTATAAATATATAATATCAATAAAAATGTTTCCCCCAACAATGTCAACAGTTCTCTTATATTCAAAATATCTATCCTATACCAAATTCAAAATAAAATAAAATTTGTCTGCTATGTTTTTGGCACTTAAAAACAGTGCATGAAGACTATAGCAAACAAACCATAAAGGGAAACAACTTATTGTTAAACATTAAGATGAAGGAAAAATAAAACTTATTTTATTAATACATAAACTATGGTATTTTTTTTTTTTCTGCTCTTTGTGTGTCATGTAGGATCTTAGTTCCCTGATTAGGGATTGAACCCATGCCCCCCACAGAGGAAGTGTGGAGTCTTAACTACTGTATCACCATGGAAGTCCAAAATAGAACATTCTTAAATTAAAAAAAAAAATTAAAAGGGAAATAGTTCATTAGAGGAAAGACAGCTAAATATCAACAACTGACCCATAAATGTTATTTTCTAAGTATTTAGAACCAGAATCCTACAGAATGAATATTACCAGATGACCCTAATAGATGAAGTTGAAATGAAATCAATGATGCTGATAAAAGTGTTATGAATTGACTCTTATCTAGAAAAACTTAAAGACAGAAATTCACTGACAAAATAGTATTCACTCAGTCAACCAGTAGAGTTACAGTATATGCACATTTAATTCATATGAATTCAAATCTACATTGGGCAAAAATAAATAAATGAAAGCAATTTTGTAGTAAATGACCTATAAGAAACCAAACTAGCTCATCTGGTATTATCTGAACAACTGCTATCTTTCTAACACTGGAGGAAAAAATGTCCTGTTAGAATTGTTGAGATAATATGGCTTACACAAAATACTGTGGATGATCTTCTACGGCTGACACGGTATTTTCATGCGTAATGTTGATTACATGTGGTTTTCTCCTTATATAATGACTTTAGAAGTTTAACCCTTGTAAAAACATGAAATCTCAATAAATGAATCGAGTGTATTGACAGATATTTTGCTACAATATTTAAAAATTAAATTCTAAGTGTCTGCATATAAAAGATATGGAGGAAGAAATGGTTATAATTTGGGATAAATGACAGGAAAAATGTGAAAAGTGATATGTTATGACGTGGTATCAAAAGTCATAAAACACAACACAAAAGCAACAGAAAGAAATCATGGCAAAGTGAGAAAGAGAGGAAGAAACAAACAAACAAAAAATTTGATTTGCAGAGATCCAGTAACTGTTGCTTGATTATCTCACATTAAAGAGGGAAAGGTAGGGACAGAAAGATATCTATGACTGCAGTTTTTAATTCCTCTATTTTGTTTTCAGAAAATTTCAAGTGATCAATAGGTGATTAGATATTCACTGGAGATGTAAAGCACAAAATATGTGTTTTCATGCTTTAATTATACAATATAAATGTTTTATTTTTAGCCATGTTACTCTTAAGACCCTAGGGCTACTGAATAATCCATGTCATTTTATTTCAACTTTTGAGGTTAGGAGTACCTATGAATGTGAACATAAAGTGTGTTTGTATGTGCATCCAGGTGTGTATGTGACTTATGATATACTATATAATGACTTACACATATTTTATTTAATCATAAAATAACTCTAAGAAATAGACACATCACTTCTATTTCAGAGATACGAAAAGTAAGACTCATGTAATTAGTCCAATGGAAAAGAGAAAATTGAGTTGTGTTCTCAATCTGGAAATCTGTCTCCAAAACTGGCATTCTTAACCCAATAGTATGAATTATCGACTATGACATACTATATATAAATAGTCTTATTACTACTACTAACAATAGCTCTGCTCCATATACATAATGATCCCTGCTTTACACATAAAGAAACTGAGTTTCAAAGAAGTTATGTTTATTTTTCCAACGACAGATAGCTAATGTGTGACAAACTAAAATTTGACTTCATATAAAGTTTGAAATAAAGAATGATGCAACATTTATAGAAAAATAAAATCAGTTTCCTTACTAGTTAATCAAAGTGTACCTGATTTTATCCACAGAAAATCCAAGACTTGTTTGAAAAAATTAGTGTTAAAAATCACCAATTATTGGTTGTATTATTTTTCATATTAAGAGAATTTAATTTTACTTACATTAACTCTGCTAAAATACAAATTCCATTCACTAGGAATCCATTAATTTAATTTTAATCAGAACTTTTTTCTTCTCTCTTTGAATATACATACATATATAAGCTACTATCAAATACCTCCCGGTGACCAACATGTGTATGTATCGGGAAAGAAAATGTGATTTTCTTCTTTTTCAATCCTTTGGCTGCATTCTGTTCTCAAGAATAGAATCTAACAGAACAAATTAATGGCTTCCAGAGAGACTCAGATAGCCATGCAGTCTTCTGGATTAGCACTGCTAAGATTCTATCAGTCACCATGTAATATTTTTGGTGACTGGGGACTACAAAGCCCTCTAGAAAGGGAAAACTCTTCTGGGCACAAAATGCAATACAATAAACACAATTATATGGATGATTTTTTTCTTTCTAAACTGTCCTTTTCTTCATAATCAAAGAGCTCAACTCTGAATAAATAAATCAACATGCTAAGGAATAAGAGATTGCAGAAAAAGACTGTGCTAATGTTGGCATCATCAATTCTATTTCAAGGTTAAAATAAAAGATTTAATACTTCCTGTCTGATGATAATGTTCTCTTTACTAAGTTGTGGATCTTGGACTTGTTTCAGAATAGAGAAAAGGAGGATATATAGGTAAATTCTCATTATAAGAAATTGGACTGGAAGCATCAGCTTATTTTATTATCAGCACAAACATTAAGTGAAGATGTGATCCAAAAATCTTGATATGATAAAATCTATATCCTTCTGCTAAAATACTCCGTCATCCTGACCCAGACATTCATTTCCTAGCAAATTCTTCACCATGTAACACAGTGCTGTAAATCTAAATTGTAGAAGTCTAAAAATCTTTCAGCCTCTCTCCCACACTTTGCTGTTCACTAAATTTCCTTTGCCTATCCATCCATAAACAGAGCTTAACCTGGGTTAGATCCAGCTGAATTTCAGATCCAAAACCTTTAGAAGCCAGGTAAGTGACTTCTAAGACTTGTGATCAGGGAGATGTGAAGTCAGCAAAGGACACATTGTCTTCTCAATGCCAATGTAGAACAGATTGTCAGGTTGACAAGAAGAGCCAAAATGTCCTTTGCTGTCTTTTTATATTCACTGCTGTCGTAGAAACTAGGTGCTTAAAGTAAAAATATTTTTTATCTGCAAATGTGTTTATAAAATATAAAACTAATATAATTGTTTTATACATATTTTGTTATTATTGTAACAGCTCCATATTTGAATATATGCATATTTGGCAGAGCAGACTTTGCTTTATGCTCTGGTAATTTCCCATTTTATGAAATTCCAATATGAAGGCACTTGCAGGGTTACTGGATGTACTTATTTTTAAAAATTAAAAACAATCCTGTTTTCATTTTTATATTGTTGTTCACCTGTGTACTTGACTATAAATTCAGAATGCAAAAAATAAACTCAAAATTTTATTATTACAAAGCTACTATCTAAAAATAATTTTTGAGTACTTTATGACCAGTAAATATTTTCATTAAAAAGCAACTAACATTTTGAATAGCATACAGTGAAAATAAAGCATATTTAGAATGATATACTACATGATGAGATGAATCTTACTTACCAAACTCCTTGGGAACTGCTATAGAATAAACACAATTATGTCCCACACTGTAATTTTTTGGATAGTTTGGTGATAGAACAGTGCCTTCTGAACCTGTTGAACGACTTCCACACGGTGCTGAAATTAAAAAATATTATTTTTAGAAAAAAATTATATTATGAATATTTTCTTGATATAAAAATATGGCTAACTGATTTTAAGGTATACCATTTATTTATATGTTTTAACAAGGGTCCTCGTTGTCAAATATTTTAAAAATAAAAAATTGTGCACCTAGAAAATTTTTTAAGTATTCAGATTTACTCTTCTCAGAAGCAAAGTAATATAATAAAATTATAGTGGTGCTATCTATCTCTAGAGGTAATAATGGTGGCCTGCTTTCATTTATGATAAAAGAGTAAAGATAATCATCTCTTTTAAAATGATGAGAAATTACACATGCAAGTGGGAAATTGTTTTACTCACCACCAAGCTTTGAATCTACTCAAAATCAACTGTGATTATGCTCCCATCAAATTAGTTATTTCTATACCCAGGACAGGGATGGCTATATAAACACATTCATCCACTCATCTAAGTAAAATATTCTCTCATCAATCTCTTATCTGCTTATGATTTACATTTAAATTAGGAGTTGCTGATGGGTGCATAGAGATGGTGCATTTTTGCTACCTCAGCCCCAAATGTGCTGTGTTCCTTAAAAAAGATGAGGGTGAAACTGATTTCTGGAAAATTTGTAGATAGTGGTCCTGTTGTTCACAAGATAAGAGGATGTTTTGGATTTATAGTTCTGGAACACAGAAAGATATGGGCTACTAAAGGGGTTATAGTTATCAAAGCAAAATGTGATAGTTGATATTATTTACATGAATGGGATCTTCCAGGAATTATGTAGAATGAGAAAGATGGCCAAAGAGGAAGCCTGGAGAATGCCAAGGTAGGATTAGGGGGTGGCCGCGTGTAACCAGTTGCATCCGACTTTTTGTGACCCCACGGACTATAGTTGTTAGGAGCCTTTGTCCGTTGGATTTTCCAGGCAAGAATACTGGAGTGGGTTGCCATTTCCTACTCCAGGGGATTTTCCCAGTCCAGGGATAGACCTGAGTTTCTTGCTTCTCCTGCATTGGCAGCGGATTCTTTACCACTGAGCCACCTGGGAAGCTAGAGGGTGAGACAAAGAATTTAGTCTATTGGGAACCAAGAAGGAAGAAAGTTAAAATAAAAGAAAATGTTCAAAAAATGTATGGAGATGAAAATGGCAACTCACTCCAGTATTCTTGCCTGGGAAATCTCAAGGACAGCTGAGACTGGAGGACTACAGTCTATGACATCGCAGAATCAGACACTACTTAGCAACTGAACAACAACACATAATCAGGCAGATTGTGATTTGGGAAAATAGTTCTTGAAGGAAACATGGCATAAAATGGAGTGAAGTGACCTAGCAATATGGAATACAGAGTTTTGTAAGAAATTAACATTTATATATAGAATAATAGTTGCAAATGTTCAAAAAATAAAGTTTTTGACTAAAGGGAAAAAGAAAATGTTGTGTTGCAAAGTGGTAATAAATGAAAAAAGAGTCTGAGGGGGTTTGGAGGTCTGGAGAATTATGCAGCAGGAAACTGCTTCTCCAGACTCTGGTTTCCTCCAGGAGGAATGCTGCCCAGGCATGCCAGCCTGCTGGCACTACCCCTTACGCCCTGGAGATGCAGGAGCTTCTTGATTGGTGAGCCCAGGACAGAAACTGTATTGTTGGTCTCCTCTTCAACCTGTTTAAGGATTAATCTATTGAGGAGGTGGCTGTGGTTGTTGGGAGACACCTGTAGCTGCTTAAGAAGCCCACTGTTAACTGTTCCTCAGCTTCTACCAATATTAATACTGGGTTCAGAGTGCTTTTCACATCTACTATATCCTTCAACTTTCTGTTTTATTCATTCTACTAACATTTGAAATTGAAACTCCAACTGAAAATCAAAAGATTCTACTTAAAGAATAATCATAATATACAGTAAAACATGTAACTTTTTCTGTATTTTCAAAGTCTTCTGTAAATGTATTACCATACTTTCATAATATAAAAAATAAAAAGAAAAAAATTAAAGCTGATGACTTGACTTCCTTCTGCTTATCACTTAATTTGCCTCGAATTTATGTAGGGAAGATGCCCTTCAAACATTAGAAAGGAAGTTTTTGGTATTATAGGTACAGTACTTTTAACAAGAGTAGCTTTTTGCAAATTATAACCAGGAAATCAAATGCAGCAGTCTGTACCAAAAGAAGTTTCACATTTTTAAAGAGTTAAGGAACAAAAGAAAAATTAAATCAGAATATGCTACAGAGATATATGTGGCCAGCAAAGCCCAAAATATTACCTGGCTCTGTGCAGAGAAAGTTGCTAACCCTTAAACTAGAGTAGAGACGGGTAGCTAGACTGTAGTTGGATGAAGAATAGCAGTTTATAAGGAGATACAAAAATAATCAGAATCTTAACAATGAACAGAAGCAGAACTTTGAAATAGCTGGTGGAAGATGCAGGCTGAATGAATTTTTGTTATTGATTTTTTTTAAAAGGGGAAATAGAGTCATTAAAATGGGAAAATCTGGAACACTGACTTAAGAGGCTTGTGCTGTGCTGATTCACTCAGTCATGTCTGATTCTTTGCAACCCCATGGGCTATAGCCCACCAGGCTCCTCTGTCTGTGGGGATTCTCACAACAAGAATACTGGAGTGGGTTGTCATGCCCTCCTTCAGGGGATCTTCCCAACCCAGGGTTCAAATCCAGGACTCCAGCATTGAAGCTGGATTCTTTACTAGCTGAGCCACCAGGGAAGCCCATGAATACTGGATTGGGTAGCCTATCCCTTCTCCAGGGGATCTTCCTGACCCAGGAATCGAGCCAGGGTCTCTTGCATTGTAGGCAAATTCTTTACCAGCTGAGCTAATATAAAATAAAAAACTAAAACTGAGTGATTAACTTTAGAAAGCGTTAGTGACAGTCCTCTGTCACTTGAGAAAAGTGCTAAAGAAAAATGAAAATACACAGGTTTTATGCTGGGAATTTACTGGAATTAATGCCTGATTTTCCTTTTAAAGAACTGAATGCAGTGATGTTAGGTGGCTTGAAAAGAGCATGAGTTTGAAAAAGCCAAAGCTTTTGATGGGTTTCCTGCTGCTGCTGCTAAGTCGCGTCAGTTGTGTCCGACTCTGTGCGACTCCATAGACGGCAGCCCACCAGGCTCCCCCATCCCTGGGATTCTCCAGGCAAGAACACTGGAGTGGGTTGCCATTTCCTTCTCCAATGCATGAAAGTGAAAAGGGAAAGTGAAGTCGCTCAGTCGTGTCCAACTCTTCACGACCCCATGGACTGTAGCCCACCAGGCTTCTCCGGCCATGGGATTTTCCAGGCAAGAGTACTGGAGTGGGGTGCCATTGCCTTTTCCTACCAAAGTTTAAAAATACAACAATATATTCAAAACACACACACACACAAAACAAACAGTAAGTTGTACTGAGTTGGGTGGCTAATGAATATTTTACCTTTTTTCCTTTTAATGTTCTATAAAATGGTAATAATAGTAAGAATTATACATATTAAAATTAGAATTCCCCAGAACAACAACAAATTGACAGTGATGATAATAACCAAAGATGTATTGCTCTCATCACTCATTATTGTTTGAGATTAGAGTAGTCAGGTGTATTCTTATTTTGGCACTGATAACTTTATTCAACTAATAATATTACTGATGAGAAAATCATTCAAGAATAAGCAGCATGCTTTATGTTAATTTTCTTCCAGATTTTAAAGTGCTCCAAAATGACAATACTTTGAAAGAATATGGCAAATGTTCTTATTTTTACATTTGGAAAGAATGAATAGAAATAAGAGCTTCTAAGTTAAGTTCTGCTTTTTGATTAGTCAATGGCACCCCACTCCAGTACTCTTGCCTGGAAAATCCCATGGACGGAGGAGCCTGGTGGGCTGCAGTCCATGGGGTCGCTAAGAGTCGGACACGACTGAACGACTTCACTTTCACTTTTCACTTTCATGCACTGGAGAAGGAAATGGCAACCCACTCCAGTGTTCTTGCCTGGAGAATCCCAGGGACAGGGGAGCCTGGTGGGCTGTCATCTCTGGGGTCACACAGAGTCAGACATGACTGAAGTGACTTAGCAGCAGCAGCATGAACATTCTGCTATTCCACATTACCATGCATCTGATAGCCTCAATGTGGTTTTTGTTATTTTATTTTGTATAACAAACATTTGGTGGCAGCTCTTGTTAAAAATCTCATTTATAAAATATGAAAATACGATTTGTTTTATATATGTATATAATGCATACACTTATGTATACATTAAATGTATAAATGTATACATTCATGTATATAATGAATATATACAGGGTTGCTGTATAATCACAGCTCTTTATGGTACCTAGTATTATGTTAGATTTTGTTATTTGTACTGGAAGCAATAATTTTATATTTTTTCTGGTCATTACTTACAGTATGGCCTATTTTATAGTCAGTTATGTTGAATACTGTGATGACTGATACTATTTTATGCAGTAAGTTATGCTGCAGGAAACTTATGCAGGAAAATTCACTATGCTGTGAGGTAAAGATGTAATCTGTTGTATGTTTATATAAATCCAAATGGAAGAATGACCAAGTCAGGCCAACTTTACTAATTCTTCTAAAGTTGATTCCTAGATGCTTTCTGTATTCGTGTCTCTCTTCCTATTTTAATTTCATTTTATTGGCTAGTTCAGAAAAGGTCAGCCTTTAACTTTCTGGCTCTATTAAACAATCAGTAGAATAAAAGCAAGGCAGGACCTTTTATTCTATTCTTATTTTTGCCATTTGACTCATACTTGTTGGCCTTTTGTCAAACTGGCTGTGTTTTTAAACAGCAGATATCCATTGCGATGCACTGCATAAGAACTCACCTGTTGCTGATTATAACTTATATGATACATATGACTATCCTTAAATCTATATTAATAGCATTTTTGTAGAACACATGTATTATGAGAAGAAATATTCTGTGATTAAGTAAAATGAACATTGTTTTATGCTATGAGACTTAACTGAGACTTTAGTAAAGTTTGGGGAATGTCATACTCCTTACAAACTTATTTGATCATGGAGACCCTTTTTCATTTCACAGGACCAATGTTCCTCAGGATATACTTTACAAAATGCTAATTCTAAAATGTGCTATTACTTTGAAAATAATTCTAACATTTATATTATTTGCTGTAATTAGTTATGATTTCATAGCACTAAAGAATTATTTTATATATACATATAGAGTGAAAAAATTTAAATACTAAAAATGTGAAATGGCCTACTGTATCATAAAATGCCATTATTCTCTTTTTAACCACTTTCATTGAGGTATAGTTAAAGTGTTGTGTTAGTTTCAGATGTACAACAAAGTGACATATACATGTATGTATACATATGTATCCTTTTTTCAGGCAAAATGCCATTATTCTTGACACTTTCTCCCTGACTTGCTTATATCTTCCTGTAGCTTATTAGCCTCTCCTCTCCTCTCTGCCACTGTAACTATTGCAAACCAGACTCCCAAAAGTTTCCATTTGGGCTCTTTCAACAGACTCCAAGTTTCACTCATCCCCACAAGTTCCTACCACAGCTAGTGATTTTTTTAAACACAAAAGTCTTAGAATTTTCCTTTTCTCTTTCTAGAACATATCTGAAACACAGTAGGTTCTCCGGAAAAGTCTAGTAGGTGATTAAATGAACTATGCTTGCGCAGACCATGCTCTTCTAAAACGGTGTTCCATATCAGCACAACACAGACATTTCATTTGGTTGAAATTACCCCAGAAATTGACTTAAATCCAAGACATTCAAGGTATACCCTGTCCTGCTTCTGCCGTTCCTGGTGCTGCTTGTGTGTTCGTACAGGGCATACCTGGTACCTCTTTTGTGAAACAGCAGTTAAGGAGACTCCAGCGCTCGCCATGGCAGATGATAAAAAAGCCCAAGGAAGGACTCATGACTGACAGCAAATATGATACTGACTTGAAGGTGCTACTGAAGCTAATTCAGTTATTATTTTTTTATTCCAGTTATTTTGCTCTGTTTTTTTTTTTCTTTTAAGAACATCATAAAAATCCTTGCATACCTTGTTTGACTGGAGAATTTTAAAGTTTTTCATTTATCATTGTAAACCAAGGGAAATTTTATAATTTCCTGTTTATAATTTCCTATAATTAGCTGTTACATGTAGGACAGTCTGTCTTTATGTAGGGATATGTGTATGTGTGTGTGTGAGTGAGTGTGTGCTCAGTCACATCCGACTATTTGTCACACCATGGACTGTAGCCCACCAGGCTCCTATGTCCATGAAATTTCCCAGGCAAGAATACTGGAGTGGTTGCCATTGCCTTCTCCAGGGGATTTGCTGGATCCAGGGAAGGAACCTGAGTCTCTTGCATCTCCTGCATTGGCAGGCAGATTCTTTACCACTGCTCCGTGTGGGAAGCCCTAAGTAGGGAGAAATTTCTGTTAAAAGAAATGAATCCTAGATAGTTTTCCCTTCAAGTCAAGTGTCTTGTCGTTTAAATAAACATCTTGTTTAAAGTGGCGGGGGGGCGGGGGGGGGGGAAGATGCATCCTTTCAGTAAATCCATGTAAGCCTTTTTTTTTCCTTTTTCTGGGATTGACTTATTTGCTGTTTCTCTGATTACCAGGAATCAGTATTGCTTTACATTTAGAGACACTATATGGGTAGGATATGTATCTTTAAACATTGGAAATATATGAAAGGATAAGATTTTTACAATCTGATAGCCATATGGATATTGAGTTTCACTGAAGGAATGGTAAACATATCTACCATTCATTTCACAGTGGCAAATCTTTGCTACCAATTTATCTGTATGTAGCTTACCCTCACTGAGGTGGCGGTCACCCACACAGTTCAATATTGTATTATTTTTCTTTTTCCTTCTTTTCCTGTTTGCTTTTTTAATCTTCTTTTGGATAAATGTGTATGATTTAATTTGTACAAGTAAAATATGTTCATGCTGTAACTATACTGTGAACTATGAAGCAGTGATGCAATAAACAGATATGGTATTTCTAGGGAAATCTGTGGAAGACCAAAACTACATTTTGAGGATTCTAGAGCAATAAAAAGGACGTCCCACTGATGGTTTGACTAAGTGTATGCGATGGAAGAGGACTGCTGCTGCTGCTGCTAAGTCACTTCAGTCGTGTCCGACTCTGTGTTGGACTCTGTCCGACTCTGTGCGACGGCAGCCAACCAGGCTTCCCGTCCCTGGGATTCTCCAGGTGAGAACACTGGAGTGGGTTGCCATTTCCTTCTCCAATGCATGAAAGTAAAAAGTGAAAGTGAAGTCACTCAGTCGTGTCTGACTCGTCGCGACCCCATGGACTGCAGCCTACCAGGCTCCTCTGTCTACGGGATTTTCCAGGCAAGAGTACTGGAGTGGGGGTGCCATTGCCTTACTGAATAACAAGGAAAATGAAGGTACCTTCCACTGAGAGAGATAGAAGGCTCTCAAATCATTTACAAGGAAGAGGTACTTATGTGTGCATATATCTTAGACACTTTATATTATACCCAACACAGCCTTAAACTACTCACAATTTCAATTCTGTATTTTCATTGTGTAATGCATAATTTATCATCAAATATACTCTATATTGAAAATTACTATATAATATATAAAATTTTCTCAGAGAGCAAGTTTAGGTACTTTCAAAAGCAATGAACCTTACAGGTCAAAAAAGAGCAATATGGTATACATTAAATCAATGATTTACTATATGTGGCCTGTGACCCCTTCAGGTCGAAAGAATTGCTGTACTTATAAAAGTAGGGTCCACTTCTAGTGGACCCTGATATAGCCCACTTGAATGTCACAGAGCAATACTGCATAGGAACCTGGAATGTTAGGTCCATGAATGAAGGAAAATTGGAAGTGGTCAAACAGGAGATGGCAAGAGTGAACATTGACATTTTAGAAATCAGCGAACTAAAATGCACTGGAATGGATGAATTTAACTCGGATGACCATCATATCTACTACTGTGGGTAAGAATCCCTTAGAAGAAATGGAGTAGCCATCAGAGTCAGTAAATGAGTTTGAAATGTAGTACTTGGATGCAATCTCAAAAATGACAGAATGATGTCTGTTCGTGTCCAAGGCAAACCATTCAATATCACAGTAATCCAAGTCTTATTCCCTGACCAGTAATGCTGAAGAAGCTGAAGTGGAACGGTTCTATGAAGACCTACAAGACCTTTTAGAACTAACACTCCAAAACAATGCCCTTTTCATTATAGGTGACTGGAATGCAAAAGTAGGAAGTCAAGAAACACTTGGAGTAACATGAAAATTTGGCATTGGAGTACAGAATGAAGCAGGGTAAAGGCTAATAAAGTTTTGCCAAGAGAAAGCACTGATAATAGAAAACACCCTCCTCCAAAAACACAGGAGAAAACTCTACACATGGACATCACCAGATGGTCAACACCAAAATCAGATTGATCATATTCTTTCAGCCAAAGATGGAGAAGCTCTATAAAGTCAGCAAAAACAAGACCAGGAGCTGACTGTGGCTCAGATCATGAACTCCTTATTCCCAAATTCAGACGTAAATTGAAGAAAGTGTGGGAAAGCATTAGACCATTCAGGTATGATCTAAATCAAATCCCTTATGATTATACAGTGGAAGTGGGAAATAGATTAAAGGGACTAGATCTGATAGACAGAGTGCCTGATGAACTATGGATGGATGTTCGTGACATTGTATAGAAGACAGGGATCAAGACCATCCACAAGAAAAAGAAATGCAAAAATGCAAAATAGCTCTTTGAGGAGGCCTTACAAACAGCTGTGAAAAGAAGAGAAAAGAAAAACAAAGGAGAAAAGGAAAGGTACACCCATTTGAATACAGAGTTCCAAAGAATAGCAAGGAGAGATAAGAAAGCCTTCCTCAGTGATCAGTGCCAAGAAATAGAGGAAAACAATAGAATGGGAAAGACTAGAGATCTCTCCAAGAAAATTAGAGATAACAAGAGAACATTTCATGCAAAGATGGGTACAATAAAGGACAGAAATGGTATGAAACTAGTAGAAGCAGAAGACATTAAGAAGAGGTGGCAAGACTACACAGAAGAAATGTACAAAAAAGATCTTCATGACCCAGATGATCAGGATGGTGTGATCACTCACCAGACATCCTAGAATGTGAAGTCAAGTGGGCCTTATGAGGCATCACTACGAACAAAGCTATTGGAGGTGCTGGAATTACAGCTGAGCTATTTCAAATCCTGAAAGATGATGCTGTGAAAGTGCTGCCTTCAATAGGCCAGCAAATTTGGAAAACTCAGCAGTGGCTACAGGACTGGAAAAAGTCAGTTTTCATTCCAATCTCAAAGAAAGACAATGCCAAGGAATGCTCAAACTACCACATAAATCCAAGCCAGGCTTCAGCAATATGTGAATGTGAACTTCCAGATGTTCAAGCTGGTTTTAAATAAATAAATAAGAAAAAAAAAAAAAGAAAAGGCAGAGGAACCAGAGATTAAATTGCCAACATCTGCTGGATCATCAAAATAGCAAGAGAGTTCCAGACAAACATCTATTTCTGCTTAATTGACTGTGCCAAAGCCTTTGACTATGTAGATCACAACAAAATGTGGAAAATTCTGAAAGAGATGGGAATACCAGACCACCTGACCTTCCTCTTGAGAAATCTGTATGCAGGTCATGAAGCAACAGTTAGAACTGGACATAGAGCAACAGACTGGTTCCTAATAGGAAAAGGAGTACCTCAAGGCTGTATATTGTCACCCTGTTTATTTAATTTATATGCAGAGTACATCATGAGATCACTGGGCTGGATGAAGCACAATCTGGATTCAAGATTGCCAGGAGAAATATCAATAGCCTCAGATATGCAGATGACATCTCCTTTATGGCAGAAAGTGAAGAACAACTAACGAGCCTCTTGATGAAAGTGAAAGAGGAGAGTGAAAAAGTTGGCTTAATGCTCAATATTCAGAAAATTAAGATCATGGCCTCTGGTCCCATCATTTCATGGCAAATAGATGGGCAAACAGTGGAAACAGTGGCTGACTTTATTTTTCTGGGCTCCAAAATCACGGCAGATGGTGACTGCAGCCGTGAAATTAAAAGACCTTCACTTCTTGGAAGGAAAGTTATGACCAACCTAGACAGCATATTAAAAATCAGAGACATTACTTTTCCAAATCAATGTCTGTCTGTCAAGGCTATGGTTTTTCCAGTAGTCACCTATGGATATGAGAGTTAGAGTATCAAGAAAGCTGAGCACCAAAGAATGGATACTTTTGAACTCTGGGATTGACTTTTGAGAGTTCCTTGGACTGCAAAGAGATCCAACCAGTCCATCCTAAAGGATATCAGTCCTTAGTGTTCATTGGAAGGACTGATGTTGAAGCTGAAACTCCAATACTTTGGCCACCTGATGCGAGAACTGATTCCTTGAAAAGACCCTGAAGCTGGGAAAGATTGAAGGCGGGAGGAGAAGGGGATGACAGAGGATGAGATGGTTGGATGGCATAACAGATTCAATGGAGATGAGTTTAGGTAAACTCTGGGAGTTGGTGATGGACAGGGAGGCCTGGCGTGCTGCGATTCATGGGGTCGCAAAGACTCGGACACGACTGAGCGACTGAACTGAACTGAACTTAGTATAATCACAAAGTTATGTAACCAAACCCACTAACTAATTTCATAATATTTTTGTCACCCCAAAAGAATTCCTATGCTTATCAGCAGTCACTCCTCATTTACTCCACTCCCAAGACCCTAGAAATCATTAATCAATGATTTTGTAGGAAACTATGTACAGGAAGGCAAGCTCTTAAAATGATTTTAATGGAGTTATTGGTGCATTTAAAAAACTTAAATCTCTTGTCGTTGCTTGGTTTCATACTTCCCTCTCAATTTTTACCAATTATAATCCTTTTTATTATTAAAATATTAGTTAAAATAAAGAAAATTTTCTTTATTTTAAATAAAAATAAATAAATAAATTAAATTAATTAAATAAAAAGAAAAAACAAACAAAAAAATAAAATAAAATATTAGTTAAAATAGCCAACATATTAGCCTAAGATATGTAAGTTTAGAGAGAGAGAAAAAGAAAAACAAACCAACCCTGTAGCAATTTATTAACTCCTATCTGATCATCTCACAAACGTTGCTTTCTCAAGAAAGTTTTGTTCCTGTTTTCCAGATTAGTTTAGAAGCCCCATCATGCAGAGTTTTTCATCAATTAATTTCATGACATTCATAACAACTTGTAATTATATATTTATTTGTAAAACACCTATTTCTGTCTCTTGACTCCATGACCTCTTAAGTTAAAGTTTCTATGTATTTTTTGCACACTGTTTCTACCTCTGGAGCCTGGCATAGTCTGTGTATATAGTGGGCTTCTAATAAATGTATGCAGTGAATGTTAGGAAAAATAAAATATACATTATATTAAATCTTGCTGTTGACTAAATGCATAGAATGCAAAACTCAGAGATTTTTCAAAACTCTTTGCTTAGGGTATCACAATAAATGCAACCCAAAGTTTAAGTATCAGAGAGGTGTAGTTTTGATTTCCAGCTTAATTATTTACTGACTGAGTAGGCCTGGAAGAGGGGAAAATTCAAACGAACTGGAACACAAAATGTCTGCTCCATCTGGCATATGATGTGGTCTAAAATGAAATGAATTAAGAAACTCTCCTGACCTACTCCAGAATCTCCTGGAAGTGCTATAATGAGGCTTTCATGAATGCCTTAGGAAGATAGACTAACCTCCTCAACCCCAGAAGGAATACAAAGCTTTGAAAAAGGCAGGAGAAACTTCTCTGGTGTTTCTGCTAGTCTTCACTTGAGAGACACAGGGATGCCTTTTAGTGGTCCTGCCCAGTCATTTTGCCCTCCACAGTTATTTGCTTTCATTTTCCTCTCCTCTTAATTTTCCCTAAGGATAAAGAGTAAAGTTCTCCATCCCAAAGGAACAGGGACCTACATCTTCCATTCAGCTGTCTGCTCAAGGTTTGGGAGACTTTCCTGTGCTCAGCTATTGATAGTGTGGGTGATATCCTCGATTTCTCTGGATTCTTTATCCTTTAGAAATCTCTTGTTTAGAAACAAGAGCCAACATTACTAGTGAAAGGGAGTAGGAATTGGCCGATATTCCTTTTTTTTTTTCTTGTAATTCAGGGGTTTCTTTACCTTGTTTCATAAATTAGATGGGAGAAAATGTCTATATTTTCATTAGATTCTAGCTAATGTTTTATAACTAAATTTTAGCATTTCCTTTACTTTTGAATGTAAGAAACAAAGTATGTTAGCAACAGAAGTAACTGGGACTTTGTTGACAAAAAAAATCAGATATATTTTATATTACCTAAAATTGTTGCAGATACCTCAAAATATTGTTTATTCTTATCACTACTAAAAATTAATTGAAACTGTAACTTCCAAGTTAAGGCATTAATTAAGTATATATATTACTACATAAAAGTATTTTTTTTTATTACAGTACTTTGATAACTATATGGATATAGTTATTATATTGATTATTATTGAAATAATATTTCAATATTATTGGTTTCTCTTCCAAGCCTATGTGAGTTATTTTACTTTGTGTGTTTAAAAAGATGATGAGATATCACCAGCCAAAATGTCTATCATCAAAAAATTTACAAACAACAAATGCTGGAGAGGGTGTAGAGAGAAGGGAACCCTCCTACACTGCTGGTGGGAACGCAAATTGGTACAGTCACTATGGAGAATACAATGGAGGTTCCTTTAAAAATAGAGCTGTCATATGACCACCCTATAATCCCACTTGTGGGCATATATTCAGAGGAAAACATAATCTGCACCCCAATGTTCATTAAAGCACTGTTTATGATAGCCAAGACATGGAAGCAACTTAATGTTCATCAACAGAAGAATGGATAAAGAAGATGTGGTACATATAGACAATGGCATATCATTGAGTCATTAAAAAGAATGAAATAATGCCATTCGCAGCAACATAGACCTAGAGATTGTCATACTGAGTAAAGTAAATCAGATAGAGAAGGAGAAATATTGCATGGCATCCCTTATATGTTGAATCTAAAAAGAAATTATATAAATGAACTAACTTACTTACAAAACAGAAAGAGACTTACAGGCTTACAGAATGAACTTATGGTTGCCAGCGGTAAGCATAGGGAAAGGGATAGTGAGGGAATTTGGGATGGCCATGTACCACACTAATACATTTAAAATGAATAACCAATAAGGACCTATTGTATAGCACAGGGAACTCTTCTCAATGTTATGTGGCAGCCTGTAGGGAAGGAGAGTTTGGGGGAGAATGGATACATGTGTATGTATGGTTAGTCCCTTCACCACTCACCTGAAACTATCATATTATTGTTAATTGGCTATACCCCAATAGAAAATTAAAAAAAAATTAAATTAAAAAAAATGAAAGATGATTCTAAGGTCCATAGGCTTCATCAGAATACACACACACACATAGAAGGGAATTCTATTCTAATTAGATTCCTCCCAAATCACCTGTCCTTGTCATTTTCTGTTTACTTGTTTCCTTAAGGAAGACTGATTCAGAGATTGTTGCTTTGACCTAAGAAGATCTGAAAAATATTAGTTGCATTGCAGTACCCTTTCTTTCCTGCTCTTTTGCTTCCTTTCCTAGGAGGATCAATTAATTCTTTCCAGCATCAGAAAGGTCCTAAAATTCAGGTTTGAAATTTTGGGAGAAAGACCTCCTCTTAAGGTTGATGTAAGTGAAACTCCCTTAGTCGTGTCTGACTCTTTGTGACCCCATGGACTATATAGTCCATGGAATTCTCCAGGCCAGAATACTGGGCAGTCTATTCCTTCTCCAGCGAATCTTCCTGACTTAGGGATCAAACCGGGGTCTTCTGCATTGCAGGTGGATTCTTTACCAACTGAGCTATCAGCGAAGCCCTAAGGTTTACATATTCTTGAAGTTATTTAAACCATAGCTTAAATATGGTTCAGATTTACTCAGTAATTCTCCCATGTGGCTCAATATAGTTGAGTTGATGTGTTTTGGGGTTAGGAATCATATTCCCTGTTGCTCAGGTAACTCTATTTTGTTGTCTTTTATGTATACATCTCCCTCAGGAATATAGGAGTGAATGGCTCACTGGTTAAAGTATACATATGAAATGAAATTTTCTGTGTTTAACAAAGGGCAGGGAGGCAGCAATCCCCTTTGCCTCTCTCTTAGAGGGTTTCCTTGAAAACACAGTAGATAAACCTTTTGATTTTACAGTTAGAGCTTCCAGCTATTTGACCTTTGAAACTGTAAAAAACATACTTCTGAAATTAACTCAGGGTTCTTACAAGATTACTCACAAGGTATGCATGATAAAAAGCATACCAATTTCCCTCTGAATGAGACAAAAGAAGTGTTACTTGTTCTTTTTTTAACTATATACATTTGTGTGAGATTCTGTCTGGTCTTTATGGTGTCTTTCACAGACTGCCTGCAACAAGCATTGTACTCCAGATATGCGTATTCAATAACAAAATTGCTTTCTTTCTCTTCCAGGTTTTGTGCAATGAACTTTGTTAGTAGGATTCCTGTTCCGCAATAGAAGTAAAGAACTGGCTATCTTTAGATCTAGTGTCCTAGTGTGTGTGTTAGTCGCTCAGCCATGTCCACTCTGTCCCATTACATTAATACAATTTGAATCTCACCATGACTTCTAAGGACTTCCCAGGTGGTGCTAGAAGTAAAGAACCTACTGCCAATGCAGGAGACATAAGTGCGTTTGATTGATCCCTGGGTCAGGAAGATCCCCTGGAGGAGGGCATGGCAACCCACTCCAGTATTCTTGCCTGGAGAATCCCATGGACAGAGGATCCTGGTGGGCTACAGTCCATAGGATTGAAGAGTCAGACATGACTGAAGTTACTTAGCATGCATATATGCATGAATTCTAAGTTATTGTTAAATGCTTTTCTTTCCTCATCTATAAGGAGAGAATTGATTGATTCAATTTTCTGTATAATTTTTTTTATTTTTCTGCAGATACTGGCAATACATTCTAGGATGACATGTTTGAAGTCTGATTCTTTTGCGACCCCAAGGACTGTAGCCAGCCAGGCTCCTCTGTCCATGGGATTTCCCTGGCAAGAATTCTGGAGTAGGTTTCCATTCCTTCTCTGGGGGTTCTTCCTGGCCAGGAATTGGACCCATGTCTCCCACATTGGCAAGCAAATTCTTTACCACTGAGCCATCTGGGAAGCCCCACATACATATAGTCCTAAATGTAGTGAAGGAGGGCATCTTAACATGATAAAAGGCTATGCAACTACCTATCTGGATACGTTGTGTAGTGACTAAGATATCAAAACCAGGTAAAATAAAAATGGTTTAGATATGAAATCCAAGTCTGCAGTCATAAAAAAATGTGCTCTGAATTATAGATATTGATTTGCAATTGAATTTCTTGTCATAACAGTGACTCTATTTGGTATGCTCCAGAATCCAAAGGAGCAGGGATTTACTTATTACGATGTTAAAGATTCTCTTTGACTGTGTGGATTAAAATAAACTGTGGAAAATTCTGAAAGACATGGGAATACCAGACCACTTGACCTGCTTCCTGAGAAATCTGTATGCAGATCAGGAAGCAACAGTTAGAGCTGGACATGGAACAATAGACTGGTTCCTAATAGGAAAAGGGGTATGTCAAGGCTGTATATTGTCACCCTGCTTATTTAACTTATATGCAGAGTACATCATGAGAAATGCTGGGCTGGAGGAAGCACAAGCTGGAATCAAGATTGCTCAGAGAAATATCAATAACCTCAGATATGCAGATGACACCACACTTATGGTAGAAAGTGAAGAACTGAAGAGCCTCTTGATGAAAGTGAAAGTGGAGAGTGAAAAATTTGGCTTAATGCTCAACATTCAGAAAACTAAGATCATGGCATCCGGTCCCATCACATGGGAAATAGATGGGGAAACAGTGGAAACAGTGTCAGACTTTATTTTTGGGGGCTCCAAAATCACTGCAGATGGTGATTGCAGCTATGAAATTAAAAGACGCTTACGTCTTGGAAGGAAAGTTATGACCAACCCAAACAGCATATTAAAAAGCAGAGACATTACTTTGCCAACAAAGGTCCGTCTAGTCAAGGCTCTGGTTTTTCCAGTGGTCATGTATGGATGTGAGAGTTGGACTATAAAGAAAGCTGAGTGCCAAAGAATTGATGCTTTTGAACTGTGGTGTTGGAGAAGACTCTTGAGAGTCCCTTGGACTGCAAGGAGATCCAACCAGTCCATCGTAAAGGAGATCAGTCCTGGGTGTTCATTGGAAGGACTGATGTTGAAGATGAGACTCCAATACTTTGGCCACCTGATGCGAAGAGCTGACTCATTGGAAAAGACCCTGATGCTGGGAAAGATTGAGGGCAGGAGGAGAATGGGACAACAGAGAATGAGATAGTTGGATGGCATCACTGACTCGATGGACATGGGATTGGGTGGACTCCAGGAGTTGGTGATGGACCGGGAGGCCTGGTGTGCTGCGCTTCATGGGGTTGCAAAGAGTTAGACATGACTGAGCAACTGAACTGAACTGAAAGATTCTCTAAAGGAACATGCAGGAGGCCAAATAGAGTGATTATGTAAGAGTGCCTGGAAACTAGCAGGTGCTCAATAATATCAGCTTCCCTTCCCATTTCCATTCAAATACATTTCCTCCTATCCTATGAAAACAAAACATGCTTTGGTTTTATCCCAATATTACCATAATTTTTTTTCAATACAGAAAATATTACACATGATTCTGACAAATAATCTGTGCATTACGTCTGTAAACAAAATTCCTATGTGTAGCTTACTAAAGGAAGATATTTGATGATACTTGAAAGTAGTTTACCACTAGGCCTTTGTCCTATGAATCTCTCATCTACATGCTTTAATTATATCATGTACTTAAATGACATCAAATGCTAAATGGCTTAGTATATTAGATTAGACAATCTCTATAAGCATTTATAACAGAACAGGGTCTAGACTCATTCCACATCTCAAAAAAATTTTGCAAACCTCAAGGAGATTTGAAAAAAGGAATTAACCCAAGGTAAATCATGCCATTTAAACAGAAGATGTGAAATAAAAATTCAATTATTTAATTCTTCATACAAAAACAATATGATTTAATTAAAAGTAGGTTATACAAGGTTACTAATGAAATATAACTCTAAAGTTGGAAAGCTATGATCATACAATGAACTTTTTCTTTTTTTCCTTTAAAACTTTCTCTTCAGTTGCTAGAGTAAGAGGGCTTTCCTTTCAAAAGTGTTTATTATTTCATATGTATTAAGAGTTGGAAGCTGAGCAAACAATGGTTTCAGATGACTACTGAATGTCTAAGTTTACCACAGTTGTGTTTGTACACTTTGATCAGTCTTACAGGTCAGTGCTGATTGAATTAATTTTTTTCCAGAATCCAAGACTTATATTAACATGAATGAAACAAAGGCATTAACAATAACACTGTAGATTTTCAAAAGAATTAACAGTGACTATATTTATTAAGGCATGTGCTTTCAGTGCAAAGTTGTATTTCAAATGAAATGTAAAAGTCCATTTCAAGTGAACACTTTTACCAGTTATTGGTAAAAGAAAACTGTTTTCTTAATTCTCATACCTAGCCTAGAGGAAGATTACAGAAGTAAGTAGGGAATCCAAAATCTCACACTTCTTTTTGGTGCCATGTATTCCTTAATGAAACATTTAATCAACTAAACTTTTGGTTAAGAACCAGGCCTTAGTCTTGAGAGTTATAAAAAGATCAATAAAAAGGTCATTGCATTACCCAGCCTACCTACAGGACAGTGATTAAAAAAATGGACTCCCAAATAAGACTGCTGGGCAAGTATGACTGAGTAACTACTTTAACCTCTTTGTCTTGGTCTCTAATCTATAAAAATAAGAATTTTAGTATTCCCAGTTCTAAGAGTTGTGGTGAAGTATAAAATGATATGTATATAAAACTTCAAACTCTGAGCAACACAAGATTCCCAACAGTCCTCCTTCCCATGGCACTTTGCCTATTGAGTTGCTTGAAATTCTACCAATATTCCCTGTTTACTCTTTCTTCTACATTTTTGGGCTTCCCCAGTGGCCCTAGTGGTAAAGAATCCACCTGCCAATATAGAAGACACAGGCAATGTGGGTTCAATCCCTGGGTCGGGAAGATCCCCTGGAGAAGGAAATGGCAACCCACTCCAGTATTCTTGCCTGGGAAATCCC
The DNA here is from genome assembly GCF_002263795.3 of Bos taurus. Lineage (NCBI taxonomy): Eukaryota > Metazoa > Chordata > Mammalia > Artiodactyla > Bovidae > Bos > Bos taurus. Next base: position 51,958,765 of record NC_037341.1, on the reverse strand, counting down.
ATGGACAGAGGAGTCTGGTGGGTTACAGTCCATGGGGTAACTTCTACACAATGCTCACAAGACTGTTTTATTAATATATTGAGCAATGCACCTTATCTGCCTGTATCTCATCAGATTGCAAACTCTTCAGGGACAAGGACAATATTGAATTCATATCTTTATACCTAATAGTTATTAATACTACAGAACTAGGTATAATTGATACACCTAAGCACCTGAGAAAAAGGAATGAATGATACTCTGTCTTTAGAATAAGTGGCAAGCTAGTGATTCTTTAATAGTTCAAATATGTTTATTCTTAGGGTATTATTATTATAATTATGTATCATTTGGATCCTCACTGTAGGCTACAGCATTAGACAAGATCAAGAATATTGTGTTGGTTTAGTTACAGAGTAAAAAGTCATGGCAACGTCAAGCAAGGTGACTATATGGACAGGGAGGCCTGGCGTGCTGCGATTCATGGGGTCGCAAAGAGTCGGACACGACTGAGCGACTGATCTGATCTGATCTAATCTGATTGCATACTTAAACTTTGCTTAGAGAATATATCTTAAAAGTCTTCATTGAAAAAGAAAAACTGTAACTATGTATGGTGACAGATATTAACTGGACTTACTACAGTGATCATTTGGCAATACATATAAATATCAAATCATTATTTTGTATACCTGAAACTAGTTTAATGTTATATGTCAACTATACCTCAATCAATAAATCAACTAACAAAATTATAGTACTGTGCTGTAGCCAGTATTCCAAATTTAATGAAGTATACATCAGAGATATCTTTATCCAGGATACTGTTTCAATTTTAGATATATTGATTTCATCCTGGGAACTTTGGAGAGCAGGGGGAAGTGAATAGAAATGGTTTTTCTATTAAAAAGACAAGTGATCATAACCTACAAGAAGTGAGATAGCTAGTCAGCAAGAGAGCTGGAGAAAAAGATTTAAAGAGCAAGGACAACAAGTGCAAAAGCCCTGAGGTAGAAGAGTGATGAGTGTTTTGAAGAACCCTCCAGGAGGCCAGTGTGGTTCAAACAGTAAAGTAAAAAGGGAATATATTTACAGAGGTCAGGGTGTATATGGGCAGATTAAGTAGAGCTTCATAGTATAGGATATTTGGCATTTATTCAGATTTAGGAAGTACTGGATGGATTTTGAGTACTTATGTGACATAATCTAACATATGGTTTAAAGATTACTGTGTTCAATGGAGATGGTATGCAGAAACAATAAAATGAGAGAAACTAGTCAGGAGAGAAGTGGGCGGCAAGAGATGACTGGTGCTCTAGATCAGGGTAGAGATATATTTACATAAACAAATGACATACAATTAGGTGAAATAAATCAAGTAATGAATACTAAGAGACAATATATTCTGTCACCATTTGTGTTTTAATACTTTTATTTAATATTGAATCAGATCATGGATAAGAATGATATAATTTAATTTTTAATTTTAATCCAGTATGTCTATAGATAAAACATCTCAGAGTTTCAGTAAAGAATGAAAAATAAGAAGGGAAAAAATTATTTTCCCAGTGCAAGTTTTTTTTTGGATCACTAAGTGAACTGCAGGTACAGATACCCTGTTCTGCCATAATTTAATATATGTGACGCTGTCATGAGATAAACTGCAGGATTTCTCATTCCTGAGGACTTACCACAGGATGCTATCATTTTGGATCTAAATTCTGACAAATATAATCTCCTGGTGTCCAATATAAGCTCTAAAAAATATTTTCTTCAGATTTAAAATGTATGCTTAATCCTGAACCATGATAAAAATCTTTTCCTAAATAGACAAACTTTGTAAGTTCTTAGGGTTCAGATCAGGTGAAGAAAATATTTATCAAGACCTTTCTTACATAAATTAATGTCTCTTACATGCAAAGGAGTAATATGAAGCTCAAGACTTTATGAACTTATGTTGCTCCAGGGTGACACTAAATCAACATTAATCAATCAATTGATCTATCTTTCCTTATTTTGGCACTTAAGAATCATAGTCTAATAGCCAACCCCCTACTCATGTACTCTGCAACAAAGTCTACCAGTCAGTCAAAATCTCCTGCCTCCATTATCAGATACTTTAGTTAGGATTTCTACTATAGAGTAAGACTGAACATGTAAAGCACAAAAAACTGGCAAGCTAATTCTCAAACACTGATGAAATTACAAATAAAGGCATAAACAAATTTACATGTGACAAGGGCAACTACTGGAATAATCAAAAATAACATAACTCTGAAACACTGAAGAGATAGGCTGTAGATGTGACATAACTATTTATCTTTTGTATCAGAAAATCAATAGATATTATCTAATGCTGGATAACAAGCAATAGAGCTTCATGTTATATAGAGAGAGCCACCAGAGCAATTAGAAACAGAAATTATTAGAAAGCTCAGTTGAGGAATAGGAGATTAGAAAAGGGTAAAGCAGATGAACATTGATTTCCATTATGTTAAATTGCAAGCATCTTGGTATTATTTCCTTAGTTATCATATGCACATTTTACTTTGCTTAGAAAATACAAAATTTATCTTAAGAGTAATTTATACTTATGAATAACAAAAACTTCTAGCTCTATTGCACATGCATTACACACTAATTTTGACTTTTGAGGTATTAATTTATTAAATCTGAATGTCAGCCAGTTACTGTATATGATCACCATGAGGGAAAACAAATAGATACATGAACAGCTGATAAAGAAACTAAAATTTATTAAGTTCTTCTTAGTTTATGACTAAATAATATTTAGTAATAGCCATATGACTAAATGTTTTAAATAAGTTATTTAAGATAATTCCCCCAACAACTTTGCAAATTACACAATATTATCACATGCTTATATGTGCAAAATAAACAAGGTCTCACAGTTGACTCAGGCTTTCCCTTTGTTTTTAAATCATTGTTTACAGTTAAAAGTACCTAGCTTTAAAATTTGGATTTTCCTTTCCTCTCTAGTATATAAAAAATTATCCAGTATTATCATATTTTTAACAGAGATGTATCAAGTTTTTTTTGTCTAAGAGCTTAAAGCATGTATTGAATAACCTTAAATTGATTTTTATATCTTAGTATTATGGCTAAAAGTCTAGTGACATCCAACTTTGTTCTTGTTCAGTTGCTCAGTTGTGTCCAACTCTTTGCAACAGAGAAGCACCACACCAGGCTTCTTTGTCCTTCATTATCTCCTGGAGTTTGCTCAAACTCATGTCCACTGAATCAGAAATACTATCTGCCATCTCGTCCTTGGCCATCCACTTCTCTCCCTGCCCTGAATCCTTCCTAGCATCAGGGTCTTTTACAGTGAGTTGGCTCTTGAATGAGGTAGCCAAAGTACTGGAGCTTCAGCTTCAGGATCAGTCCTTCCAGTGAATATTCATGGTTGATTTCCTTTAGGATTGACTGGTTTGATCTTGCTGTCCAAGGGACTCTCAAGAGTCTTCTCCAGAACAACAAATCAAAAATATCAATTCTCTGAAGCTCAGCCTTCTTTGTGGTCCAATTCTGACATCCATACATGACTACTAGAAAAACCATAGTTTTGACTGTATGGATCTTTGAGTGCAAAGTGATGTCTGTTTTTTTAATATGCTGTCTAGGTTTGTCATAGCTTTTCTTCCAAGGAGCAAGTGTCTTTTAATTGCATGCTTGCAGTCACCATCCTCAGTAATTCTGGAGCCCAAGAAAATAAAATCTTCACTGTTTCCACTTTTCCCCCATTACTATGAAGTGATGAGATAGAATAACATGATCTTAGTTTTTTGAATGTTGAGTTTTAAGCCAGCTTTTTCACTTTCCTCTTTCACTTTCATCAAGAGGCTCTTTAGTTTTTCTTTGCTTTCTGTCATTAGAATAGTAACATCTGCATATGTGAGCTTGTTATTTCTCCTGGCAATCTTGATTCCAGCTTGTGAATCATCCAGCCCAGCATTTCACATCATGTACTCTGCATCTATGTTAAATAAGCAAGGTGACAATATGCATCCTTGATACACTCCTTTCCCAATTTTTAGCCAGTCTGTTTTTCCATGTCTGGTGCTAACTGTTGCTTCTTATCCTGCATACAGATTTCTCAGGAGACAGGTGCGGTGGGGGATGTGAGGTATGGTATTCCCATCTCTTCAAGAATTTCCAGTTTGTTGTGATCCACACAGTGAAAGGCTTCAGCAAGTCAGTGAAAAATATGTAGTCTTTTTTTTGTTGTTGTTGTTAATTCTCTTGCTTTTTCTATGATCAATGGATGCTGTTATCCAACTTAAATGATGGTAAAAATTATTCTCTCTTAAGTAATTTTAAAATACTCAACTCCTGTGCTCTTTTCAGGAATGAGTGACTGTTTATTCATATAAAATATCAGTTACATTTAGTTAATGTTAAAATGACAAAAAAGGTTAGTTCATCTAAAACATAACATACAATGCAAAGTGCAATGCATGATTTCCAACGCTATGCATGTTTTTGGAACACCGTTAAAACTTACAAGTATTAATACGCCAGTATTTGTTGGGAAGTTTACTAGGTCTGATTTACTATGTGTTGTGATTAACAACTGAATCTTCACAATAACCTATTGAATTAACAACTGTTATCTGGTTTTTGAGAGTTAAAAATCAAGGCTCAGCTTGCCTCAGGTTATACATAGAGTAAGAGAACATGAAGTCAGATCTGTTCTTACCTCTAAATTGTCTGTACATATGACTGTTCAATCAAATATATGAAATACACTTAATTAGGATATAATTGACCCATGAAACATTGGAAATGTTGAAAATAAATAGGATTATCTTAGGTGAGCATATTCTTTGTGAATGGTATATATTTTGGTACTCCAGTCTTTCCCATCTAAGTCACTGAAATACACCTATTTAATCATTTATTCCAGTGATTAACATTTAGCTTTTTAATCTATAGTTTTCTGTGACCTTTTGAGTTTTCTCCATCAAATTTTTGGTTTATCCATGTGTGATGTTGCAAATTTTCCATGGTTTATAAACGATTACTGACTAAATTTTGAAAAGTGCTTTTCTAAGTTTAGTATGCTTTTTTGCCTATAAAAGGATTTCCTTTTTGTATGGATATAAATTCTAAGATAATAAATCACTCTTTCTCTTCATTTTCCATAAAATTTCATGTCATCATTTTATTTTCCTCTTTGGCAGGATTAAATCCAAAATAATTACTTCCCTTTTTATTTCCTTTATCTTGTAATGCAAAAAAGCAAAATGGCTGTCTGGGGAGGCCTTACAAATAGCTGTGAAAAGAAGAGAAGCAAAAAGCAAAGCAGAAAAGGAAAGATATAAACATCTGAAAGCAGAGTTCCAAAGAATAGAAAAAAGAGATAAGAAAGCCTTCTTCACCAATCAATGCAAAGAAATAGAGGAAAACAACAGAATGGGAAAGACTAGAGATCTCTTCAAGAAAATCAGAGATACCAAAGGAACATATCATGCAAAGATGAGCTCGATAAAGGACAGAAATGGTATGGACCTAACAGAAGCAGAAGATATTGAGAAGAGATGGCAAGAATAAACAGAACTGCACAAAAAAGATCTTCATGACCCAGATAATCATGATGGTGTGTTCACTGACCTAGAGCCAGACATCCTGGAATGTGAAGTCAAGTGGGCCTTAGAAAGCATCACTACGAACAAAGCTAGTGGAGGTGATAATTCCAGTTGAGCTATTCCAAATCCTGAAAGATGATGCTGTCAAAGTGCTGCACTCAATATGCCAGCAAATTTGGAAAACTCAGCAGTGGCCACAGGACTGGAAAAGGTCTGTTTTCATTCCAATCCCAAAGAAAGGCAACACCAAAGAATGCTCAAACTACCACACAATTGCACTCACCTCACACGCTAGTAAAGTAATGCTCAAAATTCTCCAAGCCAGGCTTCAGCAATATGTGAACCGTGAACTTCCTGATGTTCAAGCTTGTTTTAGAAAAGGCAGAGGAACCAGAGATCAAATTGCCAACATCCACTGGATCATGGAAAAATCAAGAGAGTTCCAGAAAAGCATCTATTTCTGCTTTATTGACTATGCCAAAGCCTTTGACTGTGTGGATCACAATAAACTGTGGAAAATTCTGAAAGAGATAGGAATACCAGACCACTTGATCTGCCTCTTGAGAAATCTTTATGCAGGTCAGGAAGCAACAGTTAGAACTGGACATGGAACAACAGCCTGGTTCCAAATAGGAAAAGGAGTTCGTCAAGGCTGTATATTGTCACCCTGTTTATTTAACTTATATGCAGAGTACATCATGAGAAATGCTGGACTGGAAGAAACACAAGCTGGAATCAAGATTGCCAGAAGAAATATCAATACCCTCAGATATGCAGATGACACCACCCTTATGGTAGAAAGTGAAGAGGAACTAAAAAGCCTCTTGATGAAGGTGAAAGTGGAGAGTGAAAAAGTTGGCTTAGAGCTCAACATTCAGAAAACGAAGATCATGGCATCCAGTCCCATCACTTCATGGGAAATAGATGGGGAAACCGTGGAAACAGTGTCAGACTTTATTTTTGGGGGGCTCCAAAATCACTGCAGATGGTGATTGCAGCCATGAAATTAAAAGATGCTTACTCCTTGGAAGGAAAGTTATGACCACCCTAGATAGCATATTCAAAAGCAGAGACATTACTTTGCCAACAAAGGTCCGTCTAGTCAAGGCTATGGTTTTCCCTGTGGTCATGTATGGATGTGAGAGTTGGACTGTGAAGAAGGCTGAGCACCGAAGAATTGATGCTTTTGAACTGTGGTGTTGGAGAAGACTCTTGAGAGTCCCTTGGACTGCAAGGAGATCCAACCAGTCCATTCTGAAGATCAGCCCTGGGATTTCTTTGGAAGGAATGATGCTAAAGCTGAAACTCCAGTACTTTGGCCACCTCATGTGAAGAATTGACTCATTGGAAAAGATTCTGATGCTGGGAGGGATTGGGGGCAAGAGGAGAAGGGGACGACAGGCCTGGTGTGCTGTGATTCATGGGGTCACAAAGAGTCGGACACGACTGACTGACTGATCTGATCTGATCTGATCTTGTAATAGATGAAATCATTACCTCAAGTCAGTTCAGTCAGGTCAGTTATTTCTGAATCTTTGTGACCACATGGACTGCAGCACAGCAGGATTCCCTGTCCTTCACCAACTTCCAGAGCTTGCTCAAACTCATGTCAATCAAGTCGGTGATGCCACCCAACCATCTCATCCTCTTTCGTCCCCTTCTCCTCCTGCCTTCAATCTTTCCCAGCATCAGGGTCTTTTCCAAGGAGTCAGTTCTTCGCATCAGGTGGCCAGAATATTGGAGTTTCAGCTTCAGCATCAGTCTACCAATGATTATTCAGGACCGATTTCCTTTAGGATTGACTGGTTTGATCTCATTGCAGTCCAAGAGACTCTCAAGAGTCTTCTCCAACACCACAGTTCAAAAGCATCAATTCTTTGGTGCTCAGCCTTCTTCACAGTCCAACTCTCACATCCATACATGACCACAGGGAAAACCATAGCCTTGACTAGACAGACCTTTGTTGGCAAAGTAGAAGAGATACCCCACGCCCGAGGTAAGAGAAACCCAAGTAAGACGGTAGGTGTTGCAAGAGGGCATCAGAGGGCAAACACAGTGAAACCATACTCACAGAAAACTAGTCAATCTAATCACACTAGGACCACAGCCTTATCTAACTCAATGAAACTAAGCCATGCCCGTGGGACAACCCAAGAATGGCGGGTCATGATGGAGAGAACTGACAGAATGTGGTCCACTAGAGAAGGGAATGGCAAAGCACTTCAGTATTCTTGCCTTGAGAACCCCATGAACAGTATGAAAAGAACAAGCTTAGAGAGGTTAAATGACTTGTGGTAGTTAGAAATCATATATATATATGCTGCTGCGTCACTTCAGTCATGTCCGACTGTGTGTGACCCCAGAGACGGCAGCACACCAGGCTCCTCTGTCCCTGGGATTCTCCAGGCAAGAACACTGGAGTGGGTTGCCATTTCCTTCTCCAATGCATGAAAGTGAAAAGTGAAAGTGAAGTCGCTCAGTCGTGTCCGACCCTCAGCGACCCATGGACTGCAGCCTACCAGGCTCCTTGGCCCATGGGATTTTCCAGGCAAGAGTACTGGAGTGGGGTGCCACTGCCTTCTCCAATATATATATATAATTCTCACAGGTGAATACATTAAATTTCTAACAAAAACAACCATGTGCATTAGACACCAAAAATCCAAACTTTTAATCAACAGATCAGAATTGCTGGTTTTTCTTGTTCCACTGAAATCACAGCAGTAAATACACTTTATTTTATAAATTCCTCCAGCTATTTATCCAGAAATATGTATTCATGAATTTCTGAACCATGATCATTAAAACTTATTTCATTGTTAATTGGGGACTTCTACAGTTTCCCTTCGTTTGTCCAGTAGATCATCTCTTCAAAATCATTAGAAAGAGCTGCTTATTTACTGTGGTTAACTGCTTAGCAAATTCCCTATCCCCAAATGAGGATGATGTTTCTGTTTCAGGTGCCTCTGTTAACTGTCTTAATCTTAAAAATATTTAGTCTCTTTTTGAATATATTTTTCCCTAAGACTTTTTCTAAGATATATGATATTTTCTTGGCCATGATCATTGTCAGATCCTTCAGCATTCTGAATTTGATGCACTGGTCTTGTACTAACTATAGCTGTAGCAGATCTGACAACTTTCATCTGATATTATGTTACTGAAACTAATTTTAGTTATTTCCCCATCTTTTTGCACACTTGGGTCTTCCTTGTGCTTTTGGAGCTGCCTCAGTAGCTCTGACTTGGTCACTCCTTTTAAACAACTTAGTTCTTAGGAGAAATGTATGTATCTCCATATGCTTGGTTCAGATCTATCACTGATTATTGATAATATTCTAGGTATTGCATTTATCTACTTTTGTTGAAATAACAGTTTCAGTGTGTTTCTTCCTCATTACTCAGTCAATATTTCCTGAGAACCTGAAGTTTTAGGAACTCCTTTAAATTCTTAAGATAAAAAAAATGAACAAAATATCCCTGCTCTCAGAGAGCTGGCCCACTATAACATGCACATTGCTTTAGAGACACGTGGGAATATAAGCACTTTTCCAAAATCATTTATTTACAGAAACCAGTTAAAAAGTCCTCAATAAAATCTGCATTGCCTACACCACACTTGTAGATCATGTGTTAAATGGTTGATTTGTTAAAAAAACAGAAGTAGCTTTAATTGATTCTTTCTAATTATAAAAACTCAGCCAAAAGGTAGTTTCTTACCATGACAACTTGGTAAGACTCTATTCCATCCAGGTCTTCCATCATCTCCCATGATACAGGTGAGTGTTGAATATCCTTGAAGAATGTAACCAGCATCACAGTAATAGGTTACTGTTGACCCTAATTTATAATCCATTCCCAGTCTGGTGCCATTCATTATATTGCCTGGATCAAAGCAGGACTCTCGGAGTTTTGCTGTAAAGTAATGTTGATATAAAATGAATTATTTTAAAAAAGCACATTCTAGGAAGCTATCAGTATATCTTCATCTCTGCCTCTAAATAGACAGAAAGCACCAACACACTTTCTGCCTCTGCTTAAGAGCTAAAAGTACAAAGTAGCCCTCAACCATATCTGATGTTTTGTTGATTTATATTGGTTAAAAAAAGATAAAATTCTTCATTGGTCTTCCCGTTAAAATTAGTATCTAATATATATAGTCAAACAGGGTTTCAGAGTTTATTATAATTATGTGTTATCAACCATGCATAAGTATTTTAAATGAATTATTTGGAAAAGAAGAACTTGTTTATTTAATATTTCATTATTTAAACGATCTTCCCCCAAATAAAGTACACTCCATTTCATGTGACTGAACTTAGATATAGTACTACTGCCTATGCTAATTTCAGTTAATCACCATGAAGAAAGTAAAAGATCCTATGTCTCCACCCTGAAGCCATTTCTCTTAACTTACCTCCTCTACTCATTCCGCACATATCTGTCAGAGGTCTGCCCATTAAAAATAATAGCAAAATCTTTATAATATCCAAACCATGATCTTATTGGACACAGTCTATATCAAAGCCAAGAACTTTCAAAGGTAATAGTAAAACGCAAATTAAAAAGTAAATTCCATTCACAACAAAGAACTGTTTAAAGAGACTGACAGAATATTTTGAAAATATGGGAGAAATATATTAGTTCATCCATTTTGGCAAATAAGTGGTAGAATACTTTTGTTATACCAGATCTGGGTAACACGTGAATATTTACATTTTATTATCATTGCAGATAAATAGAGATGTACAATGTAACTGCTAAATCATTTCAGTCGTGTCTGAGTCTGTGCGACCACATAGACAGCAGCCCACCAGGCTCCCCCGTCCCTGGGATTCTCCAGGCAAGAACACTGGAGTGGGTTGCCATTTCCTTCTCCAATGCATGAAAGTGAAAAGTGAAAGTGAAGTCGCTCAGTCGTGTCCGACCCTCAGCGACCCATGGACTGCAGCCCACCAGGCTCCTCCGTCCATGGGATTTTCCAGGCAAGAGTACTGGAGTGGGGTGCCCTTGAAGGGCTGTCACAAATTCAAGATAACAAATGTGATTTGCTACATTAGAATTTATCTTATGTTAGTGGGAATTCAGGAGATGGGTATATCTTTGGATATGAGTCATAGAATCTTTGTAATTTAAGTCAAGAATATCTTGGTGTTTGGCTATTATAGTAATTATATTATCATAATAAATTAATCAAAATCTGATTAATTTTAACAGAAAAATTATTTTTATTCCATTTGCTAAAGTCTGCAGAGTTCAAAGTGCTTCAACACTTACAGGAAATTACGAGAAATTTATGCTTTAGGAAACATACTTCACAAGATTTCTCTGAATTCAACTAAAGAGGAAATGGTGGAAAGACACATTTAAGTGATTTTAATAGAATACCAAATGAAAAATTCTCACTTCCTTTCCTTCCTTCCTTCTTTCCAGAAACTACTTAAGAGCCCATTATCCAAGTAACACTGGAAATACAGCCATGGTGATAAAAAAATATTCTAACCTTCATGGCTTTTACAGTCTATCAAGAAAATAATTACATTAAGTAAACACTTGTGGTTGCGATGTGTGTTGTATAAGGAGCAGCATTCAGAACCTTCCTGAAGAACTGACATCTAAACTGAGCACTGAGGGGTAATGGGCAGAGTAGGTGAAAGGGGGATGAGAGACATGAAGGGGAGAAGTTATACTGGAGCTTGTAAGTCAGATAAACCTGATTTCTGAGCATCAACCAAAACTAAATAATTTGATCTTTCAAAGGTATGTACATGTATGTACACACACACAGTGTAAGAAATTTGTATCCCATATAACAGAAGGAAAAGAACCAGTAGATTCTTTGGTCACTAAGAAAGAGGCTTTAGTAGTACAGAGGTGAGTTTGTTTAATTTTTCAGAGAAAAACATTAATCTTGTCCTTAAATAAGCAGAAAATGCAATGTAATTTTTAGGTGTAACAGCAATCTACCATTTATGTTCTTCATGAAATTGAACTAAATCCCTTGAGGGAAAAGAAAGGATTGAAATTACTATTTAGAAGGATTAATCTCTTTGACATGTCTAACTGCCTAACATCCATCTTTTGAAAAGTTAGCTTTTTCCTTCTTTAAAGTTTTCCCCAAATTTTCAGTGACGTATTAGTGAATCTATAATGCAAACCTACTTTTTGAGTAAAGGGAAAAATGGTTGATAAAAATACTGCCTCTGCAACAATTTTATATTGCTAGGCTCATTTTGAGAGGATTCACTTATCTCTTTATTATGTTTACATATTGCTTTAAATTCTTAGTGAATAGCTTTCTATGAATAATACTGCACTTGTTTATTTCCGTGTTTGCCATAGCAATTGCATCTGGAAATTTTGAGAACATGTGGAGAATCCTTACATATAGGTCCAGGAAACAGATGGAAAAATGATTTCAATTTTGGAAACAAAAATGTGAAGCAAATTAATAGTATTTTAATGAATAATTAATTTAATAAAATAATTTATTTGTATGAATAATTCACTTTTATGAATAATAGCAACTTGCCTACTGAATAGATCCCAGGTAAGAGTCCCTTGCCTTATATTCTCTAAGTAAAGCATGTTAGAAGCAGTCTTCTGGAAGACAGACGTGATTGTAAGCAATAGAGCCTGTATCTTAACAATGGACTATTTTTTCACTCTTACAAAAAATTTGTTTCAGAATTATTTCCAGGTGAAATTAAAGCATTGTAAATGCTTATTTTAATGAAAAATTTTGACATTACAAAGTTGAAGTATGTGTCCTTAAGAAGAGTCAACAGGAAAAATTAAAGCTTTATTATGCTTTTGTTTTCATTTTATTAAGGAAGACATATAGATGAAATTATAATAAGCACAATATCTATATCATTATAAAGTTTTTATCATGCTTTGCATCAGGCACGACAATAACTAAATAATGTTTGTTCAATTAATACTTAATGACTTGTTTATAAATACATTTTTTTCCTGGGCTAATAAGAACCATAATATTTTTGTTGTTAAAGGTTAGTCTTTAACAAACTTCAAAGTTTATTCCCACATACGGGTATATACTCATGAAAGGACCATTATTAAGAATAGTGTTGTTTTGTAGATAATAAGTTATATATTATTTTTATTTTTGAGATGTCATCAGAGTATATAATATTCAGCTGCTTTTTATTTCCAGAACAGTGCCATTGGGCATATACCTGCTAGCATGAACTCAGAAACTAAGAGCTAAATTCCCTTCAAACTGTGTATGCATTGTAGTCCCCTCAGATCACAGTAATTCCCAAAAGGATCTCTTTCTTTTGGAAGACCCATAGTTCACACTATGGAAATTAAATATAAACCACAGATGTATCTCCTTTATTTTGGAAAATACTGTTGATTAAACAATTGGAAATTAAATAATTGCTGCAAAATACCTGAAAGTAAAGCTGAAATGTAATAGGTTGCTCTATGAAAGGATATGTCTTACCTTAAATTGATATATTAATTCAGAAAGTAATTGACTATATTTGAAGGTTCTTGAAGCAGGTGGCTAACTTATCCCATATATAAACAACCATTCATAAATCTTTCACTGTAGATTTTTGGTACCTATCAGATAAAACAGCAGCTGCCAGGAGGTCCCCTTCAGAAGCACAAAACTGTATCTATACTCTCTTCTTCATGTAAATATTTTGTTTAAAGAATATAATCATCCCTCCTATGAGTTACACCTATTAAATATTTAAAATATATTTATTAACATAATTAAAAATAACCTTAATACAAAACAATGCAAAAGATAGCATTAAGCTAAAATGTTTATCAAGTATACATTTAATATTGTATCTTATTGAAATTACATTAATTTATCTGTGCATAGTCATTCAGTCGTGTCCGACTCTTTGCCACCCCAAGAACTGCAGCCTTCTAGGCTCCTCTGTCCATGGGGATTCTTCAGGGAAGACTACTGGAGACTAGGTTGATTTAAACTTTTTGGGGACATTGATTTCAAGTTAATAAAACATCTCCCCTTACCTTCAAATATCTATTTATTTCAGTTTACTATTGTCTACGGAGAAGGCAATGGCACCTCACTCCAGTACTCTTGCCTGGAAAATCCCATGGACGGAGGAGCCTGGTGGGCTGCAGTCCATGGGGTCGCTGGGAGTCGGACATGACTGAGCGACTTCACTTTCACTTTTCACTTTCATGCATTGAAGAAGGAAATGGCAATCCACTCCAGTGTTCTTGCCTGGAGAATCCCAGGGACAGGGGAGCCTGGTGGGCTGGTGTCTATGGGGTCGCACAGAGTCGGACACGACTGAAGCGACTTAGCAGCAGCCACAGCAACTATTGTCTACAACGCTAGAGCATATCTACCATTTGATTTTTAAAAAATTTTAATTGGAGGCTAATTACTTTACAATATTGTGGTGGTTTTTGCCATATAGCATTTGCTTTTTGTAAATAAAATTAGTATTCCTTTCAGAATCTCTATTATTAGCAGGCTGTGTATTTTCGATGTTTGACTATAGCATTTGTTCACCATTCAAATGCTTTGTTTGCAGAATTCCTATGTATTTGCAAATAAACAAAAATAAGGTTCAGTGTCTATCTTCAAGAGGGAAATGAAGAGATCTGTATGAACACAAGCAATAGCAACTATACTCTGGTGTGAGCTCTATAGAAGTAGGTGCTGAACTTATAGCTTTTTAAATAAAGACCTATAAATATCAGTATTTGGAGTTGGGACTTAAAAACTTTACTTTTTCAGAGCTAATAGAAATCAACATGCTTAAAATAAAGTATATAACATGATTACAAATGAAAAACAAATAGTTTTTACTATCCAGGACCTCCAGTTATATGTCAATTTCTTTGGCAGGTGTACATTTTATCTTGAAAATTTTGACATGTTTGCTTGGCTATGGCAGAAATAAACAACAAGACCACTTTATGAGCTTTAAAGAACCAGGCAATTAAAGAGCCAACTGTTTTTTTTTTTTTTAAATAAAAATAGAAGGTAGGGTGACTGATAAGAAAAGACAGATCCTGGAGACCCTAAAGTGGGGGATGAAATTCTATGGGGAGGGTTGAGAGTTTTGAGAGCCAGTCCAGAAAGTTAATTAGGTTGGATTTCGGGAATACCATAAACTTAGCAATAACATTGTAAAGAAATACCATCTGGAGTACAAAAATAAGACCTCAAGGAATTGTGTGTAAATGGGAACTGGTGTAGTGACCAAAGATGGTAGGCAGTAGTTGCAGGGTACAGGATGGACTGTAGTTCATGGAATGCTTATGTATTTCTCTGCCTGTACTCACATTTTTATCTTCCTTTACTCTTATTGGTAGTGATAATTTATGCCATCATTTGCAATTCACTTTAACAATCTGATTCTCAATTTCATCATTTGAAAATAGGTATAGTAATACCTACCCGATAATGCTGTTAGTTAACATTTTGTTGCATTTAGAAGTGTTTTTGCTAATGGGAAAGAAAGAGATACTGTATTGAAAGAACTAATAACTGTACTTGGAGTAAAGTACATAATAGGTAATTAACATTGTCCTTTTAAAAAATGCATCAGTGGCCTTTTTCCTGTGGTGGCATAAATTGTAGCTTTTCAGAAATAATGGGACACAGAAATTGACCAAGATGGGAAATAGGAAGGGCAATACATTTAGTTTAAGATATGGTGAGTAGATTTTATCTCAAGTGCTAAATGACATGGATTTAATAATGACTACATGGATATTAGGAGAGAAACGATTGTGAAGTCAAGTCCAGTTTCCATTTGAAAGAATGCTGTAACAAATTAGTATCATCTGCGCTTCACTTTCACTTTTCACTTTCATGCATTGGAGAAGGAAATGGCAACCCACTCCAGTGTTCTTGCCTGGAGAATCCCACGGACGGGGGAGCCTGGTGGGCTGCCATCTATGGGCTCACACAGAGTCGGACACGACTGAAAGAGACTTAGCAGCAGCAGCAGGAGCCCTGAGTATTGTAGTATTTGTGGCATTCTTCCTTTATCTGTTATCCTATGGATCTCTGGAAATGCTTTGTTAAATACAAACTCACAATAGAACCTAACTTTACTGACTTGCTTACAGTTCTCTATCTCTTTTTAACTGAGTCTTGTTTATAAAGCTATCACCTTGCAGATATTCCTAAAAAGCCAAGTTCTCATTTGTAAAATACAGGACATGAATGTGTCTCTAAGTTTCCTTAGATTTCAGTATGTTATTATTCTAATCATATCTTGATTTAAAATATAAAACACCTCTTTAAGCAACTCAAAATCAGCTAAGTAATTATCAAACAATTACTATGTATGTAGGCATTATTCTAATAAGTTCATTGTATAGCGGTAAATAGAGTTCTTGCTCTAAAGAAGTTTGTTTTTCTGGTGTATGTGTAGCGATTGAGTGAGGCTTCCCACGTAGCTCAGCTGGTAAAGAATCCACCTAGAATTCAGGAGACCCTGGTTCTATTCCTGGGTCAGGAAGTTTCCCTGGAGAAGGGATAGGTTACCCACTCTAGTATTCTTAGGCTTCCCTGGTGACACAGATGGTAAAAAATCTGCCTGCAATGGGTTCGATCACACGGTTCAATCCCTGGCTTGGGAAGATCCTCTGGAGAAGGGCATGGCAACCTACTCCAGTATTCTTCCTGGAAAATCCCATGGACAGAGGACACTGCTGGGCTACAGTCCATGGGGATGCAAAGAGTCAGACGTGACTGAGCGACTAAGCACAGCACAGGGATTGAGGGGCATAAATGGGAGTGTGCATAGTAAATAAATAAGGAAATAAATGAACAATAAAATATCAAGTAATTATATGACTTTGATAAAAGGAGAAATTTGTGCCAGTACAAGAGAAAAAGCAAAAGGAATAGAAAGCTCAAAATAAGATTAAAAATATGTATATATGTACCCAAAAATGGGTTCCTATAACATAGCAAAAAAAAAAAAAAAATCACCATTTTAAGAAAAAAAAAAGAAAAATTAATTAATTAAAAAAATTATAATAGATTTCCCCAACTATTTTAATAATTGCTAGACCAAGCAGTTTTTTTAAATGGCAAAGGACATACATATTCAATAAAGATACATAGAGAACTTAATTTAATGAGTATATATATTAAAAAAAAAACTGCACCCATAAACTAACCATATAGAGGTCATAAAACAAATCTTTAGACACACCAAGAACTGGAATCATACACATTTGACCACAGTACTAGTAAGCTTGAAATTCATAATTAAGTATAGACTGAAATTTATTGTAAGACTTGTAAGCACTTGTAAATAGCTCTTAAGTATAGAAAAAATCAAAAGGCAGTACAATTAGAACAAATTAAAATTGTAAAATAATAAAACTCTACGTATCCCAACATTTGCAAAGCAGCTACAGTGGTGCTTTGAGGAAAATACACAGCCCTCAGAAGCTCATAATGGAAGAGGAGAAAAATATGAAAATTAATATGTGATTTGTTTTTTAATTATAAAAATAAAAGCCAATCTAGAGAAAATGGGGAATAAGTAAATTATGTGAAAGTAATATTAACAAAAATACCAAGCAATTGCAATAAAAAAAATACAGCAACAGAAAATGCAAGAGAGCACTGTGAACATTTTTATGTCTATACATTTGAAAACTTGCATGAAGATAATTAGTTCTCAGGAAAAGGTTTTCAGTTTTCATAAGTCTCTCCCAAGTATACACATTATTAAACTTGTTTGATTTTCTCTTGTTAATCTGTCTCATACCAATTTAATTCTTAGATCAGCTAGAAGAATCTATAAGAACAGAGGAAAATTTTTTTCTCCCTGAAATGTACAAACTTCCGGTTATAAGATAAGTATGCTCTGCTGCTGCTACTGGTGCTGCTAAGTCACTTCAGTCGTGTCCGACTCTGTGAGACCCCATAGACGGCAGCCCACCAGGCTCCCCCGTCCCTGGGATTCTCCAGGCAAGAACACTGGAGTGGGTTGCCATTTCCTTCTCCAATGGATGAAAGTGAAAAGTGAAAGTGAAGTTGCTCAGTCATGTCCTACTCTTAGCGACCCCATGGACTGCAGCCTACCAGGCTCCTCCGTCCATGGGATTTTCCAGGCAAGTATGCTCTAGGGATGTAATATACAGCATGGTGACAATACTTAAGAATATATGTATTCTATATTTGAAAGTTGCTAAGGGAATATATCTTAACAAGTTCTCATTACAAGAAAAAAATAATTGTAACTATATGCAGTGGTGATGATGCTATATAGACTTAATATAGTAATCATTTTGAAATACATATGTTTATTAAATCATTATGTCATACAAACACCTAAATTTAGTATAATGTTTTTATCAGTTATAACTCAGAAAATGTGGAGGTTCTGAAATGCTTTCTGTGCTGTTGAGAATATAAATTGGTATAGCCTCTTCTGGGAGTAATTAGGGGATATGTTGTTAGATTCAAGAGGTTTGATATAAACCTTTGATCTAGTATTACCACTCTTAGATATACAGATATTTTAGAATCTAATAGATATATTCAACAAAGTATTCAAAAGGATGGATATATCATCATGATTCCTAACAGAAAACTTAACCTAAGTATCTATCAGAAAAATTTACAAATTACTTGTGATAGTCATATGATAGAATATCATAAAGAAATTAATGAACTAAGTCCACATGTCTCTTATCATTGGTATATCTCAGAAATAATGTAGAGGGAAAAACAATTTTCATAAGAATGTATACATGATGAAAATATGTTTTATGAAAATAGAATGAAGGAAATGTACATGATGGAAAATATAAATATATGTACAAGCATACATACATGAAAAAGATAAGCACTGAATTAATAATTAGGAGGATAAGGTCATAAAGGGAAGAGGAGTGTCTGAAAATAATCTTGACTACTCATGATTTGTGCAGATTGCCAGTTAGTTGGGTTCTTGTGTATGGCATGAGGAGACTCTTCCAGTGGGAGAGTTTGGCACATTGCTCAAGCTCAATTCTCTAGAATATCAATGTTTCCTAACCCATAGTCACAAGGTGTAAGCTTGCCCATGATCCTCTGGTTTGGAGCAGCTAACATTTTCATACAACCCTAATAAATAGCTGGTCATCCTAAATTCTTACTGAAAGTGAAAGCATTAATCACTTCAGTCACGAGTGACCCTATAAACTATAGCTCACTAGGCTCATCTATCCACCGAATTCTCCAGGCAAGAATACTGGAGTGGGTAGCTAGCCATTCCCTTCTCCAGGAGATCTTCTCCAAAGGATCTTCTCAACCCAGGGCTTAAACCCAGGTCTCCCTCATTGCTCCTCGCATGGTAAAGAATCTGAAATTCTTCTGAGCCACCAGAGAATCACCTACTGTTTGGTACCAAATAGCTCATATATTCTTCCACTGACAAGGCCATTTTCTTACTTTGCTCTGTAAGATGAGAGACTCACAGACCAAAATTTACCACCTCAAAATATGCCTCTTTGGGATACATATTGATTTTGGGTGATTATTTTTAACAAACAGAAACATAGTCTTTTTACCTCCCACTTAGCTACCTAAGAATTGAGCTAAAGGGCATGTACCTAAAACAGAATACACTTCTGACCAAAGATGGGCCCTTATGGCAGAAAGCAAAGAAGAGAGGCTCTTAATGAAAGTGAAAGAGGAGAGTGAAAAAGCTGGCATCAAACTCAACCAAAAAACTTAAGATCGTGGCATCCAGTCCCATCACTTCATGGCAAATAGATAGAGAAACAATGGAAACAGTAAGAAACTTTGTGTTTTTTTTTGGCTCCAAAATCACTGCACATGGTGACTGCAGCCATGAAATTAAAAGACGCTTGCTCCTCAAATCAAAAGTTATGACCAGCCTAGACAGCACGTTAAAAATCAGAAACATTACTTTGCCAACTAAGGTCCATCTAGTCAAAGCTATGGCTTTTCCAGTAGTCATGTATGGATATAAGAGCTGGACCATAAACAAAGCTGAGCACCAAAGAACTGATGTTTTGAACTGTGGTGTTGGAGAAGACTCTTGAGAGTCCCCACCACTGCAAGGAGATCAAACCAGTCAATCCTAAAGGAAATTAGTCCTGAATATTCATTGGAAGGACTGATGCTGAAGCTGAAACTCCAAAACTTTGGCCACCTGATGCAAAGAACTGACTCCTTGGAAAAGACCCTGATGCTGGGAAAGATTGAAGGCAGGAGGAGAAGGAGATGACAGAGGATGAGATGATTGGATGGCATCACCTATTCGATGGACATGAGTCTGAGTAAGCTCTGGGAGTTGGTGATGGACAGGAAGCCTGGCATAATCCATGGCTGTAGTCCATGAAGTCACAAATTTTTGGACACGACTGAGTGACTGAACTGACTGACTGATGACCAAAGATATCTGCAATGACTATAGGCTAGGTTGCAGCAGTGGAAACTCAGCAGGGTCTAGAGAGCAGAATCCACTCTTTATCTCCTTGTCTCTGTACAGCCCAGCAAACATTTATTTATCAAACATTTACTTTTCCATCAATGTGGATTGCCTTTTTCTCCTTTGAAGTCCCAAACCACTACTCCCAACATTTTCTTTTGTCTCTAGCTGAAAATGTATTTAAGGCAGGGTTTCAGCTTGCCTTCTTTTGATAGCCCTTAAAAGAAACAACAACAACAAGAACAACAACAAACACACACCTCTCTTCCCAGTGCAAATTCAGAAGTTTCAATTGAATATTTCTTAAAACAAGAATAACAAGATTTGAAGCAAATATAACACCATGTTAAAAGTCTGTCAAATTGGATAGAAATACTTTGAAGTTTGTTTTACTATTCTGTATAACTTTTACCTACTTAAAATATTCTATAGTGGGGAAAAAAATAAAATTAAAGCAGTAAGTGATAAATTCAAAGTATGCATTTACATAACTCAAATAACCCCTTTATCAATATCCTTTGTAGAATCAATTTTTTTAAAATAAAATTTAACTTTAAACAACTAAGATCTAATTTGTCCTTATACACATTGAATAGAAAACTTATATTTATAAATATCCATATGTGTACATGCTAAGTCCCTTCAGTCATATCTGACTCTTTGCAACCTGATGGACCTTAGCCTACCAGGCTTCTTTCTTCATGGGATTCTCCATGCAAGAATACTAGAGTGGGTTGCTGTGCCCTTCCTGACCCTGGGATCAAACCCGACTCTCTTACATCTCCTGCATTTGCAGGGGGTTTCTTTACCACTAGTGCCACCTGGGAAGGCCCAAGAAATATCCGTATATATCTTAATATTAATTCATTTAAATACAGACAGAAATGTTCTAAAATATTATATTCATTACCATGTCATATTCAGTTTAGTTCAGTCACTCAGTCGTGTCTGACTCTGCGACCCCATGGACTGCAGCATGCCAGGCCTCCCTGTCTATCACTAACTCCCGTAGCTTACTCAAACTCATGTCCATAGAGTCGGTGATGCCATCCAACCATTTCATCCTCTGTTGTCCCCTTTTTCTCCCACCTTCAATCTTTCCCAGCATCAGGGTCTTTTCAAATGAGTCAGGTCTTTGCATCAGGTGACCAAAGAATTGGAGTTTCAGCTTCAGCATTAGTCTTTCCAATGAATATTCAGGACTGATTTCCTTTAGGATGAACTGGTTGGATCTCCTTGCAGTCCAAGGGACTCACAAGGGTCTTTTCCATCACCACAGTTCAAAATCACCAATTCTTTGCCGCTCAGCTTTCTTTAAAGTCTGACTCTCACATCCATGCACGGCTGCTGGAAAGACTGTACCTTTGACTGTATGGAACTTTGTTGGCAAAGGAATGTCTCTGATTTTTAATATGCTGTCTAGGTTGGTCATAACTTTCCCTCCAAGGAGCAAATGTCTTTTAATTTCATGGCTGCAGTCACCATCTGCAGTGATTTTGGAGCCCCCCAAATAAAGTCTGTCACGGTTTCCACTGTTTTCCCATCTATTTGCTATGAAGTGATGGGACGAGATGCCGTGATCTTAGTGTTCTGAATGTTGAGTTTTAAACCAACTTTTTCACTCTCCTCTTTCACTTTCATCAAGAGGCTCTTTTGTTCTTCACTTTCTGCCATAAGGGTGGTGTCATCTGCATATCTGAGGCTATTGATATTTCTCCCGGCAATCTTGATTCCTGCATGTGCTTTCTCCAGCCCAGAGTTTCTCATGATGTACTCTGCATATAAGTTAAACAAGCATGGTGACAATTTACAGCCTTGACGTACTCCTTTCCCGATTTGGAACCAGTTTGTTGTTCCATGTCCAATTCTAACTGTTGCTTCCTGACCTGCATACAGATTTCTCAAGAGGCAGGTCAGGTGGTCTGGTATTCCCATGTCTTTCAGAATTTTTCACAGTTTATTGTGATCCACACAGACAAAGGCTTAGGCATAGTCGACAAAACAGAAGTAGATGTTT
The DNA here is from genome assembly GCF_002263795.3 of Bos taurus. Taxonomy (NCBI): domain Eukaryota; kingdom Metazoa; phylum Chordata; class Mammalia; order Artiodactyla; family Bovidae; genus Bos; species Bos taurus. Next base: position 51,936,726 of record NC_037341.1, on the reverse strand, counting down.
TTTCTGGAACTCTCTTGCTTTTTCAGTGATCCAACACATGTTGGCACTTTGATCTGTTGTTCCTCTGCTTCTTCTAAATCCACTTCAAACATCTGGAAGTTCACAGTTCATGCACTGTTGAAGCCTGGCTTGGAGAATTTTGAGCATTACTTTACTAGCATGTGACATGAGTACAATTGTGCAGTAGTTTGAGCATTCTTTCTCATTGCCTTTCTTTGGGATTGGAATGAAAGTGACCTTTTCCAGTCCAGTGTCCAGTGCTGAGTTTTCCAAATTTGCTGGCATATTGAGTGCAGCACTTACACAGCATCGTCTTTTAAGATTGGAAATAGCTCAGCTGGAATTCCATCACCTCTACTAGCTTTGTTCGTAGAGATGCTTCCTAAGGTCCACTTGACTTCACATTCCAGGATGTCTGGCTCTAAGTGAGTGATCACAGCATTGTGATTATCTGGGTCATGAAGATTTTTTTTTTTTAAATAGTTCTTCTGTGTATTCTTGCCACCTCTTCTTAATATTTTCTGCTTCTGTTAGGTCCATACCATTTCTGTCCTGTATTGTGCCTATCTTTGCATGAAATTTTCCCTTGGTATCTCTAATTTTCTTGAAGTGATCTCTAGTCTTTCCCATTCTATTGTTTTCCTCTATTTCTTTGCATTGATCACTGAGGAAGAATTTCTTATCTCTCCTTGTTATTCTTTGGAACTCTGTATTCAAATGGGCATATGCCCATTATATAATATAAGATATCTTATCTTATGTTATCTTGATTTGAAAGATATCTTTCCTTTTCTCCTTTCACAGCTATTTGTAAGGCCTCATCAGACAACCATTTTGGTTTTTTGCATTTCTTTTTCTTAGGGATGGTCTTGATCCCTGTCTCCTGTACAATGTCATTAACTTAGGTCCATAGTTCTTCAGGCACTCTGTCTATCAGATCCAATCTCTTGAATATGTTTCTCCCTTCCACTGTATAATCGTAAGGGATTTGATTTAGAGCATATTATATTCACCCTATTCTTAATGTTGACCTATTTAAATAATTTCAGATATTTTCTGAGTCATAATTGTCAAAATATTTTGTGAATCGTATACTTTTGAATATTTTTATCTCTGAGAGTAGTCTCTGAATATTTGATATTCAAGTGAAACTTCAGCTTCCAAAAATGACTTTGTTTTTTAAGAAATATTTTGTGGTCTCAGCCAACTTCTGCAGTATCCTAATGGCTTATTTGTTTGCGTGATACATTTCCTTTGGTAGTAATTAGGAAATGCTAATTTCCTTCTCGCTCATAGGAAAAGTCTACAGTGAGTGCTCTTTTGTGAGATGAATTGCAGGTAGTATGCTTTAAGAACTGCACATATAACTAACCGCTGACAATGGCCAATATGACATTATTCTCTTATATAAAATATTCACAATTTAAATCATGATGCTAAAATCAAATGTTCACATTTACCTTTATACTCTAAATGAAATCCAGTGTAACTAACAGATCCATCACTCCGAAAAGCCAAATGCATGTTATTTGAGCTGCTTTCTATCCTCTCCGGTAATTTGCTGTCTTGAAAACTTCCAATCAAGGGACTATTACTGTCTGGCCCATCATATATATAGAGGAAATCATAGTTTGGTTCTATGCTAAAACTAAAAGAAAAGAAAAAAGAAAGGAAGGAAGGAAGAAAAAAGTGGAATGGTTATTACAAAGGTTTTAATCATAATAGTCCCATAAATTATATATTAATTCAATCATTATATTTAAAAATAACAGATTCTGTCAAAATAAGTCAATTTAAAAATTCCTCTGGCAACAGCACACTGAATATGCATATAAAATCAGCACTGGAAAAAGAAAGAAGACATCTTGATATTTTCAAGTATTTTTAAGTTGGCATTAGGTCTACAGGGAATACAAATGATTGTAAGGCTAACAATTTTTAAGCTGATAATTGATACAGGATTTGCAGTCAGAGTTTAGGTTCAAGATGCTTGTGTCCTTGTTAGCTACATATCCTTAAGTTACTTTATATCAGTAAAATGTGTAAGACATTAATTGTATTTTAAAATTTTTCACCAGATATTTTGCATCGCTTTTTGTTTTGTCCATGAATCTATTTGCCTTGAACTTCAAAATTTAAGAGCATTCTTGTTTTAAAACTGAACTCTACATACCAGATTCAAACAAAATTTGGAAAGATAAAATCTGCATTTAAATTACTCAAAGCATTGCGTATTGTACTAGGTATTCTTTTCCTTGAAAGTAAATATATTTTCTTCTTTTAGAACTTAATGTAGGCAAATTGAGCCAATACACTCTTCACCAAAAGTAAACAGTGTGCAAATAAAGACATTTTAGCACATAAACTATTCAAATCAATGTTTAAATGTTTCAAACTTGCATAATAAACTTGCCTTAACAACCTTCAAAGTATGAGAATCGTCCTATAATGATTATAGAACCCACATACTTAGAAAACTGAAGCCATAAATATAATGATTATTTTCCTAAAAACCTGGGAAGATAGTACACTCTATCTTTTACAAATAGTTTCATAAATATTAACTTGTTTTTTGTCAATAATCCTGTGGTATAAGGAAGAGACTATCATTTCCATTTTCCCAATGAGATCGTGATATGTCAGTAGTCTCTCTTAGGTCACATAATCAATGATACAACAGTAAATCAACTTCTGCGCACACACTTCATGTAATACAACCTTCTACAATTCAGTTATTAACTAAAACAATTTTAAAGTAAATTAAACCTTGTATCATGCATCCTGACATTTTTAATGTTTGTACTGCCATTTTCTCTACTGTAAAAATGAGAATAACAGTATTTACTTCAGAAAATTGTCTTATAACTGGGTCTTGGCATATAACCAACATTGCCATCAAGTGTTGCTTTGTTGTTACCATTATCAATGTACTACTACAAATTATAGAAATAAAAATTCCATATATTTATACTTTTGAAATTTTTCATGAATTTGAATTATCTTTTTTCTAGAGTTTTTTTTTTTTTTTAATCTAGGTTTCATATATTGGTTTCCTTTGTGTCTCAGCTGGTAAAGAATCTGCCAGAATTGCGGAAGACCTGGGTTTGATTCCTGGGTTGGGAAGATCCCCTGGAGAAGGGAAACACTACTCACACAAATATTCTGGCCTGGAGAATTCCACGGACCATATAGTCCATGGGGCCGCAAAGAGTCAGACATGACTGAGTGACTTTCACTTTCATATATTAGAAAAAATGTTCAGCTTAAAAATTTACATAAAAACCAAGCAGCTGTGATATGCTAGCAGAAGGAAGAGCTGTGTTACAAGAGCCAGCAGACTTTAGTCTTGGACACTAAGATCAGGAACATTTCTAGGCAGAAACTCTTTAAGTTGCTGATACCTAACATTCCCATTGAAATCTTAAGGAAAAGAATTTAGGCCTGGTTTTGTGATACAGCTGTTACTTCATGTGAGGAATCAGAGGCTCAAATAATATTATTATAAAATCATATGATATTACTCATTCAGATAGTAACTTACCCAAGGTAACACAAATGATAGCAACAGAGCTGGGGCTTAAACTCAGTAATTTCTTTTCCACACAAGAAGCTGCATCCTCCACTGTCAGTACTAACAGTACTAACTAACTAAAAGCTAACTTTTCAACTGATACTGCTAAACAACGAATGTAAATTTTGAACACCTCATGTAAAGTTCCATCAGAAGACAAATTCTGCTGAGAAATTACATGAAGATTACCCATCAAATTCTTGACAGTTGACTTAATGACACCACCAGAAAGAATGGTACATGGTACATATATATCTTCCCAAGCCCAATAATGGTGCTGCACAGATACTTCAAAGACATTTTTGATGGTGCGCATATGGGGAAAACATTCCTCAAAATGCTGACCTTTTAATCTTTAAGTTTAGGAAACATAGAATCTTTTGAAGCAATGATGGTAAGTTCAGGGAGAGAGGAAAGGTTATGAAGAGATAATGTTTCATGAAAATCAATAAACTATTCAACCTTTAACATGTTTCCTCTATACTGAAAACTGGTGAGTGATGCACACTCATTAGCCTGCAGAACTACATTGGAATCTACGCTGTTATATTTAAATTGTTTATTGCAAAATATTAGTATTGAAATTGGTAAAAAAAAAAAAAAAGTAAAATGTCATGTAAAAATAAATATTTCCTAGTGCAAATGCTAATGCAAAATAAAACAATTTTTAAGCTGTGGAAAGGGATAGGAACCCACCTGATAAATGCCAAGGAGATAACATAGTCTGCATTGACGGTGATGGTCCAGTCACAGTCCCTACTATGGGGATATGGATGAGGGAAGTTTGGCGAAAGAATAAATCCTGAAGATCCTGTTAAATTGCCTCCACAGGGTGCTTTAATTTAAAACAAACAAACAAAATCCCTTAAGTGATTAATAAAATTATCTATCAGTATTTAGAAAACACATATCTAAAAAAGTTTAGAGGTTTTTGTACAAACTCAATTTTTTATAGTACTGGATGCTTAAATACTGCATGATTTTTCAAGAAAGACCATTAAAATACTAAATACATGCATAGAGAGAATTTAGCTCCTTTATTGGATTTAAAAGACAAGAAAAAGTTACATTTATACTTCTCTCCCTTGCTATTACTATTTTGATTCTTATAAAAGAAACACATTAAGAGGAGTAAAAATGATTTCCTCATAATTACTAAGAAAAACTCTGAAGGTTACCGAGAAAAAAAGATAGAAACAAAGCAAAGCAAAATCTCTAGTAATATGTGGGATAATAGAATATGAAGTATTTGGTTCATTTTCAAATGTTCCCTGATACCTTTATTTATGGAAGAAGAGGCTTTGATAATAGTTAACATGTGAAAATGGATAACTGAGAACCAATATAACTTTATAATAAAACACTCCTAAACTGAATGTTAGGACTTCCCTGGTAGCTTAGCTGGTAAAGAATCTGCCTGCAATGCAGGAGACCTGGGTTTGATCCCTGGTTCAGGAAGATCCACTGAGTGAGGGCATAACAACCCATTCCAGTATCCTTGCCTAGAGAGCCTGGATGGAGAGAGGAGCCTGACGGGCTAGAGTCCAGGGGATCACAAAGAGACACGTCTGAGTGACTAAGCACAGCACAGAACAAACTGAATGTTAGGACATTCTTAAATTCTAGTTTCCTGACTTGTTAACGAAAATGGACAGTTACCACAGTTATTATAATGGCCTGACAAAGGTTTCTGTAACACTTCAGTGGAGAGGTCCAAAAAACTGTCAGAGAAATTCAGAGAATAGATTCTTTAAGGGATTATTGTTAGTGCCTGTTAAACACAGCTTGATAAGAAAATAATATTTAAAGTTGGCAGCTTAGGAAACTTAGAGCAATTGAGGTATGGACGGTCCTGGTGGTGGAGTGAGACAGTGTGGAGGTAAACAAACACGTGAGCACCTGAGAGAGAGTGACTGAGATGGAGACTGGGGTTCTTGTGGTGCCATATGATGTCTCGTGCACATATATCATCATTCTCGTATCTCAGCTTTGAAGTAACAGTTTTTCACAGGTAAATTTTATCATTGAGTTATAAGTTATACTGGATTCTTTTGACAGCACAAAACTGGTTTTCAAAGGAGAATTTTGATTCTGGCAACATTTCAGATTTTTGTTCTTTGCCTGAGCCCAGATATGTAATATTATTAGAATTTGGTAATCTTTATCATCTAAAATCACTGCAGATGGTGACTGCAGCCATGAAATTAAAAGACGCTTACTCTTTGGAAAGAAAGTTATGACCAACCTAGATAGCATATTCAAAAGCAGAGACATTACTTTGCCAACAAAGGTTCATCTAGTCAAGGCTATGGTTTTTCCAGTGGTCATGTATGGATGTGAGAGTTGGACTGTGAAGAAGGCTGAGCGCTGAAGAATTGATGCTTTTGAACTGTGGTGTTGGAGAAGACTCTTGAGAGTCCCTTGGACTGCAAGGAGATCCAACCAGTCCATCCTAAAGGAGATCAGCCCTGGGTATTCTTTGGAAGGACTGATGCTAAAGCTGAAACTGCAGTACTTTGGCCACCTCATGCGAAGAGTTGACTCATTGGAAAAGACTCTGATGCTGGGAGGGATTGGGGGCAGGAGGAGAAGGGGACGACAGAGGATGAGATGGCTGGATGGCATCACTGACTCGATGGACATGAGTTTGGGTGAACTCCAGAAGTTGGTGATGGACAGGGAGGCCTGGCGTGCTGCAATTCATGGGGTCACAGAGTCGGACACGACTGAGCAACTGAACCGAACTGAATTGAAGCATCTAAATAATGGGTGCCTGCTATTTCACTTCCCTATGACCTTCTGCAACCTTGCCCTCAGTGTCACTGTAACAACAGATGACTACTCTGCCTAGAATATTTATTTGCTTAGCCTTAATTTATTTACCCTATCACCTGTATGTTTTTGTGATATCATATCAAATGATTAAACAGACTATCTCAGCTTTCTCTAGATCTCCCTCTTCAAACTTTAATGCTCCCTGAGTATTTTTCTCTATCATCAGAGGGTAATGAGTCCCTCCTGTTAATCCAGGATAACACCCTACATTTGGTCACACAGTTTCTCTTTTTGAGAATTATGTTCATTCATCTCCTTTATTCTCTGGCTTCTTCCTTGTTGTCCACAGGTACTCAAATCTCTTTCATCCTAAAAATAAAACAAAGCTCCCTCTAACCTATTTCCTTTCACTTTTTTTTTTTTTTTTTTCAGCTGAAAATATTGAATTTTACCTAACAGTTAAGAAATTCCTTTATCCTTCTGTGTTTGGTTATATGGGTTCACAGTGAATATCCTCTCCTTACCATCTAACTATATAAGGTTCACTTATCTTAGATAAAACCTCCTAAATAAGACCCCTCAGTTTTCTGTGACAAAACCAGGCAAAGACCTTGTAAACTCCCTTTCTTTGACTCAAATGATTAGTTGAATTGCTTGTACTCACAGATCAATCACAATAAACTGCATACAACCAAACTTTGCTCAATTTTCTCTCCTTTCTCTAGGTTCTTGGACTCTGGTTCTCCTTCAGCCTTGAGCCGGCACACAACCTAAGGACAGGCTGGACCCAGAGAACAACATTCTGGGCCACCCTTTCAACTCACTTCCCACACCTTGCTCTTTTTTCACCTTGTGTACTCTTTTCTATAAGAGCAAAATCCCTTTTTCCTAATTTCTCAGATGCTTGAAGATGTTACTTTCACATGTTTTCCTATCACAGTAGTCTGTTCCTGCCCCCATCCTGTAATAACCGTTTTTAGCTTGCAAATGATCACCACAATGAATTGAGTGAACATCTGTCTTATCATAGAGATAAAAAATTAAAGAAAAAATTAAAATTCTTGTGATTAGAACTCTTAAGATTTACTCTAACAATTGTTACATATTCATATAAGATACAGTTGTGTTTCATATCATATTATACATTATATCACTAGGACTTATTAACTGGATAGCTAAATATCCTGTGTTTTTAACCATCTTCATACAAGTGGCTTTCCCCAACTCCCTGACTCTGGTAACCACAAATCTGATCACTTTTTCTATGACTTTGATTGTTTTTGAATTACAATAGACCTACAACACTCTGTTAGTTCTTGGTGTATTACTTAGTGATTTGTTATTGCTATATATTACAATGGTAAAATTCTATAATAATTCATTTTAATAAAATTATCTCCTTAATTATTTTGAATTTATTTATTTTTATTTTACAACTAAGCCTTCTAAAAAAGAGTCTAATCTCATTCTCTTTCATCACATATGTACTATATGTACCTATAGGCAGACTAACATAATTAGCAAAGAATGTCACATTGGAAAAAAAAATATGGTTTCTTATTTTTCAAAGAAAAGCACCAAAGTATTTATCCTGAGAAAACTTATGTCAGGCATAGAATTTTTTCATTTTAAATTACAGAGAGACAATAATCTTTTAATTCCTTAGGGATTCTCGATGTCTTTATTTGTTCCTCCCCACTTCTCATTCTCTCTCCAGCCATTGCTATTTCTCTTAGCCCCCTTGCCTCTGACACAAACCCTTCTTAGCTCATCCTCAGATGACTTTGGTACTGACAACAAAGATGCAATTTCTGTCTTTATCTTTCTCTTCATATCTGTAATCATCCTTAACTGTTGACTTTCACCTTAAACTCACTCTCCTTTTGGAATTTCACTGTTTTTTTTTTTTTTGATGTCTTTGTACAGACCTCAGTTTTATTGGCAAGCAACACTTTCACTTCATCTTATAATTTTGGTAATTTTCCTGAATTACTTCCATAATCATCTCTAATTTACACTCTATTACATTCTTCCCATTCAGTTCAGTCAGTTCAGTCGCTCAGTCATGTCTGACTTTTTGTGACCCCATGAATCGCAGCACTCCAGGCCTCCCTGTCCATCACCAACTCACGGAGTTTACTCAGACTCATATCCATCGAGTTGGTGATGCCATCCAGCCATCTCATCCTCTGTCGTCCCCTTCTCCTCCTGCCCCCAATCCCTCCCAGCATCAGAGTCTTTTCCAATGAGTCAACACTTTGCATGAGGTGGCCAAAGTATTGGAGTTTCAGCTTTAGCATCTTCCTTCCAATGAACACTCAGGACTGATCTCCTTAAGGATGGACTGGTTGGATCTCCTTGCAGTCCAAGGGATTCTCAAGAGTCTTCTCCAAAACCACAGTTCAAAAGCATCAATTCTTTGGTGCTCAGCTTTCTTCACAGTCCAACTCTCACATCCATACATGACCACTGGAAAAACCATAGCCTTGACTAGATGGACCTTTGTTGGCAAAGTAATGTCTCTGCTTTTTAATATGCTGTCTAGATTGGTCATAACTTTCCTTCCAAGGAGTAAGCATCTTTTAATTCCATATCCAAACTGTTACTTTATCTTCCACTTATATACTGATAACTCCTTTTTCCTATCATCTCCAGCAGATTTCCCTGATTAATTCTAAACCATATCTCCAAGCTTACTGATTTATCTCTCTACCTGATAGCCTATGGGTACATCAAACACAGAATATCCAATATACCCAAACCTTAACTCAAATCTCTCCTATATTCCTAGGTTGTTTAATTGTCACTATTATCCATCCACATATATTCCCAAGGTAGGAACACAAGATTCTTCCTTTTCTTCACTGCCCCTTTGACTCCAGTCTATCAGTAAGCACTACCAAGACACCATTTCATAGTTCTTCATAGATATTTCACTCTATCTTTTCTTCTCTAATACCACATTTTTAGATCTGACTCTTAAATGCCTCCAGAATTATTGCTTTTTTTGGTTTGTTTTTCATGCCTCTAGTATAATCTAGCATAGTCGGACATGACCAAGTGACTGAGGACACATACAGTGTAATCTATTTCCTCCAATACATCTTCCAAGTAAATCCCTTCAGTTGTATCTGAGTCTTTGTGACCCTATGGGCCATAGCCTGCCAGGATCCTCTGTCCATGGGGTTTTCCAGGCAAGAATACTGGAGTGGGTTTCCATGCCCTCTTCCAGGGTATCTTCTCCACCAAGGGACTGAACCTGCGTGTCCTGCACTGCAGGTGGATTCTTTACTGCTAAGCCACTGGGGAAGCCCTATCAGATTATACCCATGCATAAAATTCTGCTGTTACTTCACACTGCCTAAAAGATAATGCCCTGACTCCAGTACAGCTTTCATGCCTTAACCCTTGCAACCTTTCCATTTGCATCAACCACCAATCTATACACATAATTTACACTCAAATAATTATTTAGTTGTTCCTTGTATTAACATGCATTTATGCATCCTATTTGGAGAAGGCAATGGAACCCCCCTCCAGTACTCTTGCCTGGAAAATCCCATGGACAGAGGAGCCTGGTGGGCTGCGGTCCATGGGGTCGCTAAGAGTCAGACATGACTGAGCGACTTCCCTTTCACTTTTCACTTTCATGCATTGGAGAAGGAAATGGCAACCCACTCCAGTGTTCTTGCCTGGAGAATCCCAGGGACGGGGGAGCCTGGTGGGCTGCCATCTATGGGGTCGCACAGAGTCGGACACGACTGAAGCAACTTAGCAGCAGCAGCAGCATGCATCCTATTTGTTTTTCCTGAAGTGTCTGTTTCCCTTCTACATCTGTGTGCCTCTTTATTATGTCTCAAGATTCATCACTACCTCTAGGGAGTTTCCAGTAGTAAAGAATTCGCCTGCCAATACAGGAGACTCAAAAGACATGGGTTCCATCCCTGGGTTGAGAAGATGCCTTGGAGAAGGAAATGGCAATCCACTCCAGTATTCTTGCCTGGAAAATCCCATGAACAGAGGCGCCTGGCCACTACAGTCTGTGGGGTCACAAAGAGTCAGAAATGACAGAGTGACTGAGCACACACCAGGGAGTTTTCCTAGAAATTTTCAGCCAGGGCTTTATGGCAGCTCTCTCTAGAACAACCTGGTATTCATAGCAACGTTTGCCTATCTCTATCACTTTCCTTACTATATATTATTTAAATATTCCTTTCAGGTGTTTGCATTCATCTTTAACCATAACCTAAAAACTGTCTTATATGTTATTTTCTATGTGAGATTTAGCATATACTACACATTCTATAAATGTTGCTGAATTGTTACTGGCTCCTTGCATTCCTTGTGAAGATTAATTATGACTAGATTGAATGACAACCTAATTTGTAGCTACATGCTTTGATAAAAATAATGGCATATTTTGTCTTTGGAACTTTTGAAATCAAATGTGAATTTGGAAAGTATTAGAAAAATATGTCTAATAGCAAATGCATATATGTATGAATTAAGGCAAGAATATTTTTGTGTTTTCTTTCACATTCTAAGGAAGTGGTGTTATTTGTAATTTGGGGGGACTGTGGTAGCAATTTTACTGGTTTGTTTCAGTTTTATTTTTCACAGGAAATAGTGATCTTTTATCATTAGCAATTTTATGCACATGCCACATCTACATTTACATTTATAGTATATATTCTTTATCACCTAGGATATAGGCAAATCCATTATACATATTTTAAGTAACTTACTGAATATATTTTGTGATTATACTACTCTTTGAGCATAAAGTCTTTTAAAATTCTTTTAATTCAATTATTTAAATTACTTATTGAGGTTTTCCTGATAAATTTCATTGCTGCAGTAGATTCTGAAAATCTGTAAAACCTTTGAGACAAGCAGAGACATTATCTGACATTTGTATAAATCCCAAACAAATCAACAATAAAGAAAATTATCTTTGCTTTAAATATATAAAACTTTAAATAACATTTGGAAAATACATTTTTATTTTTATATACCTAATCATAAAGCACCAAAAATAAGATTCTCTTTAAATCAAATACATTAATGAATTAAAATTTTATTTAGGTTCCATGGAATTCTGACATTAATGAACTGTTCTGAGTGTAGTTTCTATGAGACAGTTAAACGGAAAACTATTTATAATGGTTTTACAATATTATTATTTTTTCTCCCCAATTCAGTTTTACTTGTGTCTACTCTCTTTCTCAGCAGTCCACCCACACTAATGGTTTTGCTATTTACCTTCATGTTGAGTGCTGTTACTTTCTATCTGGCAATGCCAAAGTAATCTTCACACTGTCAATTTTGTTGGAATGAATTCTATTAACTCTTTTAAAGATGACTGTCCTTCTGTTTGGTATTTGCTATAAGGCTGACTACTTCTACATACAAGCAAAATGCTTTATGCCCCCATGGCCTGACACATAGACTTATGAAGTTTCTAAAAAGTTGAGGGTTTAATCTTTGGCATAGTATTTCCAATCATGGACTCCTTTCTTATCAGTTTCAGAGATCAAGCTCTCTGCAGGCTCAGCAATTTTTCAGACTTTTTTTTAGGTTATTTTCTTCTGAGAAGCTCTAATGCATATCCTCTCCTCAAGTGATCTTTCCCTATAAAAAAAAAATAATACACAGCACCAAAATCCTTATAAAAAATTCTCCAAACCTGCTCCATTTAAGTAAAATTTAGTGTTCAACATGTTTTTCCTAAAATTATTACCTGCTGACTAAAGTCTTGTCTACAAATGGAATTTTATAACAGCCTATTTAGACTCTGATGCTGGGAGGGATTGGGGGCAGGAGGAAAAGGGTATGACAGAGGATGAGATGGTTGGATGGCATCACTGACTCGATGGACGTGAGTTTGAGTGAACTCCAGGAGTTGATGATGGACAGGGAGGCCTGGCATGCTGCGATTCATGGGGTCACAAAGAGTCTGACACGACTGAGTGACTGAACTGAATTGAACTGAACTGATTTAGTCTTTTATGCTTCATATTTTTGTGTTTCTAGAATTTCAGTGTAAAGCTGTTCAATATTTCAGAATTCTCAACATAACATTTGATATACTATAGCCTTTCTAGTAATTATAATAAAAAAACACATGAAAAGATGCTCAACATCACTCATTATCAGAGAAATGCAAATCAAAACCACTATGAGGTACCATTTCACACCAGTCAGAATGGCTGCGACCCAAAAGTCTACAAATAATAAATGCTGGAGAGGGTGTGGAGAAAAAGGAACCCTCTTACACTGTTGGTGGGGATGCAAACTAGTACAGCCACTATGGAGAACAGTGTGGAGATTCCTTAAAAAACTGGAAATAGAACTGCCTTATGATCCAGCAATCCCACTGCTGGGCATACACACTGAGGAAACCAGAAGGGAAAGAGACACGTGTACCCCAATGTTCATCGCAGCACTGTTTATAATAGCCAGGACATGGAAGCAACCTAGATGTCCATCAGCAGATGAATGGATAAGAAAGCTGTGGTACATATACACAATGGAGTATTACTCAGCCATTAAAAAGAAAACATTTGAATCAGTTCTAATGAGGTGGATGAAACTGGAGCCTATTATACAGAGTGAAGCAAGCCAGAAGGAAAAACACCAATACAGTATACTAACGCATATATATGGAATTTAGAAAGATGGTAACAATAACCCTGTGTACGAGACAGCAAAAGAGACACTGATGTGTAGAACAGTCTTATGGACTCTATGGGAGAGGGAGAGGGTGGGAAGATTTGGGAGAATGGCATTGAAACATGTAAAATACCATGTATGAAACGAGATGCCAGTCCAGGTTCGATGCACGATACTGGATGCTTGGGGCTAGTGCACTGGGACGACCCAGAGGAATGGTATGGGGAGGGAGGAGGGAGGAGGGTTCAGGATGGGGAACACATGTATACCTGTGGCGGATTCATTTTGATATTTGGCAAAACTAATACAATTATGTAAAGTTTAAAAATTAAATAAATTGAAAAAAAATCACAATAAATCAAGAAATTCCAAGTAAGTTTCTGAAGTTCTGTCATTTTCTCTTTACACAGATGCCCTTTACAAGATGCTCAGCCAGATTCCAATTAATTGGAATGTGGTATTTTTGTTTAATTGGCATTTTCTAGATAATCTGTGCAGTACACAAATAAATGAACATTTCACTGTTTCAGTCTTTCCTTTGAAAGCATTTTTTCCTTGTATTTTTTGTCTGCATTTATGAGTGAAGTTATAATAAAATGCAAAGTAATAGATATCTGATTATTTAGAATCTTTCAGTGATACATGCATAGTGAGCAACATAGGTATAAATGGAAATAATAAATTGTAAAGGGAAATATGGCTAAATCTGAAGTGGCTCAAGGTATGTACTTATTCTGTGCATTTTTTTCAGCCTCTTTAATAAGCTTTGTCCTTATCATCTGTCCCATTTTCTACAGAAGTCTAGAAATACCTAGAAGTCAAACCCTGGCTGGTTTGAGTCTTTAGATATGTTTCATTTTCCATATTGAGTGCTTTTTGTTAATTCCAAACTATAAAATGCAAAATATGTGATATGAAAATCCAGACTGTTTAGTTTTCACTTTACTAGGAGTAGGTTCACAAAAACAGAGAACTCTTCTATATTATTTTAATGCTAAATCCTCCATGTCTATAACAATGTGTAGGACACACTTATGAATTTGAGTTTCCATCTCATGCATAAGAAATATAAAATGAATAAAATAAATCTGAATAATTGAGTGCTTAAGTACTAAACACTCATTCCCTATTATCATGTGACTCTGTGAAATAATTAGTGAAAATGTATTTATGAGTTAGATATAAGAGAACAAAAATAAGTCTTTCTCTCCTGAATGTGCTAAATTTGCATTCTAGAAGAAATACAATGAACAAGAAATGGAATCTTCTCTCTACTTGCTTACAGTGTACCAAAGGAAAGGATATGCATATAAATAAAGTTTTGAGTAGACAATACAAATTTCAGTCAAAATGTATTACATATTCTAGATGACACCAATTTAAAAGCTCTTGAACCACAGGTTTGAGACTGAATTAGTTGAATGTAAGAACCTTAATGATGAGATCTTTTTTTGTTAAGATTACACAGCATATTTTCTCACTATTTTCATTCTAAAGGTGGTATAAAGTTTTTCTCACACTTGGTAAAGAAATAATGTGTGTCTTGATTTTCAAGAGTTTAACCTGAAGATTCAAGAACAGGGCATGGAAGCAAAAGACAGAGAGTTGGAAGTATGAACCAAGTGGTTGCAAATCCTTAGATCATCAAAATAAAAACTGATCTGGAATACATGGATTGAAGGAAAAATCAAAGCCCTAAAACTCAAATTTAAATTCTGATACAACTTTCTTTCTTAGAAGAAATAGCCATTAGAGAGGCAAGATAAATATGACCCATTTCAAATACAGTGTCTGAATCTGTTCTTTAAATTTTAAAAGTGTTGGATAACTACATTTGTTTGGCAGATAATATATACTTTGGCAGCCTCATACTCTGGCCACTTGATGCAAAGAGTCTACTCATTGGAAAAGACCCTGATTCTGGAAAGATTGAGGGCAGGAGGAGAAGAGGGTGACATAGGATGAGATGGTTGAATGGCATCAATGACTCAATGGACATGAGTTTGAGCAAACTCCAGGAGATAGTGAAAAACAGGGAAGCCTGGTGTACTGTAGTCCATGGGGTCACACAGAGTTGGACACAACTTAGTGACTGAACAACAGTGAACAACAACGTAGCAGATAAGGCAAGATGAAGGTTTTTCAAGAACTTTGATTCTTAACTTTTTTAAAAGAGTGTTAAAACCACTAAGCATATAATGAAATTATAGACCCACTCTCTCCTCAGGGGAAAAATAATGATTTACAATTTTGTGCATTTTTTGGAAGGTCATAGACCTCTGAGATCTAGAACCTATTCTAGAATAACGTTCTTAATAACACTGAAACTAGTTTTTAACCATCATTTCACAGTTGCATAAAATTTTAATTGTTCTAAATTCATACCTATACAAACTGGTGGGCTGGGCTGCCAGAAGTATCGATTTTCTACCTGAATGCAGGTTATTCTTTCCTCTCCTTGAAGTTCATATCCTGGGTCACACTGAAAAACCACAGTGTCTCCAGGTTCTCGTCCATCTCCATTTCGAGTTCCGTTCATGGGAACCCCTGGGTCACGACACGCAGTGGCAACAGAACCTATGAACAAATAGAAACAAACTTTTAGTTTTGATGCCAACCAAAATCACTTTCAAAGTTCCAGACCTCATCTTTGAGATGCTTCTACATCTTTAAAAAAATAACTTAAAAATGCCTGGGTCATAATTCCCTTTGCTATACAAATATATCCTTGTTGCTTTTTAAATGAGGTATAATTCCCTGATGGCTCAGCATTTAAAGAATCCGACTGCAATGCTAGAGATGTGAGTTCAATCCTTGTGTCAGTAAGATCCTTTGGAAGAGCAAATGGCTACCTACTCCACTATTCTTGCCTGGAAAATCCATTGGGCAGAAGAGCCTGGTAGGCTACAGTCCATAGGGTCACAAAGAATTGGACATGACTGAGCACGCACACATATTGCATATATAATATATAAAAATTATCTATGCTGTACATCTGAAATTAATATAACATTGTAAATCAACAATACCTCAATTTGATATTTGAAAAAATATTGCTAATTTTTAAATACCTGCAAAATAAATACTTTTAAATTGCTTTTTCATAAATAATTTGTTACCTTGCTTCAAGCAGTAACATGACATTTTAGTAGCTAAATAATAAATCTACTCAAAATTCATTATTTTGATGCCCCGTGAGAGACATTGTGAAGAGGATGAAAAGACAGCTGCAAACTAGAAGAATATATTTGCTTGGCCTATATACCACAAAGTACTGGTATGTAGAATATATGAAAAACTCTTAGAACTGGGGGGAAAAAAAAGAAGAAAAAATCCAACTACAAAATGGGCAAAAAACATTTCAATAAAGGGGATACCTGATGGCACATGAAAAATGTTCAGCATCATTAACCATTAAAGAAATGCAAATTAAAACCACAATGAGATACCTATCAAGTTAGCTAAAATAAAATGTATATATATATATATGATAACACCAAATGCTGGGAAGATTCTTACAAAAAAAAAAAGAAAGCAGATTTACTCTAAAGCATATGATAATTAAGTATCAAGACAAAGAAAGTATTAACTTTTTCATTTAAGCTATTATTAAACTATATTCATAAATGTAGGCTTCAGTACTTGTATACATTATTTTTTAAACTGCATATTAAAGTACACAAATTGCTGCATTACAGACACACAACTAGTATTTATTCATTTATTCACTAACTTAATATATTCCAGGCATTGTGTTGGGTGCTAGGAATACAAAGGGGAAATAAGCAGACACAAAACTGAAGAGACTTTGAATTGTTCACACTGTGTAGTGGTGGCACCTATGAAGAGATTCTGTTGCATATATCCCTAGTAGGTTAATAACCAGGTACACAGGTAGGTAGGTATCTATAGATAGATACATACATACATAGATACATAGTTTCATCAATATACCAATCAATCTGTTTTAATACACCAGGCATTCTTTTTGTAGCTCATCTGTTTAATACACATACATACACAAGAAAGAAACCAGAGGATCTCACACAAATATTGTAAGGTTTCGACTCTCCAAGTCATTTGGGAATCAAGAGAACTATATCAATTTAAAAAATAACAAACACTCTAATCCTGTGGTATGCATAAAAGCTGAAATTACAAAAAATGATTTCATATATATATATACACTCACACACACATAATCACACACACACATATATGTATATGCTGCTGCTAAGTCATTTCAGTCGTGTCCGACTCTGTGCGACCCCATAGATGGCAGCCCACCAGGCTCCCCCGTCCCTGGGATTCTCCAGGCAAGAACACTGGAGTGGGTTGCCATTTCCTTCTCCAATGCATGAAAGTGAAAAGTGAAAGTGAAGTCGCTCAGTCGTGTCCGACTCTTAGCGACCCCATGGACTGCAGCCTACCAGGCTCCTCCGTCCATGGGATTTTCCAGGCAAGAGTACTGGAGTGGGGTGCCATTGCCTTCTCCAATATGTATATGCACACACATATATAACATACACAAAATGAATAGAACAAATTGTTTTATATATCTTCTTGGAAAGAGTGAAAGAAAGTTATTTTTACAGTGTTACTTTTTAAAAAGATTACAAAATGTAGACTACAAATGTCATTTTACCTATCACTTAAATTAAAACCAGGGATCATTATATACATCATCAGCAATCTTACAGTTGCTTCATTGTACTGATAAACTAGCATTTCTGAGCAATAGCCACGGACAAGGACTTAACATGTATAATTCATTTCATTCTACTAACAATCCAATCAGTCAAGTGCCATTACTGTTCTTAAATATTTTAGAGGTGAAAAAACTAAAGTTTAGGAAGATTAAGTAACTTTTTCAATATTACAGAAATCAGAGTGCAGAACCAAGGTTTACACCCCAGTTAGTCTGATTTCAGAAGTCAAAGTTTTAAATGATACAGGAGAATGTCCTCTTCTACCTGTTAACTGTTCTTGAGGTACAATTTCTTTCTCAGTTAAATATAATAAAACTCATTAAGAAATTATTAAAAATACAGAGTATATCCTTAAACAGAAATGCTATAGTATGCATAAACATGTCTATTTTAAAATATTCAAATGATTTTTTGAGTTATTTTTAGCTGATAATAGAATAAAAATCAAACTCATATGGGAGAATATGGAGGGAAGGGGGGCAGGGGCATGGTTCCAATTGCCAAGTGGATTTGTTCTCTAATACCTATCAGTGGTCCTTAGCAGAACATCCATCAGGGATTACAGGGTCTGGCAATTACAATCTTTTAATATTGATAGACACTTTTTTGGTAAATTTTTGTGATAAACTCAGTTATTAAGTTTTTCTTGAATTGCTCTGGGATGGTTTCCACTAACACTAAAACTGATCTATCAACTGGCTTTACAATATAAAAGTGGATTGGGATGTTCTACATATAAGATTTACACTAAGCAAGTTTTTATTGGAAAGGAGTGATATAAATGTAAAATGTGCTACAGCTTTCAAACTGAAAAGCAGAATGATATAAAAGATAATGAAAACAGTTAATTTTGTTGTTGTTTTTGTCATTGTTGTTGAGGCTTCCTATGTGCTGGACTCTTGCATCTGCAAAAAACTTGAAGCTTAGTATGAGCATTCTCAAAAGTAAAAATGTACATACAGCAATGTTACACAAATATTGAATGCAGTTAGTATAACTGTGGCTTACCAGTATTTGAGAGAAAAAAGATGTTTGGGCCCTATCATCAGAGTTACTATACTTAAAGATTTAAATTGGAACCTAGTAACTAAAATCAGAAGGCTTCAATATGACAGCTGCTGCTGCTGCTAAGTTGCTTCAGTCGTGTCCGACTCTGTGCGACCCCATAGATGGCAGCCCACCAGGTTCCCCCGTCCCTGGGATTCTCCAGGCAAGAACACTCGAGTGGGTTGCAATTACCTTCTCCAATGCAAGAAAGTGAAAAGTGAAAGTGAAGTCGCTCAGTCGTGTCCGACTCTAGCGACCCCATGGACCGCAGCCTACCAGGCTCCTCTGTCCACGGGATTTTCCAGGCAAGAGTACTGGAGTGGGTTGCCATTGCCTTCTCCGCATATGACAGCTAAAAATGTAAAAATATTCATTTGCCTTTGGGGCTGGTTGACTTGAAGGAAGAGATGTGGTAAAAGTGTACTATGTCTTTTCTCTTAATTAATAAATAAATTAGGAATAAGATTTTAAAACAATATAGAGAACGATAGGGTTTAGTAAAAGACCAAATATTTTTCTTCTTGGAATTACTTCAATTCTAAAGGCAATTAGCTAAATATACACAGAAACAATTACTTGCTGTGAATGCTATTGTCTTATTTTCTTTACTTATTCAAAGTTTAATCTCTATACTGGTTATTCACTGTGTTTGTGGGTAGGCAAAAAAACATTTATTTTGGCATCAATCATTTTTGTTTTATGTATTAAAACAAAAGCTATAGACATTAAAGAAAATAAATAACCATTTAAAATGCCATGGGCTGAAATAATCCCACAAAATTAGCGTGATTTAAAAGCAATTATATTAGAAAACAGTAAGTATTAGGCACATGTGTAAAAATAGGTTAAGAATCTTCATTTGACATTTATTGTTTAATTTTATGGAACATAAATTCTCATGATAAATAATTCTCATTTGCTTTTATTTTTGCTGTTTATATATATATATATATATATATATACATATATATATATAAAAACACAGGGTGTTTTTTGCTACCAAGTATTTTAACTTATCAACTATTTTATATATATAAAATCTAAAAAGCTACACATTAGAAATAATATGTTTGCCACCAAATTATTAACATAGATAATTTATATTTATTTTATTAATTTCTTCAGTTAAAATTACTTCAAATTTTGATTGCTGAAATGAATATCTGCATTTTTTCTATTAGGTTTAAGTATGATATTCTTGATTTTTCTTAAAAATATGTAAGGTAAGCACAAATCTAAGAGATAAAAGTTCTTAACAACCTTGCCTCATCTGCAATGATATAAAGAAAGGAACATTCTAGAAAGTGCATATAATAGGCTTAAATTCTATCCTATCTAAATAAAGCTTGGATTTAACTTTCAAAGCCTAATGAAATTGACAACAAAAAAATAACTTCCTTTCTTTGTCTTTCTCCCCAAAAGGAATGGACATTCATATTTTGGTTAGTAAAGAATAGGAATTACCATGTGTTTCACAGCTCTTAGACCAGTTGATTTTTCAATAGAAACTGTAATAGTCACAGGGAAAAGGTATATAAATAGAAGAGAATGTGATTAGTAAAGCAATATGTAATATTTACTGGAGACTTACTATCTTTTAAACACTTGCACTATGCGCTGATTCTCATTGCATTCACAAGAAATCTGGACTCTATTATTACCCATAGTTTTCCAATGAGAAAATTGAGGCTTAAAAAAGATAACCCTGCTCTATATCACATAGCTGTTTAAAGTGGACAAAGTGCCCTATGCACACATGAGACCATAACTGAGGGACATTTCTTAAGTAAAAATGATAGAAACTTTGTAATAAAATATACTGAGAGTGTGAACCATAGCATGGAGTGCAAGTGAAATCATGACTTCAATGGGAATTTCTAAAATATGTTGCTGCTGCTGCTGCTAAGTCTCTTCAGTCGTGTCCGACTCTTGGCGACACCATGGACTACAGCCTACCAAGCTCCTCCATCCATGGGATTTTCCAGGCAAGAGTACTGGAGTGGGGTGCCATTACTCCTTAAATGTCATTATAAAATCAGAAAAAAAAAAAAAAACTACCTTACTTGCCTATCATCCCTACAGGAGAAATCAAAAAACCTACATATTTAATAACACTTAACTTTAAATATATTAATTTCTTACTTAAATTGCACAGATATTAACAATGTAGTCTTATTCACAGGATTCCACTGGTATACATTGTGTCAAACTGAAAAAAAGTCTGTTTATCTAAGAAAGAGATATATGTTGAACAACTATATGCAACACGAATGACAATTAGAATAGATATGAATAAAATAATGATGATAATGATTACTGTCTCTATTGAGAGCATATACTATACAAAACACTTTACTAGAAGCTAAGTTTATATACTCTTAGACTAAAACACAAATTCTTATTAAGTATTATCATCCCTATTTTAAATGAGCAATACAAGCTTCCCGTCATATTATGTGCTTATTCTTAGCAGATGTGGAATTTGAACTCAAGAAACAGCAGGGCTCCTAAGTATTAGAGTATACTGTCTCATTACAAATCTACCACATTACCAGATAAAACAATAAAAAGGCATGCCCTACGAATGGAACTTTGACAGTTGTTTCTTAATGAAAGAACTGGGCCGAAAAAGTTAGAACTAGCTCGAAACAGAAAGGCAAGAGCAGTTTATAACTCATTTCTTGTTCCTGATATTTCACTATAAAGGGAAACAAAAAAGAAAGACTCAAGGTTATTTTGTAGGTATTATTAGAAGTAATAAAAATAAAATTTAACCTGATATATGCTGAATTTGGGCTTCACGGGTGGCGCTAGTGGTAAACAATCTGCCTGCCTGCCAATGAAGCAGACATAAGAGTAAGAGATGTGGGTTTAGTCCCTGGATCTGGAAGATTCCCTGGAGGAGGAACCAGCAACCCACTCCAGGATTCTTGCCTGGAGAATGCTACAGACCGAGGAGTCTAGCAGGCTACAGCCCATGGAGTCGCAAAGAGTTAGACACAACTGAAGCGATAGCACATCACACAGAATGCCAAATTTAGCCATGTATGTGCCAAATGGTATTAAGTAATTGTAGTAACAAGGACATTTCCCTTCAATTGTTTTTCTCATTCTCTCTCTTCTTCCTGCTCTCTCCCTTTTTTTTTTTTTTTTTTACAAATTTCTTCCTTACGGTTCTTTAAGAGAATAGAAGCAGTAAAGTAGGCACATCCTCACCTCTGGAATCTGTATCCACATTCTCTGCTTTCTCTCCTGTTGCAATAAAGAAGATGCCCTTGCTCTACGTAAGGCTAACCCTAGTTCTTGTGTTGAAAGGACTTTATTCCTAAACATTTTTCATCTCTTCTAATTCACTAGGTTTTCCTTCTGTACTGGGTCACAACCAGTAACATACAAATATGACTTATAACTTCCATCTTAAATAAACAAACTCTTCATTACATCCCTATCCTCTTCCAACTGTTTTCTCATTCCCTTCCTTTCTTTAGTAGAACACATATTAAGCATCTGTTCTGAGGGACATATCTATACAACTGTCTCCAATTTTATCAGCCATATACATTTATGCTAATTACATATATATATATATATATATATATGTCTTTGTATGTAATTAAAGATGCTTTGGAAGGGGCTATGTTAAAAAAGAATTTATATTCAAGTGAGGAAAGTTTATACTAGTATTACTTAGGAATTGTTTTTACAATGTTTTCAGTCTTTACCCATAGTCTAAATCCACTGAAAGAGTTAAATGCATTTATTGTTAAGCAACATGGAACCTTATCAAATCAGGCTTTGCTACACTCTACGGATAGACAGTCCTCATATATAAGACATTGAAGAGAATCTTTCATAAGAGTTAAAAATAGTTCTTCAAGTAAATATGTGTGAAATGAATGAATGAATGAAACTATAACTAGTCATTTCAGTGTATGCTTAAGCTTTATTTATAATTTAGGATTTGTTTCATACTGGGAAACATTTACTCCAAGTGCAGTAACAACATTTATGTTGCATTTTAATTTGTATTACTCTATCTGGATAACCTGAGGCCATTCTTAGAACAATATAGATAGCACTAAATACTACAGAAAATGACTGAGTTATCATCATTTTTATAACTCATCAGTACTGCAAATATACTTCTGACTTCTCATGTTATATTTGTTTTCATCTAATTTAATTAGAAATGTGCATTTCACCTAAAAAACAGTCCTAACTAACACATGCACATGTTTCAAATATATTATGGATGATATTTCAGAGATAACATTTGAATTACCATCGTGGTTACCTTGGCCTAATTAATACTCCAGTTTTCTTATGGCATTTTTTTGTACAACAAAGAAAAAATACACTAAAATCACTTAAAAGTTCTTGTGTGTCCTTTCTGTTCAGAAAGCTGATTTCTTGGTATAAACTTGTTTATCTCAAGAACTTTTGAAAAGCCTCAGATTTGATATAATTGGATAAATAATACTATCAAAAGCAGAAGAATTGCACTGCAGTGAGAAAGGGACACTGATCAGATTGCCTTAGTTTCCTGAATTTTGTCTGCCTCATCAGTAAAACTGACATAGTGATCATTTACCTGACTGATTTAGTATTAGAAAAAATCTTAAAGTATTATTCTAACAATTACATTGCATAATTGAAAATTATATGATATGAAAATGTCAATTCTAAGATAAAGACCAGTAGATTTTACTATTCACTGTGTACTTTAAGAAGTAGTTGTATTTTTGCTGCAATATGTCAAGAAACTTCAGCAAGGTCATGGTCCAAATTTGGCATTCACAAGGCCTTATACTGTCCTCTTCAGTTTTATTGCTTTATACTTTTGTATAGACTAAGAAATGACACTATATTCTCCACTTCACTATCAATAAGGAAATCAACCTGGGTAGTAGGAATATTTAACCTGGAAGGAAATCTCATCGAGAATCAAATCAATCAAAAAATATTTGAAATGCAGATGGTAACCTAGAGGTGGATTTCACCCTGGAGAGTTCTGCCCTTGATTGAGTCCTTGCTGTGTATGAGGTCCATCAATTTTATAAAGAAAGTTCAACATCATTATTAGGCCTACACTCTGCCAGCTACTCAGCAATGTGGCTATCTTTAGAATTTCATTATGATTCGGAAACACCTTAATGATATGGCAAATAAGGTTATAGTAGATGACAAGATGACAGAGATATTCCATACATGGGATGCAAAAGAAACCTCAAAGCTAGTGTTCTAGTATACTTCCAAGTACTTTATATAAACATAATGTTAAAAATACATATTTACTCATTTGTTCACCAGGTAATTGTCGTAAACCCACTATAAGCCAAGTATGCTTGGTATTGGAGATACATTTTAATAAGATGACCCTGAATATTCACTGGAAGGACTGATAATGAAGCTGAAGCTCCAATACTTTGGCCACCTGATGCCAACAACTGACCCATTGGAAAAGATCCTGGTGCTGGGAAAGATTTTAGGCAAAAGGAGAAGAGGGCAGAAAAGGATCAGATGGTTGGATGGCACCACCGGCTCAATGGACATGGAAATGGGCAAACTTCAGGAGATCGGAACAGGGAGGCCTGGCGTGCTGTACTCCATGGGGTTGCTAAGACTCAGACATGACTTAGCAACTGAACAATAACACCTCCATACCACCATCAATTCTTGTGCTACAAAGTGAGGATAAAATCACTGGTCTAATGATTTTTAAATCAACAGTCCTGTTAGGTTGAAGACTGTCAAAGGTACCTATCTATACAGGAAATTGACTTTATATCCAAGATTATAAAAGATTATGTGCTGTGCTTAGTAGCTCAGTTGTGTCCAACTCCTTGAGACCCCATGGACTGTAGCCTTCCAGGCTCCTCTGTCCATGGAGATTCTTCAGGTAATAATACTGGAGTAGGTTGCCATGGTCTGCTACAGGCGATGTTCCTGACCCAGGAATCAACCCGAGGTCTCCTGCATTGCAGGTGGTTTCTTTATAAAAGATTATATAAAAGTCTAATTTGAGTTGAATTCCAATATTTGGAGATTAACAGAATTAATTAGCAAAAAAAAGATAAAGAAACATACAAATATTTTACATAGTTCTGACTGATAGCACATAATACCAGTGTGTTTCTAATGTTATATTATAGAAAATTTCAATACAGATTCACTTAACATTTACTAACTACCAGGTGTAATGCCAAGTTCTGGTTATATAAATATTAACAGGATAACATCTTGTCCATCAAAGGAACATAATCTAAGAGGGATAGCAGATATGTATATGTCTTTAATATAATAAAATGCTTATTAAAATCAGGTAACATTTGTCATACAAAGTGAAAAATTGTGGGCATGAAATAAAAAGCTAAAAGTGATTTATATTATATAATTAAAATATGTATTGATTTATAATTTTACATAGATGAACTTTTCAAAATAGTTATCTATACAAAAATTACTTAAAATAATTTATAAAAAGTTAAAATGCCATATATCTATTCACACAAAAACATCCTCTTTATATGAATTAATTAAACATTAAAAATAAGAGAAGCAAAATAATCACTTGTGGTACATGTGTACATTCTTTAATTTGATTTTTTAGACATATTTAATGTCATTAGGGAGAAGGCAATGGCACCCCACTCCATTACTGTTGCCCGGAAAATCCCATGGATGGAGGAGCCTGGTAGGCTGCAGTCCAAGGGGTCGCTAAGAGTCAGACACGACTGAGTGACTTCACTTTCACTTTCCACTTTCATGCATTGGAGAAGGAAATGGCAACCCACTTCAGTGTTCTTGCCTGGAGAATCCCATGGACAGAGAAACCTGGTAGGCTGCAGTCCATGGGGTCGCACAGAGTCGGACACGACTGAAGCGACTTGGCAGACTTTGGCAGCAATGTCATTTTACTCAACCCACTCCAGTATTCTTGCTTGGAAAATTCCATGGACAGAGGAGCCTGGTGGGCTATAGTCCATGGGGTCACAAAGAGTTGGGCATGACTTAGTAACTAAACCACCACCACCACAAATGCCATTTTACTCTTTTCTTAAGTATATGGTTTTCAATATATTCTTATTTTTATTGGTATTGTTAAAGCTATTTCCAATATATTTTAAATTGTTGGTATGTCAACAAATGTCTCCACAAGCTATAATATTTTTAATTGAGAAAGTTTTCTCTTTATAGGTATTGAGGTATCCAGTAAGCATAGAGCTAGTTCTTTGAAATAGAGGAAAGTTTCAATTTGATCTTCTGTCATAAAACAATGTGTAAATATTTCAGCTTAAGTATTTTCACAGATATTAAATCTTTACTTCTTTTTGGACACCTTTATTTGATAAAAATTTTTCACAATATAAAACTTACGAAATTGTCTTAGATTATGATTTTTTGAAATATTTCAATTTTGGTTGTGTATGAAAAACAGTGCTTCAGATACAAACTTTCCTAAGTCTGAATGACAATGAGCAGCAAAAGCAGAAACTAGTACTGATATACTAAAATTTATATATTTATTTTCAAATCAGCATTTCTTTGTCATACATAAAGAAAAGGTTATTCAATTATTTTGCTATACATAAAAATATTTGTAAATTTTAATGATAGTTTTATTTTGATAGAATTATTTGGTTGAAGTTATGAATCATATGTATTCCACAACCAATTCAAATTGTATTATCTTTTTCTAATTTAATAAGAGCTTTGTTTTTGTCATGAAGTTGTATGTCACCCAAATTTATATTTGTACTATTATCACAAAACAGTTTATCCTTAATACTATAATTTTAATATATGTTTTTTGTCTCATTTTTAAAAATATTTAAAAGATAATTGTTTGCTTAAAAGTTTTAAAAAAAAGTTATATGCTGTTAACATAAATAGAAGTAAGATTTGTGAAAACAATTTTCCAAAGTAAAGAAGTACATTATTGTAAGGTTCTTACATTATATGTGAGGTTGTGTAATAGAATTTGATAGTAGATTTTGATTAAAAAATGTATGTTATTAATATTAGAGCAAGTACACCCCCACCTCCAAAATGTTTAACTAATAATTAAATAGAGGGGGAAAATGATGGTGGAATGCACAGATGGGTCCAATAAAAACTGATTATCAATATGGTTTTAATTAGTAGATTAAAAAATAAGTAGACAAATATCAATAATAATATAGAACACTTCAGGCATAGTGTTATCAACCAAGTGTATCTCATTGGTATTTAATTCCAAATAATGGCAAGTGTACATTCTTATCTTTTCAAATGCACATGGTCCTCTGTGACCCATGGACTGTAGCCCACCAGGCTCCTCTGTCCATGGGGATTCTCCAGGCAAGAACACAGAAGTGAGTTGCCATGTCCTCCACGTGATCTTTCCAATCTCGGAAAGATCTGTGGTCCAGATCTCCTGAACTACAGGCAACTCTTTAATATCTGAGCCACCAGGGAAGCCCAAGAATACTGGAGTGGGTAGCCCATCCCTTCTCCAGGGGATCTTCTCGACACAGGAATCAAATTAGGATCTCCTGCATTGCAGGTGGATACTTTACCAGCTGAGCTACCAGGGAAGCCCAGAAACACATATGCTGGACCATTAAAAAAAAAAAAAAAAAAGTCTAAGTAAATTTAAAATTGTTATTTGGGACGTTCTTCTGCTAAGGAAGCTGGCATGTTAACACTTTCCACACATGTAGAAGAGAATTTAGAACTAAGTGACAAAATTAGTTCAGTAGAGTTTTCATTTGTTCTAGGTGAAAAATCATGTTTTTTTTTTTTAAACAGATTTATGTCTTATAGTTTTCACATGGTTAATGATATCACTATGATCCCCATATATGTTAACATATATTGTGTGCCAGGTGCATTTTCAGCATTAATTTTCTTTTAGTTTTAATTGAGAAGTTATTGGGATTTTTGATGATTAGCACATTAAAATGTAAAAAGCATGATGATTAGCAGACATTTCAAACAAGTTGTACAAAATCCTTAGTATGTAGATAACAAAAGTCTAAGAACCATAGAGTTAATCCAAATAGGTATTTCAACAGCTAATCATATTAAAATTTGTAGACAATTTGTTCCTAAAAGAAAAATACCAAGGATCAGCATCTTAAAATATTAATATACTATTAGGTCTAAATCTCATGTTTTAATATCATATATATTAAATTCTCAATCAAAATATCCCATGTTTCACCTGAGGTTAACATGTTATTAGGAAAAATTGGTCTATTAATACCAATGATATCAGAGTCTCCAGGATAAATCTAAAACCAGGGAGAAATTTTATTTAGGAAACAATTCAAACAATCATTTTTTTTTTTAAGGAGACATTCAAACAAAAAGAACATGCCTATAGTAGTTAGATACTTTAAAAAAATCAACTACATTATTTAATTAATCAGGTAATATAAAATGACAGATTTTATCAGTGTATTATGACTCCCAATCACCATTTAATTATGTTTCATATTTTAGAGTATAAAATGAGCCCCACCATACCTTACAAAATGTTAATATAACACAGAAGCCAAGAAAGTTTCATTTAGTTCTGTATTCTACTAATTACTTGATTG
This sequence comes from Bos taurus, assembly GCF_002263795.3. Lineage (NCBI taxonomy): Eukaryota > Metazoa > Chordata > Mammalia > Artiodactyla > Bovidae > Bos > Bos taurus. The sequence goes on along the minus strand of NC_037341.1, from coordinate 51,908,368 downwards.
TACATAAAAATAACCAATCCATACATAATTTACCCACTAAAATTATTTTTACCACTTACCTAAATATGTTTTATTGAGTGGGATCATGTGGGATTCCTTGCTTGTTTAAAATGTGTTTCTGGATGTACTAAGATGCTTTGATTCACAAATTATAAAAAACAATATTCTTCTAGATCCCTTCCTGCTATCCTTTTGAGCTCAATTTCAACTTTCACAATAATAAGTTTCTCTGACCTCCTTCTTAATCTCGGCTTGGGCTCTTCCTCACTGCAACCTTCAGGTGAACTTTCTTTTGTACGTCATGGGTCATGGTGTAATTAGCTTTCTTAAGAAATGAATATTCAGTTTATACTTTCTCCTTAAATGTGGAGTTTAAATAAGGCCACAACTACCATAAACATCTATTTTAAAATAATAAAATAATATTTCTATGATAAAGTAAATTATTGTTAATTTACCTCATAAAATAAATAACAAACACTTTCATGGCAAAGACATTCAGACTATAGCTTTATAGCCCATCTGTTCAACTTCTACTTCTGTGTGTATTTCAAGAATACATATTTCTCACTTATCTGGCTAGCTCATGGCCTGACAGCTTTATGTATCTTTCAAACCATAGATTATGATATAACTTGCTGTTATACAAAAGAACTGGCAAGGCAACAGCATCAAATACTTCTCCCACTATATTCCAAGGTCAGAATGGGTTAGACATTAATATCTGAGAATATTTTTATTTTGTCCTCAAGTGACCGATATGTTACTCATGAAAAGAAAGTTTAAGTTATCTGAAATCCACAAAAGACTGGAAAATAGAGATGGGTTTGCAGTATATTCATCTTGCAAAATTAATCAGGTATTATAATTACTCTGAGCATTGAGAATGTACCTCACACACTACTGCTGCTTCTGCTGCTGCTGCTGCTAAGTCGCTTCAGTCGTGTCCAAGTCTGTGCGACCCCATAGACGGCAGCCCACCAGGCTCCCCCGCCCCTGCGATTCTCCAGGCAAGAACACTGGAGTGGGTTGCCACTTCCTTCTGCAATGCGTGAAAGTGAAAAGTGAAAGTGAAGTCGCTCAGTCGTGCCCGACTGTTAGCGACCCCATGGACTGCAGCCCACCAGGCTCCTCTATCTATGGGATTTTCCAGGCAAGAGTACTGGAGTGGGGTGCCATTGCCTTCTCCGATGAGATCAAATACAAAGATACAGCTAATAAATATATCTGTTATTTTAACAGAAATATTAATAATGATACTTTGTTAAAAATGGAAAATACAGCCCAAATGGCAAACTAGTCAGGATGCCCAGAAAAGAGGCATAAATCAGAACTGTCTTGGGCAAACTAGGTTATATAGCCATTCTATACAACACACACGTAGTATCAGGGAGTTGCAGATATGAAAATGACTATTCTGTCTAGAAGTTCATCAGTAATGAAAGTATCATTTGACCTGGGCTTTGGAAAATGACTAAGAATTATGGATTTTTTTTAATGTGGACATAAACATACTAGGAACATGGAAAAAAGTTTGCAAAAGAACTGGAAATGTGAATGGCCAATGTCTTCTCAGGACAGTAGTTAGATGACTAGATGTATGCAACTGAATAGTGAGGGATGAAGCTGGCAGGTAATCTGGGTGCAAATTGCTTTAAATGTAACTCTACAATTTTAAATTTATGACTGTGTAGCCATTAAAAAATTTTAAACAGGAAGGAATGTCTGATTTATGTTTTCAAAACATTAGTCAGATGGAAATGTTGACAAAAGTCTAGCTACAGATAATGGAGTGAGTGGCTACAGCAGTGCCAGTGGTAATAATAAGGATGGGAATGAATGCAAGGGCACCATACAGTTCTTTAAGGCCAGAGACATCAACCTCTCATAATTAAGGAATCCATCTCCTTGAGAATTGTCAACAGTATAAGCTTTGGGCCTTGGCATCTTGTATTATGAGCAGGGGCAAATTCTTAACAGAGAGGTTAAAAGTTAAGGACATAGAAAATATTCTGTCAAAATCAACTATTCTGTGGGCAAATGAAAGCATGATACCTAAAGATATCCTCCCTGAGGAACTAAAGTGGGATGAGCCAAGCAGATTAAATTTAAGTAGGGGATACAGAGGCTGACTGCTGAGAACCAAGGACAGAACACAGGACAGCATGAGGTGGCGATGTCAGACTTAAGTAACTCTGATTAAGCAAAAGCACCTTGTAGATTGTAATACCAAGTGGCAAAGTGACAGACTACAAAGAATGCATAGATTGTGAAATAGAAGGCATGAGGCTGCTGATAGAGGCTTGACAATGATTATGAAGTTGGTATGGGACCTAGATTTCAGTTACACTTACTTTGTACCAAGTTTACTGAAATACATTTTGTTGGTTGTATTTTGTTGCTTAAGGTTATTTTGCTACTATTGGCTGTCTCATTCCTTCTTAATTTATTATTTGACAGCTATTCACTCAAAAGGGGAACAGGCATTGTGGTGGTGATGGAGAGTGGAAAGAGAATAGAATGCATACCTGACTCGATTAAAATAATGATACAAACTGACTTGGATAGTATTGTTCTAGTTTACAGCTATTGTTCAGCTTAATTTTTAACAGTGTCCCTGTTACTCTCAAAAATCATCTTAGATATGAACAATAAACTACAAGATCACCCTGAATAAAATATTTGTTCTTTACAGACATTTAGAGAGGCAAAGTTCACATAATTAAAACATCTTTGGAACAGTGAATAGATAACCCATGTTCTCTCATCTTTACTTGGGAAAAAAACTATAGCAAGTGTCTAGAGGATGGGCTGGAATGTATTTAATATAGGGAAGTCAGATAAAGCTTTAAAAAATTGATGGTTTTATAAACATTTTTAAATGTTTTATGCAGAGGTCAGAAAACATTTTATAATAGAGTTATTGGTGCCAAGTCTGAAAGAAAGTGCAAGATTTATGAAAAAAGAGCAGGAAAACATTTAAAGTAAAAGAAACTTTAAGGACAGAAAACAGTACAGGGTGTGTGTGTGTGTGTGTGTGTGTGTGTGTGTGTGTGTGTTGTGTATGTAACTAAGATGATTTCCTGGGTTAAAGGAAAGACACACTTGAGAAACAGTTGGAGATAAATATGCTTAATATCTGGTCCTTTAATAGACTCTCCTAGACTAAACAAACAAATAAATGGGTAACATGAGACAGATTTATTTGAGGAAAAGGAGAAATTCCTGTAAACCACTGAAGTGGCAAATTCTGACCTACAAGCCAAATTTGACCTACTTAAGTGATTTACTGGACTACAGTACCTTAATGATCTCTTCAAGATTAGTTGCTTTCTTTGAAAATTAGAGGACTTTACATAAAACATATTTCAATCTCCACTTTAAAATGAGTCTTTCTTCCTATAGGAGGAAATGAGGATAGCCAGAGGGGGACAATGTCCCTTTTAAATGGGAATGTACATCAGTTCAGTTCAGTTCAGTTCAGTCACTCAGTCGTGTCCGACTCTTTGCAACTGCATGAATCACAGCACGCAAGGCCTCCGTCCATCACCATCTCCCAGAGTCCACCCAAACCCAAGTCCATTGAGTCGGTGATGCCACCCAGCCATCTCATCCTCTGTCGTCCCCTTCTCCTCCTGCCCCCAATCCCTCCAAGCATCAGAGTCTTTTCCAATGAGTCAACTCTTCACATGAGGTAGCCAAAGTACTGGAGTTTCAGCTTTAGCATCATTCCTTCCAAAGAAACCCCAGGGCTGATCTCCTTCAGAATGGACTGGTTGGATCTCCTTGCAGTCCAAGGGACTCTCAAGAGTCTTCTCCAACACCACAGTTCAAAAGCATCAATTCTTCGGTGCTCAGCCTTCTTCACAGTCCAACTCTCACATCCATACATAACCACTGGAGAAACCAAAGTCTTGACTAGACGGACCTTTGTTGGCAAAGTAATGACTCTGCTTTTGAATATGTTATCTATCTTGGTCATAACTTTCCTTCCAAGGAGTAAGTGTCTTTTAATTTCATGGCTGCAGTCACCATCTGCAGTGATTTTGGAGCCCAAAAAAATAAAGTCTGACACTGTTTCCACTGTTTCCCCATCTATTTGCCATGAAGTGATGGGACCAGATGCCATGATCTTCATTTTCTCAATGTTGAGTTTTAGGCCAACTTTTTCACTCTCCTCTTTCACTTTCATCAAGAAGGTCTTTCCTCTTCATTTTCTGCCATAAGGGTGGTGTCATCTGCATATCTGAGGTTATTGATATTTCTCCCCGCAATCTTGATTCCAGCTTGTGCTTCTTCCAGCCCAGCGTTTCTCATGATGTATTCTGCATATAAGTTAAATAAGCAGGGTGACAATATACAGCCTTGATGTACTCCTTTTCCTACTTGGAACCAGTCTGTTGTTCCATATCCAGTTCTAACTGTTGCTTCCTGACCTGCATATAAGGTTTCTCAAGAGGCAGGTCAGGTGGTCTGGTATTCCTATCTCTTTCATCATTTTCCACAGTTTATTGTGATCCACACAGTCAAAGGCTTTGGCATAGTTAATAAAGCAGAAATATATGTTTTTCTGAAACTCTCTTGCTTTTTCCAAGATCCAGCGGATGTTGGCAATTTGATCTCTGGTTCCTCTGCCTTTTCTAAAACCAGCTTGAACATCAGGAAGTTCACGGTTCACATATTGCTGAAGCCTGGCTTGGAGAATTTTGAGCATTACTTCACTGGCATGTGAGATGACTGCAATTGTGCAGTAGTTTGAACATTCTTTGGCATCGCCTTTCTTTGGAATTGGAATGAAAACTGACCTTTTCCAGTCCTGTGGCCACTGTTGAGTTTTCCAAATTTACTGGCATATTGAGTGCAGTATTTTCAAAGCATCATCTTTCAGATTTTGAAATAGTTCAACTGGAATTCCATCACCTCCACCAGCTTTGTTCGTAGTGATGCTTTCTAAGGCCCACTTGGCTTCATATTCCAAGATGTCTGGCTCTAGGTGAGTGATCACACCATCCTGATTATCTGGGTCGTGAAGATCTTTTTTGTACAGTTCTTCTGTGTATTCTTGCCACCTCTTCTTAATATCTTCTGCTTCTGTTAGGTCCATACCATTTCTGTCCTTTATCGAGCCCATCTTTGCATGAAATGTTCCCTTGGGATCTCTAATTTTCTTGAAGAGATCTCTAGTCTTTCCCATTCTGTTGTTTTCCTCTATTTCTTTGCATTGTTTGCTGAGGAAGGCTTTCTTATCTCTCCTTGCTATTCTTTGGAACTCTTTGGGAATTCACATACCACTTTTCTTTCTTCTTTCTCACTTCTTCACTTGTATAAATCATCTGCTTTTTGGAAGTGTGACCTTAGATGTGGTTCTTGGGAGCATAATCAGAATATAAACTGATGCAATTGTAGAACTTCACTGTAACTAATAAATATGACTAAGATCTTTGTCTTTCCTCTGGAATATTAATGAGCAGTAATGCCTGCTAGGTATTTCCTAAGCACCAGGCACAGTGTTAATCTCCTTTCAGACAGAATTGGATTTGAGCCACAGTTGCAAACATCTGCTAGGGCCTGACCTTGAATAAATTAACTCACTCTCTGAACCTCAGTGAATTTTTTTTTTTTTTTTAGTAAATGGGGATGACATAGTATATGTCCCTGGAGAAGGAAATGGCAATCTACTCCAGTATTCTTGCCTGGAGAATCCCAGGGATAGAGGAGCCTGGTGGGCTACAGTCCATGGGGTCACAAAGAGTTGGACACTACTGAGCACTGAGCATCAGCACAGTATATCTCATATGGGCTCTGTGAGCATTAAATGAGATCACCATACTAAAAGTACTTAACATTATTCTTAAAGGGCTTCCTGGTGGCTCCAACAGTAAAGAATCCCCCTGAAATGCAGGAGACCTGGGTTCAGTCCTTGGGTTGGGAAGATCTCTGGGAGGATGGCATGGCAACCTACTCCAGTATTCTTGCCTGGAGAATCCCCATGGACAGAGGAGCCTGGTGGGCTACAGTCCAAGGGGTCACAAAGAATCAGACACAACTGAGTAACTATGCACAGCACAATGTGATTCTTGGCACCAAGCAAGAAATCATTCATGAAAAAAAAAAAAAAAAAAAAACTTTTCACATTGGAAATCTGAACTGATGCTATTCACAATATATTAATTATCAAGGTAATTTTATTTTAGTGAATCAATTTTTAGTCTCTGGTCAATGATATATATTTTTATGCATCTTAAAAGAATATTATGAAGGCAGATTTATTAAAACTCTGGTAGGATGCATATTGTTTCTATAACTTTAATATGACCTACAGATATAATATGTATAAAAAATATATTACTAATTTCACTGACAGATGCACATTAAAATTTCCAGAAATGCATATAAAGCAGCTTGTTTCTATTAAGCAGATGCATTTGGCATTCACAAACAATAGCCTGAAGCACCTTTTCATATGATTGCATTTAGATATTTAATCACAATAACCATTTATGTGTAAAACCTTACTAATTTAAGGTAAATGAAAGGAGAGTTGTTAGTTGCCAGACTTTCATCATAAATAACTGAAATCGAACAGATATCACAGTTTGCTGACATATTGTCCCTAACTTCAAAAAAGTTAGAAAGTCAAGATATAAATATGAAGAATGCTTAATGTGTGTTGCAGAATTAGAAGTCCTTTATGCTCATTAATTATATAATCATTCTCTTATTTTTCATTCCTTTTTTTTTTTCTGTCTCAAAAGATATACTAAGGGTACAAATCTAAGACATCAACTCATCTATACTGATGTATACATCTCTTACATGAGCCTTATTTCTAACACAAAACAATTCATTTACTTCTGTTAGTTGATTATGCCAAGCAATTGTCTTTCACGAACAAATAATATATCAAGTTAATTATATATTTGTATTGTTAGTTGTTAATCTAAAGTGATATATTTTTAGGCCAGTCATTAAATAAGTTCTTCATGCTTTATCCAAAGGATTCCAATTTTACATTTATTCATATAGTGGTAATAGTTTACTGGGCACCAACTACTTATTCAGTAGTAAGTACTGTGCACACATAATCATATTAAATTTTAATAACCTATTTATGAAATGAGTATCATTATCCCTATGTGAATTACAGAGCTCAGACTCAGGTGATGAGGTGAAGTGCCCAAAATCAGCAATTAGTAAGAAGCCAAGACTTGAATTAAGGCACACATGAAGAATACTGGTCTGCACTCTTTCCATAGATGATGTTGGGAATCTCAATAAGTTTCAAATACTAGGATTTTTAAGGCTATGCAATTAGAAGATCTCTTAGATATTTTTCTCAAAGAGATAATGTGTATTGGTAATAAGAGTAAAAATATATCAACTAAATTATTTTGAGCTCCCATTTATTTTTTTCAGCCACTCAACCAAAATCCCTTTTACGAAACAGCATATAGTTAACCACTTATCCAAAAAAAAAAAAAAAGCCATCAACACTGGTAATTAGAGTGAATGAAATTTCATTGTGGTAGGATATCTTTAATATAAAAGTAGATTTAAAATATTTTGTCAAAGTTTTCTGTGAATATATAATTAAAATCTTTAACAAAAGAAAATAAAATTAGTAAAAATGTAGGGTTGCTTTTTGTAATGGCAAATACTCATTTCCTTCCTTATCTCAAAATTTTACATTTTAAAATATACTTTTATAGTAAATTCAAATTATCAGTTTGCATAATGTAATGATTTCACTTGATGAATTAACTTTATTTATTTTTTTTCTATGTATTCTTGCCACCTCTTCTTTTTTTTTAAATTTTATTTTATTTTTAAACTTTACAATATTGTATTGGTTCTGCCATACATCGAAATGAATCTGCCACAGGTATACATGTGTTCCCCATCCTGAACCCTCCTCCCTCCTCCCTCCCCATACCATCCCTCTGGGTCGTCCCAGTGCACCAGTCCCAAGCATCCAGTATCGTGCATCGAACCTGGACTGGCGACTCGTTTCATATATGATATTATACATGTTTCAATGCCATTCTCCCAAATCATCCCACCCTCTCCCTCTCCCACAGAGTCCAAAAGACTGTTCTATACATCAGTGTCTCTTTTGCTGTCTCGTATACAGGGTTATTGTTACCATCTTTCTAAATTCCATATATATACGTTAGTATACTGTATTGGTGTTTTTCTTTCTGGCTTAGATGAATTAACTTTAACACCACCTTTACTTTAAGGAGTACACTACCCTGGTGGTGCAGAGGTTAAAGGTTAAAGTGCAATGTGGGAGACCGGGTTCAATCCCTGGGTCGGGAAGATTCCCTGGAGAAGGAAATGGCAACCCACTCCAGTATTCTTGCCTGGAGAATCCCATGGACGGAGGAGCCCGGTGGGTTACAGTCCACCGGTCACAAAGAGTCAGGCACGACTGAGCGACTTCACTTTCACTTTCATTCTACATATAAGTTAAATATGCAGGGTGACAATACACAACCTTAATACTCCTTTCTCATATTTGAACCAGATGGAGGAGCCTGGTGGGCTTCAGTCCATGGTTTATCTTAACTCCAGATGAATAAGAAGAAGAGAAATAAGAATATTTAAGATAATTAACAACACAACATTGTAAAGCAACTTTCCTCCAATTAAAAAATAAAATTAAAATTAAGATAATTAAAATTTAAAAATGAAAGTTTTTGAGTAGTAAAGTAACAGAAGGATTTAAGTAACATTTCTATATTGTTTATTTAAGAAAAAAAAAAAACAACTCACTTGAAAACTGAATTGCAAATCCAGATTTGCTGATATAAAAATCTGTGTCGAACTGAATGGTCACTACGTTGAGAGTGCTATGGATTCCTTCGGGAATCAGAGACCCACTGATTTCCTTTAAAAGCATCTCGTTTTCAGGCGGACCATCCCAAACTCGGAGTATATCATGTGATGCTTCCGTATCAAAAGCAAGAAACTGTAGGCTGTAGGAGAACCATATATCTCTGATTATTTTAAACATGGATCCAGTTTTAAATAAAGAATATAAAAGATCTTTGCTTATATTAGGTATTTCTTTTATTCTATCAAATAAAATGAATGCAAAATGTATACAAAAACTTAATGCATTTTTCTTCAACAGTATAGTTTTTTTAGAATATGATTAAATATATTATTATATCAATTCTGCAAATTATAAAAACTTTAGGTATACAGACCATCCCTGATTTATGATGATTCAATTTAGGAATTTTTGACTTTAAGATGGTACAGAAGAGATATACATTTAGTAGAAACTGTACTATGAATTTTGATCTTTTCTCAGTTGTGATACTCTCTCATGACATTGGGCAGTGCCAGGGAACTAAGTTCCCAGTCAGTCACAAGATCACAAAAACAAGCTACCAACACATTTACAACCATAATGCACTCATAAAACAGTTCTGTTTTTCATTTTCAGTATAGTATTCAATAACATTACATGAGATACTCAATACTTTATTATAAAATAGACCTCAGGTTAGATGATTTGCCCAACTGTAGACTAACGTAAACGCTCTGAGCATGTTTAGAGTAGGTGAGGGTGAGTGAGGATTTTTGGTAGATTAGTTATATGTATTTTCAGTTTATGACATTTTCGACTTATGTTCAGTTTATCAGCATGTAACCCAAGGAAAACCTACCTATACATTCTTTTCAGTGTTCATGACTTAAATGTGGCAATGACAGGTGACATTTAAGAGGAGCTCATATGTGTCACACACTGTGCAAAACGCATTACATCTATTTTCTTCCTTTAATTGTTATAATGATCCAGTGAAGCAGGAACAAGTTTGATCTCGATTTTACAAATGTGTCAAGTGGGATTCAGATTAAATAAGATTGCCCTAAGGGTGGCAGAGTCATGAATTGAACTCAAGTTATCTAATGCCATAGTATGTGTTACGGCCACTGTATCAATTTTTTAGTGTGTTTATCAGAATCAAAGATTTGCTCCACAAATGCAAAAACAGTTCACATTCAAAAAAGAAGTAAAAGGAAACCTCCTGAATGTGAAAATGGCCCCCCACCACAAAAATGCACATAAAAGAAAAAAAATGCTTCATATTAAATCTATTTTGCTTTAGTCTAGACAAAATTAATATCAAATTTTCTTGTGCCTAATCCAAAAGCTAGAAATCCAATTATATTAACAAACTCAACTCTCTTTACCTCTCTCTCTCTCTCTCTCTATCTATCTATCTCACATCCATGTTTGATATGTGAATTGTCACCGTTTTAAATCTGGGTTACAATTTAGTATCAAAAATTCTTTAATTTTTAAAAATTTCAGAATTCTGTTGAATTTACAGTGTCTTAAGTCATGAAGAATTGAAAGAGTAGAACTCTCAAGCAGCAGGAAAAATTCTCATCTTTTGTGCCCTCTTATAACTGAAAAGTTTCTAAGGGGCTATATGAACCAATGCTGTGGCCTATGAATTAGTATGTCATGCTTATCAATACTTTCCCCTCCTATTTTATAATAGATAAAAACCATGTTTTTCTTTACCAATGGTAAAAAAAAGAAAAAAAGAAAAATCTTAATACTAATTGTATATAGGGTCTGATCAGGAAATTCAGATTCTGAGTCATTTTGAAAAGATAAAATTCATTTACCTGACAATGTTTCCTGGATCTACCTCAATCATCCACATGCAACGCAGATTATTGTCATATGGAAAGGGATAACCAGGAGATAAAATTCTTCCTGATGATTCTCCTTTAAAACGACCTCCACATTCAGCTAGAAAAAATTAATTCAATTTTAAGTCACAGTTTAATCTTTATAAACATATACAAATTTCTTGAGGATATATTTTTTCACCTGAAAGAAAATAAGGATTGATTTCTCCTTTTATTGACAGTATATATGTGTATATGCTTTCTCAGATTAGGGTATTAATTAAAGCAAGAACACATTGTACAATAAAACAAGAATCTCAAGTTAGATCATATAAATGATAATATAATAAGCCAATTAGGGAATTTTAAAAGTACACACTCAAAAGCTCTGAGTTTAGGCTACAAACTTTTTAAGATGTATGGCAAAATAATCTTAATATAACAAGGGGAAACAGATGGCAAGTTGCTCACTTATAGCTGGTTGTAGGCTAACTAATTCATCATCTTACTACCTTACCTCTAAGCTTTACTGCAGGTCCCTCAGGCCTTCTAAATTTCATTGTCCTCTTATTCCCCTTTCAATCACTCTAAACTCCTTTGCTTTTAACCTCCCCAAAGTCAAAGTCGCATTTTTATTAGATTTTACTTCGGTTAAAACTTGTTCCATTTTTGATTTAAAGTGGTCTCTAATTTTTATAAAATTCACCAAATTAAAAATGTAAACATCATCATGCAATACAACAAAAATATATAGCTTTGGGGGAATTCCCTCTCTATTTTAATAATATTTAATATATTGGGAAATCTGGAATGAGTTTACATTGATAAGCAATAATCTAGAAAGAAACCTCTTGCTAGAGAAGAGAGAAATGAAGTAGTTTACTTAGTATATTACTCTACTTCTCTACATCCTAAAAACCATAAGGTGCAATAATATATTTTTGAAAGTTCTCCAAATTACTATACTACCAGAAAATAAAACTAAATCCAAGGTAGTTTACTTTTTGCTTATATATTTGAATATATTACTACATTTATTTTTCTTATTCTCTGAAGTGTTATTATCTTACTCAAATGCAGTACTGAACTAAGCATCTTGAATTTTTGTTTTGTTTTGATTATAAGAACAAAGGTCAGAGCCAAAGTTTCAGTACTTGGAAAAGACTGAATAACAACTGAATATCATGGTTAAAATTTGTAGGCTCTATTCATACAGATAAAATTGCTTCAAAGATTTTAGATGTTATATTTTAGTATAATATTAGGGTTATTTTTATGTGTCAACTTGGCCAAGTTGTAGTACCCAGTTATTTTATCAAACACTAGTCTAGGTGTTGCTATTTATAGACCTGGTTAACATCTATAATCAGCTGACTTTACCCTTGATAATGTGGGTACCCTTCATCCAATCAATTGGAAGCCCTTAACAATGAAAACTGAGTTTTCTGGAAAAGAAGATTTTCCCTCAAGACTGCATCATTAATTCCTGCCCTAGTTTCCAGCCTTTCGATCTTCCCTATGGATTAACTCTGGTACTTTGGCCACTTCATGCGAAGAGTTGACTCATTGGAAAAGACTCTGATGCTGGGAGGGATTGGGGGCAGGAGGAGAAGAGGACGACAGAGGATGAGATGGCTGGATGGCATCACTGACTCGATGGATGTGAGTCTCAGTGAACTCCGGGAGTTGGTGATGGACAGGGAGGCCTGGCGTGCTGCGATTCATGGGGTCGCAAAGAGTCGGACATGACTGAGAGACTGATCTGATCTGATCTGATGGATTTTGAACTTGTCAGTCCCCACAACTGCATGAGTTAATTCCTCAATATAAATAAATACATTTCTTGATAGATGATAGCTAAATAGATCACATATAGATCTACTGACTCTCTTTATTTGGCGAACCCTGACTGATATACACACCTATAGAGGACTAAGCAAGTTTATTTTGTATTGTAACATTAGTTTAATTTAATTTATGATAATAAATTTGTTATTTTTAAAATAAAATATATATAGTTAAGAAGTTACCATCACTTACTGTGGTTTTTCTCATTTTGTAACAAGAACTTTGTTGGACAACCTAGAATGCTGTAACTGTAATAATTCATTTTTCATCATTTTTAATGATTTATTCACTATTATTGACCTATTTCTGAGGAGAACAAATTTGATACTTCATTCTGCCAGACTTGTCCTTTTTATACAATCCATGAGGTTCTCACGGCAAGTATACTGGGGTGGTTTGCCATTCTCTCCTCCAGTGGATCCCATTTGGTCAGAACTAGCTGCTATGACCCAACCGTCTTGAGTAGCCCTACACAGCGTGGCTCATAGCTTCATTAGCCTATGCAAGGACCTTCGTCATGACAAGACACTGATCAATGAAGGGACTACTACGATGTTGTGGTCAGTTATTCTAGAGCCAGACATTCTAGAGTGTGAAGTCAAGTGGGCATTAGGAAGCACTGCTGTTAATAAATGGGGTTCCAGTAGAGCTATTCAAAACCCTAAAGGATGATACCCTTAAGGTGATGCATTCAATATGTCAGCAATTGTGGAACCAAACAGAGGCCACAGGACTGGAAAAGGTCAATTCTCATCCCAGTTCCCAAGAAGGTAGTACTAAAGAATGTGTTCTAAAGAATGTGCTAACCGTTGGACAATTGTACTCATCTACCATTCTAGTAAGGTCATACTTAATATCTTGCTTGCTAGGCTTCAGCATTATGCAAACCAGGAACTTCCAGTTGTCCAAGCTGGGTTTAGACAAGGAAGAGGAACCAGAGATCAAATTGCCAACATTCACTGTATCATAAAGAAAGCAAGGGAATTCCAGAAAAACATCTATCTTTGTCTCATTGACTACACTAAAGCCTTTGACTGTGTGGATCATAACAAACTGTGGAAAGCCCTTAAAGAGGTGGGGATACCAGACCATCTTACTTGTTTCTAGAGAAACCTGTATGCAGGTCAAGAAACAACAGTTAGAACCCTGAATAGAACAAATTGTTGGTTCAAGATTGAGAAAGGAGTACAACAGGGCTGTCTGCTGTCCCCCTATTGATTTAACCTATATGCTGAACACATCATGAGAAATGCCAGGCTAGATAAGTTACAAGCTAGAGTCAAGATAAGCAGGAAAAACATCAATAACCTCAGATATGAGGGTGATACCATTTTAACAGTAAGCTCTGGGAGATGGTGAAGGACAGGGAAGCCTCGCGTGCTGCATGCAGTCCATGGGGTGGCAAAGAGTCAGACATGACTGAGCAATTGAATAACAACATTCTAATGGCAAGAAGCAAAGAGGAACTAAAGAACCTCTTGGTGAGGGTGAAGGAGGACAGTGAAAGAGCTGGCTGAACACTAAAGATAAACAAACTAAGATCATGGCATCCAGTCCCATTACTTCATGGCAGATAGAAGGGGAAAAGGTGAAAGTAGTGACAGATTTCATCTTCTTGGACTCTAAAATCACTGCGGATGGGGACTGCAGCCATGAAATCAGAATATGATTGCTTCTCAGCAGGAAAGCTATGACAAACTTAGTGTGTTGAAAAGTGCAGACATTACTCTGATGACAAAGGTCTGTATAGTCAAGGCTATGATCTTCCTATTAGTCACGTACGGTTGTGAGAGCTGAACTGTAAAGAAGGCAGAGCACCAAAGAATTGAAGCCTTCAAACTGTGGTGCTGGAGAAGATTCCTGAAAGTGCCTTGGAGAGCAATGAGATCAAACCAGCCAATCTTAAGGGAAATCAACCCTGAATACTCATTGGAAGGACTCATGCTGAAGCTTAAGCTTCAATATTTTATTTTGGTCATCTGATTTGAACAGTTGACTCATTTGAAAAGTATCTGATGCTGGGAAAGATTGAGTGCAGTAGGTGAAGAGGGCATCAGAGGATGAGATGACTGTATTGAATCACTGATGCAATGAACACGAACTTGGGCAAAATTCGGGAGATGGCATGGGACAGAGGCCTGGCATGCTGCAGTCCAGGGGTCAAAGGGAGTTGGACATAACTGGGTGACTGAACAAAAACAAGAATCTGCCAGATTAATTTTAAGCAACTCCAAGAACTGGAGCTTTGGGAACTGTTTTTATATTGAATTTAAACATAACTCTTTCTTTCTCCATATTTCTTTGTTACAAATATTACTTGGCTATTTGATTTCAAATAAAGCAGTGTGATATGCTATAACATTGGAGTTCATATTCTGTCAGAAGTCTTATGTTTACAGATAAAATTGAAGGTGTGCAGGTTAAATACCTCTGGCTATGGTGCCTAAAAAATAATTTTTGTTTGCTCAATGTATAAGCTACAGAAACATAATTACCTAGAAACACCCATATAATTAAGAAAAAGCTTCTTATTTGACCAAGGCAAAAATATAACCATAATAGATATTTAAGGTTAATAGGAATGGATAATTATGATTTTAGCCAAGTGGTAAAGCTGTTAATTATTGACAATAAAGAACACCATCTTAAATAGAATTTAACCTTCTATTGTCATGAAAATCATCAGCATGACACATTATGTGTCCAGCTGTTTTAAGCTTTTATTCCTGATCATCTATCATTTAAAAAAAAAAAAAAGGTTACCCTTCTCATAAAGGCTTGAGCAGTGGTATTACTAAATTTTGACTTGGTAGATTCATAAAGTGCATTGATTTGTTACAAAAATAATTAAATATTCTGATCCTAGATCAAATGTTCTTCTATTTGCATGAAGTTTTCCAGAAAATGAAAATGTCTTCAGCTTGATTCAATATATAAGGAAAATATATATTTTTTAATGTATTAGTTTGTGATTTTAATTTTACTGACAACATAGCAAGCCAGTATTTTTAAGTTTATAGTTTTGTTTGAAATCCTTTTGAAATCCTTAATGAGTTTCTGAATATATGTGATATTCACAGCAAAGAATATCTTCAGAGAGAATGAATCAGTGTACATTTTTCTCATAACCAATGCCAGCAGGTTGATTGTTGGTCATATTCTAGAATCCTAAGCTTTGTCAATTTAGGTTGATTGTTATTTTACATTTATCCTCATAATCTATCCAAAATTCAGATGCCTCTGAAAGGAAAGCAGTATAATTGCATTTTGGTTGGATAAAAGAATGTTTGCTTTCTGCTCATCAATGTTTTAACAAACCAACAGAAGTCTCATGTCATCAAAAACACTGCAATTAGTTGCAAGACCTCTAATAACTAGAATTTCATTTCTTTCCTATTTGAAGTCTATCAAGTTTTGTGAATATTCCTGTGTTGACTATATCAATTAACAAACATTAAAATATATCTCAAAGTGTTCAGGTCTCCAAATTCATAAAACTGTATACATTAAACATGTGGAATTTTTTCAATATGAATTATACCTTAATAAATCATTTTAAAAAATTAAGTCAATTTTATCCATATGAGCCTGACACAGAATCAATTTGTGCCACCACAACTGCCATTAAATAAGAATCATTAAAGAAACTTGTTTGCTCCCTATTGAGGACTTTGTGTTTTGTTTAACTGTTTGTTTTGTTTTTGTTTTTGTTTTTTCCTTTTGTTGTCCTAGTAATCCACCCAGCCTGGCACCTATATTCGGACCAAAAGAAAAAAAGCAGAGGTCTTTATCAACGTTTTTCTATCCACCCTCTTTCTCACACATGCCCAGTTATTTGTGAATTGATTTATGGGATGGTAGTAATAAAATTCTTCTCCAGCTATACAAAGGAGAGAAAAATGATCATTCTATAATTTCACGTAGGCAATATATCTTATATGACTAACTTTCACATGCCTTTTCGTATTGAAATTCATTTAATTATGTCATGATACATAAAATAAAGAAAACATATACACTTTCTTAGTTTTTCAAAAGGTATGTATATAAAGTCTTTGAAGTTATTGAGAGTATTTAGCTTTTTTAATCTGCCTTTATACCAGCATAAGCATTAATTTTGTATATTAATACAAATCTGGTCAATGAGATTCAGTAAATGTGTATGATTAAGAGTTTCACATATTTTGTAGCGAGTTAAATTTTATATCAAGATAGGATAAATATAATGACTTTCATATGAACTATTTTTTGCCCAAAAAGAGAAGGTACTCACTGATTATGAAAAGAACCCTCTGACTTACCACAAATTTGAGCTATGTATTCATTAACTTTTTGATTAAGGTATAAGTTGGGTGTGGACAGATGAAATAACTTGAAAAGGTACAGTATATTTTGATAACACTTCCATAGAAATATTGCATGAAAACCTAAAACAGTATCCTACCAATACAGGATGGCAGAGGATAGTCCCATGCCCTTCTCTCCCCTGTCATGCACTTCAGAAGGCTGCTTCCATGGAGAGTGTAGCCTGGATTGCATCCGTAAATGATAGTGCTACCAGCAAAATGCCCTTGGTCGCTGAT
Source organism: Bos taurus (assembly GCF_002263795.3). Lineage (NCBI taxonomy): Eukaryota > Metazoa > Chordata > Mammalia > Artiodactyla > Bovidae > Bos > Bos taurus. The sequence continues at coordinate 51,891,281 of NC_037341.1, read as the reverse complement.
TTTGTATCCAAATTGTGGAATTCCAGGATCCTCACAATGTGAAAGTTCAAAACCTATGAGAAGAATATAAATTTATTAAAGACAAAATTTAACAGGAGGATTTAAAACTGCACAAATCATCCATTTTATTGTTTTTAATATGATTACATACTTTTTCCTGTTTTATTACTTAAAATATTTAATTTTGATAGCATATAGCCACCAGAGAGAGTTTTTTTTTTTTCCTCAAAAAACTAAAATTTGTTGTATTATTCAAATTTAGCAATGATACCCCATGGTCTCTGTGACTATATCATAACGTGTTATAGTACTAACATTCTTGCCTGCTTCAAGTGATTTGCAACTAATAGATTCTGACCAATGTAACTATTAGGATCAAATCATGAAAAGTTTAAAATTCATATGAAATATGTGAAACCACAACTGTTCAGGTAACAAATACATCCAATGCAAACATAACTTTAGATTGCTTTACTTATACAGTCTTGGAAGAAAATGAAATAGACATATTTAAAAAAACTAGCAAGAGTTAATATAACCCAGTAATCAGTCTGAAGACCTCTGAATGTTTATATTCTGCCTTCAGAATACACAATTCTCAAAATTTCTCACAAGAAAAAAAAAAGTAGTTCATAAAAATACATATTTTTGATTTCTGAAGAGTTGGGGCTTTCCACATGACTTTAGCTGGAAGCTTGTGATTGAGAAGATATGTTTATATGAGTAGTGAGATAACTCCAAAGAGATTAAGGTACCTCTGGAGGGGATCTGTGTTTACATCTTAAGGAAGAATGAGACCCAGGACTTTACAGAAATCTCTAAATTATAAAAACTGGAGACACAGGAGGTTAATCTGACTGTTGAAACCCTAAATGTACATTACTAAGGTTAGAATAAAAACAGAATTATTTCCATCCCATCTCCAAAGAGCAAAAGTTTTCCTTCCTCCTTTCAGGAGAGGAGAGAGAGATAACTCTCTCAAGCACAACAAGTCCATTTTTCCTTATTCCCTGTCCCTGGTCACGTGGTAAGTTTTTCCATCTGATTTTCATTGTGTTACCACAGAGGTAAGGACTAGGTCAAAGGGATGCTGACATACTTATTACTATTATTATATTTAATTCATCAATTCTATCACTTAAATAATAATTAATCTCTTTAGATCCAGTACACACAGTGTGCCTATTCAGAATAAAATTAATAAAGGTGAATATTAAAAATGAAACATTCATAGCACAATTTGCTCCTAAGATCCCGAAAGAACTAGAAAAGGGTACTTCAGAAGGTAAATCAAATATGACACCAGTTACAAAAATCTAAATCTTCTAGCTATAGAATTCTGTACCTAGTGTTTTATAAATTCTATAAATGTAAGTTAAATGATGGGCTTCCCTTGTGACAAAATGGCAAATAATTTGCCTGCCAGTGCGGGAGACACAGGTTTGATCCCTGAGTCAGGAAGATCTTCTGGAGAAGAAAACGACAACCCACTCCAGTATCCTTGCCTGGTAAATCCCATGGACAGAGGAGCCTGGCAAGGCCACAGTCCATGGGGTTACAAAAGAGTCAGACTTGACTTTAGCCACTAAACAGTAACAACAACAAGATAAATTATATAATGATATAATGTGACAAAGATAATTAACTGCTTGTTATTGTTCAGTCACTAAGTCATGTCCAACTCTCTGCGATCCCATGGTTTGCAGTGTGCCAGCTTTCCTTGTCCGTCATTATTTCCCAACTAGATGTTAAATTATATCAGTTATAACTTCTGATACTAGAGGACTGTGATAAAATTCTAGATAGCTTCATGGATGAGGGAAATCTATGATTTTAAGACAAATAATATAGGAGAAGAGAATGACTTTTGTGCATCTTAAATCATATGATAATCAAAAAGAGATCTCTTTTTTTGTGGGCATAGATCCTTGACCAAATTAATCTAAATTTGAACTAGAAAGCAAAAAAGCATGTATTAGCTCACTGATGACAAGTCATTAATTTGTAGTACCGACTTCCTAGTGTCAAAACAAGCATACATTTACCAGAAATGTACAGCTAAAAGTACCAAATTTATACTTTAATTTCTGTATGCTGAGGGCTACCTTAGCTCTTGGAGAACATAAGGAGCCTCCTCTTGGTCTCTTTGAAAGGTTCTTCATCTTTCCTTCCTCTGTCAACCAATAGAACTATTTCACATATCTTCATTAATTTACAATCATTTATTTTCTTTTTTTCTTATAGATTGGACTTATTTCACTTTTTTCTCTTTCCCACAAAGCCTTCACAGCACAAAATCTGGCACATAACAAATGTTCAATAATGTTCATGAATGAATGTGTTTCTCAGGGCAGTTATCTCTAAGCGACATCTGAAAAATAAGCTAAAGTAATTTTGATGAAAAACTGAAATTTATGATAGAGTTAAAAAAAAACTGCAGGAAATTCCTGTATGGATTAATCTGTGGCAACCTCATTTGGGTGGAAATATGTTAAAATAAGGCAAATACCAACAGCTTCAAACAGAGTCATACAAGAGGTCGGAGGTTGCTGAGCAAGTCAGTCTTGCAATAACAGAAGTAGAAACAGTAGAAGTAGTAACAAAATTTTAGGACATATTTTGTATGACTCTGCATAGTAAAGAGTACATTTAAAATATCTCTGCTCAAAAGTAACAAGCTTGAATTCCTTCTACCAGACATAATATTCAGTTTATTATTCAAGATTCAGCCACTTTTGAGTTTTACCACGTATCATTTATCAAAATAAAAATGGAAATCAAGCTCTCTTTTCAAGGTTTATTACCAAATTCATCCTCCTTTAATTTGAATGTTCTGTAAATGTGGTTGGCAATTGCTGGTGATGAGGTATAATGGAGACACTCTCTGCAAATTAAGATAATTTATAATACTTTGCATTGTAGATGAAAATGCACAGGGACAATAGTATGTAAGCTACAAAGCACAACACAATTTAGTCCAATTTGGTGGAATTATTGTTGCTTATTCATAAATATTCAGAAGTGCCTTATCTTTATGGAAACATTCAGCTGCCAGTCTTTTCACTGAAAAGCTCAAATACATGAAACTGACAATTAAATAAAGATGTGTATGAAAAACCACATATTCTTAAATATTCACCATTCCTTGTGAAATTTGATACTGTGATGAAATTAAAACTTCTGGAGCAAAAATGAACTGAAAATTCTCATTTATCTAAATCTTTTTGACTTGCTGAATAACTTAAACTGAGTTCTAATTTCCTTCCTGCCATCATAAAGCAGAAATCTTCTTTAAAGATTCCTAACATTTAAAAATTACTATTTGATATCTACAAGAGAAGAGAAAGATAAAATAACTTCATCATCTGGTTCTATTGATAGCTGCTTCAGATTAATAGTAATATTAGTTCAGATTACTTTTCAGATTAATATTTATACTAATTGATTCATATTCACATTAATATTGTTATTCATAAATAATGCTCAGTTCACTTCAGTCAGTTCAGTTCAGTTGCTCAGTCATGTGACTCTTTGCAACCCCATGGACTGCAGCACACCAGGCTTCCCTGTCCATCACCAATTCCCAGAGTTTACTCAAACTCATGTCCATTGCATTGGTGATACCATTCAACCATCTCATCCTCTGTCATCCCCTTCTCCTCCCACCTTCAATCTTTCCCATCATCAGGGTCTTTTCAAATGAGTCGGTTCTTTGCATCAGATGGCCAAAGTATTGGAGTTTCAGCTTCAGCATCAGTCCTTCCAAAGAATATTCAGAACTGATTTCTTTTAGGATTGACTGGTTTGATTTCCTTAAAGTCCAAGGGACTCTCAAGAGCCGTCTCCTACACCACAGTTCAAAAGCATAAATTCTTCAGTGCTCAGCTTTCTTTATAGTCCAACTCTCACATCCATACACAACTTCTGGAAGAACCATAGCTTTGACTAGACGGACTTTTGTTGGTTAAGTAATGTCTCTGCTTTATAACATGCTGTCTAGGTTGTTCATAGCTTTTTTTTTCCAAGGAGCAAGCGTCTTTTAATTTCATGGCTGCAGTCACAATCTACAGTGATTTTGGAGCCCCCCAAAATAAAGTCTGTCACTGTTTCCATTGTTTCCCAAACTATTTGCCATGAAGTAATTGGACCAGATGTCATGATCTTAGTCTAATGTTAAGTAACTTAAAACTCCATTTATGTTTGGTTCTAATTCCTTTCTAGTCTTTCTCTACTGAGAACTAGCAAATATTCTGAATTAGTATATTATTTTTACATATAATTTACATGTTTTTGTTGTTGTTTTGTCTCCAAGTCACATCCAACTCTTTGTGACCCCATGGATTGTAGTCTGCCAGGGTCCTCAGTCTATGGCATTTCCCAGGCAAGCATACTGGAGTGGCTTGCCATTGCCTTCATCTCCTGCATTGGCAGGTGGATTCTTTACCACTGCGCCACCAGGAAAGTCCAATTTATATTTTAAAACATCTGTATTTCAATGAACAATATACAGTATGGTTTGTAAGCATTTACACATTTTATAAATTATGTAATTAAAATAACATTCTTCTGAGGCTTTTTTTGTGTGTGTGTGCAGCATTGTGTTTTTACTGTTATATTTACACACACATATACTTACACATACAGTTTACTCATTTTAACTACCAGTGATATTCCATTGGATGTATACCCTAAAATTGATTTACTTGTTCTCCAGCTGGTGGGTATCTGTATTGCTATATTGCTTACATTATTCATTGTTTAAAAATGCTACACTTCCATGTCCTCATTTGAACATATGCAAGTGTTTCTATGGGTTATGTATCATGCAGGGATTCAAAGATCAATTTGAATCAGTTCTAATGAGGTGGATGAAACTGGAGCCTATTATGCAGAGTGAAGTAAGCCAGAAGAAAAAACACCAATACAGTATACTGCTGCTAAGTCGCTTCAGTTGTGTCCGACTCTGTGCAACCCCATAGATGGCAGCCCACCAGGCTCCGAGATCCCTGGGATTCTCCAGGCAAGAACACTGGAGTGGGTTTCCATTTCTTTCTCCAATGCATGAAAGTGAAAAGTAAAAGTGAAGTCGCTCAGTCGTGTCCGACTCGTTGCAACCCCATGGACTGCAGCCTACCAGGCTTCTCCGTCCATGGGATTTTCCAGGCAAGAGTACTGGAGTGGGTTGCCATTGCCTTCTGCAATACAGTATGCTGCTGCTGCTGCTGCTGCGTCACTTCAGTCGTGTCCGACTCTGTGCGACCCCATAGATGGCAGCCCACCAGGAGGATTCCCGGTCCCTGGGATTGTCCAGGCAAGAACACTGGAGTGGGTTGCCATTTCCTTCTCCATTGCATGAAAGTGAAAAGTGAAATTGAAGTCGCTCAGTTGTCCAACTCTAGCGACCCCATGGACTGCAGCCTACTAGGCTTCTCGGTCCATGGGATTTTCCAGGCAAGAATGGAGTGGGTTGCCATTGCCTTCTCCGATACAGTATACTAACACATATATATCGAATTTAGAAAGATGATAACAATAACCCTATATACAAGACAGCAAAAGCAACACAGATATATAGAACAGTCTTTTGGATTCTGTGGGTGAAGATGAGGGTGGGATGATTTGAGAGAATAGCACTGAAACATGTATATTATCATATATGACACAGATCGCCAGTCCAGGTTCGATGCATGAGACAAGGTGCTCAGGGCTGATACACTGGGATAACCCAGAGGGATGGGATGGGGAGGGAGGTGGGAGGGGGGTTCAGGATGGGGAACACATATACACCCATGGCTGATTCATGTCTATGTATGGCAAAACCACTACACTATTGTAAAGTAATTAAATAAATAAATTTAAAAAAAAACAGAGATCATTTTCTCAAGATTAAATCAAAATCTGTTAATCGGTCTTGAACTAATGAAAGAAAATAGTTCAATCTCTGCCTCAGTATAATTTCTGTTCAATTTATTTATGAATATTGTGTATTCACATAAGTTGATGTTCTATCTGGTTAGTAAAATAGTAATAATAATTCTGTGCATGCTAAGTCATGTCTGACTTTTTACTACCCCATGTAGCCTGCTAGGTTCCTCTGTCCCTGGAATTCTCCAGGCAAGAATACTGGAGTAGGTTGCCACATCCACTCTCCAGGGGATCTTCCCTACCCAGGGATCAAACCAACATCTCTTATGTCTCCTGCATTGGCAGGTGGATTCTATGCCACTAGTGACACCTGGGAAGCCCATGATAAAGTAAGTGATATTAAATATACTAGTTTGTGTCTTCATACATTTGTATATCATTCTGGGATAGTGGGATCATACATTTGTGCACCATTTTTAAATTTTTACATCACGCATTTGTATATCAGTCAGGGATATAGTGGGATTCAGCTTTGCATGAATGTTAAGTTTTACCATCAGCCATTTAGTTTATGCATAATTGGCACAGGTGGCTCAGAGGGTAAAGTGTCTGCTTACAATGCCAGACACCAGGATTCAATCTCTGGGTCAGGAAGATCCCCTGGAGAAGGAAATGGCAACCCATTCCAGTATTCTTGCCTGGAAAATCCCATGGACAGAGAAGTCTGGTAGGCTACAGTCCATGGGGTCGCAAAGACTCAGACATGACTGAGTGACTTCACTTTCACTTTCAGACATGTCTAAAAATGAATTTTACTAAATATCACCAAATATCTCCTATGTGACTATACCAATTTATCCCAAAGTTCATGAATTTCAAATTCTTCCAATTATTATCAACATTTAGTATGATACTGCTTTTTGATTTTTACCAATTTTAGGAGTGTGCAATAGAAAAGTATTTTTACTTTAATTTTCATTTCTTAATTTCTATCAAGCACTTTTTGTCTTTTGATTATTGTACTGGAATATCTTCTACTGTGAAATTTTTTTGCCCATATGTTCTTCTAGGCTATTTTTAAATTGATTTGTAGGATTTCTTTCTATGGAGTATATGTTTTTCTGTGCTGTGTTGTGCTTATTTGCTCAGTCGCCTCCAAGTTTTTGCAACCCTGTGGACTGTAGCTGTCAGGCTTCTCTATCCATGCAGATTCTCCAGGCATGAATACTGAGGTGGGTCACCATGCCCTCCTCCAGGGGATCTTCCCAACCCAGAGATAGAACTCAGGTCTCCCGCATTGCAGGCAGATTCTTCACCATCTGAGCCACCAGGTTTTTCTACTATATTGTAAATACTGCTAAGTCATTTTAGTCGTGTCTGACTCTGTGCGACCACAGACGGCAGCCCACCAGGCTCCCCTGTCCCTGGGATTCTCCAAGCAAGAACACTGGAGAGGGTTGCCATTTCCTTCTCCAATGCATGAAAGTGAAAAGTGAAAGTGAAGTCGCTCAGTCGTGTCCGACCCTCAGCGACACCATGGACTGCAGCCTTCCAGGCTCCTCGGTCCATGGGATTTTCCAGGCAAGAGTACTGGAGTGGGGTGCCATTGCCTTCTCCGATATTGTAAATATCTCCTTCTAATTATATATCATTTAAAAATCTTGCTAGCAAAGGTCTGTCTAGTCAAAGCTATGGTTTTTCCAGTAGTCATGTATGGATGTGAGAGTTGGACTTATAAAGAAAGCTGAGCACTGAAGAATTGATGCTTTTGAACTGCAGTATTAGAGAAGATACTTGCGAGTCCCTTGGACAGCTAGGAGATCCAACCAGTCAATCTTAAAGGAATTCAGTCTTGAATATTCATGGAAGGACTGATGCTGACGCTGAAACTCCAATACTTTGAGCACATGATGAGAAGAACTGACTCATTTGAAAAGATCAATGCTGGGAATGATTGAAGGCGGGAGGAAAAGGGGACAACAGAGGATGAGATGGTTGGATGGCATCACTGACTCAATGGACATGAGCTTGAGTAAACTCTGGGAGTTGGTGATGGAGAGAAAGCCAGGTGTGCTGCAGTCCATGGGGTTGCAAAGAGTCGGACATGACTGAGCGACTGAACTGAAAAAATCTTGTTTATGGTATATTTAGCTAACTGCTACTGCTAAGTCACTTCAGTCGTGTCCGACTCTGTGCGACCCCATAGATGGCAGCTCACCAGACTCCCCCGTCCCTGGGATTCTCCAGGCAAGAACACTGGAGTGGGTTGCCATTTCCTTTTCCAATGCATGAAAGTGAAAACTGAAAGTGAAGTCACTCAGTCGTGTCCGACCCTCAGGGACCCCATGGACTACAGCCTACCAGGCTCCTCCGTCCAGGGGATTTTCCAGGCAAGAGTACTGGAGTGGGTTGCCATTGAGCTAAAGAGATTTGTAAAAACATAATAAGGACTGGGACTTATTTACTGGTCTTCAGTAAAACAGAAGCCATTTGATATTTTGAGTTGCTAAAATTCAGTACAAGAAATTAGAGGGGAAAATACAAAGAAATGCAGAGAGTGTGAAGGTCAAGGATCACTTCTGGCTTTCAGGAATCCAGCAATTCAGGGAAGCTGCCACCACATACAACCACCTTCCAGCACCACACTCTTGCCTACATATTTTGGTGAAAAATAATGGCTTCTTTATCCATCCTATCTTTCAGCTCTCACCAGATTGCCTTTAGTTGGTGGAATCTAAGCAGAGGTCTTAGCTGGCAAGGGCAGGAGATATGTAGTTGCCAGATTTTTAGACTCTACACTTGAGAAGTGCTTAGAAGGGCATGGATGCTACTGAGTATTGACAGATTTTTGCTTGCCTATCTTCTTTGAGAAATCTTTCTTCACCTTAAAGACATAGCTACTGTGGGTCACATTTTTTTCTAAGCATTGTAAAGTTTTGACACTCACATATGTCTTCAATCTGCCAGAAGTTAACTTTAAAAAGGAGTATGTTAGTAGGTCATTAGATATTTAAGTTCAAAATTTACAAAACTTTTGGGATGTGAAGGTTATAAAAATGCCTTGTTTGTTATTCTAATCTGAAGAAATTATATCCAATATTGTATATATAAATGACAGATAATCAAGAAATATTTCTTTAGCATTTTAGTTAGAATACCTTGTACTATATAATGCAGCCTTAGTCAATACTTCATTTATCACCTCGTTGATTTTCAGTATTTAAAGAGTAACAGAAATGCCAAATATACCTGTTAAGTTTATAGGATATAGATTTGCATAGACAAACTTTGTTGCTTCCTTATAATTCATTGATTTTCTACTTGATTTGCATTGAATAAATTATAAGAATAGAGTTAGCACTAATAGTATATCTGATTATTTTTCATTGTTAATATTGCCAAAACTTTATTGGTAACTAAAGAGTTTAAATAGGGTAATTTATTTTATATTTATAAAGCTAGTATACAAGACATGCCATCACAAGTTGGCTATTGCTCATCTTTAATTTGAATACAGAATTTGAAATGGACATGTTCCATGTGGATTACCAAATTATTTCAAGCAACAAAACTCAAGAGCTAAAAACATACAAATATGTCTGAACAATATCCTTGGGATAATGGACATTTCTCAAATGGGATTTTTAGAAAATTAAATGTGCAGAGGTGATAACAAGAAGACATCTGAGCCCAGAGGTAATGTCTAACAGATGGGTATCATAAACATTTGCCAGATCAGCTTTTGAGAAGACAATGCTATAATCAATCAAAAAGATGTACTTTAGGTTTTCAATGGGTGGTTGTTTAAAATACTCAATTCCTTTCTATTGAATCAAAGTGGGATAACTAGAAATGAATACAGCTAGTAGAATCTTCAATGAAGAATATTTTGAAGAAATAAAGTTTAAAGATGTCATGAACAACAGGCCTAAATCATTCTTTGATAGTGAATTTGGCAAAAAACAAGTATTCAGATTCTTAAGTATAAAATGAAAGAAATTTATTTGGGAGGAATCACATTAACATTTAAAAATTATTACATTTTTTACATGTAGTTCAACAACAAAAAATGTAAATTCATGGAATTTTAAATATAAAATATCCAGGAGTTACATGGAGATAATATAGTATAGTGATTAAGTTTGGGAATTCTATAGGCAGAGCTCCTCAACTAAATTTCCATATCTGCATTTATGAGGTATGTCACCTTGGGCAAGTAACAACTTTTCTGTGCTTTGTTTTTCCTCCTCTTCTCACCGGGGATAATAGTACTTCCCTCATAGTTATAGCTGTATCTGCTGCTGCTGCTGCTGCTAAGTCGCTTCAGTTGTGTCAGACTCTGTGCGACCCCATAGATGGCAGCCCACCAGGCTCCCCTGTCTAGTCAATAGTAAATAAATGTTAGCTATTATTTTTCACTGATATTTAATGTTTAAATAATGTTAAATATCTGTGTGCCTTTTAATAAAATCTAAGTCCCTTACTATAGTCCACCTCATCCCTGTCTAGCTTCAAACTTTACCTCTCATTTTGTACAATTCTCCTTTCTTATCCACCTCCAGCCAAATAACTCAGCTGAAGTCTTCTCTTAGGCCTTTGTATTTGTTGATCTATCTGCCTACAGTCTGCTACTCTCAGATCTCTTATTATAATTCAGATACCAAATCAGGTGATACCTCCTGAGACACAGTCCTTGAATGAACTGGATATAGTAGACTCATCTTCCATACTATGTATCCTATCACCCTATTACAAATTATTTCTACATGCAGTTCTTTTATCTTTTGTTAACATTTTTCCTTTTCTGTCTTGTCTCACTAAACATTGGCTCCATGTGAGCATGAACTTTGTCTTTAGTGTTCTCTTCATCCCCAGAGCAGAAACAGTTCCAATGGAGACAGACAAAATTTAAACCTATGATTCAATGAATAACTTCTATGTTGATAAGTTAATTCCAATAGAGGAATAAAAGAGAAGACAGGATTTATGGACCAAAAAAGGAGTGACATTTCTACAACTCAGCCTTCAGAGAGAAATACAGTGAAAGACATCAGATTAAGGAATGCATTCTTGAATGTGTATTGAGGGGCTGAGGGGATCTGGCTAGAGTAACCTATTAAGTTCTGCTAACTTCTATTATTGAATTATCCAGAGCAGAGTGATGTATTATGGAGGATATTGTATTGAGATGCTAATTTCTGATCTGCTCTTCTAACTTTAGAAGAAGGCAATGGTAATTTTCTCTTACTGTACTCCCCTACACTGTCCAGGAAAACACAACTACAGATTTAATTAATTTGTGTTGCATAAAGCACCTGAAAATATGTCTCATCTAGCACTGGTTGTAATAAGTTTCAGATTTCTCAAGGGCAAGCATAATTATTAGCCATTTCTGAAAAGAACGGAAGAGTGGTCTAACTCAAGGAGGGAGTTAATTCTGAGAGGCTGGAGGGATGGAAGAGCAATTGGATTCCCTAATGTTAGTCAAGGTCTGACCAAGTTTGTCACAGATGTTTTATATCCAACCCATGTGGCCATCCACGCTTCATTTCTCTAAATCAAACTAGAGTTGACTAAGAAACTAATTTTGGAGAAGAAGGTTATCTGTACAAAAAACTAAGTAAGATTATTCTTGACAACTCTAAAGGATGAAGACTGAAAAGATTTAATTTGCTTCAGAAACGTAAAGGAATGGGACATTTTCTTCCTTCAAATGTGGTGTAGCATTTTTATACCAGGTGTGTTATAATTTATTTATTGGTGAAGGAAAGACAGAGAAACTCATGGTCTTCTTAGTAGAGTATAACTAAAACTGTTAATAATGGGTGAACCAAATGCTTTTCCTTTTTAGGCACTCAAGGGTCTCTGTACTTTCCTGACACCACTAATCATAGAGGCATCTATTAATACGATATCTTTTAACTTATTTTTTTTTTTGGAATATCTGTTACAGCTGTGCATCATAGGAGACACTGTACACTGTCTTCTCAGTATATCTTTTCTTCTCCCTCATGAACAAAATCTTGATTTTGCTTCCAGCAATAACTGAAGCATATCAGGCAGTAGTATATCATGATAGTCAAATAATAATCCAATAATTTAGTCTGACAAATACTTCATTTTTCCAGCTTCCCTTGCTGGGAAATTTATCCATATAGCCCTATTTTGGACAAAGAAGGATAACAGAATGTCTGACACAAATTTTGTACTCCTGATGAAAGGGACATATACGATAAACAGTACCTCCTCCTTTTTGCCTTGAATATGCCCAGTGTTAAAGCAGCCATCTTGTGACCATGTCACAACAATCCTGAGAACAAGAAGTGAACAAACTAGGAATGCCATAACAAAAATGGAGCATGGCTCCTTGTAACCTAGGTTTAGCAACTGAATCAGGACCTGCTTACCTTTTTTCTCTTCACAGGTCTTATATAATTAACATAAATCCTGGCTGTTTAAGCCATGGTTAAGTTTACTACTGCTGCTACTGTTTATTTGCTAAGTTGTGTCCGACTCTTTGCTGCTCCATGGACTATAGCCCACCAGGTTCCTCCATGGTATTTCCCAGGCAAGAACACTTCAGTGGGTTGCCATTTTCTTTTCTAGGGGATTTTCCCAACGCAGGGATCAAACCTCCATCTCCTGCTTGGCAGGCACACTCTCTGGGAAGGCCCTAGGTTTACCTTGAAGCCAAAAGCAGCATCTCAACTGTTTCTACTAGTCCATTTGCTATTCCTAGTGATTACATAATGAATGGACCAATAAGACAGTTGAAGTAAAATATAACCTAAAAGCTTGTTCTAAAATATCTCTTCATTTTAATCTCAGCCAAATGCAATTCTATGACTGTCATTACATAGACCAGGTGTAATTAGATAAGGATAATCATAAAAAGCCTGCTTATGCTAAACCTAGAATTGTGAGAAGCTAGGCAAATGGGATTAATCTGAATTAAGTTATTTACTCTATTTGCCTTGAATGTGCTTATTTAGCCTGCTCTTTCTAATCTCGGTGCTTTTCTTTATCCTGTTCTCTTTGCCTGGAATACAGTCACCATTTCTTTCTGTGATCCACCAACACAATCTTTAATACTACCTCATTCATGAATCCTAACCTGATCTGCCCTAGCCAAATTTCCTCTCTACTGCCTCTAAATCCTCTGAATATGAATACTAGAACTCCTCTGCATCTCATAGTGTTCTCTCAGATATTCCAGAAACAAAGGTGGAATAATTTTAAGGGGAACATACCACAGAATGGCAGAGGTGGGATTAGAAATAACTGGACACAGGGATCCAAACACAAAACATATTCTTTTCCATTTTCCCCCATGTCTGCACACCTTAGCAAATTCTCTTGTGTTCAGAAGTTAATTACTCCATCTAAGAATTTATGGAATATACAATATGTGGCCTAGTAGAATCTTCTATATCACACACAAAAAAAAACACTTTATAAAATCAGTATTCAGAGTACATGTTAATTTACCAATATATGTGGAAAGCTGCAATTGATCTAAAACTGACTAAAGGCATTATGAAGTGAAATGGCCTCATGAAGAATTATGCATAATATGCTTGCAAGAAAACCAAAACAAACAAAAAACATAATCACAATACCATGTGATAAGAGCTATATAGCTGTGGATATAGACTACTGCAAAAGAAGTGTTAAAAAGTAGACTAACTGCGGTCGAAGGAGTCAGGGTAAGCCTAATAGGGAAATGTTTGAAATGGTCTTGAAGCTGAACAGTTCAATTGATGCCACAGGTGGATGGGGCATACTGAAAGAAAAAAGAAGCCTGGGTACAGGATTCTAAGGCTGGAAACCAAAGTATACTTGGAGAATGAGAAGTAACTTCCTTCAAAGATAGGAAATGCATGGTTAACTATTAAGATCATTGCAGGTATATGCTCATAGAAAGGCTGCCATTGTAAAACTCAGAAGTGACACTTAGGAACAAATACAGTTAATAGCTGATGTGCCACTACTTCCAGGGCCTTCCTCAACAAAGGAGCTTAGCACATAGCCATTGAATCAGAAAATCTTAGAAGCATTTACTGACCTGGTGAATATTCAGAGACACCTTTGAAGTAGATTATAAACATTTAATTCCAGATTTGAGATTGAAACATTTTAGTTTCAGTTCTGAGACTGAAAAATATTTATAGATGTATGTCGGCCCTTTTTTAAAAAAATAATTGCTTTTATACTCTTTTCCCAATTCTACAGCCTTCTATCTTCATAATGATGCACATCCTTTAATGAACAGCCAGAATCATTAAGAAAAAAAAATAACTTCAAGTATTTTCTTTTTAAGCGTTTCTTTCTTTCTTTTTCTTTGATAAGCACAAGCAGTAGTTCACAGCAATGACAAAGAAGTCAATGATTTTACTCATTCCAGTCTCCTGAGCATCCTATACAATTTCAAAGTCAGGTATGGCTACAAAATCCAGTATCTTTGCATCAATAATCTCACATTACATAGAATTTAAATACTAGAAAAGGAAATTTAGGTTTCCTTTTTTAACCTCATTGAAATTTTAGACAAAGAGAAATATAAAATGATGCAGAACAAAGAAAGACCATTATGTAAACACAGAGCCATGACTTGAAAAATGTCACTAGCCCTGTCAGAGAAAAAAAAAAAAAGGAAAGAGGAAAGCAGATTAAGAAACATTTGCCCTTCTGAGCACATGGCAGCGATTATATTTGAGCAAAAAGCCACAGCACTGTTACTTTTAGTCCATCACAAAGAACTATCTGTAAACACAATTTGCTTGGATTTTCATTTGTCTTTGGGAGCAATTCACAGGAAATCACAGTATATACAACAGTTCTCAGGGTTTAAAAATATGTATTAAACATCATTTTGTTAATTTAACTTGTGTTAATGATGTAACAATTCTAGCACAGGTAAGGAAAAAAAAAAAACTTGAAATAAACAAGGAGAAAGAATCATATCTCAGTACTATGTCTCTTGACTGTATTTTCACAAACAATAATTTGATTCCAATTACCTTTTGAATCCCATGTGAATATCTTTGATGCTGTAACCTTTTCAACTTTCCAATTTCTGTAAGAATTTTCATTCACCTGACTTCTTGAGAAACTTTATAGAACTATTTTGATTTTTTCAAATATTCTAACAGTAAAGACTACAATTTAATTCTCATTTATATAATTAGTCTACTTCTTATTATGATACTGGTAAATAAATTCATTTTGTTCATATAACAATTGATGTAACCCACTTATGGTTTTCAATGATTCTCAGTCTATGAGCTTCTACCTGTTTAAGTGTCAGTAAGTTGATTTGAGTATAGCACAATAGTTCTATATAAATTTATTTTTAACAAGACAATTTAACAAAAAAGCAAAACAAACTAAAATCTTAGCTATTCTTCAGTGTAAAATCATCTGAAACCATCCAGTTTTCATTAAGGGCTGGCTAACTATAACTAATACACATGTACTGTGTATGTTTTGCAGTGACAGGTAGGAGCTCAAGCACTGGGTTCCCATTTATTAAAAAGTTTAATTGTACTTCTTAAATATTTCATGGGGAGAATACTGTTATTTTAAAGTACATAAATAAATAAGTTCAAAGTCACATATTACTTAAACTTTCTGAACCTATTGTTTCAACAATAAAATAGTAATAGCTAGATTACCTGTAATTTTTGAAGTTGTTAGGGTCAAATATACATGGAAGGGAGTTGTAAACTTCAAAGTGATAATCAAATGTTGAATATTACTTCATGTGGTGTATTGCAATTACTAATAAATATTTAGCATCAGTGTTTGGCCATTTTTTTTTCTCCCAAAATACTTACTGGTATAGACAAGTTGAAAGCCTTCATCCGTCCCTTCAGAATCAGAATTAAATTCTAGCCAGAGCTGGTTTGAAGTACTACTAAGTGTCAGTCCTCGCATAGACGCACCAGTAAAAGCACCTAGGAGATGAGTTGTTTTATCTTTTCCATCATAAATCTGCAAAATATATTTAAAATTAAAATGAAAATGTGTAAATAATAAACAATTCTGAGCATGTATTTATATTTATGAAGAAAATGAGTGATTACACTCCCCAATTCAAGTCATTACATGTTTCCCAAGAAAAACCTCATATATCATTAATTGATTTTACAATTAAGAGTTACAAGTTACAAGTAAGAGAGTTAAGACTCCACATGGATAATTTTACTATTTCAAGCT
This sequence comes from Bos taurus, assembly GCF_002263795.3. NCBI lineage: Eukaryota > Metazoa > Chordata > Mammalia > Artiodactyla > Bovidae > Bos > Bos taurus. The sequence goes on along the minus strand of NC_037341.1, from coordinate 51,875,198 downwards.
CAGTAGACACTAAAAGTAACTGGAGAAGGCAATGGCACCCCACTTCAGTACTCTTGCCTGGAAAATCCTATGGACGGAGGAACCTGGTAGGCTGCAGTCCATGGGGTCGCTAAGAGTCCAACACGACTGAACGACTTCACTTTCTCTTTTCACTTTCATGCATTGAAGAAGGAAATGACAACCCACTCCAGTGTGTTTGCCTGGAGAATCCCAGGGACGGGGGAGCCTGGTGGGCTGTCATCTCTGGGGTCGGACAGAGTCGGACATGACTGAAGCAACTTAGCAGCAGCAGACACTAAGTAACACTCAAACTCATGTTATAAAGTTTTTGCTTTTATTTTAAAAACAATGTTTTTTTATGGCAGATAATTTAAAATTGAGCATTGATTGGTTGGTTGTTGTTCTGAACTTTCTCAAGGGCACCAAACACCTGGTTTTCTAATAACATGATTAATATAAAATATACTTGCTTCTTTGTACATTCTATTTATCCACACCTTTTAACTTATTTAATTTTTGACACTTTAAAAATGCTAAAACGGTGCTAAATGCTTTTAGAAACTGATTTAACAAGGCAAAAAATACAAAACAAAACTGATACTTTCCCTAAGATCCCTACCTCATTCCCATTCTTCTGAAGGTGTAGCTTCTCATTGTCCTCTAATTTGCTTTATCTTTTCAAAGCCTTATAGACATTTCTTCACGTCAGTAGATATAAATTCTTGCTTTTGAGAACTGGGTAATATTTCATCCACTACACTATCACAACTTGCTTTACCATTCCTATATTAACAATTAACATTCCTATATTAACAAACATTTTTGCCACTAAAAGTGATCCTGAAAAAAACACCTTTTTTTATCTCACATTTCTCTTTGGTACTTGTATTTCAGTAAGAAAGGTTTCATACATTTAATACATTGAATTTGGGTGCTCAAATGTAGGTGTATTGTCAGATTATTTTCCAAAAAGTGTACAGTAATTAAACTGAGGATTTGCCAACACTGCATATTGCCATTCTTTTTTAAGGCATGCATTTTTAGTGTGGTAGCTATTATTCCCAACGGTGTGAAAATTAGTCCTTAGAGTTGATAAAACCTCGGATGACGATGATTTGTTGACCTACAAAGACCAACTCTAACTGACAAATCTCATTCCACAGTACTTAGTTTTATGAAGTTGAATCTGGGGGCTCCTTCTGCAAATGATAACAAATAGAAAAATTTGAAAATACTTCTGAAAGTTACTTGAATTTTGCCAAAACTTTCTTACTTCTGACCTATCATAAGAGTAAAAATTATGTCACTAAACTTCTGATCTGGTGATCTTGCCAAAGCACCAATGTTCCCCCATTATGTTCATGTCACCTAAGAGATGATACTTAGATGGTACATGATGGAAGTTTTATTATCACTACATTAATTTGTATGATATATGTTTCTTGTGCTAAATGGTTGGATTTAACTTGATTACCTATTTATAATGTTTTCTAAAATTTGTAACTAAAAGCTAATGTATAACTTTTTTTTCTTTTTATCAAATTATCCCTATAAGGTTTTAGATTATGTTTATATTATAAAATTAAATTATAAAAAATTACTATATTTCAAAATCTAATTTATTCAAATAAAATAGTGAGATTTTTGATCAGTGGATTCAAGGTATTCTTCAATCCAAGGAAATGTTCTTGAGTTTTGGTTTATTTAATTATTCCCTGTATATTTTATTATTTTATTTCCATTTTGAATGCCTATTATTTACATATTCAGTCTCCAAATTGCATTGCAATTCTTTTACATGTTTTTCTTCTGAAATTTATCTATATTCCCTCTATATTATAGCTTATCTTCCACTGGAACTTTCACATTAACAATTGAATTTTCAACAGTAACTAATCTCTTTTTATACCTTCTATTAAAATCTTAAATTTTAAGTTCTACTAATAGGCCAGTCAAGTTCTAGAAAGTCAGTCTGTCTGTCTGTCTTTGCCTTCTTCCCTTTCTTTCCCCAGTCTCTGTTTTTGGTACTCAAATTGCATTATCATATCAAGATTGTTGGGAGAAATATCAGTAACCTCAGATACGCAGATGACATCACCCTTATGGTAGAAAGTGAAGAGGAACTAAAGAGACTCTTTATGAAAGCAAAAGAGGAGAGTGAAAAAGCTGGCTTAAAACTCAACATTCAAAAACTAAGATCATGGCATCCGGTCCCATCACTTCATGGCAAATAGATGGGGAAACAACGGAAACAGTGACAGACTTTATTTTCTTGTGCTCCAAAATCACTGCAAATGGTGACTGTAGCCATGAAATTAAAAGACGGTCGCACCTTGGAAGAAACGCTATGGCCAACCTAGGCAGCATATTAAAAAGCTGAGACATTACATTGCTGACAAAGGTCCACCTAGTAAAAGCTATGGTTTTTCCAGTGGTTATATAAGGATGTGAGAGTTGGACTATAAAGAAAGCTGAGTGCCCTAGAATGGATGCTTTTGAACTGCGGTGTTAGAGAAGACTCTTGAGAGTCCCTTGGACTACAAGAAGATCAAACCAGTCCATCCCAAAGGAAATCAGTCCTAAATATTCATTGGAAGTACCGATGCTGAAGATGAAGCTCTGATACTTTGGCCACCTGATGCAACAAGCTGATTCATTGGAAAAGACCCTGATGCTGGGAAAGACTGAAGGCAAGAGGACAAGGGGATGACAGAAGATGAGATGTTTGGATGGCATCACCAAGTTGATGGACATGAGTTTGAGGAAGCTCTGGGAGTTGGTGATGGACAGGGAAGTCTGGCATGCTGCAGTCCATGGGGTCACAGATTCGGACATGACTAAGCAACTGAACTAAACTTATAGTTTTATATTTTCTTATTAAAGATATAGGTTTTAAATATCCCAAAGACAACAATGCTTTTATTTAACACGCTTTATAAATGTAGCTTTGTTCAGAGCCCCTAGTATTCTTTTCTAACAACATTTTATAACTTTTCTGCCCAGATGTTGTGAAGTCTCCAGTACCTAGGCATTTCCTGCTCTCTCCCTTTGTGCCTGTGTTAATCTAAAGCTTCATATTACAACCATCCAGCCTCCACAAATTTATTTATTTGTTTTATTACCAATGAAAAGGAAGTGGAATCATATTTCTTATGAGTGAGAAATAGAGGAAGTGAGTCATAAAATCAATTCAACATGCTCACTAAATTTCTAACAGCAAACATCTTACTGGTCTCCCTTTTCTTTTCAAAAGGTCTTTCTGTCATTTTTTTTTAAAATGTGTTGACTATTTAAGGAATATTTGACTTCTCGATAAAGGGCTGTATGGATAATTCCTTAAAATTATATGGCAGTACCAGGAACCCCTCTTGGAATCTAATTAATCATACAAATATAGTTCTGTTAGTTATCAGCAAGAATTTGTCTTCAACAAAGCCAAAGCAAATGCTGAGGTTGTTAGGTCAGGAATATTTTTGTTTGTTTGTCTGAGTACATAAGAGTCAACTTTTCATTTCTTAAGAATAGCACTCATGAGGAATAATTCAGAGACAAAGAAACATTGCTTGTCAGGAAAAACAACCTTTGTGTTTGAGTTTCAAATGTCCAATGTGCTCATAAATCGACTTCTGAATACAGTTATATTATGACTCTATATATGCTGTAGCTTATAAGTCCTGTGGTTGGAGGTACACAATCACAATCAAACCATGTAACCAACTGACCCAGTGGACCTAATTTGTAGTTAATACTGTCAAAGTAACCACATAGGATAGGCTTCCCTGATAGCTCAGATGGGAAAGAATCCTTCTACAATGCAGAAGACCTGGGTTCATTTCCTGGGTCGGTAAGACCCCCTGGAGAAGGGAATGGCAACTCACTCCAGTATTCTTGCCTGGAGAATGCCATGGACATGGGGTCATAAAAGTTGGACACGACTTGAGTGACTAACACAATCACATAGAACTTTTTCCTTTTATTTCTCTTACTGCTAACAAACATATAATTTCATTCATATGTTAAATATAAATAAGTTTTCTTGGATTCAACTAGTTCTGCTTTCAAGTGTGGATACATTTTAAGAACTTTCAGTTTGTCAAAAACAACCAAATAAAGGGGAAATATAAATAAATAATAGTTGCAATTGAGTAAATGGAAATTGAAATTTACTTTTAACTTTAAAAAAAGGTCTCTCCTAATTTTTTTCCTCAAATTTTCAGTGGTAATAATAATAATAAGAGTTTAACAATAGCAGATACCCTTATTTCACTCCACATATATAACCCTAAGAAAAATTTTAAAAATAACCCAATTGTCTGCCATAAGAGATATTTATTTATATTACTTTTTTCAAGACAGAAGCAATTTTGCTTTTTCAAAAGAAACTTTATTTAAGAAATGATTTCTAAATAATCTTTGAAGAAGAATTTATGAAAAAGGAGCTAAATTTTCAAACGAAAATAATTATCTTAAACTCAGCTGGGAGAATCTAATTTAGCACCAAAGCTAACTACCATTTATTTAACAATGTAAAGTCAAAAGGCAGAAAACAAATAATGTAGAAGCACCACTATAATTATCAAAATTAAATGAAGTGTGATCATTCAGCTATGAAATTTTGGAAGTGTATATAAATTCTTAGGTCAAAATGAAAAGCAACTGTTAATTAGAAGGCTTTAAAAAAAGAGAAGAGTTTTATAGTTATGATCAAGTCAATGCTGTTTAACCTGTAAATAAAATACTTCAGTGTATTCAAATATATATGAACACATAAAAGCAACAAGGAAGGAAAAATCAGTGTATACAGTCAAAGACTAATTATGTTTGAAATGTATATGAATGCAAACATACAAATAAGAAAATAAAACAAACAAAATATGTCTTACATTTTATAATAAATTTATGGTACAGAGTGATTATGTCAGGTTTGATCAGAATCTCATAGAAACGTTGAGGTTATTATTTCTCATTTCTTTTCTATTTAAAATCAGGATATTTAAGAATATTTTTATTTATTTGAGCTTATTTTTTTTCTTTTTCTAAATGACGTTATTATTTTTGAGATATGTCTTAACATCTGTTTTTAGTTTTCAGAAATTTAGAAAGCTAAAAAGAATAAGGAAACTGTAATAGCATACAGAAACTCAGAGAGGACTTGAGCGCTCCCACGCCCGCACAGGAATAGTCTCACCTATTTAGTGCTTAATGCAGATAATGAATTACTTTTATGTCAAATGTAGAATTCAAGTCTTCTCCAGAATTAATATTGTGAAAGGTATTGCAAGCTTTAATAACATTAATGAAGCTCTTTGAAAAGACTAATTTGTTATAAAATTGCAATTAATTTGGTAGTCTTACACAAGAACAGATGAGAACTTAATATTGCCATGTTTCAATTATCAAACCTTTTGTAATGAATCAGGGTTTGACGTTTGTTATGGTGTACAGATCATCCTATTTCTAAAAGGTCAAACCCTATTATGATGAACTGCTTCAGTCAGTTCAGTTCAGTTCAGTTGCTTAGTCCTGTCCAACTCTTTGAGACGCCAAGGACTGCAGCATGCCAGGCCTCCCTGTTTATCACCAACTAACCAGAGTTTACTCAAACTCATGTCCATTGAGTCGGTGATGCCATCCAGCCATCTCATCCTCAGTTGTCCCCTTCTCATCCCACTTTCAATCTTTCCCAGCATCAGGGTCTTTTCCAAGGAGTCGGTTCTTCGCATCAGGTGGCCAAAGTACTGGAGTTTCAGCTTCAGCATCAGTCCTTCGAGTGAACACCCAGGACTGATCTCCTTTAGGATGTATTGGTTGGATCTCATCGCAGTCCAAGGGACTCTCAAGAGTCTTCTCCAACACCACAGTTCAAAAGCATCAATTCTTTGGTGCTCAGCCTTCTTTATAGTCCAACTCTCACATTCATACATGACCACTGGAAAAACTATAACCTTGACTAGAATGGACGTTTCTTGGTAAAGTAACGTAAAGCTTTTTAATATGCTGTCTAGGTTGGTCATAACTTTCCTCCCAAAGAACAAGTGTCTTTTAATTAAATGGCTACATTCACCATCTGTAGTGATTTTGGAGCCCAAAATATAAAGTCTGTCACTGTTTCCACTGTTTCTCCATCTATTTGCCATGAAGTGATGGGACTGGATGCCATGATCTTAGTTTTCTGAATGTTGAGCTTTACACTGACTTTTTCACTCTCCTCTTTCACTTTCAAGAGGCTCTTTAGTTCTTCACTTTCTGCCATAAGGGTGGTGTCATCTGCATATCTGAGGTTATTGATATTTCTCCTGGCAATCTTGATTCCAGCTTGTGCTTCCTCCAGCCCAGTGTTTCTCAAGATGTACTCTGCATATAAGTTAAATAAGCAGGGTGGCAATATACAGCCTTGACGTACTCCTTTTCCTATTTGGAACCAGTCTGCTGTTCTATGTCCAGTTTTAACTGTTGCTTCCTGACCTGCATACAGGTTTCTCAAGAGGCAGGTCAGGTAGTCTGGTATTCCCATCTCTTTCAGAATTTTCCACAGTTGGTGGTGATCCACAATCAAAGGCTTTGGAAAAGTCAATAAAGCAGAAATATATATTTTTCTGGAACTCTCTTGCTTTTGCAATGACTGAACAGATGTTGGCAATTTGACTTCTGGTTCCTCTGCCTTTTCTAAATCCAGCTTGCACATCTGGAAATTCACAGTTCACGTATTGCTGAAGCCTGGCTTGGAGAATTTTGAGCATTACTTTGCTAGCATGTGAGATGAGTGCAACTGTGTGGTAGTTTGCACATTCTTTGGCATTGCCTTTCTTTGGGATTGGAATGAAAACTGACTTTTTCCAGTCCAGTGGCCAGTGCTGAGTTTTCTAAGTTTGCTGGCATATTGAGTGCAGCACTTTGACAGAATCATCTTTCAGAATTTGAAATAGCTCAACTGGAATTCCATCACCTCCACTGGCTTTGTTCATAGTGATGCTTCCTAAGGTCCACTTGACTTCACATTCCAGGACATGTGGCTCTAGGTGAGTGATCACACCACTGTGATTATCTGCTTATGGATACTCAAAGCTGTTGTTGTTGCTAATGATATAAGATATGTATTAGAAAGTATATTCCCACTCATTACTCTAATGAATTAGCAAATAAGGTATTATCTGAACCCAAGAGCAAAAAAAGTAACATCAAAAGAGAGAAATTACACATGTACATGAGCATAATTATTCAAACCTTCAAATTATTCCTGCTCATGGATACTAGAATTTTCAATTTGGCCATTTGTTTTATAGGTTGCTTAAGAATTTATATAATTTTTGCAATGAGTTGAGTTAGATCTCAAATTTTGAAAAAAAATATTTTTTCAAAATATTTCAAATCTACAATGTTCTCTCCAAAGATAATATGTAACAAAAGAGAACATTTGTTTGTACTCAGATCTTTATATGTCTTTACAACAGTTATATAATGTGTAATCAATTATAAGAGCTAGTGTGCTTCAGTGAGGGAGTTGGGAGTGGAATGAAGGGTCAGGTTTTCAGGAGCCTTAGCTTTGTGGTTCTGTTGAAGTCCCAAGTCTACCTTCAAAGCTGACTGGCATGTCACACATCATTTTACTTCTGTGATCCTCAGTATAAGAAAATAGGAAGGGTTTTATGAGGCCTAGTAATAACACTCTGTGATTTGGTTGTCAAATACAGATATTTTCCCTGGTAGCTCAGCTCATAAAGAATCTGCCTGCAATGCAGTAGACCCTGGTTTGATTATTGGGTTGGGAAGATCTTCTGGAGAAGGGATAGGCTACCCACTCCAGTATTCTGGCCTAGAGAATTCCATGGGCTGTTTAGTCCATGGGGTCGCAAAGAGTCAGAGACGACTTTCAACTTCACTTTCTATTTCTGCATAAGAAATAAGTCTTTAAACTTCAGAATGCCAACTATAGTAAAGAGATTGTCTTTTGTCCCCCCGCTACATTCCTTTATCTAAACATAATGCTTAGCTTTTTTCTGAAAATAAAAACAAATACAGCGATAACAAAAACATAAATAGTAGTTCTGATTAGTATTCAAATTTTGTCCAATTCAGCTGACAAGCAGAGCAACTTACTATTGACTGTTTAAAGCCTACATATGATAAACACCATCTATAAATGTTAATTAAAAATAATTAATTAAGTTATATAGTTTGAGTGATGGATTGAGAAGTTCAATATTCTTGCCTACTGAAAGTAATATAACCAAACAAAGATATATTCATAATTCCCAAACCTGCTGGCCATCACAAAATCTGGAGAGCTTTATAAAAATCCTTAATCCCAGGTGGAGATGAACTGAATCAATTTTCCCTAGATCTACTGAAACTCAACTTAGTTTGGTTATAGATCAGTTCAGTTCAGTCGCTCAGTCGTGTCTGACTCTGCGACTCCATGAACCTCAATATGCCAGGCCTCCCTGTCCATCACCAACTCCGGGAGTTCACCCAAACCCATGTCCATTGAGTCGATGATGCCATCCAACCATCTCATCCTCTGTCGTCCCCTTCTCCTCCTGCCCTCAATCTTTCCCAGCATCAGGGTCTTTTCAAATGAGTCAGCTCTTTGCATCAGGTGGACAAAGTATTGGAGTTTCAGCTTCATCATCAGTTCTTCCAATGAATATTCAGATAACTAAGGTGTTTATAAGGAGGAGGAGGGAGAGAGAAAGTGGGTGAGTGAGTAAATGAGAATCAACCTAAATGATGGGTTCTCAGAAAGGAAAGTTGTGTGTGTGTGTATAGAGATATAGATTAAAATACATACTTTTTTTATTATTTGTTTTGTTCTTTGCTCTCAGTCAAAGGATAAAAGGTTCTGTAATAGGCTAATTGTTTTTCTTATTTCTTCCTATGTCCTAGTTGGAATGGAGCAAAAGAAGTGATTATTAAGTTTAATACTGGAAAGTCCTGTGGATGAGGATGGCCTCTGATGGATTCAGTTCAGTTCAGTTCAGTCATTCAGTCATGTCTGATTCTTTGTGACCCCACGGACTGTGGCACGCCAGGCTTCCCTGTCCTTCAACAATTCCCAGATCTTCCTAAAACTCATGTCCATCAAGTCGGTGATGCCATCCAACCATCTCATCCTCTGTTGTCCCCTTCTCCTCCTGCCCTCAATCTTTCCCAGCATCGAGGTCTTTTCCAAGGCATCAGTTCTTTGCATCAGGTGTCCAAAGTATCAGAGTTTCAGCTTCAACATCAGTCTTTCCAATGAACACCCAGGACTGATCTCCTTTAGTATGGACTTGTTGGATCTTCTTGCAGTCTAAGGGACTCTCAACAGTCTTCTCCAAAACCGCAGTTCAAAGGCATCAATTCTTCAGTATATGGTCCAGGTTTCACATTAATACATGACTACTGAAAAAAAAACCATAGCTTTGACTAGAAGGGCCTTTGTTGGCAAGGTAATATCTCTGCTATTTAATGTGCTGTCTAGGTTGGTCATAGTTTTTCTCCCAAGGAGCAAACGTCTTTTCATTTCATGGCTGCAGTCATCATCTGCAGTGATTTTGGAGCCCAAGAAAATAAAGTCTGTCACTGTTTCCAGTGTTTCCCCATCTATTTGCCATGAAGTTGTTAGGTAGTTAGAATAGGAAAAAGGAGTCCAGAATGGTGGTGGCTAAAAGACAATGAAGGGAAAAGCCTGCAAAAATAGAACAAAGGAAAGTCCGAGGACCAGAGTGAGGACCTCAGGTAGAACAAACAGCACTCCTGGCTAGCCCAGTTTACATAGGGCAAGCCTAGTGGGTGGGGGAGAAAAAATATATAAAAAGAGGAGCCAAAGGGGCAGATCTCTCTTCCTCTCTTTCTCTCGCTCTCTCTGTCTCTCTCTTGCTCTCTGTCTCTCACTCTCTGTCTCTCTCACTCTCTCTCTGTCTCTCTGTCTTTCTCTTGCTCTCTCTCTGTCTCTTAGATCTCTCTCTACTCTTCCCGTCTTTTGGGTCGGCATGCCCTCATGCCTCAAGGATATATTTTCCTTTATTTTCTAAATAAAACTGAACTGTAACACGGATCTGTAACACTGATTTGTCCAAGAGCTGTGACACAGTCTGTCTGTCCAAGGTCTGTCTGAGGGCTGTAATGCTGGTCCATTGCTTCAAATTTTTGTTGTGACGATACAGAACTGAGGAAATTACACACTCGAAAGGGATGGGACTGGATGCCATGATCCTAGTTTTTTGAATGTTGAGTTAGTTTGCAGTTAGGCAAATTACCTTCCATCCTGAGAGGACTCTGGGTTTACCAGTTTCTGAGAATTAATCATTTGTCCACTGCAAAGTACACGGTCTACTTGTGCATGCCTAACTGTGCCTGTGTCAGTAGGTATCTTTGAACTGATAGTTGTTCTTGGGGTTATTGAGAAGAATAACATATAGGCATTTTATATTTTATATTGGTGGAGAGACCATGAAGACAGACAGTGTTTAAAAGCCCACCCCCAACTGTCTCTATAGAGTGACTTACCAAAGTTATTTTAAAATAATAATTTAGAATAAATCCCAGGTTAGACTATTAGTAGGAGGATGATTGAATTGGTATGCTTCCACGTTAATATCTAGTAAATAATCTTTTTAACTTTGGAAAACATTTATTTTAGGAAAGATAAAAATTAAAAAAAATTCTGGGAATATATATTTTTATTCTTTCACTCATGAAAGAAAAACCACTATTTAATTAAATCCACTACGGAGCTTGACATTGAGTTTTCCTGCCTTCCTTTGTCTCTCACCATCAAATCCCCTCACACTGTCACTCATTACTGAATTCCATTTTTCCTCAAGGTAATACACATAACAAATGCATGTGACCTTATTCCAAACAATAAGACATTAACAGAAAGCACTCTGAGAAACATAGGACTATTTTTTAACAGGTATCACCAATTATTCCAAATGGATTTTCCAAGTAATAAACATTATTTAGTATGGAAAATTAATATATAAGTTTCAAGCAACATTGAGAGGAGAAAAATATTTTAGGAAGCATCGTGGTAGACAGGGGGAAGCATTTCCTGACTATTAACTTATAAATGCATGTTTATTATTGTTACTTATGTGATACAGATTAGCAGCTACACTCATACTTCTGATCTATGTCTTGATACATTTTTTCTTTCCCATATTTAGCCAGGAAAAAAGAAAAGAAAAAGCACTGGCTTACTTCTAAGTACAAGGTTTCCATTAATCTCAGTTTGACTCCAATTTAGCAAATAAATTTATTTTTAACAGGAAAACCCAAACAATGAGCTAGAAATTGAAGATATTATATACAAAGTGAAGTTTTGTTGCCTATAGGGCAAAAGCACAAAAAACAAGAATGGCTTTAAATTAATAATAAAATTGTATACATCCAGGTGTACTGAAGGAAATCTTTCCCATATCTACATAAATGCTGCAAGCATACAGAACTGTTTGTGTTAGACAATCAACAATTATCACCAAATTAATATTATTTTTAAAAGGACATAACTTATAATGTTAAAATCACCATTTCAATAAAAATCCCCCACCCCAATCTGGGATATCACAATTTTTTTTTCAAGATTTGTGAAAATAGAATATCATAAATTTCTTAGCTGGATTAAGGACATTTTGATAATGAGAAAAATATATGTGATCATTTTTTAAATATTTATGTGTGATTTTATAGAAGTATTTACCGTTATTCTAATAATCTATATCAACGATATTTATCAAAATATTTAATTTGCAAAACATGGATCAATAAATATGAAAATATATATTTACTGTACCATTTTCAAACAAATTTTTGGCCACACCATGCAGTCTGTAAGATCTTAGTTACCTGGTCAGGGATAGAACCTGGGGCCACAGCAATTAATGCACCAAGTCCTAACCACTGGACCACCAGGGAATTCCCCTTAATTATATCTTTAAATGTGATCATTTCAAATTTTTAAAATAAATGTAAAAAATTACTTACATGTTTATTATTGACAGAGTATACTTTTCTTAAATAATGTATAGATATTGTTAGTTTGATTTGTTCATAAATTATAAAATGTTCATAGTCATAAATGCATAGAGTTTTCCTTGTATCAACAGAGTTAAATAAGTTACTTAAAAAAACATCAAAATATAAATAAATAAATGACCATTTATGGGTTGATTATGTTTCGTAGATAAATAATGTATAATTTAAACCTATGAATGGCAGAATAAACTTATGGTAGATTATATACACACATTAATGAATACTTAATGATTAAAATGATCACAATATAAATATTCCGAGTTCACTTACCTTAAGAACATCTCCTTGTGCTAAATGAAATGTTCTGGCTGAAATATTGATTCCCTTTCCTGCTTGAACCTGAATACTATAAATGCATTCATGGTTGTTTTCATAGTTCAGTGGATAATTTGGAGAGAGCAAAATGCCTTCATTATTTGTTGCAGATGCACCACATTCAGCTGCAGGTAAAACAGAATATTGAAAAAACACAGTTTAATAGAAAGCATTATCATTTAAAGTAATGTAAAGTATGTAAGTGTAGATGTATTTTACTTTAACTAGAGTCTAACATGAACAAAATGTACAGAATGGTTCTGTGTTGAAGATGACTCATTCCCTCTCAAACAACAGATGGGAAGAAGGAACTACTACACTACTGCCCTGTACAGAACACTTGTACATAAATAGAAATAAACAATAGTTTCAGTATTTTCCGGCCTTGGATGAAGGGACAGCATGGAAAAAGAAAAAGAAAATATTTTTGGGATGCATTTTAAGTTTGTAGATCTCTAACTAATTTACTATTTTAAAATCTATTTACTTTAAATTATAAAAAAAAGTAAAGAGATCAATTTTTTAGAATGATTCTTTTTTTTTTTTAGAATGATTCTTAATCTTTTCATTTTTACCTTTTTTTGAACTTGCCCCTTCTTCCTCCCACTAGTCAGTTTTTTTATGACCCAAGAACTTCAGTAACAAAAAGTAGAATAAACACTACAGTGTCTTTGAAAATGAATATAATAGATAAAACCCACAAACCAATCAATAATGGCAGAGGTTTGGGCATCTTTGGAAATTCTATTAATTTTCCTAGTTTCAAAGATAGAATGGATTAAGGCACTCTCTAATCAGCATATGATACTGCTAACTCTCCAGGACTAACTTTGCAAAATTTTAGTGTCTAAGCACTTAAAGAGAACTATGAATTTCTCATTTTTAAAAATTTAATTTCAATGTATTACTTTAAAAAGATTGTAGTAATACTGCAAAACCAAATGAGTTTTTATAATTCCCAAACATGCTCTTTAGGTATCAGAAATTCAGTGAACTTATCAGCTTTCTATCTTATGTAATAACTTGCTTCATATTATCATTCCATAGGCCAGGGAGAGTCACATTATTCAAGGTTATTACTTTTTAGAAATAAGATTTTTAAATTAATGCTTCATGGGAAGAGTCATAGGAAGTATACAACAAATACACAACAAGGTAGAAGATGATGAATTGCTTTACTTTTTAAATGCTAAAACATTAACAATAATCTGGCAGAAGAAAAAGCACATGTATACCTGTGATGGATTAATTTTGATATTTGGGCAAAACTAATACAATTATGTAAAGTTTAAAAATAAAATAAAATTAAAAAAATAAAATAAAATGGATAACCAAAAAAAAAAAAAAAAAGGCTAATGAGGAACTGAAAATGATCAAGAGGGAGTAGTCAGTATAATATCAACATAGAAAAAAATAATAAAACTAGTGATGTGATGCTAACAATCAACTAGTAACATGACATATCACCTAGTAAAGCTCCTTCAAGTGACTTTTAAGGTAAAAGAAAAACGAAAAACTTTACAGACTTTCAATATTGATTTAAACTATATATCTTATGTAGCAGAAGATTTTGTTTCCTTGAAACTAAATTGTCCTTCACAACATGAATATGAAACCAGCTGATAGAGCACAAACTTGTAGAGATTCCTATGCTTTTAATTACACTATGAAAAATGAAGTGTTAGTTGCTCAATCATGTCCAATTCTGCAACCCCATGGACTGTAGCCTGTCAGGCTCCTCTGTCCACAGAATCTCCAGGCAAGAATACAAGAGTGGGTTGCCATTCCCTTCTCTAGGGGATATTACCAACCAAAGGATCATGCTGTGTAATAATTCAATTTGCCCTCACCTCATATCATCTGAATTACTGAGAAATTCATCCATATAGGACACCATAACATAATACATCTTTCACTTAGTGGGAAAAAATCATTTCTATTTTATTTTAAAAAAATTTTTACTGGAATGTACTTGACTTAAAATGTTGTGTTAGTTTCTGCTGTACAGCAAAGTGAATCATATATATATATATATATATATATATATATATATATATATACACACTCTGTTTTAGATTATTTTCCTATGCTGCTGTGCTGTACTGTCACTCAGGCATGTCTGACTCTTTGCGATCCTATGGACTATAGCCTGCCAGGCTCCTCTCTCCATGGGATTTTCTCAGAAAGAATACTGGAGTGAGTTTCCATTTCCTTCCCCAGGGGATCTTCCTGACCCAGGGATTGAACCTGCAACTCCTGCATCTTCTAACCATTCTTTGCAAATGGTTAGAAGTATGTATATGTTAATCTCAGTCTCCTAATTTATACCCTCTTCCCCCGCAGTGTGTTTCCCTTGTGTCTCAGCTGGTAAAGAATCTGCCTGCAACGCGGGAGACCTGGGTTCGAACCCTGGGTCGGGAAGATCCCTTAGAGAAGGGAATGGCTACCCACTCAAGTATTCTGGCCTGAAGAATTCCATGGACTGTATAGTCCATGGGGTTGCAGAGTTGGACATAACTGAGAGACATTCACTACACTTCACTTTCACTTTCCCCTTAGTAATCATAAATTTATTTTTTATATCTGTGACTCTATTTCTATTTTGCAAATAAGTTCATCCATATCATTTTTTTTAGATTCCACATATAAGCAGTATCATTTCTCTGTCTGATTACTTTACTCAGTATGATAATCTCTATGTCTACCCATGTTGCTGCAAATGGCATAATTCCATTACTTTTTATGGCTGAGTGATATTCCGTTGTATATATGTATCATATTTTCTCTATCCATTCATCCACTGATAGACACTTAGGTTGTTTCCAAGTCCTGACTATTGCAAACAGTGCTGCAATGAACAGTGGGGTGCATGTTTCTTTTCAAATTATGGATTTCTTGAGATATTTGCCTAGGAGTGGGATTACAGGATCGTATGGTAGCTCTATTTTTAGTTTGTTAAGGAACCTCCATAGTGTTCTTCATAATAGTTTTATCAATAATAGTTGTACCAATGTCCCACCAACATTGTAGGAGGGTTCTCTTTTCTCCACACTTCTCCAGCATTTATTGTTTGTAGATTTTTTGATGATGGTCATTCTGACTAGTGTGAGGCAATATCTCATTATAGTTTTGTATTGCATTTCATTGATGATTAGTGATGTTGGGCATCTTTTCATGTGCTTTTTGGTCTTTTGTATTTCTTCTTTGGAGAAATGCATATTTAGACCTCCCACCCATTTTCTGATTGGGTTGTTTGTTTTGATATTGAGCTGAATGAGCTGTTTGTGTATTTTGAAGATTAATCCCTTCTTGGTCACCTCCTTCGCAAATATTTTGTATCATTTTTGGGTTGTCTTATTTAAGGTTTCCTTTGCTGTACAAAAGCTTTTAAGCTTAATTAGGTCACATTTGTTTATTTATATATTTTTATTTTCACTACTCTAGGAGGAGGATTGAAAAAGATCTTCCTGTGATTTATGCCAGAGAGTGTTCTGTCTGTGTTTTCCTCTAAGAGTTTTATAGTATCCAGTCTTACATTTAAGGCTTTAATCCATTTTGAGTTTACTTTTGTGTATCGTGTTAGGGAGTGTTCTAATTTCATTTTTGCTTTATTTTATACATGTAGTGGTCAACCTTCCCAGCATCACTTATTGAAGTGACTTTTCTTCATTATATATTCTCTCATTCTTTGTTAAATTTAAGTGATCAGAGGAGCTTGCGTTTGTCTATGGACTTTATGCTCTGTTCCATTGTCTATATTTCTGTTTTTGTGCCAGTACCATGCTGTTTAATTATTGCCACCTTGTAGTACATTCTGAAATCAGGGAGCCCGATTCCCCCACCTCTGTTTTTCTTTCTCAAGATTGCTTTGGCTACTTGGGTTTCTTGTGCTTCCAAACAAATTGTAAACATTTTCTGTTCTAATTCTGCAAAAAATGCCATTGGTATCTTGATAGGGATTGCACTGAATCTATGGATTGCCTAGGATAGTATGGTCATTTTGACAGTACTAATTATTCCAGTTTAAGAACATGGTATATCCTTCCATCTGTTTCTGTCATCTCTGATTTCTTTCATCAGTATCTTATAGTTTCCTGAGAACAAGTCTTTTGCTTCTTACATAGGTTTATTTCTAGGTATTTTATTATTTTTGATGCTGATTGTTAGTGTATAGAAATGCAAGAAATTCCTATGTATTAATTTTGCATGCTGCAACTTTACCAGATTCATTGATAAGCTCTAATAATGCTCTGGTAACATCTTAAGGATTTTTTATATACAGTATCATGCCATCTGCAAATAACAATGGTTTTACTTCTTCTTTTCCAACTTGGATTCCTTTTATTTCTTTTTTCTCTCTGATTATTATGGTTAAGACTTCCAAAACTATGTTTAATAAAAGTGGCAAGAGTGGACATCCTTGTCTTGCTCCTGATCATTTCTATTTTAAATTTTCCTGCTTTCCTCCTCACTAGCTTACTGGAATCTAGGCATGCTTATGGGGTATGACAAATATTCTCAGATAATACAGAAGATCCAGAATATACATATGTGTTTATTGGTTAGATTATTTATTAGGGAGTGCAAGCACTTTTAAATTATGTTATAGAATCATGGAGTTCTGAAAATATAACAGCTTGCAAAATACTGAAAACACTCATTTATAGCCAAAGCTTTACTATTCAGAGGTTAGTTTTAAAATTAAGCTCTTTTACCTATATGGTTTTGTCAAGTTATTTTCCTCTCTAAGCCTCAATACTGTTATTATTACAGTGGAAATAATAATACCCTCTTCAAGGTATGTTTGTGTGTGTTATTACAGGTAAATAATACATGTAGAGCATTTAGCAGAGAACTGGCATACAAGAAGCGCTTCCCTGGTGGCTCAGACTGGAATCTGCCTGCAATGAAGAAGACCCATATTTGACCCCTGGGTTGGGAAGACATGCTGGAGTAGGGGATGGGTATCCACTCTAGTGTTCTTATCTGGATAATTCAAGGGATGGAAGAATCTGGGGTGGCTACAGTCCATGGGGTCACAAAGAGTCGGGCACAAGAACTCAATAAATTAAAGCTATCAATATGAATATTTTATGTATAAGTATAATGGTAGCATCATGCTGTATACAAAGAAAAATAGTTTAGGATGTATATATATATTGCCCCAGTGTGATAGAAAGGCATTTAGGTCTGAAAGCCAACAGACTCTTCCTAATTTTGGAGAATTATTTATGATATTAAAATTATGTTAACTGAACATATTACAAGCCCCACAATAAAGGCCAAATGATAGGTTACTTCAGCTACCCTTCAAAATACACTAATAATTTATTGTAATATTCTCAACATTTGAATAGGTATTAAGTGACTTCTAATTTAAACATTGGTTTTTAGTATATAATTTAAAGGAGAGTTTCCTTTTATATAAAAAATAACCTGCTTTGGTCATATTTTAATATTTCAGTTGGTTCTAATGGAAGACATTTTTACATATTGAAGTATAGGGAAATCACTCCAGCTAATTAATGATTTAACTTGAATTTTATGCCAATTAAAACAGCCTGTTTGTAGTTTACCAAAGATATATTGAGGCTATGGTTTTTCCAGTGGTCATGTATGGAGGCGAGAGTTGGACTGTGAAGAAAGCTGAGTGCCGAAGAATTGATGCTTTTGAACTGTGGTGTTGGAGAAGACTCTTGAGAGTCCCTTGGACTGCAAGGAGATCCAACCAGTCCATTCTAAAAGAGATCAGCCCTGGGTGTTCTTTGGAAGGAATGATGTTCAAGCTGAAACTCCAGTACTTTGGCCACCTCATGAGAAGAGTTGATTCATTGGAAAAGACTCTGATGCTGGGAGGGAGTGGGGGCAGGAGGAGAAAGGGACGACAGAGGATGAGATAGCTGGATGGCATAACTGACTCGATGGACATGAGTTTGAGTGAACTCCGGGAGATGGTGATGGACAGGGAGGCCTGGCGTGCTGCAATTCATGGGGCCGCAAAGAGTCAGACACGACTGAGCGACTGAACTGAACTGAAAGATATATTGCACATCTGCTTCAATAATTAAAAAATAAGTTACAATGACCAGAAGGAAAGAATACCCATGTTAAAAACAAATATTAAATGCCTCCTTTCCTAAGATGCCAATGTTGGTACTCCTTTGATTTATAAAACTCCCTTCACAGGTGCTGATGACATTCTGACTCACTATACACATGGTGATATGTTTTTTTTTTTTTTAAGCCTTGAAATGATGTATTCTTGACTTGTTTGATTTTTTTTTTCTCTTTGTTCTGAAAGGATATAAAACTGTGCTAAAACCATGCTTCTTTGGAGCAATTCTTTAAGTTATCTGAGAGGCTTGTCTCCAGGCCATAATCCTCAGTTTTGCTCAGAACTTTTTTCTATTCCTAGTTGTTTAATATGTCCATTGACATTTCCATTGTAAAATAGCTACAAATTTGGTGAAATAACAATCAGGACTGAAACCAGAATAGAAGAATATAAGGAAGAAAATCTGAATTAAATTAGCACATTTCTCATTTAGTCAGGACTCATTATAAATTGTGGGCCCAGAACAAACTTGAAATACACTGTACTTGTTGAAAACATGTTAAGAATTTCAAGAGACCAATAGAACATTAAACTAAGCATGGCCCTTCTCAGCATGAAGCCCCTACTGTGGGACTGCATGGATTTCACATCCATAAAGCCAATTCTGCATTTATTTTTTGTAACAAATCTACAAAGTAAAACTTATTTTCTCCAGTTTTATAGATGAAGACATTAAACTGAGCTTCCTTGCTAAAATTGGACAAATGGTGTGTATCAGAGATGAGATTTATTTATCTGTCATTGTCCATGGTATTAAAGGTGTGAACACATAGTTTCTCTTTCAGATCAAAATCATTTTTTAGTGTGAAATGAGGGATTATTAATAACTATTCCACAGAGCAGTTGTAAATTAAGTCTATTCCAGATAAACTGAGTTGGATTGCTTTTTAATTTATACTTTGATGCACACACTATTTAAGGGCATTATATTAAAAATTAAAAGCATTATTTTGTGCAGGCTGGGGTATATCCTGGTGGTCAGAATACATATAATTTATAAATCTGCATTCCATTATTCATAATTATTAATGCTTGGAATGATGATCTTATATCATGGAAACATCTTAAACATAAAAAGATGAAAATCTGTTCAGGATGTGCTACCTATGTATACAGAAAAGCAAACAAATTTAATTTTTATGAGTTTTAATAAAATAAAATGTTTTACTAACAACAAGTAAAGGAGGAACTTATTTAGCCACAGTGCTAAAACCCAGAAGTTATGAGATTAATAAACTTTTCACATGGAATCTCATCTTTGATTTTATCTTTTAATTTAAAATATACAAAACATTGGCTTCTTAGCACTAGATGCAGTAATAACATCTGCCCTGTATAAGCTCTTTCCACACTTGGGCTACAGAAGTTTTGTTTGCCAAGTGGAATTGCATAGGATTAAATGTTGAAATTAACAATTATCTTTGCACAGTTTGACTATCTCCCAAGTCTAGCTCAGCAGGTAAAGAATCCACCTGCAGTGCAGGAGACCTGGGTTCAATCCCTGGGTTGGGAAGATCCCCTGGAGGAGGGAAAGGCTACCCACTCCAATATTCTGGCCTACAGAATTCCATGGACAATCCATGGGGTCTCAAAAATCAGACACAACTGAGTGACTTTCACTTTTACTTCAAGTCTAGCAATGAACATATTTCTATGTCTGTTGCATAATTTCCAAATGTAAATCTAATCCTGTACTTTCTGCCTAACAAATACTCACCATCAGCAAATCAAATCCACAGAATGTCACATAAGGCCATTTATAATGTTACTCTTGCCTTTCTAGCTATTACCCACCATTACTTCCCCTGGACCTTGTAATTTGCCTATCTTCAGCTACTGGCCCTTTGCTACAGTCTCACATTCCAGGCCTTTGTACATTTTGCTTTCTCCTCTTGTAAGCACAACCTCTAGTCCCAAGGGATGCAGTTTTAGGGCCCAAATAAAGAAGAAAATGACTTAACAAGAAATAATTGTGTTATAGTTCTTTCCAGCATCAAGTGGCTGTGATGGTGTAAGGAATAAATCAAACAACGTTACATTGAATTATCAAGGATAATTCCCATAAATAGTCCTGGCTGCAATGTTCATAAATGTCCAGGAAAAATACTTAAACTATGACACTTTTCATTATATATGATGTAACTATCACAGCATGTTTTTACAAGACATATTATTGTCAAACTGTTATTGAATATTCTCAAGAAACATTACTATTAACTGAGAAGAGAATCTAGCAGCAAAACAGCTAAAGTTAAGAGAGGAGAAGAATGACTATTTGATTCTAGGAAGGTAAGTTTATTTTTAAAAAAGACAAAAAAAGTCAACTACACAGTAAAGAAGAGTTTGAGTAAGGGAAACTATAAAATCCAAGTTGAGTTGAAAAAAGATGAGCTGAAAAATAGTCATCATCTCCCATCATAATGACATTTATGGATGCGCAGCGGTCACTGAACAAACAAATCTGTGACTTTATTGCATCAGTGCAGTGCTAGGGCTTTAGTCAGGTGCTATATGATGAATTACATATATAAGGTAATAGCTACTAAATCATGTCCAGCTCTTTGGAATCCATTGGATTGTAGTCTGCTAGGCTCCTCTATTCAGGCAAGAATATTGGTTGTTGCTGTTGTTCAGCCCATAGTTCTTCAGACACTCTATCAGATCTAATCCCTTGAATCTATTTGTCACTTCTACTGTATAATTGTAAGGGATTTGATTTAGGTCATACCTGAATGGCCTAGTGGTTTTTCCTACTTTCTTCCATGGACAAGATGGCGGAGTAGAAGGATGTGTGCTCATCTTCTCCTACAAGAACTCCACAATTGCAACTAGCTGCTGAACAATCATCTTCAGGAGAATGTTGGATCCCACCAAAAAATGATGCCTTGCATCCAAGGGCAAAAGAAAAGCCCCAACAAAACGGGAGGAAGGGTGAAATCATGTTTAGAATCAAACCTCATACCTGCCAGAGACGCTTGGAGGGTACAAACAAAACCTTGTGTGCACCAGGACCCAGGGACCACACAAGAGACTGAGCAAGACCTGCCTTTGAGTGTTTGAGTGTCTCCTATGGAGGCATGGGTCAGCAGTGGCCTGCCACAGGAACAGGGACTCTGGCAGCAGACCTTTGATGTGTGAGCATGTGGCTTAAGTCCTCTTGGAGGAGGTCACCATTAGCCCCACCATAGAGCTGTTGAGCAGACAACCCACAAATTGAAGAACAATTATAGAAAAGAAGTTCTCACACTGTTGCAAAAGTTCTAGGGCCCACAACAGATTTCCCAACCTGGGGATCTGGTAAAGGGACTGAGAACCCCCAGGGAATTTGACTTTGAAGGCCAGTGGGATTTGATTACAGAACTTCCATTAGACTGGGGAAACAGACTCTTGGAGGCACAAAAAAACCCTTGTGCTCACCAAGAGCCAGGAGAAAGCAGCAGTGACCCCACAAGGGATTGAGCCAGACTTCCCTGTGTGTGTCCAAGAGTCTCCAGTGGGGGCATGGGCCAGAAGTGGCCTGCTACAGGGTAGAGGCCCCGAATACAGGAGTCCTGGGAGCCACAACATGCTGGCATAAGTTCTTTTGAAGGAAGTCACCATTATAGCCAATGGAAACAGGAAGTCACCATTACCAACAATGGAAACCATGAGAGACTTTATTTTTAGGGGGCTCCAAAATCACTGCAGATGGTGACTGCAACCATGAAATTAAAAGATGCTTGCTCCTTGGAAGAAAAGTAATGGCCAACCTAGACAGTGTATTAAAAATCAGAGACATTCCTTTGCCAACAAAGGTCTGTCTAATCAAGACTATGGTTTTTCCAGTAGTCATGTATGGATGTGAGAGTTGAACCTTAAAGAAAGCTGAGTGCCGAAGAATTGATTTTGAACTGCAGTGTTGGAGACAACTCTTAAGCATCCCTTGGACTGCAAGGAGATCTAACCAGTCCATCCTAAAGGATATCAGTCCTGAGTGTTCATTGGAAGGACTGATGCTGAAGCTCCAGTATTTTGTCCACCTGATGTGAAGAAATGACTCATTGGAAAAGACCCTGATGCTGGGAAAGATTGAAGGCAGGAGGAGAAGGGGTTGACAGAAGATGAGATGGTTGGATGGCATCACTGACTCGATGGACATGAGTTTGAGGAAGCTCTGGGAGTTGGAGATGAACAGGGAAGCCTGGCGTGCTGCAGTCCATGGGGTTGCAGAGTTGGACAAGACTGGGTGAGTGAACTGAACTGAACTGAACCATTACAGCCATTACTCCCATGGTAGTTTGACCTCAGGGAGGAAACACAGCCCCAACCATCAGCAGAAGACTAAATTAAAGATTTATGGAGCATGGTACCACCATGGACAGACCAAGATCCAGTTTGCCCAACTGCCAGTACCTCCCATCAGTAAGCTTTCACAAGCCTTTTATCCTTATCCATCAGAGGCCAGAGAGAATGAAAACCACAATCACAGAAAACTAACCAATCTGATTACATGGGTCACAGCCCAGTCTAACTTAATGAAACTATGAGCCATGCCATGTAAGGCCATTCAAGACAGACGGGTCATGTTGGAGAGTTCTGACAAAATCTGGTCTGCTGGAGAAGGGAATAGCAAACCACTTCAGTATTCTTGCCTTGAGAACCCCATGAGCGGTAATACTGGAGTGGTAGCCATTTCCTTCTCCAGGGATCTTGCAGACCCAGGGGTCAAACTTGATTCTCCTGTGCCTCATTTTTTTTACTTGCTGAGCTATCAGGGAAGCCTATATATATATATATATATATATATATATATATATATATATATATGAAACATTTGCTCTAATAAATGCAAGCTTAACAGAGTATATACACTAAAATATTTGAAACGGCTAGAAGCAGATAATAATATGTTCCGATTTGGAAAAACTGATTGATTCATTTGATAAAATTTATGAAATC
Source organism: Bos taurus (assembly GCF_002263795.3). Classification (NCBI taxonomy): domain Eukaryota; kingdom Metazoa; phylum Chordata; class Mammalia; order Artiodactyla; family Bovidae; genus Bos; species Bos taurus. Next base: position 51,851,812 of record NC_037341.1, on the reverse strand, counting down.
TTTATTATATACTGGGCATAGGAGGTAGCATGTTGAAGCTCCTCATATAATTTACTTTCTGGCAGAAAGAAACATGTTTACTTTGTAGTTATCCAAATAAACATACAGTATGTGAAAACAGGTAGTTGGAAGCCCTGACTTTTTTTTGAGTAAAGTCAAGACTTCCCTGAAGGATTGAAATTAGTATATTAAGGGTGATGGCAGAAGGTGGGTTGGGAGAAATAATAGCCTACACAGAAGGAATGGGTCTGAAAACATTATGAGGGGCCCATGACAGGTTCTGAGAACTGAAAGATACAGTATGAGAAAGACTGTGGTAAAGAACACACCTGTCAATGCAGGACACATAAGATAAGCGTGTTCTATCCTTGGGTCGGAAGGTTCCCTTAGGGGAGGGCATGGCAATCCACTCCAGTATTCTGGCCTGGAGAATTCCCATGGACAGAGGAGAGCCTGGTGGGCTACAGTCCGTATGGTCACAAAGAGTCAGACACAACTGAAGCAACTGAGCACGCATGCAATGTTAATTTAGAGGTAGGGTCTCCGTTGTTTACCTAGTATGGTAGGGGGAAAATGTTTTTTCTGAGGTATGTATGAAAGGAGAGTGTCACTAAGTGGGTGGCAGAAGATGAAGAACAGAGGAGAAGACTGATGAGCTACACTACATTCATAACATTTTTGTTTTGAGATTTTGAGTTAGAAAACTATTGCATTGGAGTTCAGGGTCTGCAATGTTTTGTGGAAGTGAAGAAAGCACACTTTTCCCTACTTTAATGTAAGCTCAGCACCTTTTTTTCTTTTTTCATTATTTGGTCTAGAATGAATACATGTTCTTGATAACTAATGTCACTAACTTACAAAGCCTAAATCTGTTAATACACGTGTGCATGCTCAGTTGCTCAGTCATGTCTGACTCTGTGATCCCAAGGACTGTGGCCTTCCAGGCTCCTGTCCATGGAGTTTTTCAGGCAAGAATACTGGAGCGGGTTGACAACTCCTCTACTCCAGGGGATCTTCCCATTTCAAGGACTGAAACCGTATCTCTTGTGTCTCCTGCATCGGCAGGCAGATTCTTCACCATTAGTGCCATCTTGTTATTATGAGTTTTCTACAAAATAATCAATGTCAAACAATCACTATTAATTAGGTGATAATATCTCTCTGTCAGATTTTAACTGAATGATCATCTTTAAACCATACGAATTAATAATATGAAAACATTACACAATTTAGCAGTATATTGGGAAAACAATATTTTAGAGAATAGTCTCTCATGCTCTTTATAGAATATAAATATGTTCTATGCAATCTCCAGTTTAAATTCTGCTTATTATGATTCCTTTATTTTATGAAAAACAAGTCCCACTCATATAAAATACATTTTAAAAATTTAAACCTACAAATTAATAAATCTATTTGCATTATCAATATTAAACTCTTTGCTGAGTTAAAAATAATATGCCAATTAATGTGGCTTTGTTTGGATTGGGGTAGGAGAGATATGTGTACTGAATTCAGGTGATAAGAGTTACAGCTACAGTGTGGAATTCAGTAGAACTAGGATACCCATTGAATTTCACATTTTTTTTTTTTACAAAAAAACAGGCCAGCCTATGCATCATTTATCTCCATAATTGAGATATTAAAAATAAACAAAACAACAAAATCTGGTGGTGTCTACTGCGTGCATACAGTTATATATTTTCAGATAAACTGGTAAAATATTTTTCAGTAATTTGGCTGGGAAATTTGAAAATGCCGATGAATAGAGAAGTTCACAATTATTTTTAAGAATGGCAAAAACACCACAATATTGTAATTAGCCTCCAATTAAAATAAATAAAAAACAAACAAAAATAAATTTTCATTACATTAAGACTCATTCTCATAAAAAAATGGAATTTGCAATGCAATTGAATCTCATGCTATTTTGAAAGCCTCATGAGTTATTTTAAAAATGCTTAGTGAAAGTGTTTAAAATAAACTCATATTATTCAAAAGAAAAAAAACTTAGAAAGTTTTTAATCCTAAACATATGGAGTGTTAAGAAAGGTGTAGCACTAATATATTTCCATATATTTAATCATTACTAGAGGAAAAATAATGGTAATATGTGATTATGTTCATAGAAGAGAGTGTGTAAAGATTCAAACTGCTATATTCAAATCAATCAATATTTTGTGTCAAATATATGGATTTATCTATTTTTATTTTTTTACTTTTTATTATCTAATTGAGCTCATTTTGTTTCAAATCTAATTTCTACTGTATTTCATCAAATTAAAACACCATTGATTGTAAGAGGCATCATTATTTTACATGATTCTAAGAAAAGATTACATGTTACCAATAAACTATGGCAGTCATTGAATGTGAGATATATAACAATTTCAGACATATTAAAATTTTTTGAAAAGAGCATCTAAAATGTAAAATATAATAAAATGTGTTAATGAGATTTGATATATTTAGGAATACTTCTAATATTCCTTCATGACTTGGCAGTATTAATAACACATTTGTTTTTTTAGAAATTTTCTATCAGATTTTTTTTCTGAAATTGGTATTAATGTTTGGATTTTAGAAAGAAGTGAAAATTAAAGTGTAAAAAGTTATTAATTTCCTTATGACACCACTGAAAATATGAGAACCATTAGTATTACTTGTATAAAGTCAGATTTTTTTTCCTTCCCTTTGCTGTTTTTAGTGGAGAAGGCAATGGCACCCCACTCCAGTACTCTTGCCTGGAAAATCCCATGGACGGAGGAGCCTGGAAGGCTGCAGTCCATGGGGTCGCTGAGGGTCGGATACCACTGAGCGACTTGACTTTCACTTTTCACTTTCATGCATTGGAGAAGGAAATGGTAGCCCACTCCAGTGTTCTTGCCTGGAGAATCCCAGGGACAGGGGAGCCTGGTGGGCTGCCATCTATGGGGTCGCACAGAGTCGGACACGACTGAAGTGACTTAGCAGCAGCAGCAGCTGTTCTTAGGCAATAGTGATACTTAACTGGCTTTCTCTTTCTAGACTCTCTAAATATAATTATATATATATAATTGTATATATATATATAATTGTATATAACCAAGAACAAATTAGTGCTTGTTAAAAATATTTATAAATCAACCGTATTAAAATATTTCCAGTGGAAGAATTTAATTTGTGATTTGATATTTTTTGCCTTAAAAATTCATTTAAATGCACTTTCTATATTCATTTTTTTACTATGAAAAATCACAGTAATCATTATTGCCATGCAGACTCATTCTGTAAGTTCAAAGCATTTTTTTTTTTAATCAAATAAAAAATTTCCAGTGAAAAAGTGTGAAGGAATTCCTATAATCCAACATCGTCCTTTCATGGTTTCTTCCTTCCATAAACAGCTATTGAGGGTCAGTAAGTTTATTTATTCATTACAAATAATATTACCAACAATAATACTTAAAGACACACAAGGTACTACGTTACTTAGGTTTTTAGGATAAGCCCCTTGTCCTAAAGTAATATGCAGTCTAGAGGAGAGATAGACAGGGAAACTGGTACATGTATGAATATGAAATCTGTAGTGTGATACAAGCTTGTGCAATTGCCTGGGATGACCAAAATGAGCAGTCCATACATTTTAAAGTATCAATAAGAAAATAATGTCAGGGACAACTTCATGCAGTAGGTCACCCTTAGTCTGACTCAAAGAAGAGATTTCAATGCTAATCAAAATATATGAGAAAGACATTCTAGGCCAAGGAAACTGCTAAAATGCAAACACATATGGACTGACACAGTTAAAATAACCAGTGGCTCTATATGCTGTTTTAAGAAATTCAGATTTTATCACACAGGCACTAGAGATCCATTGTAGTGTTTTAAGGTGAAAAATACAGTCAGATTTGAAAAACCCATTAAGGCAGTTCTATGGGGAATGGATTATAGCCCTGGCTTCCTAAAGGGAGAAAGACCTAGAGAAGATTATTGTAGCATTTCAATTAGAAGGTGGTGAGAACTTGGACTAAAATGATGGAGGAAGAGGAGATCAAAAATAAAAATTATAGAAAGAGGAGTCGCTTTGTGTATGTTGGTGAACTTACTTTTGTACATGATGAATTTAGTATATCTATGGGATATTAGGAGAGAAGTCCACTAAGGAGCTAGACACATTTGTAGTCATGGTATTGATATTTTAAACTACAGACAAAAGAATTTATCCAGGTAAGAGATATAAATTGATAAGAAAAGCAAACTAAGTCCAGAATTCATGGAGCACCAGAAAAGGCAAATGGGACATTCACAAAAGGTGGTAACATGGAAGAATAGGGAGCGGATAATTCCAAGAAAAAAATCTCAGTAGTATTGTGTCAGAGAGAGTTAAGATGAATACCAAAAATTTACTTCTTTGGGTAAGTAAGAGCTTGAGAAAGGAGGTAAGACAAGACTTTAATGATATGGCTATAAAGGGAGGTAGAAAAATACAAGGATAGCCAGCAGTGACTCAGGTTTAAAGAAATATTTTGTTGTTGCTGTTGATGTTTGTGTTGGTTGTTTGTTTGTTTTGTTATTTTGGTTTTGAGGTTATTTTAAACTTAAAAAATTTGAAGATGTTTATGTTACAACAGTACAGACATATAGGCTAAACGGATTTTCAAAAGTCATCTCTGATTCTGAGGACTTAATAGTCTAGCATCCTAAGTGAAAGTTAAAGTCGCTCAGTCCTGTCTGACTCTTTGCGACCCTATGGACTATACAGTCCATGGAATTCTCCAGGCCAGAATACTGGAGTGGGTGGCCTTTCCCTTCTTCAAGGGACCTTCCCAACCCAGGGATCGAACCCAGGTCTCCCTCATTGCAGGTGGATTCTTTACCAGCTGAGCCACAAGGGAAGCCCTTTTAGTATCCTAAAACCAGAGTAATAAATTTACTTGGAAAAATCTGTGTGATTTTAAATGTGATAAGTGAAGTCAGGTTTAAATTCCACATATACTATAATGACTGCTATAAAACAAACATATAAAGAAAGTGCCATAAGAATGTAAAAATACATTATGTTATTTTTATATGTGATTCATTATTTTAAAATTCAGTGAATAAAATGATATTAGGGATGTTCAAAACATGTTTCCTATCCAAAGATTGAAGTACAATATCTTTCATCTAAAATAGTTTTAGATTAAGCATGCAATTAATAAAGTTCTCTCCTGGGACTGGGGAAGAATGAAAGCAGAAGATGGGAGCAGACAACTTCTTCATGTGTTTTCCTGTATTACTTTAGCGTGAGTACCATCTCGCTAACATTTTTAAATGGAAGGATAATAAAGCAAATAAGAAACACATAATTTCTTAAATATTAGGGTTATTTCCATGCTATTGAATGTTCTCTACTACTAAATGAAATGATTCAAATGTTACAGTAAGCAAAAATTTTTAAAGCATATAAAAATACATTTCTAGAGGTAAGTATATAATATAATGAATGTGTAAAGACTATGTTAGCTAAGTTAAGGTATTGAAATAAAACATGCAATTACATTAGGAAAAATAAAATCTGCATTAAGCAAATTTTGTCATTTATGCAGTATTACTGATTTGCATTTCATTGTATATATGAAATAAAAATTGTTCTGAAGATAGATGATAGCTATTTATTCCCATTTAAATTCTCTGTAACCAATAATATTCGTTTTTCAAAATGTAACATACAACTTTTCATTTAAATGATTTTTTTCAGGTGGGGTTAGGAGGGTGGTTACCATATTTCTCTTTGAATTCAAAAAGTCCTAAAAACTTTAAGAACTGTTTCCAAGGCTCATCTCCACAAATACACTCAATAAGAATTGTTTGGCATTTATTATAAAACATTTCTGGTATGATGTACTGATCCTGCTCTAAGCTTGAATTAAAAACCCTGTTTCTCACACTTAGTGAAGCACTATAAAGGAGGCTTAGTAAAAATAAGGGAATGTTTTGGTCTCTCAGAATCTGTCCTTTGGGTAACATACATAGTCCCAATTCTCTGATATTTTCTTAGTTCCTATGACTGAGTTTGAAAAGTGTGTGTGTAGCCACTCAGTTGTATCCGACTCTTTCAGACCCCATGGAGTAGCCTGCCAGGCTATTCTGTCCATGGAATTCTCCAGGCAAGAATACTGGAGTGGGTTGCCATTTCCTTCTCCAGGGGATGTTCCTAACCTGGGGATTGAACCCGGGTTTCCTGCAATGAAGGCAGATTCTTTACCATCTGAGCCACCAGGAAAGTAAGTTTGAAATGGCAGTGGTAAATATGAGATTTTCCCAGCTATTTCAAATCCAAGTTACTTTTAATTTCCTTACTTCTTTCCTTCTTACTGGTGATAAAGAACGATTATACGTGATCTAATTAACCAATAAATAACTGGTGAAGGGCCATTTTGTCTAGTACCTTTCTAGTTCTGCAGAAATCATAAAAAAATCCCTCCCAAGTTTCTAAAGAACAAATAAACAAAAACAAAATCTAATAAGGAAAGTCCGTAGTCCCTTCATCAGCTAAGCATCATCTTCTTATTCTCATCTCTCAGCTATACTCTGGAAGAAAAAGGGAGTAGACTTCAGGCCCTGAGAGTCCATTGAGGCTGCAATGGTGGCCTTCTCTTTGGTCAATGTATATAATGTCACAATTTCAATTCAGGGAAAATCCTCATGCTTTCCCAATCAAACTGTATAAAAATGAACATGCTAGGTACTTAATAGTTACATATGCTATAAAGCACACTAGAACTGATTTTTGGAAAATTGTGGCATTTTAGGTGAGTTGTTAAAATGTGAGAGGAATTACTATGGACTGAAACATTTTTTTGCAAATTAAATACATCAAGAGAAGCAATATATTAACAACTTAGTAATGTCTAAACAACTTCACAATGGAAAGTTTTAGCTCAACTTCTAAGGCTTCATGGGGATATAAAGACCAAGGAGTTATATTCATAATGTGGACAAGACTGGATTTTATATCAGTGAAAACAACAAACAGGAGATAGAGTCCCAGCTCTACATATATGCCAGCAGGGATACCCTCAGGCTGTTAAATACCTTTCCAAACATTCCTTACAGGAAGCATAGGGAGAATCTACATTCTATGATATGTTATAAATTAACCCAAGGAAATGACTATCTTGGGTCTTGACACTGTAACTAACTAGTTGTTATTTTCTTCATATTAATAGCTAAAAGAGTTATAAAAAATATCTTCAGGAAAGAGCAGTCCAATTTTGAACAAGCACTTGGGATTCCACACTCACACACATGCAATCCAGAAACCTAAAAACAATTCAAACAGTCAGAAGCAAGATAGTGAAGGTTTGATAGTGCCAGCTGTATATTTTGCTCCAAAGCATGATCCTTAACAGACTATTGGCTTTGGAAGAAGTCTTTTCCATTCCACTAGGTATGACTCATTGGTATTAGTGTGGCATTTGTTGCAGACAACAACACATGTTGAGTAATTTTTATACTCCCATTATGGATTCTAGCTAATGAAATTAAATTCAAATGTGACTTCTTGGGTCTATTGAACAACCAAACTGTACACAGAATAGTTTGTCAAAATAAAATGTAAGAATTCCAATTTCCCTTCAGTGATGAGAAATGTAAGTATCTAAAATATAGCACTCTGAATTTAAAACTTATATTTTAAACACTATTAGGATGAATAGAAATCCTAATGCATAGCAGAGACTGTGCTATTTGCTGGGAATAGAGAAGATTGAAATAAACAAATTAAATAAATTGTTATGTGCTACAAGAACACATATGAACAACTTCAATGGGAGCACTGTGAATGGAATACACAATTTTGCCTGAGAAGTTGAGGAAAGCCCACAGAGAAAGTATCAGAATGGGATGCAACTAATAAATCATAAGTATTTAGGAAATAGACTGAAGTATAGGGCAACATGCCAGAAGCTTATAAATTACAGGACCAGGTGGAGAGTGATGACCAGCCTCTCCCTGACTTCTCCAAGCAACACTACTGGTTCCACAGTAGATAAATTACAAGCAGAGTTTGAGATCAGTGTTTTTTTGAAAAAATAAAATAAAATAAAAAGGGACAAGCATTGTGATTCTGCAGTGTATATTTTTAGGTTGTGCCAATTACAAACTTAAAATTAATCTATAAAGCAAAGTCCATGTGTTCTAAAATTAATTGAAAGAAAATGGTATCTGTACACATGCTTTGAGTATTCTGCTAGCATATTACCACTTAAAAGTGCTTGTATTTTTCTTTTTCCTTTACCAGTGTGTGTTATGTTCTGTTTTTCTTTCCTTGCTCCTATTTTCTCCACTATGTTCCTATTAAGATAGAAGTTTTTGTTTTCATTGTGTTAGTGTGCTTTTTTGCTTAAATTTCATTATGGAAAAAGTATTCTTTAAAGCAAAAATTAACAGGAGAAAATCTTACAGCAGATCACATGTGTAGAATTTCATTATATACATTTGAATTATACAAATTTTAAATATCTTAATAATGAAAATATTAATAAATTCTCATTTTATATAAATAATTTTCATTTACATAAATATTTCAGCTAAGGGTTTCCCTGGTGACTCAGTCATAAAGAATCTGCTTGCCAATGCAGGAGACAGAGGTTCGATATCCGGGTTGGAAAGACCCCTGGAGAAGGAATAGGCAACCCACTCCAGTACTCTTGCCTGGAAAATCCCATGGAGAGAGGAGCCTGGTAAACTACAGTCCATGGGGCTACAAAGAGTCCAACAGGATTGAGCAACTAAATAACAAGCTGCTACAAAAGAACCAGCAGTAATGGCAGCTTTCATAACTCTTATGAACTTGGAACTGTGGCTAAACACATTCCAAGAGAAAGATAAATATTTCAATTAAAAAATAATAAAGAATCTCACAGTTTCAAAACAGTGGACCAAACTGGTTGCAAACCATGCCTACTTTGATGCCACATGACTGTCCCTTTTTATTTAACTGGAAATGCCTGCCACCCTTTGGTGCACTATGCTCTGAGTAAGAAATACTTCAGAGTGATTGCAGTGAAATTTGTTAATTCATTTCACAAATATTTACTGAATGTCTAGTATGTACTAAACACTACTGTTTGTACAGAGATTCAGCCATGAAAAAAAAAAAAAGAGAGAGATGGAAATCCTTATATTCATGAAGCATCTATTCCTGTGAGGACAGACAAGCAATAAATAAAGATAGAGAAATAAGGAAATCAAACAACGGGTCAGATGGTAGTAAGTGCTAAGAAGAAAAAACCAATTAGAGAAAAGGCATAGGAAAGATATTCATTGAGTGTATTCAGTGAGAAATTGCATTTGAGCCGAGGACTAAAGGAGGTAATGGAGAAACTATGCAGTTATATAGTGAAAAGCGTCATAGGCAAAGGGAACAGGTAACGTGGAAATGTGTTTGGCATTTGGGGAAATATCAAAGAAATCACCATGGCTGGAATGCCTTAATTACTTTTGTAGCAAACTCACCACTTTTTCTGCTTCCACTCATTCTCCCCTGGAGTCTGTTCTCAGCTCAGAGCATGAATGAAACTTAAGAGTTAAATATTCTAGGATCCCTCTATGTTCGCTCCTTTGACAATCAGAATACTTAAATGGTTTTCCATCTCATTCTGAGTAAAACCAGTCCTTGTAATGGTCAACAAAGCCCTACATGATACAATCTACCCTCTTATCTCTCTGCCCTTACTGCATCCTATTTTCCCTCTTCTACCATGCTCTGTTCTCCCCTTCCCCTACTCTATTCAGGTTCTGATAAAAAAGACTTATCAGAGGGCCAAACATAGAGGGATTCTAAGATGCATGTTTTTAAAGAATCATTCAGGCTCTGAATTGGGAACAAACTCTGGTGAAGCAGATGATGAGCAAGCTGAAACTCATCATTACTGTGCTATTATTTTAACAGTCACTATAATTATAATTTACATGTTTTATTATTTTATAAAATTTTCTTTCAAGCATCCAAGCACTCATTTCTTTTAAGAGAAAGAAACTTTAGAATGGAAGTTAATGTGACAAAATACAAAATACACAAAATAGTGTGCTTTTTTGCTTAAATTTCTTTATGGAAAAAGTATTCTTTAAAGCAAAAATTAAAAGGAGAAAATCTTACAGCAGATCACATGTGTAGAATTTCATTATATACATTTGAATTATACAAATTTTATACAAAGTCCAGAATTTCTTTTAAGAGAAAGAAACTTTAGAATGGAAGTTAATGTGACAAAATACAACAAATATGGCTAACTGCCATGATATGCTTTATTAATTTAGAAGATAGCAGTCTACAACATACTATAAAATGCTGAAAAACATGTTTAAAGTAATATTAAAGTAAAAAAAAGAGAATGATACTACTTTAGATTTATCAATTTATGCTTTTAGCTCTTCATTTATTGCTGTAGAAAATGTGCACATGATTTAAGAGTTTGAATTGTGATAAGGAATATACGACACACTTGCACAAAATGTGACAAAAAGTATGTACAACTTTTAAGTGTTAAAATTTCAGAACAGTTTATGAATGTTAAGCTAGTTGCTGTTTGAAAGTAAATACTAGGAGCTTTTGCTGAGTATTATTTGTTAAATGCAGCCAAAACCTTCCTGGAGACAAAATTAATAATATTATGTTCATACTTAACTTATTTTGACATGTTCTTGGTCAAAATGATATTTTAATATGCTCCACTTTGGACATTACACACACACACACACACACACACACACACCCAAACACACACACATATATATTCCTCAAAAATTCTTCCATGATAGTTTCAATCCATACAAATTTCTATCTTCTTAAAACTTCTCTCAGAATACCCACTTTGGCACTAAATTTTTGGTTGACCTCCCATTTAACATTCCTAATATATATTTGTCAAAAGTAAGACCTGTGGCAGTTTTTCTTTTCCTCTAGAATGCTTCATATGTTGAAAATATAACAAGTCTTTAAATTTCTATATGTGCCCTTTGAATTTAGTTTTGTTAGGTAGGAAGTTAGGCATGAACAAGGTGTGGTGGCTTAGCTGAAAAGGATGGAAGCTGATCTCTAAGTCCCATGCCAGACACACCCAGGAGAGCTCACAGATAAGCTACAAAAAATAACCACAGAGACTTCTCCAACTCCAACACATGAATCCTAGGCACACACTGGATATAAACTAACCACAGGGACTTCTCCAATTAACCTTAGGAGCTAGGAGCCCATTAAGGGTTCATAAATATTCTACACATATATACATCTGATTATAACAGACTGAATTATGGGGAAGACATACACAACAAAGCCTTCTGTTATATGACTTACTTTGAACGTATGCCCGTTTGCATTCCCTTTAATTGACTGGTGGTGGATACAAGCCCTATTTTGCACAGGGCACAACCAAAAAGAGGAAATGGGAAGTATAAAAAAAGGGGGAGCCAAGAGGGATGGAGGGGAGGACCACTCCTTTGGGGTTGGCTTGCTCCCATGTCTTGGGAGTGTCTGTCTAGTAAACAATCTGTCTACTTGAGCTGAACTGAGCTGTAACTTGTTTGTTGTTTTAAACCCTTTAGAGCATTGTTTCAAAATTTTTTGCAATGAGACAAGAACACAGGGAGAGAAATAAACCAATCTGATAATTTCATTGATCAATTTATGACTCTCAAATCTATTTCTAATATATTTCTCTTTATCCAGCTCCAGCTTTGTTTAACCCATCTACCACAAGTCACCAATTTTACACACCATGGCAGCTCAAATTCCCAAACAGAAGGTATCTGTTCCATCTTCTCAATCCACAGACTTATCTGCCCTCTTTGTGCACTATCTTTGTGAACAGTGGCCAAATGGCTTGTCAATGGTACCACAAATGTATTCTGTTTTTTTTTTTTTTTGATACTGGCCTTTTCTCTCTCATTCACACTCATCCTCCCCAGCCACATGTAACTTATGCCTTCTCATCCCTTACTCTCCATTAGAGATCACTTCCTTTGGGAAGTTACTCCTCTATTTGGGCAATTATTACATTCTATTAAAATTGCCTATTTACCTGCTTATATCTTCCCCAGACTGTTTGCTCTTTGAAGTTAAGGAACTTATCATTGCTGTTAGACACTATATCCCAATTACCTAGCAGAGTGGTCAGCCTAGAGTAGATATAACTGAATGGATACTCAATAAATTTGCATTAGTTAAAATAGTATTAAGAGTATTAACCTAAAATTTGTTTCTAAATTCCTCTCAAACTAGGTATAAATTTGTAAAAATAGATTTAATAAGACTATTGCTATTTTTTACCCCAGGAAATGTGAATAAAGATAGTTCCTTCTTTATGATTATCCTAATCTCTAATGGGTAAGTCTGTGAGATGAATTTAATTCAACTTTAATTTTTATGCTTAACCATGACTGTAACAGTAGTGTATTTAAAAAAAAAAAAAAAAAAAGTTTTAAAGAATCTGGAAATGAATTAAAACCCATGTGTAAAAGGTAACATTGGCATACTAAACTGGTTCTTAAGAGGCTTCTGAAACACTCAACTTCCAATCCTGGTGACAGGCATCTGAGAGGCATGCAGGAAATGGGATTTAAACTAAAAATAATTTAATTTCTAATTCTGTACAGATCTTGGTTTGAAATAGAATACTTCATTTTAGAAGAACATAGCTAACTTGAAGTCTGAAAAATAAATTGTAATGTTAGGTAGATAGAATAGAAAAAAGGAGTCCAGGATCAGTTCAGTAGCTCAGTCGTGTCCGACTCTTTGCGACCCCATGAAATCCAGGCCTCCCTGTCCATCACCAACTCCCGGAGTTCACCCAAACTTATGTCTATCGAGTCGGTGATGCCATCCAGCCATCTCATCGTCTGTCGTCCCCTTCTCCTCCTGCCCCCAATCCCTCCCAGCATCAGAGTCTTTTCCAATGAATCAACTCTTCACATGAGGTGTGACGGACTGCACAGAAGTGTGGCTGAGAGGAGCTACCCCTCGCCCAAGGTCAGGGGTGGCAGCCGAGAGGAGCCACCCCACATCTGAGGTCAAAGGCGGCGGCAGCGGTGGCTAAAAGACAAAGAAGGGAAGAGCCCATGAAAACAGAACAAAGGAAGGTCTGAGGACTTGAGTGAGAACCTGAGGTAAAACAAGCAGCTCCCCTGAATAGCCCAGTTTACATAGGGCAGGTTCAGGGTGAGGAGAAAAAACATATAAAAAGAGGAGCCAAAATTGGGCTGGGGACTTCTCTTCTCTTCGTGTCTTTTGGGTCTGCTCGCCCTCACGCCTCGAGGATTTATTTTCCTTTGCTTTCTAAATAAAACTGAGCTGTAACACTGGTCCTTCAGGGGAAATTACACAGGGTTGTAACACCGGTCTGTCCATTGCTTCAAATTTTTGTCGTGATGAGACAAAACGGAAGAAATTACCAACTCCCCCGACACTAAGAAAAAGAATTTAGCTGTAATGGTGAACAGATACACAAGACCTTTGCAAAAGAGGTCTCCAGTTCACCCTGAAGCTGTTTAATTTTGTGAGTATGTATGTGTGTTGGGAGGAAGAAGTTGGAAGAGGGGATCATTGAAACCTTCAGTTTGGCCTAGGAGAAATAGACCAGATTGATTGTTTCACTTTGCTCAGATTCTTGGATCACCACACCACATTCTGATTACTGATTTGATGTCCCTGGCAATCTGATGTAATAAAGAACATGATGATGACAATGAATAGTGTGACTGTGGAATAACATATATCCCTCTTCCAATAAATTAATACATTTATATAACCAATCTTATCTGCATTAACCAATCTTATCTATCTTCTCTATCATATCTATTCAATCTTATCAATCTTATCATATCTTGTCAATCTTATCTATCATATAACCAATCTTATCTGCATAAAAACACTGAGAAGACTTCACAAAGTTGAGTTCACACCATGCAACCAGGTCCTGAGTTAGGGGACTAATGCCCAGGGTAATGCCACTCTTTGTGGCTTCAACACAATTATCAATCATGTTGCTCCCTCAGATGACAAATCTGCACATAGAGGGAATGGGTTTTGAAATCAGATGCATCTGACTTCAAATCCAGCTTTGTCACTTTCAGGCCAACTGATTTTTGTCAAGTACTTAACTTTATTCCTCAGTTTTCTTATCAGTGAATTAAGTAACTGAAACTGTTAGCTGTTCAGCCATGTCTGAATCTTTGCAACCCCATGGACTCTAGTCTGCCAGGTTCCTCTGTCCATGGGATTTCCCAGGCAAGAATACTGGCTGCTGCTGCTGCTGCTGCTGCTAAGTCACTTCCTTCATGTCCGGCTCTGTGCGACCCCATAGATGGCAGCCCACCAGGCTCCCCCGTCCCTGGGATTCTCCAGGAAAAAACACTGGAGTGGGTTGCCATTTCCTTGCTGCTATTTCCTTCTTCAGGAGAACTTCCTAACTCTGGGATCGAACCCAGGTCTCCTGCATTGCAGGCAGATTCTTTACTGTTTGAGCCACCAGGGAAGCCCTGAATTAAGTAAAATTTCTCCTATACTAGTGAGAAATAGAAAGCAGACATTTAAATTGTCTAGAACAAGGTGGGGCATAAAGAACTAATGCTTTTGAACTGTGGCATTGGAGAAGACTCTTGAGAGTCCCTTGGACTGCAAGGATATCAAACCAGTCAATCATAAACGAAATCTCAGTCCTGAATATTCATTGGAAGGACTGATGATAAAGCTAAAACTCCAATACTTTGGCTACCTGATGCAAAGCGCTGACTCATTAGAAACTGATGCTGGGAAAGATTGAAGGCAGGAGGAGAAGGGGACGATAGGATGAGGTGGTTGGATGGGATCACTGACTCAATGGACATGAGTTTGAGCAAGCTCCAGGAGCTGGTGATGGACAGGGAAGCCTGGTGTGCAGCAGTCCATGGGGTTGCAAAGAGTTGGACACAACTGAGTAACTGAACTGAACTGAACTGAGGTGGGACACATAGTATTTACTGAATAATGACAGGTAGTAGTAGAAGCAGTAGTATTAATAGTAGTCATCATTGTGGTAGTTTACTAGTAACATTGCCTTTCTCTAATTACAACATTGACTTTGTCTAATTATTGGTCATAGTGCATTTCGTAATCAGAATTATCAAAGACAATCACATAACACATATTGACAAGCCCAGAATGCAGTGAAAATTAGACTATATTAAAATGACTAATTGGAATTTAGACTTCCCTGGTGGCTCAGATGGTAAAGGATCTGCCTACAATGCAGGAGACCCAGGTTCAATCCCTGGGTCAGGAAGGTCCCATGGAGAAAGAACCTACAGAGTCGCAAACAGTTGGACATGACTGAGCGACTTCACTTTCACTTTTATTCTCACTTTCAATTGGAATTTAGAAATTAAATAAAAATTGAAAATAACCCTTTAGAGCCTAGTAGTATATTTATCTGCTATCAGTCATTTACATAGTATGTATAAACTCAATTAAATTGATAAGCATAGAACAAAAGGTTAAATTTAGATATACATTTTTTTTTTTACAATTAAAGACTTTCTAACTTAAGTGGAAGATTACTTAATATCTTAAATTTCTTTGAAAGAACATAAATTTTAAAAAGTGATTTTAAATTAAAATGTTACAAAAATATTTGTGAAAATTTTACATTGTCATTAAAGAATTGAAAGATTATGTTTTGAAGAGGTCTGTTTAAGGCTTTTTAGAGCATAACCCAGAGAAGGCAATGGCACCCCACTCCAGTACTCTTGCCTGGAAAATCCCATGGACAGAGGAGCCTTGTAGGCTTCAGTCCATGGGGTCGCTAAGAGTCGGACACGACTGAGCGACTTCACTGTCACTTTCCGCTTTCATGCATTGGAGAAGGAAATGGCAACCCACTCCAGTACTCTTGCCTGGAAAATCCCATGGACAGAGGAGCCTGGTAGGCTTCAGTCCATGGGGTCGCTAAGAGTCGGACACGACTGAGCGACTTCACTTTCACTTTCCGCTTTCATGCATTGGAGAAGGAAATGGCAACCCACTCCAGTGTTCTTGCTTGGAGAATCCCAGGAATGGAGGAGCCTGGTGGGCTGCCATCTATGGGGTTAAACAGAGTCGGACATGACCGAAGTGACTTAGCAGCAGTAGCAGCAGCAGAGCATAACCAGGTAAAACCTAAAGCCTGCTATTCCAAAAAATATACAACAAATATATTATTTACTGGTATTTTGGATATCATAATTTTATCACTTTAATGTTCTCTTGAAATACATATTTTGACTAGTCATAAAAAATAATTCAGCATTTCGCAATTACCTACAAAATTTCAATTTTTTAAAAATATTTTATCACCTGAACAAATTTTGAGCTAAAATCTAATGGTGGTAAAACCTTTGTGTGTGGGGAATGGCAACCCCCTCCAGTACTCTTGCCTGGAGAATTCCATGAACAGAGGAGCTTAATGGTGGGTTTCATGGGGCAGCAAAGGTCAGATACGACTGAGCGACTAACATACACAACCTATCAATAAAACCTAAATACATTTCCTGAAATGCCTTTTTAAATGTCAATAGCAATAGTCATGAAATTATTAAACCTGCAAATTTTAATTGAGAGTTTGTTGATCTTCTGGATAGTTAAGATAACACTGTAAATGGTACATAGAAGCACGATGAAAACTACTTTATCCTGAAGCAAAAAAGTTCAAATAAAATATTTTTACAGTCAATTAGAACAAGGTATAGAATGTCTGCACATTATTAAATTTAACCAATAATGTAACTACTAACTGAAAAATCTATAATAGGCTGTCACCAAATATGACTCTTAAAGAAAGATATAACTGACATATTATAAGCTATATGAGAAACAATGCTGGTATTCTAAGACAGTGTTTTGTGTGTGTGTCTGTGTGTCTGTGTGTATATGCATTTATATATATGTGTGTGTGTGTGTGTGTGTGTGTGTGTGTGTGTGTGTGTGTGTTGCCCCTAGGGATACTGGAGCTACCATAGAAAAGATAATAAAGGGACAGTGAAATTAATGCATCGCATTCTATAAACTGCATCTGTAGAAGAAAATAATATTTATGTGAATTAAGTTTCAGTGTTGCTTTCACTAGAAGGCATATTTTATTTCTCTGGAATTAAGGAAGAAAATTCCATTCTATGCTTAATGTTAGAAGTTAATTCTTTCCATGAAGAATGGCCATGCAGTTTTTGGAGCTATCACTGAAATGGTAATATTTGGCAAAATTCATATTCATTAACTAGAAGCACAGCATTCTACAGTAATTAAAATTGAGTCCCAGTGCCTGGGTTCTAATCTGGGTTCTACCTACATGACCTCAAGCAAGTTAATTAATCTCATGTATCTTCATCTTTAAAGTGAAGATAATTATAGTACCAAATTCAGTGTTGTTTGGGGATTAAAGAAGTTAGCACATGTAATGGATTCGGAACAGAGTCATGTACTGGTATCCGTGCAACAAAAAATATCTATTATTATGTCATTTTATCCTCATATGTGATAATGGTATTTTAAAAATATGGAACTACATGACATCAGCATACACAACTTTAAATGCCTGTGTTACATATATCCCCACTATACAGCGCTCCTACCTTATATGATAAACTATAGACATTTATTGAATATTTGATTTCAGAACATTGCTTTAATGGGTTATGGCATTGTAAAGTGGCCAAGCAGTAGCTCAGCCACAGTGCGAAGGTTAATAAAGCCACCTGGTCACTACTGCAGCTAATGGGTTGACCACTGTTCCACAGATTTGGCTGGTAAGACGTCAGCAAGCCCAAATGGACTCAGCCTATTACTGAACACAGACAGGAAACACAAGATCAGCATAATGACATCTCCTGTCCCACAGGATGACATTAAACCAAAGTGGCTAGATGATAGATGGCGTGGGTTTAGGTCACTCTGCCATTGAGGAGCTAACTCTAAATTACAGCCAGCCAAGGATTATTCAGAATTTTGAAAATGTACCCTGAAAAGGGAACAGCAAAATGTCTTGTGTCAGCTGAAACTAGAGAGATGAATGAGACACAGTCTGATAGCCACTCCTTACCAGACTGCTTCTCTCCCCTGTTTCCAGAAGGAATCCCAGAACATTGTGCCAAAAGAAAGTTCAGACTGAAGATACGCTCCACCCACATGACCTATGTGGAAATGTGTAAGGTTATGAGGACACTCACTACACAGTTGAGCTATTTCCTTACAGGCTTGTTTTCCTTGAAAAATTTGAGAGTAATATACATGTACAATTTTCACAACAAAATAATACAGATTATGTGTGGCTGGACGAGGAGTAAATGAACATTAATATATACAAACTTGATCTTACATGTTTCAGCACAAGGAAAAATAATATTGATTTATATTTTTTCTTCTTTAGGCAAGTCATTTTAACATCTATGCTATACTAGAAGCTAACTGATTTTATTTTACTTTTGCACATTAAAAAATACCACTTCTTTACTTCTGGCCCTGGCCATTATTAAAATAGAGTGAGCATGAATTGATGCTTAAAGTACAAGTGATATTTTTTGCAGTTTGAGGTAGATTATGTGTAAATATGCCTAGAAGAAAACAACCTGAAATAGCTAAAAATATTCTGGGTTCATTAGTAAAGCACACAGCAGTTTCAAATCTGTAATTATCTCACTGAATAAAGAGTCTCTTTTTATTGTTCAAAAGGACACATTCCACATTAATGCTTGAAGGTCAAAAACTAAAAATTCCAGATTATGTCAAAAAAAACAAATTCTATAGCCAGGGAACATGTACTTGCCCTTTCTCTAGCTTTTTATGAGCCAAATCCTAGGACTATCACATTTACCAGTTGATTTCCCTGATTATGATTTTTATTATCTATCCCAATGTACAGTAGGAATTCCTTTCTAACCCAAATCTTCAGAATGAAAAATGATTCATGGAAACAGGAATTCACTACAAAATTTAAGTACATATATGTGCTAAACAGACCATTTTGGAGCCTTCAACTCAGACAATGTAGACCAAAGAACTTTCACCTTTCCTTTCCTTTCCTTTCCCATTTCCCTTCTTCCCTTTAACAGACATGTTTGCAGTTGCTGGTAGGACTGAGAAAAACCAGTCCTTTGTGTCTATATTTTAATGGACTTACTTACATCCATATAGAAACAGGACACATTCCTGGGAGAAAAGGTAATAAAATCTACTATCCATCAGCCCTCTATTCCAACTCTGCCTTAGAGGTTGACATATATAAAAATGTGCCTGATAACTGGAGTGAGATCCTAGTTGAAATAAAAATTCAATAGGGAAATAGGAACAAGAGTTCAACATGAGGTTAGGAGAAGAGGGACCGGCAAACTAGAAGACTAAAGGGATCACTGGCATGGGACTATATCTGCTGCTAAAGCTGCTGAAACCCACCCAGCCTCAGCCACCTCAGAGAAATGGGTTCATGTTGGATAAAGTAGTTACTTGTGAATCTAGAATGCCTATGATCAAAGAGCAATAACACTTATGGTTGAACTATA
This sequence comes from Bos taurus, assembly GCF_002263795.3. NCBI lineage: Eukaryota > Metazoa > Chordata > Mammalia > Artiodactyla > Bovidae > Bos > Bos taurus. Next base: position 51,832,288 of record NC_037341.1, on the reverse strand, counting down.
AGATACTTCTGATTGAGTCTTACACAAGAGCAAGCATTGTATTCCCTATCAAGGCAGAGGTTTAACATAAACACTGGTTCTGTTATATAATTGTTTAGAAGAAAATGTGGTTCAGTTTGTTTCTGATGAAGCTGTAGTTCTTCAGGAACTTATAAGATACTGCTGATTGAGTCTTACACAAGAGCAAGCATTGTCTTCCCTATCAAGGCAGAGGTTTAACATAAACACTGGTTCTGTTATATAATTGTTTAGAAGAAAGTGTGGTTCAGCTTTGTTTCTGATGAAGCTGTAGTTCTTCAGGAACTTTATTTACAACAAAATTTTCATAGTGAGATCTACAGAAATAAATAGAAAACAGAATAAAATCTATCTTTGTATTTTACAATACGCTTTGTCATACTATTTTCTCTCACGGTAACTTCATCCCCATTTTGATTACACACTATTGAGGTCAGAGCACTAAGTGGTTTGTTCAAGACAACATAGCTAGCAAGTAGTAAGCATTACTTCACTCCTTATCTTATAACTTGAAATTCCACATTTTTTCTACCATACCAGTTATTTAAAGCAAGAACATGAAGTGATTAAATAGCAATAACTCAGGAAAGTAGCCAATACATAGCCTAGGGGTAAAAGGAAAAGGAAGAAAGACCTCCTGACCAGAGAGCTAAGACCACTGAAGAAAGTGCTCTGGATGGAGATGAAAAAGGGTAAAAGAAAAAAATCAGCATAAAGATATTTTTCCTGCATGAAATCATGGTATATACAATTCAAACTATAAAAGAGTGACTATTGAGGGCAGAAGACTTTCATATTGTAAAAGAATTACCCAGGAGACTTATATTTCTTACAGCTCTCAAGTTAACTCAAATTGAGAATAGCAATTAGGAACAGAAATAGAAATAGAATAAGGAATAGAAATATGGTTATTAAGCCCTAGTCAAGATAGAAGGCTGATATTTTAGGATGGTTACTGTGTCTTTGAAAAAAGGAGAAACTTCAACTTCTCCACAATCAGAATACCAGCAGAAATCATCTCAAACCAGATAAACTCAAAGAGCTTAAGTTTCAGGGTACCTCATGTGCACAGGATCCTTCCAAAGCTGTGTGCCTGATTTTACATTCATAACTTTGCATTATTCTTCTTAAAACTGGTTCCCAAATTCTTTGAGCTTTAAGTGCCACAAAAAACTAAAAGCAACTAGTCCAGTCTGGACCATCATAAAGTACAGCACAGATGATTTGGCAACTAAGAGCAAAGATCATAAAGAAAGACGGAGTCCCAAGCCATAATGAAGTCATAAGTTACCTCTGCTTAAAAGTTTTACCAATATTCTGAAAAGGAGTGTTAATACTGAGTCACTCTGTAATTATGCCTTCATATATTATAAATTATACTTGTGGTTAACACAACCAATTTGGCTGGACTCAGTTCATTTCAAATAATTATATCATTTGTATCTCTTTGGTTTGGAGAATCTTTGTATAAATAGGCAGCTGAATCAACATGATTTACAGAAATCATGGAATCAAACTAAGAGCTAAGATTTCTGATTCCTTTGTTTATTAACTGCATGACATTTTATTTAACCTTTCTGTGCCTCAGCCTCTGAATCTACAAACAGTGCCTACATAAGATGTCTGTTAGGATGACATACATGTGAAATCTTAGATTAAATCTTGTTGAGCTCAACAGCTGGTATTACTCATTCCATTGCCTTCTCTGCTGTTAAAAGTAGTGGTTGTTTTCCCACCCATACTCGAGTGGGCCTGAAGGTGAAGTAGAATTGTTCATTGCTTACCACTGTTCATTCCTTCCCTCATTCTAGGCTTCCAATCACAAATTATCAGACTCTCCTTCTCCTCTTGCAGTCATCCACTATCCCTTTAATTCCTTGACATGATTTAAGCTCCACTGACTCACTGTCACACTCAAAATGTGACTCTCTTTTATTTCTTGGTGCTTTTGATATTTCCAAATGCATTCACCCTCCACTCCTTTATAACTGTTGCACACCTTCATTTCTCTTCCTAAAGATGCAGTGCCTCCTTCTCCACCCTCCTCCTGGCTAATGATCTTGCCTCCTACTTCTCAGAAAAAGCTAAGCAAAAGAGAACTTCTTACAAGTTTCTATTAGCACAGCACTACATTATCCCACCTACTTGTGTCTATACCCACATTTTCTGCTTTTCTCCTGTGACCCATCACTTGGGGTAATCATCTGTGTTTCTGAGATTGGTACATTGTACAGACCCTCTGCTTGTACATTATCCTTATTTATGCAAGCATATAACTCTATCAATTTCCAATCAATTTCTCCTCATCATCAGTGTCTCCTTCTCATTGGATCACTCCCAATGATATATAAACATCACCCACAAAAGACTATGGTTAAAAAAAAAAAAAATTAACCAGAAACCAGTCAAGTCTTTAGACCTAACCTTCTGTTTAAAGGGCAAGCAGCTAGGTGGTGGGTGCAGAGTAGGAGTGGGAAAGGGTTTAGTAGAAAACGTTAAATGACACAATTAAGAAACAATCAAAAAAATCCATAATATGGAATATTTTGCATGACAAGTGGCCCAGTCTCTTCAAAACATCATGTTACAGGAAAAAACAAGAAACTAAAGAATCACATCACTAACTATCAGCATGAACCTTGATTTGGATCCTAATTTGAGAAAAAAAAAAGTATATGTGTGTGTGTGTGTGTATATATATATATATATATACACATATATATGTGTATGTATGTGTGTGTTTGTGTAAAAATTGAGGGAAATTTGAATATGGACTAGATGTCAAATGATTCCAGGTGTGGTACTGGTGTCAAAATTATGCAGAGCAGTCTTATTTTTAGAAATGCATATTAAAACATTCAGGGATGAAATATATGATGTCTGTAAATTATTTTCATATGCTACAGAATACAGAAAAATAATAGAAAAGCAAATATGGAAATATTTCAGCAATTGTTAAACTTCTATGACACCTATATGGACATACTAGTTTTTCCATCATTGGAGCATATCTGAAAAGTATTATCATAAACAGTTTCGGGGAAAAACTCTCTTGATCCAACATTCCCCTTGAATTGCCACTTCATTGCATAGGCCTTCTTTTCAGTAAAACTCTTCAAAGACTGTTGTCTAGATTCTAGAATCAACTGTGTGATTCTCCTCCCATTTTCTCAAACTTTCACTCTGTCCGTTCATTGATATTGCATTTATCAAGTTCACCAGTGACTTTCCCATTTTGACATATTTTACATATTTGTGCCCTTCATCTAGCTTAACCTTTCAGTGGCCTTTGAAGCAAAAAATTACTCTTTTCTTTTTGAAACACTTTTTTCACCTTTAAGACATCAGTCTTTACTTATTTTTCTCCTATGTTACAGACTCTTCCTTCTCAATATCCTTTGTTGGTTCTTTTTCATTTTCCAGATTCCTAAACATTGGTGAGGTCAGGGCTTGACTTCTTCTCAATCTACACTTACCCTTTGTTTATTTCATCCCATGCCATGACTTTCAATAGCATCTATATACTGAAAACCTGTAATTTATTTCACAGCTTGGAGCTCTCCTTTGATTTCCAGATTGTACACTCAGTTGAAATTCTTCTGTCTGGAGCATGGTGACCATGCCACATAAGAAGTGTCTATTTCTACTTCTTCTCTCTTTGTGGTATACTCAAGATGACATTGGCTGTTGGACTGGTCTGAGGTCTGGCTATGATATAAAAGAAGTGGAACAGCATATGAAAGAGGAGCTCTGTGAATTCTGATTGGGACGCCAAGATTCTTCCTCTAAATTAGAGACGCTACACTAAGTTGATTCCAGGAATTGGCAATAATTGCTGCTGCATGTAACGAGCAAATTAAGGAGGAATTTATGATCAAACATTTTGAAGATTTCTAGCACAAACATGCTCAGTTCTTAAAACTGCCTGCTTCTCTCCAATTTTACTGGTTTGGCCCATGAACTTTTATGTATGGGATACTAGAACACTTTGCTAAAGGATATCCCTAATTTCAAACCAAATCTAGGGAAACACAAATCCATTCATACATGTAAATATCTGAAAAACCTTGTAAGATGTACAATTGACCATAGCATTCCCTTGCTTAATCTTCATAGATCTCAATTACTCCTTAATGTAGCATACACAATTTTCTGTCATTTAAACTCAAATTTCAGTTTATCCAACTCTTGTTCTGTTCCATCAAGCAATGAAAATGTTGTGTTTTCAATTTCAAGTTTGAAATTGAAAACTTGAAATTTCAATTTCAAGACACAATAGACCTTTGACTTTGGTCTCTTTCAAAAGGAATGGATTTTAAAATAATTTATGCTGAATTAGTAGCAACTCCTTCAACGGTGTAACATCAGGTAATGGGCACTGTTTTATCTCGACACACAGCTACTTTGGTGAAGTAACTTCACTGTATTTCATTGATCTCAACTGTAAAATGGAGACAGCAACAATACCTTTCTATATCTTACTCTTGGAAAAGATTGGATTAATACATGCAAATCACTTAGAACAATGCCTGGGCATAGTAAGAACTTAATAAAATTAAATATGTTCTTATTGTATCTCCATTTTAGAGATGGGGGCCAGGGGTTAAATAAGTTTCATGTCCAACTTGTCAAAATCACTAAGTTGTGAAGCCATGTTTAAACCTATGGTATTATTTTTCCAAGTCCAGATTCTATAATACCTCATGGAATATTACAGAGATTCTACTTCAGTTCAGTTCAGTTGCTCAGTCGTGTCCTACTTTTTGTGATCCCATGGATTGCAGCATGTGCCAGGCCTCCCTGTTCATCACCAACTCCTAGAGTTTACTCAAACTCATGTCCATTGAGTCAGAGATACCATTCAATCAACTCATTATCTGTTGTCCCCTTCTCCTCCTGCCTTCAATCTTTCCCAGCATCAGGGTCTTTTTAAATGAGTCAGTTCTTCACATCAGGTGGACACAGTATTGGAGTTTCAGCATCAGTCCTTTCAATAAATATTCAGTTCAGGACTGATATATATTCAATTCTAATAAAATATTTATTCAGACTTCTGAAAAAGGCAGAAAAATGTGTGAAATAAGAACTATCTATCATTGAAGGAAATATGACCTTCCTGAATTGGTCAAAAAGCAGGAAGAAGAAAGTGTTAGTTGCACATTGACTACACCTATGAAGAAGGATGAGCACTAAGGAACTGATGCTTTTGAACTGTGGTACTGGGGAAAACTCTTAAGAGTTTCTTGGACATCAAGGAGATCAAAGCAGTCAATTCTAAAGGAAATCAGCCCTGAATATTCATTGGAAGGACTGATGCTGAAGCTGAGGCTCCAATACATTGGCCACCTGATGTGAAGAGCCAACTCATTGGAAAAGAACCTGATGCTAGGAAAGATTGAAGGCGATGAGAGAAATGGTTACATAGCATTACCGATTGAATGGGCATGAATTTGAATGAACTCCAGGAGACAGTGGAGGACAGAGGAGCCTAGCTTGCCACAGTCCATGGGGTCACAAAGAGTTGGACATGACTTAACGACTGAAGAACAACAATACCTATAATTGAACTGTGACTCAAAAAGAATTCAAAAAAGCCACTCAGAGCCAAAACAGATTTGTAGATGCATTGATTTTACTTGTTTGGCTTATGTTATATCCTTTGCCTACAGGATCTTCTCCAACGTATTTTATTTAGCAAAAATTCATCCCATTTTCACAAATATGCCATTTTTGAGACACTGGCTCCCTATTCTTCCAGGAAAAAAAATGCTACTCCTCTCTGCTATATTTGGGGTCTTATTTCTAATTCTCATCTCATTAAGTCAAAATTAGTCTTATTTCCCTTTAAAATAGAATAGGAAATCACAGAGGAGAGAAAGTACTTATATATGTTTTTACCTTTGTCACCCAACTTGGTGCTCACTAAATATTTGTTAAGTTGGAATAATTAATTTTTTGTTGAGTAGTAGAACATATGTTTTTAAATAAAATAATCACTAATATCTAATTACCTTGGTTATATCACCATCACCTCATAGCATACAAAACACTGCTGTGTGTCTAAGTTCGGTGAATTAATGAAAAGATAAATGAATAAATGATTGACTAAATGAAGATTAACTTTCCAAGGACTGAGTTTAGAACTTCCCAAAGGTAAAATGTCAGGGAACTTAATGAGAGAACTCAATCTATTAATATGAATAGCATTTTATTGGGGGGTGGAAGGGACATATTCCTAAGGAATAAAATTATTGTAAACAATGAATCTTAAAAATATTTGCAAGTATTCGATGTTAGATCACTATATATGTCCAAAACATTAATTCTTACTCAAGGTAGATCATATCACAGCATTCACTGTAATTTGATTCTTATTATTTTTGTTAACATTTCCATGGACAGTGCATTTAATCAATAAAAAGTTTCTCACAGGACTTCAAATCTTGGAATGAATTAAATATCATAGAAATGCTTATCCTGAAAATTAGGTAAACACGTTAAAATAAAAATTCTTTAGAAAATTCTATAATTTTATTTTTAATCCCCAAACCATTCTCTTCTTTTCCCTGAAGAAAATGAAAACAAATAATGTTCACATAATGGAAACATACTTTTTCAAAATTCTACTTGAATCTGTATTATTATTACAATCCTAGAAAAATTTTGATAAACTATGAAGTAAAGTATATAGACTACAGAATTTGGAACATAGACAAATCTATACTATACTTGCTAACTGAGACACAGCGTGGATCTTTTCACCTCTTTTGGCATTGTCTTCTGAAAGGGTAAAAAAAAAATATGGGTAATGAAAATATTAATGTCTATATAATAGGTATTATGGAGAAGACAATGGCATCCCACTCCAGTACTCTTGCCTGGAGAATCCCATGGATGGAGGAGCCTGGTAGGCTGCAGTCCTTGGGGTTGCTAAGAGTCGGACACGACTGAGTGACTTCACTTTCACTTTTCACTGTCATGCATTGGAGAAGGAAATGGCAACCCCAGTATTCTTGCCTGGAGAATCCCAGGGACAGAGGAGCCTGTTGGGCTGCCGTCTATGGGGTTGCACAGAGTCGGACACGACTGACGCGACTTAGCAGCAGCAGCAGCAGCAATAAGGTATTATAAGGAGTAAATGAGATTGGGGCTTCCCATGGAGCTAAGATGTAAGGAATCTGCTTGCAATGCAGGTGACCTAGGTTCAATTCCTGGGTTAGGAAAATCCCTTGAAGAAGGGAATGGAAACCCATTCCAGTATTCTTGCCTGGAAAATTCCATGGACAGAGGAGCCTAATGGGCTACCATCCATGGAATCGCAAAGAGTTGGACACGACTGAGCAATTAACACACATACACACACACACAAACGAGATTTTTAAAAAAAAGGCAACAAAACTTTAATTAGGTTGGTGCAAATAGTTGCGATTTTGCACTGTTGAAATTTACCCTTTGATATTGGAATATATTCTCAAATAAATGTGGTTAAGTTATACACTGTTTCAATATGCATTTCTCACTTTATGTTTTTTACTAATGACATTACTTGCTATGCATTTTACAGCATACATAAAACTTATGTATATAACATATAAATAGCATATATAAAGTTTGCTATGCATTTTATAGTGCCTTGGAAGAAAAGCTATGACCAACCTAGATAGCATATTAAAAAGCAGAGATATTCCTTTGCCAATAAAGGTCTATCTAGTCAAAGCTATGGTTTTTCCAGTAGCCATGTATGAATATGAGAGCTGGACCATAAAGAAAGCTAAGTGCCAAAGAATTGATGCTTTTGAACTGTGGTGTTGGAGAAGACTCTTCAGAGTCCCTTGGACTGCAAGGAGATCCAACTAGTCCATCCTGAAGGAAATCAGTCCTGAAAATTCATTGGGAGTGCTGATGCTGAAGCTGAAACTCCAATACTTTGGCCACCTGGTGTGAAGAGCTGACTCATTAGAAAAGACCATGATGCTGGAAAAGATGGAAGGCAGGAGGAGAAGGGGATGACAGAGGATGAGATGGTTGGATGGCATCACTGAGTTGATGGGCATGAATTTGAGCAAGCTCCAGGAGTTTGTGATGGATAGGGAAGCCTGGTGTGTTACAGTCCATGGGTTTGTAAAGAGTCTGACACAACTGAGTGAACTGAACTAAAATGATGCATTTTATATTTATTTTAGACTATGGAAATGATGTTAGCCGAAAAGCAAATTCAAGTAATTTTTTTTATTCAACTTCAAAATGAGTCTTAAAGCAAGCACAGGCAGCTCACAATATCAACAATGCATTTGACCCAGGGACTGCTAACAAATGTACAGTGCAGAGGTGGTTCAAGAAGTTTTGCAAAGGAGATAAGAAACTTGGTGATGAAGAGTGTAGTGGCCGGCCATCAGAAGCTGACAACCAACTGAGAGCCATCATCAAAGCTGATGCTCTTACAACTACATGAGAATTTTGAAGAACTCAACCTTGACCATTCTATGGTCATTTGCTATTTGAAGTAAACTGGAAAGTGAAAGAGCTCGATAAGTGGGTGCTTTGTGAGCTGACTGAGAATCAAAAAATCATTATTTTGAAGTGTCATCTTTTCTTATTCTACACAACAACAATGAACCATGTCTTGATAGGACTGTGATGTGGGACAAAGCGGATTTTTTATGACAACCAGCAAATGACCACCTCAGCAGCTAGACCAGGAAGAAACTTCACAGCATTTTCAAAAGTCAAACTTACACCAAAAAAAGGTCACGGTTATTGTTTGGTGGTCTGCTGCCTCTGTGATTTATAGCTGGCCTGAAGCCAGCATTGGTCAAAAGAATGGGCCCAATTCTTCTCCACCATGTTTGACCACATGTCAAACAAACACTTCAAAAGTTGAACAATTGGGCTACAAAATTTTGCTAATCCACCATATTCACCTGATCTCTTGCCAACTGATTACCACTTCTTTAAGCATCTCAACAACTTTTTGCAGGGAAAATGCTTCCACTACCATCAGGAGGAAGGAAATACTTTCCAAGAGTTCATTGAAAACTGAGGCACAGATTTTTATACCACAGGAATAAACAAAGTTATTTCTTGTTGGCAAAACGTGTTGATTGTAATTGTTCCTATTTTGGTAAATAAAGATGTGTTTGAGCCTAGTTATAATAATTTAAAAATCATGGTTTGAAATCACATTATGTTTGCACCAACCTAATAGTACCAGACATGCTACTATGTACATATCAGCACCCTAAAATATGATTTCTCTTCTGTCTTCATTATAGCTTTGGGAAACTACTAAAAAACTGAGAATTCTTCAAATATATGAGTTTCATATTTAGGGTATTTGGTTTTGACTAACCAACAACTGACACATTCTTTGATGCTCATTAAGTGTCAGAAATTTGCATGTCATCTGTATTCCTGTTTGATACTCCTTAGGTATTTCTTTGTACATTTATTTGTTTTTGCTTTTATAAGAAAGGAATTGTGAAACATCATCAAATGAGGAAGTTTCATGTGAGGGGACTGAATGAAAGAAAGAGGAGAAACAGAGAGGAAGAAAGAAAGCAAAAAAGGAAAAAAAGAAAAAGAAGGAAGGAAGAGGGGAGGAAGGGAAAACAAACATATAATTAAAGAAGAAATAGTTGAAACTGTACCTGGGGAAAAAGCCTATAATAGCATGTCAATGATTTCCAAGCTCACAAGAAAATGAAGGCTGCATTATTCTCTTCATCAAAAAATCTCATCCCTTCCACACATCAGATGGTAAGAAGACAGCATCATTAGTGATTATGGCTGACTAGTGCTATAACCTTGTTTCCTGGGGAAGAGTGGTTGAGTTTGAATTGGGTAGGAGAGAAGAACTCTTAGCAGAGGAGGGAAGAATTTATAAAATTCATTAAATGGTTTTTATTTGCTCTTGTTTAGCAAGAAGAAGGCAAGAAAGTCTTTTAAACTACCTTGGAGCAAGCACTGAATATTTATTAGATAAATTTAAAAACTGGGGATAAGGTGGCACATACAGCCTAGACTGTGATCAGAGGAGTTTTCCTACAAATTTCCCAAGTAGAAAAATGTATAATCTGGCTTTCTTTTGCAAATAGGAGGGTGACTGTAAGGTGGTGAAGCACTCATACTTCAAAGCACTCATACTCAAACTGTTTTACACGGGTTAAAATTACATCAAATGGTTTCAAACACCAAAATTGAACAAGTAGAAAATAATCTGACATTATCAGAAAAAATATATTTTTTATTAATATACTTTTTAATATTTTTAAAATATTTAAAGAGCCTCTTAATGAAAGTGAAAGATGAGAGTGAAAATGTTGGTTTAAAACTCAACATTCAGAAAACTAAGATCATGACATCTGGTCCCATCACTTCATGACAAATAGATGGGGAAGCAATGGAAACAGTGACAGATTTTCATTTTAGGGGGCTCCATTTAGAAAAGGCAGAGGAAGCAGAGATCAAATTGCTAACATCTGCTGGATCATGGAAAAAGCAAGAGAGTTCCAAAAAACATCTATTTCTATTGACTTTATTGACTATGCCAAAGCCTTTGACTGTATGGATCATCACAAACTGTGGACAATTCTGAAAGAGATGGGAATACCAGACCACCTGACCTGCCTCTTGAGAAAACTATATGCAGGTCAGGAAGCAACAGTTAGAACTGGACATGGAACAATAGACTGGTTCCAAATAAGAAAAGGAGTATGTCAAGGCTGTGTATTGTCACCCTGCTTATTTAACTTATATGCAGAGTACATCATGAGAAACACTGGGCTGGAAGAAGGACAAGCTGAAATCAAGATCGCCAGGAGAAATATCAATAACTTCAGATATGCAGATGACACCATCCTTATGGCAGAAAGTGAAGAAGAGCTAAAGAGCCACTTGATGAAAGTGAAAGAGGAGAGTGAAAAAGTTGGCTTAAAGCTCAACACTGAGAAAACTAAGATCATGGCATCTGGTCCCATCACTTCATGGCAAATAGATGGGGAAACAGTGGACACAGTGTCAGACTTTATTGTTTTGGGCTCCAGAATCACTGCAGATGGGGATTTCAGCCATGAAATTAAAAGACACTTGTTCTTCGGAAGGAAAGTTATGACAAACCTAGACAGCATATTAAAAAGCAGACATAATTTACCAACACAGGTCTGTATAGTCAAGGCTATGGTTTTTCCAGTGGTCATGTATGGATGTGAGAGTTGGACTATAAAGAAGGCTGAGCACTGAAGAATTGATGCTTTTGAACTGTGGTGTTGGAGAAGACTCTTGAGAGTCCCTTGAAGACCCAACGAGTCCATCCTAAAGTAGATCAATCCTGGGTGTTCATTAGAAAGACTGATGTTGAAGCTGAAACTCAAATACTTTGGCCACATGATGCGAACAGCTGACTCATTGGAAAAGACCCTGATGCTGGGAAAGATTCAGGGCAGGAGGAGAAGGGGACAACAGAGGATAAGATGGTTGGATGGCGTCACCGACTCGATGGACATGGGTTTGGGTGAACTCTGGAAGTTGGTGATGGACAGGGAGGCCTGGCATGCTGCGGTTCGTGGTGTCGCAAAGAATCAGACACGACTGACTGACTGAATTGAACTGAACTGAAAATCACTGCCTATGGTGACTCCAGCCGTGAAATTAAAAGACACTGGTTCCTTGGAAGAAAAGCTATGATCACCTAGACAGCATATTAAAAAGCAGAGACACTATGTTGCCAACAAAGGTTCGTCTAGTCAAAGCTATGGCTTTTCCAGTAGTCATGTATGGATATGAGAGTTGGACTGTAAAGAAAGCTGAGCGCTGAAGAATTGATGGTTTTGAACTGCTGTTTGGAGGAGACTCTTGAGAGTCCCTAGGACTGCAAAGAAATTCAACCAATTAATCCTAAAGGAAATTAGTCCTGAATATTCATTGGATGGACTGACGCTGAAGCTGAAACTCCAATAGTTTGTCCACCTGATGCGAAGAACTGACTCATTGGAAAAGACCGTACTGGAAAAGACTGAAAGCAGGAGGAGAAGGAGACAGAGGATTTGTTGTTTGGATGGCATCACCTACTCAATGGACATGAGTTTGAGTAAGCTCTTGGAGTTGGTGATGGACAGGGAAGCCTGGCGTGCTGCAGTCCATGGGGTCACAAAGAGTCAGACACAACTGAGCAATTGAACTGAACTGATACTCTTTAAATCCAAAATTAAATCCAAAGCTTTCAGAACAAACAAAACCCAGGATTTTCTTTTCTTTTTGGGGGGAAAATTGTGATTAGACTCAGTTGAGATTCTAATTTTACAGGATAAGAAAAGGTTATGTCTTTTTTATGTCTGCAGGATCTGTAGCTAAGCATAACAAAAAACATCACCTACTACAAATTCAGAAAGGGGTAGTTAAATGAATGACATAAAAACTATCTATCAGTTTTTGAAACAGTCTTTGTAGACTGATTAAAACATGTGAAAAGAAAAGTGTTACCTACATATTAAGCACAACAGTAATTGAACTGCGATTCAAAGAGAGCTACAAAGAGAGTACTAAGGTACAAGGCAAAGATGTAAAAAATGGCTTGTAGCCAGAAATTTAGTTTGTGGAAGGGTCAGTAATCCTTTCCTTTAAAACACCTTCTTGAAGGGGAATATTTAAATTCTGAAAATTATTTCCCAAAGCTCTAAATTTATTTTTCTCTTGCTTTCTCCATAATGTACTTTGACATTTCTTATGATTACCAAGGTTTATTTATATAAGCATACTCTATCATACCTGACCCTTCTTGATTTTGGTTTTAACTCATGATACGTATTTTGTAACATTATAGTATTTCTACTGCAACAACTGTCTTATTATAATAAACAAAGGAAGATCATTTCAGATAGTTTGTTTTGCAGTGAAGGAATTGGATTTAAGATTGGTAAATTAAGAGAAAACAGTTAAAAACATAAATAATGTTGAAAAATATGAAATTCATTTTATTACATACCCTCTATTGTGGGCTGAATGCATTTACTAGGTAGAATAATCATGGCTTACTGTACTGGACTCACCCTAAACCTACCCCCATTAGTGCCACTGAACTTACAGCTGATTGGTTCCTTAGTACAATGCACTGTTACTAATTGATAGCTCTATTCTGTTTCAGTGAACTTCTGTTTGTTTTTCAAAGCCCTAGATATATTTGAACATAGCTAAGTGCATTACCAGATGACAAACAATAAAACCGTTTATTAGGAATCAACCTCTGTACTAATGACATGCATATTTTTGCTATTATTTTAATATTATGAGGCTGAAATTAAAAAAAGAAAACTGTACGCAGAAAACAGACACATTAGTTTTACAAAAACAGAGAATTAGAAATAATTTTAAAATGTATTTGCCTTATGTGGTGATGACCTTTTCTCCCAGTTTCAAAGGCTTTTAGATACTGTCGATCTATTGCAACTTCAATTAAATCCTACCCTCTCTTGAGACAGGGAATCAAAATATAATTCAGTTACAAGTAACAATAACATTTAATTATCTCCTCCATTTATCTGCATTGCCAAATGATGGCATTTCCTGAGAGCCACAGATGTCACAGTAGTAAGCAAGAATCAGTTTGGGGATATGCATAGACTATCATCACACTGGCTTATTTAATGCTTTCATTTTTTATGCCTCATATTTACATAGAGCAAAAATTTTCACCCAATCTAATCTGCTTCAAATAAAAATTTCTAATATATTCTCCTAGGAAAAATCGCTTAACCTCCCTGTCTCTCAGTATTCTTATTCAAACCTTATAAGACCATGGCAGGCATGTAGTAAACACACAACAAATATTAGCTTTTATAATTACCTCAGGCAAATATTTCTTATCTGGCACTAATATGTACTAGAGACCAATCACTTTCTAATGAAGTAAAGATATATTAAACTAAATACCAGAGTTAGTTTGTCTAATGACAAAGCTAATGAATTTCACACTTTTCAGGTTAATATTACAACATTTATTTTCCTTTAAAACATTACTTACAGGTCTAATCATGTCCCCTTTTCTCATTATGTTTTCCAGTATGCCCAGGATACAGAGGAAGAACAGAGGAAGACACAGAGGAATAACAGGTATTTCTGAACTTGGGCATATTCTCCGCAATAGCATGAAGAGGTAACTTAGAGGTTGCAGAGATAGCAAGTGCCTCTGGTACCTTTGTGATTCTTCCTAATGTGAGACCCTTACTATTGCTTTAAGGCAAGACTCTGAAGCACAGATTCCAGTAAATACTCTACTTTTTGCTCCTCTCTGCAAGTCAGTTCTCTCTAAAGAGTCTGTATCCTCTATGTCATCCCAGAAATAATTTTCCAATTGGCAGGCAGATTTTGGCTTGCAACAAGATTCACAGAGCATGAGGACCTATAATGGAAATGGACCGCTTCTTAGGAGTCTGCTATTTCAGGTCCTCAAAAAAATTTTTTTTTTAAATTTGTCCAAATAAATCTGAAACTCTAATAATGCAGAGGATCATTTCAATGAAAGTATCCTTATAAGTGAATCACCATTCTCTATCTACTCTAACTTTTTTTCATGATAATCACATGGTGAATTAACTTTATACTGTGTCCTAAGCTCAGAATGGGCATCCGTGACATGCCAGAGTATGGCAAACACATAGGAGGTAGAAAGATAACTAACATACAGCCTTCACCTTCGAGGGCCTCCAGCCATCAGATGAAACAGCATGTATTCACTTGCAGAGTACATCATGAGAAATGCCAAGCTGGATGAAGCAGAAGCTGGAATCAAGATTTTTGGGAGAAATATCAAAAACCTCAGATATGCAGATGACAACACCCTTATGGCAGAAATTGAAGAAGAACTAAAGAGCCTCTTGATGAAAGTGAAAGAGGAGAGTGAAAAAGTTGTCTTAAGGCTCAACATTCAGAAAACTAAGATCATGGCATCCTCTTCCATCACTTCATGACAAACAGATGGGGAAACAGTGGAAATAGTGGCAGACTTTTCTTGAGGGGGCTCCAAAATCACTGCAGATGGTGATTGCAGCCATGAAATTAAAAGACACTTGTTCCTTGGAAGAAAAGTTATGACCAACCTAGACAGCATATTAAAAAGCTGAGACATTACTTTACCAACAAAGGTCTGTCTAGTCAAAGCTATAGTTTTTCCAGTAGTCATGTGTGGATGTGAGAGTTGGACTACAAAGAAAGCTGAGTGCTGAAGAATTGACGCTTTTGAACTGTGGTATTGGAGAAGACTCTTGAGAGTCCCTTGGACTGCAAAGAGATCCAAGCAGTCCATCCTAAAGGAAATCAATCCTGAATATTAATTGGAAAGACTGATGCTGAAGCTGAAACTCCAATAATCTGCCCACGTGATGCGAAGAACTGACTTCTTCAAAAAGCCCCTGATGCTGGAAAAGATTGAAGGCAGGAGGAGAAAGGGACGACAGCAGATGAGACGATTGGATGGCAACACTTACTCAATGGACATGAGTTTGAGTAAACTCTGGGAATTGGTGATGGACAAGGAGGCCTGTCGTGCTACAGTCCATGTGGTCGCAAAGAATCAGACACGACTCAGCTACTGAACTGAACTGAACTGATTCACTTGCCAACTAAAATATAATAAAATAAGTTCAGGAGATTACTAAGATTATATTACTTACTTAGATGATAAAAGGTTCTCCATAAATCGGCTTGTTTATAAGTTCTAAAAGAATGAGAAGAATTTCAGCTTACATTGATCAATGCAGTTATATTAAATAGGAAATGTACATTGTTTCTTTCCCATTTACACTGGCTTATTTAATGCTTCCATTCTTTATGGCTCATATTTCCATATGGAAAAATTTGCTCCTAATCTAATCCTGCTTCAAATAAAAATATTGTAAATATATTTATCTAATGAAAATTGTGGAAAATGTTTTTATCAGTTTCCTTTTCATTCCACTCGGGGGAAAATGTCAGTCAGTCTCCTTATTGAGCTCTCACTTTCACTACATATTGGGGAAAGATTTATTCCATATACAGATATGAGATTCAGTATTTTCTCACCCTGTTCAATTTTTATAAATTAATCTTTTTGGTTCCTATTATAGACTTTATGTTAGTAGTCTTTACAGGCACTTTCATTGTTTATTGTTTGGTTGACTTATTAGACTTGAGGGGTTGAGTGTTAATATCCACATAGCAAATGCATTATAGATACTAGAGTGATGGTCCAGGCTGAAAAGGCAATTACATTCCTTTATTGGTGTTAGGCTGAATAGAGTACTTCTGAAGTACAGCTTTGTTCATATATGTTAAAGTTAGCAAATTGAAAATGCAAAAACAAAGGAGCTTTGCCCCTATTATATATTCATTCTTTATCAACTCAACAAATTTACTGAAAGCTTTCTATATGCTAAACACTGATGTAGATAAAAAGGCAATTCAATACAGCATTATGAATCCTAGAAAGAATAAATACAGAAAAGCACATGCAGCCTGTAGGAAGGACATCCAAAACACGTTTTGAAGGTCAAGAAAGGCTTCATATCAGGGTAGGTAAATAAGATGAATCTGAAGAATAAATTAGTTAGATGAACTTATGGGGTGAGGATAGGAGTAAGAGGGTAACAATCAGAACTTATTCTGAGAGCAATGGAGAACAATGGAAGAATTTAAAGCAAGAGAGTGACTCATCAAATTTGTATCATAAGAAATTCAATCTGACTCTACTATTTACTTTAGGGAAAATGGACAAGACTAGAGTCTGTTTGGGCTGTCACAATAATAAAGTAGATAATGAGAGATAATGGTGGCTTTATCCATGGTATGGTGGTAGAAATGAAAACTCAACTGATTAAAATGCAAAGTGTCTTCCAGCCATTTAACAATGCTTTCAGGGCTTTCTCTCACTCTAACTTCACAGGTACCTTCTTAGAGCTAAAGATATTATTTGTTTGCTTTTGTCAGTACAAGTAAAAGTTTGATCATTTGCATATAGAGTAGATCTCAACACATCCTGTGCATCTTAAAAAGAAGAACATGCTTGGTGTGTTTGGGAATGATACGTAGCATCTTGTGGATATAATCTAGGACGCATAAAGGGAAATGACTGTATAGAGGGCAGGAAGGCCAACCTAAGAAAAGACTTCTGGAATTTCAACCAAATCTAATAGGTATAGATCTAATAATCTAATAGGCATTTCATTCTTGATGAAAGTGAAAGAGGACAGTGAAAAAGTTGGCTTAAAATTCAACATCCAGAAAACTAAGATCATGTCATCTGGTCCTATCACTTCATGGCAAATAGATGGGGAAACAATGGAAACAGTGAAGATTTTATTTTGGAGGGCTCCAAAATCACTGCAGATGGTGACTGCAGCCATGAAATTAAAAGACACTTCTTCCTTGGAATAAAAGCTATGACCAGCCTAGACAGCATATTAAAAAGCAGAGACATTACTTTGCCAACAAAGGTCTATCTAGTCAAAGATACAGTTTTTCCAGTGGTCATATATGGATGTGAGAGTTGGACCATAAAGAAAGCTGAGTGCTGAAAAATTGATGACTTTGAACTGTGGTGTTGGGGAAGACTCTTGAGAATCCCTTGGACTGCAAGGAGATCAAACCAGTCAATCATAAAGGAAATCAGTTCTGCATATTCATTAGAAAGACTGATGCTGAAGTTGAAACTCCAATACTTTGTCCACCTGATGCAAAGATCTGACTCATTGGAAAAGACCCTGACACTGGGAAAGATTGAAGGCAGGAGGAGAAGGGGATGACAGAGGATGGGATGGTTGGATGACATCACAGACTCAATGGAGATGAGTTTGAGCAAGCTCTGGGAGTTGGTGATGGACAGGGAGGCCTGGTATGCTGCAGTCCATGGGGTTGCCAAGAATCGGACACAACTGAGTGAATGAACTGAATAGGCATGGGAAAGCACCTAGTGATTTATGCAGGGGATAAAGATGATCTGATCTTTCTAAGGTTTCCTGGTGTCAACTTTAAGGTGAATCTCATATTATACCCACCTTATGGCATTCATGCTTTAATGCAGCCCCCGCCCATTGAGTTAAGTGGGACTTATGATTTGTTTTTCATTACTCCTATGATTTTATAACATTCAGAACTGAATCTTGCTAGTGATACTGAGCTTCCCAGGTGGCTAAGTGGTAAAGGATCCACCTGCAATGCAGGAGACACAGGTTCAACCCCTGGGTCGGTTAGATCCCCCAGAGGAGGAAATGGCTACCCACTACAGTGTTCTTACCTGGAAAATCCCATGGGCAGAGGAGCCCTGTGGACTACATTTCATAGGGCCCCAAGAGTCGGACATGACTGAACACACATGCAGCACACAGCAGTGATTTACTAGATAGACTTGCTGTTTTGATGAAGGAAGCATCCAAGCTTGGGAAGTTCATATGGCAAGGAACTGTGTTTGGTCCCTAGGAAGTGAGCAAAGGACTGACGCTCTAAGTCCTACAACAAGAAGGAAGTAACGACATCCGTTAATGATGTGAATATGAAAGAGGATACTGAACCTCAGTTAAGAATTCTGCCCTGGTCCTTGAGACCCTAAGAGAAGATTCAGTTAAACCGTGTCCATACTCCCTACCTGCAGAAACCAAGAGAAAGTAAATATGCTGTTTTAAACCGCAAAATTAGTGGTTACTTTTTACTCATCAATAAAAGAGAATATCACTAGTAATGCAATTGAAGATAATTAGATAAGGGAAATTTGAAAACAGGAAGTCCAGCTAGAAAAGAAGAAAGGTTATAGTAGGATTATACATGCAATTGCTAAAACATAAGCTGTAATCAGAAAGAGTTGATTTCAAGCTTTTTACCAAGTTAAATAATTAATCTGGCTAGCTTTTAAAATGGGATAATAATACTGTCTCATATTGGGTAGTTAGAATAGGAAAAAGGAGTCCAAAATGGTGGTGGCTAAAATACAAAGGGAAAATCCCATGAAAACGGAACAAAAGAAAATCTGCAGACTGGGAGTGAGAACCTCAGGTAAAACAAACACACCCCCTTCTTGGTTAGCCCTGATTTACATAGGGCAGGTGAAGGGGGAGGAGACAAAACATATAAAAACAGGGAGCCGAGATGGGTTGAGGCATCTCCTTTGGGGCCCATCTGCCCTCACACCTCAAAGTGTACTATCCTTTGTTTGCCAAGTAAAACTCTGAGCTGTAACCGAGTTGTAACACTGGTCCGCCATTTCAAATCTTTGTTGCATCAAGACAGAACTGAGCAAAGTACACACTCTTCTGACTATATATATATATATATATATATATATATATTAACACAGTGCCTACCACACATTATTATTATAGTGCTATTATGTTCATTTTTATGAGAATTAATGAGAGCTAGATGAAAATAAGGGTAATGAGAATGGAAATGGTGGTAAATTTGAACAATAGCTCTTGGTAGTAGGTCTCAGTGACTTCTAGTATGGGTAGAAAGAGAGAGGAAAAAGTAAAATATAACACAATTTCTAGCTTGTATGGTTGAATGAGAATGATACCATATCTGAACTAAGCAGTGCAGAAGGGAGAGTTGATTTGGTGGAGGAGATAATGAGTTGTTTTGGAATGTGAAGCAGTGTTTCCATGGGAGGCCATCCATGTGGACCAGCCCGATGTGCCAGTGGGAATACAGACTTGATACTCAGAAGAGATCTGGGTATATGAAAGGATCTGGAGATGGTTATGAATTAAATTACCCATAAATTGCATCAGTGTTCATACATACTGATGCTACCCACGCCAGTATTCTTGGGTTTCCCTTATGGCTCAGCTAGTAAAGAATCTGCCTGCAGTACAGGAGACCTGGGTTCAAGTCTTGAGTTGGGAAGATCCCCTGGAGAAGGGAAAGGCTACCCACTCCAGTATTCTGGCCTGGAGAATTCCATGTACTGTATAGTCCATGAGGTCGCAAAGAGTCAGACTCAACTGAGTGACTTTCACGTTCATACACAGATACATACAAACATATACAATCCTAATACTCTTTCTGTAAAAACAAGAGAAATCTCCTAGAATTAAGTAAACGATATGCTCCTTTAATAAACAGAACCTGTGATGAAAAAAATAGAGAATGGGAAAAGGATCTTTCCTTCTTCCCTTAGGGATGAATGACTAGTAACTTTAAACTTGGTAAATCTGCTGCAGAAATCACAAGCTATGACCTGAGGGCTACATCCAGTCTGTTATCTTTGTAGACGAAGGTTTATAGGAATACAAACACATTTATTCATTTATGTATTATTTATTGTTTCTTTCACAATACAATGTCAGAATTAAATAGCTGTGATTCAAACTGTGTGGGCCACAAAGACTGAAATGTCTACTATCTAGCACTTCATAGAAAAAAATGTTTACTCACCCATGGTCTATTCCATTAAGAAAAACAAATGGTAGTCTTTCAAAATAGTGGATAAATAAATAAGGTAATATTCTAATAAGCAGCTATGTTGAAAAACAACTGGACTCTATGATGATCTTTTATCTATTCTGTTTCACTTTTTATATTTCATATTCAGTGCTCTCATTTCATTTAATTTACGTTTTCCAATTACTCCACCTCTTCTTTTTTTTTTTTTTTTTTTGATGTTCTTTCTCAAGCCTTTATCAAGCATAGTAGAAAAGCTTCTGTATACATATATATAATAAGTAAGGTAATAAAGAAATACCACCTGGAACACCACGAATGGGATAGAATAGGATAGTTACAAGCAGTTGTAGCAGTGTCAGTAGGGGACTACACATAGAGAAGGAAACCTAAGAAACTTTGGGAGGCCTTTATAAGTCAATAATAGCTCAAGAAAGCTACTGGAACATTATTCAGTGAAGCAGGCTTGCTTAATTATAAGTGAAGTGAAGTCACTCAGTTGTGTCTGACTCTTTGCGACCCCATGGACTATAGCCCACCAGGTTCCTCTGTCCATGGGATTCTCCAGGCAAGAATACTGGAGTGGGTTGCCATTTCCAGGGGATCTTCCCAACCCAGGGATTGAACCCTGGTCTCCCGCATTGTGTGTGGATGCTTTACCATCTGAGCCACCAGGGAAGCCCCTTAATTATAAAACCATAAACAAAACCACAAAATATGCCTCAGGTTACTAGACGGAAGGCCCACCTTTTACAAACATGATAATCCTAGTTTGACCTCCTAGGGTCAGACACTTTCCTGACTAATATCAAGGAGGAGCTAATGATGCATGCCTTACTTCTGCATCTATATCTACCTGAAGAAGGCAGTCTTTTCGCCTCCTTTTCTTTCCTTTATAAATTATAGCCCACTGAGTCTTCAGGGCAGAGCTCCCTGCATCTCTTACAGGCATCCTATATTAATAAATCTACTTCCTGTTTATCAGTTTGAATTCCTTCTGTGCTGAGATCAAAGAACCTGAGTCTCAGTAAGTCCAGACATTGGATGTTTAAGATTGCGGTTCAAGTCTCAAACTGGGTTTTGGCTGAGTTTGAGTCCTGGCCATGTGGGTTAGAATCCCAAATTGAGGGATTTTTGGCAGGGTTCCAGTACCCACAGTGTGGGTTCAATCCCAGGCAGGGTTTTGGCAAAGTTCAAGTCCCAGCCACATGGGTTCAAGTTCAAAGCAAGGTTTTGGCAGGATTTGAGTCCCTGCACATGGGTTCAAGTCCCAATCTTAGGTAAACGGTTTCAACTACAACACTGATCTAAAAAGTTTGAGACTTGGTTTCTGTGTTTCTGGTATAACCTTCCACTAATTACTTATAATGTTTCTGTAACAACATTTTCTCAGCTGTCAAGTGGGAATAATATCTCCTCTGCTTACTTCACAAGGTTGCAAGCAAGAAAATCTTTAAAAAAATATAAAGCACCAAACTATAAGGTAATAATATAGATTTTTTTATATTGCCAAATCAAGAAAATACACCTAATCATAATTATATAAGAAAAATATATACATTTGTATACATAATTTATCAAATTATTTTTGTTCTCTTTATAAGAGATGTTTGTGTTGAGTATAACTCATATTGGCATTATTCTTTCCAGAAAAGAGAAGCACATAAAATTAAGATATTTGCTTAAAATCATCCAACTAATTACTGGTAGTGTCTGAGAGCTGGTGAAATATCTTAATCTTAATATGCTTTCTACAACACTATATTTCTACAATGCCAACTACCAATAAATCAGTCATATCTGACATAGGAAGTGGGTATCTGAGATACAAGAGAGTTCAGAAGTTGAGATGAAATAAAAAGAATTTGATTAAAAATGAACTGTCTTTTCAAGTGCAATTGATCCTTTCTTGTTCTGAATTTTTAATAAAATTTTCATTTTAGAATAATTTTAGATTTAAAAGAAGTTATAATGATAGTACAGAGAATCCCCACAAATGCTTCACTTTGTTTCCCATATTTTTAAAATTCATTTTAAAACTAAATTATAAGTAACCATCAGTATATATCATCTAAAAGTTCTGAAGAGTGAGAAACCTATGTAGATGTGTAATGTGGAGTTATCATTTTTCTCATTTCACTCATGATCTAGGCAACATGCTACTTCTCCAAGGTCAGATAAAAAATTAATGATTCATAAAATTAGAAATAGAAGTTGCTGTGTTAAATAAACTATAAGGATGAATGAATTAATGTCTTTAAAATAACTTTCAAATTTATGGACTTCTTAAAATATGTGGATTCTTGCCTAAAGAAACATTATTAATATTTAACTTGCTAATTTACTTTCCAAAACAAAATACTTCCATTAGGTCCTTGTTTATTTGCAACATGACCTGGCATGGGTTCCTGGAATGTTGGGAAGCTAAATGAAGACACGTAAGTTTTTTTTGTTTGTTTTTTATCTCGAAAGATGACAAGGGAACTACTAGGTTTTTTGTTTGTTTGTTTCTTGCTTTTTTTGTAATGTGTATTTAAGAAAGGGAAATCAAATTTTTTTTTTAATCAAATATTTTTTGACCAAAAACAAGTCACTGTTTCTTATTTTCAAAGTAATGACATTTGTTTACACTTTTCTTTCTTTTTTTGCTTTTAGATATTTGGTTAAAATATGTGACCATTTTCACAGAAACGTGGATCACCAGGATAATCACTTAATGTAAAATATATCCACTGAAATATCATTTTACATGTTAGTTATTTTTACTTTTTTCAAAATGGAAAACATAAGTATAGATATATATTTCTTTAAAAGTTAAAATTGATCTTGATTACTAAGTAGTAAATAGGATCATCTTGATCACCAAGTAGTAAATAGGATTATGTGTGTGAAGTACTCAGCTGATCATAGCATAGTAAAACTTTTTAATCTCCTCCTTTCCTTCTCTTTCCTCTCCTGCTTGGTGGTGAAAATTACTCTTCACTGCTATCAGTTATCATGGCCCTTAGGAGAACTGACTATTAGGTGGTGGAGATAGTTGTAGGCACAAGGAAAAGGGATGAGGTTAGTTGAGCAAGTGTCACTTGTTGAGTGATACATTAGGTGATTTACACGTCTTTTATTTCTTAGAGCTATAAACTATCTTGCAGCATGGATGTAATTATAATATTTTAGAAAACATCATATT
This sequence comes from Bos taurus, assembly GCF_002263795.3. Lineage (NCBI taxonomy): Eukaryota > Metazoa > Chordata > Mammalia > Artiodactyla > Bovidae > Bos > Bos taurus. Next base: position 51,808,686 of record NC_037341.1, on the reverse strand, counting down.
TGAGAAAACTTGGCAGGAAAGAGATGTGAACAACTTTTCAAAGATCACGTAACTTAGGAAAGAATGAAACATAAATATAAACTATGTGCCTGCAACAGACACTACTCTTTAGGGAGAAGAATCCCTGTAACACCCACTCGATGGTGAGTGTTATGATCTCAAGTTCTATCAAGATTATTTTCCTGCCTCTACAAATTTCCATGCGCTTGGGATAGTATGGATATTAAGGTAAATGAAATAAGTCAAAAGAGAAAAGGACAATGACTATATGATGTCCCTTATATGTAGAATCTAAACAACAAAACAAACAAATTGAAATAGAAACAGACTCATACATACAAAGAAAAAATTGGTGGCTGCCAGAGGTGAGGGAGTGGGGGTTCAACAAGATAAGTGAAAGGGTTTAAGAGGTACAAATTTCCAATTATAAAATAAATAAGTCACAGGGATGTAGTGAATAGCATAAGGAATATTGCAGTAACTCTGTATGGTGGCAGATGGTTACTAGACTTACCGTGGTAATCAATCCATAATGTATATAAATGCTGAATCACTGTGTTGTACACCTCAGACAAATACAAGATCGTACCAGGCTTCAGCAATAAATGAACCGTGAACTTCCAGATGCTCAAGCTGGTTTTAGAAAAGGCAGAGGAACCAGAGATCAAATTGCCAACATCCGCTGGATCATCAAAAAGCAAGAGAGTTCCAGAAAAACATCTATTTCTGCTTTATTGACTATGCCAAAGCCTTTGACTGTGTGGATCACAATAAATTGTGGACAATTCTGAAAGAGATGGGAATACCAGACCACCTGACCTGCCTCTTGAGAAACCTATATGCAAGTTAGGAAGCAACAGTTAGAACTGGGCATGGACCAACAGACTGGTTCCAAATAGGAAAAGGAGTACGCCAAGGCTGTATACTGTCACTCTGCTTATTTAATTTATATGCAGAGTACATCATGAGAAACGCTGGGCTGGAAGAAGCACAAGCTGGAATCAAGACTGCCGGGAGAAATACCAATAACCTCAGATATGCAGCTGACACCACCCTTATGGCAGAAAGTGAAGAGGAACTAAAAAGCCTCTTGATGAAAGTGAAAGAGGAGAGTGAAAAGTTGGCTTAAAGTTCAACATTCAGAAAACGAAGGTCATGGCATCTGGTCCCATCACTTCATGGGAAATAGATGGGGAAACAGTGTCAGACTTTTTTATTTTTGGGGGCTCCAAAATCAACTGCAGATGGTGATTGCAGCCATGAAATTAAAAGACGCTTACTCCTTGGAAGGAAAGTTATGACCGACCAAGATAGCATATTCAAAAGCAGAGACATTATTTTGCCAACAAAGGTCAGTCTAGTCAAGGGAGGGTTTCTTCAGTAGTCATGTATGGAGGTGAGAGTTGGACTGTGAAGAAAGCTGAGTGCTGAAGAATTGATGCTTTTGAACTGTGGTGTTGGAGAAGACTCTTGAGAGTCCCTTGGACTGCAAGGAGATCCAACCAGTCCATTCTAAAGGAGATCAGCCCTGGGTGTTCTTTGGAAGGAATGATGCTAAAGCTGAAACTCTAGTACTTTGGCCACCTCATGCGAAGAGTTGACTCATTGGAAAAGACTCTGATGCTGGGAGGGATTGGGGGCAGGAGGAGAAGGGGACGACAGAGGATGAGATGGCTGGATGGAATCACCGACTCGATGGACGTGAGTCTAAGTGAACTCTGGGAGTTGGTGATGGACAGGGAGGCCTGGAGTGTTGCAGTTCATGGGGTTGCAAAGAGTCGGACATGACTGATCAACTGAACTAAACTGATATCTACTATACTTCAAAAAAAATAATATAAAATTTAATATTTCCCTGCACTTAAGTAACCTCAATAAATGGTTCACAGTAGAAGAGGTTTCTTCCAATTAAAATAGAGGATAGCCTAAGGAGTTTTCTGAAGCCATATATCAATTATAGTTAAGACCAGATTTCCTCTCAACTTTACTGAAGCCTCCAGTCAAAGACAGCAGTGGGCTGTTGTAAATGGAGCATAACTCTGGACCTAAGAACTTGTGACAGACATGATTCTGACCTTGAGTTTGTGTGCAATCTTGAGCTTTTAATAGTTTCACTGATAATATTATTATGCTAAAGCTACTTTTCTGGAATGTGAAGTCAAGTGGGCCTTAGAAAGCATCACTATGAACAAAGTTAGAGGAGGTGATGGAATTCCAGTTGAGCTCTTTCAAATCCTGAAAGATGATGTTGTGAAAGTGCTGCACTCAATATACCAGCAAATTTGGAAAACTCAGCAGTGGCCACAGGACTGGAAAAGGTCAGTTTTCATTCCAATCCCAAAGAAAGGCAATGCCAAAAAATGCTCAAACTACTGCACAATTGCACTCATCTCACATGCTAGTAAAGTAATGCTCAAAATTCTGCAAGCCAGGCTTCAGCAATACGTGAACTGTGAACTTCCAGATGTTTAAGCTGGTTTTAGAAAAGGCAGAGGAACCAGAGATCAAATTGCCAACATCCGCTGGATCATCGAAAAAGCAAGGGAATTCCAGAAAAAACATCTATTTCTGCTTTATTGACTATGCCAAAGGCTTTGACTGTATGGATCACAATAAACTGTGGAATATTCTTCAATATATGGGAATACCAGACCACTTGACCTGCCTCCTGAGAAACCTATATGCAGGTTAGGAAGCAACAGTTAGAACCGCACATGGAACAACAGACTGGTTCCAAATAGGAAAAGGAGTACTCCAAGGCTGTACATTGTCACCCTACTTATTTAACTTATATGTAGTGTACATCATGAGAAACGCTGGGCTGGAAGAACCACAAGCTGGAATCAAGATTGCTGGGAGAAATATCAGTAACCTCAGATATACAGATGACATCACCCTTAAGGCAGAAAGTGAAGAGGAATTAAAAAGCCTCTTGATGAAAGTGAAAGAGGAGAGTGAAAAAGTTGGCTTAAAGCTCAACATTCAGAAAACGAAGATCATGGCATCTGGCCCCATCACTTCATGGGAAATAGATGGGGAAATAGTGTCAGACTTTATTTTGGGGGGCTCCAAAATCACTGCAGATGGTGATTGTAGCCGTGAAATTAAAAGACGCTTACTCCTTGGAAGGAAAGTTATGACCAACCTAGATAGCATATTTAAAAAACAGAGATATTACTTTGCCAACAAAGTTCCATCTAGTCAAGGCTATGTTTTTTCCAGTGTTTATGTATGGATGTGAGAGTTGGACTGTGAAGAAAGCTGAGCACTGAAGAATTGATGCTTTTGAACTGTGGTGCAGGAGAAGACTCTTGCAAGTCCCTTGGACTGCAAGGAGATCCAACCAGTCCATCCTTAAGGAGACCAGTCCTGGGTGTTCATTGGAAGGAACGATGCTGAGGCTGAAACTCCAATACTTAGGCCACCTCATGCGAAGAGTTGACTCATTGGAAAAGATTCTGATTCTGGGAGGGATTGGCGGCAGGAGGAGAAGGGGACAACAGAGGATGAGATGGCTGGATGGCTTCACCGACTCGATGGACATGAGTTTGGATGAACTCCGGGAGTTGGTGATGGACAGGGAGGCCTGGTGTGCTGCGATTCATCAGACACGACTGAGATACTGAACTCAAAGCTACTTTCAAAGTATAGGCTGATTTCAGGAATGGGACACTACATGAAATAATGCTTTACAGACTGTATAGACAATATTACGGTGTTATTGTTTGTTATTTTTTAAAAATATTACCTTGAAACATAAATGAAGAGGTTATTCCAGAAATTCCTTAAATGAAAATACTATTTATTATTCTTCTAACATCTAGAATTAAGATACCTTTCATCAAATTCTACCCACAGAAACAGAAAGACGCTAACAAATTTATAGTGTAAATATAGAATCAAAATTAAAGTAAAATATAAATGAAAAGCAAGTTTCCAAAAACTGCTTTATCAGTTGCCTTACTGTTCAGAATCAGGGACAGTCTTATGTAACCTAGGTATACATAAGTCTTTTTAGTAAATGTTAGTATTAGTTTTACACTTGATACAAAATTTATAATCACTTCTTGTTTGTTCTGGGAATGTCCCTGTTTGCAACCCTGTGCCAAGGCAAAACTACCTAGATTCCAAATAACCAAAGTAGAAGGAAATTTTTGGAATATAACTTACTCATAACTAGGCCCCTGTCTATAACATAAGCTTTCTATGAGGCTGGCGATACTGAGGACTAAGTGATGTTTTTAAGCAAATATGCACTAGAGAAGGGCTTTTCTGGTGGCTTGTTGACTTTAGAGATATATTACATGAAAACTACAAAGAATCTAAGAAGAAATAAAATTTGTTCAAATAAACTAACATTGCAGATTATTCTCAATATAATAAGTTCTCAACATCTAAACATTCTCAACATCTAAACTCTGAACTCCTCCAATATTCCAGTAATTGTATTGGGTGTCTACTAGCATGGCTGATCTTTTTTAACCCTCATAACTAACATTAACATAATGTTGCAACCATTTTGCTGATGAGAAAAACAAAGTTTAGAAAAGTGAATTAACCCAGTATCAAATGACTAGAATATAAAGCCAAACACCCTATTCCCAAGGTTTTCATTAATTGACCTTTGAAAATATTCACACCAAATGAAAATGGAAACAGGGACAATTCAGATACAGAGGAGAATTCCAAATCCGGAAACAGTAAAACAAACAAACAAACAAAATCAGCAACAACAACAAAAACAAACATAGAAACAAAACCAGAAAGACTACACTCTATATATCTCCCTGGAAAAGATGTTTTGGGAGTAAAGACATTTCATCTGTTAAATATCAGCTTCTCTGTTATATAACACTTAGGGGCTATGAAAACAATCTCAGCACTATAAAAACCTTCAGACCCATATTAACCTGAAATATCAATTTTGTTTTACTAGATTTAAGGATTCACAGGATTCCCACAACATTCCATACAGTGAGCAATGTATGGAATAAGTCACAGAAGGAATCCTCTTCTTCATTAATCTTTTAATCTAGAGGGAATTTGCCTCCATTAAAATAAGTAAAAAAAGGATAAAGTCTTAAACCACAGATCAAAGCTCTACAAATTCACCTGATTTTGTAGTATAACTTACAAACAACTGTGACCCACAAATTTATAATTAAATTCAAGTTAAATACATTTGAGAGTTTTAAGAGCTTTTTGAAATAGCAAAATCACTTGTATCTTGTTCTATTATAAAAATGTGTACTGATAACCACTGAATGGGTGATCACCTAAAGAAATTCTTGTTTATTTCCTGTATAAATAGAAAATGATTTTAAGTCCTAGTGAAAAGTCCTTCATTTCTCTACAGATATTTTTTTTTCTATCAGTCAAAATATTCATTTCCAAAGGTTGAGATGGTGCTTCAAATTTTCAATACTTTAATTATTGCTATTCTTTATTTCACAACATGAATTCCCATCGGAATTCATCTATCATAATAGATTATTCTGTAGATTGCATATATTGAGGCAATACTTGCCTTGATAACTCAAATTCTCTACTATTTTCCCTTGTAATCCTTTCATAGGTGTTAATTCTAAGTTATCAAATATTGTCAGAAATCATGAAAAAACATCTATTAATAGAATGCAGAAATGCAATTGTCTGTGAGCTTTCAAAATATGATTCTATTATCTATTATCTGTCTCTCTAACCATCTCTTCGTTCCTTATTCCCATGATCCGAAGACAAATTTAGAAGCATGGTAGGCTGAATGGAGCAGTTGAGAAGATAATTGTGTTTTACCAGATTGCCAAGTAAAAAAAAAAAAAAAAATTGAAATAATTAATATGAAATAAATGAAGAAATTCAACAGATTACATATTTTTTAAAAAGGGTGTATAATCATGCAACTCCATGGACAGTGACTACACATACAAGCAAATGAAAGCAGCTGACCACGTACCCACACACCTTGGCAGAGGTGCACTCCACACTCGTCGGCCACCACCAAGACAGATGATCTCTGATGTCCCTTCCAGACGATAACCTGATGAGCATGAGAAGGTCAGAGTGTCACCAACCCCAAAGGTGAACCCAATTCGGTTACCATATTGAGGAATTCCAGGATCTTCACAAGGTTCCAGATTATACTCTGTAATTGGATGAAGAGGAAAACAAACAAACAAACAAAAAACAGTAGTGATTTTGAGGGTATACTTCTATATTTTGTAAACTGGTTGCTTTCAGGGCTAGCCATACATTTTAAAAGTGCTTATAAGTATAACTGCGGGCTTCCCCCCATGGCTCAAGGGTGAATAATCCTCCTGCAATGCAGGATATACAGGGAAGTGGGTTATATCTCTGGGTCGGGAAGATCCCCTGGAGGAAGGCATGGAAACTCACTCCAGTATTCTTGCCTGGGAAAGCCCATGAACTGAGGAGGCTGGTGGGCTACAGTCCATAGGGTCCCAGAGTCAGACAAGACTGAGGCGACTGAGCACACATAGATGTAATTATGGGTATATACTATGGCACACATAATTTTCTTCTTTTGTGAAAGACCTGCAAGATCAAACCAGTCAGTCCTAAAGGAAACCAGTCCTGATATTCATTGGAAAAACTGAAGCTAAAGCTGAAACTCTAATACTTTGGTCACCTGATGAGAAGAACAGACTCATTGGAAAAGACCCTGATGCTGAGAAAGGTGGAAGGAGCATTGAAAAGAAAGATTGAAGTAGAAGGAGAAGGGGATGACAGAGAATGAGATGGTTGGATGGCATCACCAACTCAATGGACATGAGTTTGAGCAAGCTCCGGGAGCTGGTGATGGACAGGGAAGCCTGGCGTGCTGCAGTCTATGAGGTTGCAAAGAGTCAGACATGACTGAGTGACTGAACTGAACTGAACTGAACTGTGAAAGACCTAATAATATAATAAATACTCTTATGTGTAATTAAATAAAGATGAGAAAGTGTCACCTTGTGAATGATACATTGGAAATGTAGATATTTATCTTGTATTTTTTATTCTCTATTAGAAACATTTTGTTTTATTTAGATTTTTGATTTAAAATAATGACATGATAGAGTAATATTTTCAAATGCAAAAATATCATTTGGAATGAAATCATTTACATTTTGAAATGACATTTACTTAACGGTTTTAGTCTAAATGACAAAGACTCTTGTGCCTATAGTATACGAGGAATTCTATTAATCCATATTATGAAAAATACGTGACTTCAGAAGCAAGAATTTATGTAAGACTGACTGCCCACAAACTTAAAATTGTATATTACAGATTTATACAAGAGAATTTCCTCAAGCAATGAATGAACATCATGAAAATAAACCTTTAAACACTCTTCAGGGTATGACAGACTAAATTAAATTAACCATAATATAATTTATATAGAGTCTTAAGAAGAAGTAGCTTATCTAAAAACATTCCCAGAACACACACTTAGTACCTAACTGTAGTGGAGAACAAAGGGATTGCTTCATGTTGATGAGCTATTATTTTAATAACATTCTAGGTTAAAACTGATTATGCTCATTTGTTCTTCTCTATGAAATAACTTATTTTAGTAGACAAATATCTCCATGCAAATACTGCAATAACAATTGAAGAACAAAGTCAGTATTTATTATTTTATTTATATATTTGTAATATATATTATTAATATAATTATGTATAATTGCAATATTGTAAACTTAGTATTAGCAAGTTGGCATAAGATTTACTTATTGTTTCTGTATTCTCTTTCACTATTCCATTTAGCTAAAAAGTAGAACTAACAAGAATATTTCTTTGTTCAGTTTTGTCTTACAATTTTCTTCCCTTATAATCCAAGTTATAATATTGTCTATAGATATAATATTGCCTATAGAGGTTATTCTAGAATAAAAAGGATAATAGAATTAACTTGCTTCTAGATCATCTAGTTCCAAATGAATATATTAATCTTGGCCTGCAAACAATGACTTTTCCCAGAAACACAAAACTAGAATATCACTGGTTTAATTCACATTTCATTAATGGACTAAGTAAACCTTTACATATATGTATGGGCTTCCATTTTAAGTTCACTTGACATTTTTAGCAAGTTTTCCTCTCAGAATTCTACAGGAATATAAGTTAAAGAAATGTATTTATTGTATTTCTAGTAAATTTTTGTGAATTAATTTCTTTTTTGCTACTGTTTTAAGGTCCCCTTTAATATATTACTATAGTCAATCTTCAAGGCATTTCAAACTTTCCTTAAAATTTGTTGGCAGATAGCTTTTTTGCTTTCACCCTTTTTTGTCTCATTTTCTCTCTCTGTTTGATCATGCATAAGCTATTTTCACTTTTAAAACTCTGGTTTTAAAACATATTTTCTTACCAGAGAATGTAATATTGAATCCTTCATATGATATTGAGAAATCAGAAATGAAGCGCAACTGAGCCCTGAAATTTCCATAGAGACCAGCATTGATTGTTGAAGGAAGTTCTGAACCAGTCAAGCGTGCCAGTGGTTGGGTAAAACTGCCATTCTCTGTGATCAGTAAGTAGTCATGATGGTCTTCCAAATGAAAGGTGTGGAAGTTGAACTGTACACCTAATAAGGAAAAGAGGAAAATTAGACTCATAAAGTATATTAGTAAAACACACAGAGTTACCAAACTAACAAAAATCAGGACTCTTATAACAGATTTTTGTGAAAATGAAAGGCACTGGTATAAAATATTCTGAATATATAGTATAATTATTATATCTTTCTTTTGAGTTTTTCTGTTTGCTTGTTTCCTTTCGCTTCTCTATAAGGTTTATAATGAGTCATGTCTTGGAAACTGCTTGGAAATAAATTTTTAAAATTACTGTCTAAAAAGAAATTACATGCATTTTCTGAAAATTTCAAGGAAAACTTATACCCTTTATTTAAATAGAAGTGTTTTGGGAAAAGTAACCACTCATTCAACTTCTAATAGGATCGACTACTCTGTTAATACCTAACAGAATTTTAAATTTTCCCATGTATTAACTTCAGTACATATCAGAACAAGTACATTTTTCTAAGAAAAACATGCAGACTGATAAACTGATTTTTTTTTCTTTTTTTGTTCATTTGCTCTTCTATTTCTTATTTTTAGTCTCTGACCAAAATCCAATTCACTTTATCTGAACTTCCACTCATGTTAAAGTGCTTAGCAACTCTTTGTAGTTTATATAATGGATTCATATAGGGTATACTCTTTTTGGTATGAGTTCTTTAGAATGCGTGATCAGTCTCGAAGTCATGTCCAATTCGTTGCCACCCCAGGTACTGTAACCCGCCAGGCTCCTCTGTGCATAGTATTTCAGATAAGAATACTGGAGTGGGCTGCCATTTCCTCCTCCAGGGGATCTTTCTGACCCAGGGATCAAACCCACATCTCCTGCATTGCAGGTGGATTTTTTACCACTGAGCCTCCTGGAAAGCCCCTGAGTTTCTTTCTCTTACCACTAAGTGTGTGAGATTTCTCTCTACTTTTGTGTGTGATTTTAAGTTGTTTTAGAGATCCATTTCATTTTGTGAACACAACACATTTGTCTGTTCAAAAGTTGATGGTTATTTAGATAATTGACATTTTAGCTTGAATGCAGAAAATGCTGCTAGGAGCATTCAAGTATGTCTTTTGAAGAACATAATTGCTTATTTCTGTTGGATCGATACCTAGGAGTAGAATTACTGGCTCATGGGAAATTTATATATATATATATATATAGTTCAGCCTTAATATTGTTTCACAAAGTGGCTATGCCAATTTACATTTTCATCAACAAATCCAATTGATCTGTATCTTCATCAATATTTGAAAGTTTAAATTTTTATTTTTATTTTTTCATTTGTTCTGTCCTGGTGAATACGGTCATTGCATTGTGTCTTATGTGACTGTTTAATGACACTCAAATGCATGTAATAACCTAACAATTACACATACACACACACACACACACACACACACACATCCTATACTGTTTGTAAGATATGCATATGTGTGTGCTCAGTTGCTCAGCTGTGTCCGACTATTTGTAACTCTATGGATTGTAGCCCGCCAGACCCCTCTGACATGGGGTTTTCCAAGCTAGAATACTAGAGTGGGTTTCCATGTCCTCCTTCAGGGGACTTCCCGACCCATGGATCAAACCCACATCTGTGTCTCCTGCATTAGCAGGCAGATTTCTTTACCACTGAGCCACCTGGGATGCTGTATTTAAGTACCAAATGAAATAAAGGAAGATATCACATTGATCTTTCTTTTGAAGTGCTTAATAAATTTTCTTATTTGATCTAGAAGAATCTCCAAAAGCTTCATCAAAAACTCAGTAACATATGTTAGTGGGTAATGATAAAATAACATTCTTAATGCTATTTATCAACTTTATAGTTCCAAATGATGGATAGTTTTGGAGTCTTCATTGCTTTTTTAAAAAATTGAAGTATGGTTGATCTACAAAGTTGTGTTAGTTAGTTTCAGGTATACAGCAAAGTGATTCAGATATGTGTGTGTGTGTGTATTCTTTTTCATATTATTTTCCAGTATAGATTATTATAAGATGCTGAAAATAGTTCCCTTTGCTATACAGTAAGCCCTTGTTGTTTAACTATTTTATTGTATATGTTAATCCCAAACTCCTTATTTATCACTTGTTTGTTATAAAAGCAAAAAGTGAAATAAAATGAGACCAAAAAATAAACTGAAAATATAAGTAATGATAAGTTATTATTGCATAATAGGCCAGTGATTTCAACTTGGAAAATACTTGAAATATACAATGATACTTTTTTTCAAAATATAACACATCTTTTTTTTCTCACTCCACAATGAGCCCTTTTTAGGACTGGGTCCAGAAAGTCAGTGTCTCAAAAGTTCTTCAATATAAATGTGGCATTTGATACTAGACAGATGTAAATGAAAATGGCAATGTAGCAAGGAGAAGATACTTTGCCATCTAGATTAACTGATATCTAAATTTACAAATTAACATGAGTGGAAGTTCAGATAAAGTGAATTAGATTTTGGTCAGAGACTAAAAATAAGAAAAATAGTCAGAAGAGCAAATGAACAAAAAAGAAAAAAAAAATCAGTCTATCAGCCTGCATGTTTTTCTTAGAAAAATGTGCTTGTTCTTATGTGTACTGAAATTAATACATGGGAAAATTTAAAATTCTGTTAGGCAGCAGTGCTAATGAGCCCACTGTCATGTATTACATGCATAGCCTTTCTGAAACGCACTTTCTCGGACATCTGGGAAAATGGATTCTAATAGAGTTGTCCTAAAGTTTAAATGAGGCAATATAAGGGATGACTTGGCACAGTGCTTTCACAGAGGAAGTGCTCAGCAACTCTTAGCTATCATTTATTGTTTACTTCTTCAACCTGAAAGTCAGTTGTTTTCATGTCACTCTGCCCTAGTCAACTACTTTAAAAAAATGAAGCTTCTGTTTATCATATTATGTTTTAAGCAATAAAATCTGTGTTTTTAGACAAAAGACCTTTTAATGAAAGGCAATTAATCTAAATAATAAAATGATACTAAGAACCTACTATATTATAAGCATTATAGAATATAAAAAATGAGATTATAAATAACATAGTCTATCTAAGGGAAAAAGACACATAAACTAAACGTTCAAACATTTTGCTAAGTGCTATGAAAGTAATTAATATGAGTCAATATCAGAGCATAAACTTAAGAGGTAGGTTGTCAGAGGGACTAGCAGATGCTTCTGAAGGCAATGACCTTCAAAAGTGAACAGCTCTTTGTGGAAGAGCAACCCTTGGGTGGACATTTCAGGAAGTAGAAGTAGACAGGCAAAGACATACAATCTTAATAGGGCAGTGGGTATGAAGAATAGTGAGAAAAAGTAAGTGGTTACAACATCATAGTACCGTCCCATAAAAGTGATAACTCAAAAAGTCCTATTAAGGTAATTTTTGTTATGTAAATATATGAAAAACTTGGGCTTGAAGTAAAAATATTATTAATATCTAGCTTATAGTTATAGTTATCATGAATTTTGACCTTCAGGGTGCAATACTGATGTGCATTTGTGTGTCAATGTGTGTGTATATGGACTGGGTGAGAAGTTTAACTACATTATCTTGATAATTTCTCCTAACTTTAAGAGATTATCCTTCACAAAACTTTGACTACACTTTGGAACAGTTGTACTTCGAACAAATTTTGTTGGCTCTTCCAAGAAAAGCACATAATCTGCATTTCATGCCATGTAAATACAGATTTAATTAACACTTGCAACGTCTGAAGGTGCAAAACCTCAAGTGTTAATTAAACCTCTGTTTACACAGCAAGCAGTATGTAGCCCTCCATTTTCTTGTATAATATAAGCAAGCTTATTTTAAACTCCATTAATCTGCTACACAGTGGGATAATAGGATGCTTTGGTTAACTTCCAACAAATAGTCTTCTATTATGGAGAACAACAAAAATGACAGTTTGTGAAGTCTTCCACTTCATTCCTGCAGTAAATACCAGAATACTCATTTTAACAGCATTTTTTCTCAATAATATTTAATTTTCATTAAAAGAACCATCCTTATATTACCTTCACCATTAATGAAAGGATGTATAATTTCAATAAAGGCTAACCATCTGTGTCTCAAATATTCTATCAGAACTGCAGATATATCTCACATAGTTGAACAGAAGTATAAAAAGCATCGTGCATGGTCATATAAAGTGAAGTAAGAAAAACAACAAATACTGTATATCTCTTATATGTGGAATCTAGAAAAATGGTTTTCTATTTTCATTTATTGCCAAAGTGGAAATGGTTTTCATTTATTGGCAAAGTGGAAATAGAGTTGCAAATGTGGATAACACACATGGTTACCAATGGTGGGGGAAGGAGGAGTGGGACAAATTGGGAGATGGGATTAACATACATAAACTACTATGTATAAAATAGATGACTAATTAGAACCTGCTGTTTAGCACATGGAACTCAACTCAAGAATCTGTGGTGAACCAAACGAGAAGAAAATCTAAAAAAAGATCTTATATGTAGTATATATGTATATGTATAACTGTTCACCTCATTGAACAGCAGAAACTAACACAACATTGTAAAGCAACTCTATTCTAATAAAATTAAAAAATAAAATAACACATCGTGTAAAAACCACAGTGGATTCAAATGTTTTAAATAAAGCTTTAATTTTTAAAACTGTAACATCACCTTCTCATTGCTAGGATTTGGGTTTTTTAATTTTTAGATCTTTGATAATAAAGCCAATAAGTACAATGTAATGTGTGTGCTGTTGCTCAGTTATATCCAACTCTTTGTGACTCCATGGAATGTAGCCTGCCAGGCTCCTTTGTCCATGAGGATTCTCCAAGCAAGAATATTGGAGTGGGTTGCCATGCCCTCCTCCAGGGGATCTTCTGAACCCAGGGATCGAACCTAAGCATCCCTCATTGCAGGCAGATCTTTACTGACTGAGCCACCAGGGAAGCCCAAGAATACTGGGTAGCCTATCCCTTCTCTAAATCAAACTGGAGTCTCATGCATTGCAGATGGATTCTTTACCAGCTGAGCTACCAGGAAGCCCATGTACAATGTAATAGTAAAAACCAATAAGAATAAGCAGTTTTTAACATGAATAAATTATTTTTTAAAATAATAGCATATAGATACTTTCAGGTAAATAATTTTCATCCATTTTTGTTTTGATATTTAGAATGCCCATTTTCCCACTGTCAAGCTATTATCTTAAACCATTTATATTGCTAATATTCATTGAATATTTTGGTTGTATTGCATGAATAAATCACATTTAGTACTACAAGGGCTTTCTTTATTTGTTCAAAGGACATTTATTAAGCTCTACTATAAGCACAGCGCAATTTTTTACTTTCACTCAACTGCGTGAGATCCAACTGCAGTTCTGACAGAAAATTTGAGACAAATATTTCTAGGACAGTTATACATTTATATAGGGTATATGGTTATAATAAATAACCATTTTATTTATATTTCTTTATATTATATTTATTTATAATAAATAAACCATTTTAAAACAAGTGTATATAAACATGTACTGTTTACTTTACAATCAGTTCAGTACTTCAGAATATCTATTTCCCTTTGAATTTTTGAAATCAACTTCTTAACACTCTGCCAGAGACAAAAGACATCCTATTTGAGATTTTATTGTTATGAAAATTTCAAATTACATTAGTTTAATATATATATATATTACCATTCTGAAAAAAAATCATATGAGCATGTATGTTATAATACTACAGAAAAGTAAATATAATCCTCTGCTGCAGTTATTCAAATTGAATTTTGTATTAGCATATTTTAGTACTGATCTGTTTTTGCTCATGCAAAATGACATTGTAAAGGACAATGAAATAAAAATATATGCAATGAAAATTAAGAAGATAGCCCATTATCATTGCATGAGACAAATTACCTTTTCCATGGGTTACATCAACAGTCCATGTACAATTCAGAGAATTTGGATAAAATTCTGGGTAACCAGGTGATAAGATTGTTCCACTAGGCCCTCTAACATCTCCTCCACATAATGCTGAAAATACAAAGAAATATAGTCATATGATCACTGTTAAGAGAGGCAAAGGCTGAACAAATCTCTCTTGAAATAGGAGTCTGATTATCTTTTCTTAAGTTACTTCCTGGAAATAATAGGAGTGTGTAAAGACCTCTTCCAATACTAGAAATTCACTTCATCCTTTGAAACACTAGAGAAGAAAAAGGTATATAATTGTATCTGAGAATTAATACCAGCCCCAAAAGAATTTAGCTCAACCTTTCATATTTGCATTTAAAGTACATACTTATATATTTCTAATTACAAGCAATTTTGCATAAATCAGTTATAAATTAAACATGAGTAATTAATTGTTTAGCAGTTGCTCTTTTACTAAGCTTTAAGAAAACAATTTGTTAATTATACAAAATTATTTATATTTTAGATTCCTAAAGGGATAGGTGTCATTCTTCACAGAATTCCTTTTGACATAGTGGAGTAAACTGAAATTTAGAAAGCTGTTTCTGAACTTGTGCATTTCTCTAGGAAACATAAGGAATAAAAAGAGTTTTCTGAGAGGATAGTTAGTTTTTAGTAAATACTCCAAGATAATAAAAATAAATATTTATGAACTGAAGTAACAGAAATTAAATTTTGATTCAATGTTTATTTACTGTAGACTAAATCACAGTTAACAATGCCTTCTAACACCAGTGGTTACAATAGACCAGATAATTTTATCAGCATTAAAACTAAAGGAAACCTAGATGCTACTGCTGCTAAGTCACTTCAGTCCTGTCCGACTCTGTGCGACCCATAGACAGCAGCCCACCAGGCTCCCCCGTCCCTGGGATTCTCCAGGCAAGAACACTGGAGTGCTTTATTGACTATGCCAAAGCCTTTGACTGTGTGGATCACAGTAAACTATGGAAAATTCTGAAAGAGATGGGAATACCAGACCACCTGACGTGCCTCTTGAGAAATTTGTATGCAGGTCAGGAAGCAACAGTTAGAATTGGACATGGAACAACAGACTGGTTCCAAATAGGAAAAGGAGTCCGTCAAAGCTGTATACAGTCACCCTGTTTATTTAACTTATATGCTGAGTACATCATGAGAAACACTGGGCTGGAAGAAACACAAGCTGGAATCAAGATTACCGGGAAAAATATCAATAACCTCAGATATGCAGATGACACCACCCTTATGGCAGAAAATGAAGAGGAACTAAAAAACCTCTTGATGAAGGTGAAAGTGGAGAGTGAAAAAGTTGGCTTAAAGCTCAACATTCAGAAAACGAAGATCATGGCATCCGGTCCCATCACTTCATGGGAAGTAGACAGGGAAACAGCGGAAACAGTGTTAGACTTTATTTTTCTGGGCTCCAAAATCAGTGCAGATGGTGACTGCAGCCATGAAATTCAGACGCTTACTCTTTGGAAGGAAAGTTATGACCAAGATAGATAGCATATTCAAAAGCAGAGACAATACTTTGCCAACAAAGTTTCGTCTAGTCAAGGCTACGGTTTTTCCTGTGGTCGTGTATGGATGTGAGAGTTGGACTGTGAAGAAGGCTGAGCGCTGAAGAATTGATGCTTTTGAACTGTAGTGTTGAAGAAGACTCTTGAGAGTCCCTTGGACTGCAAGGAGATCCAACCAGTCCGTTCTGAAGGAGATCAGCCCTGGGATTTCTTTGGAAGGAATGATGCTAAAGCTGAAACTCCAGTACTTTGGCCACCTCATGTGAAGAGTTGACTCATTGGAAAAGACTCTGATGCTGGGAGGGATTGGGGGCAAGAGGAGAAGGGGACGACAGAGGATGAGATGGCTGGATGGTATCACTGACTCAATGGACATGAGTTGAGTGAACTCCGGGAGTTGGTGATGGACAGGGAGGCCTGGCGTGCTGCAATTCATGGGGTCGCAAAGAGTGGGACACGACTGAGTGACTGATCTGATCTGATCTGATGAAGAAACGATAAGAACTAATGTGTGCCAAAGTGAGGCAAGCTGTACCTTGAGTAACCAGGCAATCTATGTCAATGGAGGTTACACTCTTGGCTCAGGAGAATAAATTCTGTTTATTCACTATTCCTCCCTTTAAGGAATTTTAGATTAGTTGCCTCTGGGGAAGAAGTTTAAACTGAAGGAAAAGCATAATCAAATCAGTGTACAATATTATATGTAGTCGAGTTCAGTTAGAATGAATGAAAAATTAAGTAGCAGCTTCACACAAAGCTCAGACATTCAAAAAAGTGAATATAAAGTATGCCTTGTCCAGCTATGCTTCCTGTCCAGCTAGATCTCCCCTGGTGGCTCACACAGTAAAGCGTCTGCCTACGATGCAGGAGACCCGGGTTCAATCCCTGGGTTAGGAAGATCTCCTGGAGGAAGAACTGACAACCCACTCCAGTATTCTTGCCTGGAAAATCCCATGGATGGAGGAGCTTGGTAGGCTACAGTCTATAGGGTCACAAAGAGTCAGACATGACTGAGCGACTTCACTTTCACTTTCACTTTTCACAGCTATACTCAGAATGAGTTGGGGTTACAAAAGAGGAAGATAGATAAAGATGGAGATTTCAATGTGACATAAATGATCTTTCAAAAAAACAAAGAGGTAAGAATACTGGAAGGAGACAAAACTGGAAAGGATAGAGTCCATGCTATTAAGAATCATGAATTTCTTGATTAATAATTTGAACTTTTATCCCTAGGAAACAAAGTCATTAAATATTTTTGACATTGCGTATAACATGAAATAGAATGAAGGTTAGATTGAAGTAGTTGGATATTGAATTTAAGGTTGATTCCAGTTGCCTTGATGAGAGATGATAAGGGTCTATGTTGCTCCTAGGCAAACCAGACACATTCAATTTTATTATTAATAACACTTAAGCATGCTGGTATGCTGCTGCTGCTGCTGCTAAGTCACTTCAGTCATGTCCGACTCTGTACGACCCCATAGACAGCAGCCCACCAGGCTCCCCCGTCCCTGGGATTCTCCAGACAAGAACACTGGAGTGGGTTGCCATTTCCTTCTCCAATGCAAGAAAGTGAAAAGTGAAAGTGAAGTCGCTCAGTCGTGTCTGACTCTTAGCGACCCCATGGACTGCAGCCTACCAGGCTCCCCCGTCTATGGGATTTGCCAGACAAGAGTACTGGAGTGGGGTGCCATTGCATTCTCTGGCATGCTGGTATGCTGCTGCTGCTGCTGCTAAGTCCTTCAGTCGTGTCCGAATCTGTGGGATTCCGTAGATGGCTGCCCACCAGGCTCCCCCGTCCCTGGGATTCTCCAGGCAAGAACACTGGAGTGGGTTGCCATTTCCTTCTCCAATGCATGAAAGTGAAAAGTGAAAGTGAAGTCGCTCAGTCATGCCCGACTCTTAGCGACCCCATGGACTGCAGCCTACCAGACTCCTCCATCCATGGGATTTTCCAGGCACGAGTACTGGAGTGGGGTGCCACTGGCATGCTGGTATACTTGGACATTATTTTTTTTTCCTCCTGCTTCTTCTGATAATATCACCACCAAACCATTCTATCTTGGTGAATTACTCTATCATTTGTCTTCATAGGGATGGATGGACACATGACCTGGAGAAAGCCAATCATAAAGGGCACTTTTCCCTTACTACAATTTCTGGTAGAGGTATGGACTAATCAGAGACCTTTCCTCATATTTTTCTAATTAAAATAGAATGGTAGAACTCTCATTCTTTTCTAATTTTGGAAATGTGAGGTTATATGATTCCATTCTCCTGAGAGTGTATTCTCTACCTTTAGTCCCACATATAGAAAAAGCCTGGTTTCAACTAAAGAGAATGATGATAAGGAGAGAGAAAAGCCAAGGTGGAAATGGAAATATCCTTGAAAATGTCTGAATTCATGATTATCATTAGCAACAAGAAGTATGCCATGTGTGCCTTTTCTAATTTTGGCCTGTGTTAGTCGCTCAGTTGTGTCCCACTCTTCGTGACCCCATGGACTGTAGCCCTCTGTCCATGGAATTCGCCAGGCAACAACACTGGAGTGGGTTGCCATTCCCTTCTTCAGAGATTTTCTCTACCCAGGGATTGAACCTGAGTTTCCTGCATTGCGGGCAGGGTCTTTACAATATAAGCCACCAGGGAAGCCCTTTTCTAAGTTTGAAACTTCGAAAAACAAATTCTGCTTTCATTTTTAAAAATCAGTTAGAATTGGGTTTTTGTCACTTAAGCCACAAGAATGCTGACTATTACAAATTGTACTGCACCAAATATGGGGCAGATATGCTGAGGATTCTTTTAAACCTCGTTATAAAAACAAATTGACACAAAAATGATGGCACTGACAGTATTTGAAAACACTTATAAAATGGGAAATGTGATCTTCCACTTGGCAAAAGGATAAGAATATGTTATGAATAGTGTTATAAATGAGAATTAAAACCCACAACCAATGGATAGATTTACTTTGTGTGTGTGTTTTACGGGTACAAGTATTTCCCAATCTTAGGAAAGCAGCTTCTTTCATTGTATTTTCATACATGTTTTCTAAAAAATGAAGGATTGCTGACTTATTTTCCATAGAAATAAATAAGAGATAAGGACACTGGTGTATTATTTTCTATGGTCAGGAACTGGCCATCACAGGGAAGTCTGGTACATTGCTATAAAGCTGTGTAGCTAGGCAGGATTTGGACTATTACACATTGTCTTCCAGGCAGGAGGTAAATGCTCTAGCTCTTCATTGCATTCACCTGATACCAATTTGACATTTCCAATGCTATTTTTTCAAGGAGTGCAGGACACAATAGGCACCTAAAATGGTTACCTC
Source organism: Bos taurus (assembly GCF_002263795.3). NCBI lineage: Eukaryota > Metazoa > Chordata > Mammalia > Artiodactyla > Bovidae > Bos > Bos taurus. The sequence continues at coordinate 51,789,331 of NC_037341.1, read as the reverse complement.
AACACATTTTAAAAATACATATAACATCCTTAGGCATTGGGTAAGTTTGATTTATTATCAGTATTCATTCTTTTGTGTCTTTATTAATGGTTTGATAACATAAAATTGGCAAAATTCAAGAAATCTCACATTTGACAAGATTATGTTGATTTATTTTTGGTTTATAAATTGGTTTATTTTCCATATTGAACCTACCATCACAGGTTGGAAGTGAATGACTCCACCAGTGGTTTTTCTCACACAGAAGGGGCTCTTCATGGCTCAGCCTGTATCCAGGATCACAACTAAACGAAACAGTAGATCCAATGGAGAAATCATGACCATAACGACGACCATGTACAGGTATGCCAGGATCCAAGCAAGAATAGGTGTTCACTGTAACACCTGGAAAACAAAGGGAATATGAAAAAGAGTAAGCTTGATGAGAATCAAATCACTGAAATACATTCTTATTCTTTTAAACAAACTCATTTCTTCAAAACAAACAACTGTTGGTGATAACTTTTACAGATAAATTAATGTGCTGATCAGTTCAGTAGCTCAGTAGTGTCTGACTCTTTGCGACCCCTGAAATGCAGCAGGCCAGGCTTACCTGTCCATTACCAACTCCTGGAGCTTGCTCAAACTCATATTCATCAAGTCGGTGATGCCAAAATCAGGTTACAAGGTACATAAAAACTTAATGAAAATGTATAATTGTCTATCAAATTTTGTATTATAAATTATGTATATGCTGCTAAGTCGATTCAGTTGTGTCCAACTCTGTGCGACCCCATAGACAGCAGCCCACCAGGCTCCCCCGTCCCTGAGATTCTCCAGACAAGAACACTGGAGTGGGTTGCCATTTCCTTCTCCAATGCATCAAAGTGAAAAGTGAAAGTGAAGTTGCTCGGTTGTGTTCGACTGTTAATGACACCATGGACTGCAGCCCACCAGGATCCTCCATCCATGGGATTTTCCAGGCAAGAGTACTGGAGTGGGTTGCCATTGCCTCCTCCGAATTATGTGTGTGTGTATATATATATATATATATATATATATATATATATATGTATATGTATATGTATAAATGTGTGTGTATATATATATGTAGTCCTATATATATATAGGACTTCCCTGGTGGCTCACATGGTAAAGCATCTGCCCACAATGCGGGAGACCTGGGTTCCATCCCTGGGTCAGGAAGATCCTCTGGAGAAGGAAATGGCAACCCGCTCCAGTACTCTTGCCTGGAAAAGCCCATGGACAGAGGACCGTAGTAGGCTACAGTCCATGGGGTCACAAACAGTCGGATACGACTGAGCGACTTCACTCCATATATTTATATATGTATGTATATATATACACACACACATTTATGGGTTTCCCTGGTTATTCAGCTGGTAAAGAATCCACCTGCAATGCAGGAGATCCTGGTTCTATTCCTGGGTCAGGAAGATCTCCTTGAGAAGGGATGGATAGTCTACTCACTTCAATATTCTTGGGCTTCCCTGGTGGCTCAGATGGTAAAGAATCCGCCTGCAATGAGGGAGACCTGGGTTCAATCCCCGGGTTGGAAAGATTCCCTAGAGGAAGGCATGGCAACCCACTCCAATATTCTTGCCTGGAGAATCCCCATGGACAGAGGAGCCTGACGGGCTACAGTCCATGGGATTGCAAAGAGTCAGACATGATTGAGTGACTAAGCACAGCACAGCAGATGCATATACAATAATTATCATAGCAATAATTAATGTTTTCAGCTTGTTATATTCCATGTTTTTACAACTCTAAAATGTTTGCAAAATTTACCTCATTTAGTCATTAAAATAATCCTATGAAATTACTTCTATCATTAAAACTCCATTTAACTGCTTTAGGAGACTCTAAGTATGTCTCAGAGATTGGTATCTGTGTCAAAGGATTTGTTCTGTAGCCATTTATCATTGCCTTGCTTTATATGATATTTACATAATCTAAGAAACATGATTATATCTAGATTTCAAAAATACAACATAATACAGCTCCTTGGGATTGGGGATTGCACTAAAACAAAACAAAACAAAAAACAGAAAGTCTATTCTGTGTTGTTTTTATTATTTTAATGTGTTTTGTAAACTATAAATAACTTTTATGCTATTGGTGAAGTGTTTGTAATCTTCCTGTTTTGAGAGGAAGACAGATGAGTAAAAGTGCCCAAGAAAGGGAATAAAATCAAGTTCTGGAGTACAACCAGTGATGGCATTTCAAGAAATCCTTCCCATAAAAATTTGGTTCACTGGAGAAATCAAGTTTTCTCCTTTAATGTGTTCCATTAAAATAAAAATAGAAATTCACAAAATACCAAATATATTTTTAAAGTTTTAAGTAGTAAAATAAAAAATTTTTCTCTACTGATTTTGAGGCTTGTGAATGGTTCATTTAAAAAAGATAATTTGGATACCTTCAGCTTGAGAAACTTATTAACAAAGTGTCGACAGAAATAGTGTTTTATTTGTTTTCTTGGTAAGAAAGGGTTTGTGATGTTAGAGATTATCTCACAATACTAAACAAGTGAAAGTGTTAGTCACTCAGTCATGTCTGACTCTTTGCAACCCCATGGACTATAGCCCACCAGGCCCCTCTGTCCATGGGATTCTCCAGGCAAGGATATTGGAGTGGGTATCCATTCCCTTCTCCAGAGGATCTTCCTGACCTAGGGATCAAACCCAGGTCTCTGGCATTGCAGGTGAATTCTTTCCAGTGAGTCACCAGGGAAGCCCTTAAATTAGCCTTTTGGTTTACTAAATAAACCACAAGGCTAATTAGAATAAAAATGAAAGAAAATGAACTTTTGTAAACAAATTTAAATTCAGAGTCACTGTCTCCTGGGCAGATTTGACCAAAATCAGTATCTGTTGCGCCTCTCATCAGCCTCAGAATTACCTAGCCTCTACTCTGCCATTTAAGCACTAGCCCTCAGTAATAATTTGGACTATTTCACCAAAGGCCTTCAGGTGACAAACTTGCTGACTGTGAGAAAGACTCTGCTTTAGCCAAACTCAGAGTCAGGCTCACCCCTTGGCTGGGCTTCCCTGATAAACACAGTTGGTAAAGAATTTGCCTGCAATGGAGGAGACCCTAGTTTGACTCCTGGAAGATCCACTGGAGAAGGGATAGGCTAACCACTAGAGTCTTCTCGGGTTTCCTTTGTGGCTCAGCTGGTAAAGAATCTGCTTGCAGTTTGGGAGACCTGGGTTCGATCTCTGGGTTGGCAAGAGCCCCTGGAGAAGAGAAAGGTTACCCACTCCAGTATTCTGACCTAGAGAATTCCATGGACTGTATAGGCCATAGGGTTGCAGAGAGTAGGACCTGACTTTCACTTTCACCCCGGGCTCTGTCCTTGGTCCATTTAATTCAGTTTTAGCAAGAATCTGAACTAAATCTGTTGGTCAGTTTATAGAAAATCCTTACCCTTTTAATAACACTTTGCATGATGGTTTAACATAATTCTTAAAATAATTCTTAAAATAATCGTGTATGAGAACACAATTATGACCACCTACCTTGATTGAAATGGACTGAATAGGATGTATTTGGCATAGAATAGAACGCTGGACAAAAGTGAAAATGGTGTCTGCTAATGTTAGCACACTGATACAAATTAATTGCCAGTGAAAATTAATTTTGAAATAGACCTTTAAAAATGACTCTACTCTGACTCAGGCTTAACTAATAAATGTTAAAGATCGAAATTAAAATTCTTTAAATTCATTTTAATTCCCAAGTGTGTGTTAATCCTCTTATTACATTTTATAATAGTTCATAAAATATATTTCCATGCCACAAAGCTCTAAGTAAAGGGAAGTTAATATAATTAAATGATATTGTAGATAAGGTTGAAAACAAAAAGAAAATAATAAATATACATTCATAATTAAAAAAAAAAACCTCACGGGTCCATCCAGATTTACTGAAGACAGACACCTAACATGGAATATACAGTTACAAATTTAAATGCTGGAATTTTTTTTCTGAGGGGCGAGGGGGCATAGGAGACTTGAATACAAAAATAAGAGATACAATATCTACCTGAAACTGATATAAAGATATCTTGCAGTAATCTTAAATGTATTGTTAGATACAATCACCACAACTGTTTTTCATGGGAAGATATATGGCAACATATTTCCAGATTAAAATGTGTGAATACATGAGTTTATATGTATGTGTGCAACTGTGCATCATATGCGATACATCCACACGTCTAAATATGTTAGATGTTTATAAATAAAACAGAGATTTGTATATATATATATATATATCAGAATCAATTTAAAAAATCAGACATATTTTAGATTTTTTAAACAAAACTGTAGTATTCTAAGTGAAATTATTGTAAACTGATTCCAGCACTGTAAATTAGCTGCTGCAGCTGCTATGTCGCTTCAGTCGTGTCCAACTCTGTGCGACCACATAGATGGCAGCCCACCAGGCTCCCCTGTCCCTGGGATTCTCCAGGCAAGAACACTGGAGTGGGTTGCCATGCTCTTCTCCAATGCATGAAAGTGAAAAGTGAAAGCGAGGCCGCTCAGTCGTGTCTGACTCGCAGCGACCCCAGGGACTGCAGCCTACCAGGCTCCTCTGTCCATGGGATTTGCCAGGCAAGAGTACTGGAGTGGGGTGCCATCGCCTTCTCCGACTGTAAATTAGAGCTTGTTTTAATATATAGCCTTTGGCTAGTTATGTTAGCCATAGTTGCATATACGTGAGTATATATTTTACTTTATAATATTAATATAATTTTCAATACTTCATACAAAATAACAAAATTAAATATTTTAAATGGAAATGTATGCAATGAGTGTGAGGAAAATATAGAAGTATGACTGAGTTTATGAAGTGAATGCTAGAAGAATTTGTCAATGTTCATATACATCTTAGACTGACATTTCCACTTATTGTTGGTTTTTCAGAACTGCACAAATAATGATTGTATGAACTCACTTTTAAGATTTTTTAGTTAATACTTTTTACATTTCCTTAGTATTTCCTTTCATAATAATATTACATAGATATTGCTGGAAAAAACCTATTATGGAATTTACTGAAACACACACCTTATAACCCATTAGCATTCTCATAGGTTCTCTTAATGATACAAGACAATACCAAAAGCATGGAAAACAGAATAAAAAAATTAAAAAAATAAATGTTGGCATCACTTACTTTCATAATGAATCTTGAAACCATTATTAGAACGACTATTGTCTGTTGTAAATAGAAGGTATATAAAATTACTGCTGCTAAATAGAAACTGGGGCACCTGTGTGCCATTGTAAGATCCAAGCAAGGGTGACAGAAGATTTGGCCCATCGTGAACTTCCAGAACATCGTAATTCAATTCAGTCTGAAATCTAAGATTAAGAGAGAGATGTGAAAATATATTTATTAGGAAAAAGCACTTTAGGCTGCTATTTAAATTACTATTTATAATTTTTACTAATTTTATATATAATTTTCTTTAGCTTTGCTAATATCTTATACATCATTTTAGGATCCATAATTTAAGAATACCAAAGTTATAAGCTCTTATTCCTGTGGACAATTTTCATGTAAATAGTATGTATATATACTTATTGTTCACAAGAAAGATTTATTCAAACGTTACAGACTGTCTTGAATAAATAAATGGTCTTTTCGTTAACCAAACATGTTTTATGGAGTAGTCCTTTTTTTTTTTTTTTTGCTTTCTTCATTTCTATGGAAAACTACATGACTATATAAAATTTACCCTCAATCAGATCATCATAATTTCATCTTTAGTATATGTATATATATTTCAAATCTGACCTCTGCTTCATACTGACCTCTTCTTCATATCTCTGTTTTGTTTTTTGACAAATCTGTTTGGCCATTAAATTTTTGTATAGTTTTTATTTAGATTTTTGGCTGTTCTTCCTGATTTTACTTTCAATTTTTTAAAAGATATAATTTATTATAATCTGTAGCCAAAACAGAGCTTATTTTAACATGCATAATACATTATTAATAAAATAAAATTTTGAATTCCTTCTTGCATGTCAGGATTATTCCACATTTTGAATCTGGATCAGAAATCTTAGTTATGGGGAAAAAAAGCCTTTATGTGGAATCATGAACAACTGAGCATCTGACTCCCTTGCCATGATGATCCTACAGCCTAGGACATTCTTTTCTGCCTTCACCCAGGTTTTCCTATACATATTTCAGTTTTCAGCTTAGATATGTCCACAGCAAGCCCTTCTCTGACCTCACAGTGTACCTTAGTTTCTTTACCATATTGTCACAATTTATTGTGCTTTTGTGATACTAATCCTAGTTGCTTACTTGTTGACAGCTGTCTCCTTTAAGAGATTATAAACTCCATGAGGTCAGACAGTTTCTGTTTTTTTTGTTGATGTTCTGAATATAGCAAACCCTCAGTAAATATTTATTAGGCAAATGAAAGAATGAATGTATTTTAAAGGAAAAAAAATATTTTCTCTGGAACTGTTATCAATTTTATTTAAAAAAGTCAATATATTTAGATACTTCAGTATTAACCATTCATTTTCACTCTTTTAAAATATACCTTCCAACACATTTTGGCAACTATTTATATTCACTATGTTTTTAAAGAATTGTCAGTTGAAATGTCCATCAATTTTCAGATAATCACTTTATAATCAACAGTTATCATTAATAGATAATCACTCCATCATACCTAACAATAGTGAAAACAAAGTGTAGAATTTAATGCTATTTGACAAATACAAATGAAATATTTTTAGATTTGTACTACTGGTACATACTATTAAAAAAGTTTTAGTAAAACTAATGGATTTCATAAGTTTATCTTACTTCTCACTTTGCAACCTGGGATATATTGTATTTTTGTCTAATAAAAATAGTTTTTCCAATAATATGATTTAGAGTAGTAAATGTATAGAAACACATTATGTCCTTTAAATAAATGATCAGACAATTATGCACTGCAAATCTATTATTTGGTTATTTTGTAGTCAGTCTACTCTAGTACTGAAATTGGACTTTCACTTTGATAGCAAGTCAGCTGATAACAACCAAATTAAAGTGCACAGAAAAGTGAGGGATTACTTTGATTTAAAGCACAAAGAGACTTAATTCTTAATAGAATAGCAACATTAAATGCTGTGATCAGAGAGTATTATTCAGTAGGAGTGAATGTCTAAAAAGAAAATCACCATAGATTTGCCACAAGAAACTATAAAAATAAATTATAATAACAGAGAAAATGAAAAAGAGTTACACAATAATTTGAATTTCTTTTATTTTGTATTTTAGGATGGTTATATATAAATTTCACATGAATTGCCTTGATCTACTGTGTATTAGTTTATGACATTAAATTTATTGTTTATCATAAAAAATCTTATGGAGCCACGAGATGATATTAAAATGAAATTTAATCTCATTTTAGTCAATTTTCAGTATCTTTTAAAACATTCTTTGTGTTATCCAAAATCTTTCTGACCACAGTGAAATAGTTCTCATTTTAAAATTTGCACTCAGGTAGACTGATACTGATGGCTTGTGGTCAAGGAGTTAAGGACAGGAAGGTGAACAGAAATAAAAGTTTAAGATTATTAACAGTAAAGTTAATTGACTTAAGAGCTACCAAATATTAAGAAATGAGAGAAGAAAGAAAACAAAATTCCTCTGCAAATCTCAGAATAAGATCTAACTGTTGGCTATTTTAGGAAGAACTGTACAAAAAATATCTTCACAACCCAGATATTCACGATGATGTGATCACTCACCTAGAGCCAGACATCCTGGAATGTGAAGTCCAGTGGGCCTTAGGAAGCATCACTATAAACAAAGCTAGTAGAGATGATGGAATTCTGATTGAGCTATTTCAAATCCTTAAAGATGATGCTGTGAAAATGCTGCACTCAGTATGTCAACAAATTTGGAAAACTCAGCAGTGGTCACAGGATTGGAAAAGATCAGTTTTCATTCCAATCCCAAAGACAGGCATTGCCAAAGAATGCTCAAACTACTGCACAACTGCACTCATCTCACATGCTAGTAAAGTACTGCTCAAAATTCTCCAAGCCAGGCTTCACCAATACGTGAATCGTGAACTTCCAGCTGTTCAAACTGGTTTTAAAAAGGCAGAAGGACCAGAGATCAAATTGCCAATATCCGCGGGATCATGGAAAAAGGAAGAGAGTTCCAGAAAAATATCTATTTCTGCTTTATTTACTATGCCAAAGCCTTTGACTGTGTGGATCACAATAAACTGTAGGAAATTCTGAAAGAGATGAGAATATCAGATCACCTGATCTGCCTCTTGAGAAACTTATATGCAGGTCAGGAAACAGTTAGAACCGGACATGGAACAATAGACTGGTTCCAAATAGGAAAAGGCGTATGCCAAGGCTGTATATTGTCACCCTGCTTATTTAACTTATATGCAGAGTACATCATGAAAAATGCTGGGCTGGAAGAAGCACAAGCTGGAATCAAGATTGCTGGGAGAAATATCAATAACCTCAGATATGCAGATGACACCAACCTTATGGCAGAAAGTGAAGAAGAGCTAAAGAGCCTCTTGATGAAAATGCAAAGGGAGAGTGAAAAAATTGGCTTAAAGCTCAACATTCAGAAAACGAAGATCATGGCATCTGGTTTCATCACTTCATGGCAAATAGAAGGGGAAACAATGGAAACAGTGGTTGACTATTTTTGGGGGCTCCAAAATCACTGCAGATGGTGACTGCAGCCATGAAATTAAAAGATGCTTACTCCTTGGAAGGAAAGTTATGACCAACCTAGATAGCATATTAAAAAGCAGAGACATTCCTTTGCCAACAAAGGTCCGTCTAGTCAAGGCTATGGTTTTTCCAGTCGTCATGTATGGATGTGAGAGTTGGACTATAAAGAAAGCCGAGTGCCAAAGAATTGACACTTTTGGACTGTGGTGTTGGAGAAGATTCTTGAGAGTCCTTTGGACTGCAAGGAGATCCAACCAGTCCATTCTAAAGGAGATCAGTCCTGGGTGTTCACTGAAAGGACTGATGTTGAAGCTGAAACTCCAATATGTTGGCCACCTGACGTGAAGAGCTGACTCATTTGAAAAGACCCTGATGCTGGGAAAGGAGAAGAAGGGGTCGACAGAGGAGAAGATGGTTGGATGGCATCACCGACTCAATGGAGATGAGTTTGGGTAAACTTTGGGAGTTGGTTTTGAACAGGGGTGCCTGGCATGCTGTGGTTCATGGGGTCGCAAAGAGTCAGACACAACTGAGTGACTGAACTGAACTGAACTGATGTTAGGAAAGGATAAACAGTTAAAACTTATATGTCCATTAGTGGTTTTGTTATTTTGTTTTGCATCTGATGTGTATATGTGTGCTAAGTCACTTTATGGACTCTGCAGCCGATGGACTGTAGTCTATGGAGTGTAGCCTACCAGGTTCCTCTGTCCATGGGACTCTCGAGGCAAGAATACCGGAGTGGGCTGCCATATCATCCTTCAAGTGATCTTTTGAGCCAGGGATTGCACTCATGTCTCTTACATAGGCAGGTGGGTTCTTTACTGCTTAGCCATCAGGGGAAGGCCTTGCATTTGACAGGAAAGTGTAATTCTTAAGATATTACTGATTTAGGCAATCTCAAGAGGCCAACTAATGGCTAATATATTTGTAATGTTTTCAGTATTTGTTTTTCTGTAGACTAATTCTAATCACTCACAACATTTGAGAATATGTGAGTGTGTATTAGTCACTCAGTCATGTCTGACTCTTTCTGACCTCATGGACTGTAGCTCAGCAGACTCCTCTGTCCATGGGGTTCTCTAGACAAGAATACTGAAGTGGATTGCCATTCCCTTCTCCAGAGGATCTTTCCAACCCAGGGATCAAACCCTGGTCTCTGAAGTCATCTGAATATATTATCTGAATTTTTAAATATCATTTTCTGCCAAATTACTTCATGCTATTCATGAGTAGTAGAAAGCAAATGGTGTTACTCTGTAATAAATGCAATCCATCATTTGGAAACAAATTCTATAAAAAAATATTCTCAGGATGACAAGGACTATTAAAGAATTAACAATCAGTGTCCTTACAAGAGTTCAGCTGAAAATCAGAAATGAATTCATTTTTTTAACAACATAATTCTTGGTGGATAGTTCAAAGATGATATCTTGTTTCTCAGAAAAATCTTAAGGGGGAAATGAAGCATTGAAATACTATAAGGTCCCTAAACAAGGAAGTGATAGATGTACACATTTCTGATTTCAAAGTGACTATTTTATGTTATTACCTAACAGATAAAATCCTCATTTATTTTTAACTTGATGAAGATTGATGCTCGTTGTTTTGCTACACAGCTACTTCTGACCATGTAGCAGAAGTTTAAAAATGTTAATTACTTTAAAGAAGACAGTTTCTGATAGAAAGCAAATGGAGTATGGACAACCCTAAAACAGGTCATACACATGCTTTAAGAATCTTTAGGAAAAACAAAAGAAATGGAAGTTTAAAAAATAATTTTCCCTTCAAATAGCTCAAACTCAAGAACCCAATGGGGGTGGGTGGGTGTTTGTTTGCGTATGTGTATGTGTGTTTGCACACGTGCACATGTACATGTGCGAAGGGCAGATAGAGGATTCAAACCCCCAAACATGTTTGTTCATAACACTTAAAATAATGTGGGACTTTATTTATTTTAGTTACATAAAGTTTGATTCAAAAAAAATATACTGATATAGCTGAGCCTTGTCTATTCTAAAATAGTGAAAACACCATCAATAAATACACAAAGTGGTCTAACTCTTGATTCTTCCAGTGTTTGGGCTAATTAACATGGAATTGTTTAAAAAAAAAGAAGATTGCCATCAAGGAGGTGAAGGAGCTGGGGGGCAGGGGGTTGTAATTTACTTGAGTGGGTAGTTGAGGGATTAAGAAAACAGGCATAACTGACAAGTCCTGTTCAGTGATACCCATGGGAGAAGTCAAAAATCTTTGTATTCTGGAAATCGTTTCTCAACCTAGGCTTGTTGTTCTGATTCAATGTACAGAACTGTTTTTTGTTGCTGTGCACAAACCCTAGGAGTGAAAATCACTTTTTAATTTGATTCTCTTGCTTCTAGTCTAACTTAAAAAATTGTGTCTCAGGAAAAAGGTAAGAGGATAAGAAAGTGGCAGAGTAACAATAACTAAGTAAACTATATTTATCAAAATTAAATTAGGTGTCTCTAGCATTGCATCTTATAAAAATGACTGGAAAGATTTTTTTCTTTTTCAAAGGAAGGTTTTGGGCTGACCTGACTTAGAACATAGCCTGTAGGTGCATATTAATTTTGAGAATTCTGAAGGCATCTAAACAAGATAGCAAAGAAGCCCATGCAACAACATGTTTGAAGAGATAAGACAGACATATTAAGAACTCTGGACAGAGAAAATAGTGCCTTCCAATAAAAGTCCAAAATCATAAGATATGTGCGTGGTGCTCTCATTTACAACCATTGCTTTGCAATCTAACTGCTTTTCAGGTAGGCAGTGCTAGATAGCCTACATAAGGCTGAAGGATATCACACATGTGTGCTCATCAGTCGCTAAGTCATGTCTGACTCTTTGCAACCCTGTGGACCGTAGCCTGCCAGGCTCCTTTGTCCATGGGATTTTCCAGGCAAGGATACCGGAGTGGGTTGCCATCTCCTCCTCAGGAGATCTTCCCGATCAGTGATTGAACCCATATCTCCGACAATGGCAGGCAGATTCTTTATCACTGAGCCACATGGGAAGCCCTGAAAGATATCAGGGGTTACTTTAGTGGAATTTAGTGACTATTATTAGCAAACTGGGAAATGCTTTTTCATACAATAATGCACTCTTTGTTAAAAACACTTAATTTTCTTATGATATTGTTTTATGCTTATGTAATTCTTCTATATTGAATATTTATGTATATATATTTTTATTTTAATTTAAAAGTTGGCTACAATCTGAGTCATCTGGGAGGTGGAGAAGGGGTGAATTCTTCTTATAAGAACACTGATCTTTGATTTAGGGGGGAAAATCTTAATCTGCATGTTTAGAAAGAAAGGCAAAAATTCATCCCCATCATCCCACCCATCGCCAAGTTGGGAGCTCAGAGAAACAAACACACTTAAATTGCTCTGCTTAAGTTAACAGATATTTTGAGATTTACCCTGCTATATAGTGGAGGGAGCAACTAGGGAGTGAGGGAAATGAGGGGTGAAGATCCTGATGGGGAAAATACTAGATAGACATGGAGAAGGGTCTAGGCTAAGGGGAGGAAACTAGAGAGAGAGAGATGCAATCATTCCCACGATGGAATTTACCAGGAAAATTTTAGAACAGTGAGGGTTTATTTAATGTTAAATTATTCTGGATTGTCCAATAATCCTATTTGGTTATCCCTTGTACTAAAGTTTTCTTTCTTTTTATTGTGTGATGAAGGCAAGTGATCCAAATAAAGACCAGAGTAAGGAGTTGAAAGGACAGCAGCTTCAGTATCTCAAAAGTGAGATGACTCTGAGAGCAGGGATTCAGAGTCATAAGTGAACAAAAGCATCTCCAGGAAAGCTCTGAGGATGTAAAAAGGGCCTAGACTTCCCTTTGTATCTGAGACGGTGCTCAACTCTTCATTAGATATTGAAAGATGATGATTAGTGAGAATTATTAATATATGGGTGAAAATATTATGAACTATGAAAATATAAGATGTTTCAATCACCTTAGCATCATAACTCCTGATATAAAATAATGTTCAGTCCAAAACAGGAAATACTAAAATCATGTGTTTAAACCTATAATATACGCAATTTTTAAAAGTGTGAGATCAATTATGACAGAGTGACAACTATGCTAATATTTCAGGTGTGATGCTCTAAATTTAACAAATTAAAAATACATTATAAATCTGTCATATTGGCATAATTTTTTTTAAAAATTATTTAATGATATGATCAATAATATGTTATATGGTATACTCCAAACCAAGTAAAATTTTGTGTAATAAAGTAAAGTTGGTTAATTTGGATCACACATTCATGGGGCACTGTTATTTGACAATGATTTGATTCTGAATAAATAAGGTGCTTTTCAAGCTTTTTAAAAATTACTATGGCAAGAAGCTATGTCAACTACTGAACAAATGACATGGTTTTAATATCATAACAAAAACTCTTCATGTTATTCTAAATGAAATCACTTTTTAATATGTAAGTCATTATTATGGGCTGAATTCTGACCCCTAAAACTTAAATGTTGAAATCCTAACCCCTTAATACCTCTGACTGTGAATGTATTTGGAGAAAGGTCCTTTAATTAGGTAATTAAGGTAAAATGAGATTATATGGGGGACCTTCCCTGGTGGCTCAGATGGTGAAGAATCTGCCTTCAATGCAGAAGACGGGGTTTGATCCCTGGGTGGGGAAGATCGCCTGGAGACCCACTCCAGTATTCTTGCCTGGAGAAGTCCATGGACACAGAAGCCTGCCAGGCTACAGTCCATGTGGCCGCAAAGAGTCAGACATGACTGAGTGACTAGACTAACTGAAATATGACTTCTGTCTTTATAAAAATAAATGATTAGGAAACAGATACACACAGATGGAAGACCACATGGAGACACAGGAAGGCATACACAGGCATCTATTAGCTAAAGACTAAAGCCTTACAGGACAACCCTGTTGACACCTTTATCTCAGACTTCTAGCCTTTAGAACTATGAGGAAAGACATTTCTGTTACTTAAGCCACTTAATCTGTTATATTTTGTTATGGCAGCCCGAGGAAATTAATACAGTCATAATAAAATTGTGTAGGTCATAGTAAGGGAGAGTGACCTCATATGAAATGTTTAGTATTGTACATCTTTCAAAATAGAATGTTTTCCTCTCAAATTTTTACACTAGCCTGAATAGGTTAATTCAATGAAGGTACTCTTTAATTAGGAAAAGATCATGCTATATTTGTAAAATTCACTCGTCAGAGCACAATTCTGACAAATATATATATTTACTATAAGCCTTACAGGGGTTCCTTCTCTTTCCTTTTTTTTTTTTTTTTTTGGTAAATAAAAGGTTGGAAGATGAGAGGGGTGAAAATATAAATGAAAAATTAAATAGATACTTCTATTTGGATTTGGGGATAGTGATTGAATCACAGACATGAAGATTCATTGTTTAAAACTTTTAATAGACAATATTATAATCTTATAGGATATAGATTATTCAATCAATAATACTAATTATCCTGGGTGGGAGTGGACACTTTACTGACAAATCATTAATTCACATGGATTTGACACAGCCATTTTTCTGAAGGCCCTGTAAGTGTAGGTATATGGGTAATGTATGTAAGCAGATGCCTCAGGCTACAATATGGTAACAATTCAAATGTATTTACAGCATCTTTACCTTTAACAATCTAGCAGAACAGAATCCACAGGCCCTTCAAAATATAGGGCAACTAAACATTAAGTTAAAGGTTATAGATTCATATCTCAGTGGTGTGTGTGTGTGTATTATATATATGAATAAAAAATCCATCTTATATATCTCATTAGTACCGATAGAGCATTAAGCAAATGGGAAATTAACTTCAGGACAGACTGAAGGCTAAAAGGGGAAAACATTCTGAAACACTCAAGGCACAGCAACTGACTAGTGCAGCAAAATTAATCATGAATTTGGTAAGTAAAAGAGAATGTCAACTATTCTTTTAGATAATCTGTTTTTTTAAAGTAGAAAAGTATTTTTAGAAACCTTTCAAATGTAATTTTGATAGAGTGTCCTGGTTCAGCTTCAATCACCCATTCACAATTCAGAGAGTCTTTATAGTATCCGGGCCATCCTGGTGACAGAATCAATCCACTGGGAGCTGAAAAATGGCCACCACATGGAGCTGAAAAATAAAATCAGAGAACAGGTAAAAGCAGAATTTTAGAGAATAAGCTGCAGAAAATATTTTTAGCATTAATTATATTTTAAAAAATTAATCTGTGTATGTATACTGGAGAAGAAAATGGCAACCCACTCCAGTATTCTTGCCTAGAGAATTCTGTGGATGGAGAAGCCTGGAGGGCTGATGTCCATAGGGTCACACAGAGGCAGACACAACTGAAGCGACTTAGTGTGCATGCGTGTATGTATATAATATATGCTATTTTAAAATGTTTTGAAAGTAAAACATCTAGTCATTCTATCATTGAATGATTATTATCCCTAAAAAAACACAAAAACAAAAACAACAAACTTTACTTGTTGAAATAAGGTTTAGTTACACACTCAGCATGTCAGATGAACTCAAATCTCCCAATTATATCCCTTAAATATGCTCTTGTGTCTCCACCATTTTCCCCATTTTCAAATCTTGGAAAAAAACATGTTGTTGGTTTTAGTTTCTCTCTTTCATTTTCTGATTTATGTATCAAATACTGTTAATTCACACAGAAAACTAGCCAATCTGATCACATGGACCACAGCCTTGTCTAACTCAATGAAACTAAGCCCTGCCATGTGGAGCCAAGACGGGAGGGTCATGGTGGAGAGGTCAGTAGAATGTGGTCCACTGGAGAAGTGAATGGCAAACCACTTCAGTATTCTTGCCTTGAGAACCCCATGAACAGTATGAAAAGTCAAAATGATAGGATACTGAAAGAGGAACTCCCCAGGTCGGTAGGTGCCCAATATACTACTGGAGATCAGTGGAGAAATAACTCCAGAAAGAATGAAGGGATGGAGCCAAAGCAGAAACAATAACAAGTTGTGGATGTGACTGGTGATAGAAGCAAGGTCTGATGCTGTAAAGAGCAATATTGCATAGGAACCTGGAATGTTAGGTCCATGAATCAAGGCAAATTGGAAGTGGTCAAACAGGAGATGGCAAGAGTGAACATCAACATTCCAGGAATAAACAAACTAAAATGGACTAGAATGGGTGAATTTAACTCAGATGACCATTATATCTACTACTGTGGGCAGGAATCCCTTAGAAGAAATGGAGTAGCCATCATGGTCAACAAAAGAGTCCAAAATGCAGTACTTGCATGCAATTTCAAAAATGACAGACTGATGTCTGTTCATTTCCAAGGCAAACCATTCAATATCATGGTAATCCAAGCCTATGCCCCAACCAGTAACACTGAAAAAGCTGAAGTTTAATGGTTCTATGAAGACCTACAAGACCTTTTAGAACTAACACCCAAAAAAGATGTCCTTTTCATTATAGGGGACTGGAATGCAAAAGTAGGAAGTCAAGAAACAACTGGAGTAAGGCAAATTTGGCCTTGGAGTACGGAATGAAGCAGGGCAAAGGCTAATAGAGTTTTGCCAATAGTATGCACTGGTCACAGCAAACACCCTCTTCCAACAACACAAGAGAAGACTCTACACATGGACATCACCAGATGATTTCGGTCAACACCGAAATCAGATTATATTGATTATATTATTGATTATATTCTTTACAGCCAAAGATGGAGAAGCTCTATATAATCATTAAAATCAAGACCAGGAGCTGACTGTGGCTCAGATCATGAATTCCTTATTGCCAAATTTCTTCAGAAATTGAAGAAAGTGGGGAAAACCACTAGACCATTCAGGTATGAACTAAATAAAATCCCTAATAATTATACAGTGGAAGTGGGAAATAGATTTAAGGGACTAGATCTGATAGAGTGCCTGATGAACTATGGAATGAGGTTCATGACATTGTACAGGAGACATGGATCAAGACCATCCCTACAGAAAAGAAATGCAAAGAAGCAAAATGGCTATCTGAGGAGGCCTTACAAATAGCTGTGAAGAGAAGAGAAGCAAAAAGCAAAGGAGAAAAGGAAAGATATAAGAATCTGAATGCAGAGATTCAAAGAATACCAAGGAGAGATAAGAAAGCCTTCCTCAGTGATCAATGGAAAGAAATAGAGGGAAACAACAGAATGGGAAAGACTAGAGATTTCTTCAAGAAAATTAGAGATACCAAGGGAATATTTCATGCAAAGATAGGCTCGATAAAGGACAGAAATGGTATGGACCTAACAGAAGCAGAGGATATTAAGAAGAGGTGGCAAGAATACACAGAAAACTGTACAAAAAACAGCTTCATGACCCAGATAATCACCATGGTGTGATCACTAACCTAGAGCCAGACATCCTGGAATGTGAAGTCAAGTGGGCCTTAGGAAGCATCACTACAAACAAAGCTAGTGGAGGTGATGGAATTCCAAAGCCAAAGCCAAAGTGAAGTCGTTCAGTCCTGTCCGACTCTTTGCGACCCCATGGACTGTAGCCTACCAGGCTCCTCTATCCATGGGATTTTCCAGGCAATAGTACTGGAGTGGATTGCCATTTCCTTCTCCAGATAGAATTCCAGTTGAGCTAATTCAAATCCTGAAAGATGATGCTGTGAAAGTGCTGCACTCAATATGCCAGCAAATTTGGAAAACTCAGCAGTGGCCACAGGACTGGAAAAGGTCAGTTTTCATTCCAATCCCAAAGAAAGGCAATGCCAAAGAATGCTCAAACTACTGCACAATTGCACCCATCTCACACGCTAGTAAAGTAATGCTCAAAATTCTCCAAGCCAGGCTTCAGCAATACATGAACCGTGAACTTCCAGGTGTGCAAGCTGGTTTTAGAAAAGGCAGAGGAACCAGAGACCAAATTGCCAACATCCTCTGGGTCATCGAAAAAGCAAGAGAGTTCCAGAAAAACACCTATTTCTGCTTTATTGACTATGCCAAAGCCTTTGACTGTGTGGATCACAATAAACAGTGGAAAATTCTGAAAGAGATGGGAATACCAGACCACCTGACTTGCCTCTTGAGAAATCTGTATGCAGGTCAGAAAGCAACAGTTAGAACTGGACATGGAACAATAGACTGGTTCCAAATAGGAAAAGGAGTACGTCAAGGCTGTATATTGTCACCCTGTTTATTTAACTTATATGCTGAGTACATCATCAGAAATGCTGGGCTGGAGGAAGCACAAGTAGAATCAAGATTGCTCAGAGAAATATCAATAACCTCAGATATGCAGATGACACCACCCTTATGGCAGAAAGTGTAGAGGAACTAAAAAGCCTCTTGTGAAGGTGAAAGAGGAGAGTGAAAAAGTTGGCTTAAAACTCAACATTCAGAAAATGAAGATCATGGCATCTGGTCCCATCACTTCATGGGAAATAGATAGGAAAACAGTGGAAACAGTGTCAGACTTTATTCTTTTGGGCTCCAAAATCACTGCAGATGGTGAGTGCAGCCATGAAATTAAAAGATGCTTATTCCTTGGAAGGAAAGTTATGACCAACCTAGATAGCATATTCAAAAGCAGATACATTACTTTGCCAACAAAGGTCCGTCTAGTCAAGGCTGTGGTTTTTCCAGTGGTCATGTATGGATATGAGAGTTGGACTGTGAAGAAAGCTGAGCACCGAAGAATTGATGCTTTTGAACCGTGGTGTTGGAGAAGACTCTTGAGAGTCTCTTGGACTGCAAGTTGATCCAACCAGTCCATTCTGAAGGAGATCAGTCCTGGGTGTTCTTTGAAAGGAATGATGCTAAAGCTGAAACTCCAGCACTTTGGCCACCTCATGTGAAGAGTTCACTCAGAAAAGACTCTGATGCTGAGAGGGATTGGGGGCAGGAGGAAAAGAGTATGACAGAGGATGAGAAGGCTGGATGGCATCACTGACTCGATGGACGTGAGTCTGAGTGAACTCTGAGAGTTGGTGATGGACAGGGAGGCCTGGCATGCTGCGATTCATGGGGTCTCAAAGAGTCAGACACGACTGAATGACTGAACTGAACTGAACTGAGCATAAAAATGCTGGTTTCTTTCTTATATCAGTTTTGTAGGTAAGAAAAAATTCATCAAACATATGACTTGATGAGAAACACAGACCTACGTAGTGAAAAGGGAAAATTCAAATTCCAAGTTAGTAACTACTTCCATGATAGATGTATTGGATTAATTTTCTAAGAAAGACATTTGTGTAAGCATATCTATTCTCCTTAAAATAAGTTTAGTGAAGACAGAAATGAATGGTTAGGGGGATAAAACAAAGTAACTCAATTTTAATGTAAATCTGAGATTCTAACCACACAATTTTAAGTGCTTCCCTGATATTAATTTATTTATTATTTCTGTATTTATTTATTCTGAACAAACATTCAGCTTTTGCTATATATAAGATACTATGCTAGGTGGTACAATTTTTAAAAATTTTTGTGACATTATATTTCATTTCATGAAACACAAAGTTTATACAAGGAAGACATTCATAGCTAACATGTAGAATAAATGTATGTTTGAGCTAGATAGGCTAGAAATGTGGGGAAAATACAGGTAAAATCTCAAGGGCATTAGAAAAGAGTTCTTGTAGGATATTTTGTCAGAGGTGAGTTCTATTAAGAATGGAAAAAAATGAATAGAATATGAGGGTTATGGAGGGAAGACAGAAAGTCCAGAGAAAGGAAGTGAGAAATATTGAAAACAAGCAGAACCCTGGAGGGCCTTCTCAGGTACATGTATCCCATTTCTTGTTTTTAGAAAATACAAACAAAACAAACAAACAAACAAACAAACAAAAGCTTCAGCCTCTAGACCTTCCCTGAGTTCCAAAGAACAGATTTAAAATTTATTGTTCAGGGAAGTGAGGGGATGCAGAAACAGTATATCTTTTAGAGTTCCTCTACAAGAACTAAAGTCCTTCGTAGGAGGAGGACAGTAACTTCAGGCTGAACACAAGATTCCTGAAAGACCACTCTGTTACCTCACCACCAACCAATCAGAAGAAAGTCACTGACCCTACATCCCTCACTCCAAATTCTATATCTAGAAACCCTTCTCTGGGACTTCTCTGGCGGCACAATGAATAAGAATATGCCTGCCAATGCAGGGTCCACGGGTTCAATACCTGGTCCTAGAAGATTCCACATGCTTCATGCAGAGCAACTAAACCCATGTGCCACAACCACGTGTGCCTAGAGCCTGTGTTCCACAACAAGAGAAGCTACCACAATGAGAAGAAGCCCTTGCACCACAACAAACAATATCCCCCACTTTCTACAACTAGAGAAAACCCATGAAAAGCAACAAAACTCAGAACAGCCAAAAAATAATTAATTAAAAATAGAACAAAAAAACAACAACAAAAAACTCTTCTCTGAAAACCACCAGGAAGCTGAGGTCTTCTGAGCATGAGCTAACCATTCTCCTTGCTTGGCCCAAGCAGTAAACCTTTCTCTGTTCCAAACTGCAATATTTTGGCTTATTTAGCATCCCTGTGCATAGGGCACATGAAATTAGGGCCAATACTTCTATGTGAGAAAGTCTAGTAGTTCTTTGTTTCTGTAGCTTATAGTTAGTGAGGAAAAGACCTTTTGGTTTCATGTGGTGGTTACTGCTTTTGAAGACTTTCAAAGCTTTTTAGACATCTACAGGTGTCATTTTGTTGTTGCTGTTTAGTCTCTAAGTTGTGTCAGTCTGCCAGGCTCCTCTGTTCATGGGATTTCCCAGGTGAGAATACTGGAGTGGGTTGCCATTGCCTTATCCAGGGGCTCTTCCTGACGCAGGGATGGAACCCATGCCTCCTGCACTGGCAGGCAGATTATTTACAGTTGAGCCACCAAGGAAGCCCAGACATCCAGACATGAATTTATATTAAAAACGTATTAAAATGCAGATTTAGTAATTACAACGTAGGAACCAGAAATCTGCATTGTTAACAAAACCCTCACTCTATTCTAATCCCTCAGGTCATTTTACAACTCTTGGCTCACAGACCATGGTGACAAAATTTAAGAGAATATGGCTAATCTGTAGCTCCAATATTCTCCTGGATAAACAGTTTCCTGGCATAAAAAGGTAATTTCCATCTATTTGAAATGTGAAATACACATTACTGCCTCTAATCCCCCTCCCCACTTTAAACAATGAAAGCAAAGCATAAACGATAAAGTAGACAAAATTCATTTATCCTGTTTCATTTTCTAAGGCCTGAAGAAAGTCTGTTATAAATAATTCTTGCTGGAGTACTGACTCATTTCTGTGTTGCTTTAAGTAGAATGGGCAAATTCAAGATACCCAGTATGCTTTAAGATATAAAAGAGTCAGAAATGTTTCAGACTGTATTCAGATAAAAGTCTTTTGAAGAAAAATGCTACAGAATCTTGGTGTTCTTTCATTTTAGAAATGACAGGTGCTCAGAAGGGGATTAAGGACCTGAAGAAGAATTAGGTTTTGATCTCAGGGATTATAAACAAGGAGGGTTCCATTTCCTTCCTTTTTTTTTTTTTTTTTAAACTTTCTTCATAGTGCATCGTTGATTCAGTGGACATAAGTTTGACCAAACTCCAGGAAATAGTGAAGGACAGGGAAGCCTGACATGCTGCAGTTCATGGGGTCTCAAAGAGCTGGCCATGACTGAACGACTGAACAAGAACAACAACAACAAATAAACCACCTGTTCTATCTAACCTCAGCATACTGGATGATGCTTCAAGGAAAATTATGGGAAACAGTTGCATCTCTTATATTCTTGAGAAAGCCAGAAATATAGATATTAAAGTGCCAGGAATGCAGAGAAGCAATCCTAGTTCTGAACCTCTTTTCATTTCTATAACAACTCCTACTCTTCTCTTGCATAGCTCTACAGAAATTAGGTGCAAACTCCTAAAGATTGCTATTAAATTAGTTTTCCCAATGGTAGTCCTCTAGGAATTTAATAGTACCTTAATATGTAACTAAAAGAGGAGTCTATTGTTAGATATGAATAGACAAACATGTGTGAATATACATTCTTTCTATGAGAACCACAAATATATTCTGGTTTATGCATCAGATTGTTACTCTAATTGCTCCCTCAAATTAACTACCTCCAGAGAGTGAAATGTCTGTGAAAGAGAAGGATTTCCTTTCTTTTGAGGCTAACTGAGACTCAAGAAAAAATCCCTTATTCTCAAAGGGTAAGTTTGCAGATGCCACCCTTATGGCAGAAAGTGAAGAGGAACTAAAAAGCCTCTTGGTGAAAGGGAAAGAGAAAAGTGGAAAAGTTGGCTTAAAGCTCAACATTCAGAAAATGAAGATCATGGCATCTGGTCCCATCACTTCATGGGAAATAGATGGAGAAAGAGTGGAAACAGTGTCAGACTTTATTTTTGGGGGCTCCAAAATCACAGCAGATGGTGACTGAAGCCATGAAATTAAAAGATGCTTACTCCTTGGAAGGAAAGTTATGACCGACCTAGATAGCATATTCAAAAGCAGAGACATTACTTTGCCAACAAAGGTCCGTCTAGTCAAGGCTGTGGTTTTTCCAGTGGTCATGTATGGATGTGAGAGTTGGACTGTGAAGAAAGCTGAGCACTGAAGAATTGATGCTTTTGAACTGTGGTGTTGGAGAAGACTCTTGAAAGTCCTTGGACTGCACGGAGAAATTCTTGCAGTCCATTCTAAAGGAGATCAGTCTTGGGTGTTCTTTGGAAGGAATGATGCTGAAGCTGAAACTCCAGTACTTTGGCCACCTCATGAGAAGAGTTGACTCATTGGAAAAGACTCTAATGCTAGGAGGGATTAGGGGCAGGAAGAGAAGGGGACGACAGAGGATGAGATGGTTGGATGGCATCACCGACTCAATGGACATGGGTTTGGGTAAACTCCGGGAGTTGGTGATGGACAGGGAGGCCTGGTGTGCTGCAATTCATGGGGTCGCAAAGAGTCGGACACGACTGAGTGACTGAACTGAACTGAAGTTCATTGGCAAGCAGGTCCAGTCTTGCTGTCAAACAGTTTTCCCAGGGGCTCTAGTCCCATCCTATTCACTCAAGGAATTCTCTCAGACATCCCATTATGGGTAGGAAGCCATAGTTATTCAGAGAGTTCTCCACTGAGAACAAGGAAGTTCTTGCTTGAGTAAGCATTTTATGGAGTATTATGAAAGTCGTGGAAGACAAACAGAAATTTCTTCCTTTCTTTCTTTCATCCTTAATTATAGCCTTCAAACATGCACTGATAAATCTTACTCTCCTTAAAGAAATGCTGGGTGCAGCCTCTAAAATTCTCATCACTTTCAATATTGAAAACACTTAGTCCAAATTAATTTAAAATTCTTACTTCCTCCACCCACCCACCCAAGGTGCATCTGTGATTACATTGGAGGATGGAGGGGAGGATGCTGATAATGCACCAGCAGTTGGTGATTCATTCCTTCCTTCATTTCAGCAGCTGGAAAAGAGAAGATGCTCTCCATTCCTATGAGGATCTAAAGGAAAATCTGAAAAACCTTTGACTCTAACAGTTTAATTAGATACATAGACATTAATGGATAGATAGATATCTCAATCTCTCTTACTTTTCTTTTGTTGCTTATATAAATTGGTAGTGGGATAGCTGAGTTATGATTAAGAGAAATAAGTCAGAACCCACTTAATAAACCACAAAGGAGGTATCTGAACCTCAGTTTTTATGGAGGGGGATATTTAAAAATCTTTTTCCTTAGTGGGTATGGTATAGGTTGTCAATCCCAAAGTAACAGGAAATTTTGCCTGAAAACATTATTAGTCATACATTTTGCTTCTACTGTTTTTCTTCTCAGGGAGGCCAAAATGATAATAATATTAGAAATTATGATGAGTCTTCACAAGGAAGTGACAACTTTTCTTTCAGTTAGTCTTAACTCAGCATCCTTAATTAAATCAAATGCTTTGAGCCAATAGCATTCATCTGACTCTTCCAATGTATTTTATTAAATGTAATCCACTTTATCTCTAATGTAGTTAAATGAATGTATTACATCCTAATTATATTCAAGAACATGGCCATGTAATCCAGAAGGCCAATATTCCATTTCCGTTTTTATTGAAGGGATTGCTTTATATCAAAATGGGTGTTGCTATCTACAGTCAAGCAGGGCATGGGGGACAAACAGCCAGGTAAAAAGAGGGAGAGAAGCAGATAGTATATATGTATCAGTCCTAGAGGAGAAATAACTATGAAGAAACTAATAGGTGGGCACAGGTAAGCTGAATAACAAATGATTTCTACAGAACTGAATAGGAGCAAGAGCAGAAGCAGTGAGACTAGTCAGAAGGCTGTTGCAGTAATCTAGGTCACAGACGATGGTTGCTCGAACCAGTGTCAGCAGTTAAGGAAGTAACAAGCAGATGGGTTTTGAAAATAAGTATTCAAAGTAGAGCTAACATATTTTTCTGATCGATTGTGTATGGTTATGACAGAAAGATAGGAGTCAAGAATTACTCCTAAGAGTTTTTGCTAGAATTAGTGGAAGAATGGATGTCCTATTAATGATGATGGTGAAAGTCTGTGACAGTACCAGATTTGGAATGACCAGGGAATCTGATTAGTTTTGGACAGGTTAAGTTTGAGATGCCTATTAAACATCTAAGCAGAGATATTCAGGAGGAAGTTGAATAGACAACTCCAGACTTCAGACAGAGAAATAGGCTGGAGATGGAAATTTGAGAGCCTTCAACACATAGATGTTATTCAAGGCTGGAGACTGGATGGAAATTATGAATGGAGTGAGTGGAAATAGACAGAAGAAAATATTCAAGACCAAGCTCTAGGACACAAACAGAGATCACAGACATGAGGAGAAACCAAGAAGAGAGACTAAAATGATCTTGAGTAGCATACTTATTAAAATGAAACATAATAAGGTATATAATTTTGAGATTAGTCAACTTTTTCATGAACAGTTAAATAATTTTATAGTTTTAAACTATCAAGTAACATTTGATTTTAAAATGTAAATAACATGTGTTTCAGATTTTAGAAAAATTATGAATACATTTTAATAGAAATCTTGTTTTTGGTTTGCAAATAAATCCTTCTCATTCTTCAGTCTGAATGAGTACAGTTCAGTAGCATTTTTAAAATTACATCAATGAATAATAAATCCTCATACTCAAGAAAAGTTTCCTTCCATGACTACAACAGAGATAGAAGACAATTTATGTCCACCTGTCTTACAGAAAAACTCTAGATGACTTAGTGCTCACTGTTTGACACCTAGGAAGAGAACTTTCTCATTTGATTCTTTGATTCTTAATCTCAAGGCATGGTATCTCTTTCAAGGCTTTTGGAATTAATTGGCTGGTTTATTACTAGCAAATATAGAAGCATGTAGTTATAAAGTAGAAATGCAAGTTAGAGAGTAGTTTGAAAAGACAGGTCAAAAACTTGATTTCTTTTTTTTAAACCAATGCACAATTTCTTATAATGAAGTGGAAAATCGTATTTAACAAGTTTCTATGGAGACACAATTTTAATTAAAAACCATTAGAATGGGATGAACTAGTCTTTCTTGGGGGCAGAGTACATTGGAGTTAATAGGTAGGTCTTGGCTAACCTTAGGGTTAAGTATTGAGGAAAAGGGCTAAAAATATGTGAGCAAGAGCATGGGGCTGAGAAAAGGAAAATTGGAAGAAAAAGAAGAACAGCTTAATGATGAGAGAAATGTATGTGTAGTCATCAGAGGAAAAAAATGATAATAACAAAGATGGTGTTGATTTTTATATGTAACAACTACCTTGGAAGGGAGATGGGGAAAATATAGCTTAGAAAAATATTTAGGATGCTTTCTAGTTACTGTATTGTTTAAAACCTTTGCATCCCAGCTCAAAGAAAATCAAGATAAAAATTCTATCTTACTTACTGCTTCTTGAATCTGGTTCAGTTCTTAAGTCGGCCTGAATCAAATTAAGCCACACAATTGAGCCACAATAGCAGCTATGATGGTGTAGTCAGTTACCTAGAACCAGACATTCTGGAGTGTGAAGTCAAGCAGGCCTGAAGAAACGTTACTCAAACAAAGCTAGTGGAGGTGATGGAATTCAGGCTGAGCTATTTCAAATCCTAAAAGATGCTTTTAAAGCACATATACCAGCAAATTTGGAAAACTCAGCAGTGGCTCAGGACTGGAAAATGTCAGTTTTCATTTCAATACCAAAGAAGAGGAATTTCAAAGAATGTTCAAACTGCCTCACATTGCACTCATTTCACATGCTAGAGATCAGTCCTGGGTGTTCTTTAGAAGGACTGATGCTAAAGTTGAAACTCCAATACTTTGGCCACCTCATGCAAAGAGTTCACTCATTGGAAAAGACTCTGATGCTGGGAGGGTTTGGGGGCAGGAGGAGAAGGGGACGACAGAGGATGAGATGGCTGGATGGTATCACCAACTCAATGGACGTGAGTTTGAGTGAACTCCGGGAGTTGGTGATGGACAGGGAGGCCTGGCATGCTGCAATTCATGGGGTCGCAGAGTCGGACACAACTGAGCAACTGAAATGAACTAAACTGAACTGAAGGTAATGCTCAAAATCCTTCGAGTTAGGCTTCAAGAGTAGGTGAACCAAGAACTTCCATATATACAAACTAGATTTAGAAAAGGCAGAGGAACCAGAGATCAAATTGCCAATATCCAATGGATCATAGAAAAGCAAGAGAATTTCAGAAAAACATCTACTTCTTCTTCACTGCCTACACTAAAGAATTTGACTGTGTGGATCATGACAAACTGGAAAATTTTTCAAGAGGTGGGAATACTAGACCATCTTACCTGCCTCTGGAGAAGCCCATATGCAGGTCAAGAAGCAACAGTTAGAACCAGACATGAAACAGACTGGTTCAAAATTGGGAAAGGAGTATGACAAGGCTGCATATTGTCACCCTGCTTATTTAACTTACAGGCAGAGCACATCATGGGAAATGCCAGGCTAGATGAATCACAAGCTGGAATCAAGATTGCAAGGAGAAATATCAACAACTTCAGATATGCAGATGATACCACTCTAATGGCAGACAGTAAAGAGGAACTAAAGAGTCTCCTGATAAAGGTCAAAGAGGAGAGTGAAAAGGCTGGTTTAAAACTCAACATTCAAAAATTAAGATCATGGCATCTGGTCCCCTCACTGCATGGCAAACAGATGGGGAAAAAATGGAAACTGACGGTTTTTATTTTCTTGGGCTCCAAGATCACTGCAGACAGTGACTGCAGCCTGAAATTAAAAGACATTTGCTCCTTGGAAGAAAAGCTATGACAAGTCTAGACAGTGTATTAAAAAGCAGAGACATCACTTTGCTGACAAAAGTGCATCTACTCAAAGCAATCGTTTTTCCAGTAGTCATGTACTGATGTGAGAGTTGGACCATAAAGGTCTGAGTGCTGAAGAATTAATGCTTTTGAACTGTGGTGCTAGAGAAAACTTTTGAGAGTCCCTTGAACAGCAAGGAGATCAAACCAGTCAATCTTAAAGGAAATCAACTCTGAATATTTATTGGAAGGACTAATGCTGAAGCTGAAGTTCCAATACTTTGGCCATCTGATGCAAAGAGCTGACTCACTGGAAAAGACCCTGATGCTGGGAAAGATTGAGGGCATGAGAAGGTAGTGACAGAGGATGAAATGGTTGGATGGCATCATACTCAATGGACATAAGTTTGAGCAAGCTCCCGGAGATGCTGAAGGACAGTGAAGTCTGGTGTGCTGCCGTCCATGAGGTTGCAAAGAGCTGGACATGACTCAGTAATGGAACATCACCAATTGATGCATCTATGGCAAACTATTTATAATCTGTCATCTCCACGCCCAGGTCTCCAATTTGGAGGATAATTGAGGGGTATAGTTAATGTCTGTGTATACAAACAATGAATTTCCAAGCCTTCACAGTTACAATGCTATGAATGCATTTTCTGAAAATTAGGTAGTGAAGGACAGGAAACCCTGGCAGGCTGCAGTCCACGGGCTGCAAAAAGTCAGACATGACTGAATAACACCGACAACAAGAAGCAGCTAAATTATTAGAAAAATTGCAGTGCCAGATGGCAAAGAAGAATCAAACGTAAGCAGAATGTCAGTGCAAAGTCAAAACGACAGTGTAGACTGAGGTTGAAATTCCCCCTCTGGGGGAAAATGCACAATCCAGGATAGGATGTTCTAGCTCGACTCTAGGTGCCAGAGGATTGGACCTGAAAAAATTCACTGATTTACACAAATTCACAAAAATGAGGAACTCAGAAAGCATTTTCTTAAAATAACTATCTGGAACATTGTTCATAGGTAAGAACACCCAGTTTCCTGGGACATTTGTGTGTTTTCTCAAAAGTGAGGGGAGGTTGATATGTGACTTCTAACCTGTTCCGCCAGCCTGACATACTCCCCAAAGGACTGGTTGCTGCTGTTGAATTTCCAATTAAAGTGCCTTAGTAACCATTAGTTCAAGCCATTTCTCTCTTGGAAAATGCTCTTTCAAATGTGCATGAAGACTGTATGTGCTAATGGGAACATCATTGTTGGCTGTTAATTATATTCTTGCATTCTTGTTTATTATTGTTGTTAAACAGAGAAATGTTTATTAGTAAACATATCTCTATAAAAAGTGAGAAATAATACCTCTTCATTAAAAGGATAGACTGTTTTATTCAGCCCACCTAATTTATTTCTGTTATTGTGTTGCTTTTGTAAGCACTGAGGTTATGACATAGAACATTTGGTGCTATTAGTGAACTCAGATCCATCAAAACCTCCACCTAATGGCACTTAGCTTCAGCTCACTAGAGGGCATAAATATCAAGATGAATTTGAATTGAGTGCAAGTGTTGGAACAATATGTTCTGGATATGCAGTAAACTCATAGAAATATTTAAAACAAGACATAGCAAGGAAAAGGGACAAATGATACGGGCATCAGGAACACTTTTTAAAGAATATTTCTCTGTAGAAAATCATGAAAATCCCTGTGTCAACCCATTACAGGAGACCTATCATAACCATTCATCATGGCTCTAGGATGTATCTTTGAAGGAGACTCCGTGCAGAGACTGGCCCTAGATAAAGCCAGTTTTATTCAGGTTATTGCCTAGGTGTGAGTGAAAGAGTCATTGATTGTTACTAAATTGAGTTAGGCAGACAGTTTGTGAAATTCAAAGTGAATAATTCCAATGCTAATTATAAAAATTAATGTGTTCTGTTTTCCATCAGCAAAACTGAACTATCACAAGGTTTTATAAAGCATCTAATCCTTCTTCCTCATGAAGAAATTTGATCATTCCATTCTAGAGAAAAAAGTTCAAAATTTAAAAAAGATAGCCTAAATCTATCCCTAGCTAATGCATCAGGGTTGAACTTTAGGTCAATGAATAAAATGTATAACCCAATTCTGTTAACAATTACATTTAAGCTATCTGAAATAAATCTTAGTTCAGCTATGGGATCATAGAACTGCAATATATTATGATTTCATTTCTCCCTTTTGGTTTGAACAATCCTTATTCAAGGCCTGTGGGAGATAAAAAGTTTCTTTTCTTCTTAATGATGTTCCACAGTTTTAGGATTGAAGACTGGTTGACATGGGTGGATCATTAATTTGCCAATAATGCCTAAATTTCTATATAATTGTGATAGAGAGGAGTTGGGTGGAGAGAACAATCTTTAAGTGAATTGAAGCCCTGGGTTTTCTTATCAAAACATTTTATAGTGACCTCCTTTGCTCTACAAATTCTGATGAAAACAAATTATTTTCAATTTTCTAATTTTAACACAGAAATCCATTGTTATTGTTGAGTCGCTAAATTGTGTCTGTTTAGTGACCACATGGACTGCTGGCCACCAGCTCTACTGTCCATGGGATTTCCTGGGTAAAAATACTGGAGTGGGTTGCCATTTCCTTCTCTACAGGATCTTCCCAACCCAGGGATTGAACCCATATCTCCTGCATTGGCAGGATGAGTTCTTTACCACTGAGCAACCAGGGAAGCCCATAGAAATCCATACACATTAGCAAATTTAACAATGTATTTGATTTTGTAGTTCTTTGTGTTTAGAAAATTAATTGAAATAGAAGGTTATTTCTATTAATTACAATACGTAAACATGTACATATTTAATCTACATAAAATATTTAAGACAATGATAATTGAAAAAATAGCTAAAATATTAAGCATATATTGGAAACTGTGAGAGAGTCCCAGAGGATAAACTATAATAAATAATAAGCAAAACTTTTTTTGTCAAAATAAAAAAGGCTAAAGAACAAAGACTATAGGCAGAGCAGGCTCTCAGACATATTTCTTTGTGTGAGTTGGAGTCGCTGTGTGGCCACTTAGGGAATGGAGGAGGAAGAGTTGTATTTAAAAAAATATATATATATATAAAAAAAAAAAAAAAAAAAACAGAAAGAAAAAAGAATGAACTTAGAAAAAGAAAAAAAAAAAAGCTTTCCTCAGCTAATCTCAGGCTTTTTTTTTGTTAGTACCTAAATAGAATTCTGGAAAAACTAAAGGAAATCTTTAGAAACCTTAATTAGAGTCTTAGAAATGAAACCCACCAGAGTTAGCTACAAAGGAACTGACAGTAGTCTGTTTTATCCAGTGGAAACTGGCTCCAAACATAGCCTGGGATATGGCAAGTAATCTGGCAAGTGCCAGGGTAAGACTGCTTCCAGCCCACTACCATTCTGCCCTCCCTGGCTCCAGTCTTATCCTTAGTGATGTTCCCACTTAGTGTTGGATCCAGAAATTGGCAGGTGAATTTTACTCACATATGCAAAAAAATATTCTTCTCCTTTGAAAAATTTATACAGTTCTCTTTAGGAATCTGAGACCCTGTTGGCCTGTGCCAAATGAGAATTCTGAGTATTTTGTTTCACTTATTTTTAAAAGTTAAATACCATTCATTTTTCATGGTGAAAAGTCTCATTGAAACTGCTCTCTCACACAAAGTAGCAATTCATCAAATGATCTGTTGATGTCAACCTCATTATTTTTACCGCTCCATGCATCCAGGCACCAAACAGCTCCTAAACCAATACCTAAGTTAGCCAAGCGAGGACTCAGTGAGATCCAATTATCTGGAGGTGGTCTCTATGTTTGTCCACTGAGACTGTAAATAACCCCATGCTGGGAGGGGCTCAAGTCATGTCACTTCTAAACTGAAGTGGCTTCCTGTTGCCACAGGATAATTTTTAATCTCCTTAGTGCTGTTTACAAAGTATTACATGCTTCAGCAGCCTCTGAATTCATCAAGTCCCGTCCCTCTATCTTCCACTCCAGTCATACTAAACCAATACTATGTATGCCTTCTTCCTAAAACAAACTTTTATCTCCTACTTTTCCCTCAAATACTAATGCAGACTTTCCTGACTGATTTCCCAAGTCTAGGCTGGGCACTAGGTTAAAAGAATGATGAGCTCTGGGCAAAGCATTTGGAAAAACTTGAATGTTACTCCTTTTATTTTAGTCCTGCATTGTGCAGATTCATTATGCATTTTAAACATAATAGCATAGTCATAGCCATTGTTAAGGTAACCCCTATGAAGTCCATAATATTTGAAGTTTGGAAAAGAACAGTGAAGTCATCTAGTTTGGCCCTCTGATGTTAATATGAAGAAGTGATTAGAAAAGGAGGGAGGTGCTAATTGAAGGCGCTAAGGGGAAAACTTAATTGCATGGTCTGGATTATTTCATCATGAGACATTATGAAAATGCTCAGTTCAATGAAACTCAATATTTATAGGTAATAGCTGAATTATTCAATTAAATTGGTTATACTTTTAGAAAGTATGTATTAAACATTCCCAATTTATTAGCTAGAAATTGAGAAAACGAAGGTCCAATGTCAGTCTGGGCACAGCTAAGAAAAATAATTGGGAAAGCAAAGAAAATAAGAAACCACTCAAAATTGCCACCTAAAATCACTAAATGGTGATCTATTGAAAGGTGCTTAATAATTCTAGTTCATCTATGTCTTATTAAAAGTTCTTTCATATATATTTTTTATAAAATGGTTATGTAACCTTAGAGTAGGAGAAAAATGTAATGCAAAATGTTAATTCCTACTGTGTCAATTCTAACTAAAACCCAGCCCACATTCACTCTTAGAGATTCTATATTAAAACACTACATACTTGCTATATAATAGTATCCTTAAGATAATCATCTTTCCCTTTTACCAAGATGATTTGCGAGTTTATGTGAGTATATATATTCAAAGATATATCGATACTCACAAACATTGCATGTATATATATGTGCTATATATATACATATATAATACATATTTTGTCTTGAACATTCTTGACTACATTATATTACATTCAAATCAAAATTGAAAAAAAATGTTCAGTAAACTATTCCTATAAAATTATACATTTTAAATAACAGGTGCTTTAGCATAAACTTATTCATTGTAATTAATAATAATACATTTTTGAAAATAAATGTATATCATGAATAGTTAAAATACCAAGAAAAAAATGACTGGAAAAATAAAGTTTACTCAGCTATAATTATGAAATACATTGAAGGTAACCTGCATGTGCAACTAATATTTACTATTTATTAGTGTATATCTTTTAATAAGTACTTCTTTTAAAAGGAGTTTCTATAATAGGTTCCAGTTTCATCCATCTCATTAGAACTGATTCAAATGTATTCTTTTTAATGGCTGAGTAATACTCCATTGTGTATATGTACCATAGCTTTCTTATCCATTCATCTGCTGATGGGCATCTAGGTTGCTTCCATGTCCTGGCTATTACAAGGTTTGACGCACGGTACTGGATGCTTGGGGCTGGTGCACTGGGATGACCCAGAGGGAGGGTAGGGGAGGGAGGAGGGAGGAGGGTTCAGGATGGGGAACGCGGGTATACCTGTGGCGGATTCATTTCGATATTTGGCAAAACTAATACAATATTGTAAAGTTTAAAAATAAAATAAAATTAAAAAAAAAAAGAATATGACAAAAAAATAAAAGGAGTTTCTAAAAGATTTCTAAAAGTTAAAATAATAAAGATAAAATAATAAATATTAAATGTGTAATTTGCATACTATATGTCTAAAGAAAAATACTAAATGATATTTTAAGATTACAACTGTCCTGGCAGAACAATGCTTTCCTGTTATGGTTTCTAGTGTATTGTGACGATGGAATTGTATTTTTCACTGAGCGTTGTGCTTACCTCCACATCTTGGAATTGGGCCACTCCACATCACTTTTCCATCCATTAGTATACATGTAATTGTTTCTGTTCCCTGGGTTTTAATAAATCCTTCTTCACAAATAACTGAAATTGAACTTCCTAATTGAAAGTTGTCCCCAAATCTCCTTGCATTGATTGGTATTCCAGGATCAGGACACTCATTATGTCCAAATGCTTGAGAACAGCAAAAGAAGAGAAAAACATACAAACTAGTAGTATGAAACAGAACCTTGAGTATCTGGGTGATAAAAATTGAATTTTAGAAAGGTTATGTTCATTATTAGAAAAGCCCTTATTTATTAAAAAAAAAAAAAATAGAGAGACTCTCCTCTGGCCACACCTGTTTCTCTCTGATGTGTAATAGATGTATTGGTGTTAAAATAAGAACTGCATGATAAAATTACAATATTTCAAAGTAGAATTGTTTCTGCTTATTTCTTGAAATCATTAGCTTTATCTAAGTAAAATTTCCGGGTTAAGTTGAACAAAATTCCAATTAATGTGAATACAGAACAGATTGACTACATGTCCTTGAAAAGTTCTGCTGTGATTCATTGTTTGGAATAAAGAGATAGTCTCATTGTGAGAATTAACATGAAATGTTTCAATCTAGTATAAAGTCTTTCAATTTTTCAATAATTTTCCATATATCATTTATTCTCTGCCATCTAGGAAAAGGGAAGAGAACTAATTCTTTTACAATCACTATGTTCTAGGCACTGTGATAGAAGCTGTAGATATTATACATTATCACATCACTTAACATGTAGAATAACCTGATAGCCATTTACTCTAAAGAGTAATGTGAAATTCAGAAAAAGTATTAATAGTTTGCCTCAGATCATTAAGATACTATTGAAATGTATCCCCTGGTCTGGCTTTAAATTTTTTCTCCACAACATATTCTGTCTTGGATCATTTATCTCATGTCTCTCAAACGAATGCAAGTTTCTTGGTTCAGGGTCACTATCTTATTTCACCTTGTATCATCCAGGATGTGTATTTAGCCCCATCCCAGCAAGTAGCAGAATTGTAAGGACAATGTGTTTACTTAAATTTTTCATAGATTATACGTTACATGAGCCCTATAAATTTGCATTGTGTTTAAATTAGTATAATATAAATGGAAGAATATTTAAAGTAGCAAAGTCTAAATATGTAAAGTCTATTTCATGAGGCATATACAATTTAATATATTCATACCACATGAGTACATGCAATTATTTCAATTTTTCACTAAATCATCACTGATATTGTTCATAAGTTATATAATTGTATTATCCATCTCCTCATTTTTAAGTTTAACAGTACAAAATAACACTAAGTGAAAGTGAAAGTAAAGTAGTTCAGTCGTGTCTGACTCTTTGTGACCCCCGTGGACTGTAGCCTACCAGGCTTCTCTGTCCATGGGATTCTCCAGGCAAGGATATTGGAGTGGGTTGCCATTTCCTTCTCCAGGGATCTTCCCAACCCAGGGATTGAACCAGGGTCTCCCACATTGCAGGCAGACGCTTTACCCTCTGAGCCACCAGGGAAGCCCTTTCACTTTCACTTTCAATACAAAATAATATTAAGTAAATTCTAAAATGTATAACATTTATTTTGAATGTATACTTATTTCTAATTTCTTTCTGTTGTGCTTTTTAAAAGCATAATTTTGATTAAGTCTGGTTGCTCCTGAATATAACATCTGCTATATAATTTTTCAGGAAAAAACAATCAGTAGGAAGCATGGGCGTAAGAATTTGAATACAATGGGTTAAATCATTTACTAGAAAAACAGAACAAGGAACAAAATAAATATTTCCATAATATCTTCAAGATACCATAAATATTAAAGTTAAAAATATTATGCATTTAAGGAAATTCCCTGGCAGTCCAGTGCTTAGGACTTGGTGAGACCCAGAGTTCATTTTAAAGTTGGAACTATGATCCCTGTTTAGCCAAAAAAAAAAAGAAAAAGAAAACAAGATATATGCATTTACAACAACATAAAAAGTGTAAATAGAAAAATGCATATATTGTCTATTTATACATATATATGAAATATTTTAAAAGGAACTTACAGATAAAGCAACTAATTTATAGAGAGGGTCTATATAACACATCATGGCTAAATTAACTTGAACAATGTGCAATTACACATTGACAACTTTTGAGTGCCAGTATTCACTAAGAGTGTCATCTTGAAAAGACAATAATCACATTTAGTTACTAATCGACACAGCTCAGCACTGAATGCGCTGGGGCAAGGGTTTGGGGGAGGAGGGTGGAATTTTTTTCAATGAGCAGGAAATTAAATTCTATTATAATGTGACACAAATATTAACTCATCAAGTTGGTCACTCAGTATCTGATGGAATATGGTACTTTTGCCCATAAACAATAAAAATCACTGACATTCTATAGCTTCAGGTAATATATGTGGAAATAGAAGTTTCAGTATGTACATTTGTTAACATACTAAGGTATTTTCTTTATGTGATTCTTTTTCTATATTTATATCATGTTATTTTCAGAAAATAATATTCATCTTTTGAAACACAAAAAAATGTGGATGACAGAAAGACAATAGCTAAATAACCTCAAAGAATTAAAACTAGAACAATAAAATGAGCACAGTAATACAACAAGAATTTTCAAGGGAATAGCTCAGAAGGCAACTAAACAATAACTGCTAATGTTTGTTGAGCATTTATTAGGTATATATAATGAATTGTTTACATGTATTATCCTACTCTGATTAAATAAAATTCATATTTTATGGCATGATAAATATTTAAACATAGATTTTGTTTCCTCCATCCTCTTGGGCCTCTTTCTTCCTATTCAGTGTATATTGTGCATCTCCATTAACAAGACCTCCTTAGGAAATATTGCTGCTGCTGCTAAGTCGCTTCAGTCATGTCCGACTCTGTGTGACCCCATAGACGGCAGCCCACCAGGCTCCCCCGTCCCTGGGATTCTCCAGGCAAGAACACTGGAGTGGGCTGCCATTTCCTTCTCCAATGCATGAAAGTGAAAGTGAAGTCGCTCAGTCGTGACTGACTCTAATGACTTCATGGACTACAGCCTACCAGGCTCCTCCATCCCTGGGATTCTGCAGGCAAGAACACTGGAGTGGGTTGACATTTCCTTCTCCAATGTAAGAAAGTGAAAGTCAAAGTGAAGTCACTTAGTCGTGTTCGACTCTTCGCGACCCCATGGACTGCAGCCTACCAGGCTCCTCCGTCCATGGGATTTGCCAGGCAAGAGTACTGGAGTGGGTTGTCATTGCCTTCTCCACCTTAGGAGATAACATTCCTTCTTAATCTCATAAGGGATCATGACTTGCTTTGTATATTGTCTCAAAAAATTGCCTAACTATGCTTTGACCTCTAACAGTGGAACAGTCCTCAGAGCTTTCTGAAAGACTGTCTCCCAGGTTATAATCCACAGGTTGCCTTCAAAAAATTTTTTCATTTCTTTCTTATTTATATTAGCCAATACATTACTTATTCTATTAAATCTAAACCACTGATTTTTTTTTTTTTATTGACAACTCCTTACAAAAACTCATTATAACTTTATTGATGGGAATGCTGAGGCTCTGTTGTTAAACCTAAAAATGTATTACAGCAAAGCCAAGATTTGAAGTTCCATAGACTGATTTTGGAGAAGGCAATGGCACCCTACTCCAGTACTCTTGCCTGGAAAATCCCATGGACAGAAGAGCCTGGTGGGCTGCAGTCCATGGGGTCGCTAAGAGTAGGACACGACTGAGTGACTTCACTTTCACTTTCATGCATTGGAGAAGGAAATGGCAACCCACTCCAGCGTTCTTGCCTGGAGAATCCCAGGGACGGGGGAGCCTGGTGGGCTGCCGTCTATGGGGTCGCACAGAGTTGGACATGACTGAAGCGACTTAGCAGCAGCAGCAGCAGCAGACTGATTTTAGAGCTGATCTTAATCACTAAGGTACCATCCACATAGTGGCTTTGCTATGTCAATTTAGTAATTCACTGCCCCAAAATTAGTAATTTCCTTCTCTGTGATACTTTGATAGTCTAGTGAATTTTATCTTTGGAATTATAACTGTGTTGTCATTATTTGTTTAAAATTCTCTACTGATTTATGAGTATCCTGAAGGAAGCTATGTTTGCATACCAAAATAGGGAAATATGTATAGTAGATGTCAGATCATGCTTATGTGATTTCATAAAATGAGTTAGTATATTGGCTGATATAAAATTATATTTGAAATATATCTTCTTAATATCATGCCTCCTAAAAGGAGAAATGACACAATGAGTTAAAATATGGTTAGAATCAAGGACTAAAAGACCACCCCAATAGAAATTATATATACAATGTGTTCAAATTTCCTTATCTGAGGAACAAGAGGGCTGTTTTGTATGATTTCCTTTCTAGTTCTAATTTATAGGAATATGTTACACACAAAAAAATAAACTTACTGTTGTAAGTGATGTTAAAGCCACGTCCTGACATTGAGTGGTCAGCTTGAAATTCCAACCGTAGTATATGACTATTACTAGTAAGATGAGAAGGCACTTCAGCCCCAGTAAAGGTTCCAAGAACTGGGGAGTCTGGAGAGTCCCCGTCTTTAACAGCAAGGAAGTCAAACTGGGATTCCAGATCAAAGTCATTGAAAGAAAGGTGTATTCGACTTCCTGGATCAGAGATTATTGTCCAGATGCAATTTAAATTATTTCCATACCCTTCTGGATAATCAGGAGAAAGGACTGTTCCCATTGGTGCAGTAAAGTTAGAGAGGCAAGGAACTGTTAAAATAGGAAAATCATAAAATATAATAAATGTTCAAAAGTAATACAGTATCTAAATTTGCCATTGTTAATAATTACAATAATCAATTAGAAGTTTGAAAAAAATATTAAACAATGTAATCTGTTTTATAAAACAAAAAAAAATTGTTACTGTTTGCACATTATTAGGGAAGGCAACTAGTACCTTGAATTACTGTATGTTAAATATCCACAAAATCATAACTGGAGTAATAACAATTTATTTTGACATTTATCATGTCCATGTTAGAGTATGGTGCAAAATTTTAGTTTTTGTACTTCAAAAAATATTGGAGAAGAATATAGACATTTCCATAGAAAGCTCACAAAATGATTGAAAACAAACAAACAAAAATAATATGTAGGTACTAACATTACCAGGATGATACAACCTGAAGAAAACTTGAAATAAGGGTAATAACTAGGTGAACTTGATTCCTATCATGGGCATGGGATGCTC
The DNA here is from genome assembly GCF_002263795.3 of Bos taurus. Classification (NCBI taxonomy): domain Eukaryota; kingdom Metazoa; phylum Chordata; class Mammalia; order Artiodactyla; family Bovidae; genus Bos; species Bos taurus. Next base: position 51,751,073 of record NC_037341.1, on the reverse strand, counting down.
TGATAGCGTCTAACACAGATAAGGAGATGAATTAACACACGATAGTGGCTAACATTGGAAAGACAACTAAATAATTTTCATATCATAGTAAGGCTAGTCTTTATTTCCCTGCAGATTTTTTTTTAAACTTTGAAAAAATCTGATTTAAAGGTTCACACAGAAAAGTTAGAAAGCAGAGGAAGGATAAGAAAAAATGATCTATCACACAGAGGAAATCATAGTTTAAAAAAGTATTATATTTTTCCAGTGTTTCTTCTTACATATTTTTAAACAAAATTGAATTTATATGATTTTGTACCATACTTTATTGACAAAGGATATGAACTTTGGCCCTCAGAATATTTTGCTAAATTCTTATATATAAAAGTTGTATTATCCTATGCTTAAATATAACAAAAATGTATTAGATAGTGCAACACCCCTACAAGCATGAATACTGTTATTATCTGACCTTTTTATTTAATAAGAAGAATGATATCACAGTGTTTTAATTAGCACTGCTTTGCCTTCTAGTAAAGTTGAAGATTCTATCAGCATGATCGAAAGCTTAATAGTATTTCAAAACACTTTACTTCAAGATCTTTAAATCTAGGTATTCTTCCAAGAAGATAATCTTTGTCTAATATTGCAAAACCTATTAATGTAGTGTATTACATCAACAATGGAAATATTTTAAATCATTTTAGTAGATGCTAATATTGTGTTTAATAGACTAATTTTAAATAATGCTGACTAGATCAAACTTTAAGAAAATCTAGAGAACACTTTACACAATTTTAAAAAGAATTAACCCCTGAATTCTGATATGTGATAAATATGTAACAAGTAATAATTTCCTTTTTTAACCAACAATAGCTAATTTGAAAATGCAATTGAAAGATAGTTTATGAAGAAAAATAAAGTTATAAAGTACAGGACTATAAAAGGTAAAGACTAGAAATAGTCCTTACAAAAATATGAATAACTCATACAAAGAAAATTATAAACTTGTTGAGAACAGGAAATTTTACAAGGAAAAAAGAGGTGCCATGGATGCCATGTTCCTGAATGAGAAAACATTAAATGTATAAATTATATAGAAATTGCTTTTAAATTTCAATCAAAATCCTAACATAATCTCTTTAGAAACTTGATCTAATGTGTTGGCACACAACTTGTCAAAAAATAACAAGGCAAGAATAGATGTGAGAATTTTTATAAGCAAAGTAGCTAATAAGCATAATATTAAGTCATTACCATAAAATTAGCATGACAGTCATAGATATATAACACTAGATCAAAAGAAGTTACATAAGAAATGCATTTGATATAATTAAGTGTTTAAAGTATTGTATCGTGTGTGTGCTCACTCAGTTGTGTCCAACTCTTTGCAACTCCATGACCAGGTTCCTCTGTCCATGGAATTTCCCAGACAAGAATACTAGAATAGGTTGCCATTTGCTTTTCCAAAGGATCCTTCTGTCCCAGGGATTGAACCCATGTCTCTTGCACCTCCTACATTAGCAGGGGGATTCTTTACCTGGGAAGCCTAAAGTATTGTGTAGGCATCTACTTAATCTGATAAGGGAGATTAGCATGGTAGATTTGGTCAGTTTTCCCTCATATATTTATAGCTTCCCTTGTAGTTCAGTCGGTAAAGAATCCGCCTGCAATGCAGGAGACCCAGGTTCAATTCCTGGATCGGGGAAATCCCATGGCGAAGGAACTAGCAACCCACTCCAGTATTCTTGCCTGGAGAATCCCATGAAGAGGGGAGCCTGGCAGGTTACAGTTCATGGGGTCACAAGAGTCAGACAGGAGTTAGCAACTAAACATCACCACCCTCAAATGTAGATCATTAAATCAGAGATTAGGAAACTAAGGTCTGTGGGCCAAATCTAGCCTGAATTCTACCTTTTCAAATGAAATTTTATTTGACTGTAATCCTGTACTTTCATTTTCCTATTGTCCATGAATGCATTTCCTGCTACACTGACAGAGTTTAGTTGCAAAAGGGACCCACATAACTTATAAAAGCAAAAGTGTTTAAGAGTTCTCATATGTTCGTTAGACATCTGTGTTTATTAGAAATTTATTTATCACCTTTAAAAAATGCAATATAAATTTCTACATAATATTTTTCAAATATTAGGAAATATTTGGCTTCTATTCACTTAAAAAGTTCTCAGTACATGTTTAAAGATGCTAAAGAATTTTAAAATGTTAAATAAATCAACATTTCCAGTAAAGGAAAACGTGTGTTTTGCAGCACAAATTAAAATTTAGATAAAATGCAGGTGTTGAAAAGTGCTAAATTTTTTAATGTCAGTTATATTTTGAAGTATGTGCTAATGCCCTTGTAGGGAATAAAGGATTTCACAAATGAAAAGCATTATCATTACAAGAGTTGGATACAGATAAAAAACAAGAAAAATTTAAAATCATTTTAAAACAAGAAAATTATTTTTACTTTCATGTTATGAGCTTATATGTTACCATTTGTATTGAAAACTAAAATCCAAGTTTTCAATTATTGCATTCACACCTGGTAAGCTGTATTTGTTGGTAATGAAGACAGATCTTAATTTAACCTAAAAGTACATCAACAGATAAAACAAATTATATTTTTGCTTCAGTTAAATTGAAATGCTTCAATGTATTTGAAGAAATACATTATTTTAATCCAAGCATATTATAGGCCATAAACATTAATGAATTTTATTCTGTGCAATATAAATAAATGACACTTAACCATGCATTAGTGTGAGCATCTACAAGCAAAATTAAGTTAATGCATTATACATAGAATATAACCTTTAAATATTTTTAAGTGTTCCTGATTGCAAATAAGCATGTACTATCTCATTAAAAATAAATGAGTCTATTAGAATTAGCTCAGATATATAATTTCCATAAGAAGTATGCTATCTATAAAGTATAAAATGCCACCAATAAAGTGTTATGAGAACATATGGAAAATATACTTTGCAATTACCAAATGAACTATGTTGACTTTATTTAAATCTGCAAAGAAATTTATAGTTTGGCATAAGCACACTTGTTAAAGAGAGTACCAAAAAGTGCTACTCGTTCAAAAATAATTACACGGTTCCAGTTCTTTGCAATTAATTACAAAAGCAATTATATGCAAGGACAGGGTAACATATGCTATATGGAAGCAAAGCATTTGGTACTCACAGATACAGATGGGTATGTTTGCAGACCATTGGTTATTCTCTTGACAAACAATGGATTTCTCTCCAATTAATTCAAATCCAAACTGGCATTCGAACCTTAAAACATCACGGTTAGAAAATCCATCACCTTCCCTAATTCCATATAAGGGTGTACCAGGATCACCACAACTTTCTTTTTCAATTTCTGTAACAATAGATGATATGTCAGATTTCAAGGGTTTCAGACATACGATATCCATATAGTCAATTTAGAGACATACATTCTCTATAGTCAGGATATTTCAGAGCAAAAGATGAAAATGTTCTCCCAGTCTTAATCTTCTTTTGCTATGGTTATGATGTAATTATCTTTAGGGAACACTTAGTATTTTTCTCTCACTTTGAAAACAGGGAATCGAAGGTCTTCAGAGCTTATGTGGTTGTTCCTAACAGAACAATTATGAACAATATCCAGATTTTCTGTCTATGCTATATACATATAGTACACATAATTACATACATATGTGTTTTCCCCAAATTTCAAAAACTTTTCTTAGTTTTGTAACCTGTACATGGTACAGGAAATTGTTTGATTGAAACTAGAACACAGGGTAACATCCTCTGCCTCTGTGCTCCTAGAACAGTCAGTGAATTCCTTCCACACAGTATCTGCCACTCTCCCTAGTACTTGTTGGTTGAATTACCTTCCCCAACTAGACCCCTTGTAAAGCTCCTTAGAGCAGAGGTCAATTTAGTATTCCTGATTACCCTGATACATTTCTCAACAAATGTTTTTTGGGTGAATTCAATTGAAGGAGTTTGAAAGAAAAAATTCTCTTCAGAGCACATCAAAACACGCTTTCAACATGTGCTCAGTTCAGTTCAGTCACTCAGTCATGTCCAACTCTTTCTGACCCCATGAACCACAGCACACCAGGCCTCTTTGTCCATCACCAACTCCCGGAGTCCACCCAAACCTATGTCCATCGAGTCAGTGATGCCATCCAACCATCTCATCCTCTGTCGTCCCCTTCTCCTCCTGCCTTCAATCTTTCCCAGCATCAGGGTCTTTTCAAATGAGTCAGCTCTTCGCATGAGGTGGCCAAAGTACTGGAGTTTCACCTTCAACGTCAGTCCTTTCAATGAACACCCAGGACTGATCTCCTTTAGGATAGACTGGTTGGATTTCCTTGCAGTCCAAGGGACTCTCAAGAGTCTTCTCCAACACCATGGTTCAAAAGCATCAATTCTTTGGCACTCAGCTTTCTTTATAGTCCAACTCTCACATCCATACATAATCACTGGAAAAGCCATAGCCTTGACTAGACGGACCTTTGATGGTAAACTAATGCTTTTTAATATACTGTCTAGGTTGCTCATAACTTTCCTTCCAAGGAGTAAGCGTCTTTCAATTTCATGGCTGCAATCACCATCTGCAGTGATTTTGGAGCCCCCCAAAATAAAGTCTGACACTGTTTCCACTGTTTCCCCATCTATTTCCCATGAAGTGACGGGACCAGATGCCATGATCTTAGTTTTCTGAATGTTGAGCTTTAAGCCAACTTTTTCTTTTTTTATTTTTTTAATATTTTTTAAATTTTATTTTATTTAACTTTACAATATTGTATTGGTTTTGCCATATATCAAAATGAGTCTGCCACAGGTATACATGTGTTCCCCATCCTGAACCCTCCTCCCTCCTCCCTCCCCATACCATCCCTCTGGGTCGTCCCAGTGCACCAGCCCCAAGCATCCAGTATCATGCATCGAACCTGGACTGGCGACTCGTTTCATATATGATATTATACATATTTCAATGCCATTCTCCCAAATCATCCCACCCTCACCCTCTCCCACAGAGTCCAAAAGGCTGTTCTATACATCAGTGTCTTTTTTGCTGTCTCATACACAGGGTTATTGTTACCATCTTTCTAATTCCATATATATGCATTAGTATACTGTATTGGTGTTTTTCTTTCTGGCTTACTTCACTCTGTATAATAGGCTCCAGTTTCATCCACCTCATTAGAACTGATTCAAATGTATTCTTTTTAATGCCTGAGTAATACTCCATTGTGTATATGTACCACAGCTTTTTTATCCATTCATCTGCTGATGGACATCTAGGTTGCTTCCATGTCCTGGCTATTATAAACAGTGCTGTGATGAACATCGGGGTACATGTGTCTCTTTCAATTCTGGTTTCCTCAGTGTGTATGCCCAGGAGTGGGATTGCTGGATCATAAGGCAGTTCTTTTTCACTCTCCTCTTTCACTTTCCTCAAGAGGCTCTTTAGTTCTTCTTCACTTTCTGCCATAAGGGTGATGTCATCTGCATATCTGAGGTTATTGATATTTCTCCCTGCATCAGGGTCTTTTCATGTGCTCAAGGAAACTTAAGATATCTGGGACTTTCATTGTGGAGTTACGAGGCCAGGTGTAGGTTATTGTGGTGATTGTTTTGGTTTTTAGTTACATGAGGTAACATTAACATAGCCATCCTCAAACAACACCCAGAAATTAACAATTAAATTAAAAAAAAAAACTTTGAGATAAAGTTATGATCTCTCTTGACACTCCAATGATCACACACTCCTGGTTCTTCTGTAATCAACCAGTACCAATTTGTCATGCATCTTTCCAGTTCTTTCCCCATGCTTTTACAATTAGACACACACATATAAAATACATATTATAAGCATCCATATTTTCATAAATATAAAATTCTCTTCACAAAATCTATGGAGTGTTGCTTTGTGTAAGTATTGTAACTTATACTGCAGTACACTCTCAGCATATTCTATAACATGTTGCTTTTTAATCAAACAATAATTTTGGAGATATTTTTGAATGCCCTTGTATCCTTAGCAGAAAACATAGATAGTTATTGCGATTTCTTTAATACACTGGATTTGATTTGATATTTATTTCTTTCTGTGTCATAGTGACATTGGTCCTTTGGTCTAAATTTTTTGTTGTGCTGTTTCTATATAGACTTCATATCGAAGAAAGATTAGCAATTTCCAGTATTCATTAGTCTTTTAGGCTAGGTTGTATAACAAGAAAATGATACCTAAGTGTTAGAATTTGCCAAAAAAATAAGCTGAGTGAGTCTGGCATAATTTTGAGGTAGATATCTGACCAGTGTTTCAATATCTTCTAAGGTTATTTCCCTATTAAAAAACATTGCGGAGGATTTAACAACATAAAATCACACACACACACACACACACACACACACACACACACATATGTTAGAGAAGTGAAATTTTCCAAAATTTCCAAGTTGATAGTTTAGTAGGGATAGAATTGTGTTATGTAATCTTTAAATATATCTTTATAAAGATAAATTATTAATTTTCTTACTCCTAATGCAAGTTATTTGTGACTAGTCTTCCAGTTTTCTTTTCTTCATATTTACAAAACATTGTCAAATTTACTAGTCTACTCAAACTTCAACTCTTTTGCATTATTTTGTTATTCTTTCTCCACCTTCTTAAGCTTAAGTTTTAGGATTTGTTTCTATATTAGTTTATTTTCAGCCTCTCTTGTTTCCTTAAAAATATGCTTTTTAGTCTATAAATTTTCTTCAGAGTACTGTTTTTGTATTTAGAGCTTTTGTTGCTGTTGTTCACTTCTAAATAGTTTATAGTTTTCATCTTTATTTCCTCTTTGAATCATAAATAGTTTCAAAGTGCTTTTAAATTTATGGGTCTAGGCTATCATTTTGTTGCTGACTTCTAGTGTTATTGCTTTAATAATCAGTATACGTATATCCAGCTCTCACAGTAAAATATATTCACTAAAATATATTCAGAAAAATATATTCAGTTCAATTTGATATATTTGTCAAATTGAAATAACTTATGTTGTTAATTATCTTTTGTCTACCCTCTCCAACAATTTTTTAAATAACTGTTAAAATTCTAAATAAAGTATGAATTTTTCCAGGTTTATTTGTAGTTCAATCAAGCTCACTTACATAGTTCACATCACATTGAGTCATTCAATTTATTCAGCAAATATCTGAGGACCTATGATATGCTAGATTCTCTTCTAGGTACTATATGGGATAGATAAATGAATAAACATAATAATTCCTGCTTCTTAATAGTGTATATTCCACTGGAAGTTCACAAATAATAATAAATAAAAGTCTTATTTTAGAAGGTGATATGTGCTATGGGGGTGGTGCACTTTTATTTATACTTAAAATATGTTGCAATTTCTTGAATATTTAATGATTTATTCCCATTTATTGTTTCATAATCTATTACTTTTGTCATGAACATGATTTCCCCCTTTATTTTTATGAGGATATCTAGTATAGTCATTTCAATTAAAAAAATGTTTTTTATCTGTTTCTTTGGGTATAAGCAGAAATCTGCTTCAAGTGTAGCAGACTAAAGTTTCTTCTGAAGCAGTATATTTGACAATGTATTTGATGAATCATAGTGACTGCAGCCATGAAATTAAAAGACGCTTACTCCTTGGAAGGAAAGTTATGACCACCCTAGATAGCATATTCAAAAGCAGAGACATTACTTTGCCAACAAAGGTCCGTCTAGTCAAGGCTATGGTTTTTCCAGTGGTCATATATGGATGTGAGAGTTGGACTGTGAAGAAGGCTAAGCGCCGAAGAATTGATGCTTTTGAACTGTGGTGTTGGATAAGACTCTTGAGAGTCCCTTGGACTGCAAGGAGATCCAACCAGTCCATTCCAAAGGAGATTGGCCCTGGGGTTTCTTTGGAATGATGCTAAAGCTGAAACTCCAGTACTTTGGCCACCTCATGAGAAGAGTTGACTCATTGGATAAGACTCTGATGCTGGGAGGGATTGGGGGCAGGAGGAGAAGGGGACGGCAGAGGATGAGATGGCTGGATGGCATCACCGAGTCGATGGACGTGATTTTGAGTGAACTCCGAGAGTTGGTGATGGACAGGGAGGCCTGGCGTGCTGCGATTCATGGGGTCGCAAAGAGTAGGACACGACTGAGCGACTAAACTGAACTGAATGGTTGTCAAGCCTACGATGACAAGTGCAGGGGGCGATTATTTGAAGGGAAGACCAAAACTGCTGATTTTGAATGAGTGGTCAAATAACTGTTTTTATTGGCTTGCTTCTGTAAACTTCAAGCTTATTTCTTCTAATGTCAGAATCATGTCATATTTCTAGGTATAAATTATCTCCTCTGGTAATCCACGGTGCAGTCCACTTTTATGCTTCACTCTGAGTTGGGTATCCCTCCCTCTTGATAACTACATTTGACTCCATTTTATATCTGGACATTTTGCTCTGGAGCCAAAATATTTTCTTCTGTAGCGATTACTCAGTTTCTCAAGATTATCAGTGGCCTTTTCTCTGGAGGTTTCTGGTCCCAATGAATGATGGCTTCTTAGGCAGAAAGTGTAACAACAGCAGCCCATAGAGGCACTGGTTTATGAAATTCTCAGCTTGTCTCTATATTCCATATATATATATGCTTATTTATATTTATGGTTCTCAGAAATCCCCAATAGCCTTACAATAACTGAAAGTTTCTCTTCTTAAGCACCAGATTTTTGGTTTTTTTAAAAAATATGTTTTATATCATCTTTGGGCTAGCAATGAGAATAGGTGCTTACTCTACTGTACTATTTTGAAACTATTTTTTTCTTTGCTCCTTTAAAACAATAATATACTTTCAAATGAAGATATAATATTGAAGTTGCAATATTCTCTTAGACTGAGAAACAACATACAATAAGAAAAAACAACATACAATAAAAAAAAAAAAAAAAAAAACCCTGATAGCTCAGTTGGTAAAGAATCTGCCTGAAATGCAGGAGACCCTGTTTCAATTCCTGGGTCAGGAAGATCCACTGGAGAAGGGATAGGCTACCCACTCCAGTTTTCTGGCCTCGGGACTGTATAGTCCATGGGGTCCCAAAGAGTTGGACACAACTGAGCAACTTTCACTTTTTTTCACTTATTTTATATCATTGCCTTTGAAATTATTTTCTATCGAGGCAAGACTAATATCTGAATAAATAATTCATATACAACACATGAGTGTTATAATAGAGTTTTGCACAAAAATCAGTTATTAATAATAGTAACTACCATTTATTTTACATAGAAATTATACTGATATTATGAAAAAATCTTTTTAAAATATTTAATACTCATAACAAATATATAATGGAACTATTATCATCTCTACTGATAAAAAAAAAAATCAGAGAAGTTAAGTAATGCTCAGAGAAATAATGCTGCAGACTGAATATTTTTGTCTACCTCTAACTTCATATAGTGAAATATAATCCCCAATGTGATGATATTTTGTGGTGGAGTCTTTGGAAGGTGATAAGGTCATGAGGGTGGAGCCTTCATAAATAGCATTTCTGCCCTTATAAAAGAAAGAATTCACAAAGGTCCCTTACCTATCTAGCCATGTGAGGACACAGGAAAAAAATCAGCCATCTGTGAACCAGGAAATGGGCTCTTATCAAACACTGAATTTCCCAGCATCTTGATCTTAGACTTAGTTTTCATACTTGCTTATAAGCCACCCAGTCTGCAGTATTTTTTGTTATAACAGTAAAAACAGATAAGATATAGATATTAACTTGCCCAATTTCACAAGATCAATAGCAGAGTTTAGGTCTGTCTGAGTCTATAGCCATAATCCCCAAGCTATTGCAAAGAAAATTTCATTCATTAATTACCCATTTATGAAACATTTGTTTAGTTTCTAATATGTATCAAAAATAAGACTAGGCACTAGGAATATGAAGACAAATAAGATGTAGCTTATGTCCTTAAATGAGGGCAAAAGGAGGTACAGTAAAGGCCCCTTGAATTGGAGGTTGACAAATAGATAGAAGTTTCAGAGCAGAGGTGAACCTGAAACTATCTTAGAGCTATTTTACTATGTGAACTGGGGAAGAATAAGGGAGGAAAGGTTTCCTAGGTGGAAAAAGAAGAGAAGTATTAGAGAAGATAAAGTTTTTTCTCTTTCTTTAGATGGGGTGACTTGGTGTTAGGAGTCTGTCTGAGTTCTTTCAAGATATTATAAGAGAATGTTGTTGTTTAGGTGCCATGTCATGTTCGACACTTTTGCTACCCCATGGACTGTAGCCTGCCATGTTCCTCTGTCCATGGGATTCTCCAGGCAAGAAAACTGCAGTGGGTTGCCATGGCTTGTAAACAACAGAAATTTGTTTCTCATAGTTCTGAAAGTTGAAAAGTCCAAGATCAAGGTGTCAGTAGATTCGGTATCTGGACAGGGCTCATTTTCCAGATTCACCAATATCTTCTTGCTGTGTCCTCACATGGTAGAAAGGGCTAGGGAGCTCCTAGGGTACTAATTCCATTTATCAGGCACCCACTCTCATCACTTAGTCACCTCCTAAAGGCCCATAAACAGATATCATCCATCACATTGGGGATTAGGTTTCAATACGTAAATTTTAGAAACACAAATATTCATCCTATAGCAGAGACAGTGATAGTGGCAACAAGAGTTGAGGAGATAGTGAGGTTAAGTAAGTGATAATGGGGCTAGAGGCCAAACAAGTAGAAGCAAGGCCAAGGAAGCAGCCAGTAAAGTTGTAAGATCAGGTACATATGAGGGGACTGTGCAAATCATGAATGTATTGAGGATAAGGATAGCTAGACTTCTCACTATCCAGAAGGGGATGTAGAAAATTGGAAGGCTACAAAGGATTCTGAGTGGCTGAAGTAAAATTGGAGAAACTGATGTTAATTCATGTTTAAAATATAGATATACATAAATAGAGATGAGTGTGCCTGTATTATATCAAACATCACACACATGCACATATATGCATGCACAGATCTTGTCTAGCCCTATCCACTGAGACTCCTAATAACAATAAGTACTTATAGCTTCAAGGACATGATTGCTCACATCCTGGTGTCTGAATACTATTCTTTACTAAAGGAAATCAGGAAACTGCTTCCAGCAGTGGTCAAGGAAACATAAAGGACAAAACTGGAACACCTTGTGTAAAAAGAAATGTTTAAAGAATGATGGGGACATATTGAAAAGACATGCAGGCCAGCCTGAAGGAACTACACTGGCCATTCTAGGGCAGCTTAATCAGTTGTGTCAGCCCCCTACAAGTTTGAGGCATGGAACAACCATTGGTATAGTCACCTTTATTTTGTTTATTGCAGCAAAACTGTAGTAGCTCCAGGATCCAGATTTGACCCCACAAAATTGCCAGAAACTTCGTCTTCCTCAACAGGTTCTCTAAGGTGCTAAAGTGCCACTTGTAACTGTGGACAATTTAATGTCTGAGAGATGAACTTTGACTACCAAGAAAAAATATGGGAAGGAGAACAGAAGAAATATTGCTCATCTGTCTTCTCCCAAAACAGGTGGTTTGAAACCACAGCTGGTTCATGAGGTCCACATGGCCAATACACTGTGTTTTTCTTGAGGCTGTGGCTATTCAGTAACTTACTATTTTATATTTGATCCCCCTACTTCCCTGTTATATCTCTTTTTTCCCTTCATTTCTATTGTCTTGGAATTGTACTCTGCCCTCCTCACATAAAGTTTTAGTCTATAAGCTTCATCACAGCCTTTGTTTTCTAGGGACTCAAAGCTAAGATGGGGCTTCCCAGATGGTGTTAGCAGTAAAGAACCGACCTGCCAGTGCAGGAGACATAAGAAAAGTGAGTTCAATCACTGGATTGGGAAGATCCCCTGGAGGAGGGTATGGCAACCTACTCAAGTATCCTTGCCTGGAGAATACCATGGACAGAGGAACCTGGTGGACTACCACCCATAGAATTGCACAAAATCAGACACTACTGAAGTGACATTGCACACATGTATGCAAAGCTTTAATAAGTAACTTAAAACTGGCAGTCAGTAAAGAAAGTAAGGGATTAGGCTATCTAAAGGTCCCAGGGAATAAGATTATTAGTTCCTGTTATTGAGAGATTATAATTTGACAGCTGCTGCTGCTGCTGCTAAGTCGCTTCAGTCATGTCCGACTCTGTGCGACCCCACAGACGGCAGCCCACCAGGCTCCCCCCGTCCCTGGGATTCTCCAGGCAAGAACACTGGAGTGGGTTGCCATTTCCTTCTCCAATGCAGGGAAGTGAAAAGTGAAAGTGAAGTTGCTCAGTCGTGTCCGACTTTACAGACCCCATGGGCTGCAGCCTACCAGGCTCCTCTGTCCATGGGAGTTTCCAGGCAAGAGTACTGGAGTAGGGTGCCATTGCCTTCTCCATAATTTGACAGGATATTTGCTAAATACTTATCTGCTTTAACTCATGTATCACTTATTATAACACTGAGAGGAAGACCCTATTTATTCTACCTTAATGGGTGAAAAAACAAGGTTCTGAGAAGCTGACCAAGGTCAGATACGTAGAAATAGTTCAAGTCAAGTAAGTTTCCACTCAACATCTACCTGACTCCAATGACCATATGCTGCCATTGTTCAATACTGCTTGAGAGAAAGGATGGAGAGAATACTGTTAGCCAGGCACTGGAATAACTAAGGAAAGAAAATTGCTTCCAGGACTGGAACAGGAAAAAAAAGTAGCAACATTAATTTTAAAAGAGGTTCTTGTCTTGAATATTTCAACACACCAAATCACCTTTATGGCACCAGGGTAATTTATAAACTATCCATATCTCTTCAAATTCTGTACTATGGGAGTCCTCGTGTTTTAAACCTTTCCTGTCTCTTCCTTTTGGTCTGCAACCATTTTCCTACTAACTACTTAAGTGTCAGGCATGTCAGGATATTTTCACATCAACATGTGCTTAGGCAAGATGTCTCAGCCAGGACAGAAGAAACATCCCAGTGAGTAACACCTGGGGAAATTCCTATGCATCTTTTAAGGTCTAACTATACTTCTTTCTGGTCATAGCAAACACCCTCTTCCAACAACACAAGAGAAGACTCTACACATGGACATCACCAGATGGTCAACACTGAAATCAGATTGATTACATTTTTTGCAGCCAAAGATGGAGAAGCTCTATACAGTCAACAAAAACAAGACAAGGAGCTGACTGTGGCTCAGATCATGAACTCCTTATTGCCAAATTCAGACTTAAATTGAAGAAAGTAGGGAAAACCACTAGAACATTCAGGTATGACCTAAATCAAATCCCTTAGGATTATACAGTAGAAGTGAGAAATAAATTTAAGGTCCTAGATCTGATAGATAGACTGCCTGATGAACTATGGACTGAGGTTCGTACATTGTACAGGAGACAGGTATCAAGACCATCCCCAAGAAAAGAAATGCAAGAAAGCAAAATGGCTGTCTGGAGAGGCCTTACAAATAGCTGTGAAAAGAAGAGAAGTGAAGAGCAAAGGAGAAAAGGAAAGATATAAGCACTTGATTGCAGGGTTCCAAAGAATAGCAAGTAGAGATAAGAAAGCCATCCTCAGCAATCAATGCAAAGAGATAGAGGAAAACAACAGAATGGAAAAGACTAGAGATCTCTTCAAGAAAATTAGAGATACCAAGGGAATATTTCATGCAAAGATGGGCTCGATAAAGGACAGAAATGGTATGGACCTAACGGAAGCAGAAGATATTAAGAAGAGGTGGCAAGAATGCACAGAAGTGTACAAAAAAGATCTTCACGACCCAGATAATCACGATGGTGTGATCACTCACCTAGAGCCAGACATCCTGGAATGTGAAGTCAAGTGGGCCTTATAAAGCTAGTATAGGTGATGGAATTCCAGTTGAGCTATTTCAAATCCTGAAAGATGATGGTGTGAAAGTTTTGCACTCAATATGCCAGCAAATTTGGAAAACTCAGCAGTGGCCACAGGACTGGAAAAGGTCAGTTTTTATTCCAATCCCAAAGAAAGGCAATGCCAAAGAATGCTCAAACTACCACACAATTGTACTCATCTCACACGCTAGTGAAGTAATGCTCAAAATTCTCCAAGCCAGGCTTCAGCAATATGTGAACCGTGAACTTCTATTTGTTCAAGCTGGTTTTAGAAAAGGCAGAGGAACAAGAGATCAAATTGCCAACATTTGCTGGATCATGGAAAAAGCAAGAGAGTTCCAGAAAAACATCTATTTCTGCATTATTGACTATGCCAAAGGCTTTGACTGTGTGGATCACAATAAACTGAGGAAAATTCTGAAAGAGATGGGAATACCAGATCACCTGACCTGCCTCTTGAGAAAACAATATGCAGGTCAGGAAGCAATAGTGAGAACTGGCCATGGAACAACAGACTGGTTCCAAATAGGAAAAGGAGTACATCAAGGCTGTATATTGTCACCCTGCTTATTTAAATTATATGCAGAGTACATCATGAGAAATGCTGGGCTGGAAGAAGCAAAAGCTGGAATCAAGATTGCTGGGAGAAATATCAATAACCTCAGATATGCAGATGACAGCACCCTTATGGCAGAAAGTGGAGGGGAACTAAAAAGCCACTTGATGAAAGTGAAAGAGGAGAGTGAAAAAGTTGGTTTAAAGCTCAACATTCAGAATACTAAGATCATGGCATCTGGTCCCATCACTTCATGGGAAACAGATGGAGAAATAGTGGAAACAGAGTCAGACTTTATTTTTTGGGACTCCAAAATCAACTGCAGATGGTGATTGCAGCTATGAAATTAAAAGACGCTTACTCCTTGGAAGAAAAGTTATGACCAACCTAGATAGCATATTCAAAAGCAGAGACATTACTTTGCCAACAAAGGTCCATCTAGTCAAGGCTATGGTTTTTCCTGTGGTCATGTATGGATGTGAGAGTTGGACTGTGAAGAAAGCTGAGTGCTGAAGAATTGATGCTTTTGAACTACGGTGTTGGAGAAGACTCCTGAGAGTCCCTTGGACTGCAAGGAGATCCAACCAGTCCATTCGGAAGGAGATCCGCCCTGAGATTTCTTTGGAAGGAATGATGCTAAAGCTGAAGCTCCAGTATTTTGGCCACCTCATGCAAAGAGTTGACTCATTGGAAAAGGCTCTGATGCCAGGAGGGATTGGGGGTAGGAGAAGAAGGGGACAACAGAGGATGAGGTGGCTGGATGGCATCACTGTCTAGATTGATGTGAGTCTGAGTGAACTCCGGGAGTTGGTGATGGACAGGGAGGCCTGGCGTGCTACGATTCATGGGGTTGAAAGATTTGGACACAACTGAGCAACTGAACTGAACTGAACTGATACCTCTTTCATCTCTTTCAGAATCTTCCACAGTTTATTGTGATCCACGCAGTCAAAGGTGTTGGCATACTCAGTAAAGCAGAAACAGATGTTTTTCTGGAACTCTCTTCCTTTTTCCATGATCCAGCAGATGTTGGCAACTTGATCTCTGGTTCCTCTGCCTTTTCTAAAACCAGCTTGAACATCTGGAAGTTCACAGTACACGTATTGATGAAGCCTGGCTTGGAGAATTTTGAGCATCACTTTACTAGTGTGTGAGATGACTGCAATTGTGTGGTAGTTTGAGCATAATTTGGCATTGCATTTCTTTGGGATTGGAGTGAAAACTGACCTTTTCCAGTCCTGTGGCCACTGCTGAGTTTTCCAAATTTGCTGCCATATTGACTGCAGTACTTTCAGAGCATCATCTTTCAGGTTTTGAAATATCTCAACTGGAATTCCATCACCTCCACTAGCTTTGTTCATTGTGATGCTTTCTAAGGCCCACTGGACTTCACATTCCATGATGTCTGGCTCTTTTTAGAAAAGGCCAAGGAACCAGAGATCAAATTGCTAATATCCTCTGGATCATCAAAAAATCACGAGAATTCAAGGAAAACATCTATTTCTGCTTTGTTGACTACGCCAAAGCCTTTGACTGTGTGTATTACAATAAACTGTGGAAAATTCTTCAAGAAATGGGAATACCAGACCACCCGACCTGCCTCTTGATAAACCTGTATGCAGGACAGAACGCAACAGTTAGAACTGGACATGGAACAATAGACTGGTTCCAAAAAGGAAAAGGAGTACATCAAGGCTGTATATTGTCACTCTGCTTATTTAACTTACATGCAGAGTACATCATGAGAAACACTGGGCTGGAAGAAGCACAAGCTGGAATCAAGATTGCCAGGAGAAATAACACTGACCTCAGATATGCAGATAATACCACCCTTATGGCAGAAAGTTAACATGACCTAAAAAGCTTCTTGATGAAAGTGAAAGAGGAGGGTGAAAATGTTGGCTTAAAGCTCAACATTCAGAAAACTAAGATCATGGCATCTGGTCCCATCACTTCATGGGAAATAGATGGAGAAAGTGTCAGACTTTATTTTTGGGGGGCTCCAAAATCACTGCAGATGGTGATTGGAGCCATGAATTAAAGGACACTTACTCCTTGGAAGGAAAGTTATGACCAACCTAGATAGCATATTAAAAAGCAGAGACAATACTTTGCCAACAAAGGTCCATCTTTTCAAAGTTATGGTTTTTCCAGTGGTCATGTATAGATGTGAGCATTGGACTGTGAAGAAAGCTAAGCACTGAAGAATCGATGCTTTTGAACTGTGGTATTGGAGAAGACTCTTGAGAGTACCATGGACTGCAAGGAGGTCCAACCAGTCCATTCTAAAGGAGATCAGTCCTGGGTGTTCATTGGAAGGACTGAAATTCCAGTACATTGTCTCCTTCATGTGAAAGGTTGACTCACTGGAAAAGACTCTTATGCTGGAAGGGATTGGGGGCAGAAGGAGAAGGGGACACAGAGGATGAGATGGCTGGATGGCATCACGGACACAATGGACATGAGTTTGAGTGAACTCCAGGAATTGGTGATGGACCGGGAGGCCTGGCATGCTGAAATTCATGGGGTCGCAAAGAGTTGGACATGACTGAGTGATAGAACTGAATTGATGCGTCTTTCATAAAGATTGACCTGAGTTTGTAACTCTAGTCACTTGCTCCTTTCTTTGCAGTTCTATAGGCCAAAATCCACTGGATCATAGAAAAAGCTAGAGAATTCCAGAAAACAAAACAAAGCAAAAACATCTATTTCTGCTTCATTGACTATGTTAAAGCTGTTGATTCTGTGGATCACAAAAAACTGTAGAGAATTTTTAAATGGATGGCAATACCACAGCACCTTACCTGCTTCCTGAGAAACCTGTATTCAGGTCAAGAAGCAACAGTTAGAACGAAACATGGAACAACAGACTACTTCAATATTGTGAACGGATATGTCAAGGCTGTATATTGTCACCCTGCTTATTTAATTTTTATGCAGAGTACATCATGTGAAGTGCCAGGCTGGATGAAGCACAAGTTCGAATCAAAATTGCCAGAGAATGCACATATGCACATGGCACCAGCCTTATGACAGAAAGTGAAGAGGAACTAAAGAGCCTATTGATGAACATGAAAGAGGACAGTGAAAAAACTGGCTTAAGACTCACATTCAACAAAGGAAGATCATGCCATCAGGTCCCATCACTTCATGGCAAACAAACGGGGAAACAATGGGAACAGTGAAAGACTTTATTTTCTTGGGCTTCAAAATCATTGTAGATGGTTACTGCAGTCATGAAATTAAAAGATGCTTTCCCCTTGGAAGAAGCTCCTTGATAACATATTGAAAAGCAGAACCATTACTTTGCCAACAAATGTCCATATAGTCCAAGCTATGGTTTTTCCAGTAGTCATGTATGGATGTGAAAGTTGGACGTAAAGAAGGCTGAGCGCTGAAGAACTGATGCTTTTGAAGTGTGGTTTTGGAGAAGACTCTTGAGAGTCCCCTGGACAGCAAGGAGATCAAACCAGTCAATCCTAAAGCTAATCAGTCCTGATAATTCATTAGAAGGACTGACGCTAAAGCTGAAGCTCCAATACTTTGGCCACCTGATGTGCAGAGCTGACTCATTACAAAAGACCCTGATGTTGGGAAAGATTGAAGGCAGGATAAGAAGGGGACAACAGAAGACGAGATGGTTGGATGGCATCACTGACACAATGGACATGAATTTCAGCAAGCTCTGGGTGATGGTGAAGGACAGGGAAGGCTGGCATGCTACAATCCATGGGGTCGCAAAGAGTTGGACATGACTGAGAGACTGAACAACAACAGGCCTTAGGGATACTTACATCAATCATGTATTTTACTATAATTATTTACTCATTTGTCTCTTCCCATGATATTTTATCCATAACTTTGCATTTCAAGTGTCTGTATACATAGTGATGACAAACATTCATAACTCATTTATGTGTTAGGCAAAGTTCTAAGCATTTGTTACATTTAACCTTGACATGACCCTATGCAGACCCAATGAGGTAAGTAACTTGCCTAGAGTCACACACATTTTAAATAGTAAACCTATGATTTGAACTCAAATGGTATGGTTCCATGATACAAATTCTTAAGCATTATGCTTTTTCTCAAGACTAAAGGTCAAGAATGGTTGTGGAATATATAAAGAAAGAAGGAAGTTAATTAAAAATTAGTATATAAAAGTATATGGTCCTATCAGTAAACCATATAAGCAATTATAGATTCTCATAGTTATAGTGACCTATACTACAGGAAGTCACAGAATGACATATTACTGGTGTGACTTTGGAATAATTTAAATAGTTGTCTTATAATTATAGGAAATTTGTGCTGAATATTTTGTTTACCTCTCAAGAACCATTCTTCACCCTTTTCTTCCTTGAGTCTTACCTGTGTAGGGTGGGATAAAAGACTGACCCACATGGACCCAAGACAGATAGGCTCCTATACCCCTCGACTTTCTGTGTGTATAATAAGTGGTCAGACCACTAGCATGAGAAAGGATGAGAAGGTTGGGCAATAGGGGTATTTTCTCTCATCTTCTCTGCCTGATCACCATGGGATAACTCTTCCTGTACTGAAAACCACACTTTCGTCATGCTGCCCTCTCCCCACAGTGATCCTCAATGTTATGATTATCATTCTGAAAGGTGATAATAACTCCTCATTGTCATTAGCCATGGAAACTGTATAACCTCTTGGTTTTAAGCTCAACCCACACATAGCCAGTGAGAAAGTGTCATTTGTTACCTGCACTGTCCCTGATTTATAGAATACAGCTTACATTGAAATCTCAATGCCACACAAAAATAATTTAGTTTGCATCATACTGATTTTTGATTTTATTATCTTATGACACTTTGTTTTTTAGAATATAAAGTGGGATTGAGATTTCTATAACAAGTATCTCCTCCACTGGGAGTCAGCTAAACACTCTGCATAATTCACAAATAAGTTTGGAAGGAAGGAACAGAATAAGTATCCATTCCCAGAATAAGAGGTAGGCACTTGGTGGCTCAGAGGTTAAAGCATCTGCCTCCAATGTGGCAGACTGGGTTTTGATCCCTGGGTTGGGAAGACCTCCTGGAGAAGGAAATGGCAACCCCCTCCAGTATTCTTGCCTGGAGAATCCCATGGATGGAGGAGCCTGGGGGGCTACAGTCCATGGGGTGGCAAAGAATCAGACACGACTGAGCGACTTCTCTTTCACTTTCACCCGTGGAATAGCACCTGATTTTGCTCTTTTTCTTCCCCACTGTGGAGGGAAAGGAATCAGAAGCTGGCAGAAGAAGGGTTGAAATAAATGAGGATGAGAGGTCAGATGAAATATAAGCAGAGCACTTGGGAAGGTGCTCCTGTAGCGCGCTGAGAACAAAATAGATAACACAGGTTTAAATGACAGTGATTGAAATTTGTAGAGCAGGAATCTTTCGATATCTTGTTTTAGTAATAAGAGACTTTGATCCTTGATGCCTAAAGCAACAAACTCTAATTTTAAATTCAACCAGATTTCCAGCCAAAAACTAACATCTGGCCTTAAACTGACATGGAAATTCTCATTGATGAATTTCTGACCTAACAATAGTTGACACTGTAATTCAAATATTTCACAGAGGAACTGTGTAGGTTAAAAGAAAGCGATCTGTAAAACTTGCAGTTTTGCTGATCCTTAATGTGAAGAACCCTCTTGGGAATCTCATTACCTTAGCAACGGGTTTACAAAGGTCATGAAATACAGAATCATGCAGCTGAAAAAGACCTTGTGAGTTAAACTCTGTTTCACCCTCAAGGATCTCAGACAAATGAGACCAAAATTTAAACAGATTTTGAGAAGGAAAGCTATAGCTCCCACACAAAGTAATGAAGGACATATTTGCAATAATAAATGTGTAAGGTGTCTTATCACAATGGTGAAAAAACTGACATTGAAAAGCTTCAGATTAGATGTGATCATTTAATAAAAAAAATTCAGAATGCTGCTCTAAGAAAAGACACCTGAAGTTTAGCATTTGCATAGGTCTGGTGTAGAAGAACATCTTTCTGCCAGTAAGTAATTAAATAATACATTATTTTGATATCAGTTCAGTTCAGTTCAGTCACTTAGGCATGTCCAACTCTGTGACCCCATGAATCGCAGCATTTCAAGCCTCCCTGTCCATCACAAACTCGTGGAATTCACTCAAACTCACGTCCATCGAGTCAGTGATACCATCCAGCCATCTTATCCGCTGTCATCCCCTTCTCCTCCTGCCCCCCCAGCATCAGGGCCTTTTCCAGTGAGTCAACCCTTCACATGTGGTGGCCAAAGTACTGGAGTTTCAGCTTTAGCATCATTCCTTCCAAAGAACACCCAGGGATGATCTCCTTTAGAATGGACTGGTTGGATCTCCTTTAGAATGGACTGGTTGGATCTCCTTGCAGTCCAAGGGACTCACAAGAGTCTTCTCCAACACCACAGTTTAAAAGCATCAATTCTTCGGCGCTCAGCTTTCTTCACAGTCCAACTCTCACATCCATACATGACCACTGGAAAAACCATAGCCTTGACTAGACGGACCTTTGTTGGCAAAGTAATGTCTCTGCTTTTGAATGTGGTATCTAGGTTGGTCATAACTTTCCTTCCAAGGAGTAAGCGTCTTTTAATTTCATGGCTGCAATCACCATCTGCTGTGATTTTGGAGCCCCCAAAAATAAAGTCTGACATTGTTTCCACTCTTTCTCCATCTATTTCCCATGAAGTGATGGGACCAGATGCCATGATATTAGTTTTCTGAATGTTGAGCTTTAAACCAACTTTTTCACTCTCCTCTTTCACTTTCATCAAGAGGCTTTTTAGTTCCTCTTCACCTTCTGCCATAAGGATGGTGTCATCTGCATATCTGAGGTTATTGATATTTCTCCTGGAAATCTTGATTCCAGCTTGTGCTTCTTAGAGCAAATACAGGTACTGATTCAAAACACAAAATTACTCAATTCTTAATCATATTTCACCTTAAAAATTATTGAACACCTTAATATGTTTAATAGAATTAGAAACTCTGTGATATAAAAACAGAAGAATTGATGCTTTTGAACTGTGGTGTTGGAGAAGTTTCTTGAGAGTCCATTGGACTGCTAGGAGATCCAACCAGTCCATCCTAAAGGAAATCAGTCCTGGATGTTCATTGGAAGGACAGATGTTGAAGTGGAAACTCCAATATTTTGGCCACCTCATGCAAAGAGCTGACTCCTTTGAAAAGACTCTGATGTTGGGAAAGATTGAAGGCAGGAGGAGAAGGGGCCAACAGAGGATGAGATGGTCAGATGGCATCACTGACTCAACGGACATGAGTCTGGGTAAACTGGAGTTGGTGATGGACAGGGAGGTCTGGCGTGCTGTGGTTCATGGCGTCGCAGAGAGTCGGACATGACTGAGTGACTGTAGAGAACTGAACTGATTAAAAAAACAATGTGTCTTTCTTTGATTTTAAATATGATGCTATTTGACATTTCATTAATTTGGAGATATTTTTATGGTTGTATTGATGATCTCTGATTGTTTCCAAGGCAAACCATTCAACATCAGAGTAATCCAAGTCTGTGCCCCAACAACAATGCCAAAGGAGCTGAAGTTGAATGGTTCTATGAAGACCTACAAGACCTTCTAGAACTAACAGCAAAAAAAGATGTCCTTTTCATCATAGGGGAAAGGAATGCTAAAGTTGAAAGTCAAGAGACACCTGGACTGAAACAGGCAAGTTTGGCCTTGGAATACAAAATGAAGCAGGGCAAAGCCTAACAGAGTTTTCCCAAGAGAACACACTAGTCATAGCCAACACTTTTCCAACAACACAAGAGATGTCTCTATACATGAACATCACCAGATGGTCAATACCTAAATCAAACTGATTATAATCTTTTCAGTAAAAGATGGAGAAGCTCTTTACAGTCAGCAAAAACAAGACCAGGAGCTGACTGTGTCTCAAATCATGAATTCCTTATTGCCAAATTCAGACTTAGATTGAAGAAAGTAGGGAAAACCACTAGGCCATTCAGGTGTGACCTTATGATTATACAAAAGATGTGACAAACAGATTCAAGGGATTGATCTGATAGACAGCCTGAAGAGATATGAATGGGGGTTTGTGATATGTACAGGAGGTGATGATCACCATGCCCTATAACAAGAAATGCAAAAAGGCAAAACGGCTGTCTGAGGAGGCCTCACAAATAGCTGAGAAAAGAAGTGAAGTGAAAGGCAAAGGAGGAAAAGAAAGATATACCCATCTGAATGCAGAGTTCCAAAGAATATCAAGGAGAAATAAGAAAGTCTTCCTAAGTGAACAATGCAAATAAATAGAGGAAAAAAATAGAATGGGAAAGACTAGAGATATCTTTCAAATCCTAAAAGATGATGCTGTGAAAGTTCTGTACTCAATATGTCAGCATATTTGGAAAACTCAGCGGTAGCCACAGGACTAGAAAAGGTCAATTTTCATTCCAATCCCAAAAAAAGGAAATGCCAAAGAATGTTCAAACTACCACACAACTGCACTCATCTCAACACTAGTAAAATAATGCTCAAAATTCTCCAAGCCAGGCTTCAACAATATGTCAATCGTGAACTTCCAGATGTTCAAGCTGGATTTAGAAAAGTCAGAGGAACCAGAGATCAAATTGCCAGTATCTGCTGGATCATGGAAAAAGGAAGAGAGTTCCAGAAAAACATCTATTTCTGCTTTATTGACTATGCCAAAGACTTTGACTGTGTGGATTGCAATAAACTGTGGAAAATTCTTCAAGAGATGGGAATACCAGACCACCTAACCTGCCTCTTGAGAAACCTGTATGCAGGTCAGGAAGCAACAGTTAGAACTGGACATGGAACAACAGACTGGTTCCAAATAGGAAAAGGAGTGCATCAAGGCTGTATATTGTCACCCTGTTTATTTAACTTATATGCAGAGTACATCATGAGAAATGCTGGGCTGGATGAAGCACAAGCTGGAATCAAGATTGATGGGAGAAATATCAGTAACCTTAGATATGCAGATGATACCACCCTTAGGGCAGAAAGTGAAGAAGAACTAAAGAACCTCTTCATGAAAGTGAAAGAGAAGGGTGAAGAAGTTGGCTTAAATATGGTTTCATCACTTCATAGCAAATAGATGGGGAAACAGTGGAAACAGTGTCAGACTTTATTTTTCTGGGCTCCAAAATCACTGCAGATGGTGACTGCAGCCATGAAATTAAAAGACGCTTACTCCTTGGAAGGAAAGTTATGACAAATCTAGACAGCATATTTAAAAGCAGAGCCATTACTTTGCCAAGAAAGGTCTATCTAGTCAAGGCTATGGTTTTTCCAGTAGTCATGTATGGATGAGAGAGCTGGACCATAAAGAAGGCTGAGCACTGAAGAACTGATGCTTTTGAACTGTGGTGTTGGAGAAGACTTGAGAGTCCCTTGGAGTGCAAGGAAATCAAATCAGTCAATCCTAAAGGAAATCAGTCCTGATTATGCATTAGAAGGACTGATGCTGAAGCCGAAGCTGAAGCTCCAATAATTTGGCCACCTGATATGAGGAGGTGACTCATTACAAAAGACACTGATGCTGAGAAAGATCTGATGCAGGAGTAGAAGGGGACAACAGAGGATGAGATTGTTGGATGGCATCACTGACTCAATGGACTTGAGTTTGAGCAAGCTCTAGGAGATGGTGAAGGACAGGGAAGATTGGCATGCTGCAGTCCATGGGGTCACAAAATGTTGGACATGACTGAGCAACTGAACAGCAACAGTTGATGCATATATGGCAAACCATTTATAAGTTGTCATCTCTATGCCCAGGTCTCCAATTTGGAGGATAATTGAGGGGTATAGTTAATGTTACGTATACAATAATTTTCCAAGTCCTCACAGTTACCATGGTATGAATGCATTCCTTCAAAATTCAAAGATGACATTAGGTGGGGACTTTCAGAAGTGGTTAGGTCATGAAGTCAGAACCCTCATATACAGGATTAGTGCTCTTAGGAGAGAAACCCCAGAGTGACCACTTTCCCCTCTACTATGTGAGGAGGACACAACAAGGCCCCAGTTATGAACCAGGAAAAAAATTCTCAGATTGACCACACTGGTGCCTTGATTTTGGACTTTCAGCTTCCAGGACTGAGAAATAAATTTCTGCTGTTAATAAATCATGCCATCTCTGATGTCTGTGGTATTTTGTTGTAGCAAGTCATCCCTACTTCCCAAGACAAGAAAACTAAGACAGTAGGTACAGAACCTATAAACTCAGATTATGATATTTTACTCCTACACTCTTTATTCATCAGATTTTTTTTTTCTGGCCATGGGCTTCCTGGGGTTCTGTGTTAAGACTCTACTTAACAATTATAACTCTACCATCTTTCTCTCTTTCAGATGAACTTGTTGGAATATAAGACAGTGAGACTAAGATTTTTCAAAAATGACCAAATATTCTCTTTTAATTAAAGAGAAATAAATAAAATTTTAAAAACTTAAATGAAAGAAATAAAATACATTTTTAAAAAATTAAAAATAATATAATACAATAGAACAACTTCAAACCCAGAAAGAACATTAATAATGCTTAATTCAATAATTCACTAGTATAAACTTTTGATTGTACAAAACAATTTAATGAGACTAGGTAGAAATCAATTAAAGCAAACAAACAAAAAATAATTTTTGATGTTTCTGATGATAATAAAGAAACTTACTTCAGGGAATCTAAGGCTAGTCTTACTAACTTAATATAAGCAATTCATTTCAGTTCAATTTTAAACTAAGGCTCCACCGTGTACTAAGAACTGTGCTAGGAACTAGGGCCACAAAAAGGTGTATATCATTTCCTTGCCCTAAAAAAAAAAAAAAAAGTATATAAGAACTGCCAAATAAGTGAATTCAGTACACACACACACACACACACATATGTGTATGTATACATATACAAATTCCTTGACACATGTTTTTAAGAAAAAAAAAATGAACTATGCTCTGGTCAGCACCTATTCAAAAAAATGTAAAACATACATATTTTAAAACTCCAAGATAATCTGAGAATTGAAGTGCATTTCCTATATATATTGATTTATTTATTTTTTTCCCTCCTGAACAGGCATTTAATAGACTTATTTCAGTTGGAAGCAGTAGTCGGAGAATAAGTTACAGGGAGGGACAGACCGAAAAGAAAACAAAACCCAAACCAAAAATCCCACACAACTTAAAGTGCTTCAGGCTGCAAACGAAAACATGAGGACGAGGGGAGGCCACCTAGCTCTCTCCCCTGACCTGAGACAGGAGGGTCGTGTCATTGTCAGGTCCCTTTACCGTCACCACGCTCTCATCTCAGCACTGCGGGTAGGAGGGAGGGAGGGAATGTCAGAGGTGGGGAAAACAACATAAGAGGAACAAGGAAAACACTTTGTAAACTTAGAACCAGGGTGCAAGGCGAGGGGCAAGGCTGCTCCTGGAGCCCCTGCCCTGGCTAAGGGGTGGGGCCAGCCCCCTCCAGGAAGTCCGGGAAATACTGTTGGCTTCACGCTGCAGCCATCCCCGGCCATTTCACAGCTTCTTCCCTCGTCCCTCATCAGTAGACACAGACAGGCGGCCCTGAGGGGAGCCCCCTCACTCTCGGTGGGAGGCTCCCCGGGGAGGCAGAGCCTGGATGGAGCACCCGCGCTGGGGGCTGTCCATTTCCGGGAGTGTGAGAGGGAGGCGGCCGGATGGTCTACTTGACCGGCTCCACCACCAGGACCTTGCACTCGCGTTTGGCGATCTTGTCCAGAGAGAGCACAGCCTTGTCCAGGGGCAGGTAGAGGGGGCGGCCGACGGGGGAGGCCACGGGAGGAGTGATGGCCTGGCGCTCCATCACACTGCCCGACCTCATAAGGTGGCTGCGGGAGGGCTCTTGGTATATATTATAAATATACATTAAATATATATATAATGCATCTATTATAATATATATATATATAAATATAGATTTCCTATATATTTAAAGATAAACTGTAAAGTGACAAGTAAACCCTTCTTCCTGAATTCCTTGTGGTATTAGCCTTAAATTTTGACCTATGTTTATACTTGAGGATCCTTCAAAAGACCTCCTTAGTATCTGCCTTAAATTTGTAACTAAGCACAGGACCTGTGACAAAAAGACAATGAGGAAGGCTGATTGAGATTAGGAAACTCAGGGACAGACTCAAGGGCATTTTTATTGTAAACATCTCAAATGTAACCCAGCTAAGTACAGGTGGTGTCATTATCAATTTTGTCAGTTGCAGCGACCTCACGCATTCATACATTCATTCTTTCATTTGTATATTCAATCCTCCATTAGTATGTTCATTCAAGCAAAATGTCTTAAAACTATATTATACTTTAAATCCTGGGAATGCTGGGAATGACAATCTAGTAACTTCCTACCAGGAAAAGACTATGCATGCCTGTTAAGTCACTTTTATGATACATAATTTAGTTTTAGAATAAGATATATGCAAAACATGAGAAGAAAATGAATAATTCTGTTTAGGAGAATTATTGAATTCTTCTAAATTTTGAAATTGAAAGTCAAAATGATCCTATAAACTGAAACATGAAGTAAACTTGGGCAGATATTAGGGGATATGTGTGATTTAGGTTGGGGTATAGGGTATATGGCATTAAAGTTGGGGACATTTCAAGTAGAGTAAAGATTGGAGAAAGGATAACAGTGTGAAATATCACATTTGGAAAAATTCAAGTAACTCACCATGGCTGGCGTTAGGGTACAAGAAGGGTAAGATAAGAGATGAAGATGGGGAGATATGGAGTGCCCTGTGTGAAGGTCTTCACACTGTGAAGGGCCTCTGATTTTATGCTAAGCAGAGATAAACCATTGATAAGTATTTTGATGATGGATACCCCAAAAATACTCCACCGACAGCAAACACAGTAATGTCTTGTGAAATAATCTAAATATGCTGTAGAGTCAATTAAAGAGACGTGACCTTACTCCTTGAGGGATTTAAAGTGTAATACTGGAGCACAAAAATGGAAGTACCAGGAAGCATTCCTTTTTAATAAGAAGACTCAGTAGAGCATTGTTCACTTCAACTTCACTTAACCTGTCTATTCCTTAAATATTTTTTTTTGAAGTACGTTCATTAAAAGACCAAAGTGAAATATAGATTTTTGTCTAAATCTCTGTAGCTACCTGGTTAAAAGAGTTTGCAAGCAGTGACAGATCAATATTTTTTGAACTTTAATAATAGCAATCAAAGTAAATGGATCTTTCTTTTGAAAGTATCATAACTGCTAGGAGCCTAAGAACAGTATTCAAAATCTAAACATTCTTGCTCTTACTGTATCTACCATATGGTCAAAGGACTTACTTGGAGGTTTATCTATAAAGCAAGTAAGAAGAATCAACCACTCTTATTATAAAAGACGACACTGAGAAAATCCAGAGTACAACAAATGAGCAGAATATGTCTTTTGTTTTTTAAAAATAACAATATTGATATAGTATTAGCCCTTTATGGGATTAAGTCATGGGATTATCCACATAAGCTCTCTCAGTCAGAAAACAGGTATTGAGCATCCATATGTGCTCAACTAGGGTGGTCCCAGATGAACTGGTCTGAGTGTTTGCTCAAATGATAAACATAACATTTACTCAGACACTTTGGAGCACTGATGACAGATATGAAAACAACAAATAAAACATAATATTAGATCTCTGAAGCCAATTTCTTCATATAATTTGAGTCTCTGAGGCTACTGTGATAATCACTTCTCCATTATCTTTCTCTATCTTTCAAGTTTTAGGGGTTCTAGTTTCTGGAGAGGACCCTATACTCATCATATATATTTTAGTTTGAACGTGAATTATCATGTTACTTGCAAGTTATCTGCATCTTAACTCATCTCAAGTAGTTAGATGAATGCCTATAATTTTTAAAGATTATTAAAAAGTCAGGTGTTTAGCTTTATTCATTAACAGCTTAGTATGCACAAGCCATAATATTTAGGGCTGTAAAAGTTTATAAAATTGAATTAAGTGTAGATTTTGTGAATAAGGACAGAAAATTTACTAAGTATATAATACGGATACAAATATTTAATGTAAGGCAATATGTGAAAATTCTGCTTCTATTTATTCAAGGTGTTTTATATTTAGAAACTAATAGCATATTCAAAAGCAGAGACATTACTTTGCCAACACAGGTCTGTCTAGTCAAGGCTATGGTTTTTCCTGTGGTCATGCATGGATGTGAGTTGGACTGTGAAGAAGGCTGAGCACCAAAGAATTGATGCTTTTGAACTGTGGTGTTGGAGAAGACTCTTGAGAGTCCCTTGGACTGCAAGGAGATCCAAACTGTCCATTTTGAAGATCAGCCCTGGGATTTCTTTGGAAGGAATGATGCTAAAGCTGAAACTCCAGTACTTTGGCCACCTCATGCAAAGAGTTGACTCACTGGAAAAGACTATGATGCTGGGAGGGATTGGGGGCAGGGGGAGAAGGGGATGACAGAGGATGAGATGGCTGCATGGCATCACTGACTCGATGGATGTGAGTCTGAGTGAACTCCGGGAGTTGGTGACGGACAGGGAGGCCTGGCGTGCCACGATTCATGGGGTCGCAAAGAGTCAGACACGACTGAGAGACTGAACTGAACTGAACTGAAGGAGTGGAAAGATTATTTTCAGGTGGGAGTGGGTGAGTATAGGGATGATCACAGAAGACTGTTTCAAAGATGTTGAATTTTATATGATACCTAATGAATGAAAAGGACATTTATAAATGGAAATTAGCAAATACATTACAGAAGGATAGGAGGGTATATTAAGGTTTGAACAAAGAAAAACTTTACAAGATATGAGTGAAAAAGTAGCTTACAGCCAGACAGTGCACAGCTTTTTATATCTGTTAAGAGTAGAATTGATAGTGTGAGAATGGAGATGAATAAAGATTTTTGGAGTAGAAGTAACAGCTAAGAGTAACCTGAAGTCCATGAAAAGAGAAAATACAAGTGAAAAACCTGGAGCTAGATACTGGAATAATTCGAGCAATGCAAAGACTATTTGAGTTGTGACCAAAACATAGGTGAAAAATATCAGTAAAAGACATATGATAAGCCATGGAACTTATTTGAAGTGGGGAGTACAGAAAGAAGATAACAAGTTGTAAATGAAGATAAGAAATATTTTCCAAATATTAAGATTAAGAGGGATTGTGGAATAAAAAGGAGGCTTAATCCCCAAAATAGTTTATGATATACTTTGAACGCATGCATGCTAAGTCACTTCCGTCGTGTCTGACTCTTTGCAACCCTATGTACTGTAGTCCACCAGGCTCCTCTGTCCATGGAATTCTCCAGGCAATAGTACTGAAGTGGGTTGTCGTGTACTCCTCCAGGGGATCTTCCTGACCCAGGGATCAAGCCCACATCTGTTGCCTCTTCCTGTACTGGCAGGAAGGTGCCTTACCACTGGTGCCCCCTGGAAAGCCTGTGATATTCTTTGTTGTGGTGGTTGTTTAGTTGCTCAGTCACGTCTCATTCTTTCAGACCCCATGGACGGCAGCATGCCAGGCTTCCCTGTCCTTCACCATGTCCCAGAGCTTGCTCAAACTCATGTTCTTTGAGTCAGTGATGCCATCCAACCATCTCGTTCTCTGTTGTGCCCCCCTGCCTTTATATTTCCCAGCATCAGGGTCTTTTCTAATGAGCTGGCTCTTCGAATCAGGAGGCCAAAGTATTGGAGCTTCAGTTTTAACATCAGTACTTCTAATGAATATTCACGATTAATTTCCTTTAGGATTGACTGATTTGATCTCCTTGCAGTCCAAGGAGTCTCAAGAATCTTCTCCAACACCACACTTCAAAAGCATCAGTTCTTCAGTGCTCAGCCTTCTACATGGTCCAAATCTCACATCCATATGTAACTACTGTAAAAACCATAACTTTGACTGTATAAACCTTTGTTGGCAAAGAAATGTCTCTGCTTTCTAATATGCTGTCTTAGTTTGTCATAGCTTTTCTTCCAAGGAGGAAGGATCTTTTAATTTCATGGCTGCAGTTACCAACTGCAGTGAGTTTGGAGCCCAAGTAAAGAAAGTCTGTCACTGTTTCCATTGTTTCTCCATTTCTTTGCTATGAAGTAATGGGACCAGATACCATGATCTTCATTTTTTTGAATGTTGAGTTTTAAGGCAGCTTTTTCACTCTCTTCTTTCAGCTTCATCAAGAGGCTCTTTAGTTCTTCTTCACTTTCTGCCATAAGGGTGGTGTCATCTGCATATTTGAGATTACTTGATTCCAGCAATCTTGATTCCAGCTTGTGCTTCATCCAGGCTGGCATTTCCCATGATGCACACTGCATACAAGTTAAATAAGCAGGGTGACAATATACAGCCTTGATGTACTCCTTTCCCAATTTGGAACAAGTCTGCTGTTTCATATCTGGTTCTAACTTTTGCTTCTTGACCTGGATACAAGTTTCTCAGGAGGCAGGTAAGGTGGTCTGGTATTCCTATATCTTGAAAAAATTTCCACAGTTTGTTGTGATCCATACAGTCAAAGGCTTTAGTGTAGTCAATGAAGCAGAAGCAGATGTTTTTTCTGGAATTCTCTTTCTTCTTCTATGATCCAACAGATGTTGGCAATTTGATCTCTGGTTACTCTGCCTTTTCTAAATCCCACTTGAACATCTGGAAGTTCTCAGTTCCTGTAATTTTGAAGCTTAGCTTGGGGAATTTTGAGCATTACTTTAGAGAATGTTAAATTAATTTAGGTAGTACTGGCTTCCCTAATGGCTCAGACAGTAAAGAACCTGCCTGCAATGTGGGAGACCTGTGTTCGATACCTGGGTAGGGAGGATCTCCTGGAGAAGGGAAGGGCAGCCCACTCCACTATTATTGCCTGGAGAATTCCATGGACAGAGGAGCCTGGCAAACACAGGTCATGGATCACGAAGAATTGGATGCAACTAACCTTTTACAAATGAACTTTTCAATCCTTTAATGTATTAATCTCCATTGTGAAAGTTTTTAAGGGGTATATAGTATATGGATGTGAGTTATTATTTTCTTTTAATCCAAAAGGTTGAACACACATGGAAAATGGCCAGACTATATATGGCCATAGAATCTAATCCACATAAGAAGTCCAGGAAGTCAGACTACAATTTCAGCAGCAATCAGTCAAGTCTTAGATTCAGTCAGAGACAGTCAAATTTTCTAATTTCTATTCTCACCTCCAACTCAGAATCAATCAGAGAGAGCCCAAAATGCTGCTCAGAAGAAATCAGATAAGATGTTCTGCTTCAAGCTAGCACAACAGTAGGTTTCCCATGTCAATAATTTCCCTCAGAGTATATGTGGAAGCCTAGCTTGCTTCCTTTTTTCCTTCTTTCCTTCCTCCCTCCCTCCTTCCCATCCTCTTCCCTTCCCTACAGTTCCTCTCATCCTTTCCTCTCTCTCTCTCTTTCTCTTTCACTCTCACTGTAAAGGTTTCCCACTCTGATTGCCTTAGAGTTTCTGCTAAAAGCAAGCAATGATCACTGACTCCCATGATACAGTAAGTTCTCAATAAATGATCATTATTTGTTTTCACTCGGGTGGTATTAATCTACCTATTTTCAACCACTCCAGTACACAGTTTATTTATATATACACACACATAGCAACACACACATGAAAATAATTGCAAAATATTTTTTCATAGAACAATGCAAAACTTCAAATGTGTACCATAACTAGCTCAGATGGTAAAGAATCTGCCTGCTCTGCAGAAGACCCAGGTTCAATCCCTAGGTCAGGAAAATTCCGTGCAGAAGGAAATGGCAACCCATTCCAGTACTGTTGCCTAGAGAATCCAATCCCATGGACAGAGAAGCCTGGCGGGCTAAATTCCATGGTATTGCAAAGAGTCGGACATGACTGAGGGACTAACACATACACAAGTGTGTACTATAAGCAGCACTCTCTCATACTTTATATTCCATTCCATTCTATTTAATTAAAAAAATGCTGATTCTAACTCATCAAAATTTTTTACTGGCTCACTAATTCAGCATGATTTTTATGTTGCAAAGTAACATGACACAAATTTTCTAAAGTTTCTTTTACCCCAGAGTCATATGTTCACAGAGTATCTCTTGCAACTTGTTTCCACAAATTACTACCCTTGGGAAAGTGCGTTTATATTTTGAGTAGGAATTCCTAGTCCATGGGGTCGCTAAGGGTCAGACATGACTGAGCGACTTCACTTTCACTTTTCACTTTCATGCATTGGAGAAGGAAAAGGCAACCCACTCCAGTGTTCTTGCCTGGAGAATCCCAGGGACGGGGGAGCCTGGTGGGCTGCCGTCTATGGGGTCGCATGGAGTTGGACACGACTGAAGTGACTTAGAAGTAACAGCAGGAACACATAAGAAAAAGCAGAATAAGACCTTGGTTTTTAAGGTAGGTGTTTAGTTCAACTTAATTTTGATTTGGAAATTATAGTTCACAGAAACAAACAAAAAATCACTGAAATAAAGAAAGGAAAGAGTTTCATTAAATTCTAATTTTCCTTCTAGACGCTTCTTTAAAATTTTACCTTCCTCTCAAAGCAATGATTTTGCTTTTATGTCATACTATCTACTATTAAATTGGAAGTATGCATTGGGCAGAGCAAATATTAATAAAGAAAAGGTCCTTCTGAAAGGATAGTCTGAAGGCAGATAAAAATTTAAAAGAAGCCCTCTTACCTTCCTTTATCTTAGAGCTTTCACTATAGAAAACATAGAATTGCCAGTTCTTTCTGTCTTTCTCAAATGTGTATAAAACTTTTCAAATGCTACATAAGCCTCTAGTCAGCCTCAAAGTTTAGGGGTGTTTCCTCAAGAACCTCTAAGCCATCTCTTTTGAGATGCAATAATCAAGAAGTGCTGTGTGTGCCCAGTGGCTCAGTCCTGTCTGACTCTTTGCAACCCATGGACTGCAGTCCATCAGGCCCCTCTGTCCATGGGATTTTCCAGGCAAGAATACTGGAGTAGGTTGTCATTTTCGACAAACAGGGGATCTTTCCCACCCAGGAATCTAAACTGCATCTCTTTGTATTTCCTGAATTGGGAAGCACAATCAGGGAAGACAGCACCCTATCTTCTTTTCTGTGGGGAAGTGGAAACCAAATTTCAGTGAGGATCTCACTTCAAGTTGCAAAACTACTCCCTGTCATAATGATATGAGAGCTTTATTTTTCCTTTGAATAAAGCCAATTAGCTAACACAGTCACTCCAATTATATTTTGAGTAAAGCTGTCTTTAGGTGAATTTATGAAAAATTATGTGTGGTAAATGGTACTGTCCAGTTGATTTACCTAAGGACTATTTATCATTTATCTTTAGAACATGTATGAACAGATTAAATCTGACTGACTATATGAAAGCATAAAACATCTTTCTGTATCTGAAGTCTCTTTCATGAATTGTCTATGATACACATTAGATCTTGTCTTAATGTTTATTAAATAATGGAAGTTTTCTTTACCTACTGTTTTTGTGGAAAGGATTTTTGGTTAGCAGGGGATTTTGTTTCTAATTTTATTTTCCCAACAACAGCCACATACAAAGTTATACTTTTATCCTTAGTAAAAAGGATTTCTATTTTTAAATGTTTTATTTTTTTGTTTTAAGGTGTGGAGCTGAAAGAATTTGATGTCGAAGAAATACAAAGATAATTAGATAAATATAAAGTGGTATATCTGTAAAGGATGCAAGCCTAAACAATCCCTTACTTCATGAGTTTTCTTACATTATACAACACATGTATATAATATGGCTTCTTGCTTGGAGTCACTATAGTAGGGTTCCTATTGCTATGATAAGCCATAAATTCTTTTCTAGCCACATGATTCTTTTTCATATATTATCTAGGTTAAAAAATATTTTGCATAATTAGCTCCTTGACTCTTTTAAGTGGCTTTTCAAACACCATATAATTGAACAAAGAATGTAATTTGATGGAAAGCTAAAGAAGCTTTAATTATATAAGCTTAAATTAACCCTACCTTTAGAACTTACATTCTCTTTTGGAATTAACATTTTTAACCTTTCTACAAACTAATCAAGGAAATATTTTAAAGCAGATTTAAATATATGGTGGGCTTTCTTGGTGGCTCAGAT
Organism: Bos taurus; assembly: GCF_002263795.3. Taxonomy (NCBI): domain Eukaryota; kingdom Metazoa; phylum Chordata; class Mammalia; order Artiodactyla; family Bovidae; genus Bos; species Bos taurus. Next base: position 51,716,505 of record NC_037341.1, on the reverse strand, counting down.
GGTAAAGGTTCTGCCTATAAAGAGTCAGTCTCAGGGTCAGGAAGATCCCCTGGAGAAGAAAATGGCTACTCACTACAGTATTCTTGCCTGGAGAATTCCATGGACAGAAGAACCTGTTGGGCTACAGTCTATGGGATCACAAACAGTTGGACATGACTGAGCAACTAACACTCATATAAATGACAAATTAAATATTAAAAAATAATAAATAAATATACACACTTTACCTGTAATAATATTTAAAATTCTAACATGATTCATGCTCGACTTCCCTGTAATAAATCCACTGTGTAAATCATGTACACTGTATATCTATTATTTGCTTTATCAATTCTCATATGAGTGTATAAAGTCCAAGTCATACATCAACACTAAGATAAAGATAGATACCCACATTGGTCCATGTTTTCAATAACAGGCATTTTATATTTATTTTATAACAGCATGTTAAAAATAACATATTAGCCTCAAACAGAGTCACTTATGCTAAGCCCCACATCATCAAACTGAGACTTAATTAGTTTCAGCTCTCCCAGAAATGGAATCTTAAGCCCATCAATCAGGATTACCTGATCAGCACTAGTTAGGTAATGTGCCTGAAAAACCACCACCATAACCAATCTGTTTTTTTGCCTAATATAACTTTCTGGTCCCTACACTCTCTTTTTATAAGTCTTTTATTTTGTATAGCTCCTCAGAGCTCCTTTCTGTCAACTAGACCAGATGCTGCCCAATTCATAAATCACTGAATAAAACCAATTATGTCTTCAAAACTTACTCACTTAATTTTTTTAACAAGAACTAGCATTTATATTCTAATTTAATAGAATGATGTTTGAGTACAATGCATGTAAATGTTTATAAATTTTATGAAGTCATAAGAGTTATCTAAACAACAAGGCACATAATCATATGTGGATCTGCAAGGTCATTTGTGTAATATAATCTAAAAAATATTAAAAATCATCAGAAGCCTTTTCTTTTTTGTAAACATTATTTAGAATAGAACATACCTGACTTCTCTCCAAGCAGAATAGCTAACTTCATCTTTTGGGGGAACATTTTAGAATTCTTTTCAGTTTTTTATATTCCTCTATCTGAGGCATATGCACTTTCATTATTTTAATCATAATGAAACTGAACTTTTGAGATACCAAGGGAGTGGAAACTTTCATACACCTTTTCACTCCCTATGAAATGCAATAGCCAAACAATAATTAAATATTACACACATCACTTTCACATAGAAAACTAACTGTTCACTCAGCACTAAAGTCTAAGTTTTTCATGTTCTCATTGTGGAAAAAGTGAAAGTTGCTCAGTTGTGTCTGACTCTTTGTGACCCCATTGACTATACAGTGCAGGGGATTCTCCAGGCCAGAATATTGGAGTGGGGAGCTTTTCCCTTCTCCAGAGGATTTTCCCAACCCAGGACTCGAACCCATGTCTCCCTCATTGCAGGCGGATTCTTTACCAACTGACGTATCAGAGAAGCCCTTGTTGTGGAAGAGTACTAATAAATTGTAGCTAAGCTGCTGAAAGAAACTTCAGGGTTACAGCTTTGGCAACTACAGTGATGGTGGTGGTGGGGGGGAGTATACTGGCCCACATTCATAAGCTTTTTCTTGATAGCAGGAACAATCATGCTGATTCTGCTGTTGCAAAAATCTACTCACAGTTACCTAGGACTTAATTTTATTAGGCTAGTCCAGGCAAATAATCCCAGACCTCACTCAAGGAAACACTTTTGAGAAACAGCTGAAATAGGAAAACACCATAGCCTGTGGCAATAGTTCTTAATCTTTAGAACAACACAAAGAAGGCTTGTCAAAACTCCTACTGATGGGCTCCATCCAAAATTTATAATTTCAATAGGTTTAGGGTGGTGTACAAGAACCTGCATTTCCAACAAAGTTCAGAGATAATGCTGACACATGTGGCCCTGAGGTAAAATTTGAGAACTACAGGTACAGGACAGAATGCTACTGATCAGGTGAACCTGGAGATTTTCCAATTTACAAAAAGAGAACCACAAATGTGGAATCTGCATATATTATTCATCCTCCCTCAGAACTCATGTTCTTACAAAACTCACTTGTAAGTCAGACCTGATGTTTGAACCCCCATCATCCCACATCAACCTAAAGTCCCTGAGTAAACTTTAATTAGCCTAATTAATTTTAGTAATCCCATCTCATTTGCCAGTGATTGGTTTTGGATTGCCAAGCTGAAACAGTATAGGCCAATAAACCACAATGAAACTTTGTGGATAATTTCTGATGATATATATGTACTTTGTCAGAAACATTGTATGTTTTCTTCTGCTTCCCCATCTGCCTATTTGCTGCTCCAAGAATGAGAAGGGAATTATGGAACGGATCTGAATTGGATGTACTTTCTGGAGCCAAATCCCAGACAGCCTATATTCCAAAGTAGAGCCTCACAGATCATGTCACTAGATCAACTTAATTGTTATTGATCTACAGATGAACAAGAAATTAATATTTTACACTAAAGAGGATGTGTTAGTGGCATTATTGGAGCAGTGATAACTCATGAAGGTGCTTGCAGATGAAACTAGCATGGCAAAAGACACATCTTAAGTGAAACGTTTTATGATACTTATAGCGTCTATTTCTGTAAGAAAGAAACATTATTATCAGGGAAATTTCCATCCTCAAAATATTTTCCCTGAAATGTCCTAAATGGGCCAGAAAGCCTAAAATTCAGATGAAGCTGAGCATTGAGAGTATAGTACATCTCAAAAGATTCACACAAAATCCAGCCCGTAAGAAAGTAGAAGAAACAGAAAAAGACAATATGAGGGAGAAAGTAGGAACAGTGGAACTAGTTCAACATATTGTGGAATCCTTGAGCAGTAAACATTTTTAAAGTATCTTCATATGCCTGGCATACTACCATGGGAAATATTCAATATGTTATTTTTCTCTTCTTTGTTTTCATTAATCATAAAGGAAATCAGAGGTAGGAAAATTAGACGACAGAGCATGAGATGGCTGGATGGCATCACTGACTCGTTGGACGTGAGTCTGAGTGAACTCCAGGAGCTGGTGATGGACAGGGAGGCCTGGCGTGCTGGGATTCATGGGGTCGCAAAGAGTCGGACACGACTCAGCGACTGAACTGAACTGAACTGAACTGAATCCTTACACAGATACCCTTGTATATACCAATATTAACTTCCTGATTTCTTACTCTCCTGAATATCACAGAGGTAGCAGTTTGTTTTGAGCTTGTTTTTGCTGTTCTTTTATCTCTCTTGGAGACTTGATCTAGTTCCTGCTTTTTTTGGCTATTCTAATAATTTTATAAAAATAATCAATAATAAAGTCTATTCTTCTTAAGTTAGCTAGAGCACTTTCTTTGTGCTTTCAACTGAACCCTGACTGACAGGTAAGGGAAATATGATATTAACAAATTATTTTCACCACTATAAGTATTCTGTGATAGTCTCTAAATCATGCCTCATAAGATATTAAATTCATCTATAGTGAAAGCCACATATTAATACTTTACACATAAACTTATCACTTTCCAAAACTTTATATTTTAAAGAGTTCTAGACCTGTGTGGATCCCACAGAAACATAAGCAGTGATAACCCATCTATATACAGAGCGAGTTGTTCTTCATTTCTTTTTTAACAGACAAAAATTTATTTTCTTACTGATTTTTAGCTTTCCATTGATACATTTTTTCCCTTGTCTCTGGTTAAGAGATAGTGTTATGAGGTGAATTATGTCCCTTAAAGTCATATGTGAAGAAGTTTTAACCTCTAAGATCTCACAATGTGACTGTGTTTGGAGAAAGGGTCTTTAAAAAGGCCATTAAGTTGAAATATGATCCTTAGGGTAGACCCTAATCCAAGCTGACTGGTATCCTTAAAAGAAGAGGGAATTAGGATGCAGACATATATTGAGTGGAGGTCATGTGAGGACACAGGAAGAAAAGGGCCATCTACATGCCAATGAAAGATCTGTGAACACCTTGATCTCAAATTTCCAACCTCCGAAACAGGGAGACAATAAATATTTGCCATTTAAGCTCCCACACTGTGGTATTTGCTATGGAGGCCCCAGCAAACCAGGAAGAGTTAGTACTGCTCAAGAGGGAACAGACAGATTGATTTCAGGAACTCAGAGTATTGTGTACAGAAACAGATTCTAGAATATATGGAATTTTCGTATATGGTAGTTGATTTATATTATATATTAGGTGTAGAGGTGTAGAGCATAGTGATTTGGTATTTCTACAGTTTATGCTTTATTAAAAGTTATTACAAGATCATTCCTGTGCTATACAACAGGTCTTTGCTGCTTATCTTTTTATACATAGTAGTTTGTATCTCTTACTCTCATGCTCCTAATCTGCCCTGTCCTCCTTCCTTCTCCCCAGTGGTTATCACTAGTTTGTTTTCTATATCTGAGTCTGTTTCTGTTCTGCTATATACATTAGCTTGTATTATGTTTTAGATTTTACATATAAGTGATATCATACAGTATTTGTCTTTTTCTACCTGACTTATTTCACTAATTATGATATTATCTAGGCCCATCCATATTGCTACAAATGACATTATTTCTTTCTTTTTATGGCTGAGTAATATTCTATTATGTATGGATAATGGGTGGAAGCAGATAAACTAATTAGAAAAGTATTCAGGTGATTTAGATTTATAATGGTGAATTGACCAGGCTGTTAGGACTGAAAGTGGTGAAAAGTGATTGAATTGTGGATATATTTACAAATTGGAGATAGGAGCATTTGCTGATAGATGAAATGAGGAGGCGAGATGAGAGAAACAGATTCATTAAAGACATCTTCAATGATTTTGGTCGGAGCAACTGGAAGGATGAAATCTCCATTAACTGAGATGCAAAACACTGCAGGTAAAGCAGTTTGGTAAGAGACCAATTCAGTTGAGCCTGGGAAGTCTATTAGGTTCCCAAATGGAAATACCACGAAAGTAGATGAATGTCTGCAGCTCCAGCAGCAGATGGCAATGTGAGTTGTCACATACATAGTATTTAAAATACACAACCAGATAAAATCAACAAGATCATGAATTAGAGAAGAGAAGAAACAAAGAACCATGATATTAAGCTATTGGGCAGAGAAGGAGAAATAGTTTGGCAGATGGAAAATCCAGATTATTTAGTTTTCTAGAAGATAAACAAACATAGTAAAGAAGAAAACTGAGCATTTAATGGTGACTTAAATACTGCTGCTTTGCCAAGTAAGATGCTGTTGGGTTCCAGGACAAGTGGCCTCAAAATATTCCACAATGGTATATTGACTATTTGGAATAGAAGCTACTTAAGAAATGTTTACTGCAAGAGGTACACTTTTTGTCTCCCTAAAAGCAGGAAATAAATCTCTTATATAAAAGGTGTCCTCCCAGGACCAAGCTCATTTAACTAAAATGCACCAAGTTTAAGTTTCTTTATCCTGACAACTCACAAATCCATTCATTCTTTATCTAAAAAGTATAAAAGCCGCCTGCTTTGGCACTTCTTAGGCCCTATTTCTATGAGACATCTGTGTGCACAAATTAAGGTGCGTTTCTTTTTCTCCTGTTAATCTGTCTTGTGTCAATTTTGTTATTAATTCAGACAAAAGAACTCAAAGAGGAGTAGGGGTAGAAATACCATCCCCCAACAATATGTACATAAAATCCACTATTAAATTTAGCAATGTGGAGAATATTTTTTACTTTAACAAGAGAAACTTTAGTATGTAGTGAAAACCTGTTTGAAACAATAGATTTAAGAGACTGAGAAGAGGCATATCAAAGATAAGGAAGAAGGACAAACTGTTAAATTTTGCAGCAAAGAGAAACAAAGATATGGGTAATAGGCAGCACGTGAAGCAGAATCAAAGTTTTTTCTTTTTTCCTTTTTATGAAGAGAAAATAAATCCATGTTTGTACAATCTTGAGAATGATCTTGTAGAGATAAAAACTTTTATTATGCAGGAGAAAGAGGGGAGACTGGCTGGAGCAATGTTCTGGAGTAAGTTAGAAGCAGTGGGATTTAGTTTACTAGTAAAAGGACTGACTTTAGGTAGAAGCATTGGTATTTAATTTATAGTAACAGTAAGGAAGGCACTGTAAAAAAGTAAAATTTTTGATACCTGTATAGATCTGGTTGTGGATAGGACATATAATTAAGGTCATCAAAATAAGATGAACTCTAATGGGAAGCATGTGAATGTTATGTAGTTTCTTAACTCATCCAATAGTAGTTCAAACAGAAGCTGATTAAATCTAAATCCATAAAATCCAAATCATTTTTGCACAATATATTTATACAAACTAGTTTCTAACATAACTGAAATACATTTTTGTATATATTAAAATGAATTGATCAGCAACTACTTTTATTTGCTTTTGTAACAACAAGATACTAGTACTTCAAAATTTTATACCTAATTTAGAACAAAGACAAAATACTTCAAAGCATTTCTTTCCAAATAGCTATTATGTAAGTTTGAATTAATTTGATTTTATTTCATAAAATGCTTATTTCTTATTAAATTTTAACTAGCGAAATTATATTTAGACATGAAAGGAGGAAAAAAATGAAACTGCAACCTGTATATGTCTGTTGTGAGCAGCCAGGCCACTAATACCTGTTAAGAGATGTTAGCAGTATTATATAATTATTGTTTAGATCTATTAGGACAATGATATTAACTAGTATATCACTTCTACTTCCTCCTAGGCTTACAATACATTATTATCATTTAGCCAATGATAATGATTTGCACAAATAATCGAAATAATTTACAAAGAGCAGAGAAAGCAATGGGAAAGTAGGAAGGAAACCATAGTCTAAATGTTTATTTTCTCACAAAATTCATGTTTAATCTGAATCTTGAAAGAGATGGAAAGATGTTATCAGATAATTACCAGAGTTCATCAACGAATTTGGGAAAGTTTCAGGATACAAAATTAATATGCATAAATCTCTCGCATTCCTATACACTAACAATGAAAGATCAGAAAAAGAAATCTAGGAAACAAGTCCATTTCCCATCACATCAAAAAAATATATATATATCTAGGAATAAACCTACCTAAGGAGACAAAAAACTTATACTTAGAAAACTACAAGACTCTGATAAAAGAAATAAAATATGGTATAATCAGATGGAGAGATATATCATGTTCTTGCATTGGAAGAATTGATATTGTGAAAATTAATATACTATCCAAAGCAACCTACAGATTCAATGCAAACACTATGAAGTTACCAATGGTGTTTTTCAAAAAATTGTAACAAAAAAATTTACAATTTGTATGGAAACACAAAAGACCATGAATATCCCAAGCAATACTGAAAAAGAAAAACAGAGCTGGAAGAATCAGCCTCCTTGACTTCAGACTATACTACAAAGCTACAGTAATCAAGACAGTATAGTTCTGGCACAAAAAGGAAATATATTAATAGATCAATGGAAAGGGATAGAAAATCCAGAGATAAAGCTATACACCTATGATCATCTAATCTATGACAAAGGAGGTAAGCATTTAAAATGGAGAAAAGACAGTTTCTTCAGTACGTGATGCTGGGAAAACTGGAAAAATATAAAAGAATGAAATTGGAACACTCCCTAACACCATACACAAAGATAAACTGAAAATGGATCATAAACCTAAATGTAAGGCTGGATACTGTAATACTCTCAGAGGAAATATATACAATATATACAAAATACTCTTTGACATAAATCATAGAAAGGTCTTTTTTTTCAATCCACTTCCTAGAGTAATGAAAATGAAAACAAATTAAACAAATAAGACCTGATTAAACTTAAAAGCTTTTGTGTAACAACAAAAAATCATAAACAAAATGAAAAGATAACCCTTAGAATAGGAGAAAATACTTGCAAATGAAGCAACCAACAAGGGACTAGTCTCCAAAAGGTGCAAACAGCTCATGTAGCTCAATATCAATAAGACAAACAACCCAATCAAAAAATGTGTGGAAGATCTAAATAACCATATCGCTAAAGAAGACAAATAGATGGCTAAAAAGTATATGGAAAAATGCTCAATAACTAATTTTTAGAGAAATGCAAATCAAAAGTACAATGAGTCATCTCTTCACACCAGTCAGAATGTGCATGCCTGCTGAGTCGCTTCAGTCATGTCCAACTCTTTGTGACTCTAATGGACCATAGCTTGTCAGGCTCCTCTGTCCATGGGATTCTCCAGGCAAGAATACTGGAGTGGGTTTCCATGCCCTCCCCCGGGGGATCTTCCCAAACCAGAGATCAAACCCATGTCTCTTACATCTCTTGCACTGGCAGGTGCGTTCTTTACCACTAGCACCACCTGGGAAGCCCCTTGGTCGTCATAAAAAAAATCTACATACAACAAATGTTGGAGAGGGTAAGGAGAAAAGGAAACCCTTCTACAGTGTTAATGGGAATGTATATTGTATAGTGACTAATGGAGAACAGTATGGAGGTTCTTTAAAAAGCTAAGAATAGAGGAAGCACATGACCCAGCAATTCTGGGCATATATCTGGAAAGTAAAAAGTGAAAATGTTAGTCACTCAGTTGCGTCTGACTCTGCAACTTCATGAATTGTAACCCACCAGGATATGTGAAGAACACCATAATTTGAAAAGTTATATGCATCCCAATATTTGCTGCAGCACTATTTACAATAGACAGAACATGAAATCAACCTAAATGTTCATCAACAGAGGAATGGATCAACAAAATGTAGTACATATATATACAATGGAACATTACTCATCCATAAAAAAGAAAAAAATAATGCCATTTGCAGCAACATGGATGGACCTAGAGATTGTCATACTGAGTGAAGTAAGTCAGATAGAGAAAAACAAATATCAGATAATATAGCTTTATGTGTGTATGTGTGTGTTAGTCACTTGTGGCCCCGTGGACTGTAGTCTACTGGGCTCCTCTGTCTATGGAATTCTCCAGGCAAGAATACTGGAGTGGGTTTCCATACCCTCTTCCAGGGGAACTTCCTGACCCAGGGAGTGAATCTGGATTTTCTCCATGGCAGGCAAATTCTTTACTGTCTGAGCCACCAAGGAAGCCCCAGTATTGCTTATATGTGAAATCTAAAAAGGCAAAGATGAACTTACCTATAAAACAGAAATAAGGTTACAGAGGTAGAAAACAGACTTATGGTTACAAGGGATAAGAAGAGGATTGATAAATTGGGAGATGGGAATAGCATAAACACACTTCTATATATAAAATAGATAAGTAATAAGGACTTACTGGATAGCACAGGGAACTCTGATCAATACCCTTTAATGACCTAAATGGGAAAATAATCTAAGAAAGAGTTGATGTATGTATATGTATGAAGAATTCACTTTGATTTACACTTGAAACTAACACAATATTGCAAATCAACTATATTCCAAAAAATTAATTAAAAAAATTAAAAATCCATCCTAGGATTAAAATTGAAAAAAAAAAAAGTGATGGTATTAGGAGGAGGAACCTCTGGGAGGTTATTAACTGATGAGGATAAAGCATTCAGGAATGGTATCAATCTCCTTATAAAAGACTCCAGGGAGCTGTATTGTCTTTCTGCCCATGTGAGGACACATAGAATTCTGTCAGCAGTCTACAACCCAGATAAAGGCTCTCACAAGCATCTACCCTGTGCCCTGATCTTAGACTTTGCAGTTCCCAGGTCTGTGAGGAATAAATTTCTGTGGTTTATAAGCTCCCCATTGTATATTTGTGTTATAACAGCCCAAACAGACTAAGATAGGGAGGTAGTTGATAAGTTATAAAGACAGTGTTGCTTAACTTTGTAAGTGTAACACCGAGTAGAGTGCCTTGTGCATGTGTATAGTATATTATTTAGTTGCTCAGTCATGTTCCTGACTTTTTTGTGACCCCAGGGACTGTAGCCCACCAGGCTCCTCTGTCTGTGGGATTTCCCAGGCAAGAATACTGGAATGGGTTGCCATTTCCTTCTCCAGGGGATCTTTCCAACCCAAGGATCAAACTCCCATCTCTGGCATTGGTAGGCTGTTTCAAAATAATAAAGACTAAAATCCTGCTGGTTCGGTAAGCAGTGCTTCCTCTTCCAAAACACAACCTGAACCTAATTGATTTGCTGTGGAGTTTAGATTCATGTTGTGTTTTGGAAGAGGAAGCATTGCTTATCCAACCAGCAGGATTTTAATCTTTACTATTTTGAAATCTCCTTTATCTCATACATTTATTTGCATAGATAAGACAATAAAGCAATGGAATACAATTCAAACATTATAGATCCCTCATGTTAACTAAAAGCTGAAGATACAGAGAGAAGCGTGATTTGATAATTGATATGCGATATAACTTTAATGGGCTTCCCTGGTGGCCCAGAGGGTAAAGCATCTGTGGGAGACCCAGGTTCGATCCCTGGGAGAAGGAAATGGCAACCCACTCCAGTACTCTTGCCTGGAAAATGCCATGGTCTGAGAAGCCTGGTAGGCTACAGTCCATGGGGTCCCAAAGAGTCAGCCACGACTGAGCGACTTCACTTCATAACTTTAATACTTAACTAACAACACTAGGCAACAAAATTATGCTACATCAAAATTATGCTATATCAAATGGATACAGACAAGGACAAATGAAGATAAAATTCAAGAGAAAGTGGCTGATTAAAATTCACTTTATTCCTTAACTTTCAGTTCAGTTCAGTTCACTTCACTCAGTTGTGGCCGACTCTTTGCGAGCCCATGAGTCGCAGCACGCCAGGCCTCCCTGTCCATCACCAACTCCCGGAGTTCACTCAGACTCACGTCCATCGTCAGTGATGCCATCCAGCCATCTCATCCTCTGTCGTCCCCTTCTCCTCCTGCCCTCAATCCCTCCCAGCATCAGAGTCTTTTCCAATGAGTCAACTCTTCACATGAGGTGGCCAAAGTACTGGAGTTTCAGCTTTAGCATCATTCCTTCCAAAGAAATCCCAGGAGTTATGACCAAATAAAGAAATAAAATGGCCATGCTACTTAGACTAATTGGTGTGGCATTGTTCTTCAGGTAGTATTTCCAAACTAGAAAGATACAGATATTATTAAGAAGTCTCACATGCTGTTCAATCTGCAGTTTTCTTAATTCAAAATATATACTGAATCCATGCCAAAACTATAAAAATGTATAATTACTTTGAAGAACCATTTTATTCACAGTGAGTTTTTCATATACTGTATTAGAGCTGTATATAAAATCCCCAGAAACAATTTGTCAGAGATACATTGTGGACTGCATCTGATTTTCCACCAACTGAATATGATTAATTGGTTGTAGTGCTACAGATATGAGATTATGAGCTAAGTAACATAAACACAAAGGATCTCTTTTATTGAGTAATCATAATCTTCTGTGGCTTCTTTCCAAATCTGTTTAGCATGTGAACAAGATATTTTCCATTGAATTAAATGAACAAAGGGGATGATTGAGCATTTAAACTCCAAGGACTATTCCTGGAGAGGGGTATATACTGCTTCAAGATTCTGAATGACTTCAGTAGAAATTGCGTAATTTTCTTCCCTACTTTTAAAATTGGCTTTTTAAAAATTCTTACCATCAGCCAATATATAATTTAAAATGATAGAATGAAAATGTAATCGTTTCCATTTTTACACTAACAGCACTGTATATGATCAATTATTTTACAACATATTATTTTTAAGATCTAGGATTGATTCTATAACATTAACCTATCTTATTGATATATTACTTTTCTGAAAGTAAAACCTTATTCAAAAGGAAATGTAACGGTGAAATACAATTGGATTCTAAATGATATTTTTAAATGTTTAAAATGTGGGTTCACTATATGTGAAGTCATTTCATTAACTATAAAAGAGAGATTTAAAAAGTCAGATAATTAAATCTTAGTATTGAGAATCTGATTTGTCATATTTTCCAGACCGTAAACTTTGTGTTGGCATCAACTTGAAATTATCTGGTGCAGTGCTAATTTCCTTTTCTGACAAGCATTTTCCTGTTATTTATCATGAAAAAGGCAAAAGGCATAACACTACAGTTAATTGGCACAGTCATGTGATAGAAAATGCAGATCATTTGGAAGCATTAAATTTTGTTAGCTTCAGTCCTAATTCCCCTCCATTAAGATTAGATAAAGTGCTCTCAAGACAATAAACTGATTATGACAACCAAACAGTAAAAGTGAATTTATTAGATGAATGACTTTGGAAATTGAACAGTGAAAAAGATATACTATAAAGTTCCAAAATAGTGAACAAAGACTATTTGAGTTGGATGTATTTCTGTTTATAATAAATAAAAATAGCAAAAATTAAAATACAATACATATATATCAGTCAATGGGAGTTCATAGTTAAAAATGAAAGAAAACAGGTATGTCCACAGTCAAACCCATTTTACATTTCCATTAAGTATGAATGAGCACTATAAACACTTTAATTCCTTCAGATATTGCCCTATGTGTATATATATATTTTTTGTTTTCCTTTTGTTTGGAACAGGAATGATATCATGCTATAAGAAGCTATTGCTACTTGTTTGATTCTTTACAAAATTATGAACATTCATCCATGTTTATCGGAGAAGGCAATGGCACCGCACTCCAGTACTCTTGCCTGGAAAATCCCATGGACCGAGGAGCCTGGAAGGCTGCAGGCCATGGGGTCACTAAGAGTCGGACACGACTGAGCAACTTCACTTTCACTTTTCACTTTTCATGCATTGGAGAAGGAAATGGCAACCCACTCCAGTGTTCTTGCCTGGAGAATTCCAGGGACGGGGGAGCCTGGTGGGCTACCGTCTCTGGGATCGCACAGAGTGGGACACAACTGAAGTGACTTAGCAGTAGCATCCATGTTTATATGTACGAAGTCTCCTGATACTTTTTAAAATTGCCCTTCATCTATATTTAATTATTAAATATTTCCAAACTGAGGGAATTTAGATGTTTGTTTTTTATACATTATAAATAATGTTTTGAAGAATAGGTTCATATATTTATTTTTGCAAAACTGAATATTTCTGCTGGACAGATTCTTAGAAGTAAAGTACAGAGCTAAAAGTTATGAAAAATTTGGTTTCTCTGTTGTATTGGCAAAATACATGTGTTTATTTATTTGGTCAAATTATATTCCTGCTAACAGTTACTAAGAGTACAGAACTGGGAAGGTGGGAAGGCAAGGGATCCAGAGCACAAGAACAGGCACTAACCAGCCTTCAACCTGGGACTTGGAGTACAGGCATTCTTTCACTTCACAGGAGTGAGAGATGAGAGAGTAGATATGGTGTCAGGAAGCTGTTTCTGACTAACTGCTTCTAGTTTCTGAATAACTGTGATTAACTGCTTCTAAGTGCATATGAGATTAGATTGTTGTTGTTCCATCACTAAGTCATGTCCAACTCTTTGCAACCCCATGGACCGCAGCATGCCAGGCTCCTCTGTCCTTTACTATCTCCCAGAGTTTGCTCAAATTCATGTCCATTGAGTCCATGATGCTATTTAACCATCTCACCTTCTGTCTCCCCTTTCTCTTTTAGCCTTCAATCTTTCCCCACAAGTTAGATTATCAAATGGTATTTGGAGGATGAAGAATGCATGTGAGGAATCTGAAACTTAAGAAGTTATGAAACAGTGGTCTTAGAGAGCTAGAACGAAAGAACTTATTTGTGGTAGGACCCCCAAATCTCTCACCACCACCCCCCGCCAAAAAAAAAGCTATCCAAATCTTTGGAACTTGTAATCAATACCTTATTTGGGAAGAGTATATATATATATATATATATATATATATATATATATATACACACACACACACACACACACACACACGCAGTCATAATTAAATTAAAGACTTTGAGAAGATTACCTAAATTATCTGGGTGGGTCCTACATGACACCATAAGTGTCCCTGTAAGATAGAGGCAATGGGAAATAAGACACACACATAAGAAAGCAATGTGAAGATGAAGGCAGAATGTGAAGTGAGGTGGCCATAGTTTAGACAATCTGCAGCAGTCAATAGAAGCTGAACGAGAGAAGGGACAGAGTATCCTTTTTGTAAAGCCCCTGAAGGTAGTATAGCCCTTCTAGATTTCAGACTTTTTGCCACCAGAACCGAGTGAATAAATCTGTATTCTTTTAAGCCACCAAATTTGTGGCAATTTGTCACACTAGGAAACTAGTGTCCCAAAGAAACTAATATACAAGTGAAACGAATCATCCTATAATATTAAATTAACATTTGGGTTGCATAGTTATGAACATGCAATACATTTACTTGGTCACATTGTTGGGAAAAAGGATATTTGCTTTCAACCATGACTGGAATGTTTCTAGATGAATATGATACTACAGAAATAGTGTTGCTATTCAGTCTCTAAGTCATGTCATGTTCAACTCTTTTGTGACCTCATGGACTAGCCCACCAGACTCCTCTGTCCATGGGATTTCCCAGGCCAGAATACTAGAGTGGGCTGCCATTTTCTTCTCTGGGGCTCTTCCCGACCCAGAGATTGAACCCACATTTCTTGCATTGGCAGGCAGATTCTTTACCATTGAGTCACTAGGGAAGCCCACTATAGAATGAATGAGAAGTAAAGAAGGCGATTTAATGGCTTCCTCAAGAAATTAGTTATAACAAAGGACTAAACTGGAATCTAAAATGAAAACAAAAAATGAGAGAGTGATGATGAATAGTAAAAGAATCATAGGGAAATAAATTGGATTTCTCAACAAACTGTGATTTTACTTCTTCTGAAGTGCTAAAATAAGAAAGCTATAAAGGAGGAAATAGGGTAATTGCAGCAGAAATGCCACAAGAAATATAATTAGTGGGATAAGAAATAATATAATTTCCTATGCGATCAGAGAAGGCAATGGCAACCCACTCCAGTACTCTTGCCTGGGAAATCCCATGGACGTAGGAGCCTGGTGGGCTGCAGTCCATGGGGTCACGAGGAGTTGGACATGAATGAGTGACTTCACTTTCACTTTTCACTTTCATGCACTGGAGAAGGAAATGGCAACCCGCTCCAGTATTCTTGCCTGGAAAATCCCAGGGATCGAGGAGCCTGGTGGGCTGCCCTCTATGGGGTTGCACAGAGTCGGACACGACTGACGCGACTTAGCAGCAGTAGCAGCATGTGATTGAAGAAGCAGCATGATGACAAAAGATGGTTGAGAGGAAGTAAAGGAAATGAAATATTAGAGTTTAATATGGGTCATCTTCATTTAGGTTTGTAATACACATTTAATTATAGAATTTATAGTGGTTTGAGAATTATACATTCTGAAGTTTGATATTTCAGTGGATATTATAATGAAAGGTGGAATAGATATTTGCTCTTGTTTTGGCTTTTCTAAAAATCTCCCTAGCATTATTTGCCCCAGGATTTTTTTTTTTTTTTAAACAAGATATTCTGATGTTGATATGGGAAAATCAGCTCTTATCAACTTGTTCATAGTATTTAAGTAAAGCTGACTGCACTTCATTACTCGCCCCCTAAATCTAGATGTGGACTTCCTAATAGGACTAAATCGAATCAGTGCTGTTACCTTTGTCATGTTCAGTGATGGGCTCACGCCACAAGTTAAGTAAACAAGCTAAATCAAGAGTTTGTCTTTGAACTGAGAAAATGAGTGTGTTATTTCCCACTGGAAATAAATCTGGACAGGCATAGCACAGAAAACTGCTGGCAATGCTCTTAAAACTACAAGGGTAAAAATATCTAAGGATGGAGGTGACACCAAGGAAATGAAAACAAGGAACAAAGGGAGAGGAGCAACTTCTATTCAGAAATTCAAACACCAAATCAAAGTTTATCTGACCCCTTAATCATTTAGGTATTCAGGGATAAATAAATAAAATAAATAAACCCCTGTCTTTGAATTAATCTCATTGGGGTAGCATTATTATTTTTCTTTGTGACATGAAATAGAATGTACTCATTACAGAGACCTGATATTACTGTCTTGGATTGCCACATAAGTGTTGCTGGTCATCTCATTTAAAGAGGATTAATTTATTCTAAAAGTGAAGTAAATGCTTCAAGTTCTCCTGAATTACTGAATTTCTATCATGACTGCATTTACAGATGACAGCCAATAAAAAAATAATAAGCCACTGAGAAAAGTCATACAATAGGTATGACGTAAAATAGCACAGGATATTTGTCAGAAAGTTGTGCTCTATTTTGAATTCTACATCTGTATTGGATTATATGAATACAAATTTTAGTTTCCTATAGCTAATGCTTCATCCTCCATCAGTATGAGTTTATGTGTTAGATAGCACTTACCATTGAAGACTTACAAATTAAGAATAACAACACTTAGAGAAGAACGTTTTTGACAAATTTTAAACATTTTTGTTAACGCATCTTTGTAATTTGTACTGGTTATAATATTATTTTGCAGCTGTTCAAGTACACATCTACAACTGAATTTTGAAAACTTTCTATAATCTGCTGCTTATTAGGAAATCTCACTAAAATGGAGTTGGAAGGCCAGAAGGGGGACTTCTCACATGTGTACCACTAGAATTTAATACAGATACCAGCAAGAAGATAATGTACCTTATATCTCTGGCAGTAAGTGACACTATCTGACTACTCGCAGAAAAAAGATTTTATCTTTGTCTGGCAGCAGCTCAGCCAATGAGAGGCTGTCATAACTCAGCCAATGAAAAGTCACTGTATTTTGAACTCATTTTTCTCCAGTGAACTTGTTTAGAATAGTCCCTCACAATCTACCCTTCTCTGTAAAAGAGCTTCCTCTACTTTGTTTTATCAGACTTACCTGATGCTTGCCTTTGGTTTACCAAATTGCAATTCTTTGCAAATAAACCCATTTTTCTGGTAAAAGAAAAAAATAAGTTGTTTTCTTGTTGCTGGTTAACCAAGGTAATATAAAATTCCAATCCTTATTGCATTTGCCACAGCTTTTCTCATAGCTTGTTAAGCCACCTTCACTAGAGATTTTTGTTTTAGAAAAATATACCTGCCTTATTTTCTCAGGTAACAATTTGCAGTAATATGCTCAATGAGCATTTGTTCATTGAGATGAATTAAATTATCAAAATTAAAGGTAGTTACATAATATAAAGTAAATTCACAGGTAAGATAATTGAAAGAAAATTGTCAATCTTGAACGATATTAATAGATATCAAGAGTAGGAGTCAGTGCTTTTCAAGAACTAATAGGACTATGTCTTGAAAATGTGTTTAGATCTTGTCCATGATGTCACAGATATTAATTCACAAGACAAGCATGAATGCATTTGGGATATTTTCTTGTCTTTTAGCCAATACCACTATAATTCTGACTCATGGTCAGTGCAGAGGAAGTCCAGTCATGTAGATTAATCTCACAGATTTTTTTTGTGTGTGTGTGGAGTGATAACATTAGGAGAAACAATAGAAATACTGCTCATCTTTTATCAGGTGGCACTGATGTTTCAGCTAACTTCTTGAATTCATAACTGCAACAGAAATATGAGAGGATTGATTCATTATTCTTTTGTTATTATTATGCAGAATATAAAGCTGTATTAGCAGAAACTAATTTAACACAGAAAGTGAAAGTGAACGTCGCTAAGTCCTATCTGACTCTGGTGACACCATGGACAGTAGACTGCCAGGCTCCTCCTGGGAGCCTGGATTCTCCAGGCAAGAATACTGGAGTGAGTAGCCCTTCCCTTCTCCAGGGATCAAACCCAGGTGTCCCTCGTTGCAGGTGGATTTTGGGTAGCCCATCCCTTCTTCAGTGGATCTTCCCAACCCAGGAATGGAACCAGGGTCTCCTGAATTGCAGGCAAATTCTTTATCAGCTGAGCTATCAGGGAAGCCCATTTAACACAGAGAGAGCCTCAAAGCCGGCTAAGTTCTCCCTCTTAACTAAGATGGAAAGGGAGTGGGGAAAGTTATATAATGATAGTGGCTAGTATTCACTAATTTTAATGATTTTGTTCCTTTTCCATTTGTGTACTTATTCAATTAGAGAAGGAAATGGCAACCCACTCCAGAATTCTTGCCTGGAAAATCACATGGACGGAGAAGTCTGGTGGGCAGCCACAGTCCATGTGGTCGTAAAGAGTCAGACACGACTGAGCTACGTCATTTTCTTTCTTCTTTCAATTAGATTAATTTGGGATGACATTAACTAAGAATAGATATTGTCCCAACAGATTTACTTTAGAAGGTCTGTATATAAAGCAATAATTTTCACAAATTATTTTAATTCAATCTTTACTTAGGATAGCAAGGATTAACTCTGTAAGGTTTGGCCATCAAAAGATATTAAAACTTGTTGATATAACCTTATATGTGGTTAGTAAGAACTTTCAATTTTTTATCTTACAATAAACTAAATGCATATTAAAAGAAAATATATTTTATCTCAACTCACACTTGATCAAGTAAAGGATTGTATTCCTTTCAATATGCATTTCTAAAATATCCGATAATTTTTTATCCTTTATCAGTTAAAAACGTGTTTGAGATTTTCAGTGTCATTAACTAGCCTTCAAGAAGAAGGACTCCACTTCCCTACTATGGAACAAACAATATTATGTCCTAATAAAATAATAATGGTTCTTCCTCAAACAATACATGACCATCCTTCCCCTTATTCAGCAAAAATATAATTTTTTTTACAAAATAAATTTTTTTAAAAGAAGAGGTAATTGTGCCACTCCAAATTAAATAGGTCATTAGATTGATGCATACTTTATTTCACAATTTGAAATTTTTTTTCTATTTATATTTTAGCTAAATATGTTTGAGTTTGAATATATAGCTTTTCACAAAGTGCTGTTAGTTATTTTTTAAGTAAACCTGAAGTGGCCTTTCATAAAGAAGTATCCATTAATATCAATAAAACCTTAATAATGAATACTGCCATTAGTATTTTTAAATATAGACCACACAATTAAATTAAGGATGCATTTTAATAATGCAAAACTAACGTTGAACACTTTTAATAAGTAAAACTAGAGAAAGGAATAAAATGGTAATTGATTTGTAAATTACAATGTAATTGATATTGAATTAAACATTCTTAAAATATATGTATTTACTACTTTTGTAAATATATTAAGAAAAGACTTTTCATCATGTGATAATGAGACTATGTTAGTTTTATTCAGAGAGAGAAATGAAAAAGATTGAGAGAGAGAACAGTGAGAGATACACAGGAAAAATACTGACTTTAAACAATAATAATTAAATGCTAATCCTAATATGAAATTAACACTTTTCTTTGACTTTGGGCAAAAAGTGTCCATGTTGAGATTTGTACATGTTAAAGTCCAGATAATAGAAACACCTTAGAGGGGTGCTGTGAGGCTTAATTAATTTCTCCAGAATACTATGGACATGAGAAAATGCATAAACAGTGTAGGCATTTCATCACTATTATTCCTCCAGGAGTTTTTTTTTTTTTTTTTTTTTTTATTGTCTAGGGTTTCCCTGGTGGCTCAGAGAGTAGAGAATCTGCCTGCAATGCAGGAGACACAGGAGACCAGGGTTCAATGTCTGGGTCAGAAAGACACCCTGGAGAAAGAAATGGCAACCCACTCCAGTTCTCTTGCCTGGAGAATTCCACAGACACAGGAGCCTGGCAGGCTACAGTCCATGGGGTTGCAAAGAGTCTGACAGGACTGAGCGACTAACACATACAGGGAGGCTACCTGGAAGACTGCCAAGTTACTGAAAACCTCGAAGGAGCTACAAAGACCTTGTACTGAAGAGTAAAACAAATGAGCTAAAAGACCTTAGGAAAAAAACTTAAGCAAATGCAAGGTGGTCACTTGGGAATCAAAGAATGGATCAAATAAATTAACATTATAATTTATAGTTTAAGAGAAAATAATATATGTATATAATCTAAAATTCCTGAAAGAATAAGAAGGAGGAAAAGAGGAGACAGAGAGGAGAGAGAAATAAATATTATATATACTATGCACACACACATACATATATAGCTTCTATAATATAAATATTTTAAGGTGAAGAAAAGGAAGTAAAGGGGGATAATGGGGGACAGCAGGTGGATGTAGTAGGTATGGGTTAAGATTATGTTAAATACTAGTAAATTGGAAAAAAATAATTCAGATGGTCATGAAATTTTTAAGTGTTTGGAATGTTGTTATCACTTTAAAATTTAAAAAGAAAAAAGATTTATGCATAAGAATTGAAACTGCTATTTAGAAATAAATGATTTAGTGATCAAGGAAATGATAAAACATTAGTTATTGTAGTCAGATCTGAATTCACAAAGCTTTTTTAAAATGATTTATTGAAAATATTTCCATGCAAAACACTTAGAAGGATGTTTAACAGATTGCTCGATAAACTTTTAAAAATGATCATTATTCAAAGTATAATGAATGCACATTCAAAGTTGCACTGATATATCACTATGTTTTTTTCCTTTAATATTAAATATTTTATGTTTAAATTATAAACTCCGAAGATTTGATACTTTAAGAGCAATAAGTCATAGTGTGAGTGATACTAAATTTTTCTAAATGATTTTTGCCCTTTAAACATATTTTCCCCACAAAATCAATGTCATATGTGGACATTGTTTGATTCAGAGGAAGTAGTTAACTATTTTAAAATATGAATAGCAGAAAATAATTCATTCACCAGTGCTTTGTGAGATAATATACCAGGAATAAAGAATAGAAGATGGTCTAAAGCAGTTTACCATCTAGTGAAGAGAATTCTGATACATAAATATTTTAATAAATTATAACTGTTAAGTACTAAACAAGAATAAATGCCCGGGACTTCCCTAGTGACCCAGTGGTTAAGAATGTGCCTTGCAAGGCAAGGGACAAGGGTTTGATCCCTGGTCGGGGAACTAAGAGCCCACATGTCACAGCACAACTAAACCCACATGCCCAACTGCTGAAGCTGGTGCACTCTGGAGCTCATGTGCCACAACCAGAGACTCCATGTGCCACAAGGAAAGATTCTACATGACTCAAGGAAGATCCCACATGCTGCAACTAAGATCCAATGCAACCAAATAAATAAAAACATATTTCATAAATGCCAAAACATGAAATTCTTAAGGATATAGTTAATTCATAGGAGAAAACATTAGTAAAATATTTCCTTTATCATATTCATCATTCTGTACTTTTTAAAGTTTCCAAGCAAATGGCTATACTGTGAAAGGTCCCTAAATTTATAGAAATGGAAAGAAGAAAGGGTTAAGTGGACAGTCCTTTGTATCTTGTTTTGAAAGTCCCTCTGGTGGTGTCAGAGAATATTGTTTGTTGCTGTTTTAGTCTGATATGTCCAACTCTTTGAGACCCCGTGGACTGTAGCCCACCAGGTTCCTCTGTTCATGGGATTTCCCAGGGAAGAATATTACACCAAGTTGCCATTTCCTTCTCCAGGGAATTTTCCTGACCCAGGGATGGAGCCCATATCTCTTGCATTGCAATTGGATTCTTTACCACTGAGCCACCAGGAAAGCCCAGCAGAGAATATACATAAATTTAAAATACATAGATTAAAATTATATATATATATATACACTCAAATAAAAAATAAAAATAGTTTCTATAAAAACATACTAATTACATATCTGGCTTGTCCTACTTAACAGTTATATATGAGCTGTCTTAGATAATGGTTATTTAAGGCCTGCTGATAATTAAAAGAAACAAATCTATAGAAAATTATAGAAAAGTTAGTAAAGCACAGTGTGAGTGGAGGAGAAAACCAGGTGTAAATTTGGCCTTTCTTGCCCCCAAAGAATCCAGGAAACAAACAACTTGAGTATATTAAATTCCAATGGCAGGGGGTCTGATCTTATTAATAATGAAAAAGGTTTTTGATTATAATTTCCCATGTAAATGTTATTACAATTGAAAGTATTTGATATTCATATCTCAGCTATCCATTTATCTTAATTTTTCTTGACAAATATTTTACAAATTTATGTTCAAGTATTGTGTGCTAGACTTTATACAAAGGTAAAGAAAGACACAATTTTTGCTGACAACCAGCACATAGCACAGGTGGAGGAGAGAACATGTAAACCAATACTTGCAACCAGCAGGTGGCTAAAATATGTTCAGAACTTAAAGTCAGCTCTCTCCTTGAATGAGAGGTCTGGGTCTATTGGGTCAAAGACATTTTAGGAAAATATATGTTTCAGGCACAGCCACTCTAATATTGATTACCATCATACTCTCACTCACCTTGTGGAGAAACCTGCCAAGAACATTATGTTTTTTGCTGTTTTTATTGATTTATCATCCAGCTTTGACTCCTTGGGCAGGAATTAGTTGTGAGCTAAGATGTATAAGTTTAACACAAATCTTCATCTATGTACCATTGAAATCTAAAATTTTAAATTATATACCTTAAGAACCAGGTTACACAGGAAACTGAGACCATATCTCAATTTTCAATTTTATGAAAACAGACTGTGTTCAAGTCCTCTTCTGTTTAAATTATATCCCGGTAGCTAGTTTATGTTTGGAAGCCCATCAACTAGCATAATATTGACATATAAGCATACAATATATGTAGAATGAATGAATAAATGCTCTCATTGCTTTTGGATGAGTTAAATGCTAACTCTTTGTCATTGACAGATTTCTCTTAGGTCCTCAACATTTTTCTCCATATTTCTAGAAATGTTTTCATACACTGCTAACAAAATTAGTTTTCTTCATAAATGCTTTTGTTAAATCCTGGTAAGTCTTAGCTAGAGCCCTCTTCCTGGGTTTTTCAGGACCATTCACACCCTGACCTATCTCTCTAACAGGTCCCATGTCATGGTTCCTGGGACTCTAGTCATATGACCTGCTGCAGCCTCCTGAACACTGCATTCTCTGTACTTCTGTCCATTTGCTTGGTAAATGTACTCACACTTCAGGATTCCACTGATCTATGAACTCTCTGAAGCTTTGCCTTTTTTGGTGTTCTTTGATTTCCTTCTCTTCAGTGTTCTGTAGAATTTTGGTTAACTCTGTAATATTGTTAATTAAACATTATGTATTTATTATCTCCCCTGCTGGGCTGTGAGATAGTTCCAGATAGTCTTAGCGTTTGTATTTCTAGTGTAGTGCTTGACTACAGTGAACTCTATTGAATAAATAGGCAAATGAATAAATAAATGAATGAGTGAATTTTTGTCAGTGAAGAATAGAAGGAAATATCTGGACTCATGACAGCAACTACTCCCCTGACAGAAATTAAAGCTTTTCCATCTAATGGGCTCATAGAAATAGCTGAATCACTTTTGCAAAAATGTACGTTCACATTTTAATTGTTTTCTCTTTAAGATGTTTTGAAAGTACTTTAATATTGTTAAATATTTACCTCTTGTCCTCATTTATAGGAAACTTAAGCTTCGGTGGGACTAAAATCTAGGGGCAAGGTAAGACTGGAGGTAAGGCAGAAATAATTACTTGGATGAACTGCTGGGCAGCTTTGCTTGAAGCACAGTTTGCTTGAAGGGAAGGCACATGCAATTGTAGATACAAGAAAAAAAAAAAACTATATAAAAGGGCATATTATTTCTGGAAACTCCTGAGAACTTGACATGATACTTAATTTAGTAATGGGTGGAGAATAAGGCATTTAATTAGCACCACATTTATGACACAGTCCTTCTGTAGAAGACTTTTGGAACTATCTAAATTAGAGCTTCTTCATCTCTTTAAGGCTTTAGATGTCTGTCAAAATTGCTAAAACTTTTCAGAGGTAACATTTTGATTACTTACTTGTGTCTGACACTTCAGATGAGATCAGGTGTGTTCAGGGTGGTAGGCCCACAGACAAGTATTTGACACTTGAAAGTGATAAAGGCAGAGTTTCTTGAAAGGTAAAGGATAGAACTTCTTGGCATATAAGTTTTATAGGAAAAGTACTGTCACAGGTTAGCATAAGTCCTGGCTAGCCCTGGACAATATCAGTTTATGCCTATGATGTCACTGTTGTTATTAATAGCATCCCATATCATTCTCAGAAGTGTCCTGGTTTGAACAGCAAACTATGTTGTCATTGAGGAAAAAGAAAAATGGGAGTGATGAGGTACACAACAAAGCTGCTGGATATGCCAAAACCAAATGTAGACATTGTTATGACTTACTCTGATTCAGGAGACTAATATCTACTATTCTAAAGGAAATTCTACCTGAATATTTCATTTATGCAGTTAAGGAATATGATAACAATGAAGTAAAACCTTTTTTTGACCTTTTCCAAGTAGTGAGATTATGAATCCATTATTGTAGCTTGTATTTCCACCCATGAAGATATTTATTGCATATTAAAACATGTAGTGTCTGAAGTAAATTAATTATTAATGTAAATTATTGTCTAAACTCATCTTCTATTCTTAGAACGATGATTGCATTCTGATGATATTTTGATTGATAGCTAGATGAAAAATCGCCTGATCAGTAATGAAAATGTAAGTGTACAGTGATATAACCTGACCTTGGTTTATCTGCTGCAGATGAATGTAGGGGAATGAGAGATTAGTCCAGGGTTCCATAAGTATGCTTATGTCAGTCTGGCATTTCTGAAGTAGAAAGTCTACTAATATTTAAAATGATTAACCATTCATTTTATACATTTTAAGTTTGCTTCTCAAAGACTGATTAAATAATCCTTTCGAAGTAGTGAATCAAAAGACACAGCTGTTTGCATCCAATTATTCAGGGAAGTCCTTGGTATGTAAATGTTCAGTAACAATCTTCACATAACAAAGCAATAACCATAAGACAAAATTATTCAGTAATTAGCTGACCACTTACATTATTACTATGCAAAATTACAATGCATTTAAGAATAGTGACTAGATCCTTTAGTGCAATTTTTTTGGAAAATAAATTGTGTGAGTCTTGCAAAACAATGATAACTCACTAGGTACTTCAGAAGAGACGTATCTGAATTTCAAAGATTTGAGAGGCCCTTGAGAAAAGTGGGAAAATGTTGAATAGTTTTTCTCAAAAATGGCTCTCATTATGATCATACTGTGCAAGTTGAATGTGAAATGAAGGACACTGTATTGTACTTAATATTATTTTTCAAAAAAAAAAAAAAAACTCCAAAAGAACAAGTCAGCATTTGACTCATTCTTTCTGTATTTTATCAATCTTATTTCTGAGTATTTATCTAACAGAACTGTATTCAGGATCTTGAAGAGATATATGCATCCCCATGTTCACTGAAGCATTGTTCACAGTATCCAAGATATGGTATCAATCACAAATTTGGATTTGTGGATTTTAAAATGTGGTATATACATACAAGGAACAAAAAAGAAGAAAATACTGCCATATGTGATACTCTATATGAATTTTTAGAACATTTTGCTAAGTGAAATAAACCAGTCTCAGAAGGACAAACAGAGCATGTTTTCCACTTATATGCTGCTGCTGCTAAGTCGCTTCAGTCGTGTCCAACTCTGCGACCCCATAGATGGCAGCCCACTAGGCTCCCCTGTCCCTGGGATTCTCCAGGCAAGAAAACTGGAGTGGGTTGCCATTTCCTTCTCCAATGCATGAAAGTGAAAAGTGAAAGTGAAGTTGCTCAGTTGTGTCTGACTCTTAGCAACCCCTTGGACTGGAGCCTACCAGGTTCCTCTGTCCATGGGAGTTTCCAGGCAAGAGTACTGGAGTGGGGTGCCATTGCCTTCTCCACTTATATGAGGCATCTTCAAATAGTTAATCCCATAGAAGCAGAAAGTAGAATGGTGGTTGTCAGGGCTGGGGTGGGTGATGGTAAGTTGGTGTTCTATAGATTTAAAGTTTCAGTTATGCAAGATAAGTAAGTTCTATAGATCTGTTGTGCAATATTGTGCTTATAATTAACAGCGCTGCACAGTTAATTTTTTGTTAAAAGTGGATCTCATGTTATCTGTTTATAATTAAAAGAAAAAAAGAGGCAAAAATAAATCATTTGAGTCATTCAGGCAATTCAGGTAGAGAACCCAAGTGGTAGTGGATTGAGGAATAAGTGGAAATGAAAACAAAGAAGGCTGGTGAAAATTTTTTAAAAATACATATGAAAAAAGAGAAAATTGATAAAGGGTGGTCCCAAGGAAATGAAGAGCAATGAATCAACAAGCTTAACACAAACAGAAATAATTTCCTCTGAGAAAAAAAAGGCTTTTAAGATGACATATGCTTCTGTTTTTGAGAAGTTCAGGTATGGCAGATTGTGTTACCACTTAATTTCCTAGCTTTACCCCATCCATAGCTGTCTGTCACAACTCAAACACAAACACAGGAAGATTGATATAAAATTGAAGAAGATGCAGATTTGTGGTAAAATTCTTTTAAAATTATAAAACAGTGTAGTAACCTCAGATATGCAGATGACACCACCCTTATGGCAGAAAGTGAAGAGGAACTAAAAAGCCTCTTGATGAAAGTGAAAGAGGAGAGTGAAAAAGCTGGCTTAAAGCTCAACATTCAGAAAATGAAGATCATGGCATCTGGTCCCATCACTTTATGGGAAATAGATGGGGAAACAGTGGAAACAGTGGCTGACTTTATTTTTGGGGCTCCAAAATCACTGCGGATGGTGACTGCAGCCATGAAATTAAAAGATGTTTACCCCTTGGAAGGAAAGTAATGACCAACCTAGATAGCATATTAAAAAGCAGAGACATTACTTTGTCAACGAAGGTCCATCTAGTCAAGGCTATGGTTTTTCCAGTAGTCATGTGTGGCTGTGAGAGTTGGACTGTGAAGAAAGCTGAGTGCTGAAGAATTGATGCTTTTGAACTGTGGTGTTGGAGAAGACTCTTCAGAGTCCCCTGGACTGCAAGGAGATCCAACTAGTCCATCCTGAAGGAAATCAGTCCTGAATATTCATTAGAAGGAGTGATGCTGAAGCTGAAACTCCAATACTTGGCCACCTATGCGAAGAGCTGACTCATTGGAAAAGACCCTGATTCTGGGAGGGATTGGGGGCAGGAGGAGAAGGGGACAACAGAGGATGAGATGGCTTGATGGCATCACCAAGTCGATAGACATGAGTTTGAGTGAACTCCGGGAGTTGGTGATGGACAGGGAGGCCTGGCATGCTGCGATTCATGGGGTCGCAAAGAGTCAAACACGACTGAGCAACTGAACTGAACTGAACATTTTCATATTGAACTTCTGCATAGAGTTATAATATAACATTTTGTATCAGGGCCTCTTTCTCCATTATCACCAAAGTCCAAAGATGTTTGACAGGTTATTCTTGATGCAAAGCAGATATACACAAAAACCATTTGTTCAGGAAATATATGCTTAAGTTAATCAATTAGAGTTTAATCTTTATGGTACATAGAAAGATATAAGGATTTTTTCTTCCCATGAGAGGACAGTCAGTACAATAAGTTATAAGTACAGTTTGGGTATTTTATTTTTAAGAAATATAGTAGATATTTTTTGCTTGCCTATTTCTTAGTTGTGTGACACTTCAGAGACTTCATAAGTGAGAAAAGTTATTTAATAACTGGATACAAAGACAATTGTTTGATTTTACTATACCCAAGTTCAGAGAATAAAAACACCACCTATATTCTACTCTTGAGGATTTAAAGGTGGCACTAGTGGTAAAAAACCCACCTGTCAATGCAGGAGACATAAGAGACACAGGTTCAATCTTTGGATCGGGAAGATCCCCTGGAGAGGGAAATGGCAACCACTTCAGTATCCCTACCTGGGGAATCCCATGGACAGAGGAGCCTGGCGGCCAGTCCATGAAGTTGCAAAATTGGACACAACTGAAGTGACTTAGCACACATGCATGCATGTATATCTTATAGCTATACTAAATAATAAAGATTAATAGCAGTAACTATTATTTTACTACCATTTTGCCACCTCATTCAGAACAGATTCAATAGAAAGAAAATGAAGATGAAGGCTAAGTACTTATGAAGATAGCACTGTTTTCCTGTAGAGAATGTGAACAGTCTGACCTGCTTAATGGATGTGTAATCTGTGCAATCACACTGGGACTTCCTCACAGAAAAGTGTCACTTTTGGTTTAATGCTTTTTTTGTTGCCATCTTGAAATCCTTAATTATTCTGAACAAGAGATCCAACATTTTCATTTTGCACTGGGCCTGGCAAAACATGCAACTGGTGCTAGTGGACAAAAGGGCATCATTAGTACATATTCATATATGTGCTTGTGTGTGCACGTGTACATATATTCATGTGGGAGTGCTTATGTGTACATGTGGAAAAAAACTATGCTGAAAATAACGACAAACCAAATCTTAATAAACAAAACAAATAATCCTGCAGTAGAAAACAATTTAAAAATTATTCACTTTGTTAAGGATATGGTAAAATTATTAAAGCTTAAGCTCTTCCAGAAAAAAAAATGACAATAATTTTCAAAGGAGAGTGAAATATGAGAATTTCTCAATTACTAGTTTTAATTAATAGAAAGATCATTTACGTTTTAGTGAAGAATAATTTTCTTTTTTTTTAATTTAATTTTATTTTTAAGCTTTACAAATTGTATTACTTTTGCCAAATATCAAAATGAATCCGCCACAGGTATACATGTGTTCCCCATCCTGAACCTTTCATTTGTAAAGTTGGCTATGTATCAAATCACTTTTCAATGAGGAAACAAAATAATGACATATCAATTATTGGGATTACTATTTCCTTGTGATTACATATTTTTACCAAAAAAGCTTCAAAGATCTTTTTGGAAATATCAGAATGGATAGTTTAATTTTGTGTGAAATTTAGTTAAATTGCAGTGACATCTCTCCTATATATACTTTTCAATCATTTTGATCCATGCTACTAGGTGAATGTAGCTAAATAGTACACTTTTATAAGTAGCAGTATGATAAACTGATTCATTTTAAATTATTGCCATGGATTTATATTTAAGAGGCCAAAAATTTTAAGCTTATTGAGAAACTGATGGATGCAATTCAGTTTAAAACAAAATTTTAAAAATAATGAAATGAATAAGAACAACATGTATATAGTATCTTTCATGTATATGACACTTTCACCATGTCGATCCTCTTAAATTAATTCTAATCAGCTTCTTTGTCTTTTCCATTTACAGAAGGGGACACTAAAGATTGTTTCAGAGAGAAAAAGGGACTTATCAGTGCCATCAAACATGTAAATGGTAGTTCCAAATGCTTTCTGTCATGACATACAAATAAAATATTATTTCCCTCATTGATAAGCTTATCCATATACAGAATTTATTGTTAGTAAGTTTAAAATTCAGCCTATAAATTAAATTAGTTTGGTTAATAAAATTTTTCTCTTAAATGATAATTCACTTCACATATATAGTATTTTGGAAGACAGTGCACCTATGCCATGATTATTAATTTATGTTTTCTATATTCCAAGCAATAATGTAGGTGTTTCTGCATTTATTGTTTGACAGCAAAAATACATTCATTACTTATATTTTAGAAATCCTAAAGAAATATACTATCTAAATCTCTCCAATTG
The DNA here is from genome assembly GCF_002263795.3 of Bos taurus. Taxonomy (NCBI): domain Eukaryota; kingdom Metazoa; phylum Chordata; class Mammalia; order Artiodactyla; family Bovidae; genus Bos; species Bos taurus. Next base: position 51,686,992 of record NC_037341.1, on the reverse strand, counting down.
ATCTTTGTCTTATTTTAAAATGAGGAGATATTAATATGCTTAAATTTTTAGAGAATTTACAAGATGCAAGAGAAGCAACTTGAAGGATGATAAGGTAAAGGAAGGGGAATAGAAAGCTGTTGAAATTAACAATTCCCCCTTTTCAAATAACATGTGGTTTCTTTTCTATTTTTAGGAAAATATACAATTAGGAAGGCTCTTAGGTAGTGTAAAACTTCTTCTAACATTTATAACGTACATTGAACTTTATGAATCAGTTTCACGAGATTAGCTCAAGATGGCAGAACAGGAGGACATGAGATCATTTCCTTCTTATGAAAACACAAAAATCACAACTAACTGCTAAACAACCATCAGCAAAAAAACTTCTGGAACCTACCGAAAAAAGATACCCTACTTTCAAAGACAAAGAGGAAGCCACAGCAAGATGGTAGGAGGATGAAACAGTCACCCAAGTCCAGGAATCCCAGAGAGTCCCAAGTAGTTAAGATAAATCCAAGAGAGAACATGCCAAGACACACAGTAATCAATTTGAAAATTAAAGACAATGAAAAAATATTAAAAGCAACAAGGGAAAAATGACAACATATAGGGAATTCCCGTAAGGTTATCAGCTGATTTTTCAGCAGAAAATCTGAAGGAAAGAGGGAGTGGCATGATATATTTAAAATGATGAAAGGGAAGAACCTACAGCCAAGAATATTCTACCCAGCAGGGTACTCATTCAGATTTTACAGGAAAATCAAAAGTTTCACAGTCAAGCAAAAACTAAAATAGTTCAGCATCACCAGATCAGCTTTACAACAAATGATGAAGGAACTTCTATAGGTGGGAAAGAGACCAGCAACTTAAAACATCCTTGTACATATGTAGACTACTCTATCAAAACCTCATGGGAACAAACCCAAAAACTACAAGAGATGCACACATACACACACATGCACAAACACACACACAGAAAAAGAAAAGAAAAGCAACTCAAACAACACTCAAGATGGTCATAAAACTACAGGCAATGAGAACAAGAAAGAAAAGGAAGCAAAAAGACATACAAAAATAAATCCAAAACAATTAAGAAAATGACAATAGGAACTTAATATTGATAATTACCTTAAATGTAAATGGATTAAATGCTACAACCAAAAGATATAACTGGCTGAATAGATACCAAAACAAGACCTCTATATATGCTGTCTACAAGAGACTCACTTTAGACTTCGGTTTAGTTCAGTTCATTTCAGTTGCTCAGTCGTGTCCGACTCTGTGACCCCATGAATTGCAGCATGCCAGGCCTCCCTGTCCATCACCAACTCCCGGAGTTCACTCAAACTCACATCCATCGACTTGGTGATGCCATCCAGCCATCTCATCCTCTGTCGTCCCCTTCTCTTCTTGTCCCCAATCCCTCCCAGCATCAGAGTCTTTTCCAATGAGTCAACTCTTCGCATCAGGTGGCCAAAGTACTGGAGTTTCAGCTTTAGCATCATTCCTTCCAAAGAACACCCAGGACTGATCTCCTTTAGAATGGACTTGTTGGATCTCCTTGTAGTCCAAGGGACTCTCAAGAGTCTTCTCCAACACCACAGTGCAAAAGCAACAATTCTTCAGCGCTCAGGTTTCTTCACAGTCCAACTCTTGCATGACCACTGGAAAAACCATAGCCTTGACTAGACTTAGGGACACATAAAGACTGAAAGTGGGGCGGTGGGAGAAGATATTCCATGCAAATGGAAATCAAAAGAAAGCTGGAAATAGCAATGCTCATATCAGGCAAACAGACCTTAAAATGAAGACTGTTATAAGAGACAAAGAAAGTCACTACATAATGATCAAGGGATCAATCCAAGAAGAAGATACAAAAATTATAAATACATATGCACCCAACATAGGAGTACTTCAAATATATAAGGCAAATACTAACAGTCATAACAGTACAATTTCCCAAGACTGAATCAGAAAGAAATAGAAAATATGAGCAGACCAATCATAGGACTGAAATGGAAACTATGATTTTAAAACTCCCAACAAACAAAAGTCCAGGACCAGATGGCTTCAGAGATGAATTTTATCAAATACTACCATACAATCCTGCAATTCCACTCCTGGATTTATATCTGGGAACAAACATGATCTGAAAGGATATATGTGATCCAATGTGATGTTTGCAGTGATGTTTACAATATCCAAGACAGAAACAACCTAAATGTCAGCTGACAGAAGAATAGATAAAGAAGATATCATTCATATATACAATATAATATTCATGATCCATTAAAAATAATGAAATAATGCCATTTGCAGCAACATGAATGGACCTAGAGACTTCCATACTGAGTGAAGCAAGTCAGACAGAGAAAGAGAAATACCATATGATAAATCTAAAAAAAAATTGATACAAATGAACTTATTTACAAAACAGTGTCACAGACTTAGAGCACAAGTTTATGGTTAGCATAGGTGAAGAGTGAGGTGTAGGAATAGTTAGGGAGCTTGGGATTGACATGTACATACTGATATGTGTAAAACAGATAACCAACAAGGACTTTCTGTACAGCACAGGAAACGCTGCTCAATATTTTATAACAACCTAACTGAAAAAGTAATTTGAAAAATAATTCATATGTGTAACTGAATCACTTTGTTGTACACCTGAAACTACCACAACATTGTTAATCAACTGTACTCCAATACAAAATAAAAAGTTTTAAAAAAGTTTCTTTAAAAGGGAAAATAAATTATCTTTACTATATGCCTTTCCCCTAGAATGCTTGCATTATATTAATGAAAGTCACTGTGATGAATACTTGTTTTGATTTTGCATGCCTCCTGGAATATGCCAAGTATGGGGTTTGATTCCTGGGATGGGAAGATCCCCTAGGAGTGCATGGCGGCCCACTCTAGTATTTTTGCCTGGAGAATTCCATGGACAGAGGAACCTGGTGGGCTACAGTCCATTGGGTTGCAAAGAGTTGGACGCGACTGAAGCGACTTAGTATGCATGCATGGTCAATACATAATTCTCATGTCATTTTTGGATATAATATATTAATTCATAGATATTCTAATAGTACACTTCAAACTGAGTAATTTATTTCTGACTTTTAACTCATCCCTTTCAGTGAAAAAAACTGGAGGAATATCTCCTGTTACTAAAATATAGGATTTATCTCTCACTAAATACATTTACAAATTTAAAATCCTTAATTGACTGAATTATTGTAATTTAAAAAATCATGATAACTCATAATTTCAAATGGAGAATAAAAAGGACACAAAGAACTGTCTTTAGCATAAGAATTATGTTTTCCATTACTTCATCCTATTTAGTGGGTTACTTATTTTTAATTACCAAATAAAATGGAGGGATGACTTTGGGCATAGACAATGCAATAAAACCTCTCAGAATTAGGTGATTTAAAAGGTTAAGAATAGTCAGACAAATTAGAATAAAGACAGCTTTCCAAGTGCAGATAGCATCACAAACACAAGGACAGGATTAGGAATGACAAGGAAATGTGTGCAGACTGGTCTGACTAGAGCAGGTGGTTCAGAAGACACACTGAGGAGCCTAGATTTATCCTAGGCACATCGTGAAGCTATTGAAGGTTTTCAAGCAGGGAAATGACCTGGCCACATCTTTGATTTAGAAATATAACTCTGAAAATGGTGTGTGTCAGGAATGGAATAGAGGATGCAGTACATACGGCAGTTGAAGCAAAAGTGAGCACAGCCTTATAGAGCTGAGCCTGTAACAATAGCAGCCCAGTTATTATAGAACATACATGGGAAAATTGATAAATTGCAAATTGGCTTAATTTGTTAGTATGCTTCTGTTTCTTTAAAATGAAAAAATCTCAATCATATGCTATATATTCCAAATTATTAAATAATACATGACAGTATGTGTTATGCATGTATTTTCCTTAAAAGGTAAGATTTGTATAATACTGATTTTGACTCTTTTAATACTATATAATTTATTATACAGTTGGCTACAATTTTTTTAAATCATCATGGACACTCAAGATGCTTAGAAAACAAGAACTTTAACCAACATATTGCTTTCATAGTAATAAACCTGTCTTGAATGTGAAATCACATAATTAATAAAGTTATTATAAGGTGAATCTGTACAGATATCCAAATGAAAACTAATGTGAATTCTAGGTTTTCTTTTCATATTTTAAAGCTGTTTTTATTTTTACAGACTTCAAATATGTTTAAATTCTACTGAAAAACTTCATAGTCCAGCACTAATAATAGTTAATAAACAAAGTGACTGTAGATAATGTAGGTTACTTATTTTATAACAGAGGTTTAAAATGCCTTAATATGACTTCTAAGAACATGCTTAGCTCCTAAATCACAACAGGAAAATGTGAAAGGAATAAGAATTACAGGAAAATTTTGCTGATTTTTTAAAATTAGTAACCATTTTTCTTTTCCTAGGAAAAATAAATCAATGTGGTGATATGGTCACAAGTGGCTTTCAGTGTTTATCCCCACAAATTTCTAGTTTATTTTTTCAGTGTAATAGGATCCAGAAAGATAAAAGCTACATTTACCAGGTCCCCTTGCAGCTATAATTCTGTATGCTAATTAGATTATAACAATTAGATGAATTGCAAGATATCTGGCAGAAGGAAAATACTGATATCCTGAAGCTTTTGACTGATTTTCTTTCTGCTGACCAGTAAAAATTTTAGAGATATGGGTTTTCCCACTCCACCTCCCAACATTATTACAGCAACCACTTTTCAAGCTTTATGGGTGTTGAAAAACGAACGCAATGGAAGAAGCTTCCTATCCTTGGCTTTCTGGTCACTCGCTTCAGTTACAGTGCCGTGCCTTTGCCCTTAGGGTTTTCAGAGAATACGGCTTAATGTCCTACCCTCTTGACTGTGCCGGAGTTAGTAGCTACGCATGTAGTTTTCTGGCATTCATTCCCAGAAAACCATATCCAGTCAGCTCCTCCTCCAAATTGTTGATAGGCATATCTCACAGATAATGCTGGTTTCTTTCCAGAAAAAATCACAATATAGAAAGTCACATATTTTGTTTTTGCTTCCCAGTGCATACAAATGTTAATTTTACACTAAGTGTATGCTTAGTTGCTTCAGTTGTGTCTGACTTTTTGTGACCCTATGGACTGTAGCCTACCAAGTTCCCTGTCCACAGGACTCTCCAGGCAAGAATACTGGAGTGGGTTGCCAGGGGATCTTCACCACCCAAGGACTGAACCTGAGTCTCTCAAGTCCCCTGCTTTGGCAGGCAGGTTCTTTTCCACTAGCACCACCTGTGAAGCCTGTAGTCTATTAAAGTGTTCAATAGGGCTTCCCTTCCCTTACTTTCAAGGTTCTATAATTTGTATGCATGTATACACTTTTAAAATTTTTTCCTATGTCAGTTGCCTAAAAATTTAGTCATTTGTCCTCTTACCTTTATTTTAGCAATACAGCTTCCATTTAGACAATAAATGAATAAATCCCCAAGTGCATTTGGGACAAGTTTTAAAAAATTTTTTACCCCATAATGTAACTAAAAGCCGTGCTCTTTGAAAATACTCATGTTACTGATCATATACATATCAATCAATAATACTTAATAATAATAAGATAAATAATGCTTATTTTTTCTCTAGAACTACACTATGTGCTTTATATATATTTAGCTCATTTTATTTTATAACCCTATGAAAGAAATCTTATATTTGCCCCATCTTAAAGCTGAAAAAAAGTTAAGGTTTATGTTGATGTTTTCCAAGACCACACAGCTTGAATTAGTAGAGCTTAGTAGAGTTGAATCAAGAATTAGGATATGTGCTTGACTATGTATATGTAGTCCAGGCTCTTAAGCAATACTTCTGTCCTTGGCTACACTTCCTCTTTTAATGTTACATACATTAATTTAATCTTTTCTTTGTAATAACATTTTATAAATAAATTATAATCAAATTGCAAAACATGTTCAATCTTCTTTGTTAATAGTAAATATTGCAATTAAAATAAAACATATTACCATCATAAGAGAATAGGAAAAGAATATTATCACTTTAGGAGGAAAATACTTCCAACTGTATATATTTTAAGGACAATAATTAAATATTCAGTAGGTTGAGTGCTATTAACTGAAAGATTGAATATTCCTTTGCAATCGAAATTCTAAGTGTGGCCAGAGGCACTGCGAACCATTTAAAGAATAAAATTTCTAGCCTGAGGAATTGAAATGTGCTTTTTATAATTCAGGAGAGACAAATACACATTAGCAGTGATATGTTTACCAAATATAACGTTAGGTCATAATGATGAAGAATAAAGGACATAAATGTCAGGCTTCTGGACTATTATTCTAGAAAAATCTTATTTTTCCTGAATGAAATTATATTTTAAGACATTACAAAAAATTTAAAAATAAGTAAATAAGAATCTGTGACATATGTAGTCAAATCATATTTTAATTTATGATTATTAAATACATACAAATATTGTACAAGTGTGTCTCTAACTTCCAATATGAATAAAAACTAAGTGCATAGATAAATTAATTTAATACCAGTGAAAATGAATTTAATTATCTTCACTTGCTTAAATAGACACGCAGAATTCTGAACATTTATTTTTCAGTTGTCAGGTCTAAGAACAGATTCTTAGACTATTTCTCTAATTTTATCAGAAAAATATCTTGAATGCTAATCCTGGATATCCCCATTAAATTCCTCTTGTTAAAAAAAAAATTAAGACACAGAGTATTGTGTTTCCTCAGAAAAATTTTATTCAATAATGAGTATTAATTGATTACCTATTATAAGTCAGAAACTGTTATACATCACAGGACAAATTCCCAGATCATGTTGAACATAATTTCTAGTCGATGACATCTAAATTAATGGTAAAACTGAGGTAGACCATGACTTTACACTCTTTTTACTAAAAAGAAATAGAAAAAATTCCTCTGAAATCACTGGTAGTTTGGTTTGAAAAGACTGAAGAGATGTTTAAAGTTAATCTTTTAGAAAATTATAAGTTGGCTGATAGTGTAAAATATTTTGTTAATGACATGTATTGTGCTTCATGTTGAAACCAAATAGTACATTCTGGATGGGCTTCTGATGAGTCATGATTTTCATTTATCAACACTTGTCAGCAAAAAATTTTTAAAATTAATTGTTTATCAATTATATTTTAGGAAGAATTAACTTTTTTTCTGCTAATTTGCAGATAAAAATAACATAAATATTCTTCAATAAAGAGCAACCAGAAGAAAATCAAATATATGCTGGAAATTGTGAATTGAAGGGCATCAGTTCAGTTCAGTCACTCAGTCATGTCCGACTCTTTGTGACCACATGTACTTCCCCATGCCAGGATTCCCTGTCCATTACCAACTTCCAAAGTTTGCTCAAACTCATGTCCATCGAGTTGGTGATGCCATCCAACCATCTCATCCTCTGTCATCCCCTTCTCCTCCTGCCTTCAGTCTTTCCCAGAATCAGGGTCTCTTTCAGTGAGTCAGTTCTTTGCATCAGGTAGCCAAAGTATTGTAGCATCAGCTTCAGCATCAGTCCTTCCAATAAATACTCAGAGTTGATTTCTTTTAGAATTGACCAGTTTGATCTCCTTCCAGTACAAGTGACTCTCAAGAGTTCTCCAATACCGCGGTTCAAAAGCATTAATTCTTCAGTGATCCGCTTCAGTGCTCAACTCTCACATCCAGACATGACTACTGGAAAAACCATAGCTTTGACTATATGGACCTCTGTTGGCAAAGTAATGTCTCTGGTTTTAATACTCTGTCTAGGTTGGTCATAGCTTTTCTTCCAAGGAGCAAGTGTCTTTTAACTTCATGGGTGCAGTCAACATCTGCAGTGATTCTGGAGCCCAAGAAAGTAAAGTCTCTCACTGTTCCTATTGTTTCTCCATCTGTTTGTCATGAAGTGATGGGACTGGATGCCATGATCTTAGTTTTTTGAATGTTGAGTTTTAAGCCAACTTTTTCACTCTCCTATTTCACTTTCATCAAGAGGCTCTTTAGTTCCTCTTCAGTTCAGTTCAGTTCAGTTGCTCAGTCATGTTCAGCTCTTTGCAACCCCATGAATTGCAGCATGCCAGGCCTCCCTGTCCATTACCAACTCCCAGAGTTCACTCAAACTCACGTCCATCGAGTCGGTGATGCCATCTGGTCATCTCATCCTCTATCATACTCTTTTCCTCCTGCCCCCAATCCCTCCCAGCATCAGAGTCTTTTCCAATGAGTCAACTCTTCCCATCAGGTGGCCAAAGCACTGGAGTTTCAGCTTTAGCATCATTCCTTTTAAAGAACATCCAGGACTGATCTCCTTTAGAATGGACTGGTTGGATCTCCTTGCAGTCCAAAGGACTCTCAGGAGTCTTCTCCAATACCACAGTTCAAAAGCATCAATTCTTCAGCGCTCAGCTTTCTTCACAGTCCAACTCTCACATCCATACATGACCACTGGAAAAACCATAGCCTTGACTAGACGGACCTTTGTTGGCAAAGTAATGTCTCTGCTTTTCAATATGCTATCTAGGGTGGTCATAACTTTCCTTCCAAGGAGTAAGCGTCTTTTAATTTCATGGCTGCAGTCACCATGTGTAGTGATTTTGGAGCCCCAAAATATAAAGTCAGCCACTGTTTCCCCATCTATTTCCCATAAAGTGATGGGACCAGTTGCCAGGATGTTCGTTTTCTGAATGTTGAGCTTTAAGCCAACTTTTTAACTCTCCTCTTTCACTTTCATTGAGAGGCTTTTTAGTTCCTCTTCACTTTCTGCCATAAGGGTGATGTCGTCTGCATATCTGAGGTTATTGATATTTCTCCTGGCCATCTTGATTCCAGCTTATGCTTCTTCCAGCCCAGCATTTCTCATGATGTACTCTGCATATAAGTTAAATAAGCAAGGTGACAATATACAGCTTTGACGGACTCCTTTTCCTATTTGGAACCAGTCTGTTGTTCCTTGTCCAGTTCTAACTGTTGCTTCCTGACCTGCATATAGGTTTATCAAGAGACAGGTCAGGTGGTCTGGTATTCCCATCTCTTTCAGAATTTTTCAGTTTATTGTGATCCATGCAGTCAAAGGCTTTGGCATAGTCAATAAAGCAGAAATAGATGTTTTTCTGGAACTCTCTTGCTTTTTCGATGATCCAGCAGATGTTGGCAATTTGATCTCTGGTTCCTCTGCCTTTTCTAAAACCAGCTTGAACATCTGGAAGTTCACAGTTCATATATTGCTGAAGCCTGCCTTGGAGGAATTTTGCGCATTACTTTACTAGCATGTAAGATGAGTGCAATTGTGCGGTAGTTTGAGCATGAGCTTTCTGTTATAAGGGTTGTGTCATTGTGAACTTAAGGGCATATCTATTTTTATTATGAATTGCTGCAAGGTGAATGCCTTCCCAGGTGGTGCAAGCAGTAAAGAACCTGCCTGCCAATGCAGGAGAGCTAAAGAAATGTGAATTTGTTCTCTCAGTTGTGACAATCCCCTGGAGAAGGAAATGGCAACCTACACCAGTGTTCTTGCCTGGAGAATCCCATGGACAGAAGAGCCTAGCAGGCTACAGCCCATAGAGTCACAAAGAGACTGCAACTGAGCAAAAACAAATGTAAGTTATATTACCATGCCGTCTAATCTACTGAGTGATACAAACATAATTGGTTTGTATTGGTTGGTTACAGAGGAGGAGTATAACATACAATTCTCATTTAGGTTGATTATGCACAAATTTATTGCAAATAAAAAAAGAGAGAGATAAAAACCAATTAAGTACAATATAACATCTATACTAGAAACTGGTGGCCCTTGCTTTCCTATAGTTTTTTTCTGTTGGATAAAAGTCCTAATGAGTTTTGGAAGAGATAGTAAAAAGTAACAATAACAACAAAACACTTTAAAAGTTAAAATTAGTCTTTGGGATAAAAGAAACACACTTGTATTAATTTTATTCAATAACCGTTACTGTGTGGCACTGTAGCCTATGTTGTAGTTAGACAGCAATATGGCTCAGTAGCTAAAACAGGGGAGTTGGGGAGTAGATATCGACTGGTTTTATATAGCAAGTTTAATGTTCTTTTTGATTCAAAAAAGAGAATAGATGGTCTATTCACAGCTTTATTGAAAACTCACACCTTTCCAAAAGAACTTCTTCCTACCAAGAGAAAAGTAACATCTTTTCCTAACAGTCACAGAGAAACACCACAGAATGTTACTCAAAAATTAGAATTCACTCAGGGCAGAGGATTAGGTAGTGAGTTACTGTGAATCTAAAACAGAAATGAATGAAAATATCTAGCAATAACTATTCATACGCAGTTTACAAACATGTTGAATGGAAAAAAGAAAAAAAAAACCTCCTGACAATACAATTCATAGAGAGCATACTAAAAATGAGCTTTCTGCAATCACATAAGGAGGTACAGAGAGTATGATATCTGTTACAAAAACAAACAAAAAAAAATCCAATCATGGCACAAGAACAACCTTATGTGATGTTAAAAAAGGAATCTGTAATTCTTGAGTAAGTTTTCCAGAAATCATAATAAATATTAACTTTATTCCATAATTTTATTGACTATCATGTATGCATGTGTGTGTACTCGATCATGTCCAACTCTGTGACCTCATGGACAGTAGCCCACCAGGGTCCTCTGTCCATGGAATTTTCAAGACAAGACTACTAGAGTGGGTTGCCATTTCCTTCTCTTGGGGATCATTGAATTGAACCCACATCTCTTGCATCTCCTGCACTGGCAGGTGGATTCTTTTCCACTACACCACCCGGGAAGCCCATATATGACTAAGACATCATTCTTAGTGCTGGGAACATAGAAACAGATCAAAAAGACTAAAATTCCTGCTTCTGTATATTCATATGGGAGGAGAAAGTTTTTACACAAATAAATGAAACACATAATTTCTTGATGGTGATAAATTCTGTGAAGTAAAACAATGCAGGAAATGAGAGAACATAGGTGCTTTGTTTATGATGGTAAATTTTTTAATGGTGAGGATACATGAAATATAAGATTATATGCAGATTGAGAAAAGAGTAAATATGAATTCTTAAGGCATGTAGGTACTTTGCATGTTCATATAACAACTAAAAGGCCATTGTGACTGAAACAGAATGATCCAAAGGTAGAGTAGTATGAGATGAAATCAGAGAGGCAGTGACAGGACTTTGATTGTGCTAAACAATTTGATTTTTTCTATAGCAAATGCAAGTTAAAAAAAAAATGTTCTACTGAAAGAAGGCTAATAAAAATAATAGTTTTATTATTTAAAAAGAAAAGTTATTCTGATGTTTACTAAAAATGGTCTACCTGAAAACATACATTAAGTTATGTCTATAAGCTTTCTTTCCATTCTTTTTTAATTAAGAACTCTACTTTGGCTAAAAATTACTGACTCTTGAGATAGAAGCACATCAATTAATTTGTCCACTTACCATCACCTACTTGCTTGAGCACTAGATCATCTATGCTTTCTCCTAATTAAGGACATCATTTCATCTATTGTCCTTTCTTTCTACTACATCATAATTGTTTTTACTCTCTATGTTCATACCTATCATGTTTCAGAAATGGTATTGTTTCTCTGAATTTTAAAATAATACTTCTCTTTATTCTGTTTCCCTAACTACCATTCCATTTCTCTAGCTTTTTTTTTTTTTTTTTTGCAGTCAGTCCTCTAAAATGAACAGTCAATAATCCATGTCTCCAATTCCTCACCTCCTACTCTCTCTTAAAAGCATTCTAGTCAACCTCTTCCCCAACAACTCCACAAAAACTGCTATTGTAATAAACACCGATGTCTTTCATCTTATAAGATTCAATAATAAATTCTAGGTCCTTCTCTCATTACTCTACTATGCTATATTACCCTGTTGGTTACCCGCTCCTCTTTGGCATAACTCTCTTCATTGACTTTCAAGGCATTGTTCCCTTTTTCTTTGTCTCTTCCTTTTTTTCCAATAGGAGGAAACAAAGAAAAGAAAGAGGGTCATGTAAGTGAGTGAGATGTTATTTTTTTCCCAGAGAGTCAATATATTTTAACTAAAATATATATACAAAACAAAGGGATATATTTATTTATCTAGAATTGTTGGAGTCACAGCACCCAGAAAACTGAAAATACAAATGATTTTAGAATGTCGCCTGTAGGGTAAGCAGGAGAGAATGATAATGTTTTTATTATAAGTTCTTCAGTTCTTGCTACCATGTGGACTTTTTCCTTGATAAAAATATTTTAAAACAAGTTTTTAAGTACTACATGTAATAAAAAAAAAATAATACACTTACTTCAGTTGGAAAATGGAGTGACTAAGATAGATGAGAAGTAACGAAAATACATCAATTTCATAGTTTTCACTGCTGATGTCAAAAGATACTGCATAACTTTGATAAGTCAACAATAAACAGAGGTGTAGGTTTAGGTGTAAAGTTATGGTGGCAAGTGGTATAAAAATTAAAAATATTAAATGGAAAACTTGTTATTTGGGGACAAAGGTGTGGAGATGAATGGGAGTCATAGCTATTTTCTTGTGTTTAATTTTTACTTTAAAAATATTTTAATTTTATTTTTAATATAAAAGCATGTATTGCTTTTATAGTTAAAATGATTCAGTTTTATAGAAAAGGCTAAGTAAAAATTAAAATTAAATATTTATAGGAGAAATATATCTCTTTTACTATTTCTGGAAGGGATAACCATAATTGTATCCCAGGGTCATGACTGATACTTAAGCAATGTTGTTAAATAAAACTGAATTAAATTGGGGTGGGGGGAAGGCCTCATCACAAACATGTCAAAAAATAGTGCACAGAAACAGCTCAAGAGCCTCTATACATAAGAGATTCTTCCTGAATTTCTAATATGGTTTAAATGATTTTATAAATGACCTACCTCAGTGGAAATAACATGTAGGAAGTTTCAAAGGAGATCTACATAGAATGGGAACAGAGCTATTAAGCTGCTGTTAGGAGTCATCACAGGAAATGCCTATACACACTTTACAAAATCTTGCCAACTTACGTAATACCAGCAAAAAGTTTGCTCACCCTCAATACGTAAGGAGTTTTAAGGATACTGAATCTTAAGAGTTCCACTCACTATCCCAATTTTCCTTGTGCTTACAAATCATCTAATATTTAATTGACTAAATTGCTTATATTTGTGCTCTTTATGAGGAAACAAGGTGAATATAAATTGCCAAAATTTATCTTGAAATATTAAAGTAGTTTTGGGAAGAAGAATGGACCTTTGTGGCTGGAGAAAGGCTGAACAGGAGAAAAGTATGATGAATAATGCAAGGTGCACATGCAGAAAGTACAACACACTTGATAGAAAGCTGTTGGAAAGTAGGCCAGGGCAATGGAAAGGACACACATTGGTAATGGACAAATTATATGACCACTGAGGATTCTCTGTTCACTCAGGATAGACACGGTACAGAGTGGTTGAGGAACCTGATTCAAAAAGAAAATGTTGAACAGAGGTCTAAGTCAGAATATAATCAACTCTAGTCTAGTCTTTCATGATGAGAGCTATTATAATAGTGGAGATAAAAGTCACTTTAGATCTCCTTTCAAAATACACAAATCTACAGTTTTATCCAAAAGATGGAGAGAAGCTGAGATTTTAGGGATATGAATTATGGTGAGAAGAGAAGATTTCATTTTCCTGAGAGCAGTAATTTCAATGGTTTGCTAGGAGAAAATACAGTAGTTACTGTATCAGAGAGATCTAACGGGAAAAGAAAAACACTCTATTATATAGACAAGAAGGATTAATACAGGAAATTAAAAGTCTGCAAAACCAGACAAGAGCTGGGAGAGTAATGGTCAGGACAGGGAAGTGGCTTCTGACATTCAGAAAATCAAGAAGTGCAAGAATCACAGGGAATTGCTGCTCAGCTTTGTGTAACTTCAAAGTAGGCAAGTGGAGAGAGAAGGCTGTGAACCCTCTGGCAAAACTATATGTCTTTTGTTTATTTTTTGATAGCAGCTTTTGTTTATTTTTTGCCTCAAAAGTCTCTTATGAGTGTCTCCCATTTGAGAAATTGGTACTGAATAGAGGAGTCAGCCATGTATAGATGAAGACATGTTTGCTCTCTTCTCCAAATGAGAGGCGCACATCCTCAGCAACTACTGTTAGCTCCCATCACCTAGCTCATCACAAAGCCTCTTGACATCCTTACAACTTAAAGCCTACATGAAAAGGCTAACTGCCACCAACATGCACATATGTGCTCAATTGCTTCAGTCGTGTCAGACTCTTTTCAACTCTATGGATCAAAACTGATCAGGCTCCTCAGTCCATGAGATTCTCCAGGCAAGAATAATGGAGTGGGTGGTCATGCCCTCCTCGGGAGCTCTTCCTAACCCAGGGATCCAACCAGCGCCTCTTATGTCTCCTGCACCAGCAGGCAGGTTCTTTACCACTAGTGCCACCTGGGAAGCTCAACTAACACCAACATGCCTTATATAAAATTGCAGAGAAATAGAAGAAATAATAAAAATTGGTCTATATATATGCAGATACTTCTATAACAAAGCAAGGGAGAAAACACTGATAGCTATCCTTTTTTTTTTGCCCTGTAACCGATAATTTTTGGAGCCATTTTCGGCGTCTCCATCTATTCACCAAGCATTTCATATTTTGCCCTCAGCCGCTGTTTCAACTGGTCATGATGTTGTGACCTGGACCTTTATTCCTGAAGTGTCTGAGCCATTTATGAACCTGTTGATTTTTGTTGTAATGTTTCGTTAATTTATTTCTGTGCACAAAAGTATTCACTGGCCGTCTGCTAAATCTACTGGCTTCTATACATATTCCTTCTTGATCCCAGTGTAAACCAGGGACTCTTTTTCCCATTTATAATCAAGATCAATCAACAGAGCCAATACAGCAAATCCTTTATTTATTTATCCATTGATGGAATGGTTTAAGCAGCTCAGTGCAGTCAGGGGACAATCTTGGCCACAAGGAAAACAGAATCGTTGTGTCCCCTAGGGGACTTCCTTTGTCCTCTTAGGAAGTGACCTAAACTAGAGCTCTGGTGATTAGAAACGTATATATTGTGAGTGATTTCTTAAGTGTAATAGTGAGGGATGCCACTTCACTTCAAGGACACCTCAGTGTCCTTGATTGTGTTATGGGTTTGTGAAAAAAGGGGTACAGTTTTCCCCCATTATCCAAAATAGAGCATCCCTATGAATCTTTCTGTAAGCCATAAAGAAGAAAGTGAAGAAGCAGCTACCTTAGGACACATCTTGCTAACAGATGCACAAAAATAAATTGAGATAAAGCACAGATGCTACAGACACAGTTTGAAGCCATGGTGGCCTGATGCTAAGATGCTGAGTGTAGTTCCCAGGCAAGGAGCTTGGTGGTGCCTAGGGGCCACACTGCCTCTGTAACACCTCATACATGCTAGTCACTTCAGTCATGTCCCACTCTTTGTGACCCTATGGACTTTAGCCTCCCAGGCGCCTCTGTCCATAGGGTTCTCCAGGCAAAAATACTGGCGTGGATTGCCATGCCTTTCTCCAGGGGATCTTCCCAACCCAGGGACTGAACCCATGTCTTTTACATCTCCTGCCTTGGCAGGTGGGTTCTTTACCACTAGTACCACCTGGGAATCTTGCTGCAAAACAAATGCTGAATTTCAATTTTACCTTTCACTTTTTTTTTTTCTTTTAAAGTGAAAGGTATAAATGGGGCTTCCTTGGTGTCTCAGACAGTAAAGTATCTGCCTACAATGCAGGAGACTTGAGTTTGATCTCTGGGTAAGGAAAATCCCCTGGAGAAGGAAATGGCAACCCACTCCAGTATTCTTGCCTAAAGAATTCCACGGACAGAGGAGCCTGGTGGATTATACTCCATGGGGTCACAAAGAGTCAGATATGACTGAGTGACTAACACTTTCACTTTTTTGTAAAAGTGAAAATTCTCTTTAGATTTCTTTCAATTAGTGAAAACAGGTACTAAGGTAGATCCTTCATGAAAACCAAGTGGCGTGAAGCAAAGTTTTGAAAAGTGGGGACGCCTCACAACATAATGGTCTCTTGTTCCAAGTATATACTCAATGCTTACGTTACAACGGCTCATCAATCTTGTAAGAGCTGACTCCCGTCAAGTGTCTAAAGCAGCTGCAGAGCTTTCTCTTCCCTGGCGCTCAAATAAATAACCAATAATAAAACTATTTTCATGTGTTCCTATTTTAAAGATTACATTGTTACCCAAAATGACAAATCCAGAATAGGAAATTCTGTCACTGGTAATGTAGACAGGAAAACATTTTTCCATTAAGTAACAATATGGGAGCCCTTTCACTAACTCTGTTTTAATTCTTCATGGAAGAACACTCTCCAGAAGTAGGAAATCTAAGAAAAATTCTTAAGAATATAATTTATTTTACCATCTGCTTTTCTTAGAAAATAATCAGTTAATAACATAATTGCCTTGACAACATATTCTGAGTTGTGCATGTGCTATCCTGGAATGCAAAATTCATTTTTTTTTTTAAATTTCAGAAAGAGTGTTGAAGTTTTTTATTCTATTTCTGATTTTATATTTTGGAAGCATCTTATATTTTGAACCCCACCCCAACTTATTCATTTCAGCTTTTAAACTGTAGCAATTTTTAGTACATTGACACAATGAATAATAATGTATCATACTATATCATAAAGAGTTTTTATTACAGTGCCTCAATTAATTTTTTGCTTATTATTTCCCATTAAAGTTTAAAGAACAATGTTTTACTTGACGAGATTATTAAAGAATGAGAATGACTTGTTAATTTAAGTACCCATGATTCTTGTGGTGTATCGATCTATCTATCTTGTGGATATATTTAAGGCAAGTTAAGGATAAAGACAGGCTTCCCTTGTGGCTCAGCTGGTAAAGAATCCATCTGCAATGTGGTGAGACCTGAGTTCGATCCCTGGGTTGGAAAGGTCCCTTGGAGAAGGGAAAGGCTACCCACTCCAGTATTCTGGCCTAGAAAATTCCATGGACTGCTCCTGGGAAGAAAAGCTATGATCAACCTAAACAGCATATTAAAAAGCAGAGACATTACTTTGCCAACAAAAGTCCATACCGTCCAAGCTATGGTTTTTCCAGCAGTCATGTACGGATGTGAGATTTGGACTATAAAGAAAGTTGAGCACCAAAAATTGATGCTTTTGAACTGCAGTGTTGGAGAAGACTCTTGAGAGTCCCTTGGACTGCAAGGAGACCCAACCAGTCAATCAGCCCTGAATATTCATTGGAAGGACTGATGTTGAAGCTGAAGCTCCAAAACTTTGGCCACCTGACACGAAGAACTGATTCATTGGAAAAGACCCTGATGCTGGGAAAGATTGAGGACAGGAGGAGAAAGGGATGACACAGGACGAGATGGTTGGATGGGATCACCAGCTCAATGGACATGAGTTTGAGCAAGCTCTGTGAGTTGGCGATGGACAGGGAAGCCTGGCTTGCTGCAGTCCATGGGGTTGCAAAGAGTCAGACATCACTGAACAACTGAACTGAGGGATAAAGACCTAAATATATGACTAAAAGAATTAATCAATACCTCTATTGGTTCTGATTTTCAGGAAGAATGGCAGATCAATGAAGCAAACAGTTTTGAGATAAAGGAGGCTTTGCCCATTGTATTAAATGGTACAAACATCACCTGTCTTTGATGATCTATCCTAGGTGAAGCTGTCTGCACCACTGAAAGGTCAGTGATATCTTAGTTATGACATGACATAAAAATTCTCTACTAGGATCAGAACTCAGATTTCAGAATAATAAAGAAAGCACTAATGGCAAATTCATAAATTTACATTGTGTTGAATTATGGACAACTGATGTTATGAATTCTATTTGGTTCCTACTAGATCAGTGGTCCCCAACCTTTTGGCATCAGGAACAAATTTCAGGAAAGACAATATTTCCACAGACCAGGGTAAGGAAGATGGTTTCAGGATAACTCAAGTGCCTTATATTTATTGTGCACTTTGTTTCTATTATTATTACATCTGTTCCACTTCAGATTATCAGGTATTAGATCCTAGAATCTGGGGACCCCTATACCACATGATAAGATCTTTGTTAGCAATGTTTCAAGAGTACCAACTGAATAACAATCTCATATAGTGACAGAACATAATACTGTGATAGTATATCCATTCTGTATTTGATTAATATATAGGGTTCCTTATGCTATTCAATTTGAAAACCATAAAGTTGATTTTATTTTGAAAGCATTTATTTTATAATATATTATTTGCTCTAATAACATTTATGCTATTCACTGTAATTTTCTTAGTTGCAACAAAATTTTGACTGAAAAATTCTATTTTTGAGCAAACTCGTGTCTTGTAATAGCAATTATTAGCCTGAGAATAGCAGCTATTATTTATTTAGTGTTGTATGTGTCAGGCACTTTTCTAAGTACTTTAAATGTGTTCCTTTCAATAGCACCAGGAGATACTATTATTAACTACATATTACAGATAAGGAAATGTAGGCAAAATAAGTAACTTATAAAAGTCACACTGCATATAAGTATTGAGCTCCAAATCCAAACCATAAACCATGCCATCTGATTCCAATATTAAACTCTTAACCACCACAGTCACTGCTATCCCACAAATACCTCCCACCCCCTGGAATATGAGCCTATTCTATCACCAATTTTGTTAAAAATAATTTGAGAATATTGCATGGCCACAAATAACAGCCAATATAACATGCATATTCTAAATAAAAACTTTCAGGAGTAAAACATTTTTACTAGCAAAAGGAGATGAAAGTGTAAGTCTGTCTTTTAGTCTTCAAGAACAATCAGAGGTTGGGGACAGAACTGCTCACTCTATTAGAATGGACTAAAATGATCTCAGGCAGATACTTAATTTCAGTTTTGTTGGAACAAAATGAAATGTAAGTTTTTGTTTTCTTTTTTGTCCTTAGCACTATACTATGTTAGATTATTGATAACTAAAAGGTTTAGTCCATAACTTTTATTAAAAGCTATTACATATAAATGCAGATCATTTATTAACACAAAGGGATTTAAATAGCTCTAATGGAAACTGAAACCTATTAAACAGTGTATACTGCATTGTTCTGGGGCCAAATAAGTATGCATAAATTAAAAAATATATGTATATTGTTACATTTTTCCTTAAACTTCAATGAGTTCTTTTGTAATTTGTAATTTAAAGTGATTTAACATTTCTTGTAGTCACGTGTGCATACTAAGTCACATCAGTTGTGTCTCATTCTTTGTGATCTTATGGACTACAGCCAACTAGGCTCCTCTGTCCATGGGATTTTCCAAGAAAGAATACTGGAGTAGGTGGCCATGCCCTACTTCAGGGGATCTTCCTGGCCCAGGAATTGAACCTGCATCTCCTGCAACGCAGTCAGATTCGTTACCGGCCGACCCACTGGGAAAGCTCCCTTTTTTAGTTGTATTTCCTCTCAAATCTCCAGCATTAATCCCCAAATTAAGCAGGAATAGCCAAACAAGTGCTGCTTTTTTAGGGGAATGGTTCAATAGGCCCCAGAGAGTCCTAATTTCAATATATTTGACTTAAAAGTCTTATGAAGCATTGCTAACTTATTGAGGAGAGTTGCACCCTCCTTGAATGGGCTTTGATAGTACAGGAATTTCCATAAGAAAAAAGTAGAGGGCCAATTAAGAAGTCATCTATATCTTCTTCTTTTTTTTTTTTTAAAGAAGCAGATGCAATCTTTGTTTCAATTCACTAGGGGCACCTTCAAATTACTTCATTGAGTTTCCTAATTTGTGTACTAACATGGAGTCAACTCAAGATTTACTTACTGGTAGGGCCATGCCATAGTTGCATTTATTTCTCATTAAATGTACTGTTGACAGAAACACTTACAAAAAAGATCACCAATGGAATTCCTAAATAAACTGATTCTAGTTTTGCTTGAAATATATTGCAATCATTAATTTTGATATTATAAATAAATGCTGTAAAGCATAAACATATATATGTTCATAAATATATGTAAAAACTACATAGGTAATTTAATCGTTTCAGCCCTTTTCTTTTACTGTCTGACTTGTGAATTGAACATTTTGGCTTCAAACAAACAACTGAAATCTATATTAGAGATAGGATCTAGAATTATTTTTCATGATAAACCTTACCTTTAATAAAGAAAGAGTGAAGTCACTCAGTCATGTCCGACTCTTTGCAACCCCCATGGACGGTAGCCTATCAGTCTCCTCCATCCATGGAATTTTCCAGGCAATAAGACTGGAGTGGGTTGCCATTTCCTTCTCCAGTGGATCTTCCCAACCCAGGGATCGAACTCTGGTCTCCTACATGGCGGGTAGACGCTTTACGGACTGAGCCACCTGGGAATAGCCAAGCATAAACTAAGCCATTGATATTTTCCAAAATTCTGGCTCCTGTAATTTTGTATCAGAGCTATTTTGAAAGTTGTTAAAAATACTTACAAAAAATATGCTTTTTTCTGTGTTTAGTTCACATGTTTACAACTACCATGTAGGAAATATTTTTGATTATACATTCATGCTGGCGAAACACTTTTGAGCATGCCCTCATATCTTTTTATCATTTGTATACAAGTGCTACTGTATTAATACATCACACTCCATGCATGTGTTATGTACGTGTCATACTTCCAAGTTACAGTTAATGAGATTGGCTCCATCGTATTTCAGTGAAACTCTACTTGACTCGAGCCAAATATCTTGAAGATGAACATTTTAGTTAATAAGGTGAACTATGTGAACGATAATGTATTTATGATTATTTCCCTTTAACATGATTTTTTTTTCCTCTTGAAAAGTTATAATTGTCAACTACAGCCTTCTGGTCTACCTCCTATTAGCAGTAGAAGTCATTTAGTACAGTTGCTTTGCATAAGTTACCACCAGATGGCATTCTTGTGTCTTTGATCATGCATACATTTCTAAACTAAAAACTGCATTGTGGTTCTTGTTAAGTTCTTTGGGCACATTATTTCACTTCTCAAAGTATTCATAGTATCATAATAAATAAAGGGTACTGGACTAGATGGTTCAATTCAAATACAGACTATTAATATTACCAAATAGCTTCTCTGTCCATGGTACTATACTAAATGTGCTGAGGGGTACAGAAGTGAAATATCAACACCTTTAATTATTTGTAGATAATAAGCATTCAGCAGAGTTCTTTATCTGCCTTCTAGTTAATTAAATTGTCAGATTCTTCGCTGTTTTTTATTTTGTTTGTAAACATATTGAAAGTAAGTAGTCGACAGACTGAGTGACTTCACTTTCACTTTTTACTTTCATGCACTGGAGAAGGAAATGGCAACCCACTCCAGTGTTTTTGCCTGGAGAATCCCAGGGATGGAAGCCTGGTGGGCTGCCGTCCATGGGGTCACACAGAGTCAGACATAACTGACGTGACTTAGCAGCAGCAGCAGTAGCAGCAGTAGGCAATTATAAAAGCTTCAATGTGGGATTCTAAGAACTTTATACTTTATTATATGTTACTCAAAATTAATTTCCTAATTGATTTCACATAATATAATCCTCACAGATTTATCAAAGTTTTTTATTTTTGTTAATTAGCTGGTAGGCTTTTGGCTGATTTGTGTTAGTAAAGCTGGGAATTTATGCTTTATAAAGAAAAATTTGAAATAAAGATGGCATATACTAGGGATACAAAGAACAGTTAGAAGACTATAATTAATCATGTAAACAAAGAAAAATAAGTAGCTAAGATGAGTATATCCCTCCTTCTGAGAGATGGGATCATTTCAACAAGTAATTTAGAAAAAGAATGGTTAGGAGGTAGAGTAGAAGATGATTCTGAATTTCTAGGATAGGTGACAGAAAAGTTAGTGAGTTATCACCTGGGGGGTGGGGAATATGAAAAAAAAGGTTTTAGTACAATGTATAGCATTTGTTTTGGAAATATTGAGCATAAAGATTAGTGGTGATGAAAATATTAACAATTTGATATGGAGTTCTAGAGAGAGGTGAGAGATATATTTTATAGGGAAAATCCTGTCAAATGTACTTAACAAAATCAACAGTGAACTTTTTCTCCTTATTTTGTTCCCACAATATGTTTTATTAATAAAACAAATATTTTTGAAGTTTAATTTAAATTTTGAAATTTAATGACCATATTATATGAATAGTAACGTGTCACCTATCATCTAACACTTGTGAATTGCGATGTTAAAATGATGTATCTGAGTGGAAAATAAGGATATTTATTTCTACATTTAGTACAGAAAAAAACATACCTATTACATATTATTTATTTTGATTTAAAATAAATGGAAATGATGGAAATTCACTGACAATCCAGTGTTTAAGACCCCTTGATTCCACTGCAAGGAGCACAGGTCCAAACCATGATTGGGAAACTAAGATCCTGAAAGCCATGTGGTGAGGCAAAAAATAAATATAAGATGGAAATATTTGCTATTAAATTCAATTTTTATGTTACTTATTGAAATTTGTCATTCAAGTGGACAGAAATCAAATTTTAGGTATGGAGAATAACTGTTTCATGTGGGAATTATATTACTTTCAAAGTGCTATCGTAATATACATTGGGCTCTGGACAGGATTATGAAGTATAGATGTTTCTCTGACTTTCTCACACATGAAACTCTTTTTTTTTTTTTCTCCTTGCTGTTGCTGCTGCTGCTAAGTTGCTTTAGTCGTGTCCGACTCTGTGCAACCCTATAGATGGCGGCCCACCAGGCTCCCCCGTTCCTGGGATTCTCCAGGCAAGAACACTGGAGTGGGTTGCTATTTCCTTCTCCAGTGCATGAAAGTGAAAAGTGAAAGTGAAGTTGCTCAGTCGTGTCCAACTCATCGCGACCCCATGGACTGCAGCCTACCAGGCTCCTCCGTCCACGGGATTTTCCTGGCTAGAGTACTGGAGTGGGTTGACATTGCCTTCTCTGATTTGTGTACTAAGGAAGATTTAAAGGACTTGTTGAATGAATGTAGAGAGAACAGCTTCACGTATAAATAAAAAAAAATTTAAATATACTGTTCATGATTTTATATAAAATAAATACATAGTTCTTTGAAGGTTTAATAAAAATATCAAAATTAGAACAAGGCAAAGAAGAAAAGTATTCCAAAAAGTAAGTTTCTGAATAAAGACAAATTACTTTTTTCTAAAAATTCATGAGCTTATACTTTGATTAAATGTAATTTGGCCTAATTTTATCTTACTTTAAAAGAAGTATATTAAGAATACTTAATTTTTTCAATTTATCATATTTATGCTTAATGATAAACTTGGAGACTAAGTATTCAAAAGTTCTTCATTTGTTCAAAAATGTTTCACTTGTTATTTCTCCTACTAAGTTATCGTTAAATAGCTAAAATTAAGACATTTATTAAACCTTTTATTGTTCAGTGCAGTTCAATTCAGTCGCTCAGTAATGTCCGACTCTTTGTGACCCCATGAATTGCAGCACGCCAAGCCTCCCTGTCCACACCAACTCCTGGAGTTCACTCAAACTCATGTCCATCGAGTCGGTGATGCTATCCAGCCATCTCATCCTCTGTCATCCCCTTCTCCTCTTGCCCCCAATCCCTCCCAGCATCAGAATCTTTTCCAATGAGTCAACTCTTTGCATGAGGTGGCCAGAGTACTGGAGTTTCAGCTTTAGCATCATTCCTTCCAAAGAACACCCAGGACTGATCTCCTTAGAATGGACTGGTTGGATCTCTTTGCAGTCCAAGAGACTCTCAAGAGTCTTCTCCAACACCACAGTTCAAAAGCATCAATTCTTCGGCACTCAGCTTTCTTCACAGTCCAACTCTCACATCCATGCATGACCACTGGAAAAACCATAGCCTTGACTAGACGAACTTTGTTGGCAAAGTAATGTCTCTGCTTTTGAGTATGCTATCTAGGTTGGTCATAACTTTCCTTCCAAGGAGTGTCTTTTAATTTCATGGCTGCAATCACCATCTGCAGTGATTTTGGAGCCCAAAAAAATAAAGTCTGACACTGCTTCCATTGTTTCCCCATCTATTTCCCATGAAGTGATGGGACCAGATGCCATGATCTTCGTTTTCTGAATGTTGAGCTTTAAGCCAAGTTTTTCACTCTCCTCTTTCATTTTCATCAAGAGGCTTTTTAGTTCCTCTTCACTTTCTGCCATAAGGATGGTGTCATCTGCATATTATTGTTAGAAGTGAATTAATTTTTAGTCTTTATACATGCATTTACTCTTTGAAAAGATAAAATATAATAAGATAAGCACATTAGCCCTGGCCCTTTCTGCCTTTATTTCTGAGCTATACTATGACATTCTATAGGTGCATTCATGCTCAGTTGTGTCTGACTCTTGCAACCCTTTGGACTCTAGCCCGCTAGGCTCCTTTATCCATGGGATTTTTCAGGCAAGAATACTGGGATGGGTTGCCATTTCCTCCTCCAGGAGATCTTCCTGACCCAGGGATTGAACCCACATCTTTTGCATTGCATGGGGAGTTATATAAATGATCATTATCTGGTGTATCAAAATGTGAAGATGATATTTTGTCATATACTGTTTGCACAATGGTGATTCTTCTTAAAAACATGAATTGTTAAAATATGTAACAACAGTAAATAAAAGAATAGCTAAGGATTGGTGAAAATTTGTGGAATATAACCAACTGAATTGTTTTTAGTAATCAGTAGAGAAGTCTGTACTGTAACAATCTTGAACTTATTTTCAAAGTATTTTATATGTTCAAAACAATTTAAAATATTTACTCTTTGAATTAGTAAGTTTGAAAATTACAGTACCTTTACAAAAGAGGTCAGTGAACAAATTTGTGCAAAACAGTTCATACTCGATGAAGCACCGTGGCTGTGGTTGGATAAAAGGGCTAGCAGAAGACTCTGAATAATATGTGAGGGAAGGACATCCCAGGACAATTATATAAGATGAACAAGGAAGGGAGACCTAAAATAGTTTATGACTTGTTCCAGAAGCAAGGTATCATTAGTGCTTATAGGTAATGAGGGAAATGAGGGAAAGGGGGTCATACATTTAATCATGGAGAACCTTTAATACCTTGATGAAGATATCAGATTTTACTAGAGATAAATGTTATACAGTAAAGGTAAGATGAAGGGGAAGTAACAGAGCAGGACTTATATTTCAGATATTCACTCAGAGCAGAAAAGAAAATAGTTTGAAGAGATCAAGGAAATTAGATTGGAAGATTTTTTTTTTTAATTTTTTGGTGCCAACAATGTTCCATTACTTTATTATTTTTTTCTTTCTTTTAAAATTTATTTATTTTAATTGGAAGCTAATTACTTTACAATATTGTAGTGGTTTTGCCATACATTGCCATATATTGACATGAATCAGCCATGGGTATACATTCAGGCATGAAATGGTGAGGTACTGAGACTGAAAGAATACTAACAAAAGGATGGATCTGAGAAATAAGTAACAAACAGCTAGGTGGAGGAACTGGTGAGAGAAAAAGTGAGGGGTTTAGGATGACACTAAGGTGAATATGATCATAAAGTATCTGAATTAATGAGACTGTTTTTTTTTAATCAAATCTCTGAGTGAGGATATACTTTTTCTTGGACAACTGAAAAGTGAACCCTGCAGTCCAGCGTGTGGAAAGTGACTAGAGTTCCTGGCTTTCCATATGAGCATCACGCTGTAGTTTCTTATCCTAATTTCTAGGGCATGTGTTCATTCTATCTCCTCGCTCTTTATTCATTCTTCAATCCACGAACATTTTCAAAGCGTTACCAGACGAAGGGCTTATTTGCTGGCTTTTTTCCCTTGTACCCTATTCCTAAATTTCTATTTTAATTTCTCATTGGGAAACCTTTGTTAATTTACACAAGTTCCTTTCTTTGCATCTGGACTCTCCCTATTGTCATTTATTTCTAATCAGATTTCCTGGATATATTTCCCAAATGCTTATTAAAAAATCAGGAACTATTATAAGCTTCAACTAGCACTACTAGCTAATCATTTCTGAGGGAAACTAGTGCAGCATCTCGGAGAAGGCAATGGCACCCCACTCCAGGACTCTTGCCTGGAAAATCCCATGGATGGAGGAGCCTGGTAGGCTGCAGTCCATGGGGTAGCTAAGAGTCAGACACAACTGAGACTGAGTGACTTCACTTTCACTTTTCACTTTCATGCATTGGAGAAGAAAATGGCAACCCACTCCAGTGTTCTTGCCTGGAGAATCCCAGGGATGGGGGAGCCTGGTGGGCTGCCGTCTATGGGGTCGCACAGAGTGGGACACAACTGAAGAGACTTAGCAGCAGCAGTGCAGCATCTAGAGTTCTCTGTTGCTGAGTGATCTGGACCACAAACTCCTCTGTAAAGTATTTTGTTTCTTTTATGCCTGTTAGCTAGCCCACCCCATACTGCTCTCATTTCCCTTTGATCCTTCTTTACTGAGTTTTCTATGATGAAAATATTTCTATAGGATCTGTAATTGTACTGGAGAATAGTTCTCAACCCTGTCTACCCTCCAGCAATGAGAAAGGAGTTGGGGACACAGATTCACTCTGTGAGAAAACATTTACACACTGTAACCAATGTAACATAGAAAAAATTAACCTATGTGACTTGACTCTAATCCATGTGACTCCATGCTTGGAAAATTAATGGCATTAAATTTTTCAGAAGAGAGTACACATGTTATAAATGTGTTATATAACATATAAACACATGTTATATATGTCATGAAGACAGGTGAAACATAACACTTAAAGTAGAACAAAGGTCACTCACTAAATCCAGAATCAGAAATCAACTTCTCTTTTATGCTTTCCTGTGTATTTCTTTTTTATATCTTCTAGGAATTTTAATTTGGTAGGTTATATGATATATTTTGATAATATATAAACACAAACACACACACATATATATATATATATATCAACAGGTTGCTGCTATAACAAAGACATCTTAGAAACTCATACCTGAGAAAATTTATTAACGATGGCTATGCTGCCACTTTTTAAAAATCAGCATCTTTATTACTTCATTGAGTAGACAGTAAATGGTAAAAGCAAAGCCCTGAGAAAGCATTTTTGTTGTTCTTCATGGTGCCAAGGGTAGAAAGGATGATTTCCTTTGATAGTTGGCCACTTTGCTCTGGCCATGGGACAATTTAATTCAAAAGGACAAGGAGCACCAGAGAGACAGAACTTATGTTCTAACTTGAAAGATCAATCTTTCTAATGACACAGCAAGCTGCCATCATTAAGAACTCCAGAATTAGAACTGGGGTGTTTAAATCCCAGTTCAAGTACTTATTAGATTTGTAACCTTGGGCAAGATAGTGAACCTTTAAAACAACTGCAAAATGTAAATAATGCCTTAGCTTTTAAGCCTTTTGTAAAGATTAAGGGAGGTCAAGAGTAATAGACAAGTACTTAGGGACTTTGTCACAGAGTGAATGCACAATAAGTGGTGGAGCGATTTCTGATAATTTTCCTGTGATAGAAAACTTTGGGATTCCTGAAGTAAAAATAAAGTAAGAAGATTTTAAAAAAATATGCAGGAATAATTCTGGAGACAATTAGATATTATGAAGCTATATATGAACAAAGAATGGAAAAGGATAGTACAGAAACAAATTAAGTTTATAGAAATGTATAGCAAAAGGCACAGTCTTAGAAATGACACTATAATGATTTGACATTGGGCTAACTTGCAGGGGGAGAGTGATTAATCTTGGCAGCAGAAATGCATAACAACACATAGTTATGTGGCCATATATAAGTTACTTCTCATCTGTGGAAACAGGTTAGTAACAATAACTATGCCACTAGGACTGTATGAAGTTTAAATTAGAGTTAATATAAGTACAACACTAGATGCATGCTTCATACCTACTGATTGCATTGTAGATATGACTGTTATAATTATTTCAAATAATGCCCGATTGTGTGGATACCTAAATAATTTGCATACAATATCTGCTTAAATATTGACTCATACTTTAATTGATATATCAATTTAAATTATTTTCATTAATTATCTTCTATTTTATATCCATTGAATGAAGTTTTTTATTTACAAGACCTTTCCCTTCTGTTATATTATTATTTCTTAGAGTTCACTGAGCATGGGTTTTATATATCTGAACTTATTAAAACAGTTCCTAAAACTAGCTGTACATTAGAATCCCCTAGGGAAACTTAAGAATGCTAATCTCTGGATCTACTTTAAATGAATAAAATCAGATTCTGTCTCCAGAGAAGGGGTGTATTATTAAACTTCCCCAGGTGATTTTAATGCACAGCGAGGAGTGAGAATGTAGTGTTGTAAAGGTATTTGCAATAGTTTCTGTTCTTCCTTCTTTCAACTATAACTTGCATTATTTACAATGATATCTATCTATTGATATCTATCTATTTACCTACCTATTTCTGACTGGAGAGTTTCACACCCAGAAGGCATTAATAAAGTTTTGATAACTATATCCATTTTCTCTGGTAAATATAAGGCTTCCCTTATAGTTCAGTCAGTAAAGAATCTGCCTACCATATGGGAGACCCAGGTTCAATTCCTGGGTCGGAAGATCCTCTGGAGAAGGGAATGGCAATCCACTCCAGTATTCTTACCTGGAGAATCCCATGGACAGAGGAGCCATGGAATCACAAAAAGTTGGAAATGACTGAACAACTAACACAAATATATCAGTCAGGATCCTGGCAGGCAACAAATAGCACATTGAATCTGGGTGTGGGCTGCTGCTGCTGCTGCTAAGTCACATCAGTCGTGTCCGATTCTGTGTGACCCCATAGACGGCAGCCCATCAGGCTCCCCCGTCCCTGGGATTCTCCAGGCAAGAACACTGGAGTGGGTTGCCATTTCCTTCTCCGTGGGTGTGGGCAGAGGGTGATAAAACTAGCACATAATGCTGTTCCTTGGGCTAGCGACAGCAGGAAGTTGCTATCATTTCTTATACCTGTCTTTTTATCGCTTCAACAAATATCTCCCCCTCACTTTTAGCTAAGAAACTAAAACCCACAAAATGGTTGTTACTAATCTGCTGCAATATATTAAGGCCCTGTCAGTGAAAGAAATGGTACATTTACTTACATTCCAGCACAAACTTATTATCTCTTGGTCTTCTCGCACAGAGTTTATGACCAGTATTTTGAGTAGCACTGTACAAGATTATCCACATCAGCATAAGAATTAGCTGAATATATTCCATGTAAAACCAAAACAAACAATCAAAAACCTCCTTTTGTTCCACATTTCCCTCCAGCTATAATCCTTCTACAGAGCTGTGTTTATTGCCTCTAATTTCTTTTATGGAGCACTCACAAAGTTATTTCAATCAGGCTTTATCAAGTCACTCACTCTGTCAAATCAGTAATCAATTTTCAATCTTCACCTTCCATGAATTTTCAGTAGCATCTGTTTTCAGTAACATCTGACATAGTAGTTCATCTCTGCCAACTTCTACTCTAAGTTATTGATTTAGAGTATTGTATATGCAACCACCAATTCCACATGCCTCTTTAAAGACCAGTCAACATTTCAAACTTATTATATGCAAAACAGATTACTTATTTTTTGTCCCTGAACCTGTCCTTCTCATCATCTTATCTCTTCTCACAGTTACCATGTTTTTTTTGTTTTTTTTTTTTTTGTTTTTTTCCTCCCCAAATCCACACCATTCTCTCATCTGGACTTTTGCAATACCCCCTTAAGTACTCTCTCTGCTTATCTTCTTAAGGTATTTCCTTAACACATCAACCAAAGGGATCCTTAGAAAATATAAAATATATGTTTATTCTTCTTCTCAAAACCCTACAGTGACTTCTCAATTCTGGATATAATTCAAGCCTTATGAAGACCTATGTGATCTAAATACAGCTCCCTCTACATTTTCCAACTATCTCTGTGATATCATCTCCTACCACTGTCCCTTGTAGACACCCTCATGGCCACATTGGGCATTTTATATTTTATGGAAACACTTTAATGTTACTCACTCTTCAAGAGAGACTTAAAAGGCAATCACTTTTCAACGTTCAAATTTTCCGTCACCAATTTAAAAGACAATGCTAAATGTTAAATCTTATGAATCATATGAAAATGTTAGAAATGACATGGATATATGTGTGAGCTTTCATCATGTATTCCATGTCTGCAATCATCACAAGGCACATGATTTGATGATAATATGTGTGATGAGTTAGACCTTAGAAATTACAATTTTAGAGAAAATTTCATTTTTTGACTGTCTTCTAATGTATCCTCATTTGGCTTTTTCAGTGTAAAAGGCTTCTGAGAAGTGGCATCCCCATCATGGTGGCATGAGACATTTTCTATTCAAACTGTCATCAGTAAAACATTCATAACTCAGCAAAAGTCCCTCTACCCAACATACCAGGGCCCTGGAAAATTCCACATACCTGCACATCAAAAGGTAGTTGGATTGGGACTCACAGAGGTGGTGGAACCAGAGGAATAGTGCAGATGGTGCTTGTGATACCAGACAGATGGCCAAGGCTGCTAAGTCTACTAGCCCCAGAAAACCTGGCAGCATCAGGAGAGGCAGTGCATGACACTCTGACCTTCCAGCCGCATCCAAACACCTGGCCACCGGAAATCAGCAGCAGTGGCAGTTGAGTGTGATCCCAAGCTTTCAACTGCAGAGGTGCATGTGACAACAGGCCCTCTGCTGCCAGTGGTAGTGCTTACAGGCACAACAATCCTGAAGAGGCTCTGCAAGCCCGAAACACACCTTCCACTTCCCCTGCAGCAGTGTAGCCAGTAACTCAGGAAACTCCTCTTCCCACCCCAGCCGCCCCCAGGATAGAGTTCAGTCATTCAGTCATGTCCGACTCTTTGTGACCCCATGGACTGCAGCACGCCAGGCCTCCTTGCCTATCATAAGCTCCCAGACCTTGCTCAAATTCATGTCCATTGAGTCGGTGATGCCATCCAACCACCTTATACTCTGTTGTTCCCTTCGCATCCTGCCTTCAATCCTTCCCAGCATCAGGGTCTTTTCCAACGAGTCAGTTTTTTGCATCAGGTGGCCACAGTATGGGAGCTTCAGTTTCAGCATCAGTCCTTCCAATGAATATTCGGGACTGATTTCCTGTAGGATTGACTGGTTGGATCTGCTTGCAGTCCAAGGGACTCTCAAGAGTCTTCTCCAACATCACATTTCAAAAGCATCAATTCTTCAGTGCTCAGCTTTCTTTATAGTCCAACTATCACATGTATACATGACTACTGGAAAAACCATAGCTTTAACTAGATGGACCTTTGTTGGCAAAGTAATGTATCTGCTTTCTAATATGCTCACTTGGGTTATCATAGCTTTTCTTCCAAGGAGCAAGTGTCTTTTAATTTCATGGCTGCAGTTACCATCTGCAGTGACTTTGGAGCCCAAGAAAACAAAGTCTGTCAACTATTTACATTGTTTTCCCATCTATTTGCCATGAAGTTGTGGGGCCAGATGCCATGATCTTAGTTTTTTGAAAGCTGAGTTTTAAGCCAGCTTTTTCACTCTCCTCTTTCACTTTCATCAAGAGACTCTTTAGTTCCTCTTCACTTTCTACCTTAAAGGTGGTGTTATCTGCATATCTGAGGCCACTGATAATTCTTTCCACAATCTTGATTCCAGCTTGTGCTTCATGCAGCCTGGCATTTCACATGATGTACTCTGTATATAATTAAATAAGCAGAGTGAGAACATACAGCCTTGTCGTACTCCTTTCCCAATTTGGAACCAGTCCTTTGTTCCATGTCAGATTCTAACTGTTGCTTCTTGACCTGCTATAGATTTCTCAGGAGGCAGGTAAGGTGGTCTTATATTCCCATCTCTTTAAGAATTTTTCACAGTTTGTTGTGATCCACACAAAGACTTTGGCATAGTCAATAAAGCAGAACTAGATTTTTTTTTTCTGGAATTACATTGCTTTTTCTACAATCCAGCAAATGTTAACAATTTGATCTTTGGTTCCTCTGCCTTTTCTAAATCCAGCTTGAACATCTGGAAGTTTTCAATTCATGTACTGTTGAAGCCTAGCTTGGAGAATTTTGAACATTACTTTGCTAGCATGTGAGATGAGTGCAATTGTGTGTTAGTTTGAACATTCTTTGGCATTGCCTTTCTTTGGGATTGGAATGAAAACCGGCCTTTTCTGTGACCTCTGCTAAGTTTTTGAAGTTGCAGTACTTGGGTGCAATCCAAAAAACGACAAAATGATCTGTTCATTTCCAAGGCAAACCATTCAATATCACTGTAATCCAAGACTATGCCCCGACCACTAATGCCAAAGAAGCTGAAGTTGAACTATTCTTCAACTTCATGGATGAAGAAGAGATACTCACTATCCCACTGCCCCAGGCAGTGACCAGTGATGCTAGCAACACCAGCAACAGCAAGGCATCAGTGACCTCAGAGGTAAAAACAGTGACAGAGAGGACAGTGGGCAACACTTCAGCAGATGCCCTGGAGGGTAGAAAGTACAGATTCTCGAATATAATCAGAGGCAGCACAAGTTAAGAAAAACCATAATCTTGTGTTAAGTTGCCACCTACTGGAAAACAAAAAAGACCTCTAATTATAACCCAATAGAAAGAATGTGAGGGTTGGGGTGCGACTTAATCTAAAGAAGAAAGGTGTTCACTACTTCAAATGGGCCAGGAGAAAAACAACTAAACTCATCATGTACCATAAAGGAACATAGTAATACGGTATATAAAAAAGATAATTCTCTAGAAACCAAAGTCATTAAATATTGTAATCTCACTGATAGAGAATTTAAAATAGCTGATGTGAAGAAACTTACCAAGCATCAAGAAAACTAAAAAAAAAAAAAAAGGCAATTCAGTGAGTTCAGAAATAAAATTAATGAATTGAATGAATACTTTACCAAACATGTTGAAACTAAAAACAAACAGAAATCTGGGAGCTGAAGAACTCAACAAATGCATTAGAAAGCAGTGGAAATAGAGCAAATGATACAAAAGAGAGAATTAATCAAGTTGAATATAGAAATTATATTGGTAGAAAAGGAGACAGAATTAAGATCTTAAAACAAAAAGAACAAATGCTGCAAGAACTATCTGACTCTACTCAGAAGGGAAAAGTTTGGATAATAGTATCCTGGAAAGAGAAGAGACAGAAAAGGGAGCAGGAGAAAGACAAATACTGCATGATTTCATTTACATTTGGAATATAGAAATGCAAGGGATTTCTGTGTGTTGATTTTATATCCTGCAACTTTACTATATTCATTGATTAGCTCTAGTAATTTTCTGGTGGAGTCCTTAGGGTTTTCTATGTAGAGGATCATGTCATCTGCAAACAGTGAGAGTTTTACTTCTTCTTTTCCAATTTGGATTCCTTTTATTTCTTTTTCTGCTCTGACTGCTGTGGCCAAAACTTCCAAAACTATGTTCAATAGTAGTGGTGAGATAGGGCACCCTCGTCTTGTTCCTGACTTCAGGGGAAATGCTTTCAATTTTTCACCATTGAGGATAATGTTTGCTGTGGGTTTGTCATATATAGCTTTTATTATGTTGAGGTATGTTCCCTCTATTCCTGCTTTCTGGAGAGTTTTTATCATAAATGGATGTTGAGTTTTAGCAAAGGCTTTCTCTGCATCTATTGAGATAATCATATGGCTTTTATTTTTCAGTTTGTTAATGTGGTGTATTACATTGACTGATTTATGGATATTGAAGAATATTTGCATCCCTGGGATAAAGCCCACTTGGTCATGGTGTATGATCTTTTTAATGTGTTGTTGGATTCTGATTGCTAGAATTTTGTTAAGGATTTTTGCATCTATGTTCATCAGTGATATTGGCCTGTAGTTTTCTTTTTTTGTGGGATCTTTGTCAGGTTTTGGTATTAGGGTGATGGTGGCCTCGTAGAATGAGTTTAGAAGTTTACCTTCCTCTGTAATTTTCTGGAAGAGTTTGAGTAGGATAGGTGTCAGCTCTTCTCTAAATTTTTGGTAGAATTCAGCTGTGAAGCAGCCTGGGCTTTTGTTTGCTGAAAGATTTCTGATTACAGTTTCAATTTCCGTGCTTGTGATGGGTCTGTTAAGATTTTCTATTTCTTCCTGGTTCAGTTTTGGAAAGTTGTACTTCTCTAAGAATTTGTCCATTTCTTCCACGTTGTCCATTTTATTGGCATATAATTGTTGATAGTAGTCTCTTATGATCCTTTGTATTTCTGTGTTGTCTGTTGTGATCTCTCCATTTTCATTTCTAATTTTATTGATTTGATTTTTCTCCCTTTGTTTCTTGATGAGTCTGGCTAATGGTTTGTCAATTTTATTTATCCTTTCAAAGAACCAGCTTTTGGCTTTGTTTATTTTTGCTATGGTCTCCTTTGTTTCTTTTGCATTTATTTCTGCCCTTATTTAAAAAAAAATAAAATAGCAAAACAAACCAAAT
This sequence comes from Bos taurus, assembly GCF_002263795.3. Lineage (NCBI taxonomy): Eukaryota > Metazoa > Chordata > Mammalia > Artiodactyla > Bovidae > Bos > Bos taurus. The sequence continues at coordinate 51,652,512 of NC_037341.1, read as the reverse complement.
AAAAACAGACACATAGATACAGAGAACAGAGTGAGTGATTAACAAAGGAAAAGAAGATTGTGGGGGGAGGTAAATGGGTAAAAGGAATCAACTGTATGGTGATAGATACTAAATTTTTGTTGGTGAGCACACTGTAATACACACAGAAGTCAACATATAATATGCATATGGAACATATAATGTTATAAACTGATGTTACCTCAATTAAAAAAATAAACTTTTATTTTGTCTAGACTAAAAATCATATAAAAATTACCTTCTACAGTTAGTGAACATCTGACTAAAATAAAGAAAATATATGACACTGACAACCTAGAACTCACTGCATATTTTAAACCTATTACTCTCATGTGGAACTGATGACTACAATGAATCTAACTTAAATTAGATTTTTACCAGACGAAAGTTCTACATTTTAAGAGAGTGAAGTAAAAGAAAAAACTTTTGTTAATAATGACTTAGCACAGAAGCACAGTTGTGGTTTTCAAGTTACTGCAAATACTATTGAAATACAAAGCAATCTGTCTTTCAATTCTCAACATATTTCAGGTACAAAAAAAAAAAAAAAAAACTCCTCAGCTCCTTCAAGTAAATAATATTTCATGTTCACTGAGTGTTGCCTTGCTCACTCATAAATATACTGAAAATATTCACCTAATCACTTCCAAAATCTCCATTACTATTTTATTACTTGATTGTTATCTTGACATTTAAGGTTTCCTATCAATGTCAAATTATTAATTTGTATTTAATTTTTAGAAGCAACACTGTTTATCGTGAAACTCAGAGTAAGGAAACTCAGAATGCAGTCATATTCTATCTGAAACAGCCATTTGACTCTAACCAACTTACATACTTCTCTAACTTCCTCTTTTGTCATCTATAAGCTAGTTTCAATCTGGTAAACTGCAAGATCTGTGACAACTTGAAATGTCAAGTCTATATGATTATGTCTGGAGAAAAATGGTGCCTGTCTGCTTCTGAATTGCCCCTTCAGTGTCCCTAAAACTAGATAAATAACCAAGAATGAAAACAAAACCATGCGTGACTTCTGCCTTCAGAATACTGAATTCCTACTTGTCTGTAGAGAAAAAAAAAAAAAAATCCTACAGAGTTCAACTGCACAACTGTGACTACAGAGTAGAGAAAGCAAGCTTAAGAACATCTGTAAAAAGGCACAGAGGACATAAACAAAACAGACGAAATCATCCCCAGATAGAGCAAGTCAAACATTAAGTGTCAAAATAGTAAACACAACACTTGGGCTTAGCCATTAACACTGCTGATTAAATGAAGAGGCTTTAAAGTATGTGGGACTAGAAGTAGCAGTCTCAGAGAGCCTTAATTACAAAAAAGATACACACTGTTAGCGAAAGAATACTGTTCAATGAGGAAATGAGGCAATGAAGGAAAATAATTTTATAAAAAAAGTAAAAAAAATCTTTCTAAAAAGAATTCTAAAGAAATAAGACATGACAATCCTTCTCTCACCCCCAACCAACATCATCCATTAAAAAAAAAAAAAAAGTAAAGAGGACAGTAGAGAGCATTCTCGAACTAGGAATGCTGACCATGAAATGAATAGAAATAAGAAAAAGCTAACCACATCTATAAAAAACTACAGTGATATATCAGAAATGGGAATCGACACAATTTTGATTATAAAAATTCTCCTCTGAAAACAGTCATGAGGTTTAATAAAATTGTAATACAACACCTAAACTAAATTAAATATATTCAAATGATGAATCAGGGTTCTTAAAAACCTTGAATGAGAAAATAACCAGTAGAACTTAAAATGGACATAAGACAGTTTATAACAAAACAAAAGTTGATTTAGCTAAGAAAGAGGAAAAATGATTAAAATTATAATAGACAAGTCACTCCAGGAAGAAAGACTCAAATGAAAATCTTATATAGGAAATTGAATAAAGAAGGAGGAAACAGAATTCAGGAAAATGAAATAAAGAAAGAAAATGGATCAGTGTAAGCAGTTGAAATGCAAAACATATAGATAGCATATGTTAATTTAGTGTTCATGAAGAAAAAAATGTAATCAGTGGAACAGAATTCATACTTATATGTATAAACTAAGAAAATTTCCAAATATAAAGAAGCCTAAAGTCTAGATCTGACCTTTCAAGCCTAGACCTAGAAGGTAATAGAAAAAACTGAGCTGGTATAGTTACTTCTCAGGCTGATTTTTTTAAACAAACAAACAAAAATATTGTAATGAATCATTTATTTAAAGAAAAATAAATGCCTTGAGGGCCTCCAAACAGTTAAGCTGAAAAAAGTTAGTCACAAGAATTAGATTGGTATCAGAGTTTTCTAAAACAATATGCAAAATAAGGCAACAGTGAAGGATCACGTCCAAGAAAGTTAAGGGAATAGATGCACTCACAGGATATTATGCCCAAATGTCCAATTAAGCTGTCCTTCAAGTAAAAAATAATATATATATATGTATACACACACACATATATATGTGTGTGTATATATATATATATGGTCTTGAACATAAAGAACTGACAGAGTATTCCACACATGTACCCTACTAAAAAATGTTACTAGGAGAAGAACTCTGTCTAATCAAGAGATAAGTGGAAAAATTTTGGCAGAGAATATGAGAAATTTATTTTAATTTTAGAACTTAGATTAAAATAAGATTAAATGTAAGGGTAAATTCATGGATGAATAAGAATATATTAAATATTATATTTTCTGCCAAAGTAGAAGGAATGCAACAACAACAGAAAAAAAAAGAAGGGAGAACTTTGAGCATTTAGGAAAGCGGGGCAGCTTTTATTGTCACTTCTGGATCTAGGGCTTCGTGAAGCTAGAACAATTTTGGTACCCTCCTCATCCCGTTGTCCTTTTACCGTAAATGTTCTAAGCACACTTTAATTTAAAGAGAACAGAAGCAATCAGGTATGAAAACCCAAACCTTCTTAATTCTTCCCTCCACTTCATGCCTATATATTTATTTGAATTCAAACCCATCATTAGACATTTATTTATTATATTTGACAGCATGTCTATTACTGCTTAGGGCTTCTCTATATAACACCATATGTTACAATTTTCTCAAGGACACTTGTGTGCATTGCTGAGTTTCTAGCTACCCAATTACCACCAAACCTATCAAGAGGTTTATTTCAGATGAGCAAAGCCTTTCTGGATCGTGGACCTTATTCTATAACATACTAATGTATATTATAATCACTACAGTTATAACTGGACATGGAACAACAGACTGGTTCCAAATCAGGAAAGGAGTACATAAAGGCTGTATATGGTCACCCTGCTTATTTAACTTATATACAGAGTACATCATGAGAAACGCTGGGCTGGATGAAGCACAAGCTGGAATCAGGACTGCCAGGAGAAATATCAATAACCTCAGATATGCAGATGGCACCACCTTTATGGCAGAAAGCGAAGAAGAACTAAAGAGCCTCTTGATGAAAGTGAAAGAGGAGAGTGAAAAAGTTGGCTTAAAGCTCAACATTCAGAAAACTAAGATCATGGCATCTGGTCCCATCACTTCATGACACATACATGGGGAAAAAGTGGAAAGAGTGTCAGACTTTATTTGTGTGGGGGGGTGCTTCGAAATCACTGCAGATGATGACTGCAGACATGATATTAAAAGATGCTTACTCCTTGGAAGAAAAGTTATGACCAATCTAGATAGCTTATTTAACTTATATGCAGAGTACATCATGAGAAACGCTGGGCTGGAGGAAGCATAAGCTGGAATCAAGATTGCCTGGAGAAATACAATAACCTCAGATATGCAGATGACACCACCCTTATGGCAAAAAGTGAAGAGAAACTAAAAAGCCTCTTGATGAAAATGAAAGAGGAGAGTGAAAAAAAGTTGGCTTAAAGCTCAACATTCAGAAAACTAAGATCATGGTATCTGGTTCCATCATTTCATGGGAAATAGATGGGGAAACAGTGGAAACAGTGTCAGACTTTATTTTTTGGGGCTCCAAAATCACTTCAGATGGTGATTGCAGCCATGAAATTAAAAGACACTTACTCCTTGGAAGGAAAGTTATGACCAACCTAGACAGCATATTGTAAAGCAGAGATATTACTTTGCCAACAAAGGTCCGTCTAGTCATGGCTATGGTTTTTCCAGTGGTCATGTACGGATGTGAGAGTTGGACTGTGAAGAAAGCTGAGCACCAAAGAATTGACGCTTCTGAACTGTGGTGTTGGAGAAGACTTCTGAGAGTCCCTTGGACTGCAAGGAGATCCAACCAGTCCATCCTAAAGGAGATCAGTCCTGGGTGTTCATTGGAAGGACTGATGCTGAAGCTGAAACTCCAGTACTTTGGCCACCTCATGCGAAGAGTTGACTCATTGGAAAAGACCCTGATGCTAGGAGGGATTGGGGGCAGGAGGAGAACGGGACGACAGAGGATGAGATGGCTGGATGGCATCACCGACTTGATGGACGTGAGTTTGAGTGAACTCTGGGATGGACAGGGAGGCCTGGCGTGCTGTGATTCATGGGGTCACAAAGAGTCGGACATGACTGAGCGACTGAACTGAACTGAACTGAGATAGCATATTAAAAAGCAGAGACATTACTTTGCCAACGAAGGTCCATCTAGTTAAGGCTACGGTTTTTCCAGTAGTCATGTATGGACGTGAGAGCTGGACTATAAAGAAACCTGAGTGCTGAAGAATTGATGCTTTTTGGAGAAGACTCCTGAAAGTCCCTTGAATTGCAAGGAGATCCAACCAGTCTATCCCCTAAAGGAAATCAGTCCTGAATATTCATTGGAAGGACTGATGTTGAAGCTGAAACTCGAATACTTTGGCCACTAATGAGAAGAACTGACTCATTTGAAAAGACCTTGATACTGGGAAAGATTGAAGGTGGGGGGAGAAGTGGACGACAGAGGATGAGATGGTTGGATGGCATCACCGACTCAATGGACATGAGTTTGAGTAACCAGGAGTTGGTGATGGACAGAGAGGGCAGGCGTGCTATAGTCCATGGGGTCACAAAGAGTCAGCCATAACTGTGTGACTGCAGTAAACGGAACTGAACTGAACATTTTAGCTGACAGTAACTACTTCTTCTTCAAATCTTCTCATAAGATTTGAGAATCTTCACAAGATTCTCTCATACTAAAGAATCAGCCTCCCAAATAAAGAGCCAAGATTTCTTTCTTGAGATCCAGCTGCATTATTAACAGCTCCAAAATAATGGAACACAGTGAAATTATATGTAACAAGCCTAGATATATTTTATTTCCCACAACTACATCAGATCCTTCTTCCTACAACATGTCTCCTTAATGTCACAGCTGTTCCCCCAGTCACTCAAGCAGAAAGCTGAGCATTATCTTTGACTAACCCCTCTATTTCAACACTACAGTCACAACATCTGTTTAGATTCCAGGGTTTGCCAATTTTTTTTGTAAAGGTCTCCAGATTCTGTTGTCTTTTTACAAGCTGTATTGCCATTATCTTGGGTTTGGGCTTACCTCTTTTCTTAATGATTAAGATAACTTAATTTACTTTTCCTTTTGATTTCTTTTCCATACAATTATCAGAATTATATTATCCAAATATAACTCATAGACTATTACCCACTACTTAAATCCCTTCATAGTCTACCTATAGCTTAGAGGTCAGTGTCTTCTTTCATCTGCTGGTGCCACTTCCTTCTTACAAGTATGCTTCAGAAATAACAATGACTTGTACTTGACCTGTTTTGGCTAGGAGTTTCAGGATTCTTGTACCTTTGCCTGTGCTCTTTACTCTGTCTAGGATGTGCATACATATACAGCTTTGTTTATCTGATATTACCTCCTATCTAAATCCTGCCTTGTCCCTTGTCAAATTATTAAGTCTCTGCCTGGTGCTATCATTGTGTGTGCAAGCTTTTATTATTACATTCAAGACAATGCATTTACATTGTTTATATCTATGTCTATCTCTTATCTGACAAGGCAGGGATTATATTAAAGGAAGAGTACATGCCCACAGCAAATCTCATCATGATCTATAACCTAGAGGCATTTAATGAATGTTAATTGAATGAATACACAGATGAAGAATACAAATTATAATTTAATATATCACTGATTAAAGCATTTATAATTTTAATATCTTACCTTTTACTTTTATTATTAAGAATAATTTGTAAAGTTTCTTTTGAACTAAACTAAAACCATTCTTCTTTTATATTTATATCTTGCTATATAAATATTTTGTGATTGAATTAATATATTTAAATATTCACATAGACTGTTTCATCATAGAACTAGTTAGAGACAATAAAAATACATGGATTAGTAGTCACAACTGAGTGGACCTCAAAGTCACATGATTATTTAAACGTTGCAATTGGAACATTGAAATTATTTACATACATCAAGATTAAATAAGTTAATATATTTCCAACTTCTGGTATGATATTCTGTGTATAATGGATGTGCAAGAAATGTTAATTACTGTGCCTCTCTTGACAGTTTCAAAAAAGCCACGTATGGAAAAAATAGTAGATTTGCAGAGGTCAGCTTATCTTTTAAAGAGTAAGAGAGTTCAACCGCCATATTCCTATTATCTTCTATCTAAACTATGGGAGACATAACAGCAGCACCGTTGATGCTCAATGACTACACTCTTGTAATTTATATTATCTAGTGCACTAGATTCAACAAAACAGGGTTCCAACCCATGTGACTATTATTTTATCATATTATATTCTTCTGCTTTATTGACTTACATTTCTTATTTACTTTTCCTCTATCAAACTCCCCAAATACATACACACATACATGTGCACACACATGCACACACACACATACAAACACACTCCACTAAATTATTTTTCTTAGGAAAATAGGATCAGCTTTTATATATAAACTTCAAATTGGCTGAGATTTAGGTGATGAGAATTTGAACTGTTCAGAAAGACGTAATTTATTTGTTTCCATTTATTTTTGGTGTGCTGCTGTCCAAATCCCATCATTTAGGCTAGGTCAGATTTCCAAATCTCATTATAGAAGGTATGTTTTATGGGATGTCTTATATTCTCCATTTAGTTGGAATTTCAATTTCCTATCATGATATCTAAAGTTGATGGGAATATTGCCTTAAAACATTGTGAGCAACAGATTTGAAGCAGTGTGAGCTTCACCAAAAATCCTAATATATATTCCTAAAAGCTAAAAAACATTTAAATTAATTTTAAAATTATGTTTCAGTCTCAGATCAATGATTATTACATTGTTTCATTACGTTTCCCTCAGAAGCTTTGTCTGCTAATTCTACATCATAGCTACTTGAGGAATACAATCAAGTATTGTAAGTTTTAGCTGTTTTAGCTAAAGGAGGAGTAAGGAGTTTTAGCTGCTTCATTGGTGTAAAGACTAATGAAAATATAATTCAATTTATTTCAAATCTCATCCTACATATGTATTGACCTTCCAACTTATTCTATAAAAGAACCCTAAACAGGGCTGTGACTTTGGATCTGATGATTTAGAGTAACAGCCTTTACACATTTGTTGGTATTTTGTTTTCACTTTAATTTTCTTATTTTTAAGCTCAAAAAATTTTTCAGAATGTCATACATCTTTTGTGACCAAAATTTGACATTGTACTGCTCCCCTCTCCCTGCTCCAAAAGACACACAAGTATCACTGTCACACAATATCTTTTTAAATATGTGTAAAAATTCAGAAAACTTTCTCAGGCATTGTCAAGTTATTTTCTTAAGTAGAAGCAAAATGAGATTTCCCTTCTCACATAATCTCAGCGCACACAAATCATAAACAAGAAAAAAAAATACACCTCATGTAAATATATAATGATTGCCACTTTAATTATTTATTTTGTACTCTATTTTTGTCTTTCTTTTTTTTTTTTATTTTGTACTCTATTTTACAGTGTATGTGTTGCTTGAATTTTTAGATTTGTATGAGTCATTTCATCTGTTTAGGGATGAAATGTATCCCTTTAATTATCTAAATTGATTTCATAATCGAATTAAAAGAAAATTCACATCTCCTTATTACTACAAGGGTTACATCAAGCAGAAAATGATAATGCTATAATTCTGAGTGGTTTTCGTAAGTCGACTTGATTCAAAGTTTTTATCTGAAATAAAAATGTAGTGTGAGATGTTGTGAAATCTACCATCAATATGACTGTTAAGGGTACTAGCCAGAATATACTGTTCACCGATGCTCTCAGAAAAATTTTTCTTTTTTTTCCATATCTTTTCCTCCCCGCTGCCAGGCCTCCCACCCAGCCTGCAAAGCAACCACGGAAACTGAATAGCAGACCAAGTTAGAAAACTGTATTAAACAGACCAGTGGGAAAAACCACCTGAAGATGTTAAATACTTCTACTAATATAAAATATTATCATTTTATAACTATTTCAGATATCTCTGGGAGTACTGTTTCATTTCTTTTTTTATTTATTACTTTTTTAAATTAAAACAAATTTTAGAGAAGTTTTAAGTTGACCAAAAAATTGAGAAGAAAGCATTGACAGTCTCCATGTACTCCATACTATCATACAATCACAGCCTCAGCCACTCAATGTACCACACTAATGAGCCTACATTGACGCATCATCATCAAAAGTCTATAGTTTATATTAAATTTCACTGGTGGTGTTATACATTCTATGGCTTTGACAAGTGTGTGATAACATGGATCTATCATTGTAGTACCAGACAGAATAGGTTTATTATCCTAAAAGTCCTCTGTGCTCCATGTATTTGTCCTTTCCTCCACACAACTCCTGGAAACTACTGATCTTTTTACTATCTCCACAGTGTTGCCTTTTACATAAAGAGATATAGTTGGAATTATATAGTTTGTGGCCTTTTCACATTCAATTCAGTTCAGTCGCTCAGTCGTGTCCGACTCTTTGCGACCCCATGAATCTCAGCACGCCAGGCCGTCCTGTCCATCACCAACTCCCGGAGTTCACCCAAACTCATGTGCATCGAGTTGGTGATGCCATCCAGCCATCTCATCCTCTGTCATCCCCTTCTCCTCCTGCCCTCAATCCCTCCCAATATCAGGGTCTTTTCCAGTGAGTCAATTCTTTGCATGAGGTGGCCAAAGTATTGGATTTTCAGCTTCCTTAATTTAGTAATACACATTAAGCTTCCTCTATGTCTTTGTACTGCTTAACAGCACATTTTCTTTCAGGGCTAGATAGTACTCCACTGTCTGGATGTATCATAGTTTATTTATCCATTCACCTACTGAAGAACATCTTGGGTGCTGCAAGTTCTGATAATCATGAACAAAAGGACAATAAATATACATATGCAGTATTTATGTGATTTTCATTTCATTTGGGTAGATAAATATTAAAAAAGTGTGACTGCTGAATCATATATTTAAAAATACATTTAGTTTTGTAAGAAACTGTGACTATCTTAAAAAGTGGTTGTATTACACTGCATTTCCATCAGCAGTGAATGAGAGTTCCAGTTGTTCCACATCCACATAAACATTTGGTTTTGTCAGTGTTTTTGATTTTGGCCATTCTAATAAGTGTATAGTGATATCTCATCATTATAATTTGTACTCCCTTAAAGCCTTATGATGTTAAATATATTTCTATATGCTTACATGCCATCTGTATATCTTCTCTAGTGAGTTATTGGTACATGTCACTCATTTCTTAACTGAGCTGTTCATTTACTTATTGGTGAGTTTTAACAGTTGTTTGTGTGTGTGTCTGTTTAAACTAGTCCTTTATCAGGTGTGTCTTTTGCAAAATGTTTTCTACCATTCTGTAGCTCATATTCTCATTTTCTTTATGTCTTTTGCAGAGAAGAAGTTTTATATTTTAATGAAGTCCAGCTTATATATTACTTCTTTCATGCCTTTGGTGCCATACTCAAAGTTATATAGATTATTTCCTAATAGTGATATAGTTTTGCATTTTACCTTAAGGTCAATAACCCATTTTAAGTTACTTTATGTTAAGGGTTTAAAGTCTGTGCCCTGATTCTTTTTTTTTTTTTTTCAGGTAGATGTCCAGTTGTTCCAGCACCATTTATTGAAAGGATTATCTTTGTTCCACTATACTGCTTATGCACCTTTGCACAGATCAGTTATCTTTATTTCTGGGTTCTCTATTCTGTTTCCCTGATCCATCTTGTTGACATGAAATTGAGATATTGTGGGAGCTCTTTAAGTTCTGTAAACATGTATCATGTTTAAAATAAGGAATATCCACAATAGCATTGATATATATTTTCTTGCGAAAAATATTTTGCAGGTTTTTGATTGCTGTGAGTACCTCCATCTCTTTATATATTTTCTAGCTGTATCTTCTTTTACCTACTATCACTAAAGGGGTGTTTTCTTATTTTCTTTTTCAGAGAGAACTCTTACCTCGAAATTCCCACTTCATCCTTTTCATTTCAGAAGTTACATTCTGGTCCAGTTCCATATCATCTTGTTAAGACCACTGCAACAACCATTGTGATTTTATTCCACATTAAACCTCCTTCTTCTTGAGGTTAAAAGCTATATAGTTGACACTTAATAATGTGAGAGGTAGGGGCACTCACCGTCCATGCAGTATAAAAATCTGAGTGTAACTTTTGGCTGGCATTTTGTATAGATAGTTACTCCATATACATAGTTCCTCTGGATCTGCAGCTTCATATCTATGGATTCCACCTACCACAGACTGTGTAGCATTGTAGTATTTATTACTGAAAAAATAATCCTTGAATAATGGGTTGGTACTGTTCAAGACCCATGTTGTCCACAGGAGTCAACCCTGTATCCATGTATGTATGTATACATATATATATTCCTAACTTTCCCAGGATTGTCTTCCTGTTTTGTTGTTATGCTGAGCTTCCTTCTGAGGAGCTACCTGGGGACAATGCTAGCAGTAGGCTCTGTTACCTCTGTACTACTTGTTAGTGGCCTGGTTGGTGGTGGCTAGGTACAGACAAAAGTACAGGTATAATACACATGTGTTTGTATATGTATAGATACATGTGTGTGTGTGTATATATATATATATATATATACACACATACATATATGAATAAACATGCAAACATACATACATATATACACACAAGAGTAGACTCTTGAGAGTCCCTTAGACAGCAAGGGGATCAAACCAGTCAATCCTAAAGGAATTCAACCCTGAATATTCATTGGAAGGACTGATGCTAAAGTGGAAGCTCCAGTACTCTGGACACCTGATGCAAAGAGCCAACTCACTGGAAAAGAATCTGATGGTCAGAAATACTGAAGGCAAAAGAAGACGGTGGTAGAGGATGAGATGATTAGAAAGCATTACCAACTGAATGGACATGAACTTGAGCAAACTCAAGGAGACAATAGAGGACAGGGAGGCCTGGTATGCTGCAGTTCATGGGGTTGTAAAAGTCTAACACAACTTAGTGATCAAACAGGAAAATATATGTCTATGTGTGGGTCTGTGTGTGTATATATATGTGCTTATATATGTATATACACTTTGATAGATTAAGATAGACATTCAAAACTTTCAGCAATGATTCAATCAATGCTTTTTATTAATATTAGAATTCTTTTTGCAAACTAGATTATTTAAAAACATTTACTCTCTTTTCCCACCTTTTTGGACAGAATCCATTGTCCTACCTTTAATTCTGGTCCTGCAAATTGACTTGACTTGGCCAATGAATTTCAGCAGACAAGAAGCAAGAAGATATTTAAACATGTCTGTATGGTTGCACTTTTATCCTATGTCATTGTCTAGGGCACTGGTGTCAGAAGAATGAAGGATGCATGAATTCAAATTCATCCTAGATCAGCCCACCATCAGCCTATGCTTAGCACAGACTTGTGAAAATAAATAACTGTTGTTTGAGCTAATGAGTTTGAGAATGGTTAAGATTACCACTATGTTCAAGAAATAACATAGCATTACATTCAGATAATAATTTATTTAAATAAACAGGTACCTCTTTGCACATTGTCAGATTGGCACTATTCCAAAATTCTGAATTAGAACTATCAAGATTTCTTTCTCACTTGAGATAAGCATATAGAGCATTGGGATCTTACTTAATAATATGAGTAACTTTGTTCTCCTCTGCCATTAATGATCACATTCTGAAAATATAAATACCAAACATATCTCACATTTTACTTTCTTCTTATAACAGATAAGGAAAAGCATTTTAGTCTTCAATAATTCTTGTACTTCCATTGATACTTCTCTTTGATTTGAAATATATTCCCTAGTTAAGGTGGATATAATTAATAACCACAGAACAATATGTATAAAAATAAATTATTACTGGCATTGAGGGAAAAAACACATTACTTTGATTAGAAATCTTGATGACTATAGATTATCTGACAGAGGCTTTGTACAGCCTACAAGAGTTTGTCAATCAGTCAACTACATATATATATATATATATATATATATATATATATATATGTATACACATACATATACACACACACAGACACACACACACATATATATATATATATATATATACACGTATATATATATATATATGTATATGAACAGTGCAAAGAAATAGAGTAAAACAATAGAAAGGGAAAAACTTAGAGATCTCTTCAAGAAAATTAGAGATACCAAGGGAAGATTTCATGAAAAGATGGTCACAATAAAGGACAGAAACAGTATGGACCTAACAAAAGCAGAAGATATTAAGAAAAGGTGGCAAGAATACCTAGAAGAACTACACAAAAAAGATCTTAAAGACCCAGATAACCACAATGATGTGATCACTCACCTACAGCCAGACACCCCAGAGCTTGAAGTCAAGTGGGCCTTAGGAAGCACCACTACAAACAAAGTTAGTGGAGGTGATGGAACTCTAGCTGAGTAATTTCATATCCTAAAGATGATGCTGTGAAAGTGCTGCACTCAATATGCCAGCAAATTTGGAAAACTCAGCAGTGGCCACAGGACTGGAAAAGGTCAGTTTTCATTCCAATCCCAAAGAAAGGCAGTGCCAACGAATGTTCAAACTACCACACAATCGGACTCATTTCACACGCTAGGAAAGTAATGCTCAAAATTCTACAACTAAGTTTCAACAGTACATGAACCAAGAACTCCTGGATGTTCAAGCTAGATTTTAAAAAGCCAGAGGAGCAAGAGATCAAATTGCCAACATCCACTGGATCACAGAAAAAGCAAGAGAATTCCAGAAAAATATCTACTTTTTCTTCATTGACTACACTAAAGCCTTTGATTGTCTGGATCACAGGAAACTGTGGAAAAATCTTAAAGACATGGGAATGTTAAACCACCTTATCTGCCTCCCACAAAACCTGTATTCAGGTCAAGAAGCAACAGTTAGAATAGACATAGAACAACAGACTGGTTCCAAATTGGGAAAGTAGAACATCAAGGTTGTATATAGTCACCCTGATGATTTAATTTACATGCAGAGTACATCATGTGAAATGCTGGGCTGGGTGAAGCACAGCTGGACTCAAGATGGGCAGGGAGATATATCAGTAACTGCAAATATGCAGACGACAGGCATCACCTTTATGGCAGAAAGTGAAGAGGAACAAAAGAGCCACTTGATGAAAGTGAAAGAGGAAAGTGAAAAAGCTGGCTTAAAACTCAACATTAAAAAAATGGAGATCATGGCCTCTGGTCCCATCACTTCATGGCAAATAGATGGGGAAACAATGGAAACAGTGACAGACTTTCTTTTCTTGGACTCCAAAATCACTGCAGATGGTGACTGCAGCCATGAAATTAAAAGACACTTGCTCCTTGGAAGAAAAGCTATGACAAACCAAAACAGCATATTAAAAGCAGAGACATTACTTTGCCAACAAAGGTCCATTTAGTCAAAGCTATGTTTTTTCCAGTAGTCATATATGGATGTGAGAGTTGGAGCATAAAGAAAGCCAAGGGCTGAGGAACTGATGCTTTTGAACTGTGGTGTTGGAGAAGACTCTTGAGAATCCCTTGAACTGAAAGGAGATCCAACTAGTCAATCCTAAAGGAAATCAGTCCTGAATAGTCACTGGAAGGACTGATGCTGAAGCTGAAGTTCCAGTACATTGGCCCCTTGATGCTAAGAGCTAACTCATTAGAAAAGACCCTGATGCTGGGAAAGACTGAAGGCAGGAGAAGATGGGGACAACAGAGGATGAGATGTTTGGATGGCATCACTGACTCAATGGACATGAGTTTGAACAAGTGCTGGGAGATGGTGAAGGATAAGGAAGCCTGGCTTGTTGCAGTCTATGGGGTCACAAAAGTCAGGCACGACTGAGTAACTGAAGAATTATATACATACACACACACACACACACACATATCTTGGATATATGGAGAAATACAAAGTGTGAAGCAATATAGTGCAGCTGGTAAAGAATCTGCTCAGTTGGTAAAGAATCTGCCTGCAATCAAGGAGATCTTGGTTTGATGGGGAAGATCTTCTGGAGAAGGGATAGACTACCCACTCCAGTATTCTTGGGCTTCCCTTGTGGCTCATCTGGTAAGGAATCTGCCTGCAATATGGGTTCAACCCCTGGGTTAGGAAGATGCCCTGGAGAAGGGAAGAGCTACCCACTCCTATATTCTGGCCTGCAGAATTCCATGGACTGTATAGCCCATGGGGTCACAAGGAGTCAGACATGACTGAGCAACTTTCACTTCACTCACAGAAGCAACAGCTTATCATTCCACTTTGGGCTAAGGCAGTACCAATAGTGACTGTGAGAAAAAATTGATCTTTATATGGTACTCAATTTTCTCAAGATGCAATAATTATAATTGATTCAACTACCTCACAAGTCTCTTCCAGCTCCAAAGTTCTATAATTCCATTACTTAACTAAATACTAGTCCCTGTCCTCAGGGGAAAGTTGCAAAAGCCATCTACCTGGGAGTGGGTGGAATGATCTTTTTCTTCCATGGGAAAAAATGAACATCTTTCAGTCTCACAGATTCAGTTTCACAGTATGTTTTGCAACAAAGTATGACTCACTCTTTCCACCTCTCACACCACAGCTTTCTCTCTCTCCATTTTGGCCATACACCCAGGAATTCTATCAAGTACTCAAATGAACTTGTCATCTAAACACACTCGTCTTGCTGTCCAGCTTCTAGCCTCAGTAACTCTTACTCAGCTTCATATCTCAGTCCATGTTTATCTCCTGAAGAAAGCTTTTCTTGAGGTTTGCATTAGATGCCTTGGGATAGTCTCCCAAAAGCACATTGCCTTTTTCATTTTCATCACTTTTTAATGTTTACCACTATTTTTAAAGTGTCAGTCTTCGTTCCATTAGTCTGAAAGCAGTGACTAAGTATCTTACTTTTTGCTATGTACCCTGTCCTTCACCATGCCTGGTACATAGTGGTAAGTCAACAGTTATTTTAAAAGACGTGATTTTTAATACTCTACTGCTACTCATTCTCATTCTGGTGCTATAGATACAAAAAGGTTAACCCTCACTGCAGACTGTGACAAAGTCAAACTGAATATTTTAGGAACAGTAGTTTTCTAAAGAAACTTGATGTACTGAATGTAAAATAAAATAAGTCCTTTAAGCTAATAAAAGGTAACAATAAAAATAATAAATTTTATTATAAGTTTTCATGAATCATGCTAAAAAGCCCTCTTTATTCTGAGCATGGACTGAAATGTTATCATAACAATCCCCCACAAAATACTGCATGCTATTTAGCAATTTTCCCAAGGAAGGGAAACACTTTTACAGGCAATATTTCAATAAAGAAAATGAAAATTATATGAAGAGAAGAAATATCTCAAAAGACACAATAACGAAAAAACCCAAGGGGGCTCACTAGTTCTGTGTTAATAGGCCACCACCAGATAGAAAAAATTTCTAAGACAGAAATTTTCCTGAGAACTCAAACAAAGAATGTCCCATTGAAGGTATATCAGTTTACTATAATGAATAAATATTGAGTATAATATTCTTGGACAATGCAATGAACATATCAACATTTAATTTATCAAATATAATAAAAGAGTGTTAGAATTCAAAGGAAATATTTAGTCCAAGCTCCTTGTTTTAAAGACAGAGACACTTTCCTTTCAGCATATACTGAATCAGCTATATACATGGCACACCTTAGAGGAAAACAGTTATTTGCACAAACGAACTTAGATTCCGATCTAATCCCACAAACACTGAAATATATCTCCATAACATGCTAACATTATGTTTGTATATGAAAATAATTGAATTCCTAGAAAATTTTAAAAATATTTTTGATACAATTATAATTATTTTCATTATTTCCAGAGTGCATTTTTAAGAGACTATCAATCATCATCTAAGTATGTTCTTTAGATGACTTTGATCTAATTTAATTGAATTCACTTGAGATAGAGTGAATATATATATATTTTATAGGCCTATATATATATATATATATATATGCCAATTTCTGAACTATAACATAAATATTAAGGCAGATAAAATAATCAAAAATTTTTACATATTTTCCATTATTCTATAGCATGATTTCAGTGATAACTAATTATGTCTCAGTGCCGTAATTAATCATATAAGAACCAAGGAATTACTTTACAATATTGTATTGGTTTCGCCATACATCAACATGAATCCACCACAGGTATACATGTGTTCCCCATCCTGAACCCCCTTCCGTCCTCCCTCCCCATACCATCCCTCTGGGTCGTCCCAGCATACCAGCCCCAAGCATCCAGATCATGCACCGAACCTGGATTGGCGATTCGTTTCATATATGATATTATACATGTTTCAATGTCATTCTCCCAAATCATCCCACCCTCTCCCTGTCCCACAGACTCCAAAAGACTGTTCTATACCTCTGTGTCTCTTTATTAAAAAAAAAAAAAAAAAAGCATGGAGTCCTAACCACTAGACCACCACGGAAGTAAAAAAAAAAAAATAATAAGGAATTAAAGCTACTTTCTAAACATCTCAATAAATCTCATGATATGATTTGAGAATTAAAAAAAAAAAAACTGGAACCAAAACTTAATCCATAAATAATAGCATTAAGGCATATGTCCTAATACTAGCAAAGACCTTTATTCACTACAAATGTACACTGTCAGTAGAAGGCGATTAGAGAACGCTAATATTTTCATGTTTCCTTTCCTGATAAAAGCAAAGAATGTATTAAATATTACTTTCTCAACTGTAACTGTTCATTTCTATGCGTATACATTCTCCCTGGGATCCAAGTAAGGTGTTTTTCCACCTTAATTTTTTTTTGAAAATACAGAAAAGAAAAAGAAAGAAATATATCTGATTCTACAAGCATTGAACTGTAATGTAAATATTGTTTTTTTCTATCTTGAAAGAATTAAACAAAGAGATCACAAATGTGTTAATTAGGACTTAATTAGTGACATAAACTGAACTCATCATGGCTTAAACAAGGAAAAGTTTATAACCTTATACAATTAAATAGCCAAGGTCTAGTATTCCCTTCAGGCAGTTAGAAGTTTCTATTTTCTCCTACAGTACTGTTTTTCATTCTTTTAATCTACTGGTTCTTCTAGTAACGAAAGTTGGACATCAGTAGGCACCAAGTTAAATGATCCTTAAGAGTATATAATCTCGGAAAAGCGATTTTCTTCCACCTGGAATCTATATCAATTGCCCCAGATCCTAGACTGATAACTGTATCAAAAGGAATTCTGATTAGTTCAGCCCAAGCCTACAGACCCATACAGAACTAGAACAGATAAGGGTCATCAAAGCCTAAAATAGCTGAGCTGATAGAAGAAAGTGGGAGGATTGCTGGGCAAGCAAAAAAGCAGATGCTGCCAAAGAGAGAAAAATTTACTCTTTGTACAATTAGTTAACACCACATGGGGTCTCAAGGAGTCAGACATGACTGAGCAAATGAACTGAACTGATAAATATTTGGATAATATATCTTTTCTATTCTTTATTTTTTTAGAAAAAGTTTTTTTCTAATAAACTATGTATGAACTGTTAATATTTTTGAAAACTATTATCTATATCCTAGAAAAATTTCTAACAAGATATAAATGACCAACATTAATCCAGGAAAAGATACGAAGAGGCTTACAGTCACAGAAAAAAAAAAAATTAAATTTCCTAAATATTTAACATTGAGTAAAAACGACCAAGTAGTCTTATAGCTATGTTCTCTCTTACAAAGACAAAATACACAAGAAAATGCATGCTTAGTTTATAGGAGATCTACCTTAATGTTATCTCATGAAAAATCTATAGGTGATTTAAAAAAAAGAAAAACACCAATACAGTATACTAACGCATATATACGGAATTTAGAAAGATGGTAACAATAACCCTGTGTATGAGACAGCAAAAGAGACACTGATGTATAGATCAGTCTTATGGATTCTGTGGGAGAGGGAGAGGGTGGGGAGATTTGGGAGAATGGCATTGAAACATGTATAATATCATGTATGAAACGAGTTGCCAGTCCAGGTTCGATGCAGGATACTGGATGCTTGGGGCTGGTGCACTGGGACGACCCAGAGGGAGGGTATGGGGAGGGAGGAGGGAGGGGGGTTCAGGATGGGGAACACAGGTATACCTGTGGCAGATTCATTTCTACATTTGGCAAAACTAATATAATATTGTAAAGTTTAAAAATAAAATAAAATTAAAAAAAAAGATGTCTTTAGATCAAATAGAGAAAGTTTTTGTTTTGCTTTGTTTTGTTTTTAAGCAGTGTTCCATTTAGAACCAACCTACTACCTAACTGAGAACATGGTAATTATGAAAATTATTTTTAGTAGGCAAAGTTGCTAAACTTATATGCATATCAAAATTTGAAACTTCTCAACATGAATCCTGCTTCAACTTTGAGCTCAGGTTTTAAACTATGGGAGATGTAAAAACATGATTTTCACAGTAAAAAAACTAAACTTTTGAGGATGTACCTTACCTATCATATTTAGGGTCAACTCATTTGTTCAGCTTTATTGAACAAATGGTCATTAATTACCTATGAGGATATAGCAGGGGCTTGCTAATGGAAATTTAAAGATGAACATGATGCATTTTTGTGGAAGGCATGGCAACCCATTCCAGTATTCTCACCTGGAGAATTCCCATGGGCAGAGGAGCCTGGTGGGCTAAGTCCATGGAGTTGAAAGGAGGTGGACAAGACTGAGAGGCTAAACAGGGAAGATGTTCTTTTGTAATGTGTGGAGTTAAGGAAGGCTTCACAGAAAAATATTTGAACTTTGTCTTAAAGGATGAGTGATGTGATGTTGCGTTTAGAACTGAATATAGATCCAGACAGAATTTACTGAGTGTAAGGAGAAGTATGAAACAACTTGCTGGGTTCAAAGATCATTTTATAAAACTTAAGTGTAGAGAGAAAACAAAAATCTGTAAGATAAGCACTATGGAGGTTCTGGAATGTTTGGAAACGTTTTAAGCTGGAGGGTAATATGATCGATAACCTCTCTGTTGCTGGGAGATCACCATTAGCAGTATGGATGTTAGACTGGAAGAGACCAGGCTGAAGGGTGGGAGAAGAGTAAGGACATTATTCGTTAAGAATTGTCTGGGTTTGTTTCAAATATCTCATCTTGGTGGATGTTAGCATAGGGATAGTTGGATATATTTTTTTTCTGTCACTATATTATGCTCTTGCTAAGAGAGAAAATATCTGGCTATTCTTTATTCTTTCTTTCTTATTTACTTTTTTTTTTTTTGGCATCACCTCATGGCATGTGGGAGGGATCTTATCTTAGTTCCCCAACTAGGGAATCAACCCTTGCCACCTGCAGCGGGAACATAGCGTCTTAACCACTGCACTGCCAGATAAGTTTTAGTTGTTCTTTCTATATTCAACAGCTCATTCAGTAGGTGGCACATAGCAGATCCTTAAGCAGTACATATATTTTCAAATTTTGTTAAAAACTGAGCAGAAAACAAAAAAAATAATGCTTAATTGTGCTACTTCACAATGTACTTCCAGCTCCTGAACTGCAGTGGAGACTGTTGAAATATCGATAGCACTCTCCTGCTGCTCAAAACTGTTTGTGAACTTTAAAAACTGTATTCTTTACTGAAACAGTGTCATTAATGATTAACACAGCTTGAATGATTCTAGACTTTCTAACAGCTAACTTTCATAGGGTGAAGAAAATAATACAACAAAGAGGAATATAATTTACAGGGGAAAAATAAAAAAAAATAAAACAATCAAGGCATAGATACTTGCAACAGAAGCTGACCATACTTTAACCTTTGTAACTTGTTTTATTTTCTGGGGACAGATGTGGATTTTAAATGGAGTAAGAATATATTTAAAATTATAATCAGGCTAACCTTTTTATTTTTTAAAACTGACATTTATACAGATTTCCTGAACTATTCAAATTAATGTAGCACCAAATTTAGTCTCAAGTTAAAAACACAGAATGCATGTGTCCTGTTCTTCCTGACAACACCATGCATTCATTTCCCTGTGTCCAGATAGAAGGGCATGAAAAGCCAATCTTTGAAAAAATAAACTCTGGTTAAAAATTATTATTATGCAAGTAAAAGAATTCTGTCTACTTTATAATCCACTGTTGAACTGATAAAATAGAGAATAATACTTTTTAAAATAAAAAAAAAATAAATTCAGGTAGCTATATATTCTGATGTTCTGTTCTACATTTTCATCTTTTAAAGCATAGATTTTAATTAAACTTAATAACATACATATGTTTTCCACCAGAATTTCAAAACTGCATTTTTGATATGTACATTGGGTGTATACCTGCACATCAATTGTCTCTATTTGACTTTAAAATGGTTAATCATGTGTCAGAGATATTTGTGATTTCAGTGTCTGCATCTATCTCTTATAAATGGAACTGAAACAAAAGATTGTGTTATACACATATAATTTAACATTAATCTGCAAAACTATCAATATTGGGATGAGTAGTTGCAATTTAAAACATCTGCGGTTCATAATTTATATAGAAGTTAATAATCTGAACACTAATACCATGCATATAATCTGAGAGATTCACAGATGCACTCAGTTCAGTTCAGCCACTCAGTCGTGTTCAACTCTTTGTGACTCCATGAATCGCAGCACGCCAGGCCTCTCTGTCCATCACCAACTCCCAGAGTTCACTCAGCCTCACGTCCATCGAGTCAGTGATGCCATCCAGCCATCTCATCCTCTGTCGTCCCCTTCTCCTCCTGCCCCCAATCCCTCCCAGCATCAGAGTCTTTTCCAATGAGTCAACTCTTTGAATGAGGTGGCCAAAGTACTGGAGTTTCAGCTTCAGCATCATTCCTTCCAAAGAAATCCCAGGGCTGATCTCCTTCAGAATGGACTGGTTGGATCTCCTTGCAGTCCAAGGGACTCTCAAGAATCTTCTCCAACACCACAGTTCAAAAGCATCAATTCTTCGGTGCTCAGCTTTCTTCACAGTCCAGCTCTCACATCCATACATGACCACTGGAAAAATCATAGCCTTGACTAGACGGACCTTTGTTGGCAAAGTAATGTCTCTGCTTTTCAATATGCTATCTAGGGTGGTCATAACTTTTCTTCCAAGGAGTAAGCATCTTTTAATGATTGTTCTTTGCTCTCAGAAGATATTAGCAATTAGCGGGCGGCTGCGACCGGCACACTTAGTGGGGCCGAGAGGAGCTACCCCATGTCGGAGGTCAGGGACAGAAGCCGGGAGGACCCCATGCCCGAGGGGAGGCGGCCAAGAGGAGTTACCCCACGTTCAAAGTAAGGGGCATTGGCCGAGAGTGCCAGGCTGTGACGGCGCAGGAACGGCCGAGAGGAACTACCCCGTGTCGGAGGTTAGTGGCGGCGGCCAAAAAGAGCTACCCTACGTCGGAGGCCACGGGCGGAAGCTGAGAGGACCTACCCCACGCCCGAGGCCAGAGACTGCGGCCGGGAGGAGCAACCCCACCTCCAAGGAGTGGTGGCTGCGCAGGCGCAGGAGAGCCTAGAGTAGCTATTCCACGTTCAAGGTCAGAAGGGGCAGCGGTGAGGAGATACCCCACAGATGCATTACAAAATAAAAATAAAGAATTAAGTCCTTTGCTATGTGTTTAAGTAATTAGTAGATTTTTGCCAGGCAATTTGTATAAAGTTTATAAAATCACATTGCATATTTTTGGAAAGCTGAGGAGTCCAGAGTGACTAAAGCCTAGGCACTGTATAGTGGTATAGCGGACTTAAAGGAGAGATGAAGTATGTAAAATATCCTCATTTGAAAGGAAAGACAATTTTTCTTAAAGAAAAGTGAAATCAACATTTGTAATTAATTTAAAAAGTAAAGTGTTACATTGAAATATACTCTTGCTTGTATGCTGGGAAACTTTTATAGATGCAATTAAACTTTAATTTAAAAGTATTCTCTGGTGTTATTAAGGTAACATATTTCCCACAGTAACAATTTATCATTACCTTTGTAGTTAACCTTGAAGCCAACAGATCCGACACTTTCATCTGTTTGAAGGTGCAGCCACATTTGGCTACTCATGCTTACTATCAGGTCTGGCACAAAGCTTCCAGTCAGCCTAAAAAGAGGTGGATAGAGAGAGGAGAAACAGATTATTAAAATACCACTGCACTGACAGGAAAGTTTCTAGTTGTTCTTTTTATATGGAACAGATCATTTGAATACCTCTCTAAGCAAATTATGAGACAGATGAGTTTCTCACAACTTTCTCAGCTAGAAACAAACGTCAGATTAATTTACAAGACAGAACAGACAAATAACATAATTTAGTGATCAATGTTTACTATAAACAAGTACTATTTATGTGCTAAACTAGGTTATATTTTTGCTTTATTGAGTATGCCAAAGCCTTTGACTGTGGATCACAATAAACTGTGGAAAATTCTGAAAGAGATGGGAATACCAGACCACTTGACCTGCCTCTTGAGAAACCTATATGCAGGTCAGGAAGCAACAGTTAGAACTGGACATGGAACAACAGATTGGTCCCAAAAAGGAAAAGGAGTACATCAAGGCTGTATATTGTCACCCTCCTTAGTTAACTTCTATGCAGAGTACCTCATGAGAAACGCTGGGCTGGAAGAAGCACAAGCTGGAATCAAGATTGCCAGGAGAAATATCAAAAACCTCAGATATGCAGATGACACCACCCTTATGGCAGAAAGTGAAGAGGAACTAAAAAGCCTCCTGATGAAAGTGAAAGTGGAGAGTGAAAAAATTGGCTTAAAGCTCAACATTCAGAAAACGAAGATCATGGCATCTGGTCCCATCATTTCATGGGAAATAGATGGGGAAACAGTGGAAACAGTGTCAGACTTTATTTTTCTGGGCTCCAAAATCACTACAGATGGTGGAAATTAAAAGACACTCCTTGGGAGAAAAGTTATGACCAACCTAGATAGCGTATTGAAAAGCAGAGGCATTACTTTGCCAACAAAGGTCCGTCTAGTCAAGGCTATGGTTTTTCCAGTGGTCATGTACGGATGTGAGAGTTGGACTGTGAAGAAAGCTGACTGCCAGAGAATTGATGGTTTTGAACTATGGTGTTGGAGAAGACTCTTGAGAGTCCCTTGGACTGCAAGGAGATCCAACCAGTCCATTCCAAAGGAGATCAGCCCTGAGTGTTCTTTGGAAGGAATGATGCTGAAGCTGAATCTCCAGTACTTTGGCCACCTCATATGAAGAGCTGACTCACTGGAAAAGACTCTGATGCTGGGAGGGATTGGGGGCAGGAGGAAAAGGGGATGACAGAGGACGAGATGGCTGGATGGCATCACCGACTTGATGGACATGAGTTTGGGTGAACTCCGGGAGTTGGTGATAGACAGGGCGGCCTGGCGTGCTGCGATTCATGGGGTTGTGAAGAGTTGGACACAACTGAGCGACTGCACTGCACTGAACTGAACTGAAACTAGGTTATATCTTTCAAATCCCTGAGGCAAGGTACTAAATTTTAAATACTGAAAATCTTATATTTCTTTTAAATTGAAAGACAAAAAGAATCTATAAAAATCTTTAACTTGTTGCTGTTTTCACACCAGTAATGTACTTCATGTTAACCTTTCAAGTTTCACAGAACTTCGTTCTAAAGAAGCACTGTGAAAAATATTTAAGTACTGTGCAAAACAATAAATCACAAAGAGCATAATATAACCCTTTGCAATACTGATGTCAGGCTAGCCATGTCAAGTATGTTTTACTGGAAACAATTTTATTTTAAATAATATGCTGCTAATTTGATATGGCATCACTGAATCTATGCATTAATAAACTCATTCAGTAATATTCACTTTTATAACCCTACAAAGAGAAATTACTTAATGATTCCACTGTCATCAATAATGCTTCGGTCTCATGTTTGAACTGAAGCAATAATCATACAAAGGAGGAGAGAAATGAGTAAATATAACCTTGAGGGGAAAAGTCTGTCAAAAATACAAAGACTTAAAACAACAAACAAATAACTCTTTGTATTCTTGACAGACTTTTCCCCTCAAGGTCATATTTACTCATTTGCTCTCCTCCTATATCTGCCATACAACCCAGCAATTCCACTGGATGGGCATACACACCAAGGAAACCAGAATTGAAAGAGACACATGTACCCCAATGTTCATTGCAGCACTGTTTACAATAGCCAGGACATGTAAGCAACCCAGATGTCCATCGGCAGATGAATGGATAAGAAAGCTGTGGTACATATACACAATGGAATATTACTCAGCTATGAAAAAGAATTCATTTGAATCAGTTCTAATGAGGGGGATGAAACTGGAGCCTGTTATACAGAGTGAATTAAGTCAGAAAGAAAAATACCAATATGGTAATATTAGTGCATATATATGGAATTTAGAAAGATGGTAACGATGATCCTAAATGCGAGACAGTGAAAGAGACACAGATGCAAAGAACAGACTTGGACTCTGTGGGAGAAGGCAAGTATAGGATGATTTGAGAGAATAGCATTGAAACATGTACATTATCATATGTGAAACAGATCACCAGTCCAGGTCCATACATGAGACAGGGTGCTCAGGGCTGGTGCACTGGGATGAACCTGAGAGATGGGAGGAGGAGGGTGGTGGGAGGGAGGGTCGGGATGGGGTACACATGTATACCCATGGCTGATTCATGTGAATGTATGGCAAAAACCACCACAATACTGTAAAGTAATTAGCTTCCAATTAAAATTTAAACAAAGAGTACAAAGAGGAAAAAAGAATGGATCCACTGCTGAGTAAAATATCCATCATGATAGGGAATTCTAAATTACATACTTAAAAAATAGGTTTTTAAAAGAAGAAATTCTCAAGTGCTTCCCTACTTTGTTGCTAAAAACATGAACATTTCTGAAAAATTACAGGAGAGAAGATATAAAGTTTCCCTTCTTAATATCAATAAAAAGGGCACCCTAATAAAGCTGTGTTCTGGATGAAGGCTATACTATAATTAAACTAGCAGAGGGCAACATAGAGGAGCACTGTATTCCTGAGGCCACCATGGCTGCAGAATGTCCAGTTCTTAGTCAACTTCCAAACTATAAACCATGATCAACAGACTGCATTAGCAATACAGCTATGCCACCAGTGTTGAGTGTTACAGAATTTATTGGAATCCATCACAAATGAACTCAGTTAAATATTGTGATGTAATTATGAGATTGTGCATAATACTGAGGAATAGTGTGAGATATAAAGATACATAAGATATTATAGAATTTTAGACTATATTCACTTCATTCCTGCCAAAGGAAATAAAATTTGTATAATATAAAGAACACACGTACATTATCCTTTGTAATATATGTGCATATCTGTATGTACTCATATGCATACATATATGCATTATCATTTGAAAATTGATGGCACATGAACTTTCAGTCTTCAGTTGATGGGTTCAGAAGCACTCATTTTCTGAGCTACAGAAAAGAGACAGGTTTATGGGCAAGAGTGAGTACTCAAGCTCAGAGTAAAGTAAACCCATTATGAAATGGTCATGAGAGTTTAAAACTATAGGATATACATCAGCTATACCATATCAAATATGCCAACAATCTATCTCCTAGTGAATATTAAAAGGTGTTTTTTTAATAAGATTAAATTGTTCCTCTTTGTTATATCCATCTCAGTCCTATACTTTTTTACCAACCAAAAATTTTAGTACATTTAATTTTGTCAGTTCATAAAGAACTGCTAACACATATAGGCTAATTGTTCCACTGACAACTTGCACTCCTATTTGCCATAATTCTATCTAGTTTCCAATAAATTGGTGGTGTAATAGTAAAAATAAATTTTAAAATAACGGCTAAATTAAAAATTTTCCCAGTATCAAAGTTAAAGACAATTCCCCCTTTCTCTGTAGCATTTCTTTTAGAAAACTTGAAATTATAAATGACAAAATTTCTTACAGATGTATATCAATTTTTTAAGCTAAATATGCCTCTTGTCATTTTTTCACATTACATAATGTATTTATTTGAGGCTTTAAATAAATACGAGGAAGCCGGAGAAGGCAACTGAGCGCCTTGGCCCGCCCCGCCCCCGCCCCATCACCACCAGTCCCCTCTCGCCACACTCACTAAGTATCCAGTGCTCAACCTCTCTGTACGGCAGCACAGCTACTCAGACCTGCTGTCCGCCCCCGGGAAGCAGTTCCAGATAAAGTAATTCATGGGCATCACTGGACTGACGGTTGCTTTGAGCCCACAGGAGCTCCCTTTTTGGATCGTGCAGACAGGTGCGTTCTGAAGGAGGCATTGTCGTTTGCTTGCCTGTCTAGGTGAATTGCAGGCGAAAGCCTCAGAAAGTTAGAGAGGAGAATTAGCCACACAGGCTACAGTTGGTATTTAAATGGCCCACTTCAAACCAGCTGCTAGTGTTTTGTTAAAGCAGTACATCTGTGCATGCAAAAGTGAATTTACCCCTCCCTCTTCTTTCTTAGCTAATGGAAAACCATTAAGGGAAGCTGGGATGAGAGACCGCTTGCTCCTTTCCATCAGCTTAATAATAAACTTTAACGTGAGGTTTCAGTAGCACCTTGTTCGCCTCTTTAAATTATGACGTGCACAAACTTTCTTTTCAATGCAATGCATCTAAAGTTTTGATACCTGTAACTTTTTTTTTTTGGTTGCAATTGTTTAAGAATCATGGATTTATTTTTTGTAACTTTGGCTATCGTCCTTGTGTATCCTGACAGCGCCATGTGTGTCAGCCCATGTCAATCAAGATGGGTGATTATGAAATGCCAAACTCCTAAATTAAATGTTTTGGAATTCAGTGGGTAAATAAAAATGCTGCTTTGGGGATATTAAAAAAAATGTAAGCATAAAGGAAATGTCACTCTGTCTCCCTGTTTCCGTGGGAGCTTAAGCCTAGATTATAGCCCTGTGATGTTAACTCCCTGCTTGCTGTAAAGATACAAGTTCTATTTTCCCTTTTGATAAGGACAAACAACATGTATACAAGCAGATTGTATCTGTCTGATATATAAGGAGTGAGATTCAGTTTTCCTCACAATTTCTTTAGCAGATTGTGTGTGATGTATATCACTTGTCTGGTTTAATGCTTATTCAATATTAAAAAATGGAAAAGGTCAATTTTCATTCAAATCCCAAAGAAAGGAAATGCCAAAGAATGTTTGAATTACCACATAATTGCACTCATCTCACAAGCTAGCAAAGTAATGCTCAAAATTCTACAAGCCAGACGTCAACAGTATATGAACCATGAACTTCCAGATGTTCAAACTGGATTTAGAAATGGCAGAGAACCCAGAGATCTAATTGCCAACATGGGTTGGATCATAGAAAAGGCAACAGAGGTCCAGAAAAACATCTACTTCTGCTTTATTGACTATGCCAAAGCCTTTGACTGTGTGGATCACAACAAACAGGAAAATTCTTAAAGAGATGGGAATACCAGACCACTTGACCTGCCTCCTGAGAAATCTGTACACAGGTCAAGAAGCATCAGTTAGAACTGGACATGGAACAACAGACTGGTTCCAAATTGGGAAAGCAGTACATCAAGGCTGTATATATTGTCACCGTGCTTGTTTAACTTATATGCAGAGTCTATCATGTGAAATGTCAGGCTGGATGAAGCACAAGCTGGAATCAAGATTGCCAGGAGAAGTATCAATAATCTCGGATACCCAGATGACAGCATCCTTATGGCAGAAAGTGTAGAACTAAAGAGCCTCTTGAAGAAAGTGAAAGAGGAGAGTAAAAAGGTTGGCTTAAAACTCAACATTCAGAAAACTAAGATCATGGCATCTGGTTCCATCAATTCTTGGCAAATAGAAGGGGAGACAATGGAAACAGTTGACAGACTTTATTTTTCTGGGCTCCAAAATCACTGCAGATGGTGGCTCCAGCCATGGAATTAAAAGATGCTTACTCCTTGGAAGGGAAGTTATGACCAACCTAGACAGCATATTACAAAGCAGAGACATCACTTTGTCAACAAAGATCCATCTAGTCAAGGCTATGGTTTTTCCAGTAGTCATGTATGGATGTGAGAGTTGGACTATAAAGAAAGCTGAGCATTGAAGAATTGGTGCTTTTGAACTGTGGTGATAGAGAAGACTCTTGAGAGTCGCTTGGACTGCAAGGAGATTAAACCAGTTGATCCTACAAGAAATCAGTCCTGAATATTGATTGGAAGGACTGATGCTGAAGCTGACACTCCAATACTATGGCCACATGAAAATGCGAAGAACTGACTCACTGGAAAAGACCCTCATGCTGGGAAAGAATGAAGGCAGGATGAAAAGGGGATGACAGAGGTTGAGATGGTTGGATGGCATCACTGACTCAAAGGACATGAGTTTGAGGAAGCTCCGGGAGTTGGTGAGGGACAGGGAAGCCTGGCATACTGCACTCCATGGGGTCATAAAGAGTCGTACACAATTGAGCAACTGAACTGAACTGAATATTAAAAGTGTTTCATTCTTTCTACATTTTTGGAGAGTCTTAACTTCATGGGAAATAGATGGGAAAACAGTGGAAACAGTGTCAGACCTTATTTTTCTGGGCTCCAAAATCACTACAGATGGTGACTGCAGCCATGCAATTAAAAGATGCTTACTCCTTGGAAGGAAAGTTATGACCAACCTAGATAGCATATTCAAAAGCAGAGACATTACTTTGCCAACAAAGGTCCATCTAGTCAAGGCTATGGTTTTTCCTGTGGTCACATACGGATGTGAGAGTTGGATGTGAAGGCTGAGCACCGAAGAATTGATGCTTTTGAACTGTGGTGTTGGAGAAGACTCTTGGGAGTCCCTTGGACTGCAAGGAGATCCAACCAGTCCATTCTGAAGGAGATCAGCCCTGGGATTTCTTTGGAAGGAATGATGCTCAAGCTGAAACTCCAGGACTTTGGCCACCTCATGCGAAGAGTTGACTCATTGGAAAAGACTCTGATGCTGGGAGGGATTGGGGGCAGGAGGAGAAGCGGATGACAGAGGATGAGATGGCTGGATGGCATCACTGACTCGACGGACGTGAGTCTGAGTGCACTCCGGGAGTTGGTGATGGACAGGGAGGCCTGGCGTGCTGCAATTCATGGGGTCGCAAAGAGTCGTACACGACTGAGCGACTGATCTAATCTGATCTGATCTGAACTTGGTTTGCATGAGATATTATTTTTAATTATATTTCCTCAATAGTTTGGTGATGAGGATGGGATACAAATGACAGTTCCAGAATTAAACGGACCAGCTGACGCTCTTATAACGACACAGCAAAGATATAAGAGACTGAATTATAAAGTCTCCCTTATAGTGCTCTGTTCTTTTGGAATACTAGTTAGATGAACCACCCTCTGCAAATTTAAGACTTACTACTGAGTAACTCTGGTTAAATTGGGCTCTAAAATCCCTTCAGGACCATGATTAGCTTTGACAATGGAAAAATATGGGAAGCCAGGAATGCTGCCTAAAGTTTTGTTTTGTTGTTGTTGTTGTTGTTGTTCAATTTAAACATTTTTTATTTTGCATTGGGGTATAGCCAATTGAGAATGCTACCAAACTACAGTTTGGTAGTTTCAGGTGAACAGTGAAGGGCCTCAGCCACATACATACATGTATCAATTCTCCCTCAAATCCCCTCCCATCCAGGCTCACCTGCAGTTTTTAAGCAGCTAGTATCTCTGTCACATTTGGAATACTTATGAGAATACAATTCTTCAAGATGTATGAGGGATTTAAGGGGGGCACATTATAAGCCCATTAATTACTGGTATTTGAAGCAGAACTAAAGGGCCTCTTGATGAAAGTGAAAGAGGAGAGTGAAAAAGTTGACTTAAAGCTCAACATTCAGGAAACTAAGATCCTGGCATACAGTCGCATCATTTCATGGCAAATAGATGGGGAAACAGTAAAAACAGTGTCAGACTTTATTTTTCTGGGCTCCAAAATCACTGCAGATGGTGATTGCAGACATGAAATTAAAAGACGCTTACTCCTTGGAAGGAAAGTTGTGACCAACCTAGACAGCATTATGAAAAAGCAGATACATCACTTTGTCAACAAAGGTCCGTCTAGTCAAGGCTTTGGTTTTTCCAGTAGTCATGTATGGATGTGAGAGTTGGACTATAAAGAAAGCTGAGCGCTGGAAAATTGCTGCTTTTGAACTGTGGTGTTGGAGAAGACTCCTGAGAGTCGCTTGGACCACAAGGAGATTAAGCCAGTTGATCCTAAGGAAATCAGTCCTGAATATTGATTGGAAGGACTGATGCTGAAGCTGAAACCCCAATACTTTGGCCATCTGATGCGAAGAGCTGACTCATTGGAAAAGACCCTGATGCTGTGAAAGGTTGAGGGCAGGAGGAGAAGGGGACGACAGAAGATGAGATGGTTGGATGGTATCATCGACTCAGTGGACATGGATTTGGGTGGACTCCGGGAGTTGATGATGGAAAGGGAGGCCTGACATGCTGTGGTTCATGGGGTGCAAAGAGTCAGACATGACTGAGCAACTGAACTGAACTGACTGGATGGATATTATTCTAAGAATAAAGTTTAAAATGATTTGGATAGCCAGAAGGAAAGATTGAGGAGAATGAAAAAACAAATGTGAGAATTGAAGAGCTCTCTTTCACAGAACCATCTTCTTCCTTTCTTTGCTGTTTCTGCTCCCTCTCTCCCCCTGTATCTCTGTATTCTTCTTGCTTCAAATAGACACCTGGGAAGAAGGATGTGATGATCTTTTAGATACATGGTTCCCTTCATCAGTAAACTTCCCTAAAGAGAAGACCAGTGGCATGACTTCTTTAGCTCCTACTGAATTACCTGCCTTATTTGAGAACACAGGCTTGTAAGTCTCATATTCTAGCTCTGAACCCACTCCATATCTTAGCATATAGTCTACCTCCAGAAGTCTGTTATCATCCATATACCATGTATCTAGGAAAGCAAAAGTTATAAGAATATTTACTTAGGGAAGTGTTGAAAATTTAAATAGAAGATTCTGCTCCTATATGAAAGTGGCAAGATGTAGTGTAGTTTCACCAGTTACTTGGGGAAAAAAAGGGAAAAATAAATACTAGTTTGATAAATATACCAACATAAGAAAAAAGCCATATAGCCATATAATTCTATTTTTCCTTTGTCAAATGTGTGGAAAATCAGCTCTTCTGATATAATCATCAGTGAAGCTCATGCCACTGAGAAGTTACCCAGACTCCTTGACAGCTGATATTCATATGAAAGTTTCTTTTCCTATTTTCCAGAAGTTTTCAGAACTTTTACACAATGAGTTTTCAATTTACATACCTACACTTGGGGATATGCATAAGCTACTGTGGGGATTCTGAAACCACCAGCCTTTGGTCATTTGATGGAGCAAGCACGCTGGGGACCAGGAGATCACTCACCCCATTGAGGAGTAGTGGCTATCCGCCACCCTCTGCAACTGTGGAAGAAACAAGGGCTTGGGTGACCATCAGAAGAGAGTGCTCACAGTCTTTTTTCTAAAGATGAGCTGGGAGAGACTGTGGTGTTGTATCTAGATAACAAGTGAGGCCCCCATTACTTTCTATAGGCGATCCGTTGAAATTTTCTCAAAATTTACATGCCTGGGTCCAAGGAAAGATACAAATTGTCCCCTGGTCCTATCTTTATCCTTGGCTCTCTTGCTGATTGGTTGTGGTTGTTGAGTCACTAAATTGTGTTCAACTTGTTTGTGACCCCATGGGCTGAAGCCCACCAGACTCCTCTGTGCATAGAGTTTCCCAGGCAAGAATACTGGAGTGGGTTGCTATTTCCTTCTCCAGGGGATCTTCCTAACCCAGGGATTGAACCTGTGTCTCCTGAAGTGGCAGGCAGATCATTTACTGTTGAGCCACTAGGACACCCTCTCTTACTGATGATCTAAATTCAAATTAGGAAAAAGGAAGAAGGTTGGCAAGGACAGACTACTAATCAAATCTTAGAAGCAGCTACTCAGGAAACAATATTGAAAAATATAAAGATAAAAAAGTTAAAAACTGCTATGTTAACTGTTCAGTTAATACTATTTACTAAAGGAAATAACCTTTACTCTGGCCAATTGGTGAAGACAACACAGAAGAGAAAACCATATGTCACTATTCTAAGAAATTCTGGTTGGGGAAAAGAGACTCCAGAAGATGCAGAGACTGCAGAAACAAGAGAATGAGGAAAGCCCAGAAAGCTAGGGAATAATTGTCAAATGGTTTACAATTGACAGACTGAGGGAGTCTCAGCAGTAGGAACTGATAAAATTTATGTTCGAATAACTTTTCCTCAGACTAACATAGCCTTGCTTTTTATGATAGATACAGGTGCTACTTATTCTGAAAGTGCCCCAGAAATCCTTCACTTTCCATCTGGTGATAGACCAATTCAGGTTGTTGGTATTTTAAATCAGGTTTATATGTGTTCTTTTCTTCTGTGGTTCCCACATGAACAGATCTCATGACTGAGGAACATGTTTTCTTAATCTCTCTTTATTCTCCTGTAAAGCTATCGGGAGAGATCTCCTGTGCAAATTAAAACTACCATATTGTATACTCCATATGGAGTATCTATTTAATGTCCTGGGGAAAAAACTGTCTTACTTGGTTATGGTGTGCCTTCTAAAAGAGAAGAAATGTAGCAGCGAGTGGCAGTGTTATGCTGTGCTATGTTGGAAAAGTAATCTGAGCAGAAATAAAGTAATGTATCACTTTTGGCCTTGCGATAACAATACTGGTTTAATTTGAGGTGTAGAACCAATAGAAATAGCTTACTAAAAAACATAAGCCATGATCATGTGTCAAACAATAGCCTCTGTCAATAGCTCAGTTAGAAAAAACAAATCCAGCTATAAAAATAAGAAAAACAAAGGATAATAATAAAAGTACACTAACACTGTAATATTAATTCTACCAAACTTCCAGCAAACAGGGAAGGTAAATTTGATAAAGATGGTAAACCTTAATACAAAATCTTAAAGAAGTAAATAAAGCCATTCCTCTGTTAATACCTTAAGTTTTTAATACTATAACTATTATAACTTTGGAACCGCCCTCTATGGGCTTCCCAGGTAGCACTAGTGGTAAAGAACTTGCCTGCCAATTCAGGATATGTAAGAGACACAGGTTTGATCCCTGAATCAGGAAGATCCTCCTGGAGGAGGGCACGGCAACCCACTCCAGTATTCTTGCCTGGAGAATCCCACAGACAGAGCAGCCTAGTGGGCTACAGACCATAGTGTCACAAAGAGTCAGATATGACTGAAGTGATTTAGTGTGCCTGCACTACCCTCTACAAAGCTTTTCTACAATTTACCTATGCTCTGCTTTATTTTTTTCCTGTTTCTCTCATCTAAACGGATTTATATTCTTGTTTGTTTTTACTTATGAAAAGAAGTTCAGTATTTATGGCAGAGTTCCTCAAAAGTTTCCATACTCTTCTATTATTTCTTCAGCCATTTATAGAAAACTTAGGGGAAACTTGTTTCCTCCAGAAGGATCTACAGGCATTCAATATATAGATGGTTTGCTAGTAGCATTTAAAACTGAACAGTAATGCAAAACTGAGGCTTTGACTTTATTACATTTTCCCCTTCACAAGGACTTAAGACCTCACTGGATAAGTTGCAATACTGTTAAACTGAAGGACATTTACAGCGTATATTGATGCTGATGGTCCCCAAGAATTACAATATAGGGTGAAAAGTGTGAAATTGACAGTTGCTCAGTCATGTCCAACTCTTTGCCACCCATGTACTGTGGCCAGGAAGGCTCCTCTGTTCATGGAATGTGGCCTGCCAGTCTCCTCTGTCCATCATATTCTCCAGGCAAGAATATTAGAATGGGTAGCTGTTCCCTTCCTCAGGGGATCTTCACAACCCAGGGATGGAAAAAACAAATCCAGCTATAAAAAGAATAAGAAAAACAAAGGATAAAAGCCCTTCTTCTTGTTTTGTTATTAAAATAAAAGTGCTACTTTTGGAATTTTAACTCAAAAGTTGAGATGAGACCATACATTAATAATGTGTTTCTCAGTTCTTCTGTAGGCCATGACACTGTGGATACTGGGCTGTTGTGAGAGCAGCAGACACATCTTTAAAAAGGCTTAGGAATTTAATTTGGTCACTTGACTTATATATATGCTTTACTGTTGTGACAGCTAACTTCCAAGTACATAAGATCCATAATTTGTGGGCATGGCATCAGACTAATTATGAATAAGTACTATTATTCAATCCTAATATTGTATTTGGGAGATGCAATCTCCTAAATCCTATTCATTTTATTTTACCAGATCCTGATCAAATAGATGATCATGGTAAAAAAGACAGCACTAGGCCCCAGCATGTTTTAACTGATTCTTGTTCATAATGCTCTTTTAATAACTTCACTTTCACTTTTCACTTTCATACATTGGAGAAGGAAATGGCAACCCACTCCAGTGTTCTTGCCTGGAGAATCCCAGGGACGGGGGAGCCTGGTGGCTGCCGTCTATGGGGTCACACGGAGTCGGACATGACTGAAGTGACTTAGCAGCAGCAGCAGCAGCAGCAGCATGTACGCAGGAGATGTGAGTTCTATCCCTGGCTCAGGAAGATCCCCTGGAGAAGGAAATGGCAACTCACTCCAGTATCCTTGCCTGGAAAATTCTATGGAGGAGGTGCCTGGCTGGCTACAGTCCATAGGGTTGCAAAAAGGCAGATATGACTGAGTGACCGAGCACTCAAGCACACATGTGCTTAGGATAAAAGTGACAAATTTAAGGCTTCAGATGCTATGGTGACTTGGTATGAAATTTTGGAAGCTTGTATTTGCCTTGAATTAAGTTGAAACTATCAGCCTAGTCAATAACAGTAACAAGAATTGTGATTTTTGATATATATACAAACATATGCGCGCACACACACACACACACACACACACCTGTGTCTGTCAAGCAAAAGAGCAAGTTTGGAAAGCTAGAGGATTCTCTACCTTTAGGGGAAGTAAAATATCTCATGAAAAATTGATAGTTGATTTTTTAGAGGTTGTAAAACTGTCTGCTCAGATCAGTAATCCGTTGTAGAGCTCATGCAGGGCAGAAAAAAAACTTCTGAAGGCAATGATTTTGTTGACAGAGATATAAAAGCCACTGTTAAAATGTGGCAGATTTCAAATTTGAAGCCTCACATTTAACACAATAAGAAGTTTTTGTTAACTTCCAAATATATACTTCAAAAAAGGAAATGTACAAATGAATTGAAAATGAGGCTAAAAGAAATTCAACTGAACTTTTGGAATTATCCAACAAGATGATTTCTAAGAACAGTCTTTATTTTCTTAGTAAAGTTGTGCTACCAACATAATTTTCTAAGTAAAAGAGGAATTTTAATGGCACTAGAATCTTATTTACCTAAAAGGTGAAAATATTCATAACATATTTAAGAGATGAGCAATCTGTCAGCAGAATTATTTATAGGTCACTCCTGAAGTATGGTATTGGCAGTTTCCCCAATCAAATTTACCAGAAACTTGGTGCTTTTGAATTTCATAGAATCAATGCCTATAGAAAGTAACAGATTTTGTCTAGTTATAGTGTATATGATGTCTGAATGATCTGAAATTTTTCCCACTTCAGATGCCAATACTCAGGTAGTGGTAAAGTCTCCCATCTTATTCCCCCTGTCATCCAGTAATTATATAAATGTTTACAGATTCCCAGAGAATGAATGAAAACCATTTGCTAAAATTTAGCAATACACCAGATCAAAATGTCCTAGAGTTTTACCTCTAGCCTTGTTGAAAATTAGAGCAAACCTTGCAGGCAAGCATCATATTTTTTCCCTTTGAACTTATATTTGGCAGACCTATGAATCTGGGGCAGAGATCATGTCCTATGCCCGATTTAAGTGAATCCTCTCATAATCATGTTCAATACTTCAAAGGGCCTCTTTCTTCCCTAGAAGCCCTAAGACGTACAGTTACAAGGACCTTGAAGGACCCACTGGAAGAAGTATGCCACCTCTATTGCCTAGAATATTCTGCTTACATAAAAGTATTCCAGAAGAAAGACAGGCTGCTTCTGTTCTGGAGGAACTTTTTGAAGGGCTACTAACCATCCATATGGCTATCAAAGTGAAAGGAAAACCCAGGTTAAAAAAAAAAAAAAAATCTATGTTTGCCAAGTGAAGCCAGCATCTCAGAAGGACTGAACAGTGTTTCCTACAAAGAATTGGAAATAAATTTTTTAGAACCACTGATAATGGCACCAAACTTAACTGAAAGAAGGTATTCCAGCAAACTACAATTCTCATGAACCACTTTACTGTCCTATTCACAACACTATTATTTCAAATATTTTAAGAATAGAATTTCATTAAAAAACACATACTATTTGTTACACTATTTTTTGTTCTGTTCCCACATTAATATTTCTGACAATCATTACTTACAAACTGATGTAAACAGTACTCCCAATAACTGAGACAGCCTTAACATGACTCCTAGCTTCATTAAGCTTTAGAGGGGTTATCATCCTGACTATAGGCTCTGGCCCGAAACTTTTCTTAAGAGAATTTACTTTAGAAAACTTTCCGTTGCAGATCCTTTCTCCATCTTTGATATGTAAATCTTGTTCACAATGCTCTTACAACCAGGAATATCTCTCTCAAGGACTTGGAAGCCATCCTCTTGAAATAAAATCATCATAGGAGATAGCACTCCTATTTTCCTGAGTACAAAGCCCAACTTTATTAAGCAACTATTAGCAAACACAGATGGGCTATTAACAGTGACTAATCTCCACCTGACTTCTCTGGTGGCTCAGTGGTAAAGAATCCTCTTGCCAAGCAGGAGATGCAGGTTCAGTCTCTGGGTCAGGAAGATCCAATGGAGAAGGAAATGGCAGCCCACTCCAATATTCTTGCCTGGGAATCCCAAGGACAGACGAGCCTGGCAGCCTATGTACGATTCATGGGGTCTCAAAAGAGCTGGACACAATTCAGCAACTAAACAGCAACAATCTCCCACCTAAAGTTTTCTAAACCTACAATGTTAGTCGCTCAGCCATATCTGACTCTTTGTGACTCCATGAACTGTAGTCCACCAAGCTCCTCCGTCCATGGAATTCACCCAGCAAGAATACTGGAGTGGGTAACCATTCTCTTATTCAGGGGGTCTTCCCAACCCAGGGATCAAACATAGGTTTCCTGCATTGCAGGCAGATTCTTTACTATCTGAGCCACCAGGGAAGCTCAACATTTTTTAGTACTTTTCTACTAGCTCACCCCAGCACTTAGAAACCACCTTACCTTTTCCAGTAGAGTTCAAATTGTCTTCCCTATAGCAATAATCTTAACTCTAATTTCAACAGTCTTTAGCCCTATTGCAATGTTCCTGACTTCTGTAGCAACAGTCTTGAATAAAGTTCTCCCTAACTGTTTACTTGGCCTGACATAATTTGTCTCTTGTACCAGCACAGACATGAGCTAGTCTTACAAATCCAGCAATCCAATTACTGACAGAGTAAAACTGAGAATATCTTTCTAATTTTTCTATAATACCAAAATAAAAGTAACTTATATGCATTCAGATACTCAATCTCTAAATTTCACACACATACACACACAAACAGGAAAAAAAAAAAAAAACACGGTGTTAACTAGTTTGATTGCAAAGAAGATGCAGCATGAAATGTATAACATAAGAGACAAATGAAAATCTGGTATTTATAGTTTAAGAGTGCAGGAGACAGGTCTAAAGTCCCTTGATTAACTTTGATATACTAGTTCCTTCCAGTCCAAGTATAGATAAACAAAAGTGGATGTTTATTCAAACATGTGGAAGCTAAATATTATGCTATACTAAACAATTAAAGGATTATTGAAAAAAATCAAAGAGGAAATTTTAAAAATACCTAGAGACAAATGAAATGAAAATATGACAATTCAAAATCTAGGGCACTCAGCAAAAGCAGTTCTAACAGGGAAGCTTATAGTGATAAAAATTTACCTCAGGATATAAGAAAAATCACAAATAAACAAACTAACCTTACACCTAAAGTAATCAGAGAAAGATGAACAAATAAAAGCCAACATTAGTCGAAGGGAAGAAATAAATATCAGAGCAGAAATAAGTAACAACACAATAGAAAAAATAATGGAACTTAAAAAAAAAATCTAAAAAAAAATGGGTCTTTGAAAAGATAAAGTGAAAGTGAAGTCGCTCAGTCGTGTCTGACTCTGTGATCCAGTGGACTGTAGCCCACCATGCTCTTCTGTCCATGGGATTTTCCAGGCAAGAGTACTGGAGTGGGTTGCCATTTCCTTCTCCAGAGGATCTTCCCAACCCAGGGATCGAACCCAGGTCTCCCGCATTGTAAGCAAAATGCTTTACCGTATGAGCCACCAGAGAAGTCCTAAGATAAACAAAATTAAAGATAAACAAACAAACAAAAAAACTTTTAGCCAGACTCACTAAGAAAAGAGAGGTAGAGAGAGAGGGTCTAAATCAATAAAATCAGAAATGAAAAGAGGTTGTAACCAACACCACAGAAATGTGAATGTTCATAAGAGACTGCTATGAGCAGAAAGATACCAAGATGATGGACAATCCAGAAAAAATGGATAAATTCTTTGAAAGACACAATCTCCCAAGACTGTACCAGTAAAAAACTAAAAATATAGACAGATCGATCACCAGTACTGAAATTGAATCAGTAATTTAAACCCCCCAACAAATAAAATTCAAGGGCCAGATGGCTTCACAAGAAATTCTACCAAACATTCCAAGAATTAACATGCGTTCTCCTAAAAATTTGTATACGAACAAAATAGAACCCAAAGAGCCAAAACAATATTGAGAAAGATAAAAAGACCTGGGGAAATCAGGTTCCCTGACTTCAGACTATACTACAAAGGTACAGTCATCAAAACAGTATGGTACTTGCACAGAAAACAGACACATCAATCAATGGAACAGGTAAAAAGGCTGAAAATAAACCCACAAACTGTGGTCAAGTAGTCTGTGAAAAAGGAGAAAAG
This sequence comes from Bos taurus, assembly GCF_002263795.3. Classification (NCBI taxonomy): domain Eukaryota; kingdom Metazoa; phylum Chordata; class Mammalia; order Artiodactyla; family Bovidae; genus Bos; species Bos taurus. The sequence goes on along the minus strand of NC_037341.1, from coordinate 51,613,019 downwards.
AATACACAATGTACAAGAGACAATCTTTTTAAAAATGGTATTGGGAAAATTGAACAGCAACATGCAAAAGAATTAAATTAGAACATCTGCTAATAACATCTACAAAAATAAACTCAAAATGGATTAAAGACCCATGTGTAAGACTGAATACTATAAAACTCCTAGATGAAAATAGAACACTGTTTGACATAAACTGCAGCAATATTTTGTTGGTATCCATCTCTTAGAGTAATGGACATAAAAATAAACAAATGAAATCTAATTAAACTTAAAAACTTTTGCATAGCAAAGAAAACTATAAACAAAGCAACAAGACAACCTATAGAAAGGGAGAAAATATTTGCAAACAATGCCATTGACAAGTGATTAATCTCCAAAATATACAAACAGCTCATACAGTATACAAATGAAACAAACAATGCAATCCAAAACAAATAAAAAATATAATAAAACAAATAAAACAAAGAATGCAATCCAAATAAAACAAATAAATCCAAATAAAATAAATAAATCAAAATAAAACAAAATAAATACAAAATAAAACAAAAAATATATACCCAAATAAAACAAAATAAATCCAAAAAAATAAAACAATGCAATCCAAAAATAGGCAGAAAACCTAAACAGACATTTCTCCAAATAAGACATATTGATACTGATGGCCAACAGGCACATTAAAAGGTGGTCAACATTGCTAATTATTAGGAAAATGCAAATAAAAATTACAATGAGGCATCAACTCACACTGGTCAGAATGGTCATCATCAAAAAGTATATAAATAATAAATTCTGGTCAAGAAGCAACAGTTAGAGCTGGACATTGAACAACAGACTGGTTCCAAATTGGGAAAGGAGTACGTCAAGGCTGTATATTGTCACTCTATATAACTTATATGTAGAGTACATCATGAGAAATGCCAGGCTGGATGAAGCACAAGCTGAAATCATGATTGCTGGGAGAAGTAACAATAAGCTCTGCTGCCCAGATGACACTACCCTTATGGCAGAAAGTACAGAACTAAAGAGCCTCTTGATCAAAGTGAAAGAGGAGGGTGAAAAAGTTTACTTAAAATTTAGCATTTACACAAAGAAGATCATGGCATCTGGTCCCATCACTTCATGGTAAATAGATGGGGAAGAAATGGAAACACTGACAGACTTTATTTTATTGAGCTCCAAATCACTGCAGATGGTGGCTGCAGCCATGGAATTAAAAGACACTAGCTCCTTGGAAGAAAAGCTATGACCAAACCAAACAGCATATTAAAAAGCAGAGACATTACTTTGCTGACAAAAGACCATCTAGTCAAAGCTATGGTTTTTCCCATAGTCATGTATGGATGTGAGAGTTTGACTATAAAGAAAGCTGAGCACTGAAGAATTGATGCTTTTGAACTGTGGTATTGGAGAAGACTCCAGAGAGTCCCTTGGACTGCAAGGAGATCCAACCAGTTGATCCTACAGGAAATCAGTCCTGAATATTGATTGGAAGGACTGATGCTAAAGCTCTAATACTTTGGCCACCTAAAAGTGCAATGAACTGACTCACTGGAAAAGACCGTCATGCTGGGAAAGATTGTAGGCAGGAGGAGAACAGGATGACAGAGGATGACTGGATGGTTGGATGGCATTATTGACTTCATGGAGATGAGTTTGAGCAAGCTCCCGAATTGGTGACAGACAGGGAAGCCTGGCATGCTGCAGTCCACGGGGTCACAAACAGTCAGATATGACTGAGCCAATGAACTGAACTGAACTGAATAAATGCTGGTGAGGGTGTGGAGAAAAAGGAACCCTGCTGCTACACTGTTGATGGGAATATAAACTGGTACAACCACTATAGAGAACAATATGCCAAGTCGCTTCAGTCATGTCCGACTCTGTGCGACCCCATAGACGGCAGCCCACCAGGCTCCCCTGTCCCTGGGATTCTCCAGGCAAGAACACTGGAGTGGGTTGCCATTTCCTTCTCCAATGCATGAAAGTGAAAAGTGAAAGTGGAGTCGCTCAGTCGTGTCCAACTCTAGCGACCCCATGGACTGCAGCCTACCAGGCTCCTCCGTCCATGGGATTTTCCAGGCAAAAGTACTGGAGTGGGTTGCCATTGCCTTCTCCAGAGAACAATATGGAGGTTCCTTAAAAAAAAAACCCTAAAAACAGAGTAACTGCATGATCCAGCAATGCACCTCTTGGGTAGATATCTGGAGAAAACTATAATTAGAAAAAATACAGCACATTCATACCATTCAAAAGATACCAACATTCATAGCAACATGGTTTATAATAGCCAAGACATGGAGACAGCCTAAATGTCCATTGACAGATAAATAAAGAAGATATAGTATATACTTACACACACACACACACACACACAAATAGAATATTACCCAACCATAAAAAAGGATTTTTTTTGAAGAGTCTGATATGACTGAGCAACTGAACTGAACTGATAAAAAGGAATTAAATTACGGCACTTGCAGCAACTTGGATGGACTTAGAGATTATCATACTACATGAAGTATGTCACACAGAGAGAGACAAATAGCAAATGATATCTTGTATATGTGGAATAAATATTTTGTGAATGTAATGTTTCTTATGTGACTGATGAGGACCTAGGAGAAACTTTTTGGGTCTAAGTTAAATTTAAATTTAAGCTCCAGATGGAATTATTCCTTAGTACTGATTAAGTAATATTTCATATTAAGCTACAAAATAATACTCAAATACTAATCATTTACAAATACAAGCCATATAGACATCACTATACTTTCTAATTTTTTCACTATATTTTAAACAATTAATGCAGGATGAGAGAAAAAATTTGACCATTGCTAACCAAAAATCTGCTTTAATCATTCACTTGTACACTAAACCTAAAAGTTATTCCTCCAAAGCTAGTATCATACTGAATTTTTAAATTAATCTCGTATTGCTAAAAATCACATTGCTTTGTATTTTACTGTGGACTTACTATATACTTAGATACTTGAAACAGCCAAGATATAAAAAAAAAACAAACAGCAAGAGATAATTAGAAAATTGTACTTTTATTATAAAATAGTCACAAAAATAAAAATTATAAATGCAAATATAAATTGAAAAAAAAAATCAAAGTTCTACTAATAACAAAAACTTCTCGGTACATGGCTCCAGGATGTAACTTCCTTCTTGTTTATAAATGTAGGAGTTTATATTTTTCCTTTTGATAAGGATAATTAACACAGGAAATTATTATATTGGCTTGTCTGTATAAATGGGTTAGACTTCTTCTCTTTCTGCAGTCTCTATAGCAAGTTGCATATAATATGCATCATAGTCTAACTTAATCCATATTTGATAAATAGTTGTGAAAAGAAGAGAAATGAAAAGCAAAGGGGAAAAGGAAAGATATACCCATTTGAATGCAGAGTTCCAAACAATATCAAGGAGAGATAAGAAAGCCTTCCTCAGTGATCAATGCAAAGTAACAGAGGAAAACAATAGAATGGGAAAGACTAGAGATCTCTTCAAGAAAATCAGAGATACCAAGGGAATGTTTCATGCAAAGATGGGCTCAATAAACGACAGAAATGGTAGGGACCTAAAAGAAGCAGAAGATATTAAGAGGAGGTGGCAAGAATACACAGAAAAACTGTACAAAAAAGATCTTCATGACCCAAATAATCACAATGGTGTGATCACTCACATAGAGCAAGACATGCTGGATTGTGAACTCAAGTGTGCCTTAGGAAGCATCATTAGGAACAAAGCTAGTGGAGGTGATGGAATTCCAGTTGAACTATTTCAAATCCTAAAAGATGATGCTATTAAAGTGCTGCACTCAATAAGCCAGCCGATTTGGAAAACTCAGCAGTGGAAACAGGACTGGAAAAGGTCAGTCTTCATTCCAATCCCAAAGAAAGGCAATGCCAAAAAATGCTCAAACTACCACACGATTGCACTTATCTCATACACTAGCAAAGTAATGCTCAAAATTCTCCAAGCCAGGCTTCAGCAATACGTGAACTGTGAACTTCCAAATGTTCAAGCTGGTTTTAGAAAAAGCAGAGGAATCAGAGATCAAATTGCCAATATCCACTGGATCATCAAAAAAGCAAGAGAGTTCAAGAAACACATCTATATCCACTTTATTGAATATGCCAAAGCCTTTGTGTGGATCACAATAAACTGCGGAAAATTCTGAAAGACATGAGAATACCAGACCATCTGACCTGCCTCTTGAGAAACCTGTATACAGGTCAGGAAGCAACAGTTAGAACTGGACATGGAACAACAGACTGGTTCTAAATAGGAAAAGGAGTATGTCAAGGCTGTATATTGTCACCCTGCTTATTTAACTTATATGCACAGTACAATATGAGAAATGCTGGGCTGGAGGAAGCACAAGCTGGAATCAAGATTGCTGGGAGAAATATCAATAACCTCAGATATGCATATGACACCACCCTTATGGCAGAAAGTTAAAAGGAACTCAAAAGCCTCTTGATGAAAGTGCAAGTGGAGAGTGAAAAAGTTGGCTTAAAGCTCAACATTCAGAAAATTAAGATCATGGCATCTGGTCCCACCACTTCATGGCAAATAGATGGGGCAGTAGTGGAAACAGTGTCAGACTTTATTTTTCTGGGCTCCAAAATCACTGCAGATGGTGACTGCAGCCATGAAATTAAAAGACTCTTACTCCTTGGAAGGAAAGTTATGACCAACCTAGACAGCATATTAAAAGCAGAGACATTGCCAACAAAGGTCCATCTAGTCAAGGCTATGGTTTTTCCAGTAGTCATGTATGGATGTGAGAGTTGGGCTATAAAGAAAGCTGAGCACAGAAGAATTGATACTTTTCAACTGTGGTGTTGGAGAAGACTCTTGAGAGTCCCTTAAACTGCAAGAAGATCCAACCAATCTATCCTAAAGGAGATCAGTCCTGGGTGTTCATTGAAAGGACTGATGCTGAAACTCCAATACTTTGGCCACGTTTTGCGAAGAGCTGATTCATTTGCAAAGACCCTGATCTTGGGAAAGGTTGAGGGCAGGAGGAGAAAGGGACAACATAGGATGAGATGGTTGGATGGTATCACCGACTCAATGGACATGAGTTTTGGTAAACTCCGGGAGTTGTTGATGATGGACAGGGAGGCCTGGCATGCTCGGTTCATGAGGTCACAAAGAGCTGGACAGAACTGAGTGACTTAACTGAACTGATAGTAAAATTTGTTCATTCTTTTCTTCATTTTGAGGAAAGGAGTTACTGGGTTGTTAGGTTACTTTAATATATTTTCCAAAAAATCAATGTGTCACTTAAAATCCTGCTCTTTGCGTCCAGTCTCAAAGGCTAATTAATCTTGATATGCTTTCAAAGACTTTTGGTTTTGACACAAACTATAGGATATACCTGTTTTAGTCAATTTTGAATCCAATCCCCATCCCTGACAGTAAGGGGTGCTTATGGGCCACAGGGGAAGGAGTTAAATCATTCTGAAAATCTCTGAAAAGTCTTCAAATAGTTTTAATGTGTTTTTAATACATCTTTTTAAACAAATTATCTCTAAACTTAATTATTAAAAGCTTCTTTTGTATGTATTTATTTACAAGTTTATAGTGCATTCTAATCTCCCTAGTTAGTCCCTTGATGCTAGAATAAAAGAGTTAAAGCCATTTTGAGTTTATTTTTGTGTATGGTGTTAGAAAGTGGTCTAGTTTCATTCTTTTACAAGTGGTTGACCAGTTTTCCCAGCACCATTTGTTAAAGAGATTGTCTTTAATCCATTGTATATTCTTGCTTCCTTTGTCAAAGATAAGGTGTCCATATGTGTGTGGATTTATCTCTGGGCTTTCTATTTTGTTCCATTGATCAATATTTCTGTCTTTGTGCCAGTACCATACTGTCTTGATAACTGTGGCTTTGTAATAGAGCCTGAAGTCAGGTAGGTTGATTCCCCCAGTTCCATTCTTCTTTCTCAAGATAGCTTTGGCTATTCGAGGTTTTTTGTATTTCCATACAAATTGTGAAATTATTTGTTCTAGCTCTGTGAAGAATACCGTTGGTAGCTTGATAGGGATTGCATTGAATCTATAAATTGCTTTGGGTAGTATACTCATTTTCACTATAATGATTCTTCCAATCCATGAACATGGTATATTTCTCCATCTATTAGTGTCCTCTTTGATTTCTTTCACCAGTATTTTATAGTTTTCTATATATAGGTCTTTAGTTTCTTTAGGTAGATATATTCCTAAGTATTTTATTCTTTCCATTGCAATGGTGAATGGAATTGTTTCCTTAATTTCTCTTTCAGTTTTCTCATGATTAGTGTATAGGAATGCAAGGGATTTCTGTGTGTTGATTTTATATTCTGCAACTTTACTATAGTCATTGATTAGTTCTAGAAATTTTCTAGTGGAGTCTTTAGGGTTTTCTATTTAGAGGATCATGTCATCTGCAAACAGTGAGAGTTTTACTTCTTCTTTTGCAATTTGGATTCCTTTTATTTCTTTTTCTGCTCTGATTGCTGTGGCCAAAACTTCCAAAACTATGTTGAATAGTAATTGTGAAAGTGGGCACCCTTGTCTTGTTCCTGACTTTAGAGGAAATGCTTTCAATTTTTCACCATTGAGGATAATGTTTGCTGTGGGTTTGTCATATATAGCTTTTATTATGTTGAGGTATGTTCCTTCTATTCCTGCTTTCTGGAGAGTTTTTATAATAAATGGATGTTGAATTTTGTCAAAGGCTTTCTCTGCATCTATTGAGATAATCATATGGTTTTTATTTTTCAATTTGTTAATGTGGTGTATTACATTGATTGATTTGAGGATATTGAAGAATCCTTGCATCCCAGGGATAAAGCCCACTTGATCATGGTATATGATCTTTTTAATGTGTTGTTGGATTCTGGTTGCTAGAATTTTATTAAGGATTTTTGCATCTATGTTCATCAGTGATATTGGCCTGTAGTTTTCTTTTTTTGTGGGATCTTTGTCAGGTTTTGGCATTAGGGTGATGGTGGCCTCATAGAATGAGTTTGGAAGTTTACCTTCCTCTGCAATTTTCTGGAAGAGTTTGAGCAGGATAGGTGTCAGCTCTTCTCTAAATTTTTGGTAGAATTCAGCTGTGAAGCCGTCTGGACCTGGGCTTCAAAATGGATTAAAGATCTCAACGTAAGACCAGAAACTATAAAACTCCTAGAGGAGAACATAGGCAAAACACTCTCTGACATACATCACAGCAGGATCCTCTGTGACCCACCTCCCAGAATATTGGAAATAGAAGCAAAAATAAACAAATGGGACCTAATTAAACTTAAAAGCTTCTGCACAACAAAGGAAACTATTAGCAAGGTGAAAAGGCAGCCTTCAGAATGGGAGAAAATAATAGCAAATGAAGCAACGGACAAACAACTAATCTCAAAAATATACAAGCAACTCCTACAGCTCAACTCCAGAAAAATAAATGACCCAATCAAAAAATGGGCCAAAGAACTAAATAGACATTTCTCCAAAGAAGACATACAGATGGCTAACAAACACATGAAAAGATGCTCAACATCACTCATTATCAGAGAAATGCAAATCAAAACCAACATGAGGTACCATTTCACCCCAGTCAGAATGGCTGCGATCCATAAGTCTACATGCAATAAATGCTGGAGAGGGTGTGCAGAAAAGGGAACTCTCTTACACTGTTGGTGGGAATGCAAATTAGGACAGCCACTATGGAGAACAGTGTGGAGATTCCTTAAAAAACTGGAAACAGAACTGCCTTATGATCCAGCAATCCCACTGCTGGGCATACACACTGGGGAAACCAGAAGGGAAAGAGACACGTGTACCCTAGTGTTCATCGCAGCACTGTTTATAATAGCCAGGACATGGAAGCAACCTAGCTGCCCATCAGCAGATGAATGGATAAGAAAGCTGTGGTACATATACACAATGGAGTATTACTCAGCCAATAAAAAGAATACATTTGAATCAGTTCTAATGAGATGGATGAAACTGAAACCTATTATACAGAGTGAAGTAAGCCAGAAAGAAAAACACCAATACAGTATACTAACACATATATATGGAATTTATAAAGATGGTAACAATAACCCTGTGTACGAGACAGCAAAAGAGACACTGATGTATAGATCAGTCTTATGGACTCTGTGGGAGAGGGAGAGGGTGGGGAGATTTGGGAGAATGGCATTGAAACATGTATAGTATCATGTATGAAACGAGTCGCCAGTCCAGGTTCCATGCACGATACTGGATGCTTGGGGCTGGTGTACTGGGATGACCCAGAGGGAGGGTATGGGGAGGGAGGAGGGAGGAGGGTTCAGGATGGGGAACACAGGTATACCTGTGATGGATTCATTTCGATATTTGGCAAAACTAATACAATATTGTAAAGTTTAAAAATAAAATAAAATAAAGAGTTAAAGCCCTAAGTAAGTACACTGAGAAATATTCTTCAAGCACTCCAGTACAATATAAAATAAAAGACAATTTCTATTAAATGTCAATTAGACTAAATGCCTGATCTTATTCATAATCACTAGGCATTATGGGTACATCCATTAGAAATAACAACTATAATAGTCCTACATTCCAACATATTTTTGTATTGTACAAATATGGAACTTTTGCCTTTTATAGAAATAGATTTAATATTCTTTCTTTAATTCAGTGCTATCAAGGATGGTTTATACCTTCATTTTTGGATACATACAATTCACTGAGGATAATGATGATGGTTACAAACGTTAGATTAACAAACATCCTGGAATATCACCATTAAAGTGACAGCAAAAAGTGTCATAACCTCACTCACATCTGTTAGGGGATGGCTATTAATAAAAAGGCAGAAAGTAACAAATGCTGGTGGAGAGTAGAGAAAAAGGAACTCTTGTACACTGAGAAGGCAAGAAATAACAAATGCTGGTTTGAGAGTGGAGGAAAAGGAAACCTGGTGCACTGTTTATTGGGGATATAAACCACTACAGACCTTATGAAATAGCATAGAGATTCCTTAAGAAATTACAAACGGAACTACCATAAGATCCAGCAATCTCACTTCTGGCTACAGATATCAAAAGGAAATGAAACCATTATCTAAGAGTTATCTATAATCCCATTTTTACCGCAGCATTAATCACAATTACAGGGGTATGGAAACACCCTAAGTGTCTGTCAGTCTGTCAGTAGATGAATAGTTCAAGAGAATTTATACATGCACACACACTAAAATACAGTTCAGTCTTAAAAAAGATGGAAATCCTGTCATTTTCAGCAACATGGGTGAACCCGGAGGGCATTATGATAAATGGAATAAGTCAATATAGAAAGACAAATACTGCTTGGACTCATAGAAGGAATCCCCCCACCAAAAAAAAAAAAAAAAAGAGAGAGAGAGAGCGTGAGAGAGTCTTAATTCATAGAAACAAGAGAGCTACCAGGTATTGGAGAGTGGCAGAAATAGGTACAGGTTGGTAAAAGTTGATATATATTTAGTTATAAGATGAATAAGATCTGAAAGTCTAATGTGTAACATGGTAACTACAATTGATAACACTGAACTGTATAACTGAAATTTGATACAAGTAGAATTTAGAAGTTCTCATTGGAAAAAAAAAAGTAAGCTAAATACGTGAGTTGGTAGTACATATGTCAATTAATCTGATGGGAGAATCCTTTCACAAAGTATACATATATTAAATTATCTCATTGTATAATTTAAAATGTCTTATTTTTTTCATCAATTACACCTCAGTAAGTCTGAAGAAAATTTAAAAAAATAAAAAAGAAAGGAAAATAGATAAAAATACTAGAAGAACACACACTTTTAAGAATTAAAATACAGGGACTTCTCTGGCAGTCCAGTGGTTAAGACTTTGTGCTTCCAATGCAACAGGTGTGGATTTGATCCCTGGTTGGGAAGCTAATACCCCATAAAGTGTAAGGTGGGGCCTAAGAAATACATAAAGTACTATGGAATAATGGGACTACATGTATGTTAGTTCAGTTACGTAACTGAGTAGTGAATAATTGTGGGTTTTGCTTCATTTAAGGTCTTGGGTTTCAGAAATTTTATTAGCTAATTTTAAAGCATAATATATGTGAGAGTATTTGGAACAGTTCTTATTACAGATACAAAGAGATTTCTATATTAATATGTGTTTTTAGGAAAGATTTGAAGGTCAAGACCTCAGCACATACATCTTTGTACTCTTCTATAGATACTTCATTTACATATTTAGCACTCTAACAAGGTACTATGCTTAAAATAGTTGGCATTTGTAGGAAGAACTATATATTTACATACCTTTTCTATATTTTGTCTTAATTTGTTTTCTATAGTCACTTTTGAAATGCCTACCATAGTACAAATATTCTTGTTGAAGAAGGAAAAAATACCAACTAAAAGCATCTTTAGACAATTTGTTCCAATTGAATCCAACACAAAAATAAATACACAAAAACTTCAAATAAAGCCATGCTGCTGCTGCTGCTAAGTCGCTTCAGTTGTGTCCAACTCTGTGCGACCCCATAGACGGCAGCCCACCAGGCTCCCCCATCCCTGGGATTCTCCAGGCAAGAACACTGGAGTGGGATGCCATTTCCTTCTCCAATGCATGAAAGTGAAAAGTGAAAGTGAAGTCACTCAGTCTTGTCCGACTCTTCATGACCCCATGGACTGCAGCCTACCAGGTTCCTCTGTCCATGGGATTTGCCAGGCAAGAGTACTGGAGTGGGGTGCCATTGCCTTCTCCGCAAATAAAGCCATAGTCATTGCTTAAACTGCAGTAAAATCATCAGTATTTTCACAAAACAAACTAAAGTAGAATAGTAAACTGCTTTCTTTTTTTTTTTTTCTTCAGTAAAATCGTCAGTGTTCTCATAATGGAAAATGTGACTATAATCACACTGAAGAAATAATGAAGAATCATAAAAATAAATTATCTCTTCTATTTAACATTTTGTTGCTAGTAATCAAATGTCACAGAGATTATTTCGTACTGCAGCCTAAAGTAATTCTGAATCTCCAGGAGCATGCATTTATTTTTGCCCAATAGCAAGTTATTTGAATGACTGCACATCAAATTTTGTCCACATGAGACAATTGCTACTGTCAGTTTGATTGTTTTCTTGCATGTGGTATCAGTGAACACTGTTGAAACTCTGAAGCCAGAGACTAAATGTCCCCCTGCTGCCAAAATTTATATGTTGAAACCTAATATCCAATGTGAGGTTATATGAAGGTGGGGACGTTGATAGGAGATTAGGTCATGAAGGTAAGCTCTCATAAATGCGATTGTGTCCTTATAAAGGAGGCTCCTGAGAGAACTCTGCCCCCATCTGCTGTATGTGGACACAGTAAAAAGATGGCCGTCTATGAACCAGAAAGTGGGTTGTCAGCAGACACAAAATCTGCTGCCACCATGACCTCTGACTTATAGCCTCCAGAACTGTGAGAAATATATTTGTTGTTATAAACCACTCAGTCTATGCTATATATATATATATATATATATATATATATATATATGTAATTACAGCAGCCTGAATGCACTGATATACCAGGTAGTCCTCTACACAGTGGTGTTCTACACCTCATGGTATGCCCTTGCTAACATCTGCAAAGACTTCCTCCTGCTGGCATGTTTCAGTTGATGTGTCTTCATGCACATTCAATTTTTCCTCTCCCATTATAATTCATGCAACATCTAACAATGTTAACACAAGCCTCTGTGTTAGGTATTTTGGAAAATCCACGATGAGTAATAGTCGCTGCATTCAAGGAACTTAAATGACTTTGAGCATGTATTGAGTGTGTGTGTGTGTGCATAATGGAGAAGGACAAGAAGGTGTTCCAGGTAGAAATAAAAGCAGTGAAAATATATTTTTTTCCTGCTTTTTACAAACTATAATATAAAATGTGGAGGATTTTTCTGCATGGTCAATTTTCTAAGTCCTTTTTATACTGTTACCATCCATTTCTAAAAATATCACCTTGTTGTTATATTCAGTATATTCCCTTCTTTCATTATCCTATGGTGTCAGTTAGTATTTAGATTTTCATTATTAAGAGCGGAAGGTACAAGAACAAATTTGGAAAGGTATAAGTTGCTGGTTGTAGAAAAGTTTGCTCAAGGAAAATATCTTATATAATAGTCTGACAGCAGGGTGGCAGTTTTAAAGAATCAATTGTTGACTAGTTAAAAAACATGTATCTTCAGCTAAGTAGCTTGCCAAAACATATAGGCCAGTGAGCTGAGAGCAATAATAATAACCTATGAGAAAAAAGAAAGCTACATTTTCTTAAAGCTGGTGTGAATATTATGCATTTAATATTATTAAAATAAAGAAAATATTAACTTAAAATATATCAGCACAAAATAGGTTATGTATGTGTGTGGACATGCATGTATATTTAAATTACACATATTTAAAATAAAAAGATGTCCCAGGGAAGAGTGCTGTTAGAACATACTACCAATATATCTGAGAATTAAATTTTACATTGTAAACAGATACAGCACACTCAAATTATTTTTAAGTTGCTGAATTGCAAAAATGATATGCTTTGTACTTCAGGGAAAGAAATCATAAAAATTATTTTTAAAAAATTTTTCATAATTCATTTTTAGAGGATTATTTTAGCTGTTGAACATGTTATGACTATATGGACTATATTTTTTATGGAATAGAATATCACAATCAATTTTAACTTTTAGAACCTAAATATTAAAAGAAAACTGGAAACAGAAGCATCATGTAATTCCAATGCTTAATTCAATTCCATGACGTAAATAAAATAGGATGGATTTTTCCTTTATCTGTTAAATATTTTAAAAACTGAGATATCATGTGTTTATTAACCTAATCAGAACTTATAAACTTAAATATATAGACTGAATTCATCCCCTTAAAAAATACTTTCAAATGTGATATTACATGGGTCTCTGTTAAATGAACACATTGTCCATGTTTTACTATGTTCCTGACTTTCAGCATATCTAAATTTTTAAGTAAATTTATTAGTTTTAATGCCAAAAGTTAAATCTCTAGCATGTGGATCACACTTAACAAAAATGCAAAATGGAATACATAGACGAGTAAATACATTGCTAAATAAAATGTTTAAATGGAGACTATTTTACCCATTAGAACAGCATTATTTCAAATAAATTATTTTCAATTAATTTTTTAAAAATAATTTGTTGACAATTTATCATGCCATATGCAATACTTTGAGTCTGAACAAGCTCCAGGAGATGGTGAAAGACAGGGAAGCCTGGTGTGCTGCAGTCCGTGGGGTCGCAAAGAGTCAGACATGACTGAATGACTGAACAATAAAAATTCAACACTATTTTGAAACTTGGGCAAGATAGACCCCTTCCCTGATCCTTTCCTCTGACCATTTCTGTAGCCCACCTCTTGCCCAGGGTTGTGCCTGTCCACACCCCCTGGGAGATCATAGATTAATTTCCAGCTGCAACATGGTAAGAACAGAAAATAATAGGAATTAGGACTAAATCTTTTAAACTTCTAGAGTAATTTAAAAGAATAATTTTGTCTGGTGAATTTCATAATAAAAAATTGGAAATGTATTTATATGTGTTTTTATTTTATTTTTCTAAATTTTTTTGTTTCATTTTGTAAAAGTATCAGTCCAAAACAAATTAAAAATAAAAGCAAATCTTTTATTTTACAGTTTGTTTAAAAAGTACTGTTCTACAACTCCCTGAAAACTAGTACCCCTGGAATTTCCTGCTTCCTGGACCCTCATAAGCCTTTTTCCAGGTCCATGTTCTCAGGGTCAGAACACAAGACTGTATGTGCACTCTAGACCCAGGGGGCACCATTTGCAGGGAGGTGTGGGCAGTTAGAATGTATAGTCTGGGAAGTCTGTATGCATCGTGAAGGACAGAGCTGAGTTTGGGAATAGAGGGTGACCAGGTGCAAGCAGGGGCTGGGACCACTTCCTCATGCTTCCATGTTCCAAAAAGAAAATGTACAACTGTGCTCATTTCACAACTAGCAACATTATTCTCAAAATCCTTCAAGCTAGGCTTCAGAAGCACATAAACCCAGAACTTCCAGATAAACAAGCTGGGTTTCAAAGAGGCAGAGGAAACAGAGATCAAGTTGCCAGCATTCGTTGGATCATAGAGAAAGCAAGGGAGCTCCAGAAAAACATCTACTTCTGCTTCATTGCCTACACTAAGTCTTTGACTGTGTGGATCACAAGAAACTGGAAAATTCTTAAAGAGATGGGAATACCAGACCACCTTACCTGCCTCCTGAGAAACCTATGGGGTCAAAAGGCAAAAGTTAGAACTGGACATGGAATGACAGACTGGTTCAAAATTGGGAAAGAAGCATGACAAGGCTGTATATTGTCACCCTGCTTATTTAACTTGTATGCAGAGTACATCACGGGAAAATGCCAGGCTGGAATCAAGATTGCTGGGAGAAACAGCAACAACCTCAGATATGTAGATGATACCACTCTAATGGCAGAATGTGAAGAGGAACCTCTTAATGATGGTGAAAGAGAAGAGTGAAAATGCTGACTTGAAACTCAGCATTAAACAAACTAAAATTATAGTATCCAGTCCCATCACTTCATGGCCAATAGAAGGGGAAAAAGTAGAAGTAGTGACAGATTTTATTTCCTTGGGCTCAAAAATCACTATGGACAGTGACTGCAGCCATGAAATTAAAAGACATTTGCTCCTTGGAAAAAAAGCTATGACAAACCTAGACAGCATATTAAAAAGCAGAGACATCACTTTGCAGACAAAGATCCATACAGTGAAAGTGATGGTTTTTCCAACAGTCATGTATGGATATGAGAGTTGGGCCATAAAGAAGATAGGGTGCTGAAAAATCGATGCTTTTGAATTGTGGTGCTGGAGAAGACCACAGTCCTTTGGACTTCAGGGAGATCAAACCAGTCAATCCCTAAGGAAATGAACAATGAATATTTATTGGAAGGACTGATGCTGAAGTTGAAGCTTCAGTACTTTGGCCAACTGATGCGAAGAGCCCATTCATTGGAAAAGACTCAGATATTGGAAAAGATTGAAGGCAAAAGAAGAGGGCAGCAAAGGATGATATGGTTAGACAGCATCACTGACTCAATGGACATAAATCTGAGTAAACTTCAGGAGATAACGGAAGTCAGAGGAGCTTGGCATGCTGCAATCCAGGGCATTGCCAACAGTCGGATACAACTTAGCAACTGAAAAACAAAGGCAACAGTTTGAGTGGATACAATTCTATTAGGTTCTCTTATCACAGAGTCTTGAAGTTCAAAGGAATTTTGATCTAATTTCAATTTTGTAAAATCTCTGTTAGCTACTCAAACGACTTTTATCTGAACACTTTTAGGAGTTAGTTGGGGCCTCTTAGGTGGCTCAGCAGTAAAGAATCCATATGTCAACGCAGGAGATGCAAATTCGGTCCCTGAGTCAGGAAGATCCCCTGGAGGAGGAAAGGGCAACTGACTCAAATATTCTCTCTTGGAGAATTCCATGGACAGAGGATCCTGGCAGGATATAGTCCATGAGGTTACAAAGAGTCAGACACGACTGAGCACATATGTACACAGGAGGTAGGTGCTATCTAAGTTCTGCTGCAGTCATCTTTACCCAAGGAAAAAAGAGTTATATTTTCAGAAATATGTAATTTTGCTCTGAGGAAGAAAAACATGTTTAAGATACATATCTGTGGTTACAGACAAATATAAAAATAATCACACAGACTTTTCAAAATTAAGATAATTTCTCAGAGTGAAAGAATTATAAGTGAAGAAGTAGAACTCCTATGCAAACTAGGGACAATATGATAACAGGAACATGAGAAGAGGGAAAATGTAACTTTTTCTTCATTCATTCTGCCAGTAGCAGATAGTCTGTAAGATACAACTAATTCCACTTGAATTCACAGGGGTTATAAAACTTCTTCTCATCAACATATTTGTTCTTTATCTGGTCTTATGTTGTGTAGCTAACTTTTGGATCACTCTAAAAATCAATTATGAACCTATTTTTTTAATTATATTTCTGATCTGCTACTTGGTCTGATTCATACAACACAGGGATTTTAAAATTATTTAAAATATATTCATGTTATCTTCCAAAATAAAAGGAAATAGAGACAACATCTACACTTCATAAGAATTAAAAAAACCCAGCAAATCCACTAACAAAATACTTAGAAGATTTTCTTTGAAGTAACTAAGGTCAAATGAGCATGGGCTCAAAATTCTCAAAAAAAGAAGGAATGCAGAAAATTATGGACTGTGACATGTTTACAAAGAAGTTCTTTCAATTAACAGAGTCCTTATTCTTTTAGAAAATGTATGGCTTATTTAAAATATTAAGGGTTTTCCTCTTAGTATCTAAAATTATAGTTAAGACCATTGCCCTTTATTGTTTTGAGATTTACAAAAACATTATATATATGTATATATATATACATATATATAATTTTGAGGTCTAATCTAAAAATGTGTGGTTGTGTGTGCATGTGTGTGCACTCATCTCATAGTGTTCTGGTTATTTAAATGTAATATATTATCTTTCTGTCTCTTAGGTCTCCCTCACTCTCACTAAGGGACTAATTTAGATGTACCTATCAGAAGAACACCTACATATATAAAGCAGATGTTAACAGACACAGTGGGAGGGGTTCAGAAATTTATGTTTTATAGAGTGCATCAAGTAATTGTGATTTGCAAAAGACCCCATTTTTGAGAAACACCACATTGATAAAGCCTGAACTGCAAATCAACAGCTATGAAAGGGATACTGAGAGAAAGCATATCATAACCTTTTGAGATTTATCACATGAAAACAATACACTAGCCCTGAAAATTTTTTCTTGCCCCTATCCGAGATAGATTATTGGAATGGATAGCCAAGGATTAGGTGACAGACAAGTTCCTAAAACACAGAGTGAAAAAATACAGTATATACTATTTCCATGACTGCAGGCCATGAAATCAGAAGATGCTGTGCTTCATGAAAGGAAAGCTATGACAAACTTAGCAGCATTTTAAAAATCAAAGATTTCACTTTGCTGACAAAGATCCATATAGTCAAAGCTATGATCTTTCCAGTAATCTGTACGGATGTTAGAGTTGGACCATAAAAAGGCTGAGTGCAGAAGAATTGATGCTTTCGAATTGTGGTGCTGGAGAAGACTCTTGGGAGTCCCTTTGACTGCAGGGAGATCAAATCAGTAAATTCTAAAGGAAATCAACCCTGAATATTCATTGGAAGGATTGATGCTAAAGCTGAAGCTCCAATACTTTGGCCACATGATGTGAACAGCTGACTCATTAGAAAAGACCCCGATGCTGGGAAAGACTGAAGGCAAAAGGAGGAGGGGAGCAGAGAATGAGATGGTTGGATAGCATCACTGATTCAACTGACATGAACTTGGGCAAACTCCGGGAGATGGTTGAGGGACAGGCAGGCTTGGTGTGCTGCAGCCCATGGGGTCACAAAGAGTTAAGACACAACTTAGCGACTGGACAATAAGTTCCTAACATTTCCCTTTACTTAATATAAGTTCATCCTTTTTTTTCTTTTTTCTTCACATTAAGAACCTTTGCAGTATATTAGCTCAACTCTGAGAGCTATTCACTGCTCTACTACTACTACTGCTACTACTACTACTTCATGTCAAACCACTGATTAACTTTCACAGATACTGATGATGACCAGGTATGATTAAGCCTCCAATAAACTGCAACACCCATCAGTTTTTAGTACTAGTAGTACTCTCTCTGGGCAATTTCATAATTTTTTTTCCCCCACTCTATTCTATTACTCTGTGAAGGTAAAAGTATTTTCCAAAATAAGGCCAATCAGCCTGTCTGTAATTTCACCCTAGGCCCCCTTCTGGAAATGGATTCTAAGTAACTATGTGTGGATCAAGTATATTAAGCCTTATTAAAAGGACTAATAAATATACTATATGCAGATTGATGATAATAAATAATATACTATGCTCTTTCTGTTGGAGGTAGTGAGAAGAATCAATGAAAAAAAAAAAAGGTAAAATTTCACAAGAAACTGATAGACTAAATCAAGAAAGAAACATTGAGAACTTACACTTGGAGCACTGTCCTTGGGTCTCCAACTTCACCCCCATCACCAATTGTCAAGGTATCATAGCCAATTTCCAGGTCAAATTCTTCAAAATTTATCTGGATAACCTACCAATGAACAGAAACAAGTATCTCAAATATATCTCATTATATATTAAAAGCAAACAAGAGAACAAAGGCAGAAAAACATTAAAATGCCCTGCAGACATATTATGTATCTATATGTCCATAGCTATCTATATAAGAATTTCATACTATGACAGGAAATCATATAAGAATACTTCTAATGTTCACTCATTATAATTTTTATTTATAGTATCATATCTTCTGTAATAATTTATCAATGACATAACATAGTTTCTGTTTATAGAACATTCTTATCTGAGGAATTTGAATGTAAATCTAACTTGAGAAGGTTTTATAAAAAGCACATGTAGGTGGAGAGTGGTTTACTGTAAATAAAAATAAGCTAGCATGGAAAAGCATAGAGTATAAAATTGCCACTAGATAGTAAAGCTTAAAAAATGTTAGAACTAAATTTGAACCTAGATCACTAAATTTAAAGGCATCAGGATTATTTTTGTGTATTCTTTGGTAATAGAATCCCTCATTTATATTATATTTTGCCAGCAAAATTGGGAGCACAAATCTTTGGGAGACATATTATATCATGATAAGCAATTTAATATTAGTTCTTATCCAAATATAATCCTGTACTTATTTATTGTTTATATATTTATGTAAAAGTTCATATTTAATTAAATTGCAATTCTGAAATTCAAAACCTAATATAACATTTTAGAGAATAATTTAATTAAGAATCTGTACAGAAGAAATTACATAAATATTGTCCTATAAATAACTATGCTTAGAGCAAAAAGTAATTTATAATAAAGTTTCAGAAGAGTTGAGGCTACAATAGTACTAGAGAAAAATGAAAAATGCCTTAATTTTTTAAATTATTTAAATTATGACAGATTCCATATCCTATTTTTACCTTTTTAACAAAAACCCCAACTTTTTATTGTGTCTATTTCTTGATGTTTTAAAATTATTTTTATTAGCATTAATTAAAACACATGTATACACATAGCAGATGCATGTTGATGTATGGCAAAACCAATACAATATTGTAAAGTTAAAAAAATAAAAATAAAAAAAAATAAAAGACACTTGCTCCTTGGAAGAAAAGCTATGAAAAATAATAATAATAATTAAAACATCTGTTTTGGTCATGTTTAATACAGAATATATAAAACACAATTTTAAATGGCTATGATTTAAAAGGAAAGGTTTGCCTATTCTACATTGAGTTAAATATAAGTACTCTCAATTAATAATTTTCTATTAATAGAGATTTAGTTGTTCCCATTGCTTTTGCTATAATAAGCAACATGGTTATTTTCTGGCTCAAATCTACAAGTATATCTCTACATTAAGTGTGTACTTATGAGTATAATTTCTGAGTAATAACACTCAAAATTAAATTTCAAAATATCATGCCATGTGGTTTGAAAACTATCTTATCACTTTAAATGTCCACAACTTGTGTACATTATATTCCATTAGTTCTACAAATCTAGAGGGTATAAAAAGTGAAGTTTTTTTTGCATTTTCTTCATTAGTAATCAAATTATCTTTTTATGTTTGCCATTTATTTTTTTTTTCAGGTTTTCTGAACCATCAGTACTGTCTTTTTCTGAAAGTTTTCCATCATACAAAACCAAAACCTGTTACCATTAACCAATAACTCCCCGTTTTCCCCTTTCCCCCTTATCCTGGTAACTTCCAATATGCTTTTTAACCCTACAAATTTGCATATTCCAGATATTTTATGTAAGTGGAATAATACAATATTTGCCCTTTTGTGTCTGATTTACTTCACTAAGCAAAGTCTTCAAGGTTCATCTGCATTGCAGAGTGTGTATCAGAACTTCATTCCTTTTATGGTTGAATAACAGTCCATTTGTTTGTTGTTCAGTCATTCAATTGTGTCTGACTCTTTGTGAACCCATATACTGCAGCATGCCAGGCTTCCCTGTCTTTCACCATCTCCTGGAACTTGCTCAAACTCATGTCCATTGAGTCAGTGATGCCATCCAACCATCTTGTCCCTGTCATCCCCTTCTCCCCCTGCCTCCAGTCTTTCCCAGCATCAGGATCTTTTCTAATGAGTCAGATCTTCACATCAGGTGGCCAAAGTGTTGGAGCTTCAGCTTCATCATCAGTCCTTTCAATGAATATTTCAGATTGATTTCCTTTAGGATTGACTCGTTCATACTCCTGCAGTCCAAGGGACTTGCATGTGAAAGTGAAAGTCGCTCAGTCGTGTCCAACTTTTTGCAACCCCATGGACTATACAGTCCTGGAATTCCCAGGCCAGAAAACTGGAGTGGGTAGCCTTTCCCTTCTCCAGGGGATCTTCCCAACCCACGGATCAAACTCAGGTCTCCTGCATTGCAGGCAGATTCTTTACCAGCTGAGCCACAAGGGAAGCCCGATACTGCAGTTGAAAAACATCAGTTCTTCAGTGCTCAACCTTCTTTATGGTCCAACTCTCACATATATACATGACTACTGGAAAAACCATCGCTTTGACTATACAGACCTTTGCCAGCAAAGTAACATCTCTTCTTTTCATTACGCTGTCTAGGTTTGTCATAACTTTTCTTCCAAGGAGAAGCATCTTTTAATTTCATGGCTGCAGTCACTATCAGCAATGATTTTGAAACCCAAGAAAATAAAGACTGTCACTGTCACAAGAAATAAAGTCCATTGTACATTTATACCTAATTTGGTTTAACCATTATTCAATTGATGGGACACTTGGCGTGCTTCCATCTTTAACCTATGATGAGTATTGTTATTATGTAGAATGGTATAAAAGTACCTATTTGAATCTCTGTTTTCAATTATTGTATATATGCCTAGGGGTGAAATTACTGAGTCATAAATTT
Source organism: Bos taurus (assembly GCF_002263795.3). Taxonomy (NCBI): domain Eukaryota; kingdom Metazoa; phylum Chordata; class Mammalia; order Artiodactyla; family Bovidae; genus Bos; species Bos taurus. The sequence continues at coordinate 51,591,953 of NC_037341.1, read as the reverse complement.
AACATTTTGAAGAACTATCAAGCTGTTTTCCAGAACTTTTGAACATTCAAAATTTCTACCAGGAATTCACGAGGGTTCCAACTTCTCTATATACCTCACTGCTTTTTGTTTTGTTTTTATTATATCCATTCTTGTAGCTTACTGTGGATTTAATTTAATCTTTCTAATTAATGATGTTGAACATCTTTACATGTATTTATTAGCCATTTGTATGTTTTGGGTAACTATCTATTTGAGTCCTTTATCCTCTATAACTTATTTTTTTATCTTTTACCTCTTTTTAAATTAAGTCATTTGTTATATTGTTGCTGAATTGTAAGAGCTCTTTACATATTCTAGATATTAATTGCCTATATCAGCTATATTGTTTGCAAATATTTTCTCCCATTGTGTGAATTATCTTTCCATTCTTATGATAGTGTGCTTTGATGCCTCAAAAATTTTAATGTAATGAAGTCCACTTTATTTATTTTTTGTTGCTGTTGCTTGTGCTTTTGTGCCATATTTAAGAAGCCACTGCAAAATCCCATATCATGTTATTTTTTTCTTCTATGAATTTTATACTTTAAGCACTTAAATTTAGATTTTTGATCCATTCTGATTTAACTGTTGTATACAGTACAAGTAAGAATCAAATTTAATTCTTTCTGCATGTGGCTATCCAACTTTACCAGCACCATTTATTGAATCTCCTGCATTGCAGGTGGACTCTTTACCATCTGAGCCACCAGGGAAGCCCAACTACAAGAAAACCTCCCCTTATTGCACTTTGCTTTATTGTTATTGGCAGATATTTTATATTTTACCAACTGAAGTTCTGTGGCAAAACTGTTAAGCAAGCTTACTTTATCATTTCCTTTAAAACAGCAATTGTATACTTTATGTCTTTGTGTCATGTTTTGATATTTATCACAATATTTCAAATGTTTTTATTACTCTTACATTTGTTATGGTTATCTGTGCTCAGTGACTTTTGATATTACTTTGTAATGGTTCTGGGTAGCTACAAACCATACCCACTTAAAACTGTAAACTTAAATGATAAACGTCAAATGTATTCTGATTGCTCAACTGACAGCCTTTTCCGCATCTCTCTTTCTCTTTGAGCTTCCCTATTCCCTGAGAGACAATATCATTGAAATTAGGCCAACCAGTGACACTACAATGGCTTATAAGTGTCCAAATATAAAGAGGAGTCCCACATACCTCACTTTAAATCAAAAACTAGAAATGATTAAGGTTAGTGAGAAATGAATGTCTAGAGTCAAGTAAGGCCAAAAGTTAGGCCTCTTGCATCAGTTGCTAGTTGTAAATGTAAAGAAGCTGTTCTTGAAGGAAATTAAAAATGCTAGTCTAATGTACACATAAATGATAAGAAAGTGAAATAGCTTTATTACTGATATGGAGCAACTTTTAGTGGCATGAATAGAAGTTCAAACCAGTCACAACATTCTCAAAACCAAAGTCTAATTCAGAATAAGGCCCTAAACTCTCATCAAGTCTCATGAAGGTTCAGAGAAGTGAGTAAGCTGCAAAGAAAAGTTCGAAGCTAGCAGAGGTTGGTTCATAAGGTTTAAGGAAAAAGAACCATGTCCATAATATAAAAGTACAAGGTAAACAGCAGAAGCCGCAGCAACTTATCCAGAAGATCTTGCTAATACAATTAATGAAGGTGGCACAGTAAACAGTATATTTTCAGTGTAGACAAAACTGTTGCCTGTGTTGCAAGAGGAGTGAAGTGAAAATTGCTCAGTCATGTCTGACTTTTTGTGACCCCATCAGTTATATACAGTCCATGGAATTCTCCAGGCCAGAATACTGGAGTGGATAGCCTTTCCCTTCTCTAGGGGAACTTCCCAACCCAGGGACTGAATCCAGGTCTCCTGCATTGCAGGTGGATTCTTTACCAGCTGAGCCACAAGGGAAGCCTGTGTTGGAAGAAGGCACTATCTAGGATTTTCATAGCTAGAGAGGAGAAGTCAATGCCTGGCTTCAACGTGCAACCTGACTCGCTCATTAAGGGTATGCTGTTTATTTGCTCAGTCATGTCCGACTCTTTGTGACCCCATGGACTACAGCCTGCCAGCTCCTCTGTCCAGAGGATTCTCCAGGCAAAAATACTGGAGTGGACTGCCATTTCATTCTTGATGTTAGGGGTATAGGTAGCTGATTTGAAGCCAATACTGATTTACTGTTCTGAAAATCCTAGAATTCTTAAGAAGTATGCTAAATCTATTTTGTCTGTGCTCTATAAATGGAACAGTAAAGCCTGAAAACAGCACACCCGTTTACAATACAGTTTACTGAATATTGTCAGTCCACTGTTAAGATTTACTACTCAGGAAAGAAAAAGATATATTTTAAAATACTATTGTTTATTGACAGTGCAGCTGGTCACTCAAGGGCTCTGATGAAACTATAAAACAAGATTAATGTTGTCATGTCTGCTAAAACAACAGCCATTCTGCTGCCCATGTATCAAGGAGTAATTTTTATTTTCAAGTCTTTTTAAGAAAAAAATTTTATAAGGCCATATCTGACATAGATGGTGATTCCTCTGAATAGATCTGGGTAAAGTAAATCCTCTGATAGATTTGGGTAAAGTAAATTAAAACCTTTCTGTAAAGGATTCACCATTCTAGATGTCTTTAAGAACATTTGTGATTCATGGGAAGAGCAAAATATCAACATTAATAGAAGTTTGGAAGAAGTTGATTCCAACCCTCATGGAGGACTGTGAAGGGTTCAAACTTCAGTGGAGGATGTCACTGCAGATGCGATAAAAACACCAGAACTATAACTAGAAATTCAACCTGAAGGTGGAACTGAAATGCTACAGTTTCATGGTAAAACTTTATGATGAGGAGTTGCTTCTTATGGATGAGCAAAGAACATGATGGAATCCCTTCTTGGTGAAAATTTTCTGAAAATTGTTGAAATGAAAACAAAAAAATTAGAGTATAAAAACTTATTTGATAAAGCAGTAGTAGTATTTGAGAAAATTAAGTCAATTTTGAAAAGTACTGTGGATAAAATGCTATCAAAAATTGCCTGCTACAGAGAAATCACTGGTGAAAGGAAGAATCAATCAATGTGGCAAATTTCAATAGTGATGTATTTTAAGAAATTGCTACAGCCATCAACTTCAAGGCAAGATGATTCAGCAGCTAAATGATTATGACTCACTAAAGGCATAGATGATGGTTAGCTTTTTTTTAAAAAAATCAGATCAGATCAGTCACTCAGTCATGTCCAACTCTTTGCGACCCCATGAATCACAGCACACCAGGCCTCCCTGTCCATCACCAACTCCTGGAGTTCATTCAGACTCACGTCCATCGAGTCAGAGATGCCATCCAGCCATCTCATCCTCTGTCGTCCCCTTCTCCTCCTGCTCCCAATCCCTCCCAGCATCAGAGTCTTTTCCAATGAGTCAACTCTTCGCATGAAGTGGCCAAAGTACTGGAGTTTCAGCTTTAGCATCACTCCTTCCAAAGAAATCCCAGGGCTGATCTCCTTCAGAATGCACTGGTTGGATCTCCTTGCAGTCCAAGGGACTCTCAAGAGTCTTCTCCAACACCACAGTTCAAAAGCATCAATTCATTGGCGCTCAGCCTTCTTCACAGTCCAACTCTCACATCCATACATGACCACAGGAAAAACCATAGCCTTGACTAGACGAACCTTTGTTGGCAAAGTAATGTCTCTGCTTTTGAATATGCTATCTAGGTTGGTCATAACTTTCCTTCCAAGGAGTAAGCGTCTTTTAATTTCATGGCTGCAGTCACCATCTGCAGTGATTTTGGAGCCCAGAAAAAAAAAGTCTGCCACTGTTTCCACTGTTTCCCCATCTATTTCCCATGAAGTGATGGGACCGGATGCCATGATCTTCATTTTCTGAATGTTGAGCTTTAAGCCAAGTTTTTCACTCTCCACTTTCACTTTCATCAAGAGGCTTTTGAGTTCCTCTTCACTTTCTGCCATAAGGGTGGTGTCATCTGCATATCTGAGGTTATTGATATTTCTCCCGGCAATCTTGATTCCAGCTTGTGTGTCTTCCAATCCAGCATTTCTCATGATGTATTCTGCATATAAGTTAAATAAGCAGAGTGACAATATACAGCCTTGACGAACTCCTTTTCCTATTAGGAACCAGTCTGTTGTTTCATGTCCAGTTCTAACTGTTGCTTCCTGACCTGCATACAGATTTCTCAAGAGGCAGATCAGGTGGTCTGGTATTCCCATCTCTTTCAGAATTTTCCACAGTTTATTGTGATCCACACAGTCAAAAGCTTTGGCATAGTCAATAAAGCAGAAATAGATGTTTTTCTGGAACTCTCTTGCATTTTCTATGATTCAGCATTTTTCTATGATGTTGGCAATTTGATTTCTGGTTCCTCTGCCTTTTCTAAAACCAGCTTGAACATCAGGAGGTTCACGGTTCACATATTGCTGAAGCCTGACTTGGAGAATTTTGAGCATTACTTTACTAGCGTGTGAGATGAGTGCAATTGTGCGGTAGTTTGAGCATTCTTTGGCATTGCCTTTCTTTGGGATTGGAATGAAAACTGACCTTTTCCAGTCCTGTGGCCACTGCTGAGTTTTCCGAATTTGCCAGCATATTGAGTGTAGCACTTTTACAGCATCATCTTTCAGGATTTGGAATAGTTCAACTGGACTTCCATCACCTCCACTATCTTTGTTCGTAGTGATGGGGAAAACCACTAGACCATTCAGGTATGACGTAAATCAAGTCCCTTATGATTATACAGTGGAAGTGAGAAATAGATTTAAGGGCCTAGATCTGATAGATAGGGTGCCTGATGAACTATGGACTGAGGTTCGCGACATTGTACAGGAGACAGGGATCAAGACCATTCCCATAGAAAAGAAATGCAAAAAAGCAAAATGGCTGTCTGGGGAGGCCTTACAAATAGCTGTGAAAAGAAGAGAAGCGAAAAGCAAAGGAGAAAAGGATAGATATAAACATCTGAATACAGAGTTCCAAAGAATAGCAAGAAGAGATAAGAAAGCCTTCTTCAGCGATCAATGCAAAGAACTAGAGGAAAACAATAGAATGGGAAAGACTAGGGATCTCTTCAAGAAAATCAGAGATACCAAAGGAACATTTCATGCAAAGATGGGCTCAATAAAGGACAGAAATGGTATGGACCTAACAGAAGCAGAAGGTATTAAGAAGAGATGGCAAGAATACACAGAAGAACTGTACAAAAAAGATCTTCACGACCTAGATAATCACAATGGTGTGATCACTGACCTAGTGCCAGACATCCTGGAATGTGAAGTCAAGTGGGCCTTAGAAAGCATCACTACGAACAAAGCTAGTGGAGGTGCATGAATTCCAGTTTTTACAAATAAATTATTTTTAAAATGTTTTTTAGTGTACATCTCTCTCACTTGGTTAAATTTATTCCTAAGTATTTTGTTTATTTTTTTAAATTTCTTTGAGGTACAGTTTATTTATAATGTTGTGTTAGTTTCTGTTGTAGCAGAAAAGTGACTCACCTATACACATTATTTTTCTTATTCTCTTCAATTATGGTTTATCACAGGATATTGAATGTAGTTTAATATCTGTACAGTACAGTAGAACCTTATTAATCCATCCTATATATACTATTTTGCATCTGCTAAACTCCAACTGCCATTCTTACCTCCCCTATACCCATAAAGTATTTTATAATTAAAGATTACCCATTTTTTAGGCATAATTTTATTGTACACTTAATAGACTACAGTATACTGTAACATACTGGTTCCAAATAGGAAAGGGAGTATGTCAAGGCTGTATATTATCACCCTGCTTATTTAACTTATATGCAGAGTACATCATGAGAAATGCTAGACTGAAGAAACACAAGCTGAAATCAAGATTGCCAGGAGAAATATCAATAACCTCAGATATACAGATGACACCACCCTTATGGCAGAAAGTTAAGAAGAACTAAAGAGCCTCTTGATGAAAGTGAAAGAGGAGAGTGAAAAAGTTGGCTTAGCTCAACATTCAGAAAACTAAGATCATGGCATCCAGTCCCATCACTTCATGGGAAATAGATGGGGAAACTGTGGAAACAGTGTCAGACTTTATTTTTCTGGGCTCCAAAATCACTGCAGATGGTGACTGCAGCCATGAAATTAAAAGACGCCTACTCCTTGGAAGGAAAGCTATGACCAACCTAAACAGCATATTGAAAAGCAGAGACATTACTTTGTCAACGAAGGTCCATCTAGTCAAGGCTATGGTTTTTCCAGTGGTCATGTATGGATGTGAGAGTTGGAGTATAAAGAATGCTGAGCACAGAAGCATTGATGCTTTTGAACTGTGGTGTTGGAGAAGACTCTTGAGAGTCCCTTGGACTGCAAGGAGATCCAACCAGTCCATCCTAAAGGAAATCAGTCTTGAATATTCATTGGAAGGACTGATGCTGAAGCTGAAACTCCAATACACTGATGCGAAGAGCTGACTCATTTGAAAAAACCCTGATGCTGGGGAAGATTGAGAGTGGGAGAAAAAGGGGACGACAGAGGATGAAATGGTTGGATGGCATCACTGACACAATGCATATGGGTTTGGGTGGACTCTGGGAGTTGGTTTTGGACAGGGGGGCCTCGCATGCTACAGTTCATGGGGTTGCAAAGAGTTGGACAGGACTGAGTGACTGAACTGAACTTTTACTGTAAACATAACTATTATATACACTGCAAAATGAAACAAAATAAAATGTTGTGGGACTCAATTTACTATGATATTTATTTTATTTAGTTAAAGCTGAACACACATTATCTCCAAGGTATCCCTGAATTATCTCCCCAATGAATGGTTTTGGCACCTCTGTCAAAAAGTAATTGATCATGGATGGGAGGGTTTAGTTCTGTGCTCTCTTAGCTTTGTTTATCTGAGAATATCTTGATTTCTCCTTCCTCTCTGAAGGAGTTTTGACAGGCATATACAGGATTCTTGGTTGACAATTTTGTTTTCATTATTTAAAGATTTTGTTTTCCTCATGTTTCAGCATCTTTTCTTCTTCTTCTTTTAGAAATCAACTGTTAATATTTTTAGGATTTCTTAAAGAGTCACTTTTCCCCCACTGCTTTCAAGATTCTCTTTGATTTTACCCTTCAACAATAGGACTATAACATGTTTAGGTATGGATAACTTTAAGCTTATCCTACATAGAGTTTGCTGAGCTTTATGGATGGACAGATTCACATTTCTCTTGAATTTGTGAACTTTTTGGTCATTATTTCCTTCAAATATTCTTTCTATACTATTATTTCTATCTTCTTCACCTGAGAGTCCCATAGTACATTTGTTGTTCCATTTGCTCATATTCCACAGTCCCTTTGGTTCCTTTCATTTATTATTTTATTTTTTGTTCTTCAGACAATAATTTCAACTGTTCTATCTTAGCTTATCAATTCTTTCTTTTGCTGATCACACCAATTATCAAAACCTTCCAGTATTTTTCTTTATAAATTTCAGTTATTATAGTTTATAGCTCTAGAATTTCTACTTGGTTTCATTTTTATAATTAATATCTTATTGATATTCTCATTTATTCATATATCATTTTATTCATATATCAAAAATCATGCTGTTTGAGCATAATTAATGCAATTGCTTTATATTTTTGTATAATAATTTCAATGACTGAATGTCTTCAGGGATATTTTCTGTCAGTTTATTTTGTTCCTTTGACCATATTCTCTTGTTTCTTTGCATACATTGTGATTTTCTTTGTTGTGGCTGAAAACTAGGTATTTGAATATCATAATGTGGTAATTCTGGAAATCAGAGTCTCTCTCTTCCCCAGAGTTTGCTGTTTTTGATTTTTGAAGATTCATTTCCATCCAGCATTTTAACTGAAATTTCTTTAAATTCAAGGAGCTAAAAAAGAATACCCATTTCAGTAGGTCCGGGCTGCTATAACAAAATATGAACTAGGTGGCATTTAAACAATATAAATTTATTTATCACAGTTCTCAATGCTGGAAGTCCAAGATCCTGGCACTGTTTGTTTTAGTGTACGGTGAGAGCAAGTTTCCTGGTTCACAGAAGACCATCTTTTTGCTGTTACCTAACATGGCAGAAGGGACCAGGGTAGTACAGTGGTCCTCAACCTTTTTGGAAGCAGGGACTAGTTTCATGGAAGATAATGTTTCAATGGACCAGGAAGAGGGAGCAAGGGGGAATGGTTCATTTGGTATGCAAGTGATGGAGCAAAAGAGAAAGCTTCACTTGCTTGCCCCTTACTCACCTCCTGCTGTGTGGCCCTGTTCCTAACAGGCCTCGGACCTCTACTGTGGCCTGGGGTTGAGCACCCTGGTCTAGGGAGCCTTTTGGGGTCTCTACTATTCCTACTCATGAGGGCTCCACCCTCAGGACCTCCCAAAGGCCCCACCTTCTAATACCATCACATTGAAGGGACAGAAGCATTCAGATCACAGCAAGAACTCTCTCAGTCTTTGAAAATTGGCTCAGTACTGGGATACTCTGTTAACACCTAGCCAGATCATTTACAATTCTGTCTTGGCTTAAAGCTCAACATTCAGAAAACAAAGATCATGGCATCCGGTCCCATCACTTCATGGCAAATAGATGGGAAACAGTGGAAACAGTGGCAGACTTTATTTTTCTGGGCTCCAAAATCATTGCAGATGGTGACTGCAGCCATGAAATTAAAAGACGCTTACTCCTTGGAGGGAAAGTTATGACCAACCTAGATACAATATTGAAAAGCAGAGACATTACTTTGCCAACAAAGGTCCGTCTAGTCAAGGCTATGGTTTTTCCTGTGGTCATGTATGGATTTGAGAGTTGGACTGTGAAGAAGGCTGAGCGCCAAAGAATTGATGCTTTTGAACTGTGGTGTTGCAGAAGACTCTTGAGAGTCCCTTGGACAGCAAGGAGATCCAACCAGTCCATTCTGAAGGAGATCAGCCCTGGGATTTCTTTGGAAGGACTGATGCTCAAGCTGAAACTCCAATACTTTGGCCACCTGATGTGAAGAGTTGACTCATTGGAAAAGACTCTGATGCTGGGAGGGATTGGGGGCAGGAGGAGAAGGGGACGATAGAGGATGAGATGGCTGGATGGCATCACTGACTCGATGGATGTGAGTTTGAGTGCACTCTGGGAGTTGGTGATGGACAGGGAGGCCTGGCGTGCTGCGATTCATGGGGTCGAAAAGAGTCAGATATGACTGAGTGACTGATCTGATCTGATCTGATCTTGGCCTTCACCTGCAGCTGGCATTAAGCACACAGATCAACTAATGGTGAAAGCTTAGGCTCTTCTCAGGTCTTTCTGAGCATGTGTCTTATAGTGGGCATGCATGCTACTATCTGCTGCTGCTGCTGCTAAGTCACTTCAGTCGTGTCCGACTGTGTGTGACCTCATAGACAGCAGCCCACCAGGCTACCCCATCCCTGGGATTTTCCAGGCAAGAACACTAGGGTGGGTTGCTATTTACTTCTCCAATGCATGAAAGTTAAAAGTGAAAGTGAAGTCGCTCAGTCATGTCCGACCCTCAGCGACCCCATGGACTGTAGCATTCCAGGCTCCTCCATCCATGGGATTTTCCAGGCAGGAGTACTGGAGTGGGGTGCCATTGCCTTCTCCGATGCTACTATCTAAATTCCATCATATATGGGAGGGCTTTTGAACATCCAGAGTTCCCAAAGAAACTCTGTTGTTTCTAGCAATGCGCTAAGGGTGGCTTGCTTCACTAAGTATTTAGTTATATTTAGCAGTAAACCGATTTTTACTGGGGCTTAAGCTGTGAGAATCCTGAAGGTCTTAAATTGGGTATAATTTCATTCAGCTTCTGCTAACTGGATACAAGGGTCACTATTAAGCTGGTGTCAGTTTAACATCCTTTGACATTTTTAACTGAATGCTGAGGTTTCAAGTTCAGTCTCTTGATCCAAAGAGCCTGGGCCCCAGTCTTAGTTTCCTAATTCCAGAGATTTATTGCCATTTGCCACAAGGAAAACCAAGCTTTTTTCCCATCTCCAAGCTTTCTTTCCATTTCATCTCCTACTTTCATTACAGTTCACATTTTTTTAATTATATATGCATGATTGTACTTGTGTTTATATGGTATCCAGAACAGCTTTATAGATTTCCTTTGTTGTGAACCCCAGTGCATTGAAAAATGTTTTTCTTGTATTTCAGTGGGAGGCCCTTTCAGAATACCTCATCTGTCACCATTTCAAAAGAGAAATCATATGATCCACTTTATGTCAAGTCATTTCACAATAGAGCCATGCTGCTGCTGCTAAGTCGCTTCAGTTGTGTCCAACTCTGCCACCTCATAGATGGCAGCCCACCAGGCTCGGCCATCCCTGGGATTCTCCAGGCAAGAATACTGGAGTGGGATGCCATTTCCTTCTCCAATGCATGAAAATGAAAAGTGAAAGTGAAATCACTCAGTAGTGTCCAACTCTTTGTGACCCCATGGACTGCAGCCTACCAGGCTCCTCCATCCATGGGATTTTCTAGGCAAGAGTACTGGAGTGGGTTGCCATTGCCTTCTCTGTGTAGAGCCATGAGTGCATTGCATTTAAAATCATGGAATGTCTAGTATTATATGATTTTAAAAGTCTATAGGCTCAGTTCAGTTCAGTTCAGTTCAGTCACTCAGTCATGTCCGACTCTTTGCAAACCCATGAATAGCAGCACGCCAGGCCTCCCTGTCCATCACCAACTCCCGGAGTTCACTCAAACTCACATCCATCGACTTGGTGATGCCATCCAGCCATCTCATCCTCTGTCGTCCCCTTCACCTCCTGTCCCCAATCCCTCCCAGCATCATGGTCTTTTCCAATGAGTCAGCTCTTCGCATCAGGTGGCCAGTGTATTGGAATTTCAGCTTGAGCATCATTCCTTCCAAAGAAATCCCAGGGCTGATCTCCTTCAGAATGGACTGGTTGGATCTCCTTGCTGTCCAAGGGACTCTCAAGAGTCTTTTCCAACACCATAGTTCAAAAGCATCAATTCATTGGCGCTCAGCCTTCTTCACAGTCCAACTCTCACATCCATACATGACCACTGGAAAAACCATAGCCTTGACTAGACGGACCTTTGTTGGCAAAGTAATGTCTCTGCTTTTGAATATGCTGTCTAGGTTGGTCATAACTTTCCTTCCAAGGAGTAAGCGTCTTTTAATTTCATGGCTTCAATCACCATCTGCAGTGATTTTGGAGCCCAGAAAAATAAAGTCTGCCACTGTTTCCACTGTTTCCCCATCTATTTCCCATGAAGTGATGGGACCGGATGCCATGCTAGCAGATACAAATTAGGAATTTAATAAGTGACTGATTGGTTGATTGCTATTTCTATGCCAAACCCTTGATAGTCATTATCGTTTAATCATGTCCTACAAATTTTGGACACCCATTTAATGGTAGATTTTATTTTCCCTGAATTTTAACTGAGATTCATGCATGTATATATGTAACAATGAGCACTCTGCTTCATTTTAAATTAAGTGATGAATTAATTACTAACATCCATATACTTTCAGCTAAGCACTTAACCACTGAGCTGTCACTGAAATTTCAGACACTTATAATTCTTGAACTGTTTCAATGACACTGAATCACTGAGAAGCTAAAATTCTGACTGAATTTGTAGAACACTTTCATTTTAGTTTGATTCTTGCAAGCTTAGTTTAAACATCATTATTGGACTGGTTATTTAGAAGTAAAATCTATGCATAAAAGAATAAAAATTACACTGGCCTCAGTTGGAGACATTAATATAAATAAAGTGTTATAGTAAAAATCAATAATGACACATTGAAATATTTCCTAAAAGGGAAAAAAAAACAGTAAAATATATAAAAGTAATTTGTAAAAACAAAAGCAAAGCAACAAACCATTGTTTACACAAAAATGTAATAAGTAACATAAGGAGTTTGATGTGAAATTTGAATTTTCTGTATTTTCCTGTAATAACAATTTTTCATCCTTTTATCTTTGTATAATATGATCTATCCATGGTATAATATGAAAATTAAATGAAAAGCAAATGAAAATCAGTATTAATCAGTGTAATATAAATACTTTCTCTACATATATAGCTGGTAGTATGGGTGAAATATATAGTAGGAAATATGGGAAGAATACAATGCATATTAGTAGAGAAACAAATGTCATACATTTTGCCTCTCTTATTTGTTCTTAGTCATTTGTGAGTGGGGAAAAATTAAAACTGCATTTGGGCCACAGGACTGTTGGATAAAAAGCTAAATATGCACCTAAATATAGGATAATTTATAACTGTCTTGATTTTTTTTTTTTTAACCAAATAAGCCACACTCTTGGCTTCCACGTGTGGAGTGCCAACTCCAAACGGTTATATGATGCTAACTGAGGGTTACGTTCGAATATTTAAACTACTAGTGGAGTCAACAATAATCTCACACATTTTTAACACTGACTTTCCAGACATAAGAAATATGTAATAATATTAAATATTAAATACTTAGTACATTCATTTCCCATAGTGCTTAAGACATGGATTTTCACAAGTTATTTTGATAGAACTGGTATAGAATATATTTTTCGATACTGTCACTTTCTCCATCATTTACAGAGGGTTTAAAACCATGACTTCTCCATCATTATGTTTTATAAAGTCCCATGGAAATTCTACTTAGTTATATTCTTTATATCATTTACCCACACATTTATTTAAATATTAACACTGTGAGTCTTGGGCTCAGCACCACACATGCACTGTTTTATTTTAAACCTAAAACTATATGTAATGTTCATTTATATATTAATTTGGCCACTCAGAACCTGAACCTCCTATCGTTTGTAGACTTAGGAAACTTGGTAGGAAGCACAGTGTACTCCCAATATGGTCAGATGTTATATTACCCTTCATTGACTGCATTCAGACTTGAGACCTAAGCTCCCCAAACCATGGATTCTGGCAGAGGGTGGCAAAAGCAGAAAACATCCAGTTTTAGAAGCAATAGTAGTTGTTGTATGTAATGGCACTGATGTCCTAGGGCAGCATTATACAAGAGGGAAAAAAATATATTACCACAAATTAGAACCAGAAGCCGTATCAGATGATGAAAAAGTTCTAGTGAGGTAAAATGAGTACTGCTACATTCCATGTTGATCAAGGAGCTCATCCCCCTTCCATAGAAGATAGTCTTCACCAACCTCCTTAACCAGCAGGATACTATATTGTTCTATGAGCCAATGACCTCTGAAGCTAAAACTATCACGGATATCACATTTGTTGGGGATATCCTGATAACTCTCTTTTGGCTATAGGTCTCCAGATAATGTGGAACTATAACTGGATATAATGGAAAAGCCAGCACAATACTTGGAGATACTAGACTTATATGTAAGTGGCTAACATTTTTTCTTTTTTCTATTAATGAAGGCAGCATTTTTTCACATAAAAAGTTTTTCAAAGTGAATGTAAAGAAAGAAGTACAGATAGGAATGAATACTTGATAACAAAATGGGTGAATTGTGGCAGAAACTATTGATTGCTTATTCAACAGCCATCTTACTTGTTCATTCCAGACCTTTCTCTTCCAAACAGGACATTGATTTTGTTCAGCTACCTATCTTCCTATTTATATCCTCATGCTTTAGTGACTTCTGACCCCATATTAAGTTCCATGGAATGGCTGCTAATGAGTCTATGCCAGTCTTAGCAGTTCCATTTCATCTGTCAGGGGTAAGATTAGATATTACTAAGTGACCTAATTCTGGTTAGTGGAAGGTGAGAAGCAATCTTCTTGGAGTGTTGGTGGGGGTGGAGGGTGTGGGGAAAATATTCCTAGGAGATCAAATGAAATACAAAGAATCAGTCTGCTTTGGAGGTGACTGGATCTGGATATATTCACTAGTGCTACGGCAGCCATCTTGAAATGCATAGTTTGAGGACAAAGCTAACAAAGGGAGATGCCCAGAGCCAGGAGATGAATGTTATTACTATATGCCTGAGGCTTACATACTTCTAGACAGAATGTTGTGCTAAATAATGCATTTCTTTACTATTTAAACCATAGCTTCCCCATACTTAAAACATTCTAGTGAATATTCACTTCTAAGTTTTAAAAAATGCCTTGCCCAATAGCTTGTCTGTGTTTATTTGGCCAACAGTGATAGGACAAAATTCAATCTCAGACTTGCCTGATGTCACAATTCAAGTGTTCAAACTTCACACTATTCCATATTTGCATAATAAAGGTCTGTAACTTAAGAAATACTTTCTGTCAGCCAAATATCTGATATATAATAACATAACCTCTAAGTAAGTTCTTTGATGTTGCACATATGCCTCATGTCTTAAAAAGTGATGGCAAGGAAAGATGATGTCTGAAATCTGACAAGTAACAAATATTATATCAATTCCTTGGGGGAAAATATAGAAAGCATGGATTAGTATAAGTTATTTTATCTTCCATTATAAAACCTGTATTTTTAGGCATCAAAATAAATCTGGAAGCTGTTGAAACTTCTCAATATTTCTCTAGTCATAAGCCACTGCATTGGCTAATTTGTACCAATATGATTAGTTCAGTTCAGTTCAGTTCAGTCGCTTAGTAGTGTCCGACTCTCTGCGACCCCATGAACCGCAGCACACCAGGCCTCCCTGTCCATCACCAACTCCCAGAGTCCACCCAAACCCATGTCCATTGAGTTGGTGATACCATCCAATCATCTCATCCTCTGTCATCCCCTTCTCCTCCTGCCCTCAATCTTTCCCAGCATCAGGGTCTTTTTCAATGAGTCAGCTCTTCACATCAGGTGGTGCAATCAAATTAACCTTTGATGATATTTACCAAAACAAATTAATGATGCTTTAATAGTAACACCAAGTCAGTCATATTAGTGAGACAACATAACATAGTTAAGGGCACAGGCAAAGCTGTGGATTAAGTTTCTGTCACGGAATGTTATATGGTTTGAGGGAAGTCTCATAACTATAAAAATGAATTTATAACTCATAATTTCTAAGGTTGAAATAGGTATTACATAAAACAAGTTTTGAAAACAGAACATACTATGGTTCATATACAGTATGTTTTAATAAATGGCTATTATTAGCTAACCATAAAATAAATGTTCACATCTGTTCAAAATGGATCTTGAGAATGAAGTTCTATTTTTGGCAACCTTACTATGATTCAAAGAGTAGAGCTTTTCCCCCAGATCTACACTGCTAGAAACACTGCTAGAAATTTATCTTTTTTGGAAGCAGCTTTTTCTCTATTATGTTCATTTCAGAATGACTATAATTCATTCTATTATTAACAAGTATATTTCCTACCAGGTGAGGAAATTCAGAATGCACAACATATGCATAAATATAAAATATACAATGTGTAAACTGTGATTTTAAAGCTTAAGGTATGCAATGTCATGTCACATAATCAATTTGGCATCTAATTAAAAGCACTTTCTTTTTCATAAATGTTTCAGATCTTGGAAATCACAGTCCAATTTGGAGACAAGACATAAATAAGATAAATGCAATACCCTATGCTAAGTGCTTTGGAATATGGACACATAGGGTTACATGGAGCAGAGATGAGAGCCACCCAATTTGTTTAAAGAATAAAGTGGAAAGATTTCCTCTAGGAGAGAACCCCCAGGTAGTGCAAAGGAAGGTAAAGATAAGAAGTGGAGAAGAATGTTGTAGAAGATAGCAAGAAAAATGTCACAATAGAAAGAAATATTCCATTAGTTTCTATAATATGAACTGTGAAACAGGAAGTGATGAATAGCAAGGCTAAAAATGGAGGTAGGAACTATATCATGTTAAGGACCTCTAAGTTTATCTTATAAATGAGGAGCAGCAAATAATGAGTTTTGAGTAGAGTGCTGACAGGGTTTTATTTGCTGTTCATATGTTCACTTTGGCAGTAGGAACAATTTGGATTTGAGTGGAGTTGGGCTGGCAACCCACTCCAATATTCTTGCCTGGAGCATCCCTAAGAACAGAGGAGCCTGGCAGGCTATAGTTCATGGGATCACAAAAAGTTGGACCCAACTGAATGACTAAACACTGCACAGCACAGGACCAAGTTAGAGAAATCGAGGGTATAAACTTGAGCTGTAAAAATAGGGGTGAAGAGTGAAGTCAATCTAGATTTTTTATCCCAAATAAAAATGATTGAAGTCATTTCCCCCTTTTTATCTTTTCACAAATATAGCACTTATAAAAGGCTCACTAAAAAATCTATGCTTCACAGGATTATTTTATCCAATTTTATAGGGCATTGTCTAATTCAGATGAAGCAGAATATGTGACACATTTATTAAAATATCATGTATTTCAGAATTTCCCTGCTGGTCCATTGGTTAAGAATCCACATGCCAACGCATGGGACATGGGTTCAATCCCTGGTCCAGAAAGATTTCACATGCCACAGGACAACTAAGCCTTTGTGCCAAAACTGTAATTGTAAAAAAATAAATAAATAAAACATATAAATACCAGGATACTGTAGACAAATCTTAAAAAAAAAAAAAAATCATGTATTTCAGAATAATTCTCAGATTTGACTGTTTGGTGATATGCATTGTATGTAATATGCATCACATGTGTACATGTAAAATCAGTGTTCAATAACTGTATAATTAGTAACCACCATAATTTTTGTAAAAAAGGAAATAGACAAAGGTAAATTTAAATGAAATTTGTGAAACAAGTAAATATTGTTAAGATAAAGAGCTTCCTTGGTAGCTCAGATGATAAGGAGTCTGCCTACATCCCCTGGAGAAGGAAATGGCAACCCACTCCAGTATTCTTGGCTAAAAAATCCCATGGACAGAGGAGCCTGGCAGGCTACAGTCCACAGGGTCACAAAGAATCAGACACGACTGAGAGACGAACATAGAAGGTTTAAATATGACACATATAAATCCAGCATTTATCCAAAACTAATCTTATTTTAGAGGAAAAAATTAATCTCTCATATTCTAAAAAGATTGTACATTATAATATTATATATCTTAACACAGAAGATATATTCCAAGATCCTAGACTAGACTTTTCAAAAAAGAGATGTGCCAGCCTAGGGAATTCTCTGGATTCATCCACTTTGTTGCCAGCATTAGGTTAATAGTTTCAATTCTTAAAAAGGCTCGTATTTTAAAGATAAGGAAAGAGAAGAGTTTGGAGACACAGTAAGATATTGATGAGTTGATAAAAAGCTTTCAGCTTTGTTTTATTTTTCTATGCCTTTTGTATCTGTGCACTGGTTTTCTCCTTTAGGGGACTGCTGGTATGTACCAATGACAGATTAAATATGGCACTACAAATGTTTCACTGAAGGGAAAAAACTACATAAAATGAAAAATGTATCAAATATTAAATATATAACACAACAGTACAAAACCATTGGTTCTTTTATATTATTTATTCATGCTTAGCTACTGGAGGATATAATTTAAATTTCATAATACATATAAATGATCAACTTGAAGTTACAAATTTTGAAGAAAGTACTGGCAGAAACTGTTATTGGTTTTAGGAGAATATTCATTACAAATTTGTTTATGTTTGATGGTACACATAAAAAAATATTAAACAAATATGAGTATGGCTCATCAAAGTCAATTTGGTAAGAAGTGCTATTTTGCTATTTAGGCATCATGCTTCTCATTACATTTTTGGATGCATCTCAGAGGGCCCTGTATGATCTGGGCTTTATTCAGCTCTAAGGAAAAACCCATTCCAGTATTCTTGTCTGGAGAATTCCATGGACAGAGGAGCCTGGTGGGCAACAGTCCATAGGGTCACAAAGAATCAGACACAACTGAGTGACTCACACACACACACACACACACACACACAGCCTCCATTTCTTACATTTTACACCTTACCTGTATGCCACAGGACCTCTGTCATCATTTTAGTTTCCAGAAGACTGATATCTTCACAAGCCTTTATAAACACTTCTACTTTTGTCTTTTGCATCACTAGTCCTTTGCCATCCTTCAGTATTGGATTAAATCTCATTTGCTTAGAAAGATACTCACTGACAGTTCTAAGCAGCCTTCCTTTTATTTCACCCAGAGTGTTTCCTTCAAATTGTGACTACTAATTTCCACATTAATTCTTTTATTTCCAATCTAAATCACTAGCTGGGAACTTCCTAAGGGCAAATAATTTGTTGTTTTAATTTTTAAAATCTATTGTAGCCCCAGATTTCTGGTCAATGAAATTGCAGAATTTCCCAGGGAAAGTTTAGGATTTATAACACTGATTTTCATCTGGCCACTCTCAATATATATGAAGTCTTACATGGTTGCTTTCAGATGCTAGAGATCATCGCAGTAAGAAGGTATAGCTATCATATTCTATATTTTCAGATTTATGATGCTCCACCCTTCTATATATATATATATTTTTTTTTTTCTGGTGTTATGTTAGTGGTTATATTGTTAGGTAGGAGGGGCTAAAATTCAAGCCAGATATTCAATGTTCAAAAAAAGGATTAGACAGAAGTGTATACTTTGACAAAATGCATCCTATGTGACTGGTTATATGAGAATAATCAAATCATCCAAGTGACTTTTCTCCACACTGGTTAGAAATTTCAGAAGTTCAAAGAGCTTTAATACTAAGAATGGCAAATACAATATTGTATTCCTCCTCTCTCTTCACTACCTAGCAGCAGCTGTTACTGAGGGACTGAGAAGCTGAAAAGAAAAATAAAATGCACCAGAAAGATGATAGTGACTTTTACTAACTCCAAGACTTTCATTAGATAACCTTCTACTTTGCAGTAAAATAGCTCAGGTCATGAGGCAAAAGCTCAGAGCTCTCTCAGTTCCTTTTTCAATCTCTCTTGGCAGAAACCTATTCTGACTTCTTAGAAACATCTGCTAATGGCTTCTGACAACTAATATCAGCAGGGAATCTTCACAAGGATATTCCAAATTCTGAAATTTGTGAGAACATGTGTTATCTGCACAGTAGGAAGCATAGATCAAAGACTGATAGAAGCAGTATGCCTCAGCACACTCTGGGTATGTGGTGGTGGTCGTCGTGATGGCAGTAGTACTAGTTGCAGCAGTAGCAATGCCATTATTATTAACGTTTTTGAGCATGTACTATATTCTAACCATATGGAATGCTTGACTTCATATAATCCTTCCAAAAGCCTTATGAGGAAGGCATTATTATGTTTCTTTTACTGTTGAAGAAACATAAGCCCAGATAAATTAGTTTTTTGGTGGGGATCTGTGATTAATTATACTATTGTGCCATATATGCATAGGCACTTTTTATATTTAAATATTAGAATAGGAGGAAATGTCACCATTAAGGATAGAAAATATAAAAAGGAAATAGAATATTTACGTTCTATTCTAAATTGTGCAATGAGCTATACCACATCTTCAAGAAATAGTAAAATACTGAAAGTCAATGATTATTACTGGGAGTATTAAAAGCTCATGTTGCAAAAAACTGTACATTGCTTTGGTTTTAAAGATGTTAAAATGAAACTACAGCTATCTTAAGTATAATTGCTATCTAGAATACTGTTGATGTAATTATGTAAATGACAAATGTATGTGATGAAGAAACAAATTCTTAAAATTTTATTTGAAGAACAAGAGAAATATAATGCTTTCTACAATAAGTAGATATTCTACCCTAAGAAGAGAGATTTTATGTTGTTTTTTTATACTTTTTCAAGCCTTCATTTATAAAAATATACATTATAAAAATTATCATTACAAATTTTAAAAACCTAAAAAACTTATAGAACTAAAAAGATATAAACTTAAAAATCACATACTATCAGCTATTTAAGAAGTTATTAAAATTATTTGTAAGTCATGAATAAACTTAGCTTAAGTACATTTAAAGCCAGTAGAGTGTCTTACACAAAGTTATAAACATTTGAAACTGTTTCACTAAAACAAGGAAATAAGCTTTTTATAATTAATTTTACTATTGCCTAAGTTATATATTATTTAGGTGATTTATATAATGTGAAATGGCATACAATATTTGCTTATATGCTAGATATTTATAAACATGATTCAATGTCAAATATTTGTTTAATATTTATTGTGCACCAGACATTTTTCTGCATTCTGACTCATCCTGTCTCTTCCTTTCTCACGTTATGGAAAAACTCTTGCTTCATAACTCTTACTTGACATTTATGATGCTTAACAGGACTGGTCCTTGAATTAATGTAACAAGTATATTATTTAGTTTGCTTTTTTTTAAAAAAAAAAAAAGAGATTCTTCTTTACCTATTTTCTATTTTGTCCCACTCTGCCTTTCTGCCTGTGTTTTTCACCATTAAAAACATAGTGATGGTTAGATAAGGAGTTTAGGAAGTAGGAAACAAGTAATATTCACAGTATGAATAAAATACTGTCCCCAAATCACTTTAACAGGATACTCACTACACTCTTCAACATTAACAAATGAAGATGCATGTCAATATTTCTATCCCCTTTGTTTGTATTAATGCAAATTTACTTATTGTTCTTAGAATCTCATTGCTTAAACCACTGAAAGGTATTTGCTGACCAATTCAAGTGGTTAGTAGGCAATGTTCAGGAGCAACTCTGGGCATGAGTGCCTTGATAAATCTTTCAGATCCACCTCAGTAGAAAGTAGCACTTTCAGTTCTAGGGACAGAAAATGAAAGGGGTGAAACGGGAGTGGTATGGAATTACAGAATAATTAAATGATATCCAAAACTGTCTACTGATAAATGAATCCCTCTAGGAAGAAAAAGAGATATTACAAGACATAAGTCAGGACACCAAAGTCAGCCTTTATCACTTTTCTATATCTTGGATACTAAGTAGAATTCTTTGTCTCTTTTGCTGGACAGAGCTTCAAATATAAAAATACCATCACTTGAAAAGTCCTCTGCTCTCTAATTCCTTTTCCCCTTCTCATTCCCACCTGTGGTAAAATAATGACAGCCCAAGATGGCCATGCCTTCATCCAGGGAACCTGTGAATATGTTACCTTACACATTAAATAGAGCTTGCAGATGTGATTAAACTTAAGGGTTCTGAGGTGGAAACTGTATCCTAAATTACCCAGGTGGGCCCATTCTAATCACACAAGTCCTTAAAAGAAGAAGAAGAAAGCAGAAGTGTATGCCAGAGAGATGTGACATTAGAAGGCCTATACCTGTCTTTGCTGGACTTAAAGATGGAGGAAGGAGACTGGGAAGAGCCCATAATTGAGAGCCAGCAATAAAAATCCAAAGACCCTGGTCTTATAACCACAAGGAATTGTGTTCTTTCAACAACACAAATAAATAGAAAACATTCTTCCCTAGAGCTTCTAGAAAGGAATGTAGCCTGCTAATGACTTAATTTTTATTTCTTAAGACCTATACTGGACTTCTGCCCCACAGAACTGTAAGATAATGCATGTGTGTGATTTAAGTCACAGAATTTATGCTAATCTTTGTAATAACAGCAACAGAATCATTACCATCATAGTACTATCCAATCTCATAACTCTTATATTCTTAGTGTGGCTACTTACCCTTCAAATTTAGACAAGAGACAAGTCATTTTAGTTCTCTATTGTAAGTTGTTTTTGAATATGCAAAATGTATACAATATATCAGCTACCTCATAGAGTTAAAGGAAATATTAAATGAAAATATAAATCAAAAGAACTTAGAATAGACATATGCACACAATTCATGTTCATTTTAATGTTATAAGATTATTCAAAATTTTGATAATAAAGTATTAATACTATTGATACTGTTGTTTCCTAACATTTGTCCTCTTACTAGGTAGTACTTAAACAAGAATATTTCTTACTTACTCATCAATATTGGGCTTCCCTGGTGGCTTAGTTGTTAAAGAATCTGCTGCAATACAGGAGACCTGGGTTTGATCCCTGCATTGGGAAGATCTCCTGGAGAAGGAAATGGCAACCCACTCCAGTATTCTTGCCTAGAGAATCTCCAAGGACATAAAAGCCTGGCGGGCTGCAGTCCATGGGGTTGCAAAGAGTCGGAAACAATTGAGCGACTAAGTACACATCAGTATTGGACTCAATCTTACCTTTTCAAATGTCTCACTACTACTTCTTCTCTAATAGTGGCATTTCCAGCTGATACCAAGTTACTCTAAATAAAGACTATATTTTCCATCTCTGTCTCTCTCCATATATATATATATTTTTTTTCTTTTAATATTATGTTACAATGTGTCTTTTACCTTCTTTCTTCTCTATCATCTCCCCCCAACCCCAGGCTGGAATATGTGACATATTATGCTGGAACCTGAGACATTATACTAGAACTGGGGACAAGGGTCATTCCTTGGGAAATGATACAATAGTGAGTTAGCTGATGTCCCTGAGAAATTCCTAGAGCAGAGCAACTACATATCTTAGGCCACATATCCACCTTGCTTCAGTCCCTCTTGTTTTGAGTTTTCTTTCATTGTCAGCTGAACCTAATCCTAACCTGTAATTTTATGTATCCTGGTGATTTGTGCTTCTTGCTCAGTTGTGCCTGTCTCTTTTGTAACCCCATGGAAAGTAGCCTGCTAGGCTCCTCTATCCATGGGAGTTTTCTGGCAATAATATTGGAGTGGTTTGCCTTTTATCTTCTCCAGAGGATCTTCCCAAATCAGGAACTGAACTCACGTCTCCTGCATTGCAGGTAGATTCTTAACCCGCAGAGCCATTGGGGAAGACACATGTATCCTGGAACTCCTAACCAAAAGTTTTTGCCCAGAGATTCATTTTCCTCTACTATGCAATCCCAAAAAGACTTTGAGTGCATAAAGTATACTAATTGCTATCATTTATATACTAAGACATCACTTAATATTTATGTGTAATTGTTATGCAGCACAACTCTGATTATGCATATCATTTAAAAACAATTACAACAATGAGGCTCAGGAGCTAGGGGACACTGAACAGTTAGCAGTGGGAGAAGTAGTAAAAATAAACAAAAAACAAAATATTATAAATGTAGTTTGCATTTTGAATACTTTGTCTCTTTTTTGGGGTAAGAATCAGAGAAATTCCTATCCATGGATTGTATTCCACCAGGCTCCTCTGTCCATGGGATTATCCAAGCAAGAACACTGGAGTGGGTTGCCTTCTCCTCCTCCAGGGGACCTTCCTGACCCAGAGATAGAACTCAGGTCTCTTACACCTCCTGCATTGGTAGGCAGATTTTTTACCACTAGGACCACCTGGGAAGCCAAGGAAAAGCTAATATACATGTAAATAATCCAGTGAGATTTTTCACTTGAGAATATTTAATCAGTTCCTTCAATAAATATTCACTTGAAAACTTTCACATGAAAACTACTATACTAGATGATAAGAATGCAAAGATTCAAACATTTTTTTTCTTTTTGCCCCTTAGGGCCAAACTAAAGAAAACATATAAGTAAACAGATAATTACAATATCAATAGTGAACTAGTATGCAGGGTAAGATCCTAAGCCAAGCTAGGAAGAAGAGGAAATGCTCTCATGAAAAACTGAAACATGAACTGGATCTTAAAGAATGGTCAGGAAAAAACAGGGTCGCAAAATTTAGTGAGATGCAAACAGAGTGGGAATATGTATTCTTCAAAGGGGGAGCAGCATGTAGACAGCTCTGGTAATGCAGTGAGTGGCATAAAAAAGTATGTCGGGGCACGGGCCTAGAAAGCTAAGAGTAGTTAATTAAGAGTGTCAGTGGATTTGTCCATGAAGATATATAGATGTATTTAAATACCTGACCAATAAAGGAGCTATCATTTTGTTTTAGAATAAAATACCACACTGAATTTGTCAACAGATTTAGAATGCTGTGCTTAGTTGCTCAGTCGTGTCCAACTCTTTGCAACCCCATGGACTGTAGCCCACCAGGTTCCTCTTCTGTCTGTTAGGTAGTTAGACTAGGAAAAAGGAGTCCAGAATGGCAGTGGCTAAAAGACAAGGAAGAGAAAAGTCTGTAAAAATAGAACAAAGGAAGGTCCGAGGACCAGAGTGAGGACCTCAGGTAGAACAAACAGCATTCCTGGCTAGCCCAATTTACATAGGGCAGGTCCAGGGAGAGGAAAAAACATACAAAAAGAGGAGCCAATGGGCCGGGGTCCTCTCTCTGTCTCTCTTTCTCTCTCTCTCCTCCGGGTGAGCTATCTCTTTGTCTCTGTCTGTCTGTCTCTATCTTCGTGTCTTTTGGGTTGGCATGCCCTCACATCTTGAGGACGCATTTTCCTTTATTTTCTAAATAAAACAGTAAACATGGAGCTGTAACACTGTCTGAGAGCTGTGATGTGCCAAGGGCTTTAACACCCATCGCTTCAAATTTTTGTTGTGATGAGACAGAACCGAGGAGATTACACTCCCCTGACATCTGTAGTGTTGTGGGGGACTCTCCAGGCAAGAATACTAGAATGGGTTGCCATGCCCTCCTCTAGGGTATCTTCCCAACCCAGGGATCGAACCCAGGTCTCCCACATTGCAGGCAGATTATTTTCCATCTGAGCCACCAGAGAAACAGACTTAGATTAGGCAGCAAAATGAAATGAAGATTCACTAGTTGGGAAGCTGGCTGATAACTCAAAGGAGAAATAAAGGAAATATGGGTGACAGATTTAAGCAACTTTGAAGTTCATTAATTACCTATAGTAAATTCACTGGAACCTATATTTAAATGTATGTAGAAGAAGGCAATGGCAACCCACTCCAGCACTCTTGCCCGGAAAATCCCACGGACAGAGGAGGCTAGTAGGAGGCAGTCCATGCGGTCATGAAGAGTCGGACACGACTGAGCGACTTCATTTTCACTTTTCACTTTTATGTATTGGATAAGGAAATGGCAACCCACTCCAGTGTTCTTGCCTGGAGAATCCCAGGGGTAGCACATAGTCTTGTCTATGGGGTAGCACAGAGTCGGACACGACTGAAGCAACTTAGCAGCAGCAGCAGTGAAAGGTGAAGACTATAGAATGAAAAATGTTCAGAACACTGAGGAACACTAAATTTTAAGAAGATAGAAGAGGAAATTCAATACCCAGAAAAAACTGCAAAAGTAGGAGAAAATTCAGGAAATCAGAGAGTATTTGGAAATCTAGGGAAAAGAGAAAGTTTCTAGGGAAAGAGAAAGTTTCAAGAAGTAGGCAGTAGTCAAGAATGTCAATCACTCTGTACCTATATCTTTCTTTGTCCTTTTACTACTGTATTATTGTTTAAAATATGTTTTTATTATAAAATTCAACATATGTATTATTGAAATTTAACACAGAATTTTTGTTAGCATAAAAGTAAAGGGGAAAATAGATGCAGTCTTCTATCCAGAAACACTATTTTTTAACACTTTGAAATATTTATTTTGTTCTGATTTTATTGATATTTGTTTATTTTTATATGGCTATTCATTGTATTTGCACAGAGTAGTTCATTTAAAAATATTTCAAATACACCATTTAGATAAGAAGTCAGGTCCCCATGGTAGGGGTTGAGAATACTTAAGAAGTGTACAAGTATGATTCAGTCAAGAGGAAGAAAATTCAAGGATGGGATGTCCTATAAATGGTGATTGCAAGCCATTTATTCTAGTTTGGGGTATCTTCTAAAGTTGTGTCTCCCTGACTGCCATACTAATGTTTATACTAAGATCTTTGCTTTACTCTTATGCTCTTTCTCATTCATGACTTGGTAAGACTGGCTTTGATTTCAATTTATCCCTGAACTACGGCCTCAGGTTTGCTCCCTTTAGTTTCTACTCAACTGTAGTGAACACTCTAAGCTCTCTATCCAGATCCCTTTGGATGCTTCTTGTCTTTTGTTATCTGTATGCTACTTTCCCTACTCATTTGCCTTTAAATGCATATAGCTATAAGTTTTGTGAAGAATGCCTTTGGGTGACAAAAATAGCTTTGTCCACATGAGTCCTGAAGGACCTGGGTAATTCGTAGCCTATGATTGTGGGATGTAGAAGTAAGACAGCCCAGGACCCTTGTTTTGAGTTGGGACAAACTCTTAAGTACAGTTTACACTGAGTGGGATCATGCATGACTTGGATTTTGCCTGAAATTGCATTGTTGCTTAACTTCTTTCCAGTTCTGCTTCTTTCAACCCGTTAATAGTTTCCTGGACAAATAAGTCTTTTTTTTTTTTTTTTTAAATTTTAAATGGAGGCTAATTACTTTACAATATTGTGGTGGTTTTGCCATACAGTCACATCAATCAGCCATGGGTGTACATGTGTTCCCCATCCTGACCCTGCCTCCCACCTCCCTCCCCATCCCATCCCTCATGGTCATCCCAGTGCACCAGCCCTGAGCACCCTGCCTCATGCATTGAACCTGGACTGGCGATCTATTTCACATATGATATTATACATGTTTCAATGCTATTTTCTCAAATCATCCCACCCTCTCCCTCTCCCACAGAGTCCAACAGTCTGTTTTTTACATCTGTGTCTCTTTTGCTGCCTCACATATAGGGTTATCATTACCATCTTTCTAAATTCCATATTTATGCACTAGTATACTGTATTGGTGTTTTTCTTTCTGAGTTACTTCACTCTGTATAATAAGCTCCAGTTTCATCTACCTCATTAGAACTGATTCAAATGCATTCTTTTTAATAGCTGAGTAATATTCCATTGTGTATATGTACCACAGCTTTCTTATCCACTTGTCTGCCAATGGACATCTAGGTTGCTTCAATGTCCTGGCTATTGTAAACAGTGCTGTGATGAACATTGGGGTACACGTGTCTCTTTCAATTCTGGTTTCCTCGGTGTGTATGCCTGGCAGTGGGATTGCTGGGTCATATGGCAGTTCTATTTCCAGTTTTTCAAGGAATCTCCACACTGTTCTCCATAGTGGCTGTACAAATTTGCATTCCCACCAACAGTGTAAGAGGGTTCCTTTTTCTCCACACCCTCTCCAGCATTTATCATTTATAGACTTTTGGATAGCAGCCATTGTGACTGGTGTGAGATGGTACCTCATTGTGGTTTTGATTTGCATTTCTCTGATAATGAGTGATGTTGAGCATCTTTTCATGTGTTTGTTAGCCATCTGTATGTCTTCTTTGGAGAAATGTCTGTTTGGTTCTTTGGCCCATTTTTTGATTGGGTCACTTATTTTTCTGGAATTAAGCTGCAGGAGTTGCTTATATATTTTTGAGATTAATCTTTGTCCGTTGCTTCATTTGCTATTATTTTCTCCCATTCTGAAGGCTGTCTTTTCACCTTGCTTATAGTTTCCTTCATTGTGCAAAAGCTTTTAATTTTAATTAGGTCCCATTTATTTATTTTTACTTTTATTTCCATTATTCTGGGAGATGGGTCATAGAGAATCCTGCTATGATTTATGTCAGAAAGTGATTTGCCTATATTTTCCTCTAGGAGTTTTATAGTTTCTGGTCTTACATTTAGATCTTTAATATATTTTGAGTTTATTTTTGTGTATGGTGTTAGAAAGTGTTCTACTTTCATTCTTTTACAAGTGGTTGGCCAGTTTTCCCAGCACCACTTGTTAAAGAGAATGTCTTTTCTCCATTGTATATTCTTGCCTCCTTTGTCAAAGATAAGGTGGACACACAGTCTTAATATCACTTGCACATAAATCCTTGTCTTGGGTCTGCACTTTGCAGAAAAGACAGCTGCAGCCTTCAGGAAAGTGACACTTTCCATGACTAGCTGAGGTCTCAGACCTGGCACTGAAGCTTGGCACAGGTCCGCAAACTACAACTGTTTGGCACAAAGCACTGGTGCTTGCAAGTGGGCAGGCTAAATGAAGTGGCAAAAGGCTAGCTGTCATGATGGAACAGTGACAACATGGAATAACATTGTTATGGGTGGAAATTGAGGGTGTTTTCTGATGCCTGAAGAGTTCCTGGGGAAGAACACTGAGTATATGTCTTACAGATCTAAACAAAAATCATGAGCTTAAATGCTGTAGTGAATATGTGAATGAAATATTTCATAATCTTAATTACTTGATCATATTATAAAATGATCCTTCAGTTCTTATTTGAAAAATAAAGGAAAGAAGGAATGACTTGCATGGAAAGGGATATCATCCCCTCCTAGAAAAAGTTGTCCTTTACCTGCATTTAAGTTTGGGACAGATGTCCTTGAAAAGGTAAGGGAAGAAACTCTCATCTGTGATGTCACTTAAAAGAAACAAAGGTCTGTGTAAGGATAGTATGAAATACTATAGTGAAAGTTTATCAGAAATATATGAAAAATCATACCTTATAATAGCTATAGAAAAAAATAATATACAGGAATAAATATTATTTAACATATTGCAAGTATGAATAGTATTTGGGCTTCCCTGGTGGCTCAGATGGTGAAGAATCCACCTGCAATGCAGGAGACTCAGGTTCTATCTCTGGGTCAGAAAGATCCCCTGGTGAAGTAAATGGCTTTGCATTCCAGTATTCTTGCCTGGAGAATTTCAAGAGAAACTTGGCAGGCTAAAAGTCCATGGGGGTCATAAAGAGTCAGACATGACTGAGCAACCAACACTTTCATAGATAACATTTATTTATAAAGCAATATAAATATCAACAAAATATTTGCTTTCCATTGTATACTAATTTTAGACTATGCTGGATTGAAATGCCTAATAAATTTTCACATATTTTATATGTATTGTTACCCTAATTAGTGATTTTATTTACACAACAAATGTTAACAAGAACCCACTATGAGCTCAGTACTTTTCTTATGTTTAAATATCCTTATGCTAATATATGACTTAAATTTACAAGATAATTCCCAACATACAAAGTGCTGTTTGGGCTTATTAATATTAACTTGTGAGAAGCTCCAACATTCCTTTGACATGGTAGGGCAGAGAAGATTATTCCTGCTTTATGGATGAAGAAACTGAAGGTCATTTAGGTTGATTTCATATCTTGGTTTTCATAAATAATGCTATAATGAACATAAGGGTGCACATATGTTTTCAAACTAGCGTTTTATGTTCTTTTGAAAAAAATATCCAAAAGTGAAATATCTGGGTCATATGGTAGTTCTCTTCATTTTTTTTTTTTTCAGGAACCTCTACACTGTTTTCCATAGTACCTACATCATTTTACAGTTCTATCAATAGTGTATGAGGGTTCCCTTGTTTCCACATTTTTTCGACATTTATTATGCCTTGTCTTTTTTATAACAACCATTCTAACAAGTATGCAATAATACTAATATATCATTGTGCTTTTTTTACTTGCATTTCCCTAATAGTTAGTGATGTTAAATATCTTTTTTATGTTCCTATTGACCATTTATATGTATCCTTTGGAAAAATGCACATTCAGATCCTCTGTTCATTTTTCTAGTTATTTTTTATTATTGAATTGTATGAGTTCTTTATATATTTTGGATCTTAACTCCTCATTTGCAAATATCTTCTAACATTCAGCAAGTTGTCTTTTCATTTTGATAATGTTTTCATTCAGCTGTGTAGAAGTTGTTAGTTTTATGGTGTCATATTTTTTCATTTTTGCTTTTGTTTCCCTTGCATTATGTGGGAGACCTGGGTCTGATCCCTGGGTTGGGAGGATCTCTTGGAGAAGGGAACGGCTACCCACTTCACTGTTCTTGCCTGGAGAATTCCATGGACAGAGGAGCCTGGCAGGCTACAGTCCATGGGGTCGCAAAGAGTCAGAAACAACTGAGTGACTTTTACACCACAAAAACATCATGAAGACCATCATCAATGAGATTACTGCATACGTTTTACTCTAGGAATTTTAAGAGTTTAGCTTATACATTTAAGTCCTTTAATCTATTTTGAGTTTGTGTTTGTGTGTGTGTGTGTGTGTGTGTACACTGTGTAAGTTAGTGGTCTATTTTCACTCTCTGTATGTATCTGTCCAAATTTCCCAACACTATTTATTGAAAGGACTGCCCTTTATCCTTTGATCCTTTGTCTTAGATTGAGTGAGTGAGTGAAGCCACTCAGTCGTGTTCGACTCTGTGACCCCATGGACTGTAGCCCACTAGGCTCCTCCATCCATGGAATTTTCCAGGCAAGAATACTGAAGTGGGTTGCCATTTCCTTCTCCCATGTCCTAGATTAGCTGTCGGTATAAGTGTGATTTATTTCTGGGCTCTCAAATCCATTCCATTGACCTCTGTGTCTGTTTTTTGTTCCAGTGTCATACTGTTTTGACTATTATATATTTGCATTATAGTTTGAAATCAGGGAATGTGATACCTCCATAATTCTTTCTCAAGATTGTTTTGGTTATTTTGGGGTCTTCTGTGGTTCTATACAAAGTTTAGAATTAAAGCTGATCCTTCATGTGTTTGAACAGTATAGTTTCTTTTGTAAGTGGAGTTACAATAAATATGTGCTATAAATATGTACTATATTACAATAAATATGTACTATAGTACTACATTCTGTCTTCTCCCTGATGGATGAGGATAAGAGGCTTGTACAAGCTTCCTGATGGGAGGGACTATCTATGGATAAAACTGGGTCTTGCTCTAGTGGCAAGGCCATTTTCAGTAAATCTTTAATCCAATTTTCTGCTGATGAGTGGGGCTGTGCTCCCTCCCTATAGTTTGGCCTGAGGTGGCCCAGTCTTAGAGTCTGTAGTCTTGATGGTAGGCTATAGGCTCCATGGTAGGAATAATGGAAATATTCTCCAAGAGGACCTATGCCAGCATGCTGTACCTTCCAGGACTGCTGCTGCCAGTGCCGCTGACCCCACAGCAGGCCACTGTTGACCCACATCTCCACCCGAGACTTTCAAACACTCACAAGCAAGTCTTGTTTAGTCTCTTTGGGGTCACTGCTTCTTTCTTCTGGGTCCTTGTGTGCACAAGGTTTCATTTATGCCCCCACCTCCCACCAACAGTCTCTCTTTCCCTAGTCCTGTAGAAGTTCTGTAAATCAAATCAAGCTGACCTTCAAACTCAGATTCCCAGGGGATTCCCTGTGCTTTTGCTGGATCCACAGGTTGGGAACTCCGTTGTGGGACCTAGAATTTTGCAACACTATGAGAACTTCTTTGGAATAGCTGTTCTTCAGTTTGTGGGTTGCCCACCTGGCAGCTCTATGGCGGAACTAATAGTGACCTCCTCCAAGACTACTTATGCCAAAAAGTGTGGCATGTGGTCAGATATGCAGATGACCCTTATAGCAGAAAATGAAGAGGAACCAAAGAGCCTCTTGATGAACATGCAAGAACAGAGTGGAAAAGCTGCCTTAAAACTCAACATTAAAAAAACTAAGATCAAGGTACCTGGTCCCATTACTTCATGACAAACAGATACAGAAACAATAGAAACAGTGACAGCCTTTATTTTCTTGAACTCCAAAATAACTGTAGGCAGTGACTGCAGCCATGAAATTAAAAGATGCTTGGTCTTTGGAAGAAAAGCTATAGAAAACCTAGACACTGTTTTAAAAAGCAGAGATATCACTTTGCTGACAAAGGTCAATCTAGTCAAAGCTATGATTTTTCCAGTAGTCATGTATGGATGTGAGAGTTGGACCATAAAGAAGGCTGAGAACTGACCATAAAGAAGGCTGAGAACTGAAGAATTGATGCTTTTGCAATGTGATGCTAGACAAGACTCTTGAGAGTCCCTTGGACAGCAAAGAGATCAAGCCAGTCAATCCTAAAAGAAATCAACTCTGATTCACTGGAAGGACTGATGCTGAAGCTGAAGCTCCAATAATTTGGCCACATGATATGAAGAGCCAACCCACTGGAAAAGACTCTGATGCTGGGAAAGATCAAGGGCAGGAGGGGAAGGGGCTATATAGGATGAAATGGTTGGATAGCATCACCAACTCAATGGACATGAGTTTGAGCAAACACCAGAAGATAGTGCAAGACAGGGAAGCTGGCCATGCTGCAGTCCATGGGGTTGCAAAGAGTTGGACACTAACGCCCAATTGAACAACAACA
This sequence comes from Bos taurus, assembly GCF_002263795.3. NCBI lineage: Eukaryota > Metazoa > Chordata > Mammalia > Artiodactyla > Bovidae > Bos > Bos taurus. The sequence goes on along the minus strand of NC_037341.1, from coordinate 51,560,021 downwards.
ACAAAGTACTACAGTTGATTCATTTGCAGATAAGAAACCATGGTACAGAGAGGTCTGACTGTAAAGTTATATGTAGATTTTCAATTGTGCAGCAGTCAGCACTCCTAGTCCCCATAATGCTCATGGGTAAATGCATGTGTTATATAGCTCTGTTAAATATGTCATTGATATTTATAAGCATTCCATTGAATCAGTAGATTTATTTGGGTAGTATGGACATTTTAACAATACTAATTCTTTCAATCCATGGGCATGAAATATTTTTCCATTGTATCTTTTTCAATTTATTTCATCAGTGTCTTATAATTTTAAGTACATAAGTCTTTCTGGACTCCCAGGTGGCTCAGTGGTAAAGAATATACCTGCCTATGCAGGAGATGCAGGGCATACAGGTTTGATCCCTGAATTGAAAAGATCCCCTGGGGAAGGAAATGGCAACCCACTACAGTATTCTTGCTTGGAAAATCTCATAAATAGATGAACTTGGTGGGCTACAGTTCATGGAGTCATAAGGAGTTGGACATGACTTAGCAACTGAGCATCCCCTCCACCCCCCATAAATGTTTTTTACCTCTTTACATATTTGATTTTATTTGATGTCATTATAAATGCAATTATTTTCTTAATTTCTCTTTCTGATAGCATGTTATTAGTATATAAATATACAGCATACTTTTATTGATTGATTTTGTATCCTTTGATTTGCCAATTATTAGTTCCTTTTTTTTTCTTTTTTTTAGTGGAGTCTTTAGGGTTTTCTATTTGCAACATCAAGTCATCTGCAAATAGTGACAGTTTTACTTCTTCCTTTCCAATTAGATGACTTTTATTATTCTTTTACTTTTTTCTAGTTGCTGTGGCTAGGATTTACAGTACTGTGTTGAATAAAAGTGGTAAGGTTGGGCATCTTTGCCTTTTCCTGATTTATAGGAAAAGCTTTCAGTTTTTCACTGTTGAATGTGATTAGCTGGGGATTTTTCATATATGCCTTAATTATGTTGAGGTAAGTTCCCTCTATATTCACTTTGTTAAGAGTTTCTATAATAAGTGGATGTCAAATTGTCTAGTTTCTTCTGCATCTATTGAGATAATCATATGATTTTAATCCTCCAATCTGTTAATGTGATGCATCATCTTAAATGACTCAAAGATATTGAACCATCCTTGCATCTTTTGAAAAATAAAACTTGATTGTAGTGTATGATCCATTCAAAGTACTGTTGATTTGGCTTGCTAATATTTTGCTGAGGGTTTTTGAATCTATGTTTATCAGTGATATTGCCTGATAATTTGTGTGTGTGTGTGTATGTGTGTGGTGGGGTGGTCCTTGCCCTGGTTTTCATATCAGGGTAATGCTAGCTTTGTTAAATGTATTTAGATATGTTTTCAAGGCTTCCTTCCTCTTTATTTATTATTCGTGTGTGTGTGTGTGTGTGAAAGTTTAACAAAACTTGGTTTTTAAACCATTTTTGAAAATTTTGTATTGGTAGAATTCTGTAAAGAAGCCACCTGGTCCTGGGCTTTTGTTTTTTGGGAGATTTCACACTACTATTTCAATCTCCTTATTAGTAGTTGGTCTATTCAGATTTTTATTTTCTTCATGATTCATTGATAGAAGAATGTGTGTTTCTATGAATTTACCTATTTCTTTAGATTGTTCTGTCTGTTGGTGCATAAGTTTGTTTGTGTAGGTTCTTTCTCAGAACCACTTTGCCAAATCCTATAGATTTTTCTTATACTGTATTTATGTTCTCATTCATCTCTAGTTTTTTTTTTTTTTTTTCAAATGACCTATGGGTTATTTGGTAGTATATTGCTTAATCTTCATATTTTTGGCCTCTTTTTCACCATTTTTGTCTCGTGATTGATTTATATTTTCTTACCATTGAGATCAGGTATGATCGCAATCTTCTTAAAGGTCCTGAAATTTGTTTTGTGACCTAACTAACATGTGAGCTATCTTGGAGAATGTTCCATGTGCACTTGACAAGAATTTTCTATTTTGATGATTTTGGATGGACTGTTCAATATATCTATCAAATTCATTTGATGTAGGGTATTGTTTAGGTCTACCCAGACAGTAAAGAATTTTCCTTCAAGGAATGGGCCCAAGTTCAATCCCTTGGTTGGGAAGATCACTTGGAGAACGGAATGGCAGCCCACTCCAGTATTCTTGCCTGGGGAACTCCATGGACAGAGCAGCCTGGTAGGCTAGAGTCCACAGGGTCACAACGAGTTGGACACAACCAAACAACTAAGACACACACAGAGTTTCTTTATTGATTGTCTGCCAGGATGACCTATATAGTGATGTAACTGGGTTGTTAAAACTCCCTTATTATTATTGTTTTGCTTTCAACTTCTCTTTTTAAGTATGCTGATATTTGCTTTATATATTTCAGTGTTACGTTAGGTACACATACATTTATAAATTTCATATCTTATTGTTAAAATGACTCCATTGTCTTTTATTATAGTCTTTGTTTTAAAATCTATTTTTTTTCTGAAATAAGTTTTATAACAGTTTCTTGACCTCTGAAATTCAGTTTCTTTATGAAATGTGGATAAAAGAGCATATACTTCAGTGTTATGGGAAGTAACTGAGGTAAATGCATATAGAGTACTTAGTAGAGTTAATAAGTACTTAAAAATGTTAAACCATTATTATTAGATACAGAATATACTATTTTCCAGAAAGGTGTCTCCTATGTGGACTGCATGCATGATCCTGCTGCAGAGGTACTGCAGCTGCTCCCGAAGTGTGCTGGTGGGCAAAGCTGGTCTCTAATGGCTGAAGGCCCTGGTCAAAATATCTGCTGGACACTGGTGGACGGAATCACATCTCAAATGGTTTTGTGACATTTTGGGGACTTATCTTTCTTATAAAGGATCTTAGGGTCGGGGTGCATGAGGTGAAGTTGAAATCTCTTGCTTCTCAGAGTAACTATCCATACTTTGTGACCTACAAGACTGTGAATTGCTATGGCTAGGATATGCTTTGTTGTTTTGTCTTTTTTTTTTTTTCCCCTTGGTATGGTGCACTGCTGCACTCAATGCCCCTAACTCCTGCCTCTGCCAGAGAATCTTGGACACACAGGGAAGTCTAGGTCAGTTTCTTGGTTCACGGGACCTTATGAAAGAGGTCACACTATTTTCATTACCTCCACCATATTTTGCTCTCAGGTAAAACAACAGGGAAGGAACACAGCCCCACCCATCAACAGAAAATTAGATTAAAGATTTACTGAGGCTTCAGCAATATGTGAACCCTGAACTTCCAGATGTTCAAGCTGGTTTTAGAAAAGGCAGAGGAACCAGAGATCAAATTGCCAATATCCACTGGATCATCAAAAAAGCAAGAGAGTTCAAGAAACACATCTATTTCTGCTTTATTGACTATGCCAAAGCCTTCGACTGTGTGGATCACAATAAACTGTGGAAAATTCTTCAAGAGATGGGAATACCAGACCACCTGACCTGCCTCTTGAGAAATCTGTATGCAGGTCAGGAAGCAACAGTTAGAACTGGACATGGAACAACAGACTGGTTCCAAATAGGAAAAGGAGTTCATCAAGGCTGTATATTGTCACCCTGCTATTTAACTTCTTTGCAGAGTACATCATAAGAAACGCTAGGCTGGAAGAAGCACAAACTGGAATCAAGATTGCTGGGAGAAACATCAATAACCTCAGATATGCACATGACACCACCCTTATTGAAGAAAGTGAAGAGGAACTAAAAAGCCTCTTGATGAAGGTGAAAGTGGAGAGTGAAAAAGTTGGCTTAAAGCTCAACATTCAGAAAACTAAGATCATGGCATCCAGTCCCATCACTTTGTGGGAAATAGATGAGGAAACAGTGGAAACAGTGTTAGACTTTATTTTGGGGGGCTTCAAAATCACTGCAGACGGTGACTGCAGCCATGAAATTAAAAGACACTCCTTGGAAGGAAAGTTATGACCAACCTAGATAGCATACTCAAAAGCAGAAACATTACTTTGCCAACAAAGGTCCGTCTAGTCAAGGCTATGATTTTTCCAGTGTTCATGTATGGATGTGAGAGTTGGACTGTGAAGAAAGCTGAGCACTAAAGAATTGATGGTTTTGAACTGTGGTGTTGGAGAAGACTCTTGAGAGTCCCTTGGACTACAAGGAGATCCAACCAGTCCATTCTGAAGGAGATCAGCCCTGATATTTCTTTGGAAGGAATGATGCTAAAGCTGAAACTCCAGTACTCTGGCCACCTCATGAGAAGAGTTGACTCACTGGAAAAGACTCTGATGCTGGGAAGGATTGGGGGCAGGAGGAGAAGGGGACAACAGAGGATGAGATGGTTGGATGGCATCACTGACTCGATGGATGTGAGTCTGAGTGAACTCCGGGAGTTGGTGATGGACAGGGAGGCCTGACATGCTGTGATTCATGTGTTCGCAAAGAGTAGGACACAACCAAGCGACTGAACTGAACTGAGCATGAAGTGAAGTGAAGTCTCTCAGTCCTGTCCCACTCTTTGTGACCCCATGGACTGTAGCCTACCAGTCTTCACAGACCATGGGTTTTTCGAGGCAAGAGTACTGGAGTGGGTTGCCGTTTCCTTCTCCAGGGGATATTCCCAACCCAGGGATCAAACCCAGGTCTCCCGCATTGTAGGCAGACGCTTTACCCTCTGAGCCACCAGGGAAGCCCAACTTCTGAGAATAGCCCTGCCCAACAGAACAAGCCCAGCCCTTCAGAAATAGTGTAGACCTAAAAGAAGAAGATATTAAGAAGAGGTGGCAAGAATACACAGAAGAACTGTACAAAGAAGATCTTCACGACCCAGACCATCACGATGGTGTGATCACTCACCTACAGCCAGACAACCGGAAATGAGAAGTTAAATGGACCTTAGGAAGTATCACTATAAACAAAGCTAGTGGAGGTGATGGAATTCTACCTGAGCTAGTTGAAATCCTAAAATATGATGCTGTGAAAGTGTTCCACTCAATATGCCAGCCAATTTGGAAAACTCAGCAGCAGCCACAGGACTGAAAAAGGTCAGTTTTCATTCCAATCCCAAAGAAAGGCAATGGCAAAGAATGCTCACAATACCACACAATTGCATTCATCTCATATGCTAGTAAAGTAATGTTCAAAATTCTCTAAGCTAGGCTTCAACAATATGTGAACTGTGAACTTCCAGAACAAACTTGTTTTAGAAAAGGCAGAGGAACCAGAGATCAAATTGCCAGTGTTCACTGGATCATCAAAAAAGTGCCAGAAAAAATATATTTCTTCTTTATTGACTATGCCAAAGCCTTTGACTCTGTGGATCAAAATAAACTGTGGAAAATTCTGAAAAAGATGGGAATACCAGGCCGCCTGATATGCCTCTTGAGAAATGTGTATGCAGGTCAGGAAGCAACAGTCAGAACTGGACATGGAACAAGAGACTGGTTCCAAATAGGAAAAGGAGTACAGCAAGGCTGTATATTGCCACTCTGCTCATTTAACTATATGCAGAGTGCATCATGAGACATGCTGGGCTGGATGAATCATAAGCTTGAATCAAGATTGGCCAGGAGAAATATCAAAAACCTCAGACATGCAGATGACACCACCCTTGTGGCAGAAAGTGAAGAAGAACTAAAGAGCCTCTTGATGAAAGTGAAAAAGGAGAGTGAAAAAGTTGGCTTAAAGCTCAATATTCAGAAAACTAAGATCATGGCATCTGGTCCCATCACTTCATAGCAAATAGATTGGGAAACAGCGGAAACAGTGGCAGACTTTATTTTTATGGACTCCAAAATCACTGCAGATGGTGACTGTGGCCATGAAATTAAAAGACGCTTACTCCTTGGAAGGAAAGTTATGACCAACCTAGATAGCATATTAAAAAGCAGAAACATTACTTTGTCAACAAAGGTCCATCTAGTCAAAGCTATGGTTTTTCCAGTAGTCATGTATGGATGTGAGAGTTGCACAATAAAGAAAGCTGAGTGCCAAAGAATTGATGCTTTTGAACTGTGGTGTTGGAGAAGACTCTTGAGAGTCCCTTGGACTACAAGGAGATCCAACCACTTGATCCTACAGGAAATCAGTCCTGAATATTAATTGGAAGGACCGATCCTGAAGCTGAAGCTTCAGTACTTTGGCCACCTGATGCGAAGTACTGACTTACTGGATAAACCCTGAGCTAGAAAGATTGAAGGCCCGAAAAGAAGGGGATGACAGAGGATGAGATGATTGGATGGCATCACTGACTCAATGGAAATGAGTCTGAGTAAGCTTCAGGTGTTGGTGATGGACAGGGAAGCCTGGCATGCTGCAGTCCATGATCCACAGAGTCAGACACGACTGAATAAATGAAGTGGACTGTACTTGGTATGACTGCATCTCTGTTTCTCCTACGTGCCCTTTGTTGCTATCCTTTCACCCTTTGTTGTGGAGATTGTTTTCATCCTGTTTTCTGGCTCTCTTCAGAGGAAATTATCCCATATTTAGATATATATTATATCTGAGGGAAATGGTGCTTTCCACCATCTTGAATCTTCCACAATGGTTGTTTTTAAATGACCAAATATAAAGAAAATATGAGAAGTTATTTTTGAAGAAAATCATAGATATTGAGGCATTAATACGTTGGTTAGTTTGGGTTTAAACCAATAAGAGTGCTCTGTGCTTGTGCTTTATGCCAGTAATTGTCTTACGAAGAGTTCAGACATGGCAATCTATGGAAGCAACACTTCCAGTTGTATTTTTCAAAATACACAGTTATGACCTGTTAGTGCTTCATAAAATTAACTTAGTGAAATGTAAACAATATTTAAAAATAGAGTACAACATGTTAAAAAAAATAGAGAAGTGCTTTCATATAGTTAGGGGAAATTATTTTTTCACACTGTGTGTGTGTGTGTAAGTGAGTGAGTAAACTGTTAAATATAATTGTGGGTTATGCTTGAAAATGCTTGAATTTTCATAGGATATTTTACAATGAATGTAAAACAACAGATCAAAAATGAATGTACTCAATTAGCTTTCAATAAAAAGAGTAAAGAAAGTGATCATTAATATATGTCCCTTAGAAAATAGATATTTTAAGTGAGAAAAAGAATAGATTAAAGTTTCATAGATTGGTTAAGAAAAACAAGGAGAAATGTCATGACCTCTGTGAAAATTCAAGTAAGTCAATAATGAAAACTAATTAAACTTAGTAAATTAGACATCTTATTGGGGGAGATAATCATCACTTTGTTCTGTAAATTATAGGTAATTACTGTCACACAAAAAAAGTTCTATCTCAATACAAGATTAATACAGAACATCTGTTCCATACTTTATAATGGATTTGGTTCATGTTATCTTAGTATAAAATACTTATGTCTTAGGGTGAGATATGTCATAGTAAGTAACCCACATGTTATACAGTACACACAATGACCTTTGCTATCTATGTGATCTTAGACAAATTATTTAGCCTCTTTATTAAATGCAGACATCAAAGTATATTTTCCTATTAAGGGAATTTCTTAAATTAAATAGTCATTAAAAGTACTGTGAATGATACCTGGCATGTTGCTAAATGTTCAGTAAATGTGATTTTATTTTTCAAGTAGTTCTTGATTTTTTTTTCCCTCAGAAACCTATAATTTTCTTAGAGAAGGTATGCAATAAATAAAATTTGTCGATTTGAACTGAATTGATGACATTGGTTGGATGAGTAAAATGACTTCCTTTGTGCAGATGAAGGATTAGATTTAGTGTTTTTTTTTTTTTTTTCTCCAAGTTTATACACATAGTTTACGGAGGGCTAGGCTTCTGACCTAGTTCTTATGACTCATAAATCAGGGCTCTTCCATGAAGCAAGTCTAATTTACCACTGAGATATTTTTTAAACAACTTTGCTACTCTTGTGATTATATTTTATGAACATAAAGCCCAAAACTTGCTGGAAAATAGAATATTCTGCATCTAATCACTAGTTAACATTTTTTAAGTACCTACTAACCCTACTAAGTCGGAGGAGGCAATGGCACCCCACTCCAGTACTCTTGCCTGGCAAATCGCATGGACAGAAGAGCTTGGAAGGCTGCAGTCCATGGGGTCGCTGAGGGTCGGACACGACTGAGCAACTTCACTTTCACTTTTCACTTTCATGCATTGGAGAAGAAAATGGCAACCCACTCCAGTGTTCTTGCTTGGAGAATCCCAGGGATGGGGGAGCCTGGTGGGCTGCCGTCTATGTGGTCGCACAGAATCGGACAAAACTGAAGCGACTTAGCAGCAGCAGCAGCAACTCTACTAAGTACCCTGTGTGCATTATCTCATTTACTTCTCATAACACTGAAAAATATGTTCTTATTATCCACATTTCAGAGAAAGAAACTGAATTTCAGAGAAGTTAAATAGCTTGATCAGAGTCGTTAGTTGGCAAGTTCTAAATCAATATTTTAACTACAAATTTGACCCAGTTTTGTGGGTTCTATCACCAACCTTTTCTTAATCTAACCCAGAAAAGATATTACAAAATTGAGACAAATTTTGATTCTTCCTATGTAGGTCCTTGCTACATACCCTTAGGAGGAGAAGCAGGATGGACAGAAAAGGAACAGAAACCTTGCTAATTGTTCCCTGCTTTTTTGTTCATTCAGCATTATAATTTTGTTCGAGTTCTGTGGTATATGTGTATTTAGATAGATTACTCATTTTAGTCAAATATACAATACAACCTTTAGAAATGCCCAAATAATGAATCTTCTACTAGTGTAGAGCACATTAATAAACTTTATAATAAAGAATAGCTGTGTGATCTGTGGCAATAGAGAAACACTGAAAGGAAAATCAGCTATGTATAAAAACAAGACATACCTGAATGATAAGACGAGTAGAAAGATATGAAATGATAAGTCATTATTTAGACATCTTTGAAAAATAAATATATTTACAAACTTCAAAAGCATATTTCAGAAAACATTTGTTTATAATTTTAATGTGTTCTGATTTATATGTTAGTTGAGACAGAATTACAGTATTTAATTGTTTTTCTTATTTCTCATATAAGTGTAGGTTTTATATAATTTATAGGTAGGAAATATTTCAGAAATCATACTTGAGCTGTGAATTTTCTTTACTGCCCTTTCCCTCATGATTTCCTCAGTTTTGTCTTTATGATTATGCTTTTGCACCAGAGATGGTTTTCACTTACCTTATTTGTATTCACTGCTGTGATGACCCAGACACATTGTGCATTGCTGTCATATTGGAATGGAAAGTTGGGAGATGTAAAGGTTCCACTTGGTCCTTGAAGATTAGAGCCACACGTCTTCACTAAAAGAAAAATCACATTTTAAAAGCTGAGCATGTGCCACATGCAAAATCACAGCATTAAAATATCTTGCAAGTAGACTTTAAATTCAAAATTGCACAATAATAACCACACTGAAATATGTATAATGATATTCTAATGTGATTTATCAAAATGAGAGTGGTTTTTACATCCTGAAGTTCACAAGTCATATTTTAAACATTAACTGAAAAATAGTTATGAATAAAAGTGTGAGGCATGATAAATTGTTCTATGACTGTAAATAGGTTAGTTTAATTAGAGACAGGTCATATTTATTCAATATTGTGTTAACAAAATTCTATAAAGAGGAAGAAATAAAGCTTTGGATTGATTAAGCAATCTAAATAGTGTTTTCCTTTCTATTTATTAAGTACACTAGGACTCATAATAGCATAATAGCATAAAACTTGTAATTGAGACATCAATATTAAAACTACTTTTTCTGTTCTTAAGACTGTGAATTGGGCCATTCAGACTGCAAAAAAAGCTACACTAAAGTAATTTTAATAAATACCCACAAAATCTGTGTTATAATATTTCTTTAGTTTTCTAACTCATCTCTCTTCTAGTTAACCAAAGAGTTATTGACCACACTGTATCTGGGGCTTGACTTCCTTCTTGAGTGCCACAAAAGTTTCTAGGTGGTATTATTTTTGATATGCAATTTTTGCCTCATTCCATTAAAATACTGCCTAAGTCATCTTTTTTTTCCCCACAATACATCAAATGTAATTCACTGTATTTTTAAATCATGTACAGTTTAACATAGATTTTTCATATGCACATATGACTTTACATATAATCATTTTAAAGTTCATTTAATAGAGGTCCCCAAAGTTTTTTTGACATGTCCAAGATCTTCAACTGGTAACTAGTATAGTTAAGATTTGAGCTCAGGTCTTCCCACTCCAAGTCTTATCTTTCTATCATGAAATGTGTGTCTTCCTAGTATGTTAAAAATGTAATTTTTTACTAGGTATTTTTTTTTCCCTTTAGCTCATATTTTAGCATTAATCTATCTTTGACAACTTTCTGGTAATTCGATGGTTATCTTCTCTTGTTTGTGTCTGATTTCTATATTTTAAACAATATAAATGCTATTTTATAAAAAATAATTACTTATATTTTTTCCCTCAACATTAATTACCAATCTTTCCTTTTTTCATTTATTACCTCCCTCCTTGTAAGTCTCCCATGCTCACTACTCCATTTTCTTCTCTCCTGTTCAATTTTCAATTTCCAATTTCTGCATTATTAATACTTTGGCTGATTTTAGGCTACCAAAGTTCTATCAAAGCCTTACAAAATTTTCTGATGCCTCACAAATTTTTTTCCCAGATTTATTGAGACATATTGAAATATAACACTAAGTTTAAGGTGAACAACATGAAGACTTAATTAACATCTCCATCACCTAACATATCAGCATTTGTATGTGTGTGTGAATGTTTAGTGAAAATGTTTAAGATCTATTCTCTTAGTAACTTTTGAGCATGTGATACAGCATCAGTGACTACAAATCACCATACTGTACATTATACTTTCAGAAGTTTTTCATCTGATAAACTGGAAGTTTTTTCCCTTTAACCCTAGCACCTCCAGACTCACTTTTAAGAACTATTATATGCAGAATACATCATGAGAAACGCTGGACTGGAAGAAACACAAGCTGGAATCAAGATTGCCGGGAGAAATATCAATAACTTCAGATATGCAGATGACACCACCCTTATGGCAGAAAGTGAGGAGGAACTAAAAAGCCTCTTGATGAAATGAAAGTGGAGAGTGAAAAAGTTGGCTTAAAGCTCAACATTCAGAAAACTAAGATCATGGCATCCGGTCCCACCACTTCATGGGAAATAGATGGGAAAACAGTGGAAACAGTGTCAGACTTTATTTTGGGGGGCTCCAAAATCACTACAGATGGTGACTGCAGCCATGAAATTAAAAGACGCTTGCTCCTTGGAAGGAAAGTTATGACCAACCTAGATAGCATATTCAAAAGCAGAGACATTACTTTGCCAACAAAGGTTCGTCTAGTCAAGGCTATGGTTTTTCCTGTGATCATGTATGGATGTGAGAGTTGGACTGTGAAGAAGGCTGAGCACCGAAGCATTGATGCTTTTGAACTGTGGTGTTGGAGAAGACTCTTGAGAGTCCCTTGGACTGCAAGGAGATCCAACCAGTCCATTCTGAAGGAGATCAGCCCTGGGATTTCTTTGGAAGGAATGATGCTAAAGCTGAAACTCCAGTACTTTGGCCACCTCATGGGAAGAGTTGACTCATTGGAAAGGACTCTGATGCTGGAAGGGATTGGGGGCAGGAGGAGAAGGGGATGACAGAGGATGAGATGGCTGGATGGCATCGCTGACTTGATGGACGTGAGTCTGAGTGAACTCCAGGAGTTGGTGATGGACAGGGAGGCCTGGCGTGCTGCAATTCATGGGGTCCCAAAGAGTCAGACACGACTGAGCGACTGATCTGATCTGATTCTACCATCGGACAATTGCATTAATCTCCCATGCTAGTAAGTAATGGTTAAAATCTTGCGTGCTAGGCTTCAGCATTAGAGCAACCAAGAACTTCCGGATGTCCAAGCTGGGTTTAGAAAATGAAAAGGAACCAGAGATCAAACTGCCATTTGCTGGATCACAGAAAAAGCAAGAGAATTCCAGAAAAACATCTACCTCTGTTTCATTTACTATGCCTTTGACTATGTGGGTCATAACGAACTGTGGAAAGCTCTTTAGGAGATGGTGAGGGATAGGGAGGCCTGGCATGATGCATTCCACAGGGTCACAAAGAGTCAGACATGACCAGGACACTGAACAACAACATTCTACTCTCTGGCTCTGTGAGTTTGTCATTTTTACATTCCACATTGAGATCATTATACTGCAACTTCTTTTAAGTCTTCCATGTTCACTAGTCTATGTTTTCCTTCACATTCCCTCCACTCCTTTTTTTTAAAACTTTATTGGAGCATAGTTGCTTTACAATATTTTGCTAGCATCTGTTGTACAGCAAAGTGAATCAGTTGTATATATATATATATATATATATATATATATATATACCCCCTCTTTTTAGACTTCCTTCCCATTTAGGTCACCAAAGAGCACTGAATAGAGTTCCCTGTGCTATACAATAGGTTCTCATTAGTTATCTATTTTATACATAGTAGTGTACAAATGTCAATCCCAATCTCCCAATTCAAATCCCATACCCAATTCATACCAATTCATAACCCTCTAAGGTTAAAACAAAATATGGATGCTCACAGTCTATGGCAGCACTCAACATTATCTCAGAAGTTCTAGGTAATGCAATAGAGTTGGAAAAATTTTGGAAAGCATTACAAAATTAAAAAAAAAAAGTATAATTTTTAATCAAATGTGCTATTTGCCTACCTAAGCTCAAGAAAGTTAATAATATATCTACAATTTATACTACTTTATATTTTAGTCACATAATCTGCCTTTGAAGAAAAAATGCATGTGAAAATATAAAGTTCGCTTGTATAACTGTAATAGTCAGCAATCCAAATTGAAAGATCAAATTCACACAAGCAACAAAGTGAACATGTAATTTTTAAAAACATATTTGGCAAGAAATGTAAAAGTCTTCCATAAAAAGAAGCATAAAAAATTTCAGAAGGAAATGAAATAAAACCTGTATAAGTACCAAGACAGGTTGTATTCTATGTAAGAACCCATATAACTGGAAAGATTGGTTGCATTCTGCATGGAAAGGCTTTTTGCACAAAAATGTTAACATCCTGATTTTAGGGATTTAAAATGAATTGATACAAATTAGCTAATTTGCATATATTCTATGTATCTATGATTATCTTAATTCAGTGTTTTTGACAGTTATTTTACAATATTCTATATGTTTTATTCATATGTCACCTATGTTTTTAAAAAGTTAGAGAATAATAGTTAATTTATCATTTTCCAGTTTTGTTTTAGAAGTGAAATGAGCTTATATATATGGAGACATTGTGAGATACTGTAAAGAGGATAATGCTGTTTCAAGAAAATGATATAAATATAGTAGGAGAAACCAAAAAAAAATCAACCCTAGCTTCTCTATCAATATGCTGTAGTCCTATTCTTCCCTCAGGTCAAGCACATACAGTTAACTATGCTTGGAAAAACATCTACAAAAAAGGTTAAATACAATGAAATATGATTTGGTTCAACTGTAACCTTCAGGCATTTAAATTTGTGCTAGATATAATGTTTCAAATACTTGAGCAAGACAAGCAAAAATTTTATTTTCTGGTTGAGTAAGAAAGATTCAATTCACAGGTTAAATATTATTTTTGCATGCAATATACCAACTGGGTCCTGTCTACAGTTGTCTCTGAGTCTACTGAACCCTGAAGTATCTCTTTCAGTCTCTCTTCCAGAATCTTTTTTTTTTTTTTTTTGTAATATTGAGGGACTTTGTTGATCTTGTTCCAACATATTCTCAGGATTTGAACATTTCATAAAGCTCCTTCCACTCACTTACTCGCAATGCCTACAACACATTGAGGATGTTTGCACTTTAATACCTTAGTACTTGTTGTATTTCTCATTTTATATAGGTTTCTCCTCAAACAGTTATTAATAGTCTGTTCTATCTGAATAATCTATCTAAACTTTGATTTTTAACCTTCATATACAATTGTATACATAGATATCCATATTTATGAAAAGTATATACATATACAAACGTGTACAGACACACACATATATACCACTGTTTACTGTCTCTTTTCCTTATTGGAATGATAACTTCATGAGAGCAAGGACTCGTTTTGTTCACCATGGTGTCTCCAGTGCCTAGAACAGCATGTGGCACATAGTAGATATTCATTAAACATACGAATGAATGAATGGACCTGTGACTAAAATAATGAGAGTAACAACAAAGATTTGATTTTGTTTCTGATTGGTGTCTCCCCACTACTCCCCACCCTATCTGGCTTTTGGATATAGTGGCAATTTAAGCTACCACCCTTTTGTAGATATTCTCTTCCACAAATGTTTCACTAACAGCTCTGTGAACAAGTAAGTTCTACTGTCTCCTGCTCTGGGCTTCCCTGGTAGCTCAGATGATAAAGAGTCCGCCTGCAATGCAGGAGACCTGGGCTCAATTCCTGGGTTGGAAAGATCCCCTGGAGGAGGGCATGGTAACCCATTCCAGTATTCCCGCCTGGAGAATCTCCATGGACAGAGAAGCCTGGCAGGCTACAGTCCATGGGATCACAAAGAATTGGACACAACTGAGCAACTAAGCATAGTCTCCTGCTCTAAGGCTGCCCCTTAGGTATGTTGGAAGATTTCTAGCAAGTAGTAATTCTTTGTTATGAGGGGTATGATATGAGAGGTATGATGTGTCTTTAACAGAATCATTAGGATGAAGTCCAAGTAGTTTTGTAGTCTGTGTACCTTCACTGTCCCTGCCTCTTCTACTTACTTTGTGTTCACACTTGAGCAAATCCAAACCATCTGAATCCCATTATCTCACCTGTAAACTTAGACAGTTAAACTACATCACCCACACTCTCTGACAGGCATACAGTGACTTACAATTATATTATGCAGTTATCTCTGTGCTCTTAATGGCTTCTTCCAATAGGTGCAGAGAGGTTAGTAGAGCTTGGAAGTTATGTTGTTGTCCAATCTCAGTGATATAGCCTTATTCTTATTAAAATGGTTTGATGGCATATAAAACATGGAAAATTATGGGGTTTTTTTTAGTAAAAACTCAATGTGAATTCAGGTGTATTTGTAATATTTCTCTTTTATTTCACCTGTAGGTTAATATTGTGATCTTACCCTAGCAGAAGTACTTCCATTTATATCTTTCAATATCTACAGTGATCTCTTTGCTCATTATCCAGGGATGTGACACATAGTGTTAGATTATTTCTGAGAATAATCTGACATTGGCTATGAAATAAACTATATTTTTTATGCTACACAAGAGGTGGTAGACAAAGCAGGTGATATTAATTTTAACTTTGTAGAGTTTCTACCACTTCTAGAAATTCTAACTTGTAATTTGGAAAACTGAATGTTTTAATAAGGTATGATGATGAACACATATAACAATGAATAAGCACGAACAGCCCAAACTTTGTGAGTTTCATCAAGTCAGAATGGCTTAGACTATATGAGATGTACCAACAAAAAACTTACTTTTTTAGGGTTTCTGATGGGGCCCTGTGAGGTATGATGATAAATATTGCTAGGGGAAAACCTAAAATGACTAAAACTGAATGTGTTTGGTATTTAATGATGGACAACTTCCAGTATTCAGTGAAAACTAAACATGGACAGACATGTTGTGGTTACTTCCCCACATGAAAGGGAACACTCCCTGATCTCACAGAGGTTGCTGCTGCTGCTGCTAAGTTGCTGCAGTCGTGTCTGACTCTGTGCAACCCCACAGACGGCAGCCCATCAGGCTGCCCCGTCCCTGGGATTCTCCAGGCAAGAACACTGGAGTGGATTGCCATTTCCTTCTCCAGTGCATGAAAGTGAAAAGTGAAAGTGAAGTCGCTCAGTCATGTCTGACTCTTAGCAACCCCATGGACTGCAGCCTACCAGTCTCCTCTGTCCTTGGGATTTTCCAGGCAAGAGTACTGGAGTGGGGTGCCACTGCCTTCTCTGCTCACAGAGGTAAACTACGGTAAATGTTACTCATAATTTCCTTTTAATCTGTCTCAATGAGATCCAACCAGTTCATTCTAAAGATCAGTCCTGGGTGTTCTTTGGAAGGAATGATGCTAAAGCTGAAACTCCAGTACTTTGGCCACCTCATGCGAAGAGTTGACTCATTGGAAAAGACTCTGATGCTGGGAGGGATTGGGGGCAGGAGGAGAAGGGGACGACAGAGGATGAGATGGCTGGATGGCATCACTGACTCGATGGACGTGAGTCTGAGTGAACTCCGGGAGTTGGTGATGGACAGGAAGGCCTGGCATGCTACGATTCATAGGGTTGCAAAGAGTCGGACACGACTGAGCGACTGAACTGAACTGAACTCAACTGAATCTGTCTTTGCCCAAACACAACCAGTGGTAACTGAACTCTCTTTTTACTATCTATGCTTTGCAACAAAGTTAATAACTTCTGTTTTTATCATGAGATTAATTAAAGCATAAAATAGGGCTTTTATTATATTGATTTGAATTATTGATTTTCTCTCCAAAAAAACTATCTCCTGGGACTGAGTAAGACCCAGGAGAGGAAAAAAAAAGTGGGGATAGTACTTCATTGAATAATAATTTTACAGATGTAAATTTATTTTGGATTTAATGGTAGTGATTTAAGCAAATGATATGTTATAAATAAGAAGTACTTGATGTTGGGTGCCTGAGAGAATCAGACTTATTATAGTTTTAGAAATTTTAGTAAGAATCTACCACTTAAACCTTTTTATGTCCATGACATAAACTGATATTTAGCTTATATTGTAAGCTGATAGCAACTGATACAATATAAAATGATAACACAATATATTGCAATAAATGATAACACAATATATAATGCAATATATTGTCACAATGAAAATTAATATTTTTATTATTTACTAATCAAACACATTCCAGATCTAAAAACACATATGATTGAACAGTTGAGAACTTTTGTCCAGAGAATGTAATCATCAGATTGTTCACTGGAAAAAAAAAAGAACTTTCAAATTTAATGGATTTTTTAGATGCTATATTTTTAACTAATTTGTGAAAGCTGAATGCTGCATGCTAATTATTCTGAAAATTCATGTATTCCAAAACAATAAATGACTGCATATTCTGCTTGATACAGTGCCAGAGACTGAAAGTGACAAGGTAAAAAAGAGAGTCAAGGTCTCTGCCCTCATAGAATTTATAGTCTAGAAGAGAAGAGAAACACTAAACTAGGAGATTGTATTTACAACATACTATGGGCATAACCTCAGATATGCAGATGACACCACCCTTATGGCAGAAAGTGAAGAGGAACTAAAAAACCTCTTGATGAAAATGAAAGAGGAGAGTGAAAAAGTTGGCTTAAAGCTCAACATTCAGAAAACGAAGATCATCGCATCTGGTCCCATCACTTCATGAGAAATAGTTGGGGAAACAGTGGAAACAGTGTCAGACTTTATTTTTGGGGCTCCAAAATCACTTCAGATGGTGATTGCAGCCATGAAATTAAAAGACACTTACTCCTTGGAAGGAAAGTTATGACCAACCTAGATAGCATACTCAAAAGCAGAGACATTACTTTGCCAACAAAGGTCTGTCTAGTCAAGGCTATGGTTTTTCCAGTGGTCATGTATGGATGTGAGAGTTGGACTGTGAAGTAACCTGAGCGCCGAAGAACTGATGCTTTTGAACTGTGGTGTTGGAGAAGACTCTTGAGAGTCCCTTGGACTGCAAGGAGATCCAACCAGTCCATTCTAAAGGAGATCAGCCCTAGGATTTCTTTAGAAGGAATAATGCTAAAGCTGAAACCCCAGTACTTTGGCCACCTGATGTGAAGAGTTGACTCATTGGAAAAGACTCTGATGCTGGGAGGAATCAGGGGCAGGAGGAAAAGGGGACGGCAGAGGATGAGATGGCTAGATGGCATCACTGACTCAATGTACATTTGGGTGGACTCCGGAGTTGGTGATGGACAGGGAGGCCTGGCATTCTGAGATTCATGGGGTCGCAAAGAGTCAGACACGACTGAGTGACTGAACTAAACTGAACTGATAAAAAATGACTTCAAGAAAAAGCAAATGGGTCAAGAAGTTTAGAAATTTCTAAATTGGAAGTTATAGGAAGTACAAAAGATATATGAGTTCAAACAGAAAATAAAAACTTTGAAAGATATGAAAAATATTTTATAAATTAAACATTAAAATGAAGGACTTTGTAAACTAGCAAATAAAATGCTCTGAAAAAGAAAAAAATTGAAGAACTAATTTTTAACTGAGATCAGAAAAGATTTGCTATAAAAAAATGAATAAAGCTTGGTAGAAATTTATTATCAAAGTTGACAAAGGAAAATAGGACAAATGAGAATACCACCAGAACTAGTGTCTGTTCTCTTAACAGACATAAATAGGAATTGTGAAGTTTTCACACAGATAATAAACAGCTTTAAATAATGTACAGATATATGAGTTAAGTATCTGAATTTTAGTCTCTCTGCATCATATTTGGCATAGTTCTTGAAGGACAATGTTCAACTACACTTTATCTTTCTCTTGCATTCTTTCTTCCTGAGAAGGGAACTCCTAATAGTTTGGAAAGTTTCACATGAAGTTATTTTTATTATGAAGTGAAATCCTACATTAGCATTTCCTCTATAACAATCTAAACCCAAAAACGTAGATTTAAGCAATGCCTTGAAATATGGTTAAAGTACTTTCAATATTTCAGAATCTCATTTTGTTCTTGTTTTGTTTAGTAACTATTTAATACAGTATACAATCTCATTACCTGAAAAATATAGAATTATTAAACTAAGATCTGTACTGAACTTCAAATAAATGAGTACAGAAACAGTTCTCTGAATCAATTAATATTCTCATATTGTTGACTGTTAGTCATGAAACACACACACTCATGCATATACACATGCATCTGAAAGTGAATGATAAAACCTATTTAAACCACTGCCTGGAACTGAATAAGTAGTACTTATCCCTTGGTATGTAGTTCAGCTCAGTAACATTTAATTGGACATCCTAGTCTCTATGTCTTCATGAGATGCTGACAAAATATCAGAAGTAGAGTAACAATTAGGACTAATCGTCAAATAGATCTGAGTGTCATCTGCAGAAGAATGAAGGTCTAATTCATGTCTTCACTGAAAGGAAGCATATAAATATGGAATAATACTGAAGTGAACCCAGAGCAGGGAACTGAAAAACAGAAG